>NC_136434.1:90840461-93240461 GCF_052849685.1 Lactuca virosa
CATTAATAATGGATCTCTATTCAACTTTTCCATATATATATATATATATATATATATATATATATATATATATATATATATATATATCCGTTTTACCAAAATACCCTCATTATTAGTCTCAAAATAATAACTTACTTCTAAAAATAAATATTCCTTTTACTAAAAGATTCTTCATTATTAGTTAAACTATTATGAAATTAAATGCAACTACAATGAAATTAAAATATAACAAAAGGATAAGACTGTCATTTCATTTAATAAAGTTAATGGAAATTAATGTTTTCTTAATCTGTGTGTTTTTTGTCTATGAACAATAATTTTGGTATGGAGGGAGTATATATATATATATATATATATATATATATATATATATATATATATATGTGTGTGTGTGTGTGTGTGTGGAAACCAAAGTTTTATAAGTTAGACAATGAGATATAATAATAAACTTTTAAGAATTAAATACTAAAATATGATGAAATATAGAAAATATAAAACTTTATGAAAATAAACCGGAGAATGGGTATGAAAATGACCGTCAATGTTTGATGATATTGTACATTAATAAATGAGACTTTAAAAGTACTGCAGTAATATAATACAAATTTGAAGGGTTTTGTTAAACATGTCTTGACACACGTCTATGTTAATATTAAGCAAGATCACGAAACCGCACATTTATTTTCAAATGATTTCCTAAATGCAGATTCTCTCAAAGTCAATATTGCATGTAAAAACAAAATTTAAGGAAAAAAAATTAATCATAACTTTCATCCATCAGATGAGAGTTAAAAATCCAATTACTTGATACAGTTAATATTTTTAAAATTAAGCACACATTTGAATATGAAATTCGAATTTTCACCAAGATTTGGTTTAAACCTATCAACTACATTGAAATCATCATTTTACCAAAGTCAACTAAACCTTTAAAATAACCACTCCATTAAATTCAAATTAAAATCAACAATTAAATAAATATCACATCGAAACATTTTAAAATAAAATTACAAAAATAAATAAGAAAAACTCCCCTCGTTTATTTTGTCAGGTTACTTGGATTTGAAACACACCATCATTCAGTTTAACCCAACAGAATACCAAGCTTAGTCTAATTGAATACAACGTAGCCCAAATGAAACTTGTTTATCCCAATAGTCTAATTAAAAAAAAACTCAAACTCAATTTGTGCCATATTCGTGTTTTTTTTTTTTTTTTTTTCTGTTGTTCTAGTCGAAATCAATGGAAACAAAAAAAATTAATTTCTTTTCCTATCAATATGGGCAAGTGGATTAAATAGACTATTCGACTTTTACATTTCAAACTAATAACATATTTTGATAATTACATTTTTAAGTAAATCTCCCTATTCTAATAAAAAAATAAGTTTAATCTCCTATTGACAAGTGTCATACAATTAGAACTCCTCATTAATGTTATATATCACTTATCATGCCACTTGTCAACCTATTAATTATCCATTTTAAATTTCAAATTTCAAATTTTAAATTTTCACTCTAATTACATTAAATTAATAATTGATTCTTCATTTTAAATTTTAAAATTTTCCACTCTAATTACATTAAATTAATAATTGATTCTTCATTTTAAATTTTAAATTTTCTCACTCTAATTATATTAAATTGATAACATTAGATTGAAAAATAAAATAAATACATATTATAATATGATATAACTTCACGTATTTATTTAAATCAACGATTATAATTTTATATAACTAAAAAAATATCTTTTAAGTAATAATTTATTTAAAATAATTAATTAATAATTTTGATTTTTTGATATGATAGTTATTAATTTTATAACCATGGTTCCCACGGGTTATAAACTAATTAAATATAAATGAAGGGGAATGATAGACACTTGTCATCATAAGAATCAATGAGAAAAAATAGTTAATACTCTATAAAGGTGTCATTTAGCACATATTATTTGTCATCATAAGAATCAATGAGAAAAAATAGTTAATACTCTATAAAGGTGCCATTTGGCACATATTATTTTTATTTATTAGGTAGTTTATATTTATATATAGATGAGAGATGAAAAATTGGGGGATTTAAATTAATATGATAAAAGAAAAATGTCACATTTATAGTATAAGCCCAATAACCTATTAAAAACCCAAACTCAATTTGTGCTCGTGTTTATCTTCTTTTTTTTTTCTTTGTTGTTGTAGTCGAAATCAACGAAAACAAAAAATGATTTGTTTTCCTGTCATCAGGGGCAAGTGGACTAAGCAGACTATTTTGCTTTTAAATTTCAAATTGATAACATATTTTGATATTATATTTTTAAATAAATTAAATGAGAATGAAGGGAAATGATGACACTTGTCATCATAAAAATCAATAAGAAAAGATAGTTAATACTTTAGAAAACTGCCACTTGATATATATGAATTTTTATTTATTAGGTAATATATATATATATATATATATATATATATATATATATAGAGAGAGAGAGAGAGAGAATCAGTTGGATTTTCCCATCAATCATATGATGTTTATCTCAACTCAATATCAGTTGATAGATAAGTTTGAAGACAAGGAAGATCACAAGAGGCTAAAATTGAGTGATAGATAAGTTTGAAGACAAGGAAAATCACAAGAGGCTAAAATTGAGATTTCATGCAGTTCTTGGAAAGAAGGAGGAGGAAGTCATGTCCTTGGTAAAAAATGTTAAAGTTCTGAGTGTTTCCAAGGATAAGTTGTTTGAAAGGTTGTTACATAACTTTCGTTATCATGTGGTTCGAGCTAACAACGTTGCATGTGACTTCTCAGTGGCAGATTTTCCTTTGATGAATCTTAATGATCTCATCTGTGTTACGAAGATCTTGAGTAGTGTTGATGTGTCGAAACTTCAAGTTAATATCAAAGAAGATTTCTTGATAGGTTTTGCTCATATCAAGTTGTTCATAGACAATTACTATGATTGTCTAGCTTTGACTGATGTGGAGCTTGCTTTAGCTATGGGAAGACAAGTGACAGTGCCCCAATCATTACTGAAAGGTCAAGGAAGTCTTAAGAATTTCGAAGATGGGGAGATTTGTGTTAAGCCTTTGGGAGTTGTATTTGTTGGGAAGAACAAGAATCAAAAGATTACAAAGTTTTTGTTCAAAGTTGAAGATGTGGAGAGATATACGAATACACAGTACATGAGTCTTCCTGTTCGTCTTAATAACTGTAAAAGGAATTCAGCAGGAGATAAGGATGAGATTTGAAAGACGGTTATTTGGTACACGGAGATTCACAGAGTACTTCATCAAGCAACAAAGATGCTGATGACATAAGATTCAACAATTCTCACAAAAGGGGAGAATGTAGAGTTCGAAATGTGTTGTGAGATGTCGGAGCGTCTTTTGTCATGTTTAGTTTCGAAGTCTGTATTCATATATTCGATGTATGCATTACATAAGGGCATTTTAGAAGTTCGAAGCTTAAGTGTTTTAGCCCTTATGTATTTTTTTGTGTTTCTGTTAACTCCTATAAAGAGGGGTAAGTATATGAGTTAGAGTAACTTTTGTGAACTTGAAAACACTTTACTCTTTCATCTCTTGTACTCTTTCAGAAACAATAAAGAGCCAGACAGATTATATTTACGTTTTGTATTCTTGATTCAATTCATACTCTGATTTCATTCTTTACACTCGATTCACACGAACTACAATCGGTATCAGAGCAGGTGTTCTTGAATCTCTCAAGAATTGATCCATGATGACATTATTGATTTGGTGATTTTTCATTGTTATTTGATCTTCGTGTTTTAGAGAGTTTTTGAATTCTAGAAATCAAATTGTTCTTTGATTTGATTCATAATCCGATTTTCTTCACTAGAATTCAAGTGATTTTTGCTTTCTCTCTCTAAAAACCCATTCAAAATCACTTTCTCTCTCTAGAAAAACCCAAGATCTTATCAATTGATCGAAGATGGAAGAAACAATTCGTGAAGATTGCTTTTGTGGATGATTATCCATGGTCATTCAGTTTTGAAGGAGTTCTCAATTGTTTTGTAACCAGGTATTTTAAACAAAATTCACTCATTTCTAGTAAGAAATGTGAATGTGGAAAGTTCAATGGTTATCTTCTTGATCATGATCATCATAAGGTGTTGCTTAATTGTTTGGTAACAACTTATCATGAAAGAAGGAAGAAGAATAAAGATGATGAAGTAATTGAAGGAATTCTTCTTGATGAATGCATATATGGTGATAATGTTCTTGCTTCTTACCCGGATGTTCTTGAAGAAGTTCATGATGTTCTTGATGTTCTAGAAAAAGGAGTTCAAGTTGATTTTCATGAAGAAGATGTAACACCGTAAATTTTCAAACAAAATTTTCAGTTTAAAATCACATAATTCTCATAACACATTTCACAAAAATCCCATTTATTTAATTTACAAACGCAAATCCATAATTGTTTAATTAATAACCCATGATCCTCAAAACATAAACTCCATCTCAAGTGTGTGTACAATCAAGTCGGCTCCTTCCCGCGATCCTGAGAAGTACCTGAAACACATATCACATAACACGGTAAGCTCGAAGCTTAGTGAGTTCCCCAAAATACCACACATATCTTGTTAGCCTCTCATGGCTATACTCAGAAAAGACCCTCTGGTCAATGTGTCTCAGTGGGACCCTCTGGTCCCACAACTCGGGTGGACCCTTCGGTCCTAACTCGGCAAGCTCAGAATAATACACAGCATAAATCACATAGACATAATGCAGGATATCACAATACTCAATATAAGTACATAAGACCCACCGGTCACACAATTATTACCACTCTAGGTAAAGTATAGTGAGAAGACTCACCTCATAAACAAGCAAGTAATAACCTCGTACACGAATCTCGAACTAGCCTCCGCCTAACACATAGGATAATTATCTCTAATTAATACTCTATTCACAACTCTTAAATAAATCAAAGCTATTCTCTTTCTCTCAAACTCTTAGAATGGGTAAAAGACCATTTTACCCCTCTATGGCTCTCTTAACCCTGTCTTGACCAAAACCCTAAAGTCAACAGAAGTCAACGCCCGAGTCAACAGTCCATGTTTGACCCGACTCGCCGAGTACATCTATGTGACTCGTCGAGTCCACTCGTTTTCCTCAGAAGTCTCATGAAAGTCCAGCTCAGCTCGTCGAGTTGACCTCCAACTCGGTGAGTTATCGCATGATCAAGCTCACCGGGACAAACCCTAACCGACTTGTCGAGTCAGTTCATAGACTCGGCGAGTCCCTTCAATTTGATTTCTCATTCAGACGTTTTCAAGCAGATCTATCACTCCAAACACTAGATCTAGCATCCCATGACTCGATTGTTACGTAAAGCTTCGATATTTACGTTCATGCATGGTACTTTTGCTCCAAAACACCAATACATGTTCTCATAAAGTGTTAAGCACAATAACCCTCATATGGATGAATAAAGTTGGGAACTTTGGACTTTAGGGACCCCACAAGGTCCATATCTGAGGTCTAAACCTCATGATAACTCAGTATGCTCGAAGTCCCAATTAAAAGGTGGTAGAAACCCTAATCTTCCATAACCATGAGATCTAACCAATTAAATGAGAAATGTGCATGATTTTTACCTTCCACTTGAAGCTTTGGACGAATTGACCCTGGATCCCACAGTTCCTCCTTGTTCCTTGCTGGACAAATTCCTTTTCTCCTCAAAAGATGCACTAAAATTCCTCAAGATTAGCTTTAAGACTCTCTTAGCTCACTACACTTGTTTAGGGTTTCACACAGGGAGGCTGGGCAACCGGTGAGGCGCAAATGAGAACATAAGTTCTCTTAAATAGGCCCCAAACCCGGGTATTTAGGGTTTCATCTCACAGCGCCAACTCGGCGAGTCGGCTCCCTGACTCGTCGAGTCGATCTTTAAACCCACGTGCTCAAACCAACTTTACTCGACGAGTCGAACACCCAACTCGTCGAGTCACTCACTAAATAAATAAATAAAGCACCTGGGAGTCGGGATGTTACAGAAGAAAATGTTTTTTGCTCAATTGGAGTTCAAACCGATGATATTTTGTGTTCTTGTGATTCGTTTGAAGGAATGATTCATTATCGAAAACCATCAATCCAAGAAATTCACAAATATCAAACTCCAAAAGATATGATCCAAACTTGTCAAGTTGAAGTTGTGGAAAATGGGTTTGTTCTTGAATTCAAATCTTCAAGATCCAAGAAGATGAAAAGAAAGAAAAAGAAAAAGAAGATCAAAAACAAGAACAAATGAGTTTATTCACAAAAATCTTCAAAAGTTGTTGTGAAGCTGAAATCTATGAAGCAAATTTGGGTTCCAAAGCAACAATCACCAAGTGTTGCAATGAATCTAAATTCAAAACCCAAAAGTGTTGATGGTTCTTATGAAGATAGTGTTAGATCGTTGAAGAACACGAAGAACGAGTTGTACAACATGCATTGTGGATGGTACAATGTTCGATTTGGTGATTTTTTTGTTCCAACAAAGGAACCACGATCTTCAAAATTTGATTCGTTTGTTGAAAATGGAACTCATATAATCAAAAAGGTATCTCAAATTCTCAAATGGATTCCAAAACGTTCATGATTTTGACTCGTGCTTTACGTTTTTCATTTTTGATCGTTTTGATTCGTTGGATCTATTTTGTTTCAAACCCCATTATTGATCCAATTATTTTTTGTTTAGTTCAAACCCCAAAAATCAAAATCATATTATCACAATTTCTTTTTAATTTCGAAATCCTTTTTTTTCCATTATTTCGAAACTTTCATCACTGATCATTCAATCGTTGATAAGCCCAAAAATTTCGAGTTCTTTACTGTTCATACAATAATATCGAGCCCATTTTAACAAATCAGATACTGTTCATTTATCTAACCCAATTCGAATTACACAAAATCTGATACTTGACGTTATTAGTTGAGATCCGATGAAGAACTGTCAACATAAAAGTCAAAATTGATAGAATCGAAAGTTGATTTGAGTTGAGTTATAATCGATTTTTACTTGGTTGATCGTTGTTTGAAGGCAAGTCAAAAGCTATAGTGGAAATAATTTCGATTTTAATTGGTTCTTGAGTTCGATGTTTCAATATTGATTTTGATTGTTGTTTGTTCGAAGGCGATATGGATTTTTGGAGATGATGGATTTGAAAATGGAACTGATGATCTAGCAAATGGAATTCAATTTAATGAATGAATTGAGTATTTGTATATGATATTCGATGATTATGATGAACGACTCAAAAACAGATAGGACTGGTGAATGAAAATTCAAAAACAAAAGTCAAAATCAATGCATATGCTAGAGTCGATTTCGATTTTGACTGGAGTTGTACTTGGTTTTAATCGAGTATATCGATTTCGAAGGTATATGTGTTTTGATTTCGAATGATGGGGTTAAGGATCGATGGTTGCTACTACTTTCTCGTAAATGGAAATTGATTTGGGGCCGAATGCCTTGGAAACGAACACAAACTGGGAATAAAATCGATGTTGGGATTTTGGTGTGATGGTCTTTTCATCGTGTTGTTGTTATTTCGAATCAAGAGGAACTGGAATCGAATGATATTGGAGGCGGACTTTGGTACTAGACTGAGTTCGATGGTCAACGTCTTTAGATTGACTTTGAATTCAATTTACATTCAATTTTGATTGACTTAGGTATCGATGTCGATAGTTGACTGGGACAAGAGGAATTGGAATCGATGGTCGCAAGTTTGATTTCGAAGGCTTGTTGTGGACATCGAACATGGCTTCATAGTGAGAAATTGATTTGGAAATTGAATGGGAAGGCTTGACATCGATGCCTGAGGTTTCAGTAACTTGACAGAATTTATCCAGTTTCGAAATTCGACTGAAAATTATGACAAATGGAGAAATTTTTGTATCAGGCCCCTGCAGTTAATGCGAATTGACACTTTATGCCCAGTTTCGTAATTGGGGTGAGACTTCTTTTGGCGCAACGGGTCCCTACAGAATTCTGATATTAGCAGTTTTTACCCGGATTTTGGAAATTCTTGCAACTCTCACCCAAAAGTTGAAAATTTTCATAAAAAATTGGAAATTTTTCATGAATTTTTTGTGATTGTATTTTGATGCAAGTCTTTCGCGGTTTCATTTTTGTCACACGTCGAGGGGGAGATTCGTGAAGTTTATTCCTCAAGCACTTCTCAACCTTAGTGAGTTTTATAATCACTTGTTGATTATAAAAAGGGGGAGAATGTAAAGTGGATATTCGAAGCTTCTCGGGTATTCATTTGTGGATTTGAAGACTGGTATTACTTTGAGGGGGAGTTGGTCTTAATCGTGCGAGCTCGTTGGATATTAAACTCGAGACATCCAATCCTAACTTGGGGGGGGGGGAGAATGTTAGGGTGCAAAGTCACTCTTGGATGTCATGTGTGCTTACTCCTTTGTATGTATGTAATGAGTTGTCTTTCCTTTATAAGGAAGTGAGTGACACTCATTTTATGTAACGAATAACTTGTGAGAGTTAGTTTAGAGAGAGGAAAATTGCAAACCCACTTGTACTCTTTCTAGATTAATGAGAGCTAAACCCGGATTTATTTACTCTTGTGTTCTTTGTGTTCATGATGCTTGTATGATTCACTAAATCATTTCATATTCCGCATTCGTCATCATAATCAACACCACTACAGAGAGAAGTTGGAACGAATGAATACTAAAAAATAAATGAGGAGTGCGTGGATAGATATTTGACGTAGGATTAAAAAAAATAATAGGTTAAGATTTCATTTTATTTATCATCAAAATCTCGCAAGATTTTATGATGTTTTTGTAATTATGTGCAATATATTTTAGTATTTTCCGGGAAAGGTTAATTGTTTCGAGGGTTAAAAAGGTTAATTTTATTTTATTTGAAAAACAATTCAGAAAAAATAAAAATTTTTGAAAATTAATTCTCTACAAAATGAACATAATCATGAAATTGAATATATATATATATATATATATATATATATATATATATATATATATATATATATATATATATAATTTTTATAATAAACCTAGGAAAACAAATTTTCCAAAAATCATAAAACTTTAAGGGATACTTCTATTAATTATACTAGTGATTTTCTTAAAAGATTTAAAAAAAAAGTTTTTGAGGTGTTTATTTTTCAATTTTAATAATATTGTTTTTATAAAATATAATGGAATTTTTTTCCAAATTAAAAAATGGAAATGATAGATTTCTTCGTAATACTATTTTAATGACTTTGTAAAAGAAAGATTTTTAAAAATATATTATTAAAGATATAAACATTTTATTTAAATAATTCTATATTTTTATATAAAAAAATGTCAATCAGGTCCAGTTCAAGGTCCAGTTCAACAGGGCTGAGGCCCACTGGAGCTTTCCCATCCCTGAGGTTCCTTGTAGAATGATGTCAAGTTCTATTCGTGTCCAAAGCAGTGAAGTGCTTTAATGAGAAACTGGGTTGCCAATGATGTTGTTGTTATATCGTCGGGGAGGGATCGAACCCGGGTTCATTGAGTGTTATGACATACTGTCATATCGGATGTCACTGCCCGCTGCACTAAACCGCCGTTCAAAAAAATTATAAAAAATAAGACATGAAAATTTTCTTTCTCCAAATAAAAAATCTTTTAAAAGTTTTTTCATATTTCATATATAGTGAAATTTTGATAAGACATTTTTATAAATAAGGTTTGTGTCAAAAATCTTTCTCCAAATAAAATTTTTCTTTCTCCAAATAACAAATACTTTATTTAATTTAATATATTACTGATCTAAAATAATATGATTAAAAAGTGATAAGATCCAAAGTACTATGATTTAAAATAATTTGTGTCAAAATATTTTTATCCAAAAATAGTACGATTCAAAAAAAATATGAACAGAGAATATTATAATCCTTAATATTTTTATTACTTATTACTTTTATAATGGTTAAAATTTAAAAACTTAAACCGATATTTAGTTTAAAAAATCATAAAAATCCAAAAAAGTCAAAAAATAAAAACAAAAATAAACAAAAACATTAGAATCTTCAAGTATGTAGTAAAGACATTAAAAATAAAAATAAAATGAAAAAAAGAAAATATTAAATGTTTTTTTAGAAAAGTAAAACGTAAAAAATAAAAAAACAAAAACATAAAAAATAAAGAACCTAGAAACCGAGTATATATATATATATGTTCTTTTTTTTTGAATTTTTTTAAACAAAAAATTTGAAAAAACAATGAAAAAACGAAATAAATAGTAAAAACTCACTTAAATGACGTTTCACGGACGTTCGTCGCACGTGATTAAATGATCGAGTTTGTATTAATTACCCCAGGCGTGCGTCGCATGCGAACGCGTCACACACAAGTATTGGATTTTACGTTTCTTCCATTGACGAAGTGGGTGGTGGCAAATTGAGCTCACAGTCCTCGCCATTTTTTGGGTCCTCACCGGAGCCGGTCCCTATATATATATATATATATATATATATATATATATATATATATATATATATATATATATATCAATTTTCACCCTAATGGCTAACCGATATTAAATGATAATCAAACAATATTAACCGACTAAAAACGATAACTAAAACCGATATAAACTAATACTAATGTTAAGGCATTCTCTTAACCAATTAGTTTGGTTTTGGTCCCTAACCAACCAAAGCACACCCTATAACTTAAAATGATTAATGTACTTATAGTTGTCGTACAAATTAGCCTCTATATAATTGCACACCGCGAGCAGTACGTACGTAATTCACAATTTGTATTATGATCAACATATAAACACTTCCATGGGAAATACTCTCCATAGGGGGGGGGGGGGGGGGTATTATTGAGATTAGATAACGAGGGAAACCTCATATCTAACTCATCAAAAGTATACAATGATAAAGCACACACTGGTATGAAATTACCATCTGAAGTAAACAATGATAAAGTATACAGTGATATGAAAATATCACCAAAAGCATACATTGATACAGATGTATCATCTGAAGTATTAAAAACAGATAAATACGAGCAAAAACTATGCAAGTATATATCGGGAACATTTTCCCAAACGGAGCAAAATTACAGCACACATGAACGAGAAACACTAGCATGTCTCAGAACATTAAAAAAATGGAAAGTCGAGCTTCTACAAACAAGATTCGAGTTACGAACAGATTCCAAGTATCTACTTGGATTTTGGCGCTATAAACTACAAGAAGATTATTGCCGTGGACGATTGATTCGTTGGCAATTACAATTACATCAATTTCATCCTTATCTCAGATACATCAAAAGCGCAAACAATCATATAGCAGACACTTTGACGAGAGAATGGAAGCCATCATGAAGCAAGAACAACAACAGTTCAAAAAAGCATTCATTCATGAAAGAAACATTGTGAACACCATTAACGTCAGCCATGACACAAGCAAGCATTATTCAAAAACATGTCTTTTCGAAGGCGGGAGGAATGACGTAAGGCATGACAAAAGAAAGAATTATTAAAGAAGAAGACATCTTTGAAGATAACGATGCATCTTTGAAGATAACGATGCATTATAGACGATAATAATTCTATTTTGTCTTTTATAATTATGTAAAGTGTCGGTAAGGTTAATAAGTGTGTAGCATTATTATATATGTGACATAAAGTCTTATGTAAAGTAGTTTGTATTCTTGCAATCATACGATTGCAATAATGTAAAGATACCAGAATGACGTAAGAAATCATATTATTAAAGACAACACATCTTTGAAGATAACGATGCATTATAGACGATAATAATTCTATTTTGTCTTTTATAATTATGTAAAGTGTCGGTAAGGTTAATAAGTGTGTAGCATTATTATATATGTGACATAAAGTCTTATGTAAAGTAGTTTGTCTTCTTGCAATCATACGATTGCAATAATGTAAAGATACCGTGTGTAAACGGCTCTTTGGAGCCTATATAAAGGGCTTTGCCCTTTGTCAATAAATCAGAGTGATTTGCGATTATAAGATTTGAGTTGTTCTCAATCTTCTTCTGTTGAAATAGATTTTCTATTTCTGAATAGCAGAACCCTATCCAAACATATCCATATATTCATATAAACATATCAAACCCAGACAAACAATCCATCGTCAATCCATTCCCACGCATCATTCAGGTATATTCTGTCTTAATTTTATTAATTCCGACATGTTTTTCAATTTGGTATCAGAGCTAAGTAACGTTCTTATTATTCTTATTATTAGTTTGCATATTCAATCTATCGTTAATAAGAATATATGCATATGCAGCATCATAAACATGATAAACATCATAAACATGATATTAAATAACCATTGTTTTTAAATATTCATATTTAAAAAAAAGTTATCAACAATTAAAATATTTATCGTAAGAAGATTTAATACCATAAATATGTCTCAAGATATTTTCAATTGTTAGATTACTTTTATTTGTTTATGATAGTATCATTTCGAGTTATTATAACTATTAATTCTACAAAATTTGAAATTTTTATTAAAATAATACTTGTTTTTAATAATCAAATTCATGCTTGAAATATATATTTATGTCTAACAAAATTTTAATGAATTGTATTCCTAATAAAAATATTATTTTAAGAATACAGCAAATCTAAGAATCTATAAATAATTCTAAGAAAAATCTCAAGGATTCTTACAAACCTAATAATCAAGGTACGATTTTAAACAATAACCATATTCATGATGTTAGATATTTCATAAGAACTAGTATTAAAATCCGTTACAAGCAAATACGACGTCTAAAAACAAAACTATTTGTATTTTAAAACGTATGTCTTTTAAACACTAGTATAATTACCACTACTATTTTTAAATAAATTTTAATCGTAATTTTAAATCTAAAACGAAACTAAACTATTATTATTATAAAATTATAATTATGAGTTTTTCAAGCCTAGATACAAATAAACAAGAATTAAATTTTTTTCGTAAAACATTGAAACAATCTAAAAAATTTCTTTTAGACTTAAAAATAGATTCTGACATATCAATGATAAATTGTATATCTAATATTGAAGCAATACATATAATAAATAATAGTATAAATTGGAAACAAGAACAAATAAAAAACCTTGAAGATAAAATAACAAAATTAATTTGTTAAATATGATAGAAAAAACAACTACTTCACTAGAAAAAAGAAACTAAAAATTTTATTTTTAATACACACAATATATGGAAACTTTACAAGAAAAAGTAAAAACACTAACTAAATTATTTGCAGCACTAGAAATTCCATCTGAAACTCAAGAAAATAATATAAAAATAGAAAATAATTCAGATGATAATGACGCAGAAGTAATATATGATTTTTCTTCAGATGATGAAAACCCTTATTCAAATCCATATAGAGATTCACAAAACAATTTTGGATTAAAACGAAAACAATCATATGTTGAAGATGATTATCAAAGTCAATATATTTATGGACCACCTTCATTAGAAGAAAAATTTTTTATATAGACAATGAATGGTTAAAAATAAACAAAACAAATGGGAAAAAATACCTCCTCAATACATACCTAAATTATTTACATTTCCAACAAATTCAGATATTCTTTTTATTGATTGTGACCAAAATCCTGAAGCAAAAATTCAAGAATGGAGTA
The DNA here is from genome assembly GCF_052849685.1 of Lactuca virosa. NCBI lineage: Eukaryota > Viridiplantae > Streptophyta > Magnoliopsida > Asterales > Asteraceae > Lactuca > Lactuca virosa. Next base: position 90,854,128 of record NC_136434.1, read on the forward strand.
ATAAAATGGGAGTACAAATTCAGTTAACCGAAGAATTAAGAAATTTACACCCAAAACATTTTCTTAATTATATCATTCATAAAACACAAGGTAACGCATATCGTTTTCTTTCATCTCTTGATGAAACCGAAACAATGATGATAGCCACCACTCATGCTATGGAAACATTTAAAAATGTATTAAGCCGTCTTATTCAGGAATTCATAGGAAAACAAATTGAAGATAAAATATCAAAAGAAGCTTTTCAATTAGAATCATTATGGCATCTAACTAATTTACGAATTTGTAATTTGTGTTATCTAGAACCATTTATATGCGAATATTCCGAACATTATTATAATTTAGATCCCACTAGAAAAAAGGCGGTTTTAGATATGTTCTATCAAAAACTACCATCATTAGTAAGCCAAAGTGTAATAAAAGATTTCCAAGAAGCATTACAACAAAATAAAGTTGCAGACACCTTAGGAGCACGAATAAGCATATTAAAAGCATGGATGCAGAAAAAATGTTTAGAACAAAAAACAGCACAAGATGCAAAAATTGATTTATGTTGTGACATCCTTTCTAACAAAGTAAATCGATATGGTTGTAAAGAAAAACAACTAAGTAAAAAGAAAATTTGGAAAAAACAAACATATAAACCTAAATACAAAGAATATTATAAACAAGGGGAAAGAAAATATTTCCGAAATAGAAAACAATATAAACAAAAATATCAATCCAAAACAAATTATTGCCCATCGAATAAAAAAGACTGTAAATGTTGGATATGTCAAGAAGAAGGACACAAAGCTTATGAATGCCCGAAAAAGACTAAAAAAGAAAAAGAAACAAATATATTAAAAATTGCATACGACCTTGGATACGAACCCATAGAAGATTCAGATATAAATTCAGATATAGATATTTATGCATATACAACTGATTCTGATTCAGATGCAGGTACATAATCCTATGGAAAAAGTATTATTAGAATTAGAACTTGAGGGAAACCTCATATCTAACCTATCTGGAATATACATTGCGAAAGCATACAATGGTATGAAAGTACCATCTGAAGTAAACAATGATAAAGTATACAGTGATATGAATATATCACCAAAAGCATACAGTGATATGAATATATCACCAAAAGCATACAATGATATGAATATATCACCAAAAGCATACATTGATATGAAAATTTTCATATCATCATTTGAAACAAACAAATTTCAGCAATTATTCAGGTACCCAAGAGACGCAAATATTCAATCCACAGATATATTGAAATGGAAGCAATCATGAAGCAAATCAAACAACAGTTCAAACAAAAAGAAGAGCAAGAAGCATCATTAGTCAGACAACTCGAAGCAGTAAGACGAGAAAAAGAACAACTACGACAAACAATACAAATTCTATCATCTCAATCAGTACCTAAAGAAGAAGCAGCTAGCAGTTCAACAACGAAGCAACCAAAAGAAGACATTCAAGAAATTTCATCCGATGATAGTCAGCCACAAACAATGCTCAAGTCAGAAAAACAACCTATAAATCCAGAAGAATATCCACCACTTCAAGCAGATCATAAAAATATAAAGAAATGGTACGTGATTTTCAACGGAGAAAACAAAGGAGTATATGACAATTGGGGAATCGCCAGTTCATATATTCTTGAAAAAAATATCATTCACAAAAGCTACAAAACGAAAAATGAAGCAGAAGCCGCATACAACGAAGCATACAAAGCAGTAATAAAAGATAACGTAGAATTTTCAAAAACAGTTCTCCTAACACCACAAAAACCTATGACCAGCTTCACACCACAAAAACCTGTATCCATCCCAAGATCCCTTAACCAATTAAATGCAAAAATTGCCCTTGAATCCATTCTATCAACCAAAGAAAAGGAAGCCATGAAAAAACCATCTGCCAAAAAATTCGCTGAATTATGGGATAGCCTCGTTTCCTACACCGAGGTCCATTCTTTAATGGGCTTTTACCCAGTAGCCAGGCGCCCAGGCCCTAAAGCAGTTTTCCTAGCCGATTTATCAGATCCTATGACTTTATGGGATTATTTTATTCATGGATTCATCGACACTATCTATCTAGAAGGCACCAATTTACACTGCATCAGCGAATTCCCTTCTGCTGTGCAAACTATAATCAGAAATTATAAAATACGCTTTGCAAAACAAGAAAGAGGATTATTCATCAAAATGCATTCTAGCTACCCAATTTTTGATGAAGAATCTCAACTAAGTGTCCCAAGTATTACTTTTGCAAACATGGGAATAAGCAACGGCTCAAAACCAACAAAAGATGATCTACCCCGTGAATCCCCAACACAAGAGCATCTAATCTTTGCACTTGCCGGTGTTTATTTAGCATCATCACGCATTGGCAACGGTAAAGATCAAAGGTCAAGAATCGGAGTAAATTATGCTAGTAAAACTTTCATTATCTACTCCTTAACAGACAATGAAATCACTCCGGAAGCAATGAAAGCAATTGAAACATTCGAACAACCTTTCGAAAAATTTTCTCATCAACTGGCTGAATTACCCGATGATATCAAGAAACAACTTTGCAAACATATTATGCATGCTCCAAGACACAATTGCAGTCACTGTTCAGAAAACACAGAAGAAACACCATTTATGGAAGATTAACTTCAGCAATGATGCAAGCAAACATTTTCAAAATTATGTCTTTTTGGAGGCGGGAGGAATGACGTAAGAAATCATATTATTAAAGACAACACATCTTTGAAGATAACGATGCATTATAGACGATAATAATTCTATTTTGTCTTTTATAATTATGTAAAGTGTCGGTAAGGTTAATAAGTGTGTAGCATTATTATATATGTGACATAAAGTCTTATGTAAAGTAGTTTGTCTTCTTGCAATCATACGATTGCAATAATGTAAAGATACTGTGTGTAAACGGCTCTTTGGAGCCTATATAAAGGGCTTTGACCTTAGTGAATAAATCAGAGTGATTTGTGATTATAAGATTTGAGTTGTTCTCAATCTTCCTCTGTTGAAATAGATTTTCTATTTCTGAATAGCAGAACCCTATCCAAACATATCCATATATTCATATAAACATATCAAACCCAGACAAACAATCCATCGTCAATCCATTCCGACGCATCATTCAGGTATATTCTGTCCTAATTTTATTAATTCCGACATGTTTTTCAATGATACCAGGAATGACGTAAGAAATCATATTATTAAAGACAACACATCTTTGAAGATAACGATGCATTATAGACGATAATAATTCTATTTTGTCTTTTATAATTGTGTAAAGTGTCGGTAAGGTTAATAAGTGTGTAGCATTATTATATATGTGACATAAAGTCTTATGTAAAGTAGTTTGTCTTCTTGTAATCATACGATTGCAATAATGTAAAGATACCGTGTGTAAACGGCTCTTTGGAGCCTATATAAAGGGCTTTGCCCTTAGTGAATAAATCAGAGTGATTTGTGATTATAAGATTTGAGTTGATCTCAATCTTCTTCTGTTGAAATAGATTTTCTATTTCTGAATAGCAGAACCCTATCCAAACATATCCATATATTCATATAAACATATGAAACCCAGACAAACAATCCATCGTCAATCCATTCCGACGCATCATTCAGGTATATTCTGTCTTAATTTTATTAATTCCGTTATGTTTTTCAATTTGGTATTAGAGCTAAGTAACGTTCTTATTATTCTTATTATTAGTTTGCATATTCAATCTATCGTTAATAAGAATATATGCATATGCAGCATCATAAACATGATAAACATCATAAACATGATAATAAATAACCATTGTTTTTAAATATTTATATTTAAAAAAGTTATCAACAATTAAAATATTTATCGAAAGAAGTTTTAATACTATAAATATGTCTCAAGAAATAGAAAACTCACCAATAGTTATTAATAACGAAGAAAATGAATCTGGATACACTTTTAATGCTTTAATTAATAAAAATAACATCAATAAAGACGCTATAAGAAAATCAAATTTCACACTATCCAAAAGACACAATTTTAGACATAACACATTTAAAAATTTCTTTTCTAGAAAAGATATTATATATTATGGAAAAATTATAGGAGAACAAGCAATACCTATAGAATTAACTCAAGGAAATATTACTATACCCATAATAAATAAACAACAAATTAGAAATAGATTATCTCATATTAAAGAAACAGATAGAATAAAAATTGCTTATATTCATATATCAACTATTCAAATAATCTTAAAAAGTACTGTAAGTAATTTAAATACACCAATAGAATTAGAAATCAGAGATGATCGTATAATTAATAACCAAGAAAGTATTATTGCAAAAGGAGAAGGTAATTTAATTGAAGGAAAAATAAAATTTGATATTAATATTCAATTAGGATTAAGTCTTAAAGATAAAAATTTAAGCAATAGTATTACTGTACGATATAAATTATTAAGACAAAATTTTATGATAAAAGGTAATCATCCATTTACTATTACATATCAAATAAATTATGCATTAACAAATTCTCATCATAGTATTACATTTAAAACAGAAGATAGAATTTATATAGATAAATTATTTACCCCTTTATTATCCCTTGAATCACCAAATATGACTAATAATAGAATATTCAATGAAACTAATTTTCAACCAATAATAACTACTCCGTTAATAAAAAGAAGTCCAATTATAGAACCTCCATTTTCAACTATAATAGGTAGATCTTCTATTTCAGAATGTCAGCCTTCAACATCTAATTAAAATAATGATGAAAAGTTAGAAGATATTAAAGAAATGATTAGATCATTAAGTTTAAGAATATGACAGAATCATCTAGTAATCCCCCAAAATATTTTAAAACACTTGAAGGATCATATCAAAATACAAAACCATGTATACCAGATAAAGAAATGATTATAGAAATACCTCAAAATTTACCACAAGGAACAATATATAACATCGGTCTTAATCCTGAAGAAGATAAATCAGTAGGAGAAAAATTAAACATAATTAATCAAAAATTAAATAATATTATAGAAGTAGAAAGTTTAATTGTATTAAAACAAATTCCTGAATTATTACAGAATTTAACTCAACAGAAAAATCTACTTGAAAAATATTTAAAAATAAAAACTATTAAAGAAGAACCACTTAATGAAAAACAGCTACTTAAAGAAAAACCACTTACTATTAAACGACCTTTCACATGGTAAAATAAAAATTATGAGTAATAAAACTCAAGTATATTGTAGTTACGATAGTAAATATAAAGTTGATCTACTTAAAAAATTATGAAAAGATTTAGAAAAATCCACAAAACATTTAAAAGAAAAAGAATCTGAAATACACGAACTAATTTATAAAAACAAAAATCATACTGCATATCAATTAGTTAAATTTGGAAGATTAAAAATTGAAGTTAATCATTTAAAAATAGTAATAAAAAATATTAACAATTCAATTAATTTTCTTTCAGATACCTTAGTAATTTGTTAAAATGAGTTCAAAAGTACAAATTAATTCTTCAAAAGATAACATGCTTTGGACTAATATATTAAAAAACCATTGAAAAATAAATTCTAATATCTCTAATACCATTAAACATTTAGAAAATGCTTTATCATATGAAGAAAACCATTTATTAAAATTACAACCAGTAAATAAAGAATATAATAACCAATTAAAAAAGATATTTAGATTACAGGAAGGAATTAAGAAATACAAAAAATCACAAAATCGCAACCTAAAAACAATACATAATGTTTCAACTATACTAACAAACACAACTTGTTAATATGAAATTTTCGCAAGAAAAATCATTAATTAATAGAAATTTATAAACTAACCCCAATGAGTAAAAGAAAAACAAATATTAACCCAAACAGTACATTTATTACAACCAAAATACAAGATAAATAATTAGTTTCATATATAGATACAGGAGCTACTTTATGTTTTGGAAGAAGAAAGATATTAAAAAATTGGGAAAAATTAGAAAAACCATTAAAAATAACAATTGCTGATAAATCAATTCACAAAATTTGGTTCGTAGGAAGAGATATAGATATAGTAATTGAAAAAACACCATTTAAAACTCCAACTATATATCAACATGATTCGGGAATAGATTTAGTTATAGGAAATAATTTCCTTAAATTATATCAACCATTTATACAAACAAATGACGATATAAGTCTCAATCATCCAACAAAAGGTTTTATAAAAACTGCAATTATCAAACATTATGATCTTGTTAAAATAATCAAACAAGAAGTTGGTTTTCAACTACGCATATTACTAACATTTGCTAAAGAAATTGCTGAAAAACAACTTGAAGAAGTATGTAGCGAAAATCCGCTAGATCATTTAAAAAATAGAAATAATCAAGAAATAATAATATTATTAAAAAACCCTAATGATGAAATTAATGTTCCAAATAAAATTTCATATAGTATAAAAGATGTTTCTGAATTCAAACAGGAATGCATTGAACTATTAGAAAAAGGAATCATTCGACCTAGCAAGAGTCCTCATTCAGCACCTGCATTCTATGTAGAAAATAATAATGAAATAAAACGAGGCAAACGAAGAATGGTAATCAATTATAAAAAAATGAATGATGCTACTATAGGAGACTCATATAAATTACCACGAAAAGAATATATTTTAGAAAAAATAAAAGGAAATACACATTTTAGTACATTTGATGCAAAATCTGGATATTGGCAGTTACGTTTACATGAAAATACGAAACCCCTAACCGCTTTCTCATGTCCTCCTCAGAAGCATTATGAATGGAATGTTCTTCCATTCGGTTTAAAACAGGCACCAGCAATATATCAGCGATTCATGGATGAAACCTTAAATGGTTTAGATCATATTTGTCTTGCATATATTGATGATATAATTGTTTTTACAAAAGGAAACGAACAAACACACATTGATGCAGTCATCAAGGTTTTACAAAGAATTAAAGAAAAGGGTTTAGTTTTATCAAAAAAGAAATCAAAACTTTTTCAAACTACAGTTGAATATCTCGGTTTAAAAATTGGAAAAAATGGTCAATTATCGTTAACAGCCAATATACGAGAAAAATTAAATATGTTTCCTGATAAACTTGAAAATAGAAAACAAATACAACGATTTCTTGGTTGTTTAAATTATATTGCAGAACAAGGATTTTTGAAAAATTTAGCGAAAGAAAGAAAAGTTTTACAAAAGAAAATATCAGAAAAAATACCTTGGTCTTGGACCAATACAGATACTATTTTGGTACAAAATATAAAACAAAACATTCAAGTTCTCCCTACTTTATATAATGCAAAAATAGATGATTTCTTAATCGTAGAAACATATGCATCACAAGACACTTGGGCAGGATGCCTAAAAGCAATTATACGGGGAAAAGTATTATTGAGATTAGATAATGAGGGAAACCTCATATCTAACTCATCAAAAGTATACAATGATAAAGCACACACTGGTATGAAAATACCATCTGAAGTAAACAATGATAAAGTATACAGTGATATGAAAATATCACCAAAAGCATACATTGATACAGATGTATCATCTGAAGTATTAAAAACAGATAAATACGAGCAAAAACTATGCAAGTATATATCGGGAACATTTTCCCAAACGGAGCAAAATTACAGCACACATGAACGAGAAACACTAGCATGTCTCAGAACATTAAAAAAATGGAAAGTCGAGCTTCTACAAACAAGATTCGAGTTACGAACAGATTCCAAGTATCTACTTAGATTTTGGCGCTATAAACTACAAGAAGATTATTGCCGTGGACGATTGATTCGTTGGCAATTACAATTACATCAATTTCATCCTTATCTCAGGTACCCAAGAGACGCAAATATTCAATCCACAGATATATTGAAATGGAAGCAATCATGAAGCAAATCAAACACCAGTTCAAACAAAAAGAAGAGCAAGAAGCATCATTAGTCAGACAACTCGAAGCAGTAAGACGAGAAAAAGAACAACTACGACAAACAATACAAATTCTATCATCTCAATCAGTACCTAAAGAAGAAGCAGCTAGCAGTTCAACAACGAAGCAACCAAAAGAAGACATTCAAGAAATTTCATCCGATGATAGTCAGCCACAAACAATGCTCAAGTCAGAAAAACAACCTATAAATCCAGAAGAATATCCACCACTTCAAGCAGATCATAAAAATATAAAGAAATGGTACGTGATTTTCAACGGAGAAAACAAAGGAGTATATGACAATTGGGGAATCGCCAGTTCATATATTCTTGAAAAAAATATCATTCACAAAAGCTACAAAACGAAAAATGAAGCAGAAGCCGCATACAACGAAGCATACAAAGCAGTAATAAAAGATAACGTAGAATGTTCAAAAACAGTTCTCCTAACACCACAAAAACCTATGACCAGCTTCACACCACAAAAACCTGTATCCATCCCAAGATCCCTTAACCAATTAAATGCAAAAATTGCCCTTGAATCCATTCTATCAACCAAAGAAAAGGAAGCCATGAAAAAACCATCTGCCAAAAAATTCGTTGAATTATGGGATAGCCTCGTTTCCTACACCGAGGTCCATTCTTTAATGGGCTTTTACCCAGTAGCCAGGCGCCCAGGCCCTAAAGCAGTTTTCCTAGCCGATTTATCAGATCCTATGACTTTATGGGATTATTTTATTCATGGATTCATCGACACTATCTATCTAGAAGGCACCAATTTACACTGCATCAGCGAATTCCCTTCTGCTGTGCAAACTATCATCAGAAATTATAAAATACGCTTTGCAAAACAAGAAAGAGGATTATTCATCAAAATGCATTCTAGCTACCCAATTTTTGATGAAGATTCTCAACTAATTGTCCCAAGTATTACTTTTGCAAACATGGGAATAAGCAACGGCTCAAAACCAACAAAAGATGATCTACCCCGTGAATCCCCAACACAAGAGCATCTAATCTTTGCACTTGCCGGTGTTTATTTAGCATCATCACGCATTGGCAACGGTAAAGATCAAAGGTCAAGAATCAGAGTAAATTATGCTAGTAAAACTTTCATTATCTACTCCTTAACAGACAATGAAATCACTCCGGAAGCAATGAAAGCAATTGAAACATTCGAACAACCTTTCGAAAAAATTTCTCATCAACTGGCTGAATTACCCGATGATATCAAGAAACAACTTTGCAAACATATTATGCATGCTCCAAGACACAATTGCAGTCACTGTTCAGAAAACACAGAAGAAACACCATTTATGGAAGATTAACTTCAGCAATGATGCAAGCAAACATTTTCAAAATTATGTATTTTTGGAGGCGGGAGGAATGACGTAAGAAATCATATTATTAAAGACAACACATCTTTGAAGATAACGATGCATTATAGACGATAATAATTCTATTTTGTCTTTTATAATTATGTAAAGTGTCGGTAAGGTTAATAAGTATGTAGCATTATTATATATGTGACATAAAGTCTTATGTAAAGTAGTTTGTCTTCTTGCAATCATACGATTGCAATAATGTAAAGATACCGTGTGTAAACGGCTCTTTGGAACCTATATAAAGGGCTTTGCCCTTAGTGAATAAATCAGAGTGATTTGTGATTATAAGATTTGAGTTGATCTCAATCTTCTTCTGTTGAAATAGATTTTCTATTTCTGAATAGCAGAACCCTATCCAAACATATCCATATATTCATATAAACATATCAAACCCAGACAAACAATCAATCGTCAATCCATGCAAATTGAAAAACATAACGGAATTAATAAAATTAAGACAGAATATACCTGAATGATGCGTCGGAATGGATTGACGATGGATTGTTTGTCTGGGTTTGATATGTTTATATGAATATATGGATATGTTTGGATAGGGTTGTGCTATTCAGAAATAGAAAGTCTATTTCAACAGAAGAAGATTGAGATCAACTCAAATCTTATAATCACAAATCACTCTGATTTATTCACTAAGGGCAAAGCCCTTTATATAGGCTCCAAAGAGCCGTTTACACACGATATCTTTACATTATTGCAATCGTATGATTGCAAGAAGACAAACTACTTTACATAAGACATTATGTCACATATATAATAATGCTACACACTTATTAACCTTACCGACACTTTACATAATTATAAAAGACAAAATAGAATTATTATCGTCTATAATGCATCGTTATCTTCAAAGATGTGTTGTCTTTAATAATATGATTTCTTACGTCATTCCTCCCGCCTCCAAAAAGACATAATTTTGAAAATGTTTGCTTGCATCATTGCTGAAGTTAATCTTCCATAAATGGTGTTTCTTCTGTGTTTTCTGAACAGTGACTGCAATTGTGTCTTGGAGCATGCATAATATGTTTGCAAAGTTGTTTCTTGATATCATCGGGTAATTCAGCCAGTTGATGAGAAAATTTTTCGAAAGGTTGTTCGAATGTTTCAATTGCTTTCATTGCTTCCGTAGTGATTTCATTGTCTGTTAAGGAGTAGATAATGAAAGTTTTACTAGCATAATTTACTCTGATTCTTGACCTTTGATATTTACCGTTGCCAATGCGTGATGATGCTAAATAAACACCGGCAAGTGCAAAGATTAGATGCTCTTGTGTTGGGGATTCACGGGGTAGATCATCTTTTGTTGGTTTTGAGCCGTTGCTTATTCCCATGTTTGCAAAAGTAATACTTGGGACAATTAGTTGAGAATCTTCATCAAAAATTGGGTAGCTAGAATGCATTTTGATGAATAATCCTCTTTCTTGTTTTGCAAAGCGTATTTTATAATTTCTGATGATAGTTTGCACAGCAGAAGGGAATTCGCTGATGCAGTGTAAATTGGTGCCTTCTAGATAGATAGTGTCGATGAATCCATGAATAAAATAATCCCATAAAGTCATAGGATCTGATAAATCGGCTAGGAAAACTGCTTTAGGACCTGGGCGCCTGGCTACTGGGTAGAAGCCCATTAAAGAATGGACCTCGGTGTAGGAAACGAGGCTATCCCATAATTCAGCGAATTTTTTGGCAGATGAGTTTTTCATGGCTTCCTTTTCTTTGGTTGATAGAATGGATTCAAGGGCAATTTTTGCATTTAATTGGTTAAGGGATCTTGGGATGGATACAGGTTTTTGTGGTGTGAAGTTGGTCATAGGTTTTTGTGGTGTTAGGAGAACTGTTTTTGAACATTCTACGTTATCTTTTATTACTGCTTTGTATGCTTCGTTGTATGCGGCTTCTGCTTCATTTTTCGTTTTGTAGCTTTTGTGAATGATATTTTTTTCAAGAATATATGAACTGGCGATTCCCCAATTGTCATATACTCCTTTGTTTTCTCCGTTGAAAATCACGTACCATTTCTTTATATTTTTATGAGCTGCTTGAAGTGGTGGATATTCTTCTGGATTTATAGGTTGTTTTTCTGACTTGAGCATTGTTTGTGGCTGACTATCATCGGATGAAATTTCTTGAATGTCTTCTTTTGGTTGCTTCGTTGTTGAACTGCTAGCTGCTTCTTCTTTAGGTACTGATTGAGATGATAGAATTTGTATTGTTTGTCGTAGTTGTTCTTTTTCTCGTCTGACTGCTTCGAGTTGTCTGACTAATGATGCTTCTTGCTCTTCTTTTTGTTTGAACTGGTGTTTAATTTGCTTCATGATTGCTTCCATTTCAATATATCTGTGGATTGAATATTTGCGTCTCTTGGGTACCTGAATAATTGCTGAAATTTGTTTGTTTCAAATGATGATATAAAAATTTTCATATCAATGTATGCTTTTGGTGATATATTCATATCACTGTATGCTTTTGGTGATATATTCATATCACTGTATACTTTATCATTGTTTACTTCAGATGGTACTTTCATACCATTGTATGCTTTCGCAATGTATATTCCAGATAGGTTAGATATGAGGTTTCCCTCAAGTTCTAATTCTAATAATACTTTTTCCATAGGATTATGTACCTGCATCTGAATCAGAATCAGTTGTATATGCATAAATATCTATATCTGAATTTATATCTGAATCTTCTATGGGTTCGTATCCAAGGTCGTATGCAATTTTTAATATATTTGTTTCTTTTTCTTTTTTAGTCTTTTTCGGGCATTCATAAGCTTTGTGTCCTTCTTCTTGACATATCCAATATTTACAGTCTTTTTTATTCGATGGGCAATAATTTGTTTTGGATTGATATTTTTGTTTATATTGTTTTCTATTTCGGAAATATTTTCTTTCCCCTTGTTTATAATATTCTTTGTATTTAGGTTTATATGTTTGTTTTTTCCAAATATTCTTTTTTACTTTGTTGTTTTTCTTTACAACCATATTGATTTACTTTGTTAGAAAGGATGTCACAACATAAATCAATTTTTGCATCTTGTGCTGTTTTTTGTTCTAAACATTTTTTCTGCATCCATGCTTTTAATATGCTTATTCGTGCTCCTAAGGTGTCTGCAACTTTATTTTGTTGTAATGCTTCTTGGAAATCTTTTATTACACTTTGGCTTACTAATGATGGTAGTTTTTGATAGAACATATCTAACGCTGCCTTTTTTCTAGTGGGATCTAAATTATAATAATGTTCGGAATATTCGCATATAAATGGTTCTAGATAACACATATTACAAATTCGTAAATTAGTTAGATGCCATAATGATTCTAATTGAAAAGCTTCTTTTGATATTTTATCTTCAATTTGTTTTCCTATGAATTCCTGAATAAGACGGCTTAATACATTTTTAAATGTTTCCATAGCATCAGTGGTGGCTATCATCATTGTTTCGGTTTCATCAAGAGATGAAAGAAAACGATATGCGTTACCTTGTGTTTTATGAATGATATAATTAAGAAAATGTTTTGGGTGTAAATTTCTTAATTCTTCGGTTAACTGAATTTGTACTCCCATTTTATTACTCCATTCTTGAATTTTTGCTTCAGGATTTTGGTCACAATCAATAAAAAGAATATCTGAATTTGTTGGAAATGTAAATAATTTAGGTATGTATTGAGGAGGTATTTTTTCCCATTTGTTTTGTTTATTTTTAACCATTCCTTGTCTATATAAAAAATTTTCTTCTAATGAAGGTGGTCCATAAATATATTGACTTTGATAATCATCTTCAACATATGATTGTTTTCGTTTTAATCCAAAATTGTTTTGTGAATTTCTATATGGATTTGAATAAGGGTTTTCATCATCTGAAGAAAAATCATATATTACTTCTGCGTCATTATCATCTGAATTATTTTCTATTTTTATATTATTTTCTTGAGTTTCAGATGGAATTTCTAGTGCTGCAAATAATTTAGTTAGTGTTTTTACTTTTTCTTGTAAAGTTTCCATATATTGTGTGTATTAAAAGTTTCTTTTTTCTAGTGAAGTAGTTGTTTTTTCTATCATATTTAACAAATTAATTTTGTTATTTTATCTTCAAGGTTTTTTATTTGTTCTTGTTTCCAATTTATACTATTATTTATTATATGTATTGCTTCAATATTAGATATACAATTTATCATTGATATGTCAGAATCTATTTTTAAGTCTAAAAGAAATTTTTTAGATTGTTTCAATGTTTTACGAAAAAAATTTAATTCTTGTTTATTTGTATCTAGGCTTGAAAAACTCATGATTATAATTTTATAATAATAATAGTTTAGTTTCGTTTTAGATTTAAAGTTACGATTAAAATTTATTTAAAAATACTAATGGTAATTATAATAGTGTTTAAAAGACATACGTTTTAAAATACAAATAGTTTTGTTTTTAGACGTCGTATTTGCTTGTAACGGATTTTAATACTAGTTCTTATGAAATATCTAACATCATGAATATGGTTATTGTTTAAAATCGTACCTTGATTATTAGGTTTGTAAGAATCCTTGAGATTTTTCTTAGAATTATTTATAGATTCTTGGATTTGCTGTATTCTTAAAATAATATTTTTATTAGGAATACAATTCATTAAAATTTTGTTAGACATAAATATATATTTCAAGCATGAATTTGATTATTAAAAACGAGTATTATTTTAATAAAAATTTCAAATTTTGTAGAATTAATAATTAGAATAACTCGAAATGATACTATCATGAACAAATAAAAGTAATCTAACAATTGAAAATATCTTGAGACATATTTATGGTATTAAATCTTCTTACGATAAATATTTTAATTGTTGATAACTTTTTTTTAAATATGAATATTTAAAAACAATGGTTATTTATTATCATGTTTATGATGTTTATCATGTTTATGATGCTACATATGCATATATTCTTATTAACGATAGATTGAATATGCAAACTAATAATAAGAATAATAAGAACGTTACTTAGCTCTGATACCAAATTGAAAAACATAACGGAATTAATAAAATTTAGACAGAATATACCTGAATGATGCGTCGGAATGGATTGACGATGGATTGATTGTCTGGGTTTGATATGTTTATATGAATATATGGATATGTTTGGATAGGGTTCTGCTATTCAGAAATAGAAAATCTATTTCAACAGAAGAAGATTGAGAACAACTCAAATCTTATGATCACAAATCACTCTGATTTATTCATTAAGGGCAAAGCCCTTTATATAGGCTCCAAAGAGCCGTTTACACACGGTATCTTTACATTATTGCAATCGTATGATTGCAAGAAGACAAACTACTTTACATAAGACTTTATGTCACATATATAATAATGCTACACACTTATTAACCTTACCGACACTTTACATAATTATAAAAGACAAAATAGAATTATTATCGTCTATAATGCATCGTTATCTTCAAAGATGTGTTGTCTTTAATGGGGGGGGGGGGCGGGGGGGGGGGGGGGGAGCAAAATGAGCAGCCACACAGAGCCCACTTTTTTTATTATATATTTTTATTTAAAGATAAGAACTTATAATAACAATAAGGACCCACTTTTTTGGCTCGTCCAGGGCCTTTGATGATATTTGATTCCTCAGGATCGGCCCTGATACTTACTATAAAAATAAACCTATAGAACAAAGAGAACAATCACAGGCACACTATTGTATTGGTAATGCTCTTTTCATAAATACAAAAAATCCAGTAAAAATTTCCTTATCTGGTCTTACCTCCCAAATGAAGTGAACGATCCGCGATCACACAATTTCATGAGGAATAATCTTTCATAAAATCACTCCATGCATGAAGCGAAAATATTGCAATTATATTATTGCATGTGAAATACTTTCTCATAAATGCACCTCGTAAGCGAAGCGAACGTTTCATAATTACTTCATCATTCATTACCCACTCTTTTTAATGGCTTCTTCATCAGTGATGTGGAAACTCCATTATCTATGTCATAGAATTCTTTGATTCATGATAGAATGTAACATTCATAATTCAGGTAAATTACATTTCTAACACTTATGTGTGAGAATTGTTTTCAAATTGGCCCATAGTGGCATTTCGTAATTTTGGGCGAAGCACGCGTACGTTGGGCGTACATTGCGTACGCTAGGCGTATGTGGCAGAATCCCAAACCCTAATTTTAAGGGTTTGGACCCTATTTAAACATCTTTAACTCTCAAGACTTCTTTCCTTCATCAGCCTCCAAGATCCATTTCGATCCCTTTGCTAACCCTGATCCATTTGAGAGAATATTGAGCCATTTGTGTGTGTTTTGGTGATCTTGAAGGAGGAAGAAAGAAGAGGAGATCATCTTAGAAGAGTGGAACACTTTGGATCCAGAATCATATCACCATTTGACACCATTTGAAGGTAAAAAGTTGTGAACTTGATGAAGTATTGATTAGATCTTGCTTAGCCATGGATTTGTGTTCTTTTGGTCCCATAAGCTTGGTATTATAAGTATGGGTTATTCTAATTCATATAAGTTGTACTTTCTTACATTTTGGAGTGTTTAGAAGCATAAAAATATGATCTTGGTCATTAGTTCCCTTCTATGCAAGAACTAGGTTCTCTTAATGAGTTAAGAAGTTAGGGTTTCTGATATTGAGAACTTAATAGCCATGCAAGACCATAAAGTTAGAAACTTTATGGTTAAGGACAACATTTGAGGACTTGATCGTGGAGATGTTCTGTGTGAGTTACATTCCATTGGTGGAGAGGGAGAGGTTGGCTCAGGAGTACTTAGATCTGAATCTGACGACAGATACGGCGACGAAGATCACCAAGATGTTTACTAAGAGGGCTCTTTTCTGCCCTGAATTTGCTGCTTGAGAGCAGGATCAGATAGCTCAGTACTTGAGCATGCTCACGACGGATATTGGATAGTTAACGTCCACCTAACATTATTGTACCCTCGTTGAGCTTCAGGAGGCAGCGAGGAGGCGAGATATTGAGTGATATTCAGACTAGGAAGTTGAGGAAGGCCCATGTTCAGTCACAGCCTGCAGTGAAGCGGTTCAAGCCCGCTGATTCGAGATCTTGGGGACAAAGTGGCCGCACTTGTGGCAAGTGCGGAAAGGTTCATGAGGGTGCTTGTCGATCATCATATGGATTCCAAAAATGTGGCAAGGAGGGGCATTATGCCAAGGACAATCATCAGTAGGCTCTGCTGGGGAGCACCAGGATTTGTTATCACTATGAGCAGGTGGGCCATGTGAAGGCCAGCCTTCCCTTGCTCGCTGCAAGACCGGCGCAGGCTCCAGCACCAGCTACTTTGAGGATTACGGATGGACGCCAGGACAGGGCGCTGTGCCTTCCAGCTCACTACAGAGGTCGCCAGGGCGGCGCCATACACCGTTAATGGTATGTTTTCATTTACTATTATGACGGTTATTTTATGGTATGCTTATGTTTATGATTCTGTTAGGTACCTTCTTAGTGAACTCTTTGCCTGCTCTTGTGTTTTTGTCTTGAGTGCGAGTCAGTCCTTTGTATCTCAGTCCTTCAGTAGGTTTTTTGATATGACTCTTAGAGAGTTGGAGTGTCCGTTGCGGGTTTATATCGCCAATGAACATGGGGTTTCTGCATCGAGCTTTTATAAGGTTTGTTTCTTGGAGATTTTTGGGGTGTCATATCCGATTGATTTGATTCATATTCCCATAGGGGATGTGTGTGTTATAGTAGGGATGGATTGGTTGAGCAGGTTTGGGGCTATGATTGACTGCGAGGGTCAGCAAGTGGTAGTTCGAACCCCAGGTGGGGGAGAATTGGTTATTTATGGAGAGGGTACCTGTCACACCCCCAAACCGGAACGGCGGAAACGTTCGGGGGCGGAGGACGTCATGTTTAGTATCACAACACATGCATCATAGTAATCAAAGTAACAAACAACCATTGTATTAATATTAAAGTGTATACAAAGTATGTGATTCAGAAAATATTAACTCCAAAAGTAAATAACAAAACAAGACATGAAGCTACTATACTCCATCTTCTGAATCCCAGTGCGCGTACCTGTCTACTAGTTTCCTGAGAATACAAGTTATTTTGAAAGCGTAGATCAACATTTAAGTTGGTGAGTTCATAAGTATTTTAGTGATGTAAAGTAAGTTGTAAGTTCTTTTAGAAAAGTTCGTCTGTTCCTCCATAAAATCCTATATCTTCTGATGAAATGAAAGATAAGTAAAAATGACTCTATAATTCCTTCTATGAGTACTAAATGGATACAAGTTATATACAATCCAGATCAAACAGACAATCGATTGTGTGAATCTGCCCTAAGCCCACAACCAAACAAGGAACAGGAAATGAGGCGGAAAGCACACATCCCACTGTTTGTTAGATCTTCATTGTATACAACCCTGGCGTATTCATTTGGTACTTACAGAGTTAACTGTAATAGTTCCTTTATATTTTATGAAAACACTCTTTAAGAAAAACATATATTTCCTTTAGTAAAATGGTAACCACAATAGTTCCTTCTATAATCACTTAGTTTATACTAGTAATATATAATCTAATATCGAACAGACAATTAATTGTGTGAATCTGCCCTAAGCCCACAACCAAACAAGGAACAGGAAAAGAGGCAGAAAACGCACATCCAATTGCCTGTCGGATATTAATTATATACAACCCTAATGTATAAACTAAGGTATTATAGAATTAACTACTAAAGGTCCTTTGAGTTATACTGGTTTAATAAGAAGTATTAAACCCCTTTTTATAAATAAGTTTCTAGTTTCACTAGCTCAATTGTGAACCGTTGTTTTTGGCAAAACACTGTTGTTTTCAGAAAGTACAATCAAAACTGTTTACCTTAAAAAGTATGATGTTTACCATAGAAAATCCTATATTTTCTATAAAGACCGACTTGATGTCCATGTTGTTCTAAGTTTGAAAAGCACAAGTAT
This sequence comes from Lactuca virosa, assembly GCF_052849685.1. Classification (NCBI taxonomy): domain Eukaryota; kingdom Viridiplantae; phylum Streptophyta; class Magnoliopsida; order Asterales; family Asteraceae; genus Lactuca; species Lactuca virosa. Next base: position 90,872,446 of record NC_136434.1, read on the forward strand.
ACTCCCTATACTTACTACAAAGATGTATAGTTTTGGTTATATGTTAAACTGAATAAAGACTTGGTTGTTCTGGATACCTGATACGACGCTACTACCCTCCTATGATTACCTAATACATACGAGTTGCATATAACCGAGATCGAATAGACAGTTGAATGGGTGAATCTGCCCTAAGCCTACAACCAATCAAGGAACAGGAAATGAGGCGGAAAGCACACATTCCACTGTCTATCGGACTTCAGTTCTATCTAACCCTAAAGTATACATTGGGTAATCACATAGTTAGTGTCCTTTGAGATTTGTTCGTGAAAAGTTTATTACTACGTAAATATATCGTTGTTATCTATTTGTGAGTTTTACGACCATACTAATTGGACTGGTTAACCACGACGTATGGTAGACGTCGAAAAGAATATGACATTTGTCACCCGCAGACCTGCCGGTCCGACTGTAGCTAACAGTGAGGTGCGGGATTGTCAATCCCATATAGATCTATACACAAACTCACGCTCTCCCTCCAGGAGACTCTGGTCGTAAAGGTATAGTTTTGCTAGTACTTATATGAGTACTAGAAGACGTGTCTCACAAGCTAGATTAACGACTTTACAAGTAATAATGTGGAAAACCCTTTTTATATTTAACAGATAAGTTTATAAAAAAGATCATTTTGTTCCTTAAGTTAAACTTATTAAAGTTTATAAGCTTATTTCTATGTTCTATTCACAGTTTCATGTTCTACATACAGTTTATTGGTACAAAGACGTAATAAGCAGTTTATATTTTAAAACACAACATTTCTTGTGTTTTACTTGTATCCCCCACCCCCTAAAAGCATTTAAAACCATTTAAAAGATTGATTATAGGGGTATGAACTCACCTTATGTGGGTGATTCAATTGAAGATTCGCGTAAGGATGAGAAGTTCCACGAATGAATTCCCGAGACACAAACGAGTCCTAAATGACATATAATCGCATATATAGGCATGTAATTAGTGTTTAAAACAACTAACAAGCAAGGAAACAACCTTAGGGACTAGAAAACACTTGTAACGAAGTGCTACAATCACATGTGATTGTGTGAAAGGGAGTTTACAGCCACACAAAGATGTGTTCATGGCCAAGGGGAGTTTACGGCCACAAGAAGTGTTTACGGTCGTAAACACTTGAAGATGGTGTATTTTGGATCTTGATTCATGCTTATAGGGTGTTTGTCTCATGAGGATACAAGGGCTTCTAATGGATAACAAGTATATGGAAAGGATACTTACTTAATGGAAGTCTTGAAGGTGTTTACGGCCCAAGAACATGTGTGTGTGTGTGTTCTTGGTGTTCTTGGTGAAAAGATGAAGAATTGAAGATCTAACCCAAAAGAGTTGAATTCATGGATGAAATCAAAGGGTTTCACAAGATCAAGAAGGATATCAAGAAAAAATTGAAGAATCACTTACAAATTTGAAGAGAAATGGAAGTGTTCTTGATGATACTTGAGAGAGAAATGAGTGTTCTTGACTTGAAAATGTGAGAAGTGAAGAAATAATGAAGGAAGTATATGAAATAGGAAAGGGTTCACGGCTGCCAAGAGTTTATGGTTGTAAACTCTAGTTTGCGGCTGTAAACTCCTTGTGATGGAGTTTCCGCCTTGAATGCAACACAATGAAGTTTAGTTAACACATCCTATCACACAATCCTTGAAGGTACTAGGCTTAGAACACTCAAACAGACCCTTAACAATGCTAAAAGATAGCAGAAACAAGTCTGACTTTTGATTGAAATGATTGGCTTTACAAGATAGAAATTTCGGGTTGTCACAGTACCAGGCTTCGATCAACCTTTTGTTCTGCTTCCAGGGCTCGACAATATCTTCAGCACGGGTGTATAGGTTATCTTACATATGTGGTTGACAACTGGTTTGGGAAGGAGGTTTCAGTTTTGGACATACCGGTTGTTTGAGATTTGTGGATTTGTTCCCGGAGGAGTTACCCGGTGTGCCTCCTGAGAGGCAGGTTGAGTTTAGGATCAATTTTATTCCAGGTGCTGCTCCGATTGCTAAGGAGTCGTACCGGTTGGCACCACCTGAGATGCAAGAGTTTTCCTCACAGCTTCAGGAGCTGTTGGGCAATGAGTTTATTGGGACGAGCAGTTCGCCATGGGGAGCATCGATTTTGTTTGTCAAAAAGAAGGACGGCTCACATTGGATGTATATCGATTACCGGGAGTTGAATAAGTTGACGGTGAAGAACCGTTACCCACTTCCACATATTGATGACCTCTTCGATCAGTTGCAGGGTGCATCTTGGTTTTCTAAGATCGATTTGAGGTCGGGGTATCACCAGATGAGGGTTAGATAGGAGGACGTAGAAAAGATCGCATTTCAGTCTCGTAGTCATTACGAGTTCGTGGTGATGCCGTTTGGACTCACCAATGCGCCTGCGGAATTTATGGATTTGATGAATCGGGTATGCAGGCCGATGCTCGATCAATCAGTCATTGTTTTTATTTATGATATCTTGGTATATTCCAAGACCAGGGAGTAGCATGAGGAGCACCTTCGAGAGCCTCTAGGAGTTTTGAGGCGAGAACGACTGTATTCCAAGTTCTGAAAGTGTGAGTTTTGGTTATGAGAGGTCCAGTTCTTGGGGCATCTCGTTAACCAGAACGGGATTTTGGTGGATCAGTCCAAAATTAAGGCCGTGATGCAGTGGGAGGTTACGAAGTCTCCCCCGATGATAAGGAGTTTCTTGGGATTAGCAGGGTATTATTGGAGATTTATTTAGGACTTCTCCAAGGTTGTTGTACCCCTCACTCGTCTGACGAGGAAGGGCGTGGATTTCTGCTGGGGGCCTGAGCAACAGGCTACATTCGAGACTATGATACAAAAGTTATGTGAGGCCCTAATGTTGACCCTCCCAGAGGGTGTTGAGGATTTTATGGTATTTTGTGATGCATCCATCACTGGCCTGGGGACAGTTACTATGCAGCGAGGGAAGGTTATTGCTTATGCTTCTCGGCAGCTGAAGTCGCATGAGGCTCGATATCTGACTCATGATTTGGAATTGGGAGCAGTGGTGTTTTCTCTCCACATTTGGTGGCATTATTTGTATGGGATCCGGTCTACCATCTACACGAATCACAAGATTTTAAGATACCTCATGGATCATCTGAATCTAAAATTGAGACAACATAGGTGGCTTGATGTGGTCAACGATTGTGATTATGAAATTCAGTATCATCTAGGGAAAAAAATGTGGTCGCTGATGCTTTGAGTCGCAATATGGCTAGTCTGGTATTGAGAGCCTATGTATTAGGATATTGATTGTGCCACCATTGTTGGATTTGATTAGGGAAGCTCAGGCTGAGGGAGTCAAGAAGGAGAACTGGAACAAGAGATACTTAGGGGTGAGATTGACAGGTTTGTTATTGACAGACGAGGATTATTGACCCCGTATGGTCGGGTTTGGGTACCAGATTTTGGTGGGATCAGGCAGACTGTGCTGGAGGAGGCACACAAGTCGAGATTTTCAATACATACTGGAGCCACCAAGATGTATCAGGATTTTCAACTTAGTTATTGGTGGTAGTGCATGAAGGGGGAGATAGGCTGGTATGTCGAGAGGTGCATAACCTGCAGGATGGTCAAATCCGAGCACCAAAGGCCACATGGAAAGCTTAAGCCTTTGGAGGTTCCCATATGGAAATGGGAACAGATCACCATGTATTTCATCACCAAGTTACCTCAGACGACTAAGGGGTTTGATGCGATGTGGGTGATAGTGGACCGGTTGACCAAGAGTGCCCACTTCTTAGCTATCCGAGAGAGCTTGTCGGCCGAGAAATTGGTCGATGTTTATGTGCACGAGAATGTCACTCGGCATGGTGTTCCAGTTTCTATTGTGTCATACCGGCATGTTTAGTTCACCTTGAGGTTTTAGCACAGGTTCCACGAGGAACTGGGTACGAGGTTGGACTTTAGTACTGCTTATTATCCGCAAACTGATGGTCAAAGCGAGCGGACCATTAAGAGGCTTGAGGATATGTTGCGAGCCTGTGTTATTGATTTCAGTGGGAGTTGGAACTCCTAACTTCCCCTAGTTGAGTTTTCATACAACAAAAACTATGACTCCAGTATTGGTGTGCCGTCATTCGAGCTTCTCTTTGGGAAGAAGTATCATACCCTAGTTTGTTGGGTAGAGGTTGGACACAGAGTCATGGGAAGGACTGAGGTAGTCCTTTAGACGACAGAACTTATTCAACAGATCAGACAGTGATTGCATACGGCTCAGAGTCGGCATAAAAGTTATGCCGACAGGCATTGATCTTAGTTAGAGTTCCAGGTTGGCGATAGGGTTTTGCTGAAGGTATCACCCTAGAAGGGTGTAATATGCTTCAGGAAGAGAGACAAGTTAGGGCCCTGATTTATTGGGCCATTTTGAGGGATTACCAGTGTTGGCAAGGTAGCTTATAGGCTGGATTTTCCTGAGGAGCTCAGTCATGTTCACAACACCTCCATGTGTCTCAGCTTCGGAAGTGTGTGGCTGATGATTCAACGGTTATTCGTTTGGATGATATTGGGGTTGATGATCGCCTGAATTATGTTGAGAGACCAGTGGCGATCTTGGATCGGAAGACGAAGCCTTTTCACAACAAGGTGGTAGCTGTGGTCAAGGTCCTGTGGCAACATCGGAATGGTACCGAATGGACTTGGGAACCCGAGTCAGAGATGCGAGAGTACTATCCGAAGTTTTTCTCAGCAGCAGATTTTGAGGACGAAGTCTGATTCAAGTGGAGGAAAATTGTAACATTCTTAATTCAAGTAAATTACATTTCTAACCCTTATGCGTGAGAATTGTTTGCAAATTGGCCCATAGTGGCATTTTCGTAATTTTGGGCGAAGCAAGCGTACGTTGGGCGTATGTGGTAGAATCCCAAACCCTAATTTTAGGGTTTTGACCCTATTTAAACATCCTTCACTCTCAATACTTCTTTCCTTCATCAGCCTCCAAGCCCCATTTCGACCCCTTTGCTAACCCTAATCCATTTGAGAGAATATTGAGCCATTTGTGTGTGTTTTGGTGATCTTGAAGGAGGAAGAACGAAGATGAGATCATCTTAGAAGAGTGGAACACTTTGGATCCAGAATCACATCACCATTTGACACCATTTGAAGGTAAACAGCTCTGAACTTGATGAAGTATTGATTAGATCTTGTTAGCCATGAATTTGTGTTCTTTTGGTCCTACAAGCCTTGTATTATGAGTATGGGTTACTCTAATTCATATAAGCTGTCCTTTCAGATGTTTTGGAGTGTTTATAAGCATAAAAATATGATCTTGGTCATTAGTTCCCTTCCATGCATGAACTAGGTTGTCTTAATGAGTTAAGAAGTTAAGGTTTTTGATATTGAGCACTTAATAGCCATGTAAGACCATAAAGTTGGAAACTGTTATGGTTAAGGACAACATTTGAGGACTAGATCTGGAATTCAGACGAATGATCTTAAAGGATTAAGCTCTTAATGGAAGGGGTGATTCAGTTGCGTACAATGGGCGTACCAAATGGTACGTTGCGCGTACGCAGTCAAACCCCCATTTTCTGGTCAAGCTCGAGTATGCCCCCGCGTACAAGCTGAGTACACCCAACGTACTCAGCTGAGTTGAATCGGATTGACTTTTAACTTTTTGACTTTGACCATGGTTTGACCAAGTTTTACCTAAGGGTATTTTGGGTATTTTGATTATAAGTTAAGTTGGTCATGTTCCAATGAATAGGTGACTGGTAGAGCTGATAGTCGGAACGGTGTCCTGTTCAGCGATCTTTTCAGACTAAGAGGTGAGTTTTCCTCACTGTACTCGTGGTTCGAAGGCACCAATTTCGGCCTACTAGATTGTGTAACCTCGTATATAGGGTGTTGTTATGCTGTAGTGATCTGTTGGATCTGTATCATGGTATATTGGATGTTGCTATGCGGTAGTAATCTATAGATCTTCCTGATTTTCCGGATGATTGATTATGTGTTTATTCGTTGTTTATGACAACATAGTATGTTTTAGGTTGAGGCTTTACTGCTATGTGAGTGAGCCAACAAACCGGAGGTAATCCAGCCTGATGGATGTGGACCCGAGGGTATTCCATTCCGGTGACTGAATGGGCACATTACATATTGGCATTCCAGTCCGATGATTGATTGAGTCAGGGTAATCCAGCCGATGGTTGTGGACCCGATGATATTCTACTTAGATGACTGAATGGACCCAACATGCATGATTGTATATGTTCTCTGTTTTGTGGTGGTACTTTGGGGGAACTCACTAAGCTTTGGCTTTCAGTTTCATTTTCATGTTTCAGGTACTTTAGATGATCGTGGCAAGGCGAAGGCGTGATCGTGCACATCCTCTTGGTTTTGATGATGTTGATTTGGGACACTCTGATATATAATTTCTATGTTTGAGAACAATGTTTTGTAAACGACTAGCTTGATTTTGGGATTTTGGTTTGAAAACAATGATTTCACTTGATTTAAAAATGAAAATTTTTACCTAAATTTTTGGGATGTTACACAGAAAGGTTTTGGGTTACCTAAATTTCAAGGTTTTTGTTCAAAATATCCAGGTAAGAAGTCTCAGTTCTTGTCTACGTTACAAATTTTGCAGATGGGATTGAATCATCATATTTACATAAGGTATGTAAAGCGTATGGTGACATGACTGATGTATATGCAGCAAGAAAACTATTAAAATTAGACAAACAATTTTCTTTTGTGAGATTTGTTCGTGTGAGTGATCAGAACTTGTTGATAAAAAAACCCATATACCATTTGGACATGGAAACATCATATTTTTGTTTTGTCTGTAATGTTCGCTTAAGATGATACTAAAAGTTAAAATAATTAGGTTTAATTTCCTCATCACAAAGAGAAGAAAGACAATACAGATTTAGATATAGGTTGGCCGATAAGAAACTTAAAACCTTCGCTTCAGCGGTGAAAGGTGGGAACTTGAGTGGAGGAGGAGGGTGCAGAAAAATGAGAAAAGTGAAAAACATGCGATTCATGGTAATATTGTTTTACTCATTGTTCTAAATTCATCATGTATGGTGCTAGGATGTGTTCAATATGTTCATCTTATTTCCAACTTTTATAGGTGTGTAGTAACGAAGGTTTCCATGATGTTGATATTAAATATGTTGGGGGTGCTTGAATTTGGATCGAGTTTATATTCACAAATGAATTATTTATATTCAAAAAAATTAGGAGATGAACCGATACTTCAAATAATTGAAGCCTTTATCAAAGGGATTTACGATATAGGAAAGAATGGTTTGGGAAATTCCCAAGAAAACGCGGATTCGCGTATCTGCTCGGCGAGTAGGAACTTCTACTCGGCGAGTACACGTATTTACCCGAAAAAAAAAATTTAATTTACATTCTGTAAATAAGGGGTTTTAACCCTAATTGGTAAAACACATTCTCATACGCAGCCACCAGCCGCTCGACGAGCATTCCCTCTCTCAAGCATTCATCTCCAAGTTCTTGCTATTTCTTTCATGCTCAACCAAAAAGGTAACGTTTTTTCTACTTAATCTTGTCAAAGTTCATGTCTTGGGTATATTAGTGGCTGTAATCTAGGAGAAACCCGGTTTTAGGGTTTACTCCAATTCTAGGGTTTTAATTTTTAGGACGAATTAGGTTGTTTTAGTCGTAATTTCTTGCACAATTATGCTTAATAAACATACCGAGACAAACCCTTGCATTAATTTTTACATTTGGACGGTTGATTTCGCCCGAACTGGAATGGACTCGCGCAGTTCATCCTGCTCGCCGAGTCGGTTCGTGGACTCGGCGAGTCCAGGCTGCAGATGCCCATAATTTTGATGTTTTTAAATACTCTGTGTTTTGTTTGTGGTTTTCTTGGTTTGGTTTTGCAGGAAATATGTCTAGGCGGGGACAAAGTTCAAGGGGAGGCGGCTATGGGGACCTCCCATGGTTAACTTTTCCACGAATAACCTCCAAATCTTCACTCGCTCACGCTAAAAACAAGCTGGAAACACTCAGACGAAAGGAAATATATGTCCCCAACGCAATTGACTGGCATTGGATGGGTCAAACCGTATTGGAGGAAGAGTTGACTCCTTATTTGGTCAAGTCATTCCAAAATGATGGGATGACAATAGTTTGTGACGGTTGGAGTCGATTGTTCCAGATTCAAGAACCTGTTTATCAGGAACTATGTTGGGAGTTCTTTTCTACCATCTCCTTCCGAGGTGGAAATGATTATTATAATTCGGGCATCATCACTTTTTGTCTTGGAGGGGAGCTGCGCCAATGCAGCATCGCGGAGCTCGCATGGAGATTGGGAATTTATGATCAAAATGTGATCATGTCCGAAAACTTTGAAGCATTCCTGGAGCAGTGCCACAAGGACTTGCCCGAAGAGGTGGTTACATCCACTTGGTGGAACACAATTTCCAACCGGGTTTACATTCCATCGTCTGCTCAAGAGGGGAGTATCCGTTCCCCAATTCATCGCCTGATACATCGTCTTATCGCAAGAACTATTAATATGTGAAAGGATGATGATAAGGTGCCCACTCTTGATATTTTCTATATGTGGAGCATTATTACTCCCGATGTTTTCTGCAATTTTCCATATTGCTTGGCAAAATATTTAGCAGAGGGAGCGGTCAAAGAGCGGATCACTTCCAAAATCAATGGGGGCATGTTTGTTACGAAGCTGGCTAGGTCATATGGGATTTTGGACCAAGGGGCAGCAAGAGCATTAACAATGATCCCTTCTCCTCCTTTTAGCACCATATTATATAGGAGGGCAAGGATCGTTGAGGATTATGGTGGGGGACATTTTGGAATCCCAAATGCGGATGAAGTGTTGATGCCCGAGGAACCGGGAAGGAGGGTAAGGCCAAGAAGGGAGCACGTCCGTGAAGACCCACCGGTCATTCCGGTGGAAGAAGAGTTACCAATGGACTAGTACAACATGGAAATGAGAAGGTACCAAGACGACCTTGGACGAAGCATGAACCACCACAACGAATCATTTGTTTATTTATTTGAACAAATGAACATTGCGCCTAGACCCGGACCCGGATATCCCTATGTTGCGAGTTGGGAAGAGCGGGAAACTCAAAGAAGAAATCAAGCTAGTGCAAGTGGAGCGGGAGGAAATGAGGAAGAAGATGAGGATTGAGATCTATCCTTTTTATTTGTTGGGTTGTGTTAAAACAATTTTTATTTGTTTGGTTGTTTTTGTTTGGTTTGTTTAAACTTTTAAGTAGGATGTTTATTGTTTGTTTTTCCTTTTTATTACTTGTGTTTGCTGATTCTTTTCAGAATTTGGATAAGGGTATGCATGCAAAGGGTGTAGAGAGTGAAAGAGTAGTGGGAAGAATCGAGTCTAGGTAAGAGAGGAAATAGAGTTTTAAGTTCAAGTATCGAGTCCGGTTATGAAGATGGTTAAAGAGTGTCTAAATATTGAAGAAAAATGAGCATAAGTGTCATTTTGATGTTACTTCAGTACACCAAAAACGGACTCAAAGCAGAAGACAAATTTTCCATACAGCGATGTACTCGTCGAGTGCACATCTCGGACTCGACGAGTTGCAGTACAATCTCACGACTTTTGGCAGTTTTGCGCTACAGCTGACTTCCATTTCATCTCTAAAGTTGATGATTTGATGATATTCTCTTGAAAATTAATTCCTGAAGATTTCCGTAAGCCTTTCCCACATTTTTGGAGCTTAACTACACGAGATTTGACGCCCGAGACATGGATGAGCTGTTCCCATGTCTAAAGTCAATTGAAGATGGAGCTTTGAATGAAGAACATCAACCTCGCTACTACTATCCCAGGGGAGTTTGTTCCAATTCCCTTTTCACTTTGTTTTTTTATCATGCATAATATGCAATGGGGACATTGCATAAATTAAGTGTGGGGTAGGGGGTTGATTATATTAGTTACATTAGAATCCTAATTTAGGTATAATTTTGAAATTTTTGCATTAAAAAAAATTACTATGATTAATTTAGAAAAATTTTGGTAAAAACAATTAGGATTCCATGCTAGTGTTATGTTTGATGATTGCATGAAGACCCAAATGTTTAGTTGAGCCAATATACGTTCTAGTGCATTTGTGGCCCCCTTTATTCTAGTGAAATCATGGGACAAAAACACAACCTCGCTTAGTTTGAGGGATGCAATATGTTTAGCATCGTGTACCAGAAATGTATCCAGGAAAATTTTTATCTTTAATCAATAAATGTTGAAGTTGAGTGCCCCTGCTTAAGCATGTAGGATTTGAGTGAAAGAAAAAAGTGAGATACATGTAAAAAAAGAGAGTATTACAAGTAAAAGTTGTAAGAATTTTAGAGCAATCAAAGTGAAGATCAAGAGATCAAAATTCCGAAAGTTCAAAAGTTGAAGATACCAAAAATCAAATCAAAGAAGGTGGTGAATTCAAGAAATAAAAAAGATCAAATATCAAAGAAGTGAAGAATTCCAATTAAGCTCTATAGTGGTATCAAAAAGTTGTAATTGTCTAGTTTATGTATGCTTGGGTTGCTCAACCAAAAATACCTTGAGGTTAGGAGGTTCTCTGCGGATGGATTCGGAGGGATGAATAAAATGAGCATTATTCAAAAGAAGTGGGCGAGTGTTTATGAGGATTGTTAGTATTTAGAATTGAAGGGGGTCCTTAGGAAAATTTTTAGACACAAATGCATGCGTTGCGGTCTTGGCATAATGGTTGGGTTCAATTGGGATGTCTTATATGATATTAGTGTGTTAAAATTCTGTTTTGCTTGGGGGCAAGCAAAAGTCAAGTGTAGGGTATTTTGATATGTGCATATTTAGCTATATATTTAGTATAGATTTTTATTATTTATTAGCTAATTATTTGTAAATTATGGACAAAAGGTACTTAATAGTGTTTAAATTGTATTTTCAGTCCAAAAGATATGCTCGGAAGCAAAAAGGAGCAGGAGAGGCGACCGGAAGCTCGGGAACTAAAAAGAGAAGAAAAGAGTCAAATTTTGAAGCTACTCGGCGAGTAGGGACGTCTACTCGACGAGTACCCAGGAAGGTTCGCGAAGCAATACGTAAAGTCCTTGTCGTATACGGATTCAACAAGGGGGACTCTACGAGTCGGTTATCTACTCGACGAGTAGACCCTGTTTTCCGAAAATTATAAATAGGAGTCACAATCCCGAATTGAGGGGGGCTCGAAAAAAAAACCCTTGAAGGCTAGGCTGCGATTAAGGCACTACTGGAACCCTAGAAACTCGAAGATCAAGTCTAAGCATTCGATTTTGGGAAGATTAAAGGCAATTCAAGTGTATTCTTACTTAACCTTTGATTGAATCATGTTTAAACTTATGAATTTCGTTTTTGAGTTGATTGTTACTGCAATTATGAACTAAAACGTTTGTCTTCTGTTTAGGGTAGATGATTTTGTGAATATGGATTGATTTTATGGTTAGGATTAATTTAATTTGGTGATATTGTTTTGTTAAGCTTGTTAAAGAACCTTATGCATTAACCATAACTATTTTATGTTAATTGACAAGTAGTTAAGCTGCATGAACATCTCTTAATTGCTTACCTCATGTGATTTATGTGACAACATAGTTATATGCCTAGGAATAGCGAATGTGAAACTAGGATTAATTAGAAAATAGGTAAATTAATGTGTGAGCTTGTGTGATAAACCATCAACAAGCTCATACATTAATTTACCTATTTTCTAATTAACCATTACAAGTCTTACTTAACCCGAATTAATTAACTAGGGAACTTATTAATTTAGACAACTTGCCACTGCTTGAATTAATCTGTTTTCTAAGGATTAGCAATAGCGAACGTGAACCTAATCATCCTAATCGGTAGCCAATGAAAAGTTAATCCGATATATTTACCATACAATCAACCATAGGATCAAATGATTCGAACCTAAACAGAAGTCCTCTTTATTATTGAATTTAGTTGCATTTTTTGTTAAGTGTTAGTTAAGTTTTAGTTAAGTTTCTAGTCTTGCAAAACTAGAGAAAACCCTTCTATTTTACTATTTGTTTTAGATAATTCTAGTAGTTAGATTAATTTCCGTTCCCTGAGTTCGATACCTTGCTTGCTAAATTATACCACCAATTGACAGGTCCACTGCCTTTTGTGTGTCAAATTCATAATTAAAAAGTAGGATAAAACTAGTTAGTTTTACACACATCACACATTCGCATTGATATATAGATCTTGGAAAACGGGTTAGAAACGAAGAAGTTATGTGTATTTGAAGTTGGGACAAAAACTGTCCCAAAGCTGGAATAGAATCAGCTAAGGAAATTATGTCAACCAGTTAACACTTTGCAGTGAGTAGATCCCCACGACGTGCTGATGGTGACAGATAATGGGTTACGTTCTCATTGTAAGAAAAAGGAAATGTATTTTGTCTTACGACGTGGTATATAGGTGGCAAAGAGCGGTGGTCAAAGTAGGATGATGTTATGGTAAGTCACAACGACTCGATTAGAGGCTGAATGCAAGTTCATTTAACACACCATGATTCGGTAAGAGACCCATCGCGGCGCGGTGTCACAATCAGACTAAAGGTTGTTAAGCCTTCATTCTCGTTATAAGCAACCCCAAACCCTCCTATAGATGAGTTCTGGTGATTTGGAGAAGGAAGAAGGATTAAAGGGAGATTTTGGGTGTTTATCACTTGGATTGAAGGTGGAAATCTCATGAGGTAATCATCTTCTCCATAATTAAGCTAATAGGGCTTTAATGGTGTTTTGATGATTTGAGCTAATTGTGTAAGATTATGTTAAGAAAGCATGTTAGTAATGTTTAATAAAGTGTTTAGATGCCTTGAACAAGCTTTGTATGTGATTTACATGGTGAAATATATATATATATATATATATATATATATATATATATGTGTGTGTGTGTGTGTGTGTGTGTGTGTGAAGTTAGGGTTTGAAACCCTAACTAGTGATTATGATTAATGCATTAAAGAGTAGATTATAATGAATTAGGTTGTATGGGATGCGTAATTCATTGGTAGGAGTAGAATAAGAGTTGGAAATAGAGTAGATAGAATTATGATTCATTAAGTGGTCATTTTGACGAAGAATGTCATTAAGATCTTAATAGGATAAGACAAGCATTAAGAACTTGTATATGTATATGAATAAGCCTAAGAGCAAAGAGGATGGATCAAGATGCATCAATTGAAGAATGAAGCCAAGGTGAGTTATATCACTTTTTTTAGATTAAGTTTATATATATATATATATATATATATATATATATATATATATATATATATTGTTCTCGCGTTCTCAACATTTTTTTGTTCTCGTTATAACCTCTCCCTATATATATATATATATATATATATATATATATATATATATATATATATATATATATATATATATATATATATATATATATATATATATAGGGAGAGGTTATAACGAGAACAAAAAAAGGTTGAGAACGCGAGAACAACTATAGACCAATCATTATATAAGTAAATAATATGAATTTACCATTTAATTAAATATGAGTTTCTTATAACATTAAATGATTCCAATAACTTTTAACCCCTTGTTCCTTAATTTTAGCCATTATGATAGAAAAAATCTTGGATAATCATAGAATAAGGCAAAAAAAATGTTAATGTAAGTATGACTGATGCAATAACGTGAACATAATCAGATGTGTTTTTTTTGTTAATTATTTTTTTATGATTAAACAATATGTATGTAAATATATTACTGATTGTAATAGTTTGTAATCATGCCAAAATTTACATACAATCAATTTCATGTTGTTTATGATAATAAAATTGACATGAATCATTTCATAATGTTTTTACCATTAACTAAATGAATATATATTCATGACCGGTTATATAGCTATATATTATAGGTGATAATTATACAACAATTGAATTCATATTTTTATATTGTTACACTGATATTTATAATGATTGGATCATTTTAGAATCGAGTACAGGTTCTAATATATTTACAATCATAGTTGAATAAAAATAGAGTATTAATTATAAATGAATAATTATACTACAAATGAATCCTTACATTTATATTGATACATCAATATTCATATATGATTAAATCATTTCTAAATCGACGCTTTGTGTTTATATATGACTATAGTTTTAATACATTTTCAAACACCTATAACACATATAGATAACATGTCATTAACTAATACAATATAAAATTAAAAACAGCAAATAAGTAATAGTTAATAAACAAGTAATATGGATTAATCATTGATAAAAAACTATTAAAATAAAATAAAAAAACACATATGAATTATTCATTAATGAATACCAAGTAAAATACAAATAAAAATGGTAATTTACTTGAATATAAAATAAAACTATCCTTTAATCATAATAGAATACAAATTACAGTTCCATTCCTATTATTGAAGATTAGTAAAAAACAAAAAACACATTTAAAGTATAATTTATATTCATTAATAGATTTAATAGTGTTTTCGCTTTATTCAATGATGATTAATGATCGTGGTAACCAAAATAATAAACTTAATGAAATTATAAGAAAACAATAGCAAAAATTAGATGATTGTATTCGAACTTGGTAATACTAGAAAATATGAAAACTACTTTATGTATGAAATATCATTTGAATGATGCATACATATTTAACATGAACGACCTTTAAATATAACCACTCAAAACAAGTTATTCAACCGACACTTTATGAAATAATCAAAATAGGTAAATCACATATATAATGATATACAAAGAAAAGTGTATTCCTTAATCCACATTTCATTATAGGGTGATTGGCAATCGAAAAACATAAAGTCAATCCAATTTTAATGGAAGCAAATTACGAAGGGTTAAAATCCAATCATCCAAGATTAAAGCCATTCCAGTTTTAACGTTTAAATTACGAGACCATCAGAAAGTAATATAAAAAAAATAATATAGGAAAGATTAACATCTTCAAGTACACACATAAAGAGTAATACCAAGAAAAGGGTTTGTATACAACATATTGAAACATATTTTCACGAGGGTGACTGTTGTCGCTGCAAGAAGCATCTTGTGGTTGTGTTTCAACACCAATAGTTGAGGATGACGGCAATGACAATTGCAGATTACGGGGAAAGAGAGGAAGAGGAAAGAGATGCTAGAGGTTCAGGCCGGAGTCTGTGATGATGATGTTGTCGCGATGGTGGTTGTCTATGGCGCATAGGAGAAAGAGAGAAAGGGAATACCTGTGATGTGAAGATCGATGGGGTGTGATTGAGAAGGAGTATTAGGCGTGTGCCAGAGGTAAAGAAAGTCGTACAGCGCGGTGGTGGTTGTTCGGATAAGGTGGCCATAGATGATGGTGGTGACGGGCATTTTGGCAGAAGACGAACGTTGTTGTAATGAGGAGTTAGGTTCCTTTCTTCCTAAAATTCTAAACATATAGATAGGAAGAGATAAAAAGCTAATATTTAGGAATCAAAAATTTTTGTAACGTATATAAAAAATTTACATTTTAAACACATATTTTTTTTTATCAATTGACATAAATGGACCTATTTTCTTAGCCATTGATTATTAGATTTAGATGGATGTGATATGTTCTCGCGTTCTCAACCTTTTACACGTTCTCAAAATAACTTACCTCTCTCTCTCTCTCTCTCTATATATATATATATATATATATATATATATATATATACATATATATATATATATATATATATATATATATATATATATATATATATATATATATATATATGGTTGAGATCGGTTGAGAACTCAAAGTTTCCCGAGAACCCGAGAACTAAAAGTGGAGCGTTGGATCAAAAGTAATTCGTTAAGGACATGATCGTCATCTTACCAATCTCATTTAATGTTTTAATTTTTTTGTGTTATTTAATATATTAATATAAATATCTAAAAATTAACAAAATAACTAAAAATTTCGGATTTATTATTTTTTTTAAAAATAATTTTCGATTTTTTTAAAAAATGGAGATTTTTTAAATTTTTTCAAAAAACATGAATTTTTCAAAAAAAATTAAAAAAAATATTTTTTGAAAAACTGCATCTTTTTTTCAAAAAAAACTGTATTTTTTTTCCAAAAAAAATTGCATTTTAAAAAAAAAACTGCATTTTTTCTAGAAAAAAATTGTATTTTTTTTCAGAAAAACTGCATTTTTTCAAAAAAAAAAAAAAAAACTGCGATTTTTATAAAAAAGTGCAATTTTTTTCAAAACTGTATTTTTTTAACAAAAAATCAACGTTTTAGTTGCATATATGCATATTTTTTTCAAATGCATATATGCATATTTCTTATACTATAATATTCGTAAGTAAATTATAAAAAATCTCATTTTTATTAATCAATCTATAAACATAATACAAGTATTTTATTCGATACAAAATAAAATATAAAAAAACTACAAAGATTCACGGTATTATCATTTCTTCATATCAAGATTTCCATATTTTTTTCAATTTATCACTTTTCACCTCTTCAATATTTTCAACAAATTCTTCAAAACCTACAAGAAAGTTTTTAAAAAAAAATTGATTAATGCAAGAACACTCAGAAAAATGCACAAGTATATATCATGTAAGATTCACATGTGATTATATAATGTAAGATTCAAATGTGATTATATAATGTGATATTCACATGTGATTGTATCTTTTAAGATTCAAATGTGAAATTCACAAGAAAATTAAAAAAAATAATTAACAAAGACCACTCACACAAAATGCATGTGTGCATATTGACGTAATTCATATGTGATTCACTAGTGATTTACATGTGAATCACATGTAATTCATATGTTATTCACTTGTGATTTACATGTGAATCACATGTAACTGATATGTGATTCACTTGTGATTTATATGTGAATTACATGTGATTAATATGTGAATTACATGTAATTTATATGTGAATCATATATGAATTACATGTGATTTACATGTGAATCACATGTAATTCATATGTGAATTAGATATTATATACATGTAAATCACATGTAATTCATATGTGATTCACTAGTGATTTACATGTGAATCACATGTGATTTACATGTGAATCACATGTAATTCATATGTGAATTAGATATTATATACATGTAAATCACATGTAATTCATATGTGATTCACTAGTGATTTACATGTGAATCACATTTAATTCATATGTGATTCACTTGTGATTTACATGTGAATCACAAGTGAATCATATGTGAATTACATGTAATTCATATGTGAATTACATGTAATTCATATGTGAATTACCTGTGAATTACATGTAATTCATATGTGAATCACTTGTGATTTACATGTGAATCACACGTAATTCATATGTGAATTACATGTGATTTACATATGAATCATGTGTGAATTACATGTGAATCACATGCAATTCTTATGTGATTTACATGTAATTCATAATTACATGTGAATCACATGTAATTCATATGTGATTTACTTGTGATTTACATGTGAATCACATGTAATTCACATATGAATTACATGTGATTTACTTATAACCGTCACACCATTATTCAGACAAATACAAAAATTCAAGAAAATTCGAACATGAACCATTATCAATTATGATTGACCTGATAGAAGAGTTGTTGGATGACACTTTGAATCATATCGACATGGAGATCCTTGTTCTTCTTCCAAGTCTTGTTCTTCCATTTTTACAGTTGAGTTCTCATGCATATATCATTTTATATTGCATTGCTTCCCGTGAATGCAATCTGTAAAACATGCTTCCTTCCATGCATCTCCAAAGGCCTGTTATGTAACATACATGAAAATAAAAAGAATCCCCTTAATGACTCCATCAATACACTCAAGAAAGACTATATATATATATATATATATATATATATATATATATATATATTCACCTTTGTGTCATCAGAAACTCCATCTCCAACAGCACCAAAGCTATCAACATTCATAAGAACCCTGACACCACGTTCATCACCTGACCATGATGGCAAGTCAGAATCATCTTCTATTTTTAAACTTTTATCCTCAAGCATGTCCAAGGAGTCAGAAAAATTGCTTTCTGCATACTCACAAACCAACAATAGAGACAGAGAAAGAAAAGAAATAAATACAAGAGTGCTCATGATTTCGTTGTTGTTTGTTTAGATTAAATCATGTTTTGAGTCACCCAATAAGCCTCAAAACAATCTTTCAAAGTCCTTCTATGAGAATTGGTGGTGGAAGAAATCCAAGTTCCTATTTGTGCAACCTACTTTGTTTTCCACCAAATATTTTGTACCTTGATGAGTGGGTTGTGAGTGGGATTGATATTTTTATTGTTTGACATGCCACGTCTATTAAGAGGCTAATTTGTACCCTTATATTTGTTCTTATTGATGGCTTAATGTGTTAAGTGGTCAAAAAGCCTTTGAAATCCAAAGCTGAAAAATTCAGCAAAAATTACAAATTTGTCCCTATATTGGAAAAATTATAGAAAAATCACTAGGAATCGAATTAATGATCCGTAAACTTTCAAAGTTTCCATTTTGAATCTAGTTTATCCATTAATTTTTCCATAACCTGTTGTTGCTTCTAACTTAGGTGAAAATCACATTTTTTCACCAGCTGGTCAGAATTTAGCTGCATTGATAGACAGTTTTGTAAAAATCATATAAAATTGTAGAAAAATCGTTTGGACCTTCAAAAGTACATTCTGAAAAGATAAAAGTCTGAACTTCTGGAATATGAAATAAAAATGGAAGTTTCAAGTGTGCTAAAACAGCTTTAAACAGTGGCTGTTTTGGGTCCAAAACTGAGAATTTTAATTGTTAGTTAATTTAGGTGTTTTGGCTCATGATTTATAAGTTGTGAATACTGTTTTTTGATGTATAGAAATCAAATGTAGACGTGATATTTTAATTTATATGTATTAATTAATTAATACATATAAATCAAATGGCTGAACCAATAAAGCCAATTGCATGCCAGATGTGTTTAAAAGATCTGAAGTGCAAGGAATCTAAGCAAACAACAACAAAATCAATCTTACACTAAAACATTTCACAAGAAAAGTAGATGAAAATGAAAGACATTAAGACAACATGTATCACCTGATTAATGGTGCACCTCATGTACCTAGGGCTGCAATTTCCATGTATCACCTGATTAATGGTGCACCTCTTGCCATAACTATAAACAATTCCCAATTGTCCTTCTTAAACTAGAAGTAGTATACCATATATCCTTTGTATATATTCCACAATTCAATATGCTGGTTGTTTTCAACAATACTCTACTACAGACATATATGATATACTAGAAGAAAAGAAAACAAAATAGTCAAAGAGGTCAAACAGAAGTCAAAGCTGGAGTGAAAAGTCAACCGAAGTTGTTAGCATGTAGCTAATGGGTTAGTTACACAACAAAATAGTTACCAGTGTGACTGCATATAGAGAGATTGGAGAAGAGATTAGATCATTCTTGAATTATAGTCATCAAAATAAACATTATGTTTCTTGCCCAATTTCTGTAAATTCTTTTCTTTTTCTATCAATAGTCATCAATATTCTAACATCAATATTAATTACATATGAGTTTATAAAATACTCAAAAAGTACGCCTAAATCCCCTTTCCAAAGTCAATGAACAAAATAGACTGAAACAAGTACTGGTTGATCATTTTACTAAAAATCCATCATCAATATGTGATATTAATATATAATGAAGTCTTAACATGTTCCCTAAACCTTGTTCCAGCTATCATTTGGTTGACATCAAATTCTCAATTTCATTAATTACCATTTCTAATTCACTTTAAACATCATTACCCAATTTAACACAAAATTGACAAGATTAGGTCAACAAACACAATCTCAACTCAACTTGTCTTGACTTAGCTTACATCCCAACAACTAATCATCTTACCAACATTAATTTAACACAACTTAAACAAAAACAGAATCATACCTTGACAAAAACAGAATTGACAAGATTAGATTTTGAAACCGAAACGCATGTGAAGAAATCAGTCAACGACTTGAGCAGCCGACGTCGATTGAACCTCTGAATTGGGAGGTCCGACGCGATAGAACCTCTAGTTGATTTGTTAGGGCACCGAACTCCGAGAGAGAAGAAGGACGTGATTTACCCTTGAGGATCATCTTCTCTAATCAAATATTCCAGAATTGAGGATCATCGATCTTCTCTAATACTCTAGATCCGGTGAAGCTTCAATCGACGCCAAAAAAGGAGAAGGAGGAGCAGTTGTTGCGGCTTGCGGTGGAGAAAAAGGAAATCGATTCCAATTTCCAGATCAATGGCGACTAAAGATAACGACGATGAAGAAGAAGTGAACAACATGAGCGAAGAGAGAGAACGGTGGGGGTTGAATCAGGGTAATTCATCACTAAAATGCCCCTGAATCATTTAATTATCATGCCCCCGTGTTGTTTTTTTTCAAGTATTTACAAAAATGCCAAAAAGGATCCTAACCTTTTATTATTTTAATCTAACAATAATCTAACGGCCCTGGTTTGGTTCTCGGGTTCTCGGGAAACTTTGAGTTCTCAAAAGATCCTTCCTCTATATATATATATATATATATATATATATATATATATATATCTTTACTATATTATTAAGGATATTGCCCACTTCTTGAAAATTAAGAGGTACAACTATTTGAACATAATGTATAATCATATTAAGCTTACAATCTACAACTGTATACGCTATTAACTCCGAGGATGTTGAAAACCCTAATTTCCTCTACACGCTACCAATTGCAGCCAAACAACATATCTTCCGTCTCTCTCTTTGCTCTCTACAGTATCCGACAACCCTCTGTACCACCAACTTCTTGACGCCGTGGCCCGTGTGTAATTTTTTTGTCTAGGCTTTTTACCTGACCTCCTCATTTGAATTACCTGCAATATTATCCCATGATAACTGGTAAATTGAAATTCCTGTTCATCCCCATCTCCCTTAATGGCTTATGCCATGCCATTATGCCGAACTATTCTTCACTTATTGATTTTTTGGGATCTTGAATGGCATCTTCTCCATCACCAAAACCAGAACCTGTTTGGGCAAGAAGAGGCCTTTTTTTGATTCCATGGATGACTTTGTTTTGTTTCCATATGTGAAGAGGTCTGTTAGGGTTTTTTTTTTGTCGACGTGATTTATGATGTTATTTTTATATTTCAGATTCATATTCTCAATCATTAATTTGAACTTGAACCCGAAACATCTTCTATCCTCTCTATCAATTTTTTGTTTCTTTGTTTACTATAGCTATCAAATTCTATCCATGTGCCTAGAAGGTGTTTGTAGAAACACCTCAATGAAGTCAAGAATATATATAAGTTTTGTCATTAGCACTTGTAACACCTAGAATGTTTTCTGAGATCTTGAGGTTTCTCACACAACAACTATTTTTCTTCCTATGAATCCCTATTTTGAAAGAAATATGTTTTATGCACTCAAAGTATTTTGCATTTTTTGGCTTACCTTATTGATTAATTTGATGTTTCAGTTTTAGGGCATTTTGATTCAGTTGGAAGACATACATGGAGGAGATGAAGAGAAAGGTGGAGTTTGACATCACATTAATGAATTAGATTGACATCCTAAGTTTATGTAATTCTCGAGCTTTGGTATTCATTGCAAGAAACATATTTGGGTTCTGTAATGGAGTATAAGTTTGCAAGTGGAAGTTCACATCATGCATGTTGGAGATGGTTTGTTACATAAGCTCGGATATGTAAAAGTTGGATTATGCTTCTTAATAAGCTTCTCGTATAATTTATTGGATTGATTCATATGATTATGTGATGCTTGGCTTATGACAGTGGAAAAGTTCACTCTGTTACAACACAAGCCTTTCATATTTTGTTTTGGTTAATATATCATCCTACTCATTTTTTTTTCTATTTATGAAACTAAGTAATCTTTATAGGAAATTGGAGATTTTTTTATAGCCGCATGTCTCTAATATTATTTAATATTTACGAGAAGTTGGATGTGTGGGTGTGATGGGCGATTATCTCATTGCTTTGATAGAATTATGGTAAAGTATTTTCATTTTTTCTTAATATTCTCCTGTAACATTATTTCATTTTTTCTTAATATTCTCCTGTAACATTATTTCATTTTAATTGAAATATTGATGAAATTGACCTTTATATATAAGTTTCTTTGTTGGGCATTTTTTCTAAATACATGATTTATTTATAGCCTTTTATATTTATAAAGAATAAAGACTAAAAATTTATGACTTCAATGGGTACCTAATTGGTGCTCCTTATGATAAGTCCATTATCACCAAGTGTCAAAGATCAGTAGATTTCAAGCTTTTAAGACATGGAGATGTTCGAGAAAGAACTAACTGCATGTAGAAATTAATTTATGAAAAAAAAAATTCTCATCCGTCGCTTGGCGCGGGTAAACGGCTAGTATATATATATATATATATATATATATATATATATATATATATATATATAAGAGTTGATGGGTTTTGAGGATCATTAGACAACATTAAAAGGACAACGGAAGCAACATATTTTGATCCTCAATAGGCTCGAAAACCAGATCAATGAAAAACCTATCAATTGCAACTTTAATATGCGAGAATTCATACCTTTTTTAAGTCTTAGAAACCCTCGTAGATTCTTGATTGTTTGATGAGCGCTAAGAGTCCAACGTAGAACTCCTCTTTCATAGTCGCACCCAAGGCACTCAGATCAGCAACATTCGACAACAACCAATCCTCCAAACACATTGAACAGGAACCCAAAAATTCGTAGCTCTTGGAAACAGCGTTGCCATGTCGCGACAATGAAGCCGCCACGACGTGATTATGGGAATGAAGAGAGGCAACCGAATTTCTCTTAGGATTTTAAGAAATCTCCTCAATTAATTTCTTCCATAGTGCCCTTTATTTACACGAAAGGATATACAACCCTATAATATAAATATCAAGTCACCTAATAATTATCCATATAAATGGTAATTATGTGACTACTTATATTATCTTCTTCTATCATCCAGAACATTCCATAACTTCTAGATTTCATTTAATTAGTTAAAGACTATTAATTAACTACCAAATCAAATCCTTATAATTTTCCCATGTCATTTATTGGTTATTTCTGTCCTTGCGTGTAACCTAAAAGATCCTAGTATTAATAATAATATTACAGATTGTTGTGAATGTGGGCACCATTTTCAATCACTCTCACTTGCACAAGTTACCAAAACTATATGGTCTAATATCCACTAGTAATTAGTAGAGAGTATATAGCAAAATGTACTTGCCATACTCACAACATAGAGTTGTGATACAACCCTTAGGTAAGTGATCAATTATTCTTTTGTTCTTCAAGATATTTGTATGAACGTGGGACATAGATATAGTCAATTTCAAACATTCAAGATTCTGTTCCCGAAAACCGATTGTGTCAACCAAAAGCAAATTACATAATTGATTCATCAATTCGGTCTGAGCACGACCATGCATTTTAAATGTCAACACCAAATCATCGAGGGGCCCAAAGATATCGACTCCAACTATTTAAAGAAGAAGTGAAGAAATAAACTTTGACTACATAGATTCCACCTATTCCTCATGTCATATCTAGTCAAATGCTATATGATTGCCATTTACGAACAACGTTGGCGAGAAACCAAGACACAACAGATTGTAGGAGAAAATCTCATGCATCTCTATTTGAAGAATATATGATATTAACATCTTAGAATTACATGTGACAGAATCTATGAAGTAATCTCTAAGTGTTGGTTACTCAAATACCTTAAAATCTTCATTTAAAGTACTAATGAGTATTGGTCGCAAACTTTGCTATGTTCTTCCCTATGAACAATCTATCAATGTTCGATAACAATCTTAAATCACTACATACTTCCAGGAGTAGAACCAATTATGGAAGTTTGAATAATTTATAATATTTTGGAAGTGGTTCTAAACATGAAAAATTGGAACACAACGATGTTTTAAATGAAATGACCGAACTCCATCAAATATTAGGTTTTCCACTTAATAATCGTCAGATCAAATAGAGACCACAACTACATCAGTTCCTAAATTAAGACAAACTAAACTAAAATTGCACAAGTTAATACACATGAAAATCTAATGACATTAGATCTTTATATGAGCATTAACCTTAATTAGGGCTTTAGTTTAAAGGCATGAATCAACAAGATTCTCTTCAGTGGACTATGACATCCTCACAATCGTGAAGTTACTTACTAAGTATTTAACATGTGATCTTATGTGACTTGGGATCTATATTCAAGGTAAAGTCACCTTTTAGTCATAAGAAACTTCAAGGGAACCATCAATGGTTGAATACAACACTTGAGTCACTAATGAATTTGTTTTGGTTACATAGTTTGTCTTTGCAATTTAACTGACTGCAATATGCTCTATTGGTTTTAATAAACCTATCATAAATTATTAATTTGTGCGGAAAGAACCATAAACTAAAAAAGTAAAAAAAAAAAATTAAATTAACTGCAAAAAACTGTTAGTTCTCGTAAGAATATAAACTCGTAAATGATTTTTTTTCTTCACGTATATAACTAAAAAACTGAAAACTGATAATATATGGAGAGATAGAAATAGTTGTGATTGTGATTGCAGTACTATATCCTCTTAGTTTGAGATATTTTATCATTAATAGTGATGCCATCATAAACCGTTGGACATGTTAATCTACATTTAATCTAATGTTTATCCTTCCATAACATGCATGTGAAAGTCATCTCGAAAATCAAATTTTAATGTCAAGTTTAATCGATGTAACATAAATAATATCTAACCGTTTATATTAGGTGTTATTATATATACTCCTCAATTATATAAATTGACAAATCGTGGGGTACATACATTTACCCACTTACACATGAAAGGTATACGAAACACTTAGAGGACAATTAGAGATATGTATAAAATTAGCTTTTATATTTTGACATTAAAGATTATATCTATTGCAAAAGAATGAAATTCTATTGGAACTACCAAGTGTAAGAAGTGACAACTGAAAGTTGCTCTTCATGTCACCTCTTCATTTATGTTTTGTTTTAATAAACGTATATGATTGTCAATTTATCAACTTATTTTCATTTTTTTTCTTATATTATTTACATTTTTTTATGGTACATATTTATATAATTGGATTACTCATTTAAACTCTCATAAACCTTTTAACTATTGTTTTCAAAACAAGACCGATCGGTTTAATAGAAAACTGGTTATAAAAGCTTCAAAATCCGATTGTTTCCAAATCAGTCAAAACTCAAAACCATATTTTTTGTTCAAAATTAGATTAAAACCAAACCGGTTTATCAACTAAACTGATTTTGTATAAATGAGTGATCAACTCTTTATTAAAAGCCCATTAAAATCCGGTTAGTGCCATTTAACTTCTTTTTTATTTTATATTCATTTTAGGATGCACGGTGTAATGTCGATTTGGCCTGGAAATGATGTCGATATCGGTGGTACCGTCAGACCTGCTGCTCCGAGTAGCAGTAGGTTCGGCATGGTAGGCCTGGTCGGGTTCATGAGCATTTCTAATCCTTGGTGCTTTTTCTCTCTCACATTCCTCACTACTTGTACCATATGCCTTAGCATTAAGATTTTAATTATTGTTTTAGAATTTTAATTATTATTTTTGGATTTTAATTATCAGTTAACCATGTTAATTATTGTTTTAGTAAAAGTTTTAATATTTTTTAAAAACTAAATTAAAAGGGTTGAGAAAGTTTAGAAAGATTAGTCACTCGTATAGTGTTGAGAATAATAGAAGACAAAAAAATAATAATACTATATCGACTATATAACAAAAAGGTTGGAAGGGTTGAGTTTTCTCCACCTTTCCATACAATTTTTTTTCTTTTACATTCCCATGTATATGATTACAATTAATACATTACTTTTATGAAAAGTATTTCTTTAAATAACCTATATATTAATATATATACATGTGTTTTTTCGTCCACATGATGAAACTTCCATGATTTAATTGATAAACATAAGCTTCTAGAATTAATAAAAAATCTACTTCATATAAGGATAACTAGGTTATAGACTCTGAAAACTACGATTATAAAAATAAATAAAATTTTATAGTAAAATTAAGCTGTTCAAATAAAAATATATGAAAAAATATAATAAATTACAAATAAATATTAACAACAAAGTTTTATTACAAATAATAATAAAAGATGATATAAGAAATAAAATTCTACAAACTATTTACAAGTTTCTAAAAACTTATATATACACAACATTAGAAGTTTTATTTGTAAGTCTACAATTTTTATCTAAAATTAATAATTTTAATAATTCTCTACTTTAATTCTAGATAAAGAAACATACAGTTGGCCATGTGTAAAAACTAGATCTTTGAGAAACAAACAAACCTTATATAAGGACTGTCATTGGCTCTTGTTAATTGTCATTGCAAAACAGACGACCAATGGAAACTGTCTTCTTTGAAATTTGAATGTGATTTTTTTTTTCAGATGATGTTAAGGACATTCTTGGAATAAAGGTCTGATTTCCAATATTACTTTCAGATATGATAACTGTCTCGATAAAACGTTTTCCTAAAGACATCAGTTGTAGTCTTACATAAGCCATTTTTCTGATCAATGTTTCTCAGTAACATAACTGGAACCCCGACTTTCAAAACTAACTTAGGATTAGGTATACCTGAGACTTTAAGACCATTTAAAACACAGGATAACTAGGTTATAGACTCTGAAAACTACGATTATAAAAATAAATAAAATTTTATAGTAAAATTAAGCTGTTCAAATAAAAATATATGAAAAAATATAATAAATTACAAATAAATATTAACAACAAAGTTTTATTACAAATATAATAAAAGATGATATAAGAAATAAAATTCTACAAACTATTTACAAGTTTCTAAAAACTTATATATACACAACATTAGAAGTTTTATTTGTAAGTCTACCATCTTTATCTAAAATTAATAATTTTAATAATTCTCTACTTTAATTCTAGATAAAGAAACATACAGTTGGCCATGTGTAAAAACTAGATCTTTGAGAAACAAACAAACCTTATGTAAGGACTGTCATTGGCTCTTGTTAATTGTCATTGCAAAACAGACGACCAATGGAAACTGTCTTCTTTGAAATTTGAATGTGATTTTTTTTTTCAGATGATGTTAAGGACATTCTTGGCATAAAGGTCTGATTTCCAATATTACTTTCAGATATGATAACTGTCTCGATAAAACGTTTTCCTAAAGACATCAGTTGTAGTCTTACATAAGCCATTTTTCTGATCAATGTTTCTCAGTAACATAACTGGAACCCCGACTTTCAAAACTAACTTAGGATTAGGTATACCTGAGACTTTAAGACCATTTAAAACACAGGATAACTAGGTTATAGACTCTGAAAACTACGATTATAAAAATAAATAAAGTTTTATAGTAAAATTAAGCTGTTCAAATAAAAATATATGAAAAAATATAATAAATTACAAATAAATATTAACAACAAAGTTTTATTACAAATATAATAAAAGATGATATAAGAAATAAAATTCTACAAACTATTTACAAGTTTCTAAAAACTTATATATACACAACATTAGAAGTTTTATTTGTAAGTCTACCATCTTTATCTAAAATTAATAATTTTAATAATTCTCTACTTTAATTCTAGATAAGGAAACATACAGTTGGCCATGTGTAAAAACTAGATCTTTGAGAAACAAACAAACCTTATATAAGGACTGTCATTGGCTCTTGTTAATTGTCATTGCAAAACAGACGACCAATGAAAACTGTCTTCTTTGAAATTTGAATGTGATTTTTTTTTTCAGATGATGTTAAGGACATTCTTGGAATAAAGGTCTGATTTCCAATATTACTTTCAGATATGATAACTGTCTCGATAAAACGTTTTCCTAAAGACATCAGTTGTAGTCTTACATAAGCCATTTTTCTGATCAATGTTTCTCAGTAACATAACTGGAACTCCGACTTTCAAAACTAACTTAGGATTAGGTATACCTGAGACTTTAAGACCATTTAAAACACATCAGGTGAGTATAAATTGACATCAAATTGATCTTGGAGAAACTCTTATTGGCATATTTTATCAAAACATAAATATTCAACTTCATTTTTTGGAGCAAGTATTGCTCTTTCTTGGAAATATCTCGGATTGTTGGAATCTTCAAGAATTGAAGGATATACAAACTCGGTTAATAAACCTATAGGATCACACAGATCCTTAATGAGAAGATCTTGCGAAATATCAATAATCGCTTCGCCATCGTTAGAACCACCAAGTTTGCCTCCTCCTATATCAAAGAGTCATTTTGCTAAATCCATTGTTTGCTGAATAGCAGATATATCACTTTTGAAAGTTAACCTCATGTTTTTGGTTAGTTGATGAACTTTTCATTGTTTCCATAAATATGATGAACTTAAAGAAGCATTAATAGTGTCTTGTCTACTATCACGTGGGATAATAGGCAGAATTTGACTGGAATCTCCTCCAAAAACAATCACTTTCCCTCCAAATGGCAAATTTGAGTTTGTAGGATTATGACACTATAATATATCTTTCAAAGTTCAATATAAAGCTTCAAACACATTCTTGTGAATCATGGGTGCTTCATCTCAAATGATCAATGAGGTTTTTTGTAATAAACTGACGAGTTCGCTATCTGGTGATATGGAACAAACAAAATCCTCAGTAAGAACCAAAGGACTTATAAACCGGGAGTGTGTCGTACTGCATCCGATTAATAATAAAGAAGCAATCCCACTTGAAGCAACATTTAAAACAATTTGAGCATTACATCTAACTGCGGCGGATAATGTCTTCGAAAGATAGGTTTTACCTGTTACGGAGCAAAATTTGTTCAATATCAAACAAAGTCAGGTTCTTAATTTGATCTTCATTAAGTGACAAACCTAAACGAAAAATAGTATAATAATCACAATAAATTTAAAAATACGTTTGTTTCTATTATAAAATATTATTATATATTGAAAAAAACAATTATATATTTTCAAATAAATAGAAAATAATATAATACCTACAGATTTTAATCTCTGTTGTTGAGTGTAAAGAATTCCATCTGACGAGTATTCCCATGTATTTTTCTACACATCCTGTCTAGACAAGATGTTACATAATAACATCGCAGCGAATAAGAACCGTAGATAATATGTAACATTTACATTTAAGGTATTTTTCCTTGTAGCCCTTAACCTTAAAACCCTTGCATTTTGGTCACTAGCTGAGTACGTTGGGCGTACTGGCTCGATAGCTTGGTCGTGGAGGCACCCACCTACGCGGGGCGTGCATGGAAGTACGCAGGGCTTACGGTCACTTGGGGCAAACTCTAATTTTTAGGGTTTATGCCCTATTTAAACACCTTAAGTTGCTCATGGACCTTCTTATGACTAGCCTCCACCTCTCCAAACCCTAAGAACGAAACCCTAATTGCCATTTTGAGTGTTTTGAGCTTGGAAGTGAACTTTGAAGGTGCTTTTGGTGATCTTGAAGGAAGAATAACTCTTGGAAGTTGCATTGGTGTGGATAGAACTTGTGGATCCAGAATCATCACCAACTTGGAAAGCTTTTGGAAGTATAAAGCTCTTAACTTGATGGTTCATTTTTTTGGAGGTATAAAGCTCTTAACTTGATGGTTCATTTTGATAGATCTAGTTAGGGATTGTTTTTGTGCTTTTTATGGTCTTTTAAGTCATGCTTGAGAGTATGAGCTACTCCAGAAGCTAGGGATGGTAGATCTTAGCATTTTGAGGTCCCTTGTGCATAAAAATGCAATCTTGATGTGTTATATTCGATCATGCATGAGTTAGGGTTATTATTATGAGTTTTATTGAGTATTGGGTCCCATTAAGACATGCAAATGAGTAAAATTGCTAACTTTACATGTTAATACATCATATAGGATCAGACCTGAGAAGTGGACTTAGTGGCTTAACCAATTAAGCAATTAATGGCGAGTTTGGACTGCTATGGAGTACGCTGGGTGTACCCAGCTCGTACTGGCCAAAGGTGGTGTATGCAGGGCATAAGTATGAGTACGCTGGGCAAACTCAACAGTTGTTGACTTTCATTAACTTTTGCAATTTGGGCCATATTTGGACTATTAGGATTTTGGGCCTTCTTAGATTTGGGCCTATAATGGGCTTTGGGTATCATTTAGGAATTTGGGCCATATTGGGATTTTCGGTGACATCGGGTCGGGCCTAGATTATTGGGCCAAGTGAGGGAAGCGTAAAATGGTCTTTTACCCTGGGTGTTAGACAAATGAACTAGATTCCTAGTTTTGGTTTATGGCCCAATTATTAATTGGGGTTTTATTTGAATAATTAGTGCGAGGATTTTTCGGTTCAACAGCTCGATCATTTGTTTGACTGACAGCAGACTGGGGTGAGTTTGCTCACTATACAGTAGGACACTAGGATATATTATGTGCTTGTTGTCTTTGTGACTCCTACTGTATGTGTTATATGCATGTGTTCTTGTTTGCTATATGTATGTAGGGTGAAATAGACTCGGTACAGCTTTGTGTTGACATATGAGTTGAAATAGACTCGGGGGTGAAATAGACCCGGGGGGTAAAATAGACCTAGTACGGATTTGGGCCGACACATGAGTTAAAATAGACTCGGGGGTGAAATAGACCCGGTGGTGAAATAGACCCGACACAGCCTTGAGCTGGAAGATATGTATGGTATGCGGTATTTTGGAGAACTCACTAAGCTTCGTGCTTACGGTTTTCTGTTTATGTTTCAGGTACTTTCGGATTGAAGGGGAAGAGCTCGGGTTGATCGCATCATACATACCATGATTTCCGTTTTATTTGAATTTGATGTATTGAGATGATTGATTGACATACTCTGATTTTCCTTTATGGCTTTATGAACATGTTTTGGTTGATGGTTTTATTATTATGAAAAAGAAATTTTTTGTTTTAAATTTTGGGACGTTACAAGTTAGTATCAGAGCCTTGGTTTGAGGGATTCAGGCATGCTTTCGGATGTGCCTGAACTTAAACTGATGATTTGGTAGATTTTTCATAAAAGAAATGTTTTACAAAAAGAGTTTTTGTAATAAAAGGAAGGGGTGTGGTGCATACAATAGCTCAAGTAAGTTTTCCCAAAATACCCATACATGTTTTATGTTATGCTTTGAATTATTAATCTGTGAATCGCATACTAGATTAGGGCTAAGGATCTACTAACGATTGCATGATAGAATTATAGGAGAGATGTCTTTGTGTACCTGTTCTATGAGCTTGTAGACTTGCATGCTAGTACTGATCAATCAGTAATAGGATGACCTGTTTTGGTTATGCTTGATTCCGATTACTCGATGCTTGAATGTTGCTTGCTTTGTGCTTTTTAGGAATCCCCATTAACATCAGCTAAGTAGTAAACGAATATGTTAAGTTACATATTATTAAGACTAGATAATTTTAGAAGGTTATGTTTTAACTCTATTGCACAGGTCTTGTTTGAGTCCAACCGTTGTAGCGTGAGACCTTTCAGTCGAAGAATTATCTAGTGTCAGTGATATATACTTGTATTCATGAGCTAGTTAAAGGGTGTTGGAGGGAGTTCCTTCTACAGCTGATGGTGGAGAGTGGTGTGGTGGTTACCTTAGGAGAACCTAAGATGCGATTCGTGAAAGGTCTAGTATGCTCAAGAGTCATATTAAAGTGATATTGTTAAATAACATATGATACTAATGGGTCACACTAACAACAACTTGATAAAATTGATTATTTATTAGAAATTGATTTTAATAAATATTCAATAAAACTCTTATAATTAAATTGGAAATTATTTATTTCATGGAAATAATAATTTTCATTAGCAAGTAACATTATATTATTTCATATGGTATGAATTAATAAGTCATGCACAACTTTTTAGACTAGTTGAAAACCTTTTGTCTTTTACTCAAAATACAATTTATATTTTATAAACCTTGAGTTTATAAAATTTAAACTAACTTTCCTCTTTTTTATACAATTTTCGAAATTTGAATAAAAAGAAGAAAAGTATGGGCTTTCCATTAGTTTATTCAAAAGTAATGTAGCATGGGAGACATGTTTATGACATGGGGACATAAGTGCTTAAAGTGTTAAGACCTAAGGTTTAATACCTTCACTTTATGCATATAAATAAAAGGCTTGCATTCTTGAAATTCTGCTCATTCCTCCCTTGAAGAAGTAGCCGAAACTTCTTCTCTCCCTCCAATTCTCTCTTAATTATTTACGAACACTTGAAGTTACTTGCATCTCCAATCCTTCTTTAAGTTCATATTGGTTATGAACTTAAAGCTTAAGGATTTAAGAGTTTATGGACTAGCATCCACATCAAGTTGAGTCATTGTTGGTGTCTCAAAAGTTCCACATTCTTCATCAACTTCCAAGCCTCCGAAGAGGACCCAAAGAACTACAAAGGTTGTTATTTCTTCACCTATTCTTTGGTTGGCGTTTTAATATTTCTATAACTTGCAAGAAGATTCTTGGTGGATATAAAATGTTTATGTTATTTCAAAAATTAAAGTCTTCCGTTGCCATATTTTTAAAGTTTATGAAACTATTTTTGAACTAAATCCCAACAATTCGGTGCCAAGAGCCTTGTCTTGTTGAGGGTTGTTTGGATTGATAAGGGAGTGACTTGGAGGATTCGGGGCGATCCTTGAGGAAAGTACGGATAAATGTGGAAGGTAGTATGGGCCCGTACTACTGAAAGTAGAGGATCCGTACTCGAGTCAAGGAAAGTCACGATGATACCAGGAAGCTTGTATAATATGGGATTCTTCTAGTATATTCTAATGGTTTATATGGCTTATTTTTAGTATGGTGGTCACTCAAGGAGGTTCTGGTAGTGGCTCTGGCTCCGGTGATGGTTCGGGTTCGGGCTCTAGAGTCAGACATATGGATGATCAGATGCGGGAGTTCATTTCAGCAGAGATTATCCGCAGTATTCTTGAGCAGACTCCTGTGATCTTTGGCAGGGTCAAGGAGGGTATTCTGGAGATTCTGGATGAACGCTTGGGCAATTTTCATTCTGATATGGTGGTGATGGTGGGAGCCCGCTGTTTGACTTTCCGTGAGTTCCGGGCATGTGGTGCTCGAGAGTTCTTCGGGAAGAAGGACCCGATTGCGAGCAGGCGTTGGTTGGCAGATGTCGGGAATGCCTACCGATCTAGCCTTTGTCCCGACGAGGCGAAAGTCATACTTGCATCCTGTCTTCTGAAAGACAGAGCTTGAGATAGGTGGGAGGAGGTTGGACACGCCTTAGGAGGCAAGGCGGTTGAGTCGATCACTTGGGAGGATTTTGTGACGAGGTTTCGAGATGAGTTTTCTCCTGTGATTGAGGTCCAACAGTTGGCGAGGGAGTTTTAGGACCTTTGCCAGACTACTAAGACGATGGAAGAGATCACTGCTATGTTTCGTGAGAGGGCGTTATTGGTTCTGCAGTATGTGGCGGACGAGGAGATGAAGAAGGCGAGATACCATGAGATGTTGAGGAGCGATATCAGGAACTTTGTGAGCCGATTCAGTTACAAGACACTGGATGATATGATAGCGCGATCCAAAGAGAGGGAAATTGAACTGGAGATGGAGAAGAAGAAGAAGACAGATCAGGTTCAGAGTTTAGAGGGTTCAGGCAAGAAGCCCAAGGATTTTGATTCAAAATCGAGAGGCCAGCAGGGTCGGGGCCGTTGTGGCAAGTGCGACAAGACACACAATGGAGCTAGTAGGGGTGGTGGTTCAGGCTGCTATAAGTGCGACAAGACTGGGCACTTTATTCGGGATATCACAGCCACAAACCCATGGATCGAGCCTGATTTGCTTCCATTGTAATCAGAGGGGCCATAAAAAGGCCATTGTTCGAGTCTAGCGGTGGCAGGACCTGTTGTAGCTCCCACTCCGACGACTTTGAGGATCACAGATGGCTACTAGGGCAAGGCGGATGCGCCTGTTGTGAGGAGCAGGGCTTTTCAGCTGACAGCTGAGGAGGCTCGTATAGCACCTGATGTGGTGATGGGTATGTATCTTCTCCTTATCTCTTTATTTATGTTGATTTTCTTCTTATATCTGTGTGTTTTGTTTTAGGATTGTTCCTTGTGAACAATATCTCTGCTTTGGTATTGTTTGATTCGGGGGCTACCTGATCTTTTGTATCGCTTGCACTCAACAAGAGGTTTGTCGATGCTCCAGGGGAGCTAGATTATCCATTAGAGGTTGAGATTGATATTGATCGTCCTGTGCGAGTATCTAGGGTTCATCGGGGTTGTGTCTTAGAGTTATTCATCGAGCGGTATCCGATTGATTTGGTTCCTATTCCCTTGCGTGAGAGAAATGTCATTATGGGGATGGATTGGCTGAGCCCCAATAGGGAAATGATTGATTGTGAGCAACAGTTGGTGCGTATCCGGACCCCAAGTGGGGAGAGTTGATGATTCAGGGAGAGGCTGTTCAGCACGGGCCGATTTTATGTTCAGCAGTTAGGGCCATACGTTATCTTCGTCAGGGTTGTTCTGGATTTGTTTCCTATGTTTTGGATTCCCGAAAGAAGGGTAAGGGGACTGTGCATGATGTACCTGTTTTTCGGGAATATCAGGATGTGTTCCTCGATGATTTTCCTAGAGTGCCTTCAAAGAGGCAGGTGGAGTTTCGGATTGACTTGGTTCTTGTTGCGGCTCCGATAGCCAAAGCACCTTATCGATTAGCACCTCATGAGATGCACGAGTTTTCTACACAACTGTAGGAACTGTTAGACAAGGGATTTATTCGGCATGGTAGCTCACCATGGGGAGCACCGATTTTTTTCGTGAAGAAGAAGGATGGGACGCATCGTATGTGTATCGATTACCGAGAGCTGAATAAGCTAACAGTGAAGAACCGTTATCCACTCCCGAGGATTGACAATTTATTTGACCAGCTTCAAGGTGCATCTTGGTTTTCCAAGATTGATTTACGTTTGGGTTATCATCAGATGAGGGTCAGAGAGGAAGATACACAGAAGATAGTCTTCCGGACTCGTTATGGTCATTACGAGTTCGTGGTGATGCCCTTCGGTCTCACCAATGCTCCAGCCGC
Organism: Lactuca virosa; assembly: GCF_052849685.1. NCBI lineage: Eukaryota > Viridiplantae > Streptophyta > Magnoliopsida > Asterales > Asteraceae > Lactuca > Lactuca virosa. Next base: position 90,907,659 of record NC_136434.1, read on the forward strand.
ATTCATGGATCTCATGAATCGCGTATGCAGACCCATGTTAGATTGGTCTGTGATTGTGTTTATTGATGACATCTTGGTCTATTCTTAGACCAGGAGCTGCATGAGGAGCATATGCGGGTGGTATTCAAGACCTTGAGGAGGGAGAGACTGTATGCAAAGTTCTCCAAGTGTGAGTTCTGGTTGCACGAGGTGTAGTTTCTGGGGCACCTTGTCAACCAGAACGATATTCTGGTCGATCCGGCCATGGTCGAGGCGGTGATGAGGTGGGAGGTTCCGAGGTCTCCATCTGAGATTCAGAGTTTCCTTGGATTGGAAGGTTACTATCGGCGATTCATTCAGAATTTCTCCAAGATAGTGTTTCCTTTGACTCGGTTGACGGAGAATACTGTCACGTTTCGTTGGGGGCCTGAGCAGCAGGCATCATTTGAGACTTTGAGACATCAGTTATGCGAGGCTCCGATTCTGACCCTGCTGGAGGGTGTTTAGGATTTTATGGTATCTTGTGATGCGTCAATCATCGGTTTGGGAGCAGTGTTGATGCAACAGGGTCATGTTATTTCTTATTCTTCGAGGCAGCTGAAGACTCATGAGGCGAATTATCCTACACATGATTTGGAGTTGGGGGCTGTGGTGTTTGCCCTCAAGATTTGGCGACATTAAATCTTCAGCTGCATAGCCCCTCTCAGATGCTGCCACATGTTGCATGTATGATGGTCCACGTCCCACCTCCATGAAGCTATGTGTGTCGAGTCCTTGTGCGTTGCGTGTGGTAGGTACGAACTTCAAATCTTCTAAAAATCGTATATTTCTCATGCGAGCTCCATTTTCGATGTTATTTATAGCCACATGTAGCTATCAACGAGTACTACAACTTTCATTTAGATTTCGTCGGCTAATCTCAATCTATTTTTAATGCAAATTTTTATAGTGGCTTAGACTATTAAAATCCATGTAAAAATCATAACTCTTTCATACGGACTCCATTCTTGAAGTTTATATCGACGGATTGTTATGTACAAGATCTTCAACTCTCGTTTATATTGTTTTGGCTAACTATCAGCCGATTTTAATTTCGATTTATGTGTCGTACACTACTGTATTGAAGCTTCGAAATATCATAACTTCCTCATACGAAATCAGATTTAGGCGTTCTTTATATTCACACCCTCGCTTTTACGATTACTACAATTTTTTTTAGATTACTTAGGCTAATAAGCAACCTATCTGCGATTCACTTTTTACGACATGCTTTGCCGTATAGGGGTGAATGAAAACCTTCGAAGAATCATAACTTCTTTGTATAAAGTAAGATTCAAGTGTTCTCTCTCTCTCTCTCTCTCTAACATGAAAATGAACAAACACATTAGATCTGGTGAGATCTGATGCAGATCTGGTGGTTCACTTGAGAGAAATAGAGAAGTACATGGATGTGGTAAAAGATATGGTGAAGTGGAGGTGGAGAATGACAAAGGTGAAGTCGCCGGAGAAGGTAACATCGTTGGAATAGATGTTGGATATAGATCAGAGCAAAACAGACGAACTCCGACGAGAAGGAGGTGACAACAATGCCATAGATAATATGAAAATACACAAACACATCATATTTGATGAGATCTGATGCAAATCTGGTGGTTTATCGAGGAGAAAGAGAGACAGAGATGAATGAGCTCGTAGATCTGCAGAAGTGGAGGCAAATGATAACGAATGTGAAGTCGCCGGAGAAGGTAATGTCGCCGGAGAAGGTAATGTCACGAGAGCAAGGTATGAGAACATCGACGGGATGGAGGCGACGACGATCTTTGGTAGCGGTGGTGTCGTCGGTGGTTGTTCCGTTGGGCAGTGGGTGGTGGTGGTATTTGAGTTTGTTTGTTCTTCAAAAATGGTGGAAGAGTTTTAGAGAGTTTGAAAATTTAAAAGATAGATTTGATTATAAAAATGAAAGGTATGTGTTTTTAAAGTGTTAGTTTTAGATTTACAAAAATACCTTTAATGAAATGGTTCTTAAATGGTTTTTAACTTTTAGTGGTTCTTTTATATATATATATATATATATATATATATATATATATATATATATATATATATATATAATACGCTTTTTTTATTTAGCTATAATTGATAATATTTGCAAAAAGAAAGCCATTACGTGTAGTTGAGATGTCATAATCATTGTGCGGTTTTTAATATTGTCACATTAATTTTACAAATTAAATAAGAATTTTTGGCATAAAAAATGTTAATGAATTATGATACCTCTTTAACTCTTACCACTCTTGTTGGCTTTCTAATTAAACATATACTCCATCAGTAAATAAATAAATATATTCTAATAGTTTGTATAAGTAAGGGGTTGTTTGATAGTTGATAATTGAGTTAGATCTGATTGAGCGAGATGTCTGATCGGGTCTGAAGCTTTTATTGAATCTGCCTCTGAAGCGACAAAAGCGTCGGTGGAAGAAGGGAGGCGCGTTGCAACCACGTAGATATGAGAGATGGGCAAGAGAAGGCACACAACCATGGATGAGAATGATAAGGGAAAATAAAGTTATAGACTCCTATCAGCGTTTTTTATGTGGACCGACATTAAAGATCGAATAAAAGACAAAATATGAAGTATCAAACATACCGATTCAGTCAGAGCTTGCCTTTAATAGACTTAGTAAACTCAAAACAAACAATCTCTTTCCTTATTGCAAGGTTTTGACGAGCCTCTCACAAGTTCTTTTAGAAAAAAATAATAATTTGTTTTGATGGCCTAGCTCACCAAAGATCATGTCCATTTTCCTTATTTATTTTTGGCACATGTCAAAATTTTAGTAGTTTAATAATTTTAGATAAAACTTATTATCTTTAAAAAAATCCAATATTATCTGAGTAATTTTTTTTAAATTTATGATTTTTTTTCTCTATAAATAGAAAATAATATTGACATACATCATATTAAAGAAAAAATAGATTTGTGTTAAGTTGCTAGCGAGATTAATAATTAAATTGGATTGAGTTGTATTTGTCGAAGGAAAAAGATAGTTTTTTTTATAAAAAAAAAATTGAAATCAATTTGATTGCTAATGGGATAGCCTAAGTTTATTTTCAATTTTAAGATCTAAATCACTTCGTTTCACATTTAATATTTGTATATAGTTAAATCGAAATTAATGTTGTTAAATATTTTCAAATGATAGCAAGTAAACAAATAAATAAGTTAAGAGAAAAATAAAAATTTAGCCAATTTTTTTTTTAAATTCCCAAAAAAGTCACAAGTGATTATAGCTTCTACTTGCAATTTCCTCCTAGGCTACAATTTGGGCCCATTTTGGCCAATGGGTCGGAAGAATATAAAACCTAAATTTTATAGATAACTCTTATTTCTACAGTTTCGGATTATAGAAATCCTCTCAACTCTCTCTAATGGCTGACTATCAATACTCTCATAAAACTTTATAAGTTATCTACTTATTTGGTGTTTTAATCGTGTTTTGAGGATTCTCATAAGGAATCGGTGAATGCATCAATATTTTATTTTCAGCAGCAATATGAAATGAAGGTACATTAGGAGTGATAAAAGTACATGTTGGTTGTTTTCGAAAAAACTAGATTTTTAGCTATTTTAAAAAAAAGTAATTAAGATATTTGGCTGAATTTATAATTTTCTCATGATTAAAACAATCAAATTAGGTTAATATAACTGTAGCCGGTCAACTTTTTATTTTGATTTAAATGGGTCGTTATGTTTTTAGTATAGAGGCATAAACTTTATATTTATCTATTCGAAAGGGACCATGATTTGTAATAGTAATAGCCCATTTCCATTAATGAGTGGCTTTTTCTGGTAAAAAAACAAAAAGAAATAAAGTAAATCCAACTCACACACACCAGACGCCAAGCAGCCAAGCCATCATCTCTTTTTCCTTTTTTTTTTTTTTTTTTTTAATATCAATCAAATGTTTTTGTGTTCTTTATATATCATTCCAACATCGTTCCCACATGTAGTCTTCTTTATGCGTTTCTTTCTTCCATTGTTCCAACATCAAGGTCAACAATTCCATTGTAACGATGTTAATTTTTCAAACCAATTTTTTATTTTTAAAACACATAAAACTCATATATTATATTTCATAAAAATCATAAGTGTCTCAAAGTCAACATAAATCCACAACAAAAGTCAATTCCCAGCATCCTCAACATAATCTCGAACAGGTGTGTACAATCACGCCGGTGTCTTCCCGCGATCCTCGGAAGTACCTGAAACACATAACACGTAACACGGTAAGCATAAAGCTTAGTGAGTTCCCCAAAATACCACGCACAAAATAACTAGCCACTCGAGGCTATAGCTCTGTAAGACCCTCCGGTCAAGGTGTCTCAGTGGGACCCTCCAGTCCTATGACTCGTTGGACCCTCTGGTCCGGTCTTTGTAAGGACCCTTTGGTCTCACTGTTCGTTGGACCCTCCGGTCCGGTCTCAGTGAGGACCTTTCGGTCTCATGGCTCGGTGGACCCTCCGGCCCGGTCTCAGCAATACATAATATAGCATATATCACACAGACAAGATGCATAATATCACATAACCCAAATAAACACATAAGACCTTCCGGTCACACAAATATTACCACTCTAGGTAAAGTATAGTGAGAAGACTCACCTCGCAAGCTAGCTAGTAAAATATCGTGCTCGAAATCCTCGATCTAGCCTCCGCCTATCACAAGGATAATATCTCTAATTAATACCCTCCTCATACTTGACTACACCATTCATTGGTCTCTCTAACACTCTTAGCCCTAGAAATGGGTAAAAGACCATTTTACCCTTCCCTGACCTCCATTACTCATTTGACCAACCCTAAAGTCAACAGAAATCAATTCCAGTCAACAGCCCAAATTGACCAGACTCGCCGAGTGCACTCGCGCGACTCGTCGAGTCCCATCATTCTCAGTAATCTCATGAAGGTCCAGCTCGTCGAGTTAACCCCTAACTCGTCGAGCCGTCGCATGGTAAAGCTCATCGAGACAAACCCTAATCTACTCGCCGAGTTGGCTCATCAACTCGGCGAGTCCATTCAAACTCAACTTGCATTGAGATGATTTTAAGGCAGGATACTTTCCCAAACTCCAGATCCACACTCTCAGAACTCCTTTATCACGTAAAGTCATAGACTTTACGTGCATGCATGGCATTTTGGTCATGAAATGCCAAGATCATGATCTAAATGGGTTTTTCACTCATAAATTTCCCCCAAGGGTAAATAAAGCAGGAACCTTTAGATGTTAGGGACCTCCTAGGGTCCAGATCTGGAGTTCAAGCCTCCTCGTGAACCCCAAATCCTCAAAGTCCCAAAATATAAAGAAAAGAAGCCCTAATATTCAAAATGAGAGATCTACTCAAACAAGAGAGAAAGGTTCGAACTTGACACCTCTAACAGAAGCCCTTGGATGTATATTGACAGATCAAACAACCTTCTTTTGCTCCTTGCTTGAAACCTTCTCCTTTCCTTGCAAAGATACACCAAAGTGCTCAAGGTTAGCTCTCTCTTTCTCTCTATAAGCTCAAAGATCGTTTAGGGTTTCTCTCTGGGAAAAGTGGCCGCAAAGGGAGGCTATAAGTGCCTTTAAATAGGCCACATGCCCGAGAAATTAGGGTTTCCTTCAGCAACGCTGACTCGGCGAGTCGCCTTACAGACTCGTCGAGTCCATTCATTAATCCACGTCACCAGCCGCGACTCTACTCGACGAGTTGAGGTACCAACTCGTCGAGTCACTCCAAAATTCTCAAATTAAATAATAAAATATCATACCTGGGAATCCGGATGTTACAATTCTCCCCCACTAGAATCAGACTTCGCCCTCGAAGTCATGCTCAGTAAATAGCTCAAGATGCTGCTCCCGCATTTCTGACTCTGGCTCCCAAGTCAACTTGGACCCCTTCCGATGTTGCCACTGGACCTGAACCAGGGGCACCTCCTTGTTCCTCAGAACCTTCACCTTTCGATCTAGAATCGCGATCGGCCTATCAATGTAGTTTAGGCTCGCATCTACCTGAATGTCCTCCAGTGGTACTATTGCCGTCTCATCGGCCACACACTTCCTCAACTGGGACACGTGGAAGGTGTTATGAATCTGGCTCAACTCCGCAGGTAGCTCCAACTGGTATGCTACCCTGTCCACTTTAGCGGTCACTCTGAAAGGACCGATGTATCGTGGTCCCAGCTTACCCCGCTTCCGGAATCGGATTACCCCTTTCCATGGGGATACCTTCAGGAGCACAAAATCTCCGACCTGAAATTCTAGCTCGGACCGTCGCCTGTCCGCATAACTCTTCTGGCGACTCTGTGCCGTCAGTAACCTCTGTCTTACCTGCTGAATCTGCTCGGTTGTCTTCAGCACTATCTCTGTGCCACCCATCACTCTATGTCCCACTTCTCCCTAGCAAATGGGAGTCCGACACCTTCTCCCATACAGAAGCTCAAAGGGAGGCATACCAATACTCGAATGATAGCTGTTGTTGTAGGAAAACTCAGCCTGTGGTATGTAGGTGTCCCAACTTCCCCTGAAGTCCATGACACATGCCCGCAACATGTTCTCAAGCGTCTGAATCGTCCGCTCGCTCTGCCCGTCTGTTTGTGGGTGATACGCAGTACTGAAATGCAAGCGCGTGCCCAACTCCTCATGAAACTTCTTCCAAAACCTGGAAGTAAAACGCACATCCCGATCCGATACTATTGAGACCGGCACACCATGACGCGCTACCACTTCTCTCACATAGATCTCAGCCAGTCTCTCCGCAGAAGAGCTCTCACTAATAACAAGGAAGTGAACACTCTCCGTCAGTCGGTCCACAATCACCCAAATCGCGTCAACTCCTCGCGCAGTCCTCGGTAACTTGGTGATAAAGTCCATCGAGATCTGTTCCCACTTCCACTGGGGAATCTTAAGAGGCTGCAATGGACCATGTGGACGCTGGTGTTCTGCCTTGACCCGACAGCAGGTCAAGCACCTCTCAACTACTCAAGCAACATCCCTCTTCATACAGGGCCACCAATAGTCTTTCTTCATGTCTAAATACATCTTAGTGGCCCCAGGATGGATCGAGAACCTCGATCTATGCGCCTCTTCCATCAGTATATGACGAGCCCCGCCCGTATAGGGCACCCAAATCCGCCCTTGGAAGGTCATGAGTCCTTGGCTATCCGTCACAAACTCAGACACCTGCCCAATCACCCGTTCCCTCTTGCGGTTCTCCAGTTTCACGGCCTCCGCCTGGGCCTCTCGAATGGTATCCAAGACTAGAGTCATCACTGTCATCCTCATACACATATCCCGAATCGGGGCACTCTCCGCTCTACGGCTCAGGGCGTCGGCCACCACGTTAGCCTTGCTGGGATGATACAGGATCTCACAGTCATAGTCTTTCACCACATCCAACCACCTCCTCTGCCGCATATTTAGGTTGGGTTGATCCATGAGATACTTCAGGCTCTTGTGGTCCATGTATATGGAACACCAAACCCCATACAAGTAGTGGCGCCAAATTTTGAGGGCGAGCACCACCGCCCCCAGCTCTAGAACGTGGGTGGGATATCTCGTCTCATGAGGCTTCAACTGCCTCGATGCGTATGCTATCACGTGACCTCTCTGCATTAGCACCACACCCAACCCGAATATAGATGCATCATAATAAACCATAAAGTCCTCCATTCCCTCGTGAAGAGCTAACACCGGGGCTTTGCACAACCTCTGGCAAAGAGTCTCAAATGAGGTCTGCTGCTCGGGACCCCAAGTAAAAGTAACGCCCTTACGGGTTAATCTGGTGAGGGGGGCGACAATCTTGGAGAAATCTCGGATAAATCTCCGATAGTAGCCGGCCAATCCCAGAAAACTCCTGATCTCGGTGGGGGATCTCGGCACCTCCCATCTCATGGCTACGTCAATCTTGGCCGGATCGACCAAAATCCCATTCTGATTAACGACGTGTCCCAGGAACTGGACCTCTCATAACCAGAAATCACACTTGGAGAATTTGGCATAAAGCCTCTCTGATCTCAGTACTCCAAGAATCTCTCTCAAATGTTCCTCATGCTGCCCTCTGGATCTTGAATACACCAAAATATCGTCGATGAACATGATCACCGATCAATCCAGCATAGGCCTGCACACCCGGTTCATGAGATCCATGAACGCCGCCGGTGCGTTGGTGAAGCCAAAAGGCATCACCACGAACTCGTAATGCCCATAACGAGTTCTAAAAGACGTCTTCTGGATATCCTCCTCACGAACTCTCATCTGATGATATCCAAACCTCAAATCAATCTTGGAAAACCAAGACGCACCCTGCAACTGATCGAACAGATCGTCGATCCTCGGAAGTGGATAACGGTTCTTGACTGTCAGCTTGTTCAACTCTCGATAATCGATGCACATCCGATGTGAACCATCCTTTTTATTGACAAAAAGGATCGGCGCTCCCCAAGGCGAGCTACTCGGTCAGATAAAGCCATTCCCCAACAGCTCCTAAAGCTGCAAGGATAACTCCTGCATCTCGGGCGGCGCAAGGCGATAAGGTGCCTTGGCGATAGGCGCCGATCCCGGAACCAAATCAATCCGGAACTCCACTTGCCTCTCGGGAGGCACACCTGGTAACTCCTCGGGAAAGGCATCCGGGAACTCCCTCACTATCGGGACCTCAACGATAGAACTCGGTCTCACAGCAGCAACTCGTGTGTCCGTCACATACGCTACAAAACCCCTGCAACTCTGCTGTAAACTCTGCCTCGCTTTGGCGGCCGAGCAGAATGTTGACCCAGATCGGGTACCGTCGTCATACACTATAAGCACTCCCCCACTAGGGTCTCGTATGGTCACCAACTGATGCTCGCAGTCAATGACAGCTCCGAATCGACTCAACCAGTCCATGCCCATAATGATACAGACATCACCCATCGCGATTAGTACCAGATCTATCGGAAACTCAACACCAAAAATCTCCAGTACACATCCCCGGATCACATCAGACGCAAACACCGCACGCTCATCGGCTATGGAAACTCTCATAGGTCGACTCAACGCCTGTCACCGGGTACTGATGTGACGACTAAACGCTAACGATATGAAGGATCGACTCGCCCCCGAGTCAAACAACACCAGGGCAGGTACGGAACTCACAAGAAAAGTACCTAAGCATATTACAATATAAGCACAATGAAACTCAACAATAGAATAAGTAAGAGAACACATACCGGCCACGACATCAGGTGCTGTGCGAACCTCCTCCGCCGTCAGCTGAAATGCTCTCCCACGGGCTCTCGGTGCCTCGTCCTTCACCGACCGTCCATCAGTAACGCGCAATGCAGCAGGCGCAGATCCCTGTGCTGATCCCTGAACGAGCTGGGGACACTCGGCCTTCCTATGGCCAGTCTGGTTGCAGTGAAAGCAGACCGCAAACCCCTTGGGGTAATCCCTCGCTATGTGCCCCTCCTTGCCACACTTGTAGCAAGTCCCTGCTCGACATGTCCCCTCATGACTCTTGCCGCACTTCCCACAAGTGCGGCCCTTCTGGCTTCCTGGTGTACATGCAACTTTTGAGCATTCTAACACTCCTAAGGTGTACATGCAACCCTAAATACCTTGGATCTATGTTTTTCTCTATTATACATGCAAATATCAATTTCTCCAAGGTATTGTTCTAACTAGCATAATATGAAGAACATATAATATAAATTCTAGTAGAATTACATACCTCTTTGATGTAGCTTGATTCCATGGAGCTTAAGAGCCTAGTGCCTCAAGTGTGCCACCTCAAATGGTTCACACAACATCACCAACATCTTGGAATAACTTGAGAGAAATGGTTCCTATGCTCAAATTGGCTAGCCCTCATGTGTACACACACTAGTCCCAATTTCTTGAGCCATGGGGTCCTTATATATGGTGGCTACTAGGGTTACACCATGTAACTCATGTCTTTCCATATTCTTCATGCTCCATGGGTTAAAACCTCCATGGAGTATCCATGGGTTACTCCATGGGTTTAGCCCAACATGAAGAAGTATGGATCATAAGCCCACATATATAAGAATGAATGATTTACACAATCAATCCCCATATATTTAATCAGTCTCCTTTTGATCACAATATTAATTCAAAATTAATTCTTGATCAATACTAATTAAATAATATGATTTCATATTAATATATTAGAACTTATAATATATTAACAAATCATAATTATCTTTTTCTCACAAAAGTCTATCCAAATTGTTCCGATGCCATGCAACCCAAATGGACCATGCCAATCGGGTCAAGTACATACCAATTATACTTATGGACTTAGACACTAATCCAACAGTCTCCCACTTGGATAAGTCTAAAACTATTATTGCGTATGACTTCAAAACCCGACTAGCAATCGTAGGTCTTAAAAGCTGCTGTCGAACTCTGAACAAATCAATGACGCGTCCATTAGATAAGGGATCATATATTCCTCCATTCTAGATATCATATGGACTGAGACATGGATTATAATCATTCTCTCTGTCCATTTGTTGTTTCCCGATTTCCGATTTATGACGACCGACTAATTAAACAAATCAAATCAGTCCTGGCTTGGCCAAGCACTTCGGGGTGTCATCAATAAATCATCGAGGGGTCCACATATATCGCTTTTATCCCTTTAAGGGTAAAAGAAATGGATAAACTTCGACTCATATGCTTGTTCTACTACTTGTTGAATCATACACAAATGCACGTTTTATAACATCGAGTTACCAATGCATTTTTGTACAATCAATGTATAACCAACTCATAGGCAACAAGTCATATCTCTAGGTTTGAAGAATATAAGATATTATCGTCTCATGATCACTCGTGATAAAATCCATGAAGTGAGTCAAATGAGCGTGGGTTTAATCCAATACTCAGAACTTATGAGCACTCATGAATGTTGCAGCAACTCTTGCTATGTCCACTACCTTGGACATCTACAAACCAGCTTCATGACAGTCTTGATTCATATCTACTTCCAACATATGACCGACTGTGGATGGTTTGAATAACTTAGTCATTCGGGAAGAACGACCTAGTTATTCTGGAAGTCAAAACATGAAAAGTGAAACACAAGAATAATCGAATCCAATATGGTTTCAGAACTTATGAATATAAATAAAACACCTTTTATTTATCACCATATTGATTACACATTATTCATTGTATACTGTTTCAAACTATCAACTTTATAATTGAATTAAAAACAGTAGTTGTCCCATGCTCCAAGCATGTACACTATGTTTTCTAAACACTAGTCATGTCATACACCAAGTATGCCCACTACGTTTTTCCAAACATTAGTTATGTCATACACCAAGTATGCACACTAAGTTTGTCTATGATCTTTTGCTTTGTGAAATAGATCGATTGAACATAATTCCAATGATACTCATTTCACAATCCCAAATCCTTACCGCAAATGCAAGAATTCCAAATTCCTGCCATTTACCTAAATCTGTTAGATTCTAAACTTATATGCATTGATCCTCTTGTAATGATTATGCACAAAGTCACAAAGACTTGTCAACAGACATTACAGAGTATTCCAATGGAGATCATTCAATGGAAACGAAGTCTCAAATTCAAAGTACATTTCTTTGAACATCCTTCTTGCATTAAGTTTCCTAATCTTACACAGATTTAATGAATAACTTCCACATATGAGAATATTTCCATATTCTCATTTTGACTATCACTTATGATCAAGAGTTGCCTCTTTTCAGAATATGTCAAAATGGTCCTTTCCAAAAATTTACACTATGCTTCTAACTGTCCCTGAGCAATCAATCTTTGGTAAACCTTAGATTGTTCTCGATAATTGCTTAATCAAATTAGTCATATCCAATTTTAGACTTTTCCCCTCTTAATGCCCTAAGCATTTGGAAAATTTAGAAAGGATGAATATTACAACACATGCAATCGATCCTATATCCGAAGCATATGGGACACGATTCATGATTTCTCACATAAAGACATGATACTAGACCAGTCTTTCTGCTATAATATTTCTATTTCTATTTGCCAAGTTCTCATAATTCAGATTATGAAAAGGGATGCCGTAATCATAATCGAATTTTAGAACGCAAATAATGGACCCATATATAGAATTTCCTTATGTTGAGCCATTCCAACATAAAATTCATATATATATATATATATATATATATATATATATATATATATATATATATATATATATATATATATATATATATCCTTGACTAAAGATGATTAAAACCTCAATCTAAGCTTTTAGAATTGAAATGAAGTATAATTTCCTCTCCCTTAATTATAGCAAAACAACTTTTCCCAATTGAAACCTTTTGTTTTCTATAATTAACATTGCTAACTTGCAACACTTATCATAATTATCATTCTCCCACTAACATGAGAATTATCAGCATAACACTTATGCTCCCACTAGCTTTGACATGTACTCAGAAATCAGCTGAACTTCTAGAAATCAATACTTTATTGACTTTCTTACCAAAGTTCAAATTTCTGATACGAGATACTTTGATAAACTTTATCAAGATCATACACCTTTCCTTAGATAGCACACTTGTGTGTCTAAACAATTTCAGAACTATGAAAAGGGATGCCGTAATCATAGTCTCAATTGTTTAGACCTTTGCCATTCCTCACAAGTCCATGTTAATGTGCCGGTTAACCACACATGCTCCACTAACGACTTTGAGAATGCAAATATCACAATTACTATCTACTTAAAATCTACTTAGTGAAAGCGTTTCCTCACCATCATTTTCATGAATCGGAGAGAAACCTTATGCCACTTAGATTTTATGGTGTATGTGTTCCTTTCCATGTGAATTTGTCAAAACCATAATCACAAGACAAGGTTAGTGACAAATCCAAACTCATATGGACCGAACTTGTGTAGTCTTAACTTCTTGCCACCTGGCAGTATAAGGGCCTGCCATTGCTTCCAAGTTGTTATGCAACCAACTGAGAACTCTCAGAACTCATATGCAAAGCCAACGTTAACTCGAATGGGCACAAAATTAGGAATATGTCAACACGATAGGTTATAAACTTCACGTCGCGTGCTAGTGATAAACTACAGGTTTTTATTCTTGATTAGACTCTTTCAAGATCTTTTAGACTCCCACTGTCCTCTTGACATATAAGACTCTCTTTCCAAATATTCAAGAGATAGTGCGAATTCTTATCAAGAAAAACAATTAACGCAATTGGCCTTAGTTGGTCTTTGTTTTATCCAAAACATCGCAACTTACCAATTTCAAATGTACACGAGTAGAACACATTTTACTCTTACATTTGACAAGTGTTAATAAACCTTCTTTAAGATGTGTCACTCAAGTTACAATCTTGGAGTCTGACTCTAAGAATTGTTTTGGAACGAAGTATGACTCATCTTCTTGATTTAACCATTTCAACAATTCACGATTCCTCTTCTTAGCCATAGGCATGCACTAAGATGTCCTTAGAGGATCAATTGTGATAGGGTTTCATAATCATTAAGATGATCATAAAACATGATACTAAAGTACTCTCCCATCTTTTCAGATTTGAGAAACTTATATCTTTCTGCCAAATTTGATTTTTCTCATTCGTTCTGCCATACATCGAAACTTTTCCAATGTTTTTAGAATTATACTTAAACTTGTAAGTATAACCATATTTACTAAACTTTAGTAAATCATGACAAATAGTCTTATCGATCTTTTGTGGTGGACTTGACTAGTGCACAAGAATGTGTACTCGATCCCTTAGTCCTTCACTTGACTCACATATACATGTGAACAGGGAATTAGTCTTAATTTTCCAAAGATGAAAATTCTCATTCATCATACAATACAACTTGCATGATTCCAAGTTTCTATCCAACTGAAACTTGGTTGATGAGAATCTTTCCTTATTTGGTAAATTATGACACTACCACAAACGAAACAATCAAATCCATTTTCCAATATTGCTATCAATGAAACCATATAAACAACAAATTTTCACAAATGCCATTGTAAGGACACTTAAAATAAATAAAATAAAAAATTTTCCTTTTATTTTTAAAACTTGCGGAAAAAAACTTATCCTTACAATGCAAATGCATATGAAAAACTATGTTGTTATCTATTCCTAAGCAATCTATCACAACTCTTAAGCAACAACTCAAAATTCTGATCACCGAACCATACGATCGAAATCCATCTTCGCGATCAGAATCAACTTACTCTTCTTTAAGTTTCCTCTCTTTTCTTTGATTCTTAAAACTTCAACATGTGACCCAGTCACATCATGTAATAAGAATCTCCAAATCGGAACTTAATAGAGTTAGATAGTGGAATTACCTGAAGTAGAGTCAAACTTTTTGACTAGACCTTCTCTCAGATCTTTCAGGTAGTTAGGGCAGCTTCGCAACCAATGCCCCTTCCTTTGGCAATAGAAACATATGGACCCTTTGGGAATGGTACACAAAACTATCTCAGACTTAACCTTTCTCTTTACCATTTGGTCAACTGAGTTGACTATGGCCGATCCCTTTTCATTGGGAAGAGAAAACTTTTCTGGATATTCAATGTTACCATTATCAATGTCCATGGAAGTCTGGGAAGTTGATCTTCTTAATCAAATTTGCTCTACCAGTGCTCCAAATCATTGCTGATTCAGCTGCACCTAGCAAATAGATAAGATCATTAAGGGTCATGTCATAGTCTGTTTCATAGTAGTCCCAAAGGAAACTCACTATGTGACTTAGAAAGTGATTGAACAACCAACTTTCTCAAGACTTTGACACCCAACTCTCCCGCCTTGTCAATATGTGACTTCATCTCCAAGATGTGAGCACACATAGACTTTTTTTGCCAATACGGCTTGAGTGACCTTGAACTTGTGGGTTAGGGAGAATAATTGGAGGAGGTGGAGGGATTGAAGAATGATTTTCGGGACATCATCTTCATTAGGAAAGTTTGTTCCAAGAGTTTTGGGAAGATCATAATTGTCTGAACCAGACATCTTTTGGGAGATATTCAAGATAGTTGATTGAAAGTCCTTAATATAACACCCAATATGAAATATTAAGGCTAGGACCCAACACAATATTTTATAACTTGGAAGAGGGATGCAATAATCCAAGCTATAGAATATTTGAAGGTAGACGAATGACGATTCACCAATTTCCACCATGAAAAACGAAATAGGAATATTAGGTTTTAATTGGATTTGAAACTCCTAGATCTTTTGAGATTCATTGCACTTTTCAATGGCATGTTTCAATCCCGATTGTGCCCTCTCAAATTTTGTGACTGGGATGCCGAGGATCACAAAACAAGGTGTGAATAACCATGCAAATATACTTGGTACCCTTAATATTTACCCCTCAATCGATATGCCGAATAACCACATGCGCTCCATCGATACTATGCTAAATATTAAGTTACCCTTTGCCTACCTTGTTAAGTCAAGCTAGTGTGCCGGTTAACCACACGCGCTCCACTAACCGACTTAAGCAAAGTGCAAAGTGTAATTTCATGGGTTAGCACCAAATTCACATTTTCCTAAAGTAACTAAGATTGGGAATTTATAAAAGGTTTAGTTACTTAGTATTTATCATTAATACTTTTAATGAAGGGAGAATTCTAGTCCTTGTCTTACCCGTTCGGCTAACGACCCTCCACCAGTCAAGGAAGCGGTGAGTGAGAGTGGACACCCATTAAACTGTCATTTTATAGGCAGTAACCTTATACCCCCCTTATAGACCGGCTTCGTGAATGAGGCCTACTAACGGTAAGACTGACTTTCTCTTATATATATATATATATATATATATATATATATATATATATATATATATTAACTTATAATACTATAAAGTATAAGGGTTGAATTTTAACTTTTAAAATTCTAAGGGCTTAACTTGGAATTAAAGTATTCATGAGGGGAAACTTTACAAATTCCAAAACTTGAGGGCAAGTTTTGAACTATTCAAAAACTTTTCAATTCCATAACTTATGTTTTTAAAGTAGTTTTAATGAAAAAACTCTTCAAGTTCCATAACTTGAGGACAAGTTATGGAAGACTTTAAAACATTTAAAAATGAGACTCTCCATTTTTCATAACTTATGGAAATCTTATGAGTGTTTAAAAATCATAAATGTGACTTTTCATATAACTTGAGGACAAGGTACAAAAACACATATTATGAACAACTTTTAGATTAATTTGGATTGAAAACATATTATCACATAACTTATTAATCTAAGCTAACTCATAAGAACAAGATAATTCAAATCATCAATCTTCAAGAAATTAGCATGAACATAAAACTAATACAAATCTTGAAATGATGATAATTATCTTTGAAATTGGATTAGCATGAACATTACCACATCAAAAACAGGTTTATAAGTTCAAAAACAGCTTAGGGTAATGTTCCTAGTCCAATTCCAGCCTTAAAAGTCGAAAATATGTTGTCAGGGGCTTCTACTCGTCGAGTGTATGAACCTACTCGACGAGTAGGATGAATTTCTTCATGGACTCGACGAGTTCATCAGTGGACTCGGCGAGTCCAGTGCCCAGATAGCCAAAAAATCGATTTTTTCAGCTTTTTCAGCAATTTGCATCAAGTATAATTGAAAACAAGCCTTGGCTCTGATACCACTGAAGGGTTTTGAGCATTCTAATACTCATAAGGTATACATGCAACCCTAAATACCTTGGATCTATGTTTTTCTCTATTATAGATGCAAATATCAATTTCTCCAAAGTATTGTTCTAACTAGCATAATATGAAGAACATATAATATAAATTCTAGTAGAATTACATACCTCTTTGATGTAGCTTGATTCCATGGAGCTTAAGAGCCTAGTGCCTCAAGTGTGACACCTCAAATGGTTCACACAACATCACCAACATCTTGGAATAACTTGAGAGAAAAGGTTCCTATGCTCAAATTGGCTAGCCCTCATGTGTACACACACTAGTCCCAATTTCTTGAGCCATGGGGTCCTTATATATAGTGGCTACTAGGGTTACACCATGTAACTCATGTCTTTCCATATTCTTCATGCTCCATGGGTTAAAACCTACATGAAGTATCAATGGGTTACTCCATGGGTTTAGCCCAACAAGAAGAAGTATGGATCATAAGCCCACATATATAAGAATGAATGATTTACACAATCAATCCCCATATATTTAATCAGTCTCTTTTTGATCACAATATTAATTCCAAATTAATTCTTGATCAATACTACTTAAATAATATGATTTCATATTAATATATTAGAACTTATAATATATTAACAAATCATAATTATCCTTTTCTCACAAAAGTCTATCCAAATTGTTCCGATGCCATGCAACCCAAATGGACCATGCCAATCGGGTCAAGTACATACCAATTATAGTTATTGCTTTAGACACTAATCCAACATCCAACTCAATCTCCCTCTTTCGGGCATTTGCCTGAAGCTCAGCAAATGACCGATAAGTCGAGTTTGCCACAAACTCATGTATATCCCTCCTTAAGATGCTCAGATACCGGCTCATACGGGCCTGCTCAGAAGACACGTGCTCAGGGCAGAACATTGCCCTCTCATGGATCATCGTCGTAATCACTGTCACTGACTCTGTCCTCTGCTTGAGGGACAGAAACTCCTGGGCCAACCGTTCCCTCTCCATCGGGGGAACATACTCATCTCGAAACATAGCAGTAAACCTCTCCCATGACACTGCAGTGAGCTCTGCAGAAGTGAAACTGGTTGTCACAAACTTCCACCAGTCCTTCGCTCCCAAGCGAAGATGGTTTAGCGCGAACCGTACCCTCAAATGTTCCGGACAGGAACAAGTGTAGAAACACCCCTCGATGTCAGAAATCCATCTCATCGCAGCAATCGGATCCTGTGTCTCATCAAACTCTGGTGGCTTCGTGTTGCTGAACTCCCGGAACAACAACGAGTCACCTCCTTGTGGCCTAGCAGCAGCGACAGCTGCAGTGGCGGCAGAAGCAGCAGCCTCAGTGACAGCAGCGTATCGCTCATCAAATGTCTCAATCAGGGTGGTCTTGATAGACCCAAACATCTCGGGAATCTCTGCTCGGATGGCTGCGGCCACCTCCTCATGAATCATCCTCCGAATCTCATCGTCACTGGTACCACTAGTACCACTGCCCCTGGGTTATGGCGCGTACCCACCATGATGTCTCTGAAATACAACACAAAATAATCAGAGACTCGCTCGAGTATACTCACACTCGATCACTCCCCCTACTTGCTCCTTAGCATCCCAAGGATTCTTACTTGAACTGCTCACCGACCCGGTGCTTCCAGTAGTACGGGCCCAATACTACTTTCCACACCGCATCTGTAATCACCCCAAGTCCTCCTCCTAGGATTCTAGATTGCAAGTACTCTATATCTTGTTGAACACCGACTACTCTCATAAGCTCATTTCTGCTACATACTCTAACTCAAAGAAAATCACAGGTAGCAGTAACTCCTAGGCTAAGGCATCACAAATCAGGCCACTCTAGTCCTAAAATATGAAATACCTAACCTACTCTCTAGCATGCATAATATATCTCATAATATCTCATAACACAGAAAGTAAGGGTATTTTGGGAAATCATCGTTCGGGCGCTGGCTGATTATACACACTGCTCTTTCTCGTTTTTCTCTTAAAAACTGTTACTCATTTTAGAAAAATCGTTTCTCTTGGAAAAATTTATCAAATCCTCAGTTTGAGTCCAGACATACCCGAAGGTGCACCCAAATCCCTCAAACCAAGGCTCTGATACCAACTTGTAACGACGTAAATTTTTCAAACG
The DNA here is from genome assembly GCF_052849685.1 of Lactuca virosa. NCBI lineage: Eukaryota > Viridiplantae > Streptophyta > Magnoliopsida > Asterales > Asteraceae > Lactuca > Lactuca virosa. The sequence goes on from NC_136434.1 coordinate 90,926,499, forward strand.
AATTTTTCATTTTTAAAACACATAAAACTCATATATTATATTTCATAAAAATCATAAGTGTCTCAAAGTCAACATAAATCCACAACAAAAGTTAATTCCCAGCATCCTCAACATAATCTCGAACAGGTGTGTACAATCACGCCGGTGCCTTCCCGCGATCCTCGGAAGTACCTGAAACACATAACACGTAACACGGTAAGCATAAAGCTTAGTGAGTTACCTAAAATACCACGCACAAAATAACTAGCCACTCGAGGCTATAGCCTTGTAAGACCCTCCGGTCAAGGTGTCTCAGTGGGACCCTCCAGTCCCACGGCTCGTTGGACCCTCTGGTCCGGTCTCTGTAAGGACCCTTTGGTCTCACTGTTCGTTGGACCCTCCGGTCCGGTCTCAGTGAGGACCTTTCGGTCTCATAGCTCGGTGGACCCTCCGGTCCGGTCTCAGCAATACATAATATAGCATATATCACACAGACAAGATGCATAATATCACATAACCCAAATAAACACATAAGACCCTCCGGTCACACAAATATTACCACTCTAGGTAAAGTATAGTGAGAAGACTCACCTCGCAAGCTAGCTAGTAAAATCTCGTGCTCGAAATCCTCAATCTAGCCTCCGCCTATCACAAGGATAATATCTCTAATTAATACCCTCCTCATACTTGACTACACCATTCATTGGTCTCTCTTACACTCTTAGCCCTAGAAATGGGTAAAAGACCATTTTACCCTTCCCTGATCTCCATTACTCATTTGACCAACCATAAAGTCAACAGAAATCAATTCCAGTCAACAGCCCAAATTGACCAGACTCGCCGAGTGCACTCGCGCGACTCGTCGAGTCCCATCGTTCTCAGTAATCTCATGAAGGTCCAGCTCGTCGAGTTAACCCCTAACTCGTCGAGCCGTCACATGGTAAAGCTTATCGGGACAAACCCTAATCTACTCGCCGAGTTGGCTCATCAACTCGGCGAGTCCATTCAGACTCAACTTGCATTGAGATGATTTTATGGCAGGATACTTTCCCAAACTCCAGATCCACACTCTCAGAACTCCTTTATCACGTAAAGTCATAGACTTTACGTCCATGCTTGGCATTTTGGTCATGAAATGCCAAGATCATGATCTAAATGGGTTTTTCACTCATAAATTTCCCCCAAGGCTAAATAAATCAGGAACCTTTAGATGTTAGGGACCTCCTAGGGTCCAGATCTGGAGTTCAAGCCTCCTCGTGAACCCCAAATCCTCAAAGTCCCAAAATAAAAAGAAAAGAAGCCCTAATATTCAAAATGAGAGATCTACTCAAACAAGAGAGAAAGGTTCGAACTTGACACCTCTAACAGAAGCCCTTGGATGTATATGTTGGGTTTTGAGCATTCTAACACTCCTAAGTGTACATGCAACCCTAAATACGTTGGATCTATGTTTTCTCTATTATACATGCAAATATGATTATCCAAGGTATTATCCTAACTAGCATATCAAAACATTGATACTAGGATACTAAAATAGATAGAATACATACCTTGTTGTTGTTGCTTGACTCCATGAAGCTTGAGAGCCTAGTGCCCCAAGTGTGACACCTCAAATGGTTCACACAACATCATGAACTCTTGGAATAACCATGAGAAGAAGACATACATGTTCAAATTGGCTAGCCCTCAAAGTATGTATCACTTGTGCCAATTTCTTGAACTAAAGGGGTTCTTATATAGTGTGGCTATTAGGGTTACACCATGTAACTCATGACTTTACTCATTCCTTATGCTCCATGGGTTTTAACCTCCATGGAGTATCCATGAATCACCACATGGGTTAAACCCAACATAAAGGAATCTTGGATCATAAGCCCACATACATAAGAATGAATGATTTACACAATCAATCCCCATATATTTAATTAGTCTCTTTTTGATCACTAAATTAAGTCCAAATTAATTATTGATCAATACTAATTAAATAACATGATTTCATATTAATATATTAGAACTTATAATATATTAATATGTCACAAAATGTCTTTTCCTCATAAACGGTCTATCCAAATGTTCCGATGCCATGCAACCCAAATGGACCATGCCGAGTCGGGTCAAGTACATACCAATTATAGTTATGGACTTAGACACTAATCCAACAGTATATTGACAGATCAAACAACCTTCTTTTGCTCCTTGCTTGAAACCTTCTCCTTTCCTTGCAAAGATACACCAAAATGCTCAAGGTTAGCTCTCTCTTTCTCTCTATAAGCTCAAAGATCGTTTAGGGTTTCTCTCTGGGAAAAGTGGCCGCAAAGGGAGGCTATAAGTGCCTTTAAATAGGCCACATGCCCGAGAAATTAGGGTTTCCTTCAGCAACGCTGACTCGGCGAGTCGCCTCACAGACTCGTCGAGTCCATTCATTAATCCACGTCACCAGACGCGACTCTACTCGACGAGTTGAGGTACCAACTCGTCGAGTCACTCCAAAATTCTCAAATTAAATAATAAAATATCATACATGGGAATCCGGATGTTACATCCATTTAGGTGGAAACATAAATCTAAGAGAAAATATGATCGATTGAGAAAGAAAGAGACATAGAGGGATCGAGAAAGGGATAGAAAAGTATGAATTTAAGGCGGAGAGAAACCACACCGTTTCTACCTTGTGTCTATCACATTTCGCTATGACAACGACGACATGGGATAGTAGGTGGTTACAAGGAAAATCACAACATCTTTATCTCCTCTACGTTGAAACCAACGTCAGCAAGCTTGATTCTGATGTATCCATCTTCCTGATTCATTTTTTGTTCTTCTTGAAGTTTGAATTTTGTTCTTAATGCTTGAAGGCTTGTTCTTGAATCTTGAATTTGGGTATGAATTCATCGTGGAAATTTGTCGGTTTTTCATTTAAGCGTTTGTTCTTGAAACTTAAATTTTGTTTTTAATGTTTGAGACTTCTAGGTATGTGCAACATGTTATCGCATGTTATAACACCAAAAATGTGTCACCTCACATGCCACATCACCCATAATGTTATAACACCAATTAAGGAAATAACCACTATGATATAACATCTAACAATTTTCATCATTTTTTTTGCGAGTACTTTTTTAGTTATAATAATAAATATAATTTTATTAAGCATAATATTTAAATAAAACATAATAGTAATTAAATTAAACATAAGATTTAAATTTAAAAGAAATATATTACAAGACCAAAAAAAAATACTTTTTTCCCTTGAATTTACTATTCTTCATCTTGTTACCATCGTACATATAATTCGTCAAGTCTTCTTGAAGTTGTCTGTGTTTTCGTGCCTCTTGAATATGATAGACTCTATGTAAATATTTTATGTTATCTCTGGTTGAAATTGCACCTGTTTGGGTTCCGTAGGCATATACTCTGCCATATTTCGTCATTTATCTTCAATCACCATGTTATGCATCATGATACATGCATACATAATATTTTATAGAGTTATTATAGCAAATGGTCGTGCCGTATGTTTAACTATGTGTCATTTCGATTCTAGAACTCCAAAAACACGTTCCACATCCTTACGTGCACCTTTTTGTCTCCTTTAAAAAAAATATATCTTGATTCTACTAGGTGTCGAAATGTTTTCACGAATGTGGAGTATGCAGAATATATATATATATATATATATATATATATATATATATGAATGTTCAATTGAGAAAAAAAAAAGATTGAGAAAGTGAAAAAGATCACATTTATATATGAATTAGTATATATATATTTGTATGCACAACTTTTTGTCATTATTTAGCAATGAATAAATGAATTCTCACAGGTTATAACTAAAATTAGAATTCACTACAAAAATACAGATAAATAAAGTTATAATAGAATAATAGCATTCTAATTAATATATAACGTTAATATTCATATTAGAATTACTTCAACAATACAAATATATAACATTCATTGTAGAATAATAACATAAACATAATGTTTTTACATTTTCACACTATTTACTGTTTTTATTTGAACTTACTTCTATATATATATATATATATATATATATATATACATATATATATATATATATATATATACATAGAGAGAGAGAGAGAGATTCTATCCGTAAGGTAATACCCACACGTATATTCACTTCCATTCACTATGAAAGGAGCATACTATGCCTTTCGTGACAAATGATCTTGTAATATTAGTGACTGATCAAGAACGTTGACATCGTTGTTGGAACCCGCAACCCCGAAATAAGCATGCTAAATCCATAAATCTTAAGAAGCAACAACCTCTAACACCAATGAAAACGCTTCGTGATGACCACTTGCATACTAAACTTTCCATGCCACGAGATAATTCTCCATTTCCACTTGCAATCAATGTTTTCAAGCATACCTGGAAAACCATGTCTTTCTTCATGTGTCGCGTACAATGGTTGCATATCATTCAACGGAGCTTTCCACAAATAAACGTCACCGAATGTTTCAACAACACCTATTGCCAATCTATACATACTTTCTTTTGTAGTTCTCTCAAACATTCTCATATAATCGTCAATAGAATCAGGAGATTTCCCCATAGCCATCAGTTCAATTACCGCATCACATTTCTACAACCCTGTGGATCCTTGCCTACCACTAACATCATATCCATTTGGAAAAACCTATACCTAAACATATATAATAGGTAAAAAAATGTATTTATGTTATCTAAAAGCTACATTTAAAATATACAAAAATTGAAAGAAACGATACATACTTTCCAAGGCATTGACTATTCGTACAAACACACTTTTTCGCAAACGAAACCTTCGTTTGAATTCGCTTGACTGGACGACACAATTATCCGCAAAATAATCAGAAACTAGATGTTTGTGTCGGCGATTTCTGTTTAACATCACAAGTCTTGTTAGTAGAGGAGCTGGATCTAGTTGTAGTATCACGTTCAATACTCGTACATCATACCGACGAAGATATCATCATCATAATCATCATTGGTCGACAGGACGAACAAATCCATTATTTTTTTACCGTTAGTTTGTCAAAGAAATCGGAGCAACCCATTTTTGATTGGATGAAACACCCGTTGCAACCCATTCTTGTGGTAACAAGGATAACATAACGTTGGTCTGGGGCGGTGTTCATCCCGTTACCACCATGGGCGGTCCTACAGTGGGGGCAATTGCCCCCACAACAAAAAAAATTCATTAAAAAATAGGTTTTTTTTTTCAAAAAAAAAATATATTTTAACCCTTCAAAATTATATATTTTGACTCATCAAAAAAATTTGCCCCCCATAAAAAAGTTATAAAAAAAATTTGCCCCCTCTTCGGAAAATTCTTGGGTCCGCCCCTGGTTACCACGACATTAATCTGTGTCCACATCGGCAATAACAGCCCCTAACCCGATAGTCTGAAGTTTTGTTCTCGAATCTTCAATTTGACTATGGTTTCATCGTGAAAATTAGGATTTTTCTAAAAGGCTTGTTCTTGAAGCTTGAATTTTGTTCTTAATGCTTGAAGCTTGTTCTTGAAGCTTGAATTTGGATTTGGATGTTTGTGTTCATATGGTAGATTTACATCTTTAAGATGAATCCGATTTAAGTGTTATGTTGGTCTTCATTTGATTAGTTTATTGAAACGAAAAAACATAGGGTTCAGTTTCGGCTGTGGCGACGACTTGTCATTGCAACAAGTTAGACAGGTCTCTGAAAATACATATGGCGACTACATGTCGTGGCTACACAAAATCGAAAATAAAAAATCCTTTATTTTTTATGCAGTTTAATGAATAAAAGCAACGACATGATTTTGATTAGGTGGATATATATCGACGACATTTCGTGCTTCATAGTTTATTAATTTTTTTAATTTATTATAAAGATATAACGACTAAACTATGACGACGATATTTACACCTATAACGACAATTGTCGGCGCCACCACTTCTTGTTCTTGTATGGTATCAATTCATTAAAGTTGCCGTGAAGTAAAGGGATTAGCTATGTCAAATGGTATTGATGTTAGAATAATAAATATAAATACCAGAATTATGTTATGATATTAAGTGACAATGTCATCAAATATTAATTAAATTTAGTAACTGTTTGTCTTAGGTCATTTAGAATTTCTTAAAAATTTAAACACTTAAATCTGATAATATTCGTTGGAATAATTTTTTTATTGCTGCTTCAAAAAATATCCCTGGAGTGTGGAATAATATTGTTAGATGCAAATATGAACTTAAAAAAGTAAACATTCTAGTTCATGATGTTATTAGAAGATCACCAACCGGCGATACTTGGGAATCAGATTTTTGCAAGGAGAATTACTGTGTAGCTATGATGAGAACGAGAATAGATAGATCCCCCAACCTAATCTGTGATGGTGAATTTCCATGGTTTAAGTGGGTGCCAATGAAAGTTCTATGTTTCGCTTGGCGAGCTAGATTGGGTCGAATCCCAACTTTGTTGGCTCTTAGCCGCAAGAATGTTAAGGTAGACTCCCAATGGTGCAGTGCATGTATCTCGAGGTTAGAAACTTCCGACCATCTCCTAGTGGTCTGACCGTTTGCGGATCATGTGTGGAGGAGTCTGGCGATGTGGTGCGGCATTGGGAAGATAATCGCAAACTCGGTTAGAGGAATTATTGATGAGGCTGTCAGATTGAAGATGAGTTCCAATCGCAAGAAGAAGGCTCTGTTCTCGATCCTCTATGGTGCTTTGTGGGTGATTTGGCGTGCCAGGAATGATAGAATTTTCAATGGCGTTATTGCTGATCCGATTAAGGTTATCAATTCGATTAAGTCTATGACATTTTTGTGGGTTAAACATAGATATGGCAGGTGTTGTTTTAATTGGGGTGATTGGATTAGCTCCCCGTTAAACTGTTTGTAATTTGAACTTTGTCTTTTGTTTTTTTCTCCTTCCTCTAGCGCCTTGCTAGGGTTAGTGCTTTTTATAATATATTTGCCGGTTCCAAATTTTTTTTTTTTTCATTAACTGAAAACACTTGGTTTACAAACCATATTGTCAAATTGAAACATCATTAATATTTAATGAAATCGTTTCAATCATCTTCCTCCCACCTCCTTTTATTTTTTGTCTACGATATCGACTCGGTGTTGTTAAACCATTCGCACGCGACTTGTTTCGATCAGATCTTAGGGTGATATTGGTGGGTGGGTCGTTGAATTCGTTTTTTTTGTAGTACAAAGTATGGTTTTTGTGTGAAATGAGTATTAGGTAGTATCATATTTACAACGGTTTATTAAAAAAAAAATCAATATATAGTTGTTACCACCTAGCAGTTGGAGTGGAGAAGGATAAAAAGTACAGGGATGGACACCGCGCCACCGCACACTGGTTGGTGTGGTGTTCACCTCATTACTGCAATGACCGGTCACCTTGTAGTGCCCCTTCTGAGGATTTAAATATCCTTAAATGCTTAGGACGGGCCAGAAAAACAGGTTTTTATCGTTATTATTAGTTTTTTATTTTTTAATAAACATAAAATATAAATATAATATAATAAAAAAATTGATAATGTGTAGCTGTCCACTTTACTCCCCTCAATGGTCCGTACACTTTAGTTTACATAAGTTTGAGTGTAATCTTTGATTATCAAATAAAAAATTTTATTATCGATGAAATAAATTTGATATCTTAAGTGTTTAAATCTCTTTAAAGGTTCAAATAACTATCATAAAACAAATGTAAAATGTGATCACTATTTAATAATATCGAAAGTTGGTTACTGACATAGCCAGTTTGAAGTAGAAGCGAAAATTTCAAACGATTACATAACATTCAAAATTGAGTTTTTAAACCATTTGAAAGAGTTTATTAACGTCAATGAAACAACTACAAAATTTGTTTTATCGAGTGAAAAGATAGTTATAAAAGGTTTATAGTTTAAAGGTATTAGATATTGTTTTTTTAGTTTGAAAGTTCAAGTATCATCCAAAACATAAATAAAATTATCAATTACTTATTAATAGATTATATTTCTGGTTAAGAAAAAAAAGTGGAATGAGAGTTAAATATGTTTGATATCATTCAAACTAGAGGGTATCCCGCCCTTCGCGGCAGAAAGAATAGGTCATTCATGATTTCATTGTAATAAACTATTAAATGTTGTTTCTTTTTTACTTATGAAGTTAATCGTCACCACCACCTGAAATTTTAATAAAGAAAAGTAAAAAATCAAAGGGTTAAATACAATAAGTGTCAATGTACTTTTTTTTGTTTATTATAATTTTATCCTTTTTTTTTATTACGGTGAGAAACCACGGGATGAGCTTCCTTCCTTAGCAGTCCGTCAGGTCCATATCTTGCTTATTTTACTTTTCAAATCATGAAAAGATTTCAAATCTTTCCTAATTGCAACGAATAGCAACGCATTTTCAATTATTTGTTTATAAGAGCATCATATTTTCATTCTTCCCATCATAACATTATGTTTTCAATTTTTTCCTTATAAACACATTCTACTTTTAACATTCTATTTTCAGTTTTGTTCAAAAAATTTCTTTTTAAGATATTGTGCTTTGAAAAATTTACCGCTAGTACTTTTTCAAAACAATGGTGTTTTATATGAAAAACAAATAGTTAGTCACCCATTTAAGAAAACAATTTAATCATCAACATGAACTATGTAAAAAGTATATATATGAATTTGTCAAAAAATGATTATATTTCTACATTTTTCTAAAGACAAGTAAAAATTTAGGAAAGATAGAAACTGTCAAGTACCTTTAGCATCTCCACCTCTGATTTCGTCCATTGAAGTTGGTTTCACCGTCAACACACTTGTGTTCATTTTCTTTCTACATGTGTATTGACCGGTCAATTCCTGTTTAGAGATTTTTTTTCTTCCATTATATACAAGCCAATCCAATCCTTGCTACCATCTTCTTCATATCAACTCCATTTTCAGCTGGTGCATATGCAAAAAAGCTAGATAACATAACACCAAAACACAATTCAAATCAACAACTCTTTAAGCTTTTAAAAATTAATCAACTATTTAGAGATTCTGACCTAATTACTCATAAGTTAAAAGCAAGTCATATGGTGTCAAGAATTAGGGTACAACTCTTCACCACCCTATAGTCCTTGGGGTGGAATCCCATCAGGAGGTTACTGTTATAGTTGTTGGTGGTGGTGGTGGTGATGACTGTTTCCATTCATTTGTCCATCTAGTGAAACGATGCCACCAAAGTTAATGCCCATAAGTTACCCACTATGCAAAATGGTCAAACAAAATTATTAGGGACAACAATGTCATTATGTCAACCTTGTGAAGGGCCACATTAATAGCTTCTTTTATATGTCTACCATGAATGAATCATATAGTACCTAATTACAACAACAATGATTTTCAATGTTAAATGCGCATAGAGAAATTAAATAAATACTAAATTGTAAAGCTTAGCAAAGTGGTCCAATTTTCTATGACAACTTATTCCCATCACAGATGTTCATTTAATATGTATTTTGACCGACAATAACAAAAGAGGCATTAAAGATTGTTATAATTATTTACCACTTCATAAAAAATAAAATGTAAGAAGTAACTACCTCTACAGAGAAGATGTTGTTGATATGTGCATACTTAACTATGTGTTTAATGCATATTTCTAATACTTTTAGCTACAATTATGTTTATTTTGGAACAAAAGATACTTATTATGTTTAAAATATGTTTTGTAGCAGCGAAGACTTGCTCGGGATGAAAAGGAAGCATACAAAGAGCTGGAAGCAAGAAAACGGGAGCTAAAACAAAAGAAGAAGAAAAGAATGTTTAATTAGGTGTCTAAGCCCATAACTATAATTGGTATGTACTTGATTTGATTGTAGCATGATCCTTTTGGGTTGCCTTCACCATAACAACTCGACATGATGAGTTTTGGAGAAAGAGGTTAATTAATGGTTTATTAATATATTATAAGAATAATATATTAATTAGTAATCATATTATTTAATTAGTGTTTGATCATGAATTAATTTGGAATTAATTTAGTGGGTAAAGGAACTAAATAAAAGAACGGGGACTGATTATGTAAATCAGTGATAGTTGTAGTTTTGGGCTGATGGACTCTATTGAAGGGGGTGGACGAAATCTATGGCAAGCCCCATAGAGTTTTCGTCCAAGGCCTATCATGTGGGAGTCCATGGACTGCTTAGGGCCTAAGCAAGGAAATTAGGGTTTCCAGCTAAAAAACCTAGCAGTCTCAACTATAAAAGGAACCCCAAACCTCTAGAAATCAGCCACTTGATTTCTAAGAGAAACCCTAGCATATTTTTATCTCCTTCTACCTCATTCTTTTCTTGTGGTGTTTATGACTCCATTAGAGGTGCAACACTTGGGGCACTGGGCTTTCGAAGGTCAATGAATAGAAGAAGGATTACTTGTTACTACTAGTTAACAAGAAAGGTATTCTTCTAAACCCTAATATGTATAGATTTCGATTTTATATAGTAGATCTAGGGTTCTTGCTTTGGAAAATTAATTTGCATGTATAACTTGAGAAAAACCTAGATCCAAAGTAAATAGGGTTGTATGTGCACATATGAAAGTATATATGCTCAAAATCCATTAGTGGTATCAGAGCCTAGGATGTTTTTCTGTTATATTTGATGTAATTGTAATTTGTTCAAAGCTGGAAGAAAACAGATTTCGCAATCTGTCTGATGAACTCGACGAGTTTAAAATTTAATTAAAAGTTTAATTTTGAAATATTAAATTCTAAAACCCTTAGTATTTTAAAAGTTTAAAATACAACCCTTATACTATTATAATATTAATATATATATATATATATATATATATATATATATATATATATATATATATATATATATATATATATATATATATATATATATATATATATATATATATATATATGTATGTATAAGATGAGTCAGTCTTACCGTTAGTTGGTCTCATTCACGAAGCTGGTCTATAAGGGGTGTTTAAGGAAGCGTCCTATAAAATGACCGTCATTGGGTATCTATTCTTACCCACCTCAGTCTTGACTGGTGGAGGGTCGTTAGCCGAACGGGTAGGATAGAACATTAATTCCTCATTAATAAGTATAATGATAAATATAAAGTAACTAAATGTTTTTATAAAATTCTAAATCTCAGTTACTTTAGGAAAAATGTGAAAATGATGCTAGTCCATGAAATTGCACTTTGCACTTTGCCAAGTCGTTAGTGGAGCGTGTGTGGTTAACCGACACACTAACTTGGACTAACAAGGGTGGCAAAGGGTAGATCGTAAATTATCATAGATCAATGGACCGTTTGTGGTTAACCGGCACATTGATTAGGTGGTAAATGAAATCGAGAGTACCAAGCTAATTTGCATGGTTATTCACACCTTGTTTGTGATCCTCGGTATCCCTGTCACAAACTTGAAGGGCATAATCGAGATTAAACATGTCATTGAAAAGTTCAATGAATCTCAAAAGAATCTAGGAATTTCATTTCATTTAAAACCTAATCCTTCATTTCATTTTTCGTGGTGGAATTGGTAAATCTTCATTTGCCTACCTTCAAATAATTTGCAATTGGATTACGGCATCCCTCTTCCGAATTGTGAATTATTGTGTTGGGTCCTAGCCTTAATATATCATTTGGGTGTTATATTAAGGATTCTTTATCTAATCAAAACTTTGTCCTTTTTCTTTTTCAGATGTCTGGCTCAAACAACGCTTCTGGCTCGAACTCCAACTCCTCAAGCTCCTTTTCTCTTATGAACATTTGTACGGCGATCACATTTGATGGATCTAATTTCAATGATTGGATTCGCAACATTCGAATGGCCTTGCGATATGAGGAAAAGGAATACGTTCTCGACAAGCAACTGAACGAGATCGATGAAACCAAAGCTACTCCTGAACAAATGGCTGAGTATATGGCTCACGAAAAGGACGCGACAAAGGTGTCGTGTATTATGGTGGCTAGTATGACCCCTGAGCTGCAGCGGTTCTACGAGGACTACTGGTCTTACGATATGTGCCAAGACTTGATGGAAAAGTACCATCAAAGTGCGCGTCAAGAAAGGTATGAGATTGTCGCCTCACTAATAACAACCAAGATGAAGGATGGAGAGTCCATCACTATAACACCTCGACTCCCAGGTATATAACTTTATAGTTTTATGTCTATATCAGAAGACCTACTCGACGAGTTGGTGTCTAGACTCGCCGAGTAGGGACGCATTTGGCCACGTGGTTTAAGTGACTAACTCGACGAGTCGGTGAACCCGACTCAGCGAGTTGGAGCTGGAATGAGAAACCCTAATCCCCGGGGTTTTGTACCCTATTTAAGGGTCACTTACCCCCTTAGCTTCCCTTACATCCCCCTTGTGAGTCCAGAAACCCTAAATCGCTGCTTACACTTCATTTTGGTGTGATATTAAGCTTGGAAGGTAGATTGTGGAGGGAAGAGCTTGAAGTGCAAGAAATTGGAGCAAAGAGAGGCTGTGGATCCGAGTTCTACTTCATCTCAACATCACTTTGAAGGTAACAAGTTGCTACCTTGGCTCTCCGTTAGATAGATCCCTTGTTTCATGGGTTTAGAACCCTTTTTAGGGTATTGTGGTGGTATTTCGGATTTGGGGCAAGATCTGAGGTTGCAACTTCAGATCTGGACCCCTTTAGCCCCTTATTGTCATAAAGTCTCAGCCTTTGTCAAGCTATGGACCTTTCCATTGTCTTAAGCTTCTTCTTTAGCTTGGTTTGACTCTTGAGACTTTGCATGCACGTAAAGTTTGCAACTTTACGTGATAACTAGGCCCTAGGAGGCTAGATCTACCATTTGGAGCTTTGGAATGGCTCAAAATCATCTGGACAAGAAATGAACTTTATGAACTCGACGAGTCGTATAAGGGACTCGACGAGTTAGGAAGGGTTTTCCAATTGTTTGGTTTATGCATGGACTTAGCGAGTCAGCAGAGGACTCGACGAGTCAGTTAGGGTTTCTTTGACTTCTGGGCACGCATAGACTCGACGAGTTGGTCGGAAACTCGGCGAGTCGGTGAGGGTTTTATGACCTTCTGAACTCTTAAGGAACTCGACAAGTTGCTACCTGCACTCGACGAGTTGGGTCAACATGGACTGTTGACTTGGACCGTTGACTTTAACTTGGACCAAGGGTTGACCAGTTTGACCTCTGGGGGTATTTTGGTAATTTGGAAATTTATGGAAGTAAGTCATCGGTGGATGTAGGTGTTGGATTTGGAGCTGCATCTGGTTGAGTTGACTTTATCGATTCGAGCTACTTAAGAGGTGAGTTCTCCTCACTATATCAACAGGGTCTACAGCACCAAGGCCGACCCTTTATGATTTGCATCCTGGTTTTAGGATGGTTGCTATGTTATTGATCTGTTAGATTTCATCCTGGTTTTAGGATGGTTGCTATGTTAGAGATCGGTTAGATCGGTTTCCTGGTTATAGGATGGTTGCTATGTTACTGTTCGGTTAGATCAATATCCTGGTCATAGGATGGTTGCCATGTTAGGGATCTGTTAGATCTGTATGACTATCTGTTACTGCATGCTAGCATATGATATTATTGTGGATAAGGTGTCTAAGTCCATAACTATTTCTGGTATGTACTTGACCCGACCCGGCATGGTCCATTTGGGTTGCATGGCACCATGCAATTGGATAAACTAAAATGAAAGAAATAACACTTATGGTTTATTAATATATTATAAGTTCTAATATATTAATAATATTATTTAATTAGTTTGATCAAGAATTAATTTAGAATTAATTAAGTGATCAAAAGATAACTAATTAAATATATGGGTAGATTATGTAAATCTTCCATATCTTATATAGTGGGCTAAGAGGCTCCATGGATTATCAAGTTGGGTTCCACCCATAGGATGCTCCATGGATGCTCCATGGGAGTTACAAACCCATGGGTCATGGAAATGAAGAGTCATGACACATTAGGGTTTACATGGTGTAACCCTAGATGTGTCAACACTATATAAGAAACCCATTCTCCACCAAAATCGGACACATAAGAAACAAGAGGGCTAGAGCCGATTTTGCAAGTGTAAGATTCTCTCAAAGTTTACTCCTTTGCATTTGGTGTTGTGTGAAGCATTTGAGGCATCACACTTGGGGTGCTAGGCTCACAAGGTTTCAAGGATCATAATCAACAACAAGGTAAGTTATTCTATCTTTCATTCAAGTTAAAAATGTTCCCCATGTATGCTAGATAGGAATATAACCTTGGAATTCAACTTTGCATGATTATTAGACAAACATAGATCCAAGCTTATTAGGGTTGCATGTACACTTAGGAAGTGTTAGAATGCTCAAAACCCATCAGTGGTATCAGAGCCTAGGTTTGTTTGTTGTTTTTTTTTGTGTGCAAACAGCTTGAAAAAAAAACATTTTTCTGTTTTCTGCTCGTATGAAAGTTTGCACATTTGTTGCTGGAAATGGACTAGAAACATTACCCTAAATTGTTTTGATGTTTTAAAGCTTGTTTTAGATGGTGTAATGTTTATGCTAATCCATTTACAATGGCAATTATTAAGATTACAAGTTTTTTTTAAGTGTAATTTTTTGATTCTTGAAAGTGTTCATATTCATGTTCTTGAACTTATGAAGATTAAATGATCATAGGAATTGTTTGAAACCTTCATGGTAGTTTAATTCATGATCATAATGTGTTTTAATGGAGTCCATAACTTGTCCTCAAGTTATGGAAAACCAAAAGTCTCACTTTTATTAAAGCCATTAAAAGAACACAAGAGTTATAAAAATGAAGAGTCTTCATTTTTATTACTCAATTAATTCATAAGTTATAAGAAATGAAAAGTTTTGGAAGTTTACAAAACTCGCCCTCAAGTTTTGGAACATGTAAAGTCTTGATTAAAACTTTAGTTCCAACCCTTAGAATTTTAAAAGTTAAAATTCAACCCTTATACTTTATAATATTATAAGTTACTAATATATATATGTATAACGTCAAGTCGTCTTACCGCTAGTACGACTCATTCACGAAGCCGGTCTATAAGGGGGTATAAGGTTGTTGCCTATAAAATGGCAACTTAATGGGTGTCCGCTCTCACCCACCGCTTCCTTGATCGGTGGAGGGTCGTTAGCCGAACGGGTAGGACAAGGACTTATAAATTCTCATTAAAAGTATGATGAATATTATAAAGTACCTAAATGCTTTTATTAAATTCCCAATCTTAGTTACTTTAGGAAAATGTGAATAAGGTGCTAATCCATGAAATTACACTTTACACTTTGTTTAAGTCGTTAGTGGAGCTCGTGTGGTTAACCGGCACACTAACTTGGACTTAACAAGGTAGGTAAAGGGTGACTTAAAGTTTATTATAGGTCGGTGGAGCTCGTGTGGTTAACCGGCACATCGATTGAGTAATAAACATTGAGTGTACCAAGTGATTTGCATGGTTACTTCACACCTCGTTTTGTGATCCTCGGTATCCCAGTCACAAAACTTGGAGGGCACACTCGAGATTGAAACATGCCTTTGAAAAGTTCATTGAATCTCAAAAGAATCTAGGAATTTCTAAGAACCAATTAAAAACCTAATATTTATATTTCGTTTTTCATGGTGGAAATTGGTGAATCGTCATTCACCTACCTTTCAAATATGTTATAGCTTGGATTACGACATACCTCTTCTAAGTTATAATATATTGTGATTGGATCCTAGCCTTAATATTACATTTGGGTGTTTTATTAAGGACTCTCTTAATATCTAAACTAATCTTGTTCTCTTCTTTCAGATGTCTTCAAACAATGCTGCTTCTGGCTCTAATCCTAATGACTCCTTTACCCTTATGAACTTGTGTGGGAAAGTCACTTTTGATGGATCCAACTTCAATGAATGGATCAGAAACATCAGGATGATTACCCGCTACGAGGACAAAGAATATGTCCTTGACAAGGAGCTTAAGGAGATTGATGAGACCACTGCAACTCCCCAGGAGATCACTGACTTCCGGGCACATGAAAGGGATGCTACAAAAGTGGCATGCATCATGTTGGCCACCATGACAGCGGAACTCCAAAAGTCCTATGAGGACTTCTACCCTTTTGAAATGCATCAAGATCTGATGGAAAGATACCATCAAAGTGCACGACAAGAGAGGTATGAAATCATATGCTCTATCATAACAACCATGATGAAGGACTGGGAATCCGTCACGAGCCACATGCAGAAAATGCAAAGGTATGTGGATCGGTTGCTGAAGCTTAATGTGAACTTCCCTGAGGAGCTTGCAATAGATATCATTTTGCACTCCTTACCATCGTGCTATGATCAATTCCGCATGACATATCACATGAATAAGGAAGAGGTCACACTCAGCAAACTTCAGGGACTCCTCAAGATCGCAGAAACAGGTCTTAAGGGTAAGTCGGTTGTTAACACTCCTACTCCAAACTTCGCCCCGGTTTTGGCAATCGGGAAAGGTAGAGGGAAGAAGAGGAAGAGCTCTTCGAAGGGTACCAAGGCTAGGACCCTTGATGGCTCTTCTTCAAGTGGAACCAAGAAAGGTTTTGTCACTCCTTCTTCTGACCCTAAAGAGGTTGAATGCTTCTATTGCCATGAAAAGTCACATTGGAAGCGGAACTGCCCAAAGTACCAGCAAGATGTGAAGGATGGGAAAGTTAAACCCAACCATGCAGGTATTTACACTATCTTATCTAATAACTCACCCCATTCTAACTCTTGGGTCCTTGATACCGGTTGTGGTATTCATATCTGTTCTGATTTGCAGGGACTAAGAAGAAGTGAGAATGTGGAGCATGGAAGAATAAACTTAATCATGGGGAATAGGAAAGCTTTACCTGTCACCAAGATTGGAGTTTATACTTTATCGCTAAGTAGTGGGTTTAGTTTAGATTTGAATAAATGTTGTTATTCGCCAGAAATGGTAAGAAATATTATTTCCTTTCATGCATTGTATAAACAAGGTTTCACCTTTTCATTTGATAATGAAGTTGGTTCGATTATGCTTTCTTTAATAATGTTCTTTATTTTAAAGCATTACCTTGTGATGGTGTGTATGAAACTGTATCTGTGGTTGATAACTTAGGAAATAATGTATTGTGTATTGATTCTGTTAATGATAATAACTTGGATAAAGCATCATTATGGCATTGTCGTCTTGGACATATAAGCAAGAAACGCATAGGCCAACTCCAAAAGGATGGAGTCTTGGAGTCATTTGACCTAAAGTCAGATGATAGTTGCGAATCATGCTTACTTGGAAAAATGACAAAGTCACCCTTCATAGGTTCTTGTGAGAGGGGTGAAGGTTTGTTGGATCTTATACACACGGATGTGTGTGGGCCCTTCAAACATGCCACAAGGGATGCTAATCGTTATTATTTGACTTTTACTGATGATTACAGTAGATATGGATATGTCTACTTAATCAAGCATAAGTCAGAGACTTTTGAGAGGTTTAAAGAGTTTAAACAGGAAGTCGAGAATCAATTGGGCAGGAACATTAAGATGCTTCGATCCGATCGAGGTGGTGAGTATCTTAGTTCAGAGTTCCTCGACTATCTTAGGGAATGTGGGATTGTCTCACAATTGACACCTCCCAGGACACCGCAGTTGAATGGTGTAGCTGAGAGGCGTAATCGAACCTTGTTGGATATGGTTCGTTCCATGATGAGTCGAGCTTCGCTACCAATCTCATTTTGGGGGTATGCCTTAGAGACTGCCGCCCATATCCTTAATCTAGTTCCCACAAAGAAAGTTGCCAAAACTCCTCATGAGATGTGGACTGGTAAAGTACCCAAACTAGACCACATTAAGATTTGGGGTTGCGAGGCTTTCATGAGACGCGAGACTAATGATAAGCTCGAACCTCGAAGTGAGAGGTGTATTTTCATCGGCTACCCACAGAAATCCTTTGGTTACCTCTTCTACAGACCTAGTGAGAATGTGGTCTTTGTAGCTAGGAGGGCTTTCTTTCGAGAGAGAGAGTTCATAAGCCAAGGAGACAGTGGGAGGCAAGTTGACCTTGAAGAAATTCAAGAGTCAAGTGGTGAAGGAACTTCAAACCCTAGCACTCAACTTGAGGAGGAAACTCCTGTTAAGCCAATTGACAAGTATGTACCTCTGAGGCGTTCCACAAGGGTTAGGAATGCACCTGAGCATTACTATGGATTCCATATTACTGCGGAAGGTGATACACTTATCAGTGATGAGACACTGATAGGTCTGGATGAACCTAACAGTTACGCGGAAGCCATGGCAGGCCCTGAGTCAGCCAAGTGGAAAGAGGCAATGGACAGCGAGATACAGTCCATGTATGACAATCAAGTTTGGAACTTGGTTGAGAATGTACCAGGTCGTAAGACTGTAGGGTGCAAATGGATCTTCAAGAAGAAGACCGACATGGATGGTAATGTACACACTTATAAGGCACGACTGGTTGCAAAGGGTTTCTCACAAACTCCGGGAGTTGATTATGATGAGACCTTTTCTCCAGTGGCCAAGATTAAGTCTATTAGGGTTCTGTTAGCCATAGCCGCATTTCATGACTATGAAATATGGCAAATGGATGTGAAAACTGCTTTCCTTAATGGAAAGTTGGCTGAGGATGTTTACATGAGTCAGCCAGAGGGTTTTGTCAACACAGAGTACCCTAATAGAGTGTGTAAGCTTGAGAAATCCATTTATGGGTTAAAGCAAGCACCTCGCAGATGGAATCTTTGCTTTGATGAGAAAGTCAAGGAATTTGGCTTTTCTAGGAGTGAAGATGAATCTTGTGTATATGTCAAGGCTAGTGGGAGTATAGTTAGCTTTTTGGTATTGTATGTGGATGACATACTACTCATAGGAAATGACATCCTAACTCTGCAGGAAGTTAAGTCCTGGCTTGGGAAGTGTTTCTCTATGAAGGACCTAGGAGAAGCTGCCTATATTCTAGGGACAAGGATCTTGAGAGACCGGAGTAAAAGACTAATTGGACTTAGTCAGAGTACTTACTTGGATAAGGTGTTGAAGAGATTCTGCATGCAGGACTCCAAGAAAGGAGAGTTACCCATCCAGAGAAATGCCAGATTGAGTAAGACACAAAGCCCTAGTACTGAGGCTGAGATAGCAGAAATGAGTCGAATACCTTATGCTTCGGCTGTAGGATCGATCATGTATGCTATGACGTGTACTCGACCTGATGTAGCCTTTGCTTTGAGCATGGTTAGCAGGTATCAGGGGAACCCTGGCAAGGCACATTGGACTGCGGTAAAGAATATCCTCAAGTACCTACGGAGGACTAAGGACTGGGTCTTTACCCTCGGTGGGAGTGAAGACTTGAGAGTTGTAGGGTATAGTGATGCTAGCTTTCAGACCGATAGGGATAATTTCCGCTCTTAGTCAGGCTGGGTCTTTACCTTAAATGGAGGAGCAATTTCTTGGAAGAGTTCCAAGCAAGAGACAGTGGCTGATTCAACTTGCGAATCAGAGTATATAGCAGCTAGCGAGGCAGCAAAGGAGGCGATATGGCTGAAGAACTTCATTGGAGACCTTGGAGTTGTACCAGCTATTAAAGAGCCAATGGAAATTTTCTGTGATAGTGAAAGTGCAGTTGCCTTAGCCAAGGAACCAAGGGATCACGGGAGATCCAGACACATCGACAGAAAATACCATTTCATCAGACATCGAATAGAAGAAGGACTCCTCGTGGCAAAGAGGGTATCATCGGATGAGAATCCAGCAGATCCCCTCACGAAGGGACTGACTCGGGTTAAGCATCTCCAGCATGCTCGGAGCAT
Organism: Lactuca virosa; assembly: GCF_052849685.1. NCBI lineage: Eukaryota > Viridiplantae > Streptophyta > Magnoliopsida > Asterales > Asteraceae > Lactuca > Lactuca virosa. Next base: position 90,946,286 of record NC_136434.1, read on the forward strand.
AGGGCTGAAGGATGATATTAGATTTAGTAGTTAGATAACCTTGAAATTTGTAAAGTGTAATTGACATTAGATGATGAATAAAAGGTGTTTTATTTATGAGTAAAGTGTTGCTATCTCTTGTCGATCGTTTACTATATTTCTTTTGCATGTTTTGACTTCCAAAATAATTATGTTTGGTATATCATATTATTCGAACCTCCACAGTCGGTCATATGTCGGAAGTAGGTATGAATCAAGACTGTCATGATTGGTTGCAGAGGTCTAAGTTGTTGGACATGGCTACAACACTCATGAGTGCTCATAAGTTCTGAGCATTGGACTCAACCCACGCTCACTGGAATCACTTCATGGAATTTATCTCGAGTGATCGTGAGACGGTAATATCATATAAGTCTTCAAACCCAGAGATATGATTTGTTACTTATGAGTTGGTTATGCATTGATTGTACGTTAACGCATTGGTAACTCGATGTTATAAAACGTGCTTTTGTGTATAATTCAATGAGTGGTAGAACAAACATATGAGTCGAAGTTTATCTGTTCCTTCTTGGATTAGAAGCTGATATCTGGGCCCCTCGATGATTTTGTTTTGACCTATGTACCGGGCCCGGTCAGAACTAAGTTGATGTGTTCAATTAAGTTCTTTGTCAAACAAATCGGAAATCGGGAAACAAACAGCTGGACACAAAGTAAGACTTTGTTCCATGTATTTGTCCGGCTGATATCTAGAACAGAGGATTATATGATCACTTATCTTAAATGGTGTATCATCATCTTCTCAGTTCCGAGAGACCTTGAAAGAGCTACGATTGCCGATCGGTTCCTGAAGTATTGCAGTTATAGTTATTAGACTTATCCAAGTGGGAGACTGTTGGATTAGGTGTCTAAGTCCATAACTATTTCTGGTATGTACTTGACCCGACCCGGCATGGTCCATTTGGGTTGCATGGCACCATGCAATTGGATAAAGTAAAATGAGAGAAATAACACTTATGGTTTATTAATATATTATAAGTTCTAATATATTAATAATATTATTTAATTAGTTTGATCAAGAATTAATTTAGAATTAATTAAGTGATCAAAAGATAACTAATTAAATATATGGGTAGATTATGTAAATCTTCCATATCTTATATAGTGGGCTAAGAAGCTCCATGGATTATCAAGTTGGGTTCCACCCATATGATGCTCCATGGGAGTTACAAACCCATGGGTCATGGAAATGAAGAGTCATGACACATTAGGGTTTACATGGTGTAACCCTAGATGTGTCAACACTATATAAGAAACCCATTCTCCACCAAAATCGGACACATAAGAAACAAGAGGGCTAGGGCCGATTTTGCAAGTGTAAGATTCTCTCAAAGTTTACTCCTTTGCATTTGGTGTTGTGTGAAGCATTTGAGGCATCACACTTGGGGTGCTAGGCTCACAAGGTTTCAAGGATCATAATCAACAACAAGGTAAGTTATTCTATCTTTCATTCAAGTTAAAAATGTTCCCCATGTATGCTAGATAGGAATATAACCTTGGAATTCAACTTTGCATGATTATTAGACAAACATAGATCCAAGGTTATTAGGGTTGCATGTACACTTAGGAAGTGTTAGAATGCTCAAAACCCATCAATTATGTGCACATGTTTGATGGGATTGGGATTGGGTTGAGGCAGGGCCTGCTGTGTGCAGTAGGCCAAGACACCCAGGGCGGACTGGATAGATTGCAGGCCCGGGCATGGCAAATTAGTCAAAGGCCAAGACACCCAGGGCGGTCTGGATAAGCTGTAGGCCCCGAGGATGGCGGTCTAGACGTGCCAAGGGCTCGGAGAGCGGTCCAGATAGACTGAGGACCGGGAGGCGGTCCAGTCAGACTGATGGCTCATTATGCATGTTGTATTTGTTATATGTTATTAATATGTATTATGGTGTTGGTATTTTGGGGGTAACTCACTAAGCCTTCGAGCTTACATTTATCGATTATTGTTTCAGGTACTTCTGATGATCGCGGGAAGGCGAAGGCGTGATCGTACCGCTCCTCACACTTTATGATTTTATGATTTGATTTTGGGATACTCTGATAATATAGTATTTTGAAAACAAGTTTTGTAATAACCATGAGTTTTGAAATGTTTTAAAAAGTTTAAATTTGGCATGATTTTTATGGGTGTTACAATCACGAGCCACTTGCAAAGAATACAAAGATATGTGGATCGTTTGCTCAAGTTGAATGTCAACTTTGATGAAGAGCTGACCATTGATATAATCCTACACTCTTTACCTCCTTGTTATGATCAGTTCAAGATGACTTATCATATGAACAAGGAGGAAGTCACTTTGAGCAAACTTCAAGGTTTGTTGAGAACTGCTGAAAGTGGATTGAAAGGCAAAGGTGTCGAGTCCACTCCTGCTGCTGCTGCCCCAGTCCTGGCTATAGGACATGGAAAAGGAAAAAAGAGGAAAGCTCCCTCTAAGAACCACAAGGGAAAGTCCCATGATGGATCTTCTTCAAATGGTTCCAAAGGTAAAACCGATTCTGCTACTCCCTCATCCGATCCTAAAGAAGCAACGTGCTTCTACTATCATGAGAAAGGGTGTTGGGTATTAGATGTTGCGTCATTGGGCCTTTTTATTTAGTCTTTTGTATTAACGAGTTGGGCATGTCCACTCTTAGTTATTTCTAGGGTTAGAGTATTTAAGATGTATGCATGCATCGTATTTTTGTTAACTCTGATCATTACGCTGTAACCCTAATCACGCCTCTACAGTAGCAATTCTTTATCGAGTTCTTCTGAGGCGTGACATGTAATCATTCAACATTCTTGAATCATTGTTGTGTTCTTGATTTACCTGTTCTTGAATCTAATCGATCTTTAAGGATTTCAATCCTAACAATTGGTATTAGAGCAGGAGACTGTGTAATCTATACGCATATCTTCTGTTTACAAAATTTTAGGGTTTCCGTTAATATATGATCTGGCTCTGTCATCTTCATTGTCATCTTGACGGCATAATGAGATCTTGATATTACCCTATAAACTGTTTAAGCTTACACGTCTGATTCTCTACAGGTATCAAAGAAAATATCATCATGCAGCACGACGATTCTAACATCAACTTCATTAATATCTCAAGCAGTATTGGATCAACAACAAGGATCCCGATTCTCTTTCCTCATGACTATGAAGTATGGGTGCTTCATTTTGAAGATTATGTTCTTGGTTCAGATGATAATGGTTATTTGATTTGGGAAGCCATTACTCTTGGTCCATTTGTTCACATAGAAACTAAGAGAGTTATCAAAACTCAGAAGGAATACAACCAGTTGCTCCTTGATGTGAAGGATGTTCCTCAAGACGAGAAAGATAAACTGATCAGGAACGTCAAAGCAATGAGGATCATTAGATTCACTTTGCAGGCCGATACTTTTTGTCTTGTTAGTTCGTGTGATACTGCGAAAGCCATCTAGGAAAGGCTCAAAGAACTTTACTCGACTGACGCAGATCTTGAGCATTCTACACAAACACTTCTGCTTTCGGAGTTGAGTGCTTTTGCACAAAAGCCAGAAGAAAATATGAGCCAAACATTCAATCGCTATAATCATCTTCTCAGCAAGATGATGAAACATGGTATTGGACGTGAGGTGATCGAGCAAAAGGTTACTCTCATGAATGGGCTTAGATCTGAGTGGATTGCAGTGGTTTCTACAGTCAAAGCGCACGAGCAGTTCAAAAGTTACACTTTAGCCAAGCTTGTTGCGATTCTTAAGGCACATGAAAGCGAGGTGTCGAAAGAAGCAAAAGTTGTTTCTGGTATGGGATCTCTAGCTCTTGTTGCGAAGGGCAAGACAGTTGCAAAGGATGAGCCTGAGTCTGATCACTCTGACTGTGATCTTACAAACGAGGAGTATGCTTTAATGGTGTCAAATCCCAAGCAGTTCACAAGAAAGAAATTTCCATCAAACAAGAACCGAAACTGGCAGGGCAGCTACAACTCAGAAAAGGTGAAAGAGGGGAACAAAAGCGCTTCTCAAAAGGAGGAAGAAAAGAAGGAGAAAAAGCTCATGGGTGACTCCGGATATGACTGCAACTATTGTCATGGCAAAAACCATTTGGCCAAGGATTGCATGCTGAGAAGGTTAAATGAGAAGAAAGAAGGAGAAGATGATGAGGCTTACCACATGCGAAAGTTGGAGGAGATCAAGAAGAAAAAGGTTACTAATAACTCTATGCCTGCTTTGATTGTGCAGGAAAATGTGGTTGATAACGAGTTTGGAGGTGTTGAGGTTTGGTCGACAGACTCGGAAGACGATGAGGTTTGCAGGCCCATACATGGCAGGGCGTTCGTTGCGAAAGAGGAGAGTTCGCGGTTTGCAGGCAGATGTTTGATGGTGACAAGTGAGAGGTCACAGACGCAGGAGAATGCTACAGGGAGTGAAAGAAGGGATGATAGCTGTTTCTGGAGTGAAACCGGTTGGTGAACAAATCAATGAATGCGAACAGTTGATCAACAAGATAAATCTTATTCTTGAATCTCTAAATATACCTGTGTCTGGATACAAAACTGAATAAAATTCACTTTTTCAAGCATTAGTGATAGTTTAAAACGAACCCGTTTAACAAACTCTAACCTAACTGATCAAATCAGCAGGGTTTCATCGAAAAGTGATGAGAGGCGAATGTAGATTGAGAAGATCGAGTCAGATTTGTCTAAGTCTAAGGATCAATTAATTTACTTGCAACGAGACAATTTGATGCTTTTAAAACAACGTAACATTTTTTGTTTGATTGCTAAAATGCATTACTTTAACATTACTCAGTTGCACCTTGATTGTGAGATTGGTAAGAAAATTCACAAGATGATTTTACCATTTCTTGAATTAAAGGAAGATGAAATTGACGCCTACTGCTATAAGTGTGAATCCATCGTCTCATCTGACGAGACTTCTGATGCTTACAGGGTAGGACTGGAAAGAATTGATCGTACATTAAGTCCAAAGATCACAAAAACATGTTAAAACAGCTTTTGGACGGAAACGATAAAAAGCAAATCAAATATGATACTATACATAAATTCGATTCATTGAGTACCAAATTGAGTTCAGAAAATAAGATAAATGTTGAAAGCACATCTGAATTCGATGAGGACAGTGATATGAGCGAAATCTCTGTAGAGGAGGAGGTGGATTGCTCAGAGTTTGTTAAAAATGAAAATGAAACTGCGAAACCTTTGATTTCTGAAAATTCGGTTGAATTCGCACGTATTTCTCAAAACAAACTTGAAATTTTAAAAGCTAAAGCAACCGTGTTTCGCAAAGTGCAAACTGTCCCTAATCAAGTGTTTACTACTAAAGGACTGGACAAAAATCAAACAGTAGAACTAACGTCCATCGTCAACGAATACAACAAAGATGGTTGTGACGAAGTCGTTTGGTCCGCTCCTATAGACAATGCAGACGAAACGAAGGGTCTGTCAGAACGAACCTCGTGGAGAGTGAAAGGAAGATATGTGGAAGAACCACTAAACAATCATTCTGGCTAAGAGAAAGGAAGTTCTAGTGGAAAAAAGGAAAGTCCAAGCAAACCTCAGTTAGTAAAGGACGAATCTAATGCAAGAAAAACCAAAACCCAAGGCGAATATTCACAAGTCCTCTGAGCAACTTGCAGAGCAAAAACGTCAAAGGAATCTGAGATATCAGAGAAATCTCAATGAGAGGAAGCAATTTTTGCAATCCCAAAATTCCAACTATGTTCACAAAGAAAAATCTTCAAATCAAAATGCGAAAGCTCGTTCGCATGCGAATCCCAATCACTGTTCGCACTGTCATTCTTGCAATCGACAGAAACTCAAAAAGAACTCAGCTAAAAAACCCTCTCTTTCAAAGAAGCACAATGAGAAACCAAAATCTTATCATTATCAACCCATGAAGGCTTCGCTCAAAGATGTCAAAGGAAAAGGAAAGTTAGTCTCGGATTCTGACGCTCAAACCAAGAAATCGACTGCTAACCCAAAGAAAGTTGAGAAAGAATTCGTCAAGAATCAAATAAAAAACAAACGAAAGCAATCTAATACAAAAGAGACAAAAACGAAAGATAATAAAGTAAAAGTTTTCACCATAACTAAGAAAGATGAAACCACTTTAATCAAACGAACTTATATGGTTGATCTTGCAATTACTTTTCCTCGTTCTGTAAAAGGCTCACAAGGACCCAAACAACTTTGGGTTCCTAAATCTGCTTGATTTTTGCAGGTTATTCGTGACGAGCAATCGAAAGTGTCGGATGTAGTAAGTATATTCTTGTTATTGTTGATGATTTTTCTCGTCACGAATAACCTGCTTGATTTTTGCAGGTTATTCGTGACGAGCAATCAAAAGTGTCGGATGTAGTAAGTATATTCTTGTTATTTTTGATGATTTTTCTCGTTTCACTTGGGTGTTCTTTCTCAGACAGAAATCTGAAGCTACTCCGAAACTCAAGAACTTTATAAAGCAAATAGAGCTTTAACTGCGAAAGCTGGTTAGCAATGTTCGTAGCGACAATGGGCTAGAATTCAAAAACCAAGCGTTTGAAGAATTTCTTGCTGAGAAGGGAGTCTCACACAACTTTTCTGCTCCTTACACTCCACAAGAGAACAATGTAGTTGAAAGATGAAACCGCTCTTTGTGCGAAGCTTCACGAACCATGACCACGTTCGCATGTCTGCCTATATACTTCTGGGCGGATGCAATTGCGACTGCTTGTTTCACCCAAAACAAATCTATTATGAATAAGCAATTCTCTGTTACTCCTTATGAAATCTTAAATAATCGTAAACCTAATGTTAAGTTTTTCCATGTATTTGGTTCCAGGTGTTTCATCTTCAATTCCAAGGAACAACGAAACAAATTCGATGCGAAAGCTGACGAGGGTATATTTCTGGGATATTCGCTGACCTCCAAGGCATATAGGGTTATCAACAAATGATCAAATAAAATCGAAGAAACCTACTATGGCACGTTTGATGACAACTACTTGAAGAGGATTCAGTCGAATGAGAGTCAATCAAAGGAAATCTTTCCTAAGCCAAGTCCAACCACTGTTCCAATCTCCGATCTGTATGTGGAATTCATGCTACTTTTTGATGAGCCAGAGAAGGCTATCACATCTGAAGCGAAAGCAGCTGAAAATAAAGTAGATGAATTGAAAAAGATCATTGATGACGTTGCGAAAGACATGCACAATCAGCCATCATCTGTGAAAGTACCTCAAGACATGAGCACTACATTGCAGCGGGAAGAATTCTGACTCCAATGTACGTCCTCAGGGGGAGCAATCTACTCCTCAAAATATGAACATTCCATCCCAGGGGGAGGGTTACACTTTGTCTCTTTCTTCTGACCCACCCTCTGATACAAATGACTCACCTCCTACAATGTCTCTAGAACCTCAATTCACATGAGATACTTTAATTCCTGAAGAAGAGGACCACTCGTCATTCGATGGGGAGAATAAGGATGCGAATGACGATTCAAATGTTCAATCAGAATTCGAAGAAGTAAATGCTGAACTGGATCCCTCTTATGATCCAAACTATCTTCCACTAACCAAATGGACCAGAGATCACCCCAAAACCCAAGTAATCGGTGAATCTTCTGCGGGAGTCCTTACGAGATCTCAGCAAAAAGCAAAACAAACTGTATTATTCTCTAAAGTAGAATATTGTATGTTTAACTCATTCGTTTCCAAGGTAGAACCCAAAACCGTCAATGCTGCTCTTGATCATTCTGATTGGGTGCAAGCGATGCAAGACGAACTCAATGAGTTTGAACGAAACAAAGTTTGGAGGCTAATTCCAACTCCACCAGATGCATTGGTTGTAGGTTTAAAGTGGGTGTTTTGCAACAAAATGGATAAAGATGGGAATGTTATAAGAAACAAGGCGAGACTCGTGGTTAAGGGGTATTGTCAGGAGGAAGGCATCGACTACGAAGAAACCTTCGCACATGTTGCAAGGTTGGAATCTGTTTGCATCTTCTTGGCATACGTAGCGCAAAAAAACTTCGAAGTATTTCAAATGGATGTTAAGTGTGCTTTCTTGAACGGAGAATTAGAAGAGACTGTATACGTGGAACAACCTCATGGGTTCGTTAACGAGAAGTATCCCAATCACTGCTACATTTTAGATAAGGCAGTCTATGGTCTCAAGCAAGCACTAAGAGCCTGGTATGAAATTCTCACTCGCTTCCTTAAACTGTCCAAATTTAAACAAGGTTCGGTTGACCCAACCTTCTTTTGCAAGAAAGAGGGTGACCACTTAATGAACGTCCAAATTTATGTTGATGACATCATTTTCGGTTCTACGAATCCCAGCTTAACAGCTGAATTCCGAAAGTTGATGGAAACTATATTTGAGATGAGCTCTATGGGTCCAATTAACTTTTTCCTTGGATTGAATATAAGACAGGGACCAGAAGGTATTTTCATAAATCAAGAAGCATACACGAAGACCTTACTATCTAAGTTTAGCATGGTGGGAGACTCTAAAGTGAAGGTTCCAATGGCATTCGGAACGAAACTGACACTATCTCTGGAAAAACCAGCTGCTGATATGACCCTTTATCATCAAATGATAGGATCATTGATGTATCCAACAGCTAGTAGACCAGATATTATGTTTTCCGTTTGTTATTATGCTAGGTTCCAAGCAAATTCTCATGAACCTCATATGGTGGCCGTCAAGAATATCTTCAGATACTTGAAACGAACTTCATGACTTGGCATATGGTACCCTGCAAAATCAGGCTTCTTCGTACAACCATTTTCAGATGTTGATCTAGGGGGATGTGGATTAGATAGAAAAAGCACAACTGGAGGATGCCAATTTCTAGATGGCAAACTTGTCAGTTGGCAATACAAGAAGCAAACGTATGTGTCCTTGTCAACAACTGAAGCTGAATATATAGTTGCTGCCTCATGTACGTCTCAAGTCATATGGATTCAAAGTCAGCTTCGTGACTATGGCTTAAGCATGAAACGAATCCCACTATATTGTGACTCTGAAAGTGCCATTCACATTTGTCACAACCCAGTGCAACAATCAAATATGAAACACATAGCACTGAGGTATCATTTCATCAAGGATCACGTAGAAGACGACAACGTTGAAATTCATTTCGTGAGATCCTCTGATCAATTGGCTGACATATTCACAAAGGCCTTGCCTGAACAACCTTCAATAGAATTCTTCAAGGCCTTGGAATGATGGAAGCCGAATCTGTTCCAAAACCACTTTCGCATACATAATGATTATCCTGCGAATCGGTGCGAATGTTCGCAATAGTTCATAGTCCACTGTTCATTCGCAGTCTACCTTGACACTGCGAATCGGTGCGAACGCTCGCAGTAGTTCGCAGTCCACTGTTCATCGGTGGTTCAGATTTTCCAATATCCTTTTGTACTTTATGTATATTATATCTTATCCTTGTTTTGTCTTTAAATCTTTTCTGTTTTTATTTCATTTTCATAAAATCTGAAAATACAAAAATATTTTGTTTGTGTTTATTTTTATTTCTTTTATTTTCACAAATCTCAAAACAGCAAAAATATCTTAAGAAGATCATGGAGGCACATATTCGTATGATAGGGCAGGTATAACATTCTTCATCTATGTATTAGCTAAGTGTCCCTAGAAGCATGTTGTTGTATGTTGTCCAAAGCCTCGATTGACTCGATGTGAAGCCTTAATGAATCGAATCTACCATTCGTTTCTTCCCAACCAGGTTGTTAAATTCACATTCGTCATGAGCTACCTTACTCTTCTCACTTTGAGATAAGAGTTGTCTGCTTAGTCACTTTCGTATAGCAAAGGTACATTCGCTTCTCTGGAACCACCTTCACACTTCTCCATTGCCTTCGCAGTCATAAATGTAACCCTTGAGACTCTCAGCTATACCACTGAGGTTTATGGTTACACAACTTCTGTGTTAATGATCTTAGCTTCGTTCACCACGAACTGAGTGAAACCCAAAATCCAACACACTTAATTGAATTGACGGTGAACAATTAAAAGTTCTAGATTTTCACCATGGAATTAACGAAAGCCACTTTCGTAGTCTGTACCAAGGAATCTCTTTTTCTTTTGCGAGATCTTTATGAAGTGTTCTCATTCCAAGTCACTTCTACCCATAAGATCCAGTTTTATTTTTTTGAGATTTCAAAGTTTAATCTTGTCACCAAAATAATTCCAAACCTACTCGTTCAACTGACTACACTGGTCACACGAGTACTTCATCCAACATTCGTACTTATATCAAGTTCCTTGTTTGGTTGGAGAAATAGCCACCCTTTAAGCCTAGTTAAAAGATGCCTTTCAATGTTTCTTATCAAACACTTGATCGTATTTCAACGGGAAACCACATAGACACTTCTTAGTCTCTCTTGACTTTGAAGGAAGAGATCTTTGCCTGGGATCCACAGTTTTATGTCTTTATTGAGACATCACAAAATCCCACATAACAATGTTGTTTATTTCTTTATATTTGACACTCTTTCACGAAGATCCTAGTGATTTTCAAAAGGTCTGGTTCGTGGTACTTATGTTTGTTTCAAGTTCACAGTTCAATCAATGACGTTCGTTTCCAAGAAAGACGAATGTAATCTCTCTCAACTGCGAAAGGGCAAAGCTAACGCGGCATTTCCTATTGATAAGAATTCAAATGGGCGCGTGAAGATTTGAATCGACAGCTACTTTATCATCGCATGACGTATGGGACTGACATCTACAGTTGTCAAGTCGCGCTTTTTCAGGCGACGTTCCAGTAACCGATGCATTCTCTCTCCGGATTTCTCTCACAAATCAAACGGTATAAAAGGATTTTGACGACTCATTCTTAATTACCACTCACAAAATCCTCTCAAAATCTCCGGCGATCAAAGCACTACTGTTCATATTTTTCCTCAAAGCTTAATCAATGGCGGGTTCATCTGAAAACATTTCTGCTCACGATTAAACAAGACATTCCTCTCTTCTGGCTGTCAAACAACATCAAAACCTAGTGATCGATCTCGACCCAGTCAAGTACGATAGCTTTATGCTACCCATGATCGAATGCCTTAAGTATTCTCCTCTCACAATCGCTCTTTCAAGAATGGAGAATGTTCCTCTCTCACTCCTGTCTAAGGCTTACTCATCAGCAAACTACATTAAGGAAGAACAAAGGATCACGTTCGAGATCCACAACCGCAAGACCTCAATCACAAAATCTCGATTTTGTTCTCTCCTTTAACTTCCTCAATCTAATGACTTGATCAACCCAGAGTCGGTGACAAGTGCTGCTCTTCTCGAGATGTTCTACCAAATAGGTTACAAAGAAACCCTAACTGTCGTCTCAAAGTTCAGAAAACCCAATTTGCCTCCACAGTGGAATGTACTCTTCACCTTACTGTTTAAGGGGTTCTCTGAAAGGGTGGCTGGATCGGACTGTGCTAGCAAGCTCTTCATGGCCATTCTTTACGGTCTCTACACAGGTTCGAACATCGACTATGGATCTGTTCTATGGGATCAAGTTGTTCAGAGCACTCTCTCCACCACACATCACAGTGAAATCTCCTGTGCATGTTTTTGGACTCTCATAGTCAACTGCTCTATTGAAAAGCTCCAGATCCCAGTGATGCAAAACATTTTGATGGCTTCAATCTCTACCTTTCACACTACATGAATTATCATTTTAGATTCTTCCAAGTTTTCCTTCATTGGCTCAATCCAAGAAGTCATGTTTAGAGATGTGCCACCTTCTAGCAAAATCTTGGAGGGATACAAGAAGTTAACTCCATCTGGGCATCGTGAATTAACAGATGAAATGAAAGCTATCCTTGCTGAGGCTGATAAACCCAAAAAGGGGGGGGGGCAAAAAGGTTCAAAGAAGGGAGAGAAGAAATCCACTGACAAGGAAGGACCATCTGTAACTACGAAACCACCTTCCAAACGAAAGGCACAAACAACAACTTCTACTGCTGCTCCCAAAAGGCGAAAGCAGCCGACTCACAAGCGAAAGGCTCCCACACCAAGTGACAGCGAAGGTTCGGAGTCTGATACTCAATCAGACATTCGCATTAAGGAGGATAATCCTGTTTGCAACGAGGAAGTTCACAACGAGGATGTTCGCAACGAGGATGATACCGTTCGCAATGAAGAACAGAAATCAAATCCCGAGGTAACTCCAATTCTTAACGATTCTTTTCCTTCTCCTCCTCCTTCACCTAAAATCACTTCTATCCCAATCACTATTGCACCATGTACACCACCAGTTTCTTCGCAGCCTCAAATCAGCATTCCTCTTTCAACCCCACTGTTTAATGATTCCACAATCCCATCTTCTATATCTACCGAACCTCCTGTTTCGGTCAACATATCTGATACGAGGGCTAAAACTTCAGGCCTCTCACCCCATACTTCACCTCCTGTTTCCCCTCTTAACCGAGATGACCCAGATATGATCTTTGGTGATGATGAAGACAAAGATCTTGGGGGGTTTACTTATAGTCCTTTTCAAATTCGGACTGAGAGTGAAGATGAGGTGACTGTTACGAAAGGGCAACTTCAGTCCCTTCATGAAAAGATTGACAAATTGATTCTCTCTATCAAGTCTTCCTCTTCTCATGCATATGCTAAAGTCACGGTTGAGTCACTCTTTGAACGAATCTCGAAGGAGCATACAGCCAATGCTGACAAGATGAACAAGCCAGTTGCTGATTCTGCTGAAGTTTGCAAGTCTACGACCGAAAAAGTCGATAAACTAATTTCTGACACTACAACTTTCGTGGAGAATTTCCAAACCACCTTCAACTCCAACACCACGACAGCCAATGAAGTTTGCAAGTCTGGGCTCTCTCTTCAAAACTGATAAGAAGAAGTTGTAAGAGATTCGCACTGGTCTGAAAACTGACCATGAAGCTTTTCAAACCTCCATCTTGTCTCAAATCTCAAAGCTTCAAGACGAACTGGAAAAGGAGAGTAACCTCAAGGACTCTCTTTCCCTCAAGACATAAGAAGTAAAGGAGTTGAGTGTCAAGCTGGACACTTCAGAGAAACATGTTAATGATTTGTTATCTGAGAGGGATGTCGTGTGAAGCTGTATCACTGATGTTACTAGCATGCTATCAGATATCATTGAGACCAGGGACTCAATGATCACCATCACCATGCTCAAGCATCTGGCAAAAAAGTTAAAGCCAGTCTTCGCAATGCTTCACCGCCTCGAAGGTGTTTTTGATCAAAGATTTAATCAAAAACAAGGGGGAGAAGGTGTGTCTGACATCTTTCCGAACGCGAAATAACTGCTGTGAAAGTCACAGGGCCAATCGAGACTGACATCTTTCCGAACGCGAAGTTCAAAGTAGCCAGAGGTTCAGCCAGCCAGTGCTTCGAATTCACTCTCGCAGACTTACCATGTCTTAACCCCAATGACTGTTTCGTTCTTTACAACATGTTGCTGAAGAACAAAGAAAAATACGAACCTGTCATGTCTCATCTCAAGAAAATGATAAAGTATTATATTCAAGAGATTAGGGAGATGGATGTTGAGGTTGCTGTTGTGATGCGAAAGAAGCCTTCTGCTGTTCGCAAGGAATCTCCTAAGGATTTTGAAAAGTTGAAGTCGGGGAAGATTTATAGTGGAGAATGGTTCGTGGTCTATTCTGCTAGGGACGAACTGGTACAGACTTTCGCAAAGGATGCTTCTTTCTTTCTGATAAGCATTTATATACTACATCCTTTCTGGAGTATATTTTGGATCCGGTGAGCAAATACAAAGGCAACAACAAGGATGACCTCAAGTGCTTCTCTGATATGGTCTTGTGGTACATTGAGATTCGCCAGGCCATTTTTGGCATCATTCCGAAAGTGTATGAAGTGCAGAAGCGAATCCAAGGCTAATGGTTTCGTGCCTCAATTGATGCAAAGGGGAAGATTGTTGGGTATTAGATGTTGCGTCATTAGGCCTTTTTATTTAGTCTTTTGTATTAACGAGTTGGGCCTGTCCACTCGTAGTTATTTCTAGGGTTAGAGTATTTAATATGCATGCATGCATCATATTTTTGTTAACTCTGATCATTACATTGTAACCCTAATTACACCTCTACAGTAGCAATTCTTTATCGAGTTCTTCTGAGGCGTGACATTTAATCATTCGACATTCTTGAATCATTGTTGTGTTCTTGATTTACCTGTTCTTGAATCTAATCGATCTTTAAGGATTTCAATCCTAACAAGGGGCATTGCAAATGAAGCTGCCCGAAATACTTGTAGGGCATTAAGGATGGGAAGATAAAGCCCACCTTCGCATGTATTTATACTATTCTATCTAATAACTTATCACATGCTAATTCTTGGGTCCTTGATACAGGATGTGGTTTTCACATTTGTTCTAATTTTCTGGGGCTAAAAAGAAGTAGGGTTGTGGAGCATGGGAAGATGAACCTGATAATGGGGAATAAGAAATCTTCGCCTGTCACCAATACCGAGGTTTACTCTTTAGTGCTTAGTAGTGGGTTAGGATTAGATTTGAATGATTGTTGCTACTCGTCAGAGATGACGAGGAATGCTATTTCTTTTCATGGTTTGTACAGACAAGGTTTTAGATTTTCATTCAATAATGAAATTAGTTCTATTAATGCTTATTATAATGGTTTATTTTATTTTGAAACATTGTCTTGTAATGGTGTATATGAAACTTTGATGGTTGTAGATAACTTAGGAAATAATGTGTTGCATATCGATTCGTCTAATGGTTTAGACAAGGCATGCTTGTGGCATTGTCGTCTTGGACATGTCAACAAGAAGCGCATAGCCTAACTCTAAAAGGATGGAGTCTTGGAGTCATTTGACCTAAAGTCAGATGACACGTGCAAATATTTTTTACTTGGAAAGATGACTAAATCACCTTTCACTGGTACTTGTGAAATAGGGGAGGGATTGTTGGATCTCATACACACAGATGTGTGTGGGCCCTTCAGATCCACCACAAGGGATGTAAACCGCTTCTATGTGACTTTTACCGATGATTATAGCAGATATGGATATATATACCTGATCAAGCACAAGTCAGAAACTTTTGAAAAGTTCAAAGAGTTCAAGCAAGAAGTGGAGAATCAATTAGGCAGGAAGATAAAGATGCTCATATTCGATAGGGGTGGTGAGTATCTTAGTATCGAGTTCCATGACTATCTTAAGGAATGGAGAATTGTTTCACAATTGACGCCACCTAGGACACCACAACTTAATGGTGTGGCTGAGAGGCGTAATCGAACCTTATTGGACATGGTTCGTTCCATGATGAGTTGAGCTTCGCTACCAATCTCATTCTAGGGGTATGTCTTAGAGACTGCCACCCATATCCTTAATCTAGTCCCAACTAAGAAGGTTGCCAAAACACCTCACGAGATGTGGACAGGGAAGGTTCCCTCGTTGTCACATATCAAGGTTTGGGGTTGTGAGGCTTTCGTAAGACGAGAGACTCACGACAAGCTTGAACCTCGTAGTGAGCAGTGTATTTTCATCGGCTGCCCATAGAAATCCTTTGGATATCTTTTCTACAGACCTAGTGATAACATGATCTTTGTATCAAGGAGAGTGGGAGGCAAATTGATCTGGAAGAGCTTCAAGAGTCAAGCGATGAAGGAACCTCTAACACTAGCGCTCAACCTGAGGAAGAGATTCCTATTGAACCACTTGACTAGTCCTTACCTCTGATACATTCCGGTAGAGTTAGTGTTCAACCTGTGTTATATGGTTTCCATATAACTGCTGAAGGTGATACGTTTATCAGTGATAGTACACTGATAAATTTGGATGAACCTAACAACTACAAGGAAGCCTTGGCGGGCCCGGAGTCCGCAAAGTGGAAGGAGGCAATGGACAACAAGATTCAGTCCATGTATGACAATCAAGTTTGGAACTTGGTTGACAATGTACCAGGTCGTAAGACGGTCGGGTGCAAGTGGATCTTCCAGTAGAAGACCGACATAGATGGGAAAGTACACACGTTCAAATCACGACTGGTTGCGAAGGGCTTTACTCAAACCCCAGGGAGTTGACTATGATGAGACCTTCTCACCAGTGGCCAAGATCAATTCTATAAGGGTTATGTTAGCCATCGCTGCGTTTCATGATTATGAAATCTAGCATATGGATGTCAAAACTGCTTTCCTTAATGGGAAGTTGGCTGAAGATGCTTACATGTGTCAGCTAGAGGGTTTTGTGGATGCTAAATACCCCAATATAGTGTGCAAGCTTGAGAAATCCATTTATGGATTAAAGTAAGCGTCTCGCAGATGGAATCTTTGTTTCGATGAGAAAGTCAAAGAGTTTGGATTTTCGAGAAGCGAGGATGAGTCCTGTGTGTATGTAAAGGATAGTGGGAGTATAGTTAGCTTTCTAGTATTGTATGTCGATGACATATTGCTCATAGGAAACGACATTCCAACCTTACAAGAAGTTAAGTCATGGCTTGGGAAGTGTTTCGCTATGAAGGATCTAGGGGAAGCTGCTTACATTCTGGGGATAAGGATTTTGAGAAATAGGAGTAGAAGACTAATTGGACTTAGTTAGAGAACTTACTTAGACAAGGTGCTGAAACGTTTTAGCATAGAAAATTCCAAGAAACAGGAGCTGCCAATCCAGAGCAATACCAAGCTGAGTAAGAATCATAGTCTGAGTATCGATGCCGAAATAGTGGAAATGAGTCGAGTGCCATATGCTTCCACCGTTGGCTCTATCATGTACGCTATGATATGCACTCGCTCTGATGTGGATTTTGCATTTATCATGGTTAGCCGATATCAAGGGAACCCGGGTAGAGCTCACTGAACAGTAGTTAAGAACATTCTTAAGTACCTACGAAGGACTAAGGGCTGGGTCCTTACACTTGGTGGGAGTGATTACTTGAGAGTGACAGGGTATAGTGACGCCAACTTTCAAACCGACAGAGATAACTTCTGCTCTCAGTCAGGCTGGGTCTTTACCCTAAATGGAGGAGCAGTGACTTGGAAAAGTTCCGAGCAGGAGACCGTGGCTGATTCAACGTGCGATTCAGAGTACATAGCAGCGAGTGAAGCGTCGAAGGAGGCGATATGGTTGAAGAACTTCATTGGAGACCTTGGAGTTGTACCAACCATAAAGGAGCCTATGGAGATTTTCTGTGATAACGAAGGAGCGGTTGCCTTAACCAAGGAACCAAGGGATCATGGCAGATCCATACATATCGACATAAACTACCACTTCATTAGACACCGGGTAGAAGAAGGACTCCTCGTGGTCAAGAGGGTATCGTCAGAAGAGAATCCTGTGGATCCCCTCACAAAGGGTTTAAGTAGGATCAAGTACGTTCAGCATGCGAGGAGGATTGACCTGAAGGACGATATTTGTTTAGTGATTAGATAGATGTTTCGAAACTTGTAATAGATAAATGTAATTGACATTTGGTGATTATATAATGGAGATTTATATATAAGTATTGTTTACTATCTTGTGTCGATTGTTTACTATTGTTCCACTTTTGCATGTTTTACTTCCTGAATAATTGGATTGTTCAAATTATCCACAGTCGATCATACTTTGGAATTAAGTTATGAGCTTAGACATAGCAAAGGTTTGCTGCCACGTGCATGAGTACTTCTGAAATAATATTTGAGTATTGGATTAAACCCACTCTCATATGAATCACTTCATGGAATTTATCACGAGTGATTGTGAGACGATAATATCGTATAGTCTTTAAACCGAGATATATGAGTTGTTGTTTGTGAGATGGTTGTGCATTGATAATGCGTAAATGCATCAGTAACTTGATGTTATAAAACGTATTGTTGTGTGCGATTTGATGAGTAAATAGTACAAGCATATATTTTAAAGTTTATCTGTTCCATTTATCCTAAGAGGGTAAAAGCGATATCTTGGGCCCCTCGATGATTTTGTGTTGACTTATGTGTCAGGCCCGGTCAGGACTGAATTGATGTGTTCGATTAAGTTCTATGTCAAACAAATCGGCAGTCAGGAAACAAATTGTTGGACATTGAGTATGACTCTATTCCATGTCTTTGTCCACACGATATCTTGCAGAATGGAGGATTATATGATCCCTTATCTAAAGGACACGTCATTGACTAGGTCAGAGTTCGACCGTGGCTTTTGAAAGCTACGATTGCTAAGTCAGATTCTGAAGTTGCATTGGTAGTTATAGTTATTAGACTTATCCAAGTGGGAGACTATTGGATTATGTGTCTAAGCCCATAACTATAATTGGTATGTACTTGATTTGATTGTAGCATGGTCCTTTTGGGTTGCCTCACCATAGCAACTGGACATGATGAGTTTTGGAGAAAGAGGTTAATTAATGGTTTATTAATATATTATAAGAATAATATATTATTTAGTAATCATATTATTTAATTAGTGTTTGATCATGAATTAATTTGGAATTAGTTTAGTGGTTAAAGGAACTAATTAAAAGAACGGGGACTGATTATGTAAATTGGTGATAGTTGCAGTTTTGGGCTGATGGACTCTATTGAAGGGGGTGGACGAAAATCTATGGCAATCCCCATAGAGTTTTCGTCCAAGGCCTATCATGTGGGAGTCCATGGACTGCTTAGGGCCTAAGCAAGGAAATTAGGGTTTCCAGCTAAAAAACCTAGCAGTCTCAACTATAAAAGGAACCCCAAACCTCTAGAAATCAGCCACTTGATTTCTAAGAGAAACCCTAGCATATTTTTATCTCCTTCTACCTCATTCTTTTCTTGTGGTGTTTATGACTCCATTAGAGGTGCAACACTTGGGGCACTGGGCTTTCGAAGGTCAATGAATAGAAGAAGGATTACTTGTTACTACTAGTTAACAAGAAAGGTATTCTTCTAAACCCCAATATGTATAGATTTCGATTTTATATAGTAGATCTAGGGTTCTTGCTTTGGAAAATTAATTTGCATGTATAACTTGAGAAAAACCTAGATCCAAAGTAAAGAGGGTTGCATGTGCACATAGGAATGTAGATATGCTCAAAACCCATAAAAAAGACTTGAAGACTGATGACCACGTTGTAGTGATCCTCCAACACGACATGATGAAGGGAAGATTCTCGACCAATCAGTTGACTTGGAGAATACGGGATTTACACGAGGACCACGATGTGGTGGTGTCCAACCACGACGTGGTGAACCAATATAAGGAAATTATAAATACCCGAACATTAGGTCGAATGTAGAAGGATACAACCGATTTTCTGAGGAGAAATACGACCAAAAACCCTTGGAAACTCAGAAGAAGATCGAGAATCAAGTGACGCTCAAAATTTGAAGAAGATTAGAAGATTTCTACATAGATCCATTTGGTTTGCTAATCATTACTTATGTCTAGCTTAATTTACATGGATTTTGTGTGTTTTTCTGCTACTATGAGAGGCTAAAACCCTTACTTCTGTTTGGTGAAGATGAACCTAATCTATATATGTTGATTTTGATTTTTGGATGCTTATTATTGACTTTACTTGTGTTTGATATTGAAACCCCTAAACATGTTTTAGTTCTAGTTTTTATTGCTTATAAAGCAGATTTTGGGTGTTATTTGATCATTCTAATTGCATGAATTTGTCTCCTAATTGTTAATGATCATTAAATAATTAGAGCTGTGATTAATCACATCTTAGATTAAGTGATTAAACCTACTAACTTTAACTATGTTAGAGAGCATAATTATTCATAATTTGTGCTTGGTTGCTTAACTTGATAATAGGAGAGTAACTACTATAATTCATAGTCCTATTTGTGCTTATTATCGATTTGGTGTTTAACTTGTGCATGATCATTGCTTGGTAATTCATAAATTGGCAGGCCCAGATATTTGATCATAATAGCTAGTTGATAAATTGGTAATCAATATAATCCATTCATTAGAAATCAACCATAGGAGAAGGTGAAATCGGATCTAAGCAGAAGTATTCTTTTAATTCTTGAAGTTAATTTGTTTTCTTTGCTTGTTTAATTGTTAGTTGATACTAAGTTCTTATGATCTTTTAAAATCAGATACCCCCCCCCCCCACTTCTACTTGTTTTTTTTAGTTTAACTTTTAGTAGTTATTTTATTAATTAAATACTATTCTCTATGATCGACACCAGACTTACTTACTATTCTATAATCCGACTAGGTACAATGCCTATAAGTTCATAGTTAGTTATGTTTTGTTAGGTTATAACATTAAGACTGATAGGTATATTTGTGAACATCAAGTTTATGGTGCCGTTTCCGGGGAAAGGCTTATTTGATTTATAATTTAAGTGCTTTTAGTTATTCGATCGTTTTTGTGGGGTAAAAATTGTAAAAAGTTATTTTTCTGCATATACTTTTCTTTCTGAATAACAACCACGTCGTGGTCATATTCACCACGTCGCGGTTGCGCCTTAGTGAATTTTTAGTTTATTAATTTTTATTCCTTTTACGCCTTTTACTTTGTTTTGTTTTTATTTTAGTGATTTATGACCCGATTATCTAAAACTCCAATAGTTCCATCACTTCAAGATCCACAATCAGCTTTTCACAAAAAGAAGAACAAGAAAGTTAACGAGTCAACAAGAACTTTTTAATCGGAAAAGGGATTTGAAAGTTTTGAGAGGTCGCTTGATAAGAAGGGAATTAGATACGAGCCAAAAACATCTACCGAAGAAAATTCAGATGAGGAAGAGATGAAAAGCAAGGTTGAATACATGACAGACATTACAAGAATGACAATGGGAGATTACAAGAAGAGGATACATGAAGAACATGGACCAGGTCTAGTTGCACCCGAGATACCAGCTGAAAGATATTTTAAGCTCAAGGGGCACATTCTATCAATGCTCAAGGATATACCTTTCACCGGGAAAGAGTACGAATATGCTCTCAAGCATATTAATGAAGTAATGGACATTGCAAACTACTTCAATGTTCCAAACATGCCAAGAGAATCCGTGTTACGTAGGATGCATCCGGTGAAAGTTGTGTGGATTGGGTGTCTAAGCGCATAACTATAATTTGTATAAACTTGAATTGATGGTAGCACAGTCCTTTTGGGTTGCCCTCAAACCTAGCAATTGAATAAGATTACGTTTAGAGAGAGAAACTGATTTATTAATTTATTATATGGTTAATAAATTTATTAGAAATCAAAATAACTAATTTGTTATATATTATGATAATAATATATTAACTGGAAATAGTATTATTTAATTAATAATTAATCAGAAGTTAATTGGAATTAATTTTGAGATTAATTAGATTGATTAAAAGTAGGAGGACTATAGGTGACAATGTTCAATAGTTGAGCATTGAAGAATTTTAGAACCTCCCATAAGGAGGGGACAGAATCTAGAATCCCTTCTAGAGTTTCCTTGGGCAATAAGGGTGCCTCAGATGCCTTAGGGAGGAAGTAAAGGGATTAGGGTTATCTTGGTGATACATGCCTCATCCAATACATTCTATCACCTATATAAACCCCATTTGGGGTATAATTTCGTCCAAGACTTCATTCCAAAGAGGAATTCCGATTTTTTTCATCTCTTCTTCTCTTTCTCTTCAAGCCCCTTGGTTGCTAGGGTTTGGGTGTGAACCATCAGAGGCGCGATACTTGAGGCGCTTGCTTCCAAGAGATCAATAAGAAAGTTTCTTTGTTATTCTCTATAATAACAATCAAGGTATGTTTCTCCTAACCCTAATTAGTATAATTTCGAAAATATGCCAGGTATCATTGTAACACCCCAAAATTCAAGACCAAAAATTTCATTTTAAATTTAAGTATTATAAAACCATTTGTCTGAAAACAACCATAGCATCAACTCATATCAAAACCATAGTATCAATAGTCAAAACATGTCATGATAAAACAATGTCAGAGTATAAATCCCAAGAATCTCATATGCGGAAAATCATGTGTGTGATGCGTTGCTACCATGCCGACTCCTTTCCCTTTGAAGAAGAAGGACCTGAAACAAAAACTGAAAACCATAAGCACAAATCTTAGTGAGTTCCACCATCATACCACATACCATATAAACACATAATGCTTAGCATATATGGGTGCTGGCCTCCCCTTCGGTCTCTTTCAACCGGTAACTGCCTAGCACATATGGGTGCTGGCCTCCCCTTCAGTCTCTTTCAACCGGTAACTGCCTACCATATCTGGTTGTTGGCCTCCCTTTCGGTCTCTTTCAACCGGTAACCGGGGACTATTTCACCCTTACCACTACCACATAATAACATAACATACTAGCACATAAATCATAATAGATAGTGGCATACCAGATAATTATCACAAAGAAAATCATCTCAACTATAATCAATACTAGTGGGCCGACATTGGTGCCTTCGACCCACTCCTACTGGAAGGTAACTCACCTCAATGTCGTGAAGTAGCTGAACTGTCCTCGGCTCTGGAATCACCTCCTCTCAATCTCCTACACATAAAATCTCTAATTACTCTTTCATACTCATAACCATTTTAAGGGTCAACTCTGGTCAAATTCCAAGTCAAAGTCAACCTCCTAGTCAAAGTCAACATTCTGGTTGATTCAACTCGCCGAGTTGGTCCTTCAACTCGTCGAGTTCCATGGTCCATAAAACCCTGAAAATCTCGATCCAACTCGTCGAGTTATTTCTCAACTCATTGAGTTCCTCATATCCATGATATCGGGACTTTCCCATTTTACTCATCGAGTCATCCATGAAATCGTCGAGTTTTCCCTTTTACAGAATCGGGACATTTCCAACCCAACTCACCGAGTTCCTCCTTGAACTCGTCAAGTTCCCCAATCTTCATAACCCAAAATCATGGCCAACTCACTGAGTCATCTCCTAGACTCAACGAGTTTGCTCAGTAACAGAAAAGGTTGGGGGACCACGACCCAACTCGCCGAGTTGGATGAACAACTCGTCGAGTCCCCGTTAGTCTAAATCCATTCAGTCACTTCCAGTTGAGTTCAATGCTTCCAAATCATAGATCTGGTCCCCTAGGACTAAGTTACCACGTAAAGTTGCTAACTCTACGTTCATGCATGGTGTCATGAAGCTAAAAACACCAAAACTAAGCTATATAAGAGATCTAGGGCATGGAGAAGGGCCAAGGCTTGATAAAGCTGGCAACTTTAAGCCTCATAAGCTCATAAGTGCCTAGATCTGAAGTCACAACTTCATGATACACTCAAATCCCGAAATGACTTCAATATGGCCCAAAAGTGACAATATACAACCCTAAATGAAGATCTAAGCAATAGATAGCCAAGGTATCAACTTTATACCTCAAATGAGTCAGAAATGCAGCTCAACCTCCGGATCTACTGGCTTCCTCTTGAATCGTTGAGCTTCTCCTTCCTTCTCAAGCTTCAAAATACAAAGAACACACAACAATGGCTCGGGAACACTCAAAAGTGGATTAGGGTTTCGTGGCTAGGGTTTGGGGTTATGGAGGCTGCAAATGAGGCCAACCTTTGGAGGTTAAGGTGTTTAAATAGGGTGCAAAACTCTGAAAATTAGGGTTTCACTCTCGCATCCCTACTCGTTGAGTTGAGGCTCTCAACTCGTCGAGTAAACTTCAAGTCCCGCATCCAAATTCCATTCCTACTTGACGAGTTTGGGCCTCCAACTCGTCGAGTCCCCTTGCAAAAATGAATAATTTGATTTAAAATACATACCAGGATCCGAGTGTTACAATCCTTGGGTTTCTTATTTGTTGTTCAAAGTTGTATGTTCAATTAGAGAAAACATAGATCTATAAATAGGGTTGCACGCACACATAGAAATTTATATGTTTTGCATAATACCCATCATTGGTATCAGAGCTTCAGGTTTGTTTTCTATTTAATTGTTGCAATTGTTGAACTTGATCAAGGAGAAGCAAAACAAAATCGTCATTATGTTCCGCCACCACGGCATGGTGACCTGTGAATTCGTCCGACCACGACGTGGTAATTGCAAACCACGACGTGGTGGACTGTCAGATCCATAAAAATCTGATTTTTGCTTATCTCATGAATTGACTAGGATAATTACCTTAAATAATATTTTGAATTAGTAAAACTGAATAATTATCTAAGTAATTGGATATCCTTATCCTGAATTCATGATTGGTTTACTTTTAAAATGAAATTAATTTTTTAATTTTCGATATTTATAATATAAAGCCTAGTATTTTTGAAAAGCTTAAAAATACATCCTTATGGATCTTATTATTAATTTAATTAAGTGATTAATTAAAAGATAATCAATAAATCCATAAAATGGTTTAAATTTAATTAAATTAAAACTTTAATTTATTAAAAGATTTAACCTTTGAATTTTTAAAATATTTTAAAATACACCTTGTACTATGTATATATAATTAAAGGTTTAATATATATTATATGTATAAGAATAGTCAGTCAAATCTCTAGTACGCCTCATTCACGAAGCCATACTCTAAGGGGAGTTTAAGGAAGCGGCCTATAAAATGACCGCCATTGGGTATCCATTCTTACTCACCGCTTTCTTGTATGGTGGAGGGCGTTAGCCGAACGGATTTGATAGGACATAACCTCATTAAAGGAATAATGATATAAAGTAACTAAACTATTTTCTAAAAATCCCACTTTTAGTTACTTTAGGAAAATGTGAATTTGTATGCTAATCCATGATATTGCACATTACACTTTATGAGTCTTTAGTGGAGCGTGTATGGTTAATAGGCACACTAATGGGGGACTAATAAAGGGTGGTAATGGGTGTCTCAAAAATTATCATTGATTAATAGAGTGTGTGTGGCTAATCAGTACATTAAAACAAGATGATAAATGACATCGAGAGTACCAAGCTAACTTGCATGGTTATTCACATCTCGTTTGTGATCATTGGCATCCCAGTCACAAAAGTGAGAGCATAATCGAGATTAAACATGCCATTGATTAGATTCAATGAATCTCAAAAGATCTAGGAGTTTCATAAGATTGAAACTGGTAAAAACCTTACCTACCTAAAATAGATTCGAATTTGATTACGACATCCCTCTTCAAAGTTCGAATCGAAAATACGGATCCTAGACTTAATTTAAATTTATGGGTTAATAATTGAGGATTAAAATCAACTAACTTGAATTCTCTTTTCTCCCTTTATAGATGTCAAGTCAAGACAACAATGGTATTCCTAATTCTTTTGGAAATGGTTCTCCTCTACCATCTGAAGATGATCTCCCACATTCTGATCAAGGTGAAAGTATGTTCCCTTCTTCGAGCAATGATGGAAATGGATATCATGCTTATCCAACTCTTCCTCCTCCTCCAGTGACTCTCCCCTCGTCACGATTCCCTCGATTCGAAAGATACGTAACTACTCAAGCCCTATTGGCATGTAAACATCAAGTGCGCATGTTCTAGAAATGAAATCGCACATTGACAAATTGGATAGAATGGGTGTCGTTTTCCCAAGGGAGCAGGCCATTGATTTGGTTCTACTTTCACGTCCTAAGTCGTATAGTCAGTTCATTAAGAACTTTTATATGAGCGACCACAACGTGACCCTAATTGATCTGACACATATGTTGATTGTTGTTGAAGCAAAAATGCTTACAAGCACAAGTAATGCAAAAGTGTTTGAAGGATCTAATTCCAAAGTTTCCATGGACATTGACAATGGTGACAATGGTGGTCCAGAAAAGATTTCTCTTCCCAATGGAAAAGGATCAGCCAAGGTCAAACTGTTTGATCGTATGATAAAGAGAAATGCTAGTTCTGAGATAGTTCCATGTGCTAATCCTAAAGAGTCCATATGTTTCTATTGCCAATTGAAGGGGCATTGGTTGCGAAGCTGCCCATACTACCTGAAAGATCTTAGAGATGGTAAAGTCAAGTCATGTGACTCTACTACAGGTACATCCATTATCTAACTCCATTATTTTAATAAGTTCCAATTCATAGACTCTTAAGACATGATATGATGATCACATTTTTATGGTATTGCAGGATCTAAGAAAAAGAAAGAAGCTTAAGAAGAGTGGTTTAAATCTGCTCGTGAGATATGGATTTCGGTTGCATGGTTCGATGATCAGATTTTTGAAGCTACTACTTAGGAGTTATGATAATTTAAGAGATTCCTTAGGAAATGTCTAGAAACATAATTTTCATTTTATGCATTGTAAGGACAAGTTCCAATTTTTCGTTTATTATTAATAAAAGTGAAATTTTGTTTATATAGTTGGTTTACTTTACATTTCTTTGCAATGACATCTATGAAAGTGTTGGTTATATTTTAATTATTAGCAATATTAATTGTGGATTTGATTCTTATTATTTCACTTGTGGTAAATGTCATAATTGAATAAGTGATAAAGAATTCTCATCACCCAAGTTCCAATTGGATAGAAACTCGGAGTTGTAACATCCATAAAAATCATGAAAAATTTAAACTTTTAAAACCCACCAGAAATCATATTTGTTTGCAATATAGTTTTAAAAACATGTTTAATATCATAGTTTGCCCAAAATCATAAATCAAAACACGAGGAGGTGCACGATCACGCCTTCGCCTTCCTGCGATCATCTGAGGTACCTGAAACATAACCCAAAACTGTAAGTCCCAAGCTTAGTGAGTTTCCACCAAAGTACCAACACAAAACGAATAACACAAATACAATAACAGCATGCAATGGGTCCATAGCTAAAAGACTGGATTACCCCTGAGCCCACAACATAAGTTTGGCCTGCCCTTGGGCCTACAACTTATGTCTGGCTTGCTCCCCGACCAAATCAATCATTGGACTGGATACCACTAAGCCCTCAGCACGAGCCTGGAATGCCATTCCCGACCCCCAGCTCGCATCAGGAATGCTCATGAGCCCTCAGTATGAGTCTAACATGCCCTCCCTGGCCCTCATCTCATATCTGGATTGCTACAGGGTTTGTTGGGTACCGCACGAAGCAGTACAACCTCAACCCAACCCACACCATATGTCGACATATAACAGATAATAACATATACATAAATCAGATAGTATCACATGTAGTCCTACAGATCTAGCAGACAAGCATATCAAAACTAGCATGTATATCTATTTCGCACTCTGCATATCAACGAATATCAGGTTATCAAACCAGTGGGCCGACCTTGGTGTCGTATGTTGGGTTATGAGCATAACATCATTCCTATGGTGTTCATGCAACCCTACTTGCTTTGATCTAGGTTTTTCTAATTTGAACATACAACATTGAATACCAAAGCAATAAACCCTAATCTAGCATGCTTATTTCGAAATAGACATAATAAACAAGTTAAAATGATTACCTCAACTTGTTATGTAGTAATAACAAGAACTCTTTGACCTTTGAAAGCTTAGTGCCTCAAATGTTGCACCTATCATGGAATCACAAACACCCAATGCAACAAGATGACTTGGGAGAGAGGAGGAAATCGGCTAGGGCAACTCCAAGAAGCATAGGCTGATTTCCATATACTAAGGGATCTCTTTATAGTTGAGGCTATTAGGGTTTTATGGTGGAAACCCTAATTTCCTTGCTTAGGGCTTAAGCAATCCATGGAGCCCATCTAGAAATCCCTTGGACGAAATCTTCTTGGACTCTCCATAGATTTCGTCCAATCCCTTTCTACTAGGAATCCATAGCCCAACTAGCAACTATCAGATAACTGCAATATCAGTCCCCTTTATTTAATCAGTCTCTTTTGATCACCAAATTAATTCCAAATTAATTTCCGATCAATACTAATTAAATAATATGATTTCCAAATAATATATTAATCTTGTAATATATTAATAAAACCATTTTGAGTACGAATTTATTATTCATATAATAAATTCTACTCTCTCTCCTCTTGTCATCCTATCAAGTTGCATGAGTGAAGGCAACCCAAAAGGACCATGCTCATAATCGGGTCAAGTACATACCAAAATAGTTATGGGCTTAGACACCTAATCCAACAGTCTCCCACTTGGATAAGTCTAATAACTATTTTACAAGTACGACTTCAGAACCTGATTAGCAATCGTAGCTTTCAAAAGCCGCTGTCAACTCTGATCTTATCAGAAGCGCATCCTTTAGATGAGGGATCATATATTCCCATTCTAGATATCGTATGAACTGAGACATGGATTATAATCATTCTCTCTGTTCATGTGTTGTTTCCTGATTTTCGATTTATGACGACTGACAACAGACTACAATTGAATAGATCAACTTAGTCCAGGCTTGGCCAAGTGCTTAGGGTGTCATCACTAAATCATCGAGGGGCCCACAGATATCGCTTTTATCCCTCATAGGATAATAGGAATGGATAATCTTCGACTCAAATGCTCTCTTGTATTTACTCATCAAATCACACAAAACAATATGTTTTATTACACCAAGTTACTGGTGCGTTTACATATGTAAATGTGCAACCGACTTGCAAACTACAACTCACATGACTCCGTTTCAAGAATATGAGATATTATCGTCTCACAATCACTCGTGATAAAATCCATGAAGTGATTCACGTGAGCGTGGGTTTAATCTAATACTCAAATCTTATTTCAGGAGCACTCATGAACATTGCAGCAAACCTTTGCTATGTCTAAACACTTAGACAATCTACAAACCAATTCATGACAGTCTTCTTTGATACCTACTTCCAAAGTATGATCGACTGTGGATAGTTTAAATAATCTTATTATTTTGGAAGTCAAAACATGCGAAGTGAAACACAAGAATAATCGAATCCAATATGGTCTCAAAACTTTTGAGTATAAATAAAATACCTTTTATTTAATCACCATATCGATTGCATATTATTCATTGTATAATGTTTCGGATAATCAACTTGATACTTGAATTGAAACAATAGTTATCCCATGCTCCAAGCATGCAATCTATGTTTACCTATGGTCCTTACTTTGTGAAATAGATCAAGTGAACACATTTCCAATGATGCTCATTTCACAACTCCCAATCCTTATCATAAGTGTAAGAATACCAAATTCTTGCTACTATTAGAATATTTTAGATTCTAAAATTTTATGCAATGATCCTTTTGTAATGTCACAACACCAAAGTCACCAAGACTTTGCCAATGAAATTACAAAGTGCTCTATTGGAGATTGTTACAAGACAACTCTATAGATGCGAAGTCTCATATTCAAAGTACATTCCTTTAAACATCCTTTTTGCATAAAAGTTTCTAACCTACACATAGATTCTTAATATCCAACTCCCATTATGGAAACATTTCTATATTTGCCATATGATAACACATTCTAAATAGAATCCTATCTATTTATAATAATGTCAATATGTTCCATCCAATGCTATACTTCCAACTGCCCACAAGCGACCAATCCTTAGCGAACCTTAGACTGTCCTTGATAGTTGTTTAATTAATTTCAGTCATATCCGGTTCTGGTCCTTTGTCCCTCTTAATGCCCTAGGCATTTGGAAAATCAGAACGGACGAATATTACAGCATATGCAATCGATCCTATACCCGAAGCGTATGTGATACGATACATAATGGAAACGTGATACTTTACCAGTCTCTTGCCATAATATTGCCATATATAGAATTCCCTTATGTTGAATCGTTTCAATATAACATTTATATATGTCCTTTGACTAAATTTGATTAAAATTTCTTGATCTAAGGTTTTATATTTGAAATGAAGTATAATATTCTCTCCCTTAATTATAGCAAAACAACCTTTCAACCCCTGCAACATTGCAAGGTGAAACTTTTTGTTTTCTATAATTAATATTGCTAACTTGCAACACTTAAAATAATAATCATGCTTCCACTAACATGATGATTATATCCTTACCAGCATAACACTTATGCTCCCACTAGCTTTGACATGTATCCAGAAATCAATTGAACTTCTAGAAAACAATACTTATTGAATTTCTTAACGAAAGTTCATATTTCTGATACGAGATGCTTTGATAAGCCTTTATCTAAGCTTCTCAAACTCATACACCTTTCCTTAGATAGCTCATATGTGTGTCTAAACAATTTCAACACTTATAAAAATAAGTCTTAAATGTTTAAACTAATTGCCAAATCTCACAATTAGAACTATGAAGAGGGATGTCGTAGTCATAATCGAATTTGAGAATGCAAATATCACAATTGCTATCTTCTTAAAATCTATCTTAGTGAAAGAGTTTCCTGACAATCATTTTCATGAAAATGGAGAGAAACCTTATGACACTTGGATTTAATGGTGTATGTGTTTCTATCCATGTGAATTTGTCATAACCATAATCATAAGACAATGTTTGTGAGAAATCCAACTCATATGGATAGAACTAGTTCATCCTTAATTTCTTGCCATCAAGGGTCCTACCATTGTTTCCAATTCTTTGAGCATCTCACCCCTACCTATCAATGTACTTTCCATTGATTAGGGTGCCTTGCCTCTATGCAATCAATTGAGAACTCATAAAACTCACATGCATAGTTGACTTAAACCGGAATGGCATAGAAACAAAATTATGTCAACACGAAAGGTTGCAAACCTCAAGTCGTGTGCTAGTGATTAACAATATGTCTACTCTTGATTAGTTCTTGAAACTTATTCAAGATCTTTAAGACTCCCACT
Organism: Lactuca virosa; assembly: GCF_052849685.1. Taxonomy (NCBI): domain Eukaryota; kingdom Viridiplantae; phylum Streptophyta; class Magnoliopsida; order Asterales; family Asteraceae; genus Lactuca; species Lactuca virosa. The sequence goes on from NC_136434.1 coordinate 90,976,891, forward strand.
GACCTCTTGACATATAAGATTCTCTTGTCAAGAAACATTCCTTGACAAAACAAATATTCGAGGGTTAGTGTGGGTTCCTGTCAAGACAAACACTTTACACAATCGGTCTTAGTTGGTCTTTGTCTTATCCAACACATCAAAACTTACCAATTTTAAATGTGCAGAAATAAGAAAACTTTTCCTATTCCATGTTTGATAATTGTTATAAACCTACTTAAGACTATGTCACTCAAGTCACAATTTTGGAGTATGACTCTAAGACTCGATATTGGAACGAAGTATGATTCACCTTTTGATTTAACCATTTTAACAATTCACAATTCCTCTACTTAGACATACTAGTGCACCAAGTTGTCCTTGGAGGATCAATTGTGATATGATTTCATAATCATTCAGACGATCATAAAACATGATACAAATGTACTCTCCCTTCTTCTCAGATTGGAGAAACCTTTTATCTTTCTGCCTTATTGATTCTTCTTATTTGTTCTGCCATACATTGAAACTTTTCAATGATTCAGAATTACACTTAATCTTGTAAGTATAACCATATTTACTAAACTTTTAGCAAATCATGACGAATAGTCTCATCGTTCTTTGTGGTGGACTTAACCAGTGCACAACATTGTGTACCAGACCCTCCAGTCCTTCACTTGACTCACATTCTTATGTGAACAAGGAATTGGTCTTAATTTCCCAAATACGAAGGTTTTCATTCATCACACAATACAAGTTGTATGATTCCAAGTTTCTGTCCAAATGAGACTTGGGTGATGAGAATCATTCCTTATTTGGTAAATTTTTCGACACTACCACAAATAACATAATAAAGAATCACATCCATTTCAACATTGCTATCAATAGAAACATTCAAACATCAATTTTCACAAATGCCATTGCAAGGATATATAAATAAGACAAAACAAGAATTTATTTTATTTATAAACACGGAAAAACATGTCCTTACAACGCAATTACAAATGAAAACTATGTTACTAAACATTTCTAAGCAATCTATCCTAACTATTAAACAGCAACTCAAAAATCCGATCTTCGAATCTTGCGATCGAGATCCATTTCTTCGTGATCAGACTCAGCTCACGCTTCCTTTAAGCTTCCTTTCTTTTCTTCGATCCTACAAAACATCAAAATGCAACTTATCACATCATGTATTAAGAATCTACAAACAGGAACTTAATAGAGTCAGATAGTGGATTTTACCTGAAGCAGAGTCATACATCTTGACTCTCCCATCTTCGCGATCCTTCAGGTAGATACGTCAGCTTCGTAACCAATGCCCCTTCTCTTGGCAGTAGAAACAATTTGACTCTTTGGGAACAACACATGGGACAATTTCAGATTCAACCTTTCTCTTTGCCATCTGGTCAAACGGTTTGATCTTGGCCAATCCCTTTCCATTGGGAAGAGAAGAATTTTCTGGACTTCCAATGTTGCTATTGTCAATGTCCATGGGAGTTTGGGAGTTTGATTTACCAGACAAATTTGCTTGACTAGTGCGCCAAATCATTGTTGATTCAAAAAGAAATAAGCAAATAGGTAAGATCAATGAGGGTCACGTCGTGGTCCATCATATAGTAATCTCTAATGAACTCACTATATGATTTGGGAAGTGATTGAAGAACCAAGTCAACAGCCAGCTTCCTTGAGACAACGACACCCAACATTCCCAATCTATCAATATGCAACTTCATACCCAAGACATTAGCACATACAAACTTTCCATCTTCATGTTTGTTTGCCAATAGGGCTTGAGTGACTTTGAACTTTTCAAGTCTTCGAACACGTGGGTCAGGGAGAATTACTGGAGGAGGTGGAGGAAGTGAAGCATGATTTCCATTTCCACAATCCAATCGTGGAACATCATCTTCATGTAGAAAGCTTTTTCCAAAGAATTTGAGAAGACCATAGTTGTTAGATTTTGGCATCTACAAAACGGGAGAAATTCAAGTTAGTTGATTTAATCCTTAATATAACACCCAAATGTAATATTAAGGCTAGGACCCAACACAATATTCTACAACTCGGAAGAGGGATGCCGTAATCCAGCTGCAGAATATTTGAAGGTAGGTAAATGACGATTTACCAGTTTCCACCATGAAAAACGAAAATTGAAAATTAGGTTTTAAATAAATTGAAACTCCTAGATTTTTTGAGATTCATTGAGGCTTTCAATGGCATGTTTAATCTCGATTATGCCCTTCATGTCTGTGACTGGGATGCCGAGGATCACAAACAAGGTGTGGATAACCATGCAAATTAGCTTGGTACTCTCGAATATGTTTATCACTTAATCAATGTGCCGGTTAACCACACAAGCTCCATTGATCTATGATAATCTACGAGCTACCCATTCCCATCCTTCATTGGTCCCATATTAGTGTGCCGATTAACCACACACGCTCCACTAACGACCAACAAGGTGCAATGTGCAATTTCATGGATTAGCACCAACTCCACATTTTTCCTAAAGTAACTAAGATTTGGGAATTTTATAAAAGTGTTTAGTTACTTCATATTTCATTATACTTATAATGGAAGGTTGTGTCCTATCCTACCCATTCGGCTAACGACCCTCCACTAGTCAAGGGTGCGGTGGGTAAGAGTGGATACCCAATGGCGGTCATTTTACAGGCCGCTTCCTTAAACACCCCTTATAGACTAGCTTCGTGAATGAGGCCTACTAACGGTAAGACTGACATTTACTTATATATATATATATATATATATATATATATATATATATATATATATATATAATATTAATGAACAGTGAGGATAATTCACCTCGCAGAATGAACAGAACTGCTGAGGTACGACTCTGAATCTCAGCTCTCTAACCAATACCTATTTCCAGCAAGGCCAATTCCATCAAAATCCCAAAATACCTAAAATACTCTCAAGGTCCAACTTGGTCAAAGTCAAAGGTCAAGGTCAACAGTCCATATTGATCCAATACGTTGTGTTCCCCTTGACCGCATCGTGTTCTGCCAGCATCCAAACAGTTAGTAAAACCTCAGCCAACATGCCGTGTTGACTTGCAAACACGCCGTGGTCGCCTGAGTTCCAACAGCTTAATAGATTCAACTGCCTCTTCGACTCCAAGAGCTCCAAAGCTCAGATCTAGACCAAAATGTGATTAAGAAGGATAAAGTTTCCAACTTTATCCATTGGGACTACCAAAAAGGTCCAAAACCCAAACCATAAAGCTTGATAATGCAAGGGCTTCACCAATACGCACTTAATCCTTAAGGTCTGAATTCCATCCTTTCCCGAAGTGATTCTAACACCTAAACCATCCCAAAGGTTGGTGTTTTTTAGACATACATGTCTAATGCATGTCTACAAACCATATTAGGTCAAAATGAGGATTTATGACCTAATATCTATGCATGGCATCAAACCTTGATTATAGACCAGATCCAAGACATTATCAGGTCACCTTGACCTGGAGATTCATAAAGTTGCAAACTTTATGAGATCTAACCATTTCAAAATTTAAGAACAAGACGCAAAAGTGACAAAAATCAAGATCTAACAACCTGAATGATAAAAATCGGGTCTTGGACACTTACAAAGGTTCAGAAGAGTGTCAAACTGAAGAATAGGGCTTGCTTGCTAGATCTTTGCTTCCTTCTTCCACCTTCTTCCTTATTTAGCTCTAAAAACACCAAACTAGCTTCAAAAATGGTAGGGAAAGATGATTAGGGTTTCTTTTAGGGCTTTAGGGGCTGATGGGAGCTGAGGATCAACAAACCCTAGCCTCCACATTCCTTTAAATAGGGAGAAAAACCCGGAAGGTTAGGGTTTCATTCCAGCAATCAACACGTTGTGTTCCAAGAGGTAACACACCGTTTTGCCCAAAATGAAACCCGTGCCTTCTCATATCTGTACATGTCGTGTTGGTGCATCCAACACGCCGTGTCCAATTCTCAAAAGGTGATTTATACCCAAGGGTGTTACAACTTGACCAATTTGACATAGAATAAAACTATAGGGATGAATTTAGAAGTACCTGAACATCGGGATGTTACAGGAGTCATGCAATTCGAATTGTGTGATGCATGAGAATCTTGATCTTTGGAAGATTATGACTAATTCATTAATCACATATTTTATGTGAGTCAAAGTGAAGGACTAATGAATCTAGTCTGTTGAAATGGACGATTCGAATCTGCCACAAAGGATGAAAAATTCTATTCGTCATGATTTACTGATGATTCAGTAAATGTGGTTGTGTTTATAAGATTGAGCATAATTCTAACATTTTCAAAGAGTAACAGAACAAATAAGAAGAATCTATTAGGCAGAAAGATAAAGGTTTCTCCAATCTGAAAGGAAACGAAAGTACTTTAGTATCGTGTTTTGTGATAATCTTAATGATTGTGGAACTATGTCTCAATTGATCCTCACAGAACATCTTAGTGTAATTGTTTTACTAAGAAGAGGAATCGGATATTGTTGAAATGGTTCAATCGAAAGATGGGTCATACTTCGTTTCTAATCAAGTTTTAGATCCATGCTCTAGTTACTATGATTCGTATCTTGAAAATTATTTCATACTAAGTAGGTTTATAACACCTCATGAAATGTGGAGTAATAATGTTTTCTTACTCTATCACATTTGGAATTGGAAGCTGTGATGTTTTGGTTAAAACAAAGGATGAACTAAGACCAATTCCATGAAGTGTTTCTTGTCTAGAACCCACACTACTTTTGAATATTTGTTTTTGCTCATCGAGAAATGTTCCTTGAGAGAGAAAGTTATATGTCAAGAAGTCAGTGGGAGTCTTAATGGTCTTGAAGAGTTTCAAGAGTCAATCAAGAATAAACCTTTTAGTTATTACTAGCACACGACCTAAGGTTGATAACCTATCGTGTTAAGTTGATACATTCTTGTTTCTGTGCACCTTCCAATTGAGTTAGCAATGCTTATGAGTTCTATGGTTCTCATTTGACTGAAAAAGGCAGAACACATTGGTCAGTGAAAGTACATTCATCAATATGGGTGAGCTGTTTAACAACATGGAAGCACTGGTAGGCCCTTGTGCTACCAGATGGAAAGAAATTTAGAATAAGCAAAGTTCAGTACATGAAAGATAAATTTGAATTTGGTTTGTCATAAACCTTGTCTTATGATTGTGGGTTGGAAATGATAAATTCACATAGATGGGAACGCATACACCATAAAATCTAGGTGGCAAAAAGTTTCGCTCTAATTCGTGAGAATGATTATGAGGAAACACTTTCACTAGTATATTTTAAAGATCTGATAAGTATCGTTATGGTTAGCAGTTGTGATAATTGCATTCTCAATTTTGCAATATGATTACAGCATCCCTTTTCATAGTTTGAATTGTGAGAAATGGCAAGGAATTGTTTGAACTTTCAGGATATATGGCTATAAGTTTTGAAAGGGTTTAAATCACACACATATGCTATCTATGAAGGTGTATAAGCTTGAGAAGTCTAGTTGGAGACTTATTGAAGCATCACGTATCAGAAATTTGCACTTTAGTAAGAAAGTCAATAGTATTGATTTCTGGAGTTTAGTTGATTTCTGGGTACATGTCAAAGCTAGTGGGAGCATTATTGTTATGCTAGTGGAAGCATAATTTTTATGCTAAATGTTGCAAGTTAGCAATACTATTTGTAGGAAAAAAGTTTACAAATTTTCAAGTTGCAAAGTTTGGAAATTATTTTGCTATAGTAAGGCTTAAAGGAGAGGGCACTCATACTTCGTTTCAAATCTAAAAGTTTAGAATGAAGGGTTTAAAAGAACTTAGTCTTGGACATATATGAATATTGTGTTGAAATGGTTCAACATAGAAAATTTGATATATCCAAATATTTTAGCAAGATACTGAACAAATACCAGGTCTTTATGTAAGACATAATGAATCGAGTCTCATATGCTTGAATACAGAATTGATTTCATATGCTATAAAATTCACTAGTTCTGATTTTTCCAAATTCCTAGGGCATTAAGAGGAAAAAGGACTAGAACTTTGTGTGCCTAAAGTTAAACAACTGTCAAGAACGTTATAAGGTTATACCAAAGGATTGGTTGCTTGTGGATAGTTGGAAGTATAGTATTGTTTGGAATAACCATATTGACATGTTTTAGATTGGGATGATTCTTGATAAAAATTGATGGTCATATGGGAGTATGGAAATGTTTCCATAATGGGAGTTGATTATTAAAATCTACATGTGAGTTAGAAACTTTAATGCAAGAAAGGTGTTCAAGGAGTGTACCTTGAATTTGAGACTTCATTACCATGGAATTGTTTTTACTAACAAAGTTCCAATGGAACATTCTGTAATATCGTTGGCTAAGTCTCTGTGACTTTGAAGCTTAGACATCACAGAAGGACAATGCATGTAAGGTTGGAATTCTAACACACTTAGAAGTAATAAGAATTTGGAATTGTGAAATGAGCGTAATTGGAGTATTGTCCAGTCGATCTGTTCACAAAGGAAGGACCATAAAGAGACATAGTACGCATGTTTATAACATGGCATGACTGTTTTTTAATTCAGTCGTTTAGTTGATTACTCGAAATATTATACAATGAATAAAGTCTAATTAATATGGTGATTAAATAATAAGAGTTTTATTTATATTCAATAGTTTTGAGACCATAGTTAATTAGGTTATTATTGTGTTTTACTTTGCATTTTTTACTTCTTGAATAATTTGATTATTCGAAATTACACAGTTATTCGTACTTTTGGAAGTAAGTAGCGAATTAAGACTATCATGAATTGAACTATAGATTGTCTATGGGGATTAGACATTGCAATAAGATTGCTACAATGTTCATGAGTATTTAGATAATGGATGAGTATTGGATAAACCCACGCTCAGAGAATTATTTCATGGATTTTATAACGAGTAATTTTGAGACGATAATATCTTATATTCTTGAAACGGAGATATATGAGTTGTTGTTTACAAGTCAGTTGTACATTGATAATACATAAACGCATTAGTAACTTGATGTTATAAAATGTATTGTTACGCATGATTTGATGAGTACATAGTGCAAGAATATAAGTCAAAGTTTATTCGTTCCTTTTGCCCTAATGGGAAAAAGCGATATCTTTGGGCCCCTCGGTGATTTGGTGATGACTTACAAGTGCTTGGCCAAGCCTGGACTAAATTGATGTGTTCAATTAGCAGTCTGATTTCAGTCATCATAAATCAGAAACTGGGAAACAAAACTTTAACAATGAGATTAGTTATAATCCATATCTCATGTCTATACGATATCTTGTAGAAGGAATGAATATTTGATCATTTATCTTAGGACATGTAACAGACTGGGTCAGAGTTCGACAGTGGCTTTTGGAAGCTACAATTTGCTGATTAGTTTGGAAGTTATACTAGCAATTATAGTTACAAAATTATCCAACTGGGAGAGTGTTGGATTGGGGGTCGAAGCTCATAACTATAATTGGTATAAACTTGAATTTATGGTAGCACAGTCCTTTTGGGTTGCCCTCAAACCTAGCAATTGAATATGATTACTTTTAGACAGAGAAACTAATTTATTAATTTATTATATGGTTAATAAATTAATTAGAAATCAAAATAACTAATTTGTTAATATATTATAAGAATAATATATTAATTGTAAATAATATTATTTAATTAATAATTAATAAAAAATTAATTGCAATTAATTTTGTGATTAATTGGATTAATTGAAAGTATGAGGACTAAAGGTGACAATGTTCAATAGTTGAGCATTGAGGAATTCTAGAACCTCCCATAAGGAGGGGACGAAATCTAGAATCCCTTCTAGGGTTTCCTTGGGCTTTAAGGGTGCCTTGTATGCTTTAGGGGGGAAGAAAAGGGATTAGGGTTATCTTGGAGATACCTGCCTTATCCAATACCTTCCTATCACCTATATAAACCCCCTTTGGGGTTGAATTTCATCCAAGCCTTCATTCCTAAGAGGAATTCTGATTTTTTTCATCTCTTATTCTCTCTCTCTTCAAGCCCCTTGGTTTCAATGGTTTGGGTGTGAACCATTAGAGGCACGACACTTGTGGCGCTTGCTTCCAAGAGATCAATAAGAAAGTTTCTTTGTTATTCTCTACAATAACAATCAAGGTATGTTTCTTCTAACCCTAATTAGTATAATTTCAAAAATATGCTAGGTATCCTAGGGTTTCTTATTTTTTGTTCAAAGTTGTATGTTCAATTAGAGAAAACATAGATCTATAGATAGGGTTACATGCACATATATGGATTTATATGTTTTCCATAATACCCATCAAAACTTACCAGTGAAGCCAAGGTTTGGGTAAAGTCACTCGCACCCTGATCCATTACTATCTGGGCAAATGTTCGTGATGCTTTTATTGAGCAATTTAGTCCACCTTCAAAGATCTCAAAGCTCAAGAAGAAGATTGTGAATTTTCAACATGAGGTTGGAGAGTCTTTATATAAAGCATGGGAGAGATACAAGGGCTTTCTTAGAAGTTTCATTCAACATGATCTTAATTTTCAACAACAAGCGTCCATTTTCTACGATGGAGTGAATGTAACAAAACAACTTCTTGACTCTCAAGGGTCAATGACGGAAAAGGAACCGACAACCATTAAAGAGTTGATTGAAGAGTTCACAAAGCACTCACGTGAGTATCCTAACCCATGACAGGATTTTACTAGAGGTAAAGGAGATGGAGGGAATAAGAACTTGGTTTCAATCATTGCTAAACCAGATACTATGGATAGACGAATGACAAAATTGGATCAATCTATTTATGTCATAAGAGTTGGGTGTGATAATTGTAGTGGGCCACATTTGACCAAGGATTGTGATCTTGATGAGAATGGTAACCAAAAAGCACACGTTTTCTACTCTAGTGGTGATAAGTATAATGAAGACTGGAGGAAGCCCAAAAAGGAGTGGTTGCCAAAAGGAGCAACCTGCACCCGAGAAGAAAATGGATTTCGAGATGGTACTTCATAGGTTTATGGAAGCATCTAAAAAGAGACATGATACTACTGATGCTAATGTAAGAAATCATCAAGCTTCCATCAAGAACATCGAGACTCAACTTGGGAAATAAAGAACACTTATTAATGAGAGACTACCACCAAGAAAACAAGACCCAAAATCACAACCTCATGTAATGGCAATCTACACCAAAGAAGAAGTTCATTCTCAGCCATTTATGAACCATGAGACGGCTACTATCAAGCATGACTCGTATTTGGAAGAAGAGAAGCTCGAAGCTAAAAGAGAAAAATGTGGATCACATTCTGACGATTCACCACGTTGTGGCGTTTCATCCTGCTATACCTCACAAAGAAGACGCCGACCAATTGTTGGAAGTTCCATTAACTCCCAACTTACACAACTTCAATCCAGACGACCACTTGGGTCGTCTCTCCTCCTGACTAGGATGTCAAACTTGCCCTAGTTCCACACCCGATCTAACTCCCATAAAATTTGATCGATTATCCCCCACTTGGTTTCGCCAAAGCTCTCCCATCCCACAAAATTTTATGGATTCCCAACCCAACTAATCATCATATAACATGAACCGACTATGATTTGAGCTTTCCAATTCTAGCGTTCCATTTCTATCCGATCTCGACGATCGCCCAACTCCTAAAATCCAGATAGATACTCCCCGAGATCCCATAAAGTCCGACAACCCCAAACGCTTCCCATGATACAACACTCAAATCCTTAAGTCCTTTATGTTGGTGACAAGGACCACAACCCTTGAAATAAATCAATTCCCCTGGCACTCCTAGTGGCCAACCAAGCCCATGCGATTGCCACCACCATCTTCTTGCTACTGCTCATTCCCTATTAACAGTAGTGATTGAACCTAAAAGTTCCTCCATAGACGACCGCCGATACCACCGCATCAAATACTAAAACAACCGAACCCTGGCTTCAATGGAGAACTAACCCGCTAATCCTGGCCATAGACCTTCCAAACAATACCCTTGAATTAATCCTATCAAAGAACCGGAACAGAAACCGAACACACCGAAACCCACTCAGCAAGATGCGACCCACTAATGATTCATGGCATGCAAAATGGCATATAGCAAATCCCAACGATAAAACCCAGGCAATAACATAGAACTAGACCGAAGATAATGCTTAACCAAACCAAAACAAGATTCCAAAGCAATATGTAAATATTGATAATAAGCATGAAGAAAGCAGAGGATAACATACCCGCAATAGCATCTGATGAAATCCCGATCCCCCCTTCTTGTCGCAGCACCTGCGATGGAATCTGAGCCGCCCCAATTACTAAGGGTGAGCAATTCGCCCTGATATGGCTAGGCTGATGACAACGATGACACACTTCTACCTCCAGTGTGCACTCTTGGCGGAGATGGCCCTTCCATTCGCAACTTCCACATTTAGACCTACCGCGCACCCGCTCATGTGCTCCTTAATCCTTCGTGAAAACATTGTGGCTCCTCAGGCCCCTAATGCTAGACCTGGTTACAATCAACTGCTTAGATCGCTGAGTCAGACCATGAGTCCGCTTCCTCTTCCCCATTCACCTCTCAAAACCAATCTCCTGTTCCTAAGTTACCTCAACCATCTCATCAACCGCCTGAATAGCCAAGGTCCGACCCTCGAAGTTGGTGACCAATCCATCAGCGACACGACCAATGATGTCGGATAGCTCCTCATGAAGAGCTTGTGAAACCTCTGCGGCAATCCAATCATGGGATCGATCCTCCTGAGAGCATGATGCATAACCCACCTCCGATCCCATACGACACGAGCTAGTAGTAGGATCCTACTTCCCGAAGGATTCTAGAGTACTAAAAGCTCTGGGCTTTGGATGAGCACCCAACTACCCCACTATAATCTCGGCCTAAAAATCCCCGAGGCGACCATCCAAGAGCTCCAAAATCCCTTCCTTGACTGACCTAAGGATCACAGGAGTCCATTCTGAAATACCATGGGTAATCTCTGACGAGATGAACCGTCGCATGCGCTCATCGATCGGCTTAGCACATGCACCTGAGTCTGAATCTGAACCCAAACCTCCTTCCTGAAAGCTCATCACCCTACTGAAAGACAACACCCACATGATCAGAACATGCCAAAGAATCCTCATCCCATAGACTTCCTAGATTCTTCGAAACTTTCCCTAATTTGAGTATAGATCCTGTGCTTTCAGTAGTACGGGCCCAATACTACATTCCACACCTATCCATACTTTCCTCAAGAATCATCCCAAATCCTCTAAGTCACCTTCAAAAACTGATACTCCATATGATCACCGAACATCACAACTAAACCCACTGAAGCACTTCCTAGGCTTTCCTACGTTCTTGACCTCACCCTGCCATCAGCTGCTGAATAACTTCCCATAACGTCAGTTAACTACCTCATGAATACAATCACATGCAATCAAGCTTAGATAATCCTTCGAGTAACAAACACATACCTACAACGGTTAGACTCAAACGAGAGTTACACAATAGGATCGAACCCATCACTCTGAGATTATTCAACCTTTGTTACATGTGACTTAATATATTCACTTAGTAGCTATCTCACATCACTTAAGAGCTCCACAAAGCACAAAGCAAGCAACATTAATGTAGTAACATTCCAATCTCACATATCACAACTCAAGCTAGGAACTTCTACTCTCACTGTCGGTTGCCTTATGCATGCAAATTATACACAATACAAGATCATATAGACCGTCGAATAAAAGACTCTACCTTAGGATCACAACCAAACGATGAACAGGAAATAAGGCCAAATCAATCATTCGAAGGCAATATGATCCTAACCATATACAATTTTTAAAGCTTACACCTAGCAATTACTGATACCAATACGTATTCCCAATCTCACATAACATCAGATGCTCCCTAGGCTACAAGGCATCACACATCATGCCAATCTATCATGAAAATCCTAAAAGTATCCCCAGCCTCATCCTAGCATGCAATTTCCATAACATATAGTCATAAAAAACATGTATAGGTATTATTGGGAATCATTTACTTGAGCTCGGCCGATTGCACGCATCACACCCCCTTTCTCTTTACAAAAATCCTTTTAGAAATTTCTTTCCTTTTACAAAAATCCCTTTTAGAACCCGTTTTCTTTTTAAGAAAAAATACTAACTCCTTAGTTTGAGTTCAGTGACACTCAAGAGTGTGCCCGAATCCCTCATACCAAGGCTCTGATACCAACTTGTAACATCCCAAACATAAGACCCAAAAATTCTTTTTTAAATTAATAAAACCAGTATCTCAAAACATCATTGTTAAAATCCAGATAAACCAAATGTATCAATCATCATATCTCATCAGAATAAATCAAGAAAATACGGAACGAGGTGGTGTGTACTCTGTAATCGTCATGGGCTCTCCCCTTTGAAAACAGAAGTACCTGAAACATAAACTGAAACCGTAAGCACAAAGCTTAGTGAGTTCCCTAAAATACCACATACCAAACATAAATTTTCCATGGGATACCCCCAAAGTCTTTTCCCTGAAATGCCATGGGCTACCCCCATGGTTTTTCCTGGAAATGTCATGGGCTGTCCCCATGGTCTGACATCCAAGTGCCATGGGCTACCCCCATGGTCTTTCATATAGATGTCACAGGCTACCCCGGGGTCTTCCAAGAAATTATCACAAAGACAACTACCATCCCACCTAACCAGTAATGGCCCGACATTGGTGCCTTCGACCCATGGAGATAGTAAGAAAACTCACATCCCACTGCCGAATCTCAAAGAAAGAATCTCTGGATGTTGGCCCGCTAAAATCCTCGCACTCATTGTTTGATGGTCTCCAAAAGCCAAATGAAGCAAATATGAGGCTGGAAGGAGTAGTGCCAAACTCCCTCTTTTTGCCACACTTTTTTACCACACTTAGGGAGTGGTATTGAATGAAAAGAAGAAAGAGAAAGAAGAGAGAGATAGAGAGAAGGAGGGAGAGTGAGAGAGAGAGAGAGAGGACACCCATTTTCTGCCGCACCTCGAAACCGCACACCCCAAACCGCATAGAGGGGCGGTGTTCACTGTGCTTTCACATGCCACATAGGCTAACCGCACTCCACTCCCTCTGGTCTGAGATTATTTGAAGGTACTACTCTGTGTAAAGATAAAAGGTAGCTGATATTAAAAAGGGTAGATGCCATGGTCTGTTTTTTTATGTAAAGATAGTGAGCTTCTGGGCTTAAAGTTACAGCAAAAGAAAAATTCATAAGAAGTATAAGCTCAACAAGTGTAAAACTTAAAAGCACTGCAGCGGTATTTGGATCAATTTCGAGAATGTTATGAGAAAAACGACAATATCACAGGGAATAGCTATAAAGAAATAAGTCAAAAGTAAGTTTCAGGTCTCTCTCTCTCTCTATATATATATATATATATATATAATAAAAAATATATAATAATAATAATAATAATAATAATAATAATAATAATTTATAGTTTTAATTAGTTTTGGTTTGCATTAAACTATTCTTTTAAATTTTCTTGTTAATTTAATTAGGTTCTATTTGATATTATTTAATTCATTTCAATTTTATTTTTTTATATTCATTTTGTGTTTCTTTTTATTTTTTAAATCTAAAAATTCAAAAACAAGTGTTGTGCATGTCTAAAGCAAAGATTTTCAATTATATATTTTCTATCAACTTGATAGAAATATAAGGGGGTGAATGCACTGGAATAACGAAATGTGGTGTCAAACCTTCAATCCGGGGGACAAATTTAACATTGTGTCCGATGTTCAAATTATCTATGAACATTAGAACTTATTTACCCCCTAAAGCTACTTACAATTATTCATTTATTTTGTGTTCAATGTTCTTTGATTTCAGACACTGATTTTGAAGTTAAACAAGAGATATCATGAATGTTTGATCATGTGATGTTTTTAGATAGTTTCAAATGGGTCTTGGTGACGGTCTACCTAATGTGTCAATACACATTTGGTTCAAGATTTGCAATTTCATTGCATCATTTTAATGAAACTGGCGAGAAAAGACATGATTTGTGATCATTCACTATGCATACAATGTGTCTCAAACAATTGAATCACAAGCGTATGGGGAGAAATCAAGGTTGATAAAGGCAAATGAGCTAAAAAAAATTGACAAGCAAGTTAAAATGGTTTTTGAAGCTGAGACTTATGCTTCATCTGGTTTGGTCTCTTGTGATAATATCATTGTATCTCTCATGATTTGATGGTGGCATGTCTTGAGCCAAGTATGTAACTTATGACTAGATAATGTCCCTAGAAGCATGTTGTTGTATGTGCCTAAATCTCTCTATGTATCTCATCAGTGAGACCATCTGCTGAGATGACATTGAGTCACCCACTCACGCTGATTGTCTAGCATTGTCTAAACTTTCAAAGTGAGATTGAATGGTCCACATCAAAAAAAATATTGCAAGTCTTGGGTGTTTAGTTTTCTGGGTTAATCATCTCTTACCTGTCTCTGTCCCTGGAAGCATGCTTGTCGTATACATCAAGTCTCATGTTCTGCTGAAACATTAAGCACAACCCAGTGGCTTACCTTGATTGCATTGTCATCAACATAAGAGATACTTGTCAGGTCCTTAAATGAAAAAGGGTTATTCATGTCCTTAACCTCCTAGATTGAGGTATGACATGGTACCACTATGAATTGACAGTGGATATACTCCAAGATTTAACCACTCCTCCCACAAGTCTTCTAATATAGAACTTGATGATTCACTGTGAGATACTAAACACTGATAAAAGCTCAAATTTTTGTGCTAATGGTTAGTCTATGTACCGTAGGCTATTACACACACCAATCCATTCTTACCCTTATCACTCTTCTTAAAAGTTTTATGATTCGGTGTCAAATACCAGACACCTATGAGAACTTGAAAACTCTGTGTCGATGGGTATATCATGTACCATGATATATTACATGCACCTATCCACTCTCGCCCTTTATTCTTCTAATAAAAGAAGTTAATGATTTAGCATTTAAAACTATACGCTGATGAGAATTCGCAAGTCTGTGTAAATGTTCTACTATTGCAACAACACAATAGTGTGATACACCTATCTTATCCTCTAACTTTATTTTATGTTTTCTTTTTAGGTTACTTGTTGTCTTCAAAAAGAAATTAAAAAAAAATCAAAAAGAGGCAGTACCTATTGATGTTGTCAAAAAGGGGGAGAAATGTTTGGTTTTGTTACATTTTTACTTGATTATTCCTTGAATAGCAGACACTATTGAAAGAAGAAGGTTACAAATATGAAGGGGAGCTAAATCTAAGGGGGAGCAAAAATCATCATATTACTTTAGTTGTATTTATCTATTATTTCATTCATTATTAGTTTAGTTTTGACATCATCAAATAGGGAGAAATTGTTAGGTCAATCAATGTATAGATTTGATGATGCAAAATATATATACAATATAGTTATAGTTAGTTAATCTGAACATATGCTGATGGAAGTTCATATGTCGAAGACTGAAGAACATCCCTTGATGACTGAAAGATCCTGAAGACTCTATCAGCACCAAAGGCATGATGACACCATCTACTGAAGACTGATCAGTGTGTCCAGACATTGATGGTTATACACTGATGACACACTGATCAGATGATACGCTGATGATACTAACTGATGGTCATTCACTATGTGTTGAAGCTGAAGCTGATCGGCTTGACCCTGACGCTAATGACTGAAGCTGAAGCTGATCTCTAGATGTTAAAGCTGATGCTCTAATCAGCTTCTGAAGTGTTGGTGGTGATACTAAAATCTTAAGAAGATCTTATCTGATCCATTCCTTATTTATCAGATTAGTTTATATGTAGATTAGATAAAATCCCTTGATTTAAGGGATTCTCTAGATTAGATTAGTATATAATCAACATTAGGGTGAAACCCTAATGTTGTGTGAGTGTCTTATAAATGGCTTGCTGTCATAACCATCTTTGTAACAACCCGTTTTCTTGGTGAAAACAAACTCTTTATTGTTGAAAGAGACAACTTGGAGAATCTCTTGTGTTCTTTACTTTCTCTATTCTTCATTGTTCTTTGTAGTCTTTCTTGTTTATATTTTATCTACAAATCTACAAAGGGTTTGGGACTTTCAATAACATCATGCACACATGAGCCTTCAACATGACTGGATTGCCTCGCAGGCCTACACACTATATGGACTGCTCTAAGAGCATTTAGCATGAATGGAATGCCGCGTTGGGCCTACAGCCTATCTGGACCGCTATCTGGGCCTTCGGCCTGACTGGACCGTCTTGTAGGCCTTCAGTCTATCCAGACCACCCTAGGTATATTGGCCTTCAGCACGAGCTGGTCTGCCTCAACCCAACCACCATAACATGTCGACATATGCAATAAAAATCAATAAAAAGAAAACACATCTAGTCCCACTGACCTACCAGTCTAACATATATGCAATAATACAGGTAATCATACCGATTTACCAGTCTAATCACATAACCAGTAAACACATACTCTCAACATAACATCACACAGCAAACCAGGATATCTAATCCAATGGGTCGGCATTGCTGCCTTCGACCCATAAGTACAATGAGAAAAACTCACCTTTCAATCCAAAAAGATACTTGAACAGAACATTGCTCCGAATATCATCTCTAAAAGTCACCTATACATCGAATAGTAACCAAAGTCAACCAAAACACAAAATACCCAAAATACCCCTAGGTCAAACTTAGTCAAAATCTGGTCAAGGTCAAAAGTCAGCGGAGTTGACTCGACTGAGTACGCCCAGTGTACTCTGCTTGTACGCTTAGCGTACTCAATATCCAGAATCGGGGCTCCCATTGCGTAAATGTGGCATACACCCATGTACGCCCACTGTACGTTGGCTGAATGCTTCCATATATTTAAGGGCTTATTCCATTAAGTCCCTTCGAACAAAAACATATCTAGTCCCAAAATAACATCTTAAGTCATAAAGTTTCCAACTTTATGAATTTTCATGGCTCGGAAGTGCTCAAAACTAAAAACCCTAACTTCTTAACTCATTAAGACATTATAACCCATGCATGAAAGGAAACTAATGACCAAGAATGTATTTTTATGACCTTAGACACTCCAAAACGTCCAAAAGGATAACCCATTCTAATTAGAGTAACGTATACTCATAATTCCAAGCTTATGGGACCAAAATGAACACAAATGCATGGCTAATCAATATCTAAGAAAAACTTCATCAAGATTAGAGCTTTTTACCTCCAAGTGGTGCTAAATGATGATGTGTTTCTGGATCCAAAGTGGTCCACTCTTCTAAGATGGTTTCCGCTTCCTTTCTCGTCCTTCAAGATCACCAAAGAACACACTCAAGGTCAAGATTGCTTCACACAAGAGAATAGGGTTAACTAGGGTCGTAGGGATGGAGGTTGATGAAAGAAAGGGTATTGAGGCTATAAATGTGTTTAAATAGTGCACAAACCCTAAATATTAGGGTTTTGGTCCAGGCCACATATGAGAAGTACACACAACATATGTGATGAGATACGCGTTTCTCCAAACCGTTAAAAGGGACCCAAAATGCAAACAACTTACATATCAAGGGCATAAAAAGAAATACCTAAATATCAAGATGTTACAATTACCCCCCACTTGAACTAGACTTCGTCCTCGAAGTTCGCTGTTGTGAATAACTCAGGGTAATGCTCTCACATCTTTGCCTCGGGTTCCCAAGTCAGTTCGGAACCCTTTCGATGCTGCCACTAGACCTTGACCAAAGACACCACCTTGATGCACAAGGCCTTCGTCTTCCGATCCAAGATCTTCAATGGTCCTTCAACATAATTCAGGAGATCATCAACCTGAATATCATCCAAAGGAACAACCGTTGAATCATCAGCCACACACTTCCGAACCTGAGAAACATAGAAGGTGTTATGAATCTGATTAATCTCCTCAGTAAAATCCAACCGATAAGCTACCCTGCCAACCCTGGAAATCACTCGAAACGACCCGATATACTGGGGCCCCAACTTGCCCCTCTCCTTGAAGCGTATTACACTCTTCTAGGGTGATACCTTCAGCAAAACCAAATCGCCGACCTGGAACTCCAACTCAGATTGATGCTTGTCGGCATAACTCTTCTACCAACTCTGAGCTGTCTGTAGTCTGTATCTAATCTGTTGAATGCGCTCTGTTGTCTAAAGGACTACCTCAGTCCTTCCCATAACTCTGTGACTAACATCTACCCAACAAAGTAGGGTACGACACTTCCTCCCATAGAGAAGCTCAAATGGCGGCGCACCATATTGGAATGATAGCTGTTGTTGTAATAAAAGTCAGTTAGGGGAAGGTAGGAGTCCCAACTCCCACCGAAATCTATAAAACGAGCTCTCAACATGTCCTCAAGTGTCTCAATGGTTCGCTCGCCCTGAACATCAATCTGCAAATGATAAGTAGTGCTAAAATGCAACCTCATACCCAGCTCTTCGTGGAACCTTTGCCAAAACCACGAGGTGAATTGAACATCCTGATCAGATACAATAGAAATTGGAACACCATGTCGGGTGACGATCTCGCACACATACAATATCACCCATATCACCCATATTGCATCATCTAATTTCTCAGCCAAGGATCTCTCCCGGATAACTAAGAAGTGGGCACTCTTGGTAAGATGGTCCAATATCACCCATATCGCATCGAACCCCTTAGCCGTCCAAGGTAGCTTGATGATGAAATCCATGGTGATATGTTCCCATTTCCATATGATAATATCCAAAGGTTGAAGTTTTCCATGCGGCCTCTGGTGCTTAGCCTTAACCATCCGACAGGTCAAACACCTCTCGACATACCAGGCTATTTCCCTCTTCATGCATTTCCACCAATAACTAAATCGCAAATCCATATACATCTTGGTGGCTCCATGGTGTATAGAAAATCTGGACTTGTGTGCCTCCTCCAACACAATCTTCCTGATCCCAACAAAATCTAGCACCCAAACATGACCGCATCGGGTCAACAATCCACGGCTGTCGGTAGAAAACCTGTCAATCTCGACCCTGATTCGTTCCTGCTTCTAATTCCCTTTCTTGGCTCCCTTAGCCCGAGCCTCCCTAATCAAATCCAGCAATGGCAAATCAATCGAAATCCTCATACATAGACTCTTAATAGCAGAATATCCGACTTGCGGCTCAAAGCATCAACGACCACATTTGCTTTCCTCGGGTGGTACAAAATCTTACAGTTATAATCCTTTACTACATCAAGCCGCCTACTGTAACAACCTGAAACTTTTCCCGTTAACGTTAACCCGATTCCGTTAAACAAATTTCGAATTTTATTTTGTGCCGTCAAATTCTTATAGCTTGGAAGATCATCAATTTATATAAATAGATTTATATAATAGTTGGAACCAAAATCGCGAAAACCCGAGTTTTCCTTCGAAAGTCAGTAAATCCGGTATGATTGGTGTTCACGGCCGTGAACCCGATCACGGCCGTAAACCCGTTCACGGTTGGTGGACCCCCACCACCGACCATACACCCAGCCTATATATACGTGCTCCTACCCTTCATTTACACTTTTGTGGCCGAAAACTCATCTATTCTCTCTCTAATCTCCCAACCGCAAACTCAAGATTTCTCCTTTTTCTTCCGAAAATCATCGAAAATCACCTTTATGGTGTTGTTATGGAGTCTCTAAAATGCGTTTTCATCAAAACAAGTGTTGCTGTTCTTGAGTTCACGGCCGCAAAACCCTCAAATCTTCAAATCTTCAAGGGTCGTGAACCCTTCACGACCGTGAACCCTTCAAACCTTCAAGAACCGTGAAACCTTCACGGCCGTGAACACATCAAGCCCAACCGTGAACTCCATTGCAGCCTCTTAACTTGTTTCTAAGACTCCTTTGGTGAGTTATTCCTTCATCCTAGGTTGTTTGCTAAACACCTTTGTGGTTAGAGTCACTAATTTCATGCCTATATGTATTATTATATGTTATTTAGGACTCGTTTGTGCTTCGGGACTTCACTCGTGAGATTTATCATCATATATCATATCTTCAATCGAATCTCCAACATAAGGTGGGTTCATACCCCTATATTTTCCAAGATTTTTAATGTTTTAAGGGGGGGGGGGGGGCATACAAGTAAAACACAAGAAATTGGTATTTTAAAATATAATTTGGTTTATTATATTTTCTTATCATTAACACACATTTGAACGTAGAACTTATTAAACATGATGAACATTATTACTACTAGACTTACGAACAATTTCATAATCACTTAAGATACATGTTAATAACATAAATGAGTTTTCATAGTATTATTCATGAATTCGTTGAGAGAACTACATTCTGAGACATGACTTCTGGGAAGTCTACTCCATAGGAACCAAAGTCTCCTGGAGGGAGAGCGTGAGTTTGTGTATAGATCTATACGGGACTGACAATCCCGCAGCCTGACTATTAGCTACAGTCAACCGGGGGTGACAAACGTCATTTCAGTTTACGACGTACGAAGTATGTCGTAGTGTTTATCGTCCATTAGCATGGTTATAAGAACTCACTGGGGAAACAACGACTCGTTCACGTAATAATATACTTAACAATCAGTCATCAGTGTTAATAACTAGGGGATTACTTAGTATATACATCAGGGTTATATGAAATTAACATCCGACATGCAGTGGGATGTGTGACTTCCGCCTCATTCCCTGTTCCTTGTTTGGTTGTGGGCTTAGGGCAGAATCACCCAATCGAGTGTCTGTTCGATTTAGATTTCTATGACTCGTATGTACTAAGTGATCACAGGAGGGTATTAACAACACTTTCAGTTTACAGAACAATACGGTTTCGACTAGTCTTATTTTAAGTAATAAAGCTACTATACATTACTGGTGGTAGCCAGGGTTTTCAAACAGAACAATGCTTAAACAACATAAGTATGGAAGATACTTGTACTCTTCAGTCTTGGAACAGTTAAGACGATAACTTACACTTAGGGAAAATATAGGATTTTCCAGGATAAACATTAGTACTTTACAAACAATTGGTTTATTATTCAACTAACGAATATTCATTTTAATTCTATAATTCCTTAGTTTTTACATCCGGGTTACGTATGAAGAATATCCGATAGACTGTGAAATGTGTGGTTTCCGCCTCATTCCCTGTTCCTTGTTTGGTTGTGGGCTTAGGGCAGATCCACAAAATTAACTGTCTGTACGATATTGGTTTATACATAACTAGTATGAACTATGTGGTTATAGAAGGAATTGGTTTAATCATGCTTTCACTAAGAAAATATTGGATTTTCTTGAGGAACACTATCAATAGATTTCAAAAGACCAATACAGTTAACTTTGTAAGTACTTAGTGAATACTTCAGGGTTATATACATGAAGATCCGACAACTAGTGGAATGTGTGGCCTCCGCCTCATTTCCTGTTCCTTGTTTGGTTGTGGGCTTTGGGCAGAACCACACAATCGATTGTTTGTTCGATCTGGATTGTATATGATTTGTATACACTAAGTACTCGCAGGAGGAAGTAGTAAGAATCGTTTTACTAAAACATTCATTACATCCGAAAATATAAGGTTTTCTGGAGAAACACTACACACTTTTTAAAAGAGCACAGAACCTGTTTTCTAAAGCAAAACGCTTATGAACTCACCAGCTTAATGCTGATACTCTTTCAAAACCTACTTGTATTCTCAGGACACTAATAGACAGGTACGCACCGGGTTCAAGAAGATGGAGCATAGTTGCTTCGAGTCTTTACTTGTTATTTTACTTTTGAAGTCAGTATTATATGAATCAAATGTAATGTAAACATTATACTATTAATACAATGGTTGTTGTTGCTTTGATTACTATTACTCAATTGTTGTGATACTGTACATGACGTCCTCCGCCCCTGAACGTTTCCGCCGTTCCGGTTTGGGGGTGTGATAGATTGGTATCAGAGCATTGTTTATAGTGAACTCAGTATATCAACCAGTAAGAGATATACAACTATAAATGCAATGGGGCCGAAGTGCTCTGAGTAAAAGTATACTTTTAAAATATAAGTATTTTACGAGAAGTATATAAACAAGCATACATCCTAAGAACAAGTATCACAATAAGAACAAAACAAACAAAACAAACAAAACAAACAAAAGTATTTAGATGTTGAACACTACAGTCAAACCTAAGCAGTTATGAAATCATATCTGGAATAAATATAACATGATCACTATATTTATTTGAGATACGACCAACATGTGTTTGGGAGTGATAGTGGTGTTGCAAAAAGTCTAAAACTTACCTAACTCTATATACAAAAGATCCCTTGAACAAAACATAAAGATAAAATATTATAGGAGTATTTTAGGCACTATAACAAACTTATATGAAAGCTAAAAGACCTTTACTGGCAGGTCTATAGTTGCGAAGTGCATGCTTCCAGGGTTATATATAATTAGGATCTGATAGACTTAGAATTGGTGATCTTCGCTCTACTACATGTTCCTTGTTTGGTTGTGGTTTTGGAGTAGGATCACCTATTCGAAGGTCTATTTGATCTTGGTTATATACAGCTTGCATGTGTTGCTTGACTATAGGGGGGCCCAGTTTGGATCATTAATAACTTCAAAAGAAATGTTTTATTTAATCTCATAAGATTCTTTAGACATTCCCATTTTCGCACGAACAACCTAGATTGAGATAGCCACTCCCCTACAACCACCAATAGAGGAGTCAAGGAGGAATAAGAGAGGATTCATAAAGAGGATACCTAGAAGGAATCATTCGAGGAGTCAAATCTTCCATCAGAAAGTGATGGAGATCATTGATAGAACTCGAAGCATGAACTATCAAGAATAGGAAACCATAAGAGAGTCCAGAGACAATGAATCCCCACAGCTGAAATCAGAAAACACAGGAAACCACTCACGAGGCGCGCAAGGTGGTAGAGCACCCTATACGTCACACTAATAATTAACTAACTGATACAATCTAGTGAGTTAGTGACTACACTGCTCACATTATGTGTCAGGCTTATCACCTATATCATATCAGCTAGTAACAGTAAACCAGGTCATAGAACTTCGCTAAGAGGGTAGCCGCTATCAAATTCGTAAGTCTAATTTTGCATAGACCTATGTTATGAATTGCTTCAAGATTCAGAACATGATACACTCAGAACTAAGATAACTTCGATTCAGATAACACTCGACTTGTAACCACTAAGGACTTACCCTTGTTTCGTCTTTTAAACCTTATAGTAGAAAGATGCCACCGAAGAAGTCGAACAAAAACAAAAACAACACACCACCGTCGCCACCCCCTCAGTATGACCCGGTTGTCTTCCAGGCGGTAGTAACAGCTGCAGTGACAGCTATCATGACTCAAATCAACGCAAGTGGTACTGGTGGATCGGGTAGTGGTACCAACAGCTCTAACCACAGATACATAAGGGAGTGCTCGTACAAAGACTTCATGACTTGTGGACCCAAATCCTTCGATGGAAGTGGGGGAGTGATCTCCCTAATGCGATGGTTCGAGAAGACAAAGTCGATTTTTGAGTTATGCGCATGTCCAGATGGGAGCAAAGTGAAGTTTGCTGCCTGCACCTTCTCCGATAGAGCCCTTACATGGTGGAATGGCCATGTCAATTCACTGACTCTTCCAGTAGCAAACGCAATGGGCTGCGAAAATCTAAAGGAGATGATGCTGGCAGAGTACTGTCGGAGGGGCGAAGTACAGAAACTAGAGCAAGAGCTGTGGAATCTTACCATGGCAGGCTCATACATAGTGGGTTACACCGATAGATTCAGCGATTTAGCTGCACTGTGCCCTGGGATGGTTACCCCGGGGAGCAAGAAGGTAGAGATATACACTTGGGGACTACCTTCTCCGATCCAAGGAAACGTATTAGCAGCGAAACCTCTTACGTTTGACAGTGCCAAATGCCTGGCTCGAACATTGGTGGACTATAGAATCCGCCAGGGCATAATGGACCCCGTTCCTGAGTCAACCAAATGAGGTGATGATAAACAAAGGTCCGAGAGCGGGAAGAAGAGACAATCAACACAAGAGTCCTCCGAGGGACAACAGAGGGGTACATCCTATACTGCCACGACCCTAGCCACACCAGAAACCGACAGTCGTTATGCTGGAACCCTCCCTAAATGTAATAAGTGCAACTTTCATCATACTGGAAGGTTTCGGAAGATGTATTGCAAGAACTGCCTCAGAAGGGGACACACCATCCGTTCATGTAGGGCACCGGCATGACCAATCTCTCAAGTCCCATTTGAGGAAGTAAGTCAAACCTGCTACGAATGTGGCGAAACAGGGCACTACAGGAGAGATTGCCTATTGTCCAGAAACCCTGGTGAAGAGGGAAGAGTGCTAATGATCACTGCAGGAGAGTCTACCCCGGAAACCCCCAAGAACAGCGGTACGTTTTCCAAATCGAATCATTTCTCAAA
This sequence comes from Lactuca virosa, assembly GCF_052849685.1. Classification (NCBI taxonomy): domain Eukaryota; kingdom Viridiplantae; phylum Streptophyta; class Magnoliopsida; order Asterales; family Asteraceae; genus Lactuca; species Lactuca virosa. The sequence goes on from NC_136434.1 coordinate 91,001,375, forward strand.
CTTGCATTTTCAAGAAAACCGTTGCCAACTAGATCCTGACTATAAAAATAAAAAAAAAATAAAAAAAAAATTCCTTGTCGAACACAGCACATAGTCTTCATAAAAACTAAATACCCTTTTCTGGTAAGCTATAACGACTTGGTGTAAACATCAGGGCCACATATAATTAAGAACCTATAAGACTTAGAGTGCGTGATTTTGCCTTATTTCTTGTTCCTTGTCTGGTTGTGTATTTATGGCAGAGTCACTCAGTCGACTGTCTTATCAATATTAATTATATACAACTTGTAGACACCAAGCGATTATAGAGGAACCAGATAGGGATCATGATATCAAGTATCATTCATTAGAACAATCCTTCAGTTAGTACACACGTAATGTAGTACAAAACATTCGCAGTAGTAATAACAAGGTCAAAACATAAAGCACTAGAAACGTACACACACAGATGCACTAATGTTCTAACAAAACACTCCTCCCGAACAGGATCGTCCTCTCATTCTGCCCATCAGTCTGAGGGTGCAAAGCTGTGCTGAAGTGAAGACGAGTGCCCAACTCGTCGTGAAACCGCTTCCAAAACCTGGAAGTGAAGCGAACATCTCGGTCTGACACAACCGACACCGGCACCCCATGACATGCCACCACCTCGCGAACATAGATCTTGACTAACTTCTCAGCCGATATACTCTCTTGGATCGGGATGAAGTGAGCACTCTTGGTTAACCGATCCACAATGACCCAAATCGAATCTACTCCACGTGCGGTCCTGGGAAGCTTCGTGATGAAATCCATAGTGATATCTTCCCATTTCCACACGGGAATATCCAACGGCTTCATCTTGCCATGAGGACGTTGGTGCTCGTCCTTGACTTTCCTGCAAGTCAAGCACTGCTCTACATACCATGCTATGTCCCGCTTCATGCAGGGCCACCAATAATCAGGGCGAAGATCCCAATACATTTTGTCGCCCCGGGATGGATTGAGAATCTCGACTTGTGAGCCGCATCCATCATAACCTGGCGTACACCGCCCCAGTACGGAACCCAAACCCTCCTACGCAGGGTCAACAACCCACGGTTGTCATAATCAAATGAGGCCACCTGGCCTATGATCCGCTCACACTTCCGATGTTCTTCCTTCATACCCACGATTTGTGCCTTTCGAATCAGTTCCAGCAATGGAGTAATTATTGTCATCCTCAGACATATGTCACGAATCGGAGCCACCACTGCCTTATGGCTAAGAGCATCGGCCACCATATTGGCCTTCCCCAGGTGATAAAGAATCTCACAGTCATAATCCTTCACCACATCTAACCACCGATGTTGTCTCATGTTCAGATTCGGCTGATCCATCAGGTACCTCAAGCTCTTGTGGTCCGTGTAAATGGTACAACGAACCCCATAGATATAGTGCCGCCAAATCTTGAGGGCGAAAACCACAGCCTCCAGCTCTAAATCGTGTGTCGGGTAATTCGCCTCATGAGCCTTCAACTGCCTCGAAGCGTAAGCTATCACATGACCCCGCTGCATCAGCACTGCACCCATACCCGTGATCGAAGCGTCACAGTAAACCACGGAATCTACGACGCCCTCCGGCAAGGTCAGAATCGGTGCCTCACACAACCGCTATCTGAGAGTCTCGAAAGCTGCCTGCTATTCAGGCCCCCAACGGAATGTCACCGACTTCTTGGTCAATCGGGCCAAGGGAACAACAATCTTGGAGAAGTCCTAGATGAATCTCCGATAATAACCCGCCAGACCAAGAAAACTCCGAATCTCAGATGGAGACCTCGGAACCTCCCACTACATCACGGCCTCTATCTTGGCCGGATCGACCAGAATACCCTTCCGGTTGACAAGATGCCCCAGAAACTGTACCTCGCGCAACTAGAACTCACACTTGGAGAAATTTGTGAAAAGTCTCTCCCTCCTCAGTGTCTCCAACACCTCCCTCAGTTGCTCCTCATGCTGATCCTAAGTCTTCGAATAAACCAAGATATCGTCGATGAAGACTATCACAGACCGGTCCAGCATCGGTCTGCACACGCGGTTCATGATATCCATGAACGCGGCAGGAGAATTGGTGAGCCCAAACGGCATCACCATGAACTCATAGTGACCATAGTGAGTCTGAAAGGCTATCTTCGGCACGTCTTCGTCCGTGACTCGCATCTGGTGATAACCCGATTGCAGATCAATCTTGGAGAACCAAGATGCACCCTGAAACTGGTCAAATAAATCATCAATCCTCAGGAGGGGATAACGCTTCTTTACTGGTACCTTATTCAGCTCCTGGTAATCTATACACATCTGATGTGTCCCGTCATTCTTCTTCACAAACAGGATCGGTGCTCCACATGGCGAACTGTTTGGCCTAATAAATCCCTTGTCTAACAGCTCATGCAGCTGTGTAGACAACTCCTGCATCTCAGGAGGAGCCAACCGATACGGTGCCTTGGCTCTCGGAGCCGCACCAGGAACTAGGTCAATCCTGAACTCTACCTGCCTCTCCGGAGGTACCCCGAGTAAATCCTCTGGGAACACGTCCGGGTACTCCCGTACGATCGGTACATCATGCACGGTCGCCTTACCCTTATTCCGGGTATCCATGACATAGGCGACATAACCTGCACAACCCTGCTGAAGATAGTGCCTAGCTTTCGCTGCTGAACAAGAAGTCGGCCCATGTTGCGGCCTCTCGCCCTGAATCACTAATCCTCCCCCACTTGGGGTCCAAACTCACACTAGCTGCTGCTCGCAGTTAATCACTGCCCCATTGGGGATTAACCAGTCCATCCCCACAATAACCTTATTCCCTCGCAGGGGAATAGGGATTAAATCCACTGAAAACTGCTCATCAAACAACTGTAGTGTACATCCCCGATGAACCCTCGCAACCTGAACGGTCCTATCATCTGCTATCTCTACATCAAGTGGACAATCCAGCTCTCCTGGAGCTCCCACAAACCACTTGCTGAGCGCGAGTGACACAAAAGACCGGGTGGCCCCCGAATAAAATAATACCAGAGCAGATATACCGTTTACAAGGAACGATCCTATAATGAAACACATAAACATAAGCAATAATCAATATAAATAAAGAGATAAAGAGAAGATACATACTCGTCACCACATCGGGAGTTGCACGTGCCTCCTCTGCTGTCAGCTGAAAGGCTCTGCTCTTCGCCACAGGCGCCTCTGACCGGCCCTGTCGGCCATCCGTAATCCTCAATGTAGCAAAAGCGGGTTTCGCCACCTGTCCTGCTGCTGCTAAACTCGGGCACTGGGACCGCTTGTATCCCTTCTGATTGCACCGGAAGCAAATAAGATCTGATATTGTCGTGGTGATGGTGGTAGCAGTACAATCCATGCTCACATGACCTGTTCGGCCGCACTTAAAGCAGCCTGAACTACCCGCCCTGCACGTCCCCTCGTGCATCTTGCCGCACTTGCCACACCAGTTGCGGCCCTGCTGGCTCCTCGATTGGTGATCTGATACTTTGGGCTTCTTGCCCGCACTCCCTGTCTGAACACCCTCTGGTTTCCTCTTCTTCTCCATCTCCAAATCCAGCTCCCTTTCCCGAGCCCTCGCAATCATATCCTCCAGCGTCTTGCAGCTGTATCGACTCACAAACTGGCGGATATCACTCCATAGCATCTCATGGTATCGAGCCTTTTTCATCTCCTTGTCCACCACGTACTGCGAAACAAGAAGGGCCCTCTCCCTGAACATGGCGGTGATCTCAGTCATCGTCTCAGCAGTCTGCTGGAGATCCTGGAACTCCCTAGCAAGCTGTTGCACCTCAATCACAGGTGAAAACTCGGCCTTGAACCTGGCCGAAAAGTCACTCCAGGTCATCGCATAGAGAGCTGCATCATCCCCAATAGCATGTCCAACCTCTTCCCACAAATCACGCGCCCAGTCCTTCAGAAGGCAGAACGCAAGTCGGACATTGTCTCCCTCGGGACAACGGCTGGTGCGAAAGGCGTTGGCGACATCAGCCAACCACCTGTTGTTAACAATAGGGTCCTGAGCCCCGTGATAGTCTGGAGCTCCACAAGCTCGGAACTCCCTGAATGTCATCGTGCGCGCCCTTAACATGGCCGCCATCTCGGTGCGAAAGCACTCAACCTCTCGTCAAGACTCTAGGATGCCCGCCTTGACCATACCGAAGATCACAGGAGTCTGGTCCAATATATTGGCGTGATCTCAGATGAAATAAACTCCCTCATCTAATCATCGAGTTGTCCGGCTCCAGAGCCCGAGCCTGATCCCTCACAGGCGCCATACTGAAAATACACCATAACAAACATCAGAATACTCATCATAACTCGAGGGATCACACACACTAAAAGTTCCCTGGATTCATCTCAGCTCTCCTTGACTTGAGTACGGATCCTCTGCTTTCAGTAGTACGGGCCCATACTACCTTCCACATCTATCTGTACTTTCCTCAAGAATTGCCTCAACTCCACCAAGTCCCTTCTACTACTACTGCTCTTCGCGCTAATCTCGTCCTAGGCTTGCCCTAGGGTAACCTCTGACCCACTCTCCGCCATCAGCTGCATAAGAAGTCCCTGCTATCTCCCCCTAACTAGCTCGCGAATACCATTACATATCACTAAGACTAGATAATTCTTCGAATGAGAGGTCCTACCCTACAACGGTTAGACTCAAACAAGAGCTGTGAAATAGAGCTAAACCTAAGTTTCTGTAATTATTTAGTCCTCGTAATATGTAACTTAACATATTTGTTTACTAGTTAGTTAACGATAACTAGAACTCCTAAAAGCACAAAGCAAGCAGCATTCGAGCATTGAGTAAACAAAACCAAGCATATCCTAATCAGGCCATCATATCACTAACTAATCAGTACTAGCATGCAGTTAATAAATCTCATACACATATAACAGGCGTACAAGGAATCCTTCCTAGATCCTTAGCCCTAATCTAGCTTGCAGTTCTCATAAGCATATCATAACATAACAAACATGTATGGGTAATTTGGGAGAACTTACTTGAGCTCGGATGATTGCTTGCACCACACCCTTTTCTCTTTTCAAAATCCTTTTTATAAAAATGGTTTTTCTTTAAAAAAATTTATACCAAGTCCTCAGTTTGAGTTCAGACAAACCCGATAGTATGCCCAAATCCCTTAAGCCAAGGCTCTGATGCCAACTTGTAACATCCCAAATATCATGACCAAAATTTTTTGTTTTAAATTATTAAATAAACCATAATTATCAAATCATCTCATCCAAAGTGTAAATCATAGTATCTCAAGAAATCATATCCAAAAACATATGTCAAAATATCATAGTAAACATCCGAGGCTAAAACATCGTGGTGTGTGCAATGCAGTCATCCCGAGCTCTTCCCCTTGCTACCGGAAGTACCTGAAACCAATACTGAAAAATGTAAGCACGAAGCTTAGTGAGTCTCCCCAAACTACCACATACCATACACATAATCACATAATAACATATCATTGGCCTTTCATGCTTCATCGGGCCCCGCCCGACATCGAACAATGTCCGGCATCGGGCCCCGCCCGGCATCGGACCGAAATCCGGCATTGGGCCCCGCCCAGCATCAAGCAAAGATTGGTATACATATAAACATATCAACAAATACACATAAATAATCACATAAGATAAACATATAAACATATAAACATTCCTCGGGCTCCGACCGACATCGGACCGAAATCCGGAAGCATACAAACATTCCTTGGGCCTTTGCCCGGCATCGGACCGAATTCCGGAAACATACAAAACAGACACATGCAAGAATCACGAAACGGGACTTTCCTAGTACAACTCGTCAAGTTCCCTTGTGGAATCGCCGACTTCCTTCAACAGAATTAGGAATGTTCGACCCAACTCGTCGAGTTCCTTTATGAACTCGTCGAGTTCCTTTATGAACTCGCCGAGTTCCTCTCATTTCTAGTCTATTCAGCCCTTTTCTTAGATCTAAGGTTCCAGAATATAGATCTACATTGTTTCCATGGTGTATTTCTGTAAAGTCGACAACTTGATGGCTTTGCATGTCTCAATTGGACCCAATCTCGAGATATAGCAACCTACTTCTATGGACATGGTCTTTTCTTGGACAAGAACGTGTTTAGGACCCTTTTTATGAATCTAAGGACCAAATAACATAGAGAATGGAAGTTTGTAGCATCAGGACTATGAAGGTTATCATGTTCCAACAAAAGGGGGGTCAAAAGTTCCATAAAACAACACTAATATAGATCTAAGATATTATTCATCAAGTTAAGAACTTTTTACCTCAGAAAGTTGCCAAAGATGGACGAGATCCCAGATCTAGTGCTTCTCCTCAAGCTCAATGACCTTCTAGTTCTTCCAAGCCCTTCACCAAGCACAAGAACATACAAAATCCACTCAAAACCTCAAGTTTCTCAACAAGGAGCTCACGATACGATTTAGGGTTTCAGGGAGGCTGATGAGGGCTGGTGGGGAATGATTAAGTCCTTTAAATAGGGTGTAGAACCCTGGAAATTAGGGTTTCATCCCAGCCGGTGTACTCGTCGAGTTGAGGCCCCTCAACTCGTCGAGTAGGTTACTTAAATCACGCGGTCCTAATCATCCCTACTCGACGAGTTTGGGGCTTCCAACTCGTCGAGTTGCTCTGTAAACATGAATAAATTATAAATTAAATGCTCTGTAAACTAATTTGTTGACGTTACACTAATGCATTTCAATGAATTTTGTTCTATTAATTGTTCGGGGGAGGGGGGGACTTCGCAAAGTTTTTCCTATAGTTGCCTGAATAAATAAAAATGCAAGACCTTTAGCTAATCTTGTATTTATATTTATTGAAAGGTTGAGTGGAGAAAATGGATTCAATATTTGTTGTACTAAAGACTTCCTCCATTGAAGTAGGAGAGTCTAGTACTAAAGACAATGTGTTTATATTTATGGTCATTTGGTTCTATCATGGCTGTAACTTTGGAATTAATTTTACTAACTATCAAATTATGTGCTTTAGCTTTTGGTAGAAAAGCATAATAGTAGTTCAATAAAGGTTTTTTCCTAGTGTAAAATTTCATATGGTAGTTGTTTGTCCATAAGGTTTTTAGTATGAGTTAGGGAGTCCAGAGGGGCACAATGTGCCTTAGACTTAGAGCACTCACCTAAGGATTCTTCAACATATAATTAGTAGGTCTAATTTTTTTGTATGATTAGGATTCTTACTTTTGCATGATTCTTTTTTAATTGAAGAAGTTAACTCTTAAGCATAAGAAACATGTTTGGGCTACATTTCGGTCACTATAACTTTCTTGAAAGTTATATTTGAAACTTCAATAATGAAAAGCTCTACCGATGGAGTAACTTGTGGTGTAGAGAGATTATTAATAATGGCATTTCCTAATGATTTCTTCATCCATGTCCTCATCATTTAAGACCCAAACAACTCCATTAATCTATATGGATTGATTAGAGGAATCTCCCAAAACTTCAATGTAACATCCGAACTTTGAGGTATATTCTAATAAGTAAATTTAGGATTTTTGGGGTTGCCACGATATGGTGGAGGCACCACGATGACATGGCCAAGTGTTATTAAACGCATCTCCGGTTTTGGTTGCCACAATGTGGCGGTATTTTGGGTAAGGCGTGGCGGCCGCCTGATGACTAAAACCTTAATTTTTGTGTCCTATTTAAAGGAAAGATAGGGCTATGGATTGCTCATCCCCACCCTCCATCACTCTCTAGACTTAGAAACCCTAACCCTATCCTCTTCTTGATTCGATGTGACATCCCAAATTTCATGGCCAGAAAAGACTGATTTATTTATTCTTATTTAAAATCAGAGTATCTTTTTTGAAGAATAATATTGTGGAATTTGTTCCCCAAAACATGATAAGGATATTATCAAATCATTTTCGAAGAAATGTATTTTTATTTATATTGAAAACAATGGGATGTCATCATCAATACAATACATAAGCATAAACAGAAATAATACAGGCCTTACAAACATCTATTATTATATTGGTTTATATTCCATAAATATCTCATCTGGTCATCACATTTGTGCTCTTGTGCCACTTCCTGAAATACAAAAAAAAAAATAAAAAATTGAGTGGGTCAGGCTTGGGAGCCTGATGAGCACATAGGGTTATCAACCCATAATAATCAAATTCTTTTAATTATATATTTTCATCAAAACATTCAACCCGATTACTCATTACTGTTATCCTCACTTGCTATCCCTAAAGCATCTATTCGGGGGGAGGGGGGGCTATCCTAAGGATCATCTTCAGGATAGACAATAATGCTTAGGGGATTCCTTAGCAATATATGTCTATAAGACATGTTGCGAACCTGCTAGCGTTCCATTGGACTCTCTATCTCTACCCAATATATTTGTAGGTATAAAAATACATATACAGTTTGAATTAAGTAAAACATGTATAAGTCGTTCATCTACTATAGATAACAGGAACACATATAATAGGAACATATAGTATGTAATTATCTTAAATACTTCATATATATGTGTAAGATGAAAGTAACTATCCACTTACTTGCTAAAGTGGATGACTAGAAAGTTGGACAGCTCTTCATTTTAGCACTTGGATTTTCCTTTGATATGACCTAGGTTTAATTATCTCTAAGTCTTAGTTTATTATCTCTTATGACTAATTAATAGTCTATATTCCTCGACAATCTCAATGTCTACATCAAGATCTATCAAGTAAGGATCAACCAGGTAGGATCATATCGGAGGTAGGGACCGTTTGGTATACAGGGTATACTGTTTGGAAATCTCACTTTAAACACCTCACTAAATCCAACCTAGACATCATCCCCGTAAGTAGATCAATCGGTAATATGATGTTGGAACCACTGACAAATCTCATTTATAAATTCATAACAAGGACTATGAATTTAAATAAAAATTACAGTACAATAGAATAGAGTGTAACTTAACATACATAGATTCCCTAGACAAAAGTTTGGAAATTGCACTGGGCGGAAATCCAGGCTGATATCTACTAGATGTTAGGCTCCTAGGGGTTGCAGGGCTACTCTGGAATACTAAAAACTAGGGGAAAAGGACTAAAAAGCGAAGATTATCGAGAGAGAACTGTATTGGAGGGTGTGAGAAACGAATGGGGTGACCAGATATTTATAGGCCGAGATTTCACGATGCGCTTCACGCACATGGTCGATGTGCTTGCCCTAGAGTGGTGCCACGTGTCGGAATCTGGCTGGTGCTACGTGGCTGCTTCTAGAACATCGTGTACGAGGCGCACATGCGTGCAATGAATCTCAAACTTCAAAATTGCATAACTTTTCCATACAAGCTCCGTTTTGACATTCTTTATATCCACATGTAGCTATCGACGGGATCTACAACTTTCATTTAGACTATGTCCGCTAATTTGACTTTATTTATTTCACACATGATTAGACTGTGAAAGCTCGTATAAAATGCATAACTTTGTCATCTGACGTCCATTTCTGACTATCTTTTTATCTTTAAACACCTATTAACGAGATCTTCAATTCTCATTTAGATTCTTTCGGCTAAAAATCAACCAATCTAAAATTCAATTTCTGAGTTGTATATTGTTATGTTGCATCTTATAAAAATCATAACTTCTTCTAATAAAGCCAGATTTAGACGTTCTCTATATGCATACTCTCGGTTTAACGATTACAGCGACTTTCGTTAAGATCGCCAAGGCTAAAAAGTAACCTAACAAAAATTTACTTTTTACAGTGCGCATTGTCGAATCGCGAAACTTCAACGGATCGTAACTTCTTCATTATAATTCGGATTTAAACGCTCCATATATCTCCAGAACCCTTGTTAAGTTTACCTCAACATCCGTCAAGTATTTTCGTCCTAATTATTATTTGTAATGTCACACCATATGATCTGATGAGTCAAACACTCTACACATCCGCCAGCATCAGCGTCTACAACACCGACAGCGCTAGCGTATCAAGCCTATCAACATCAGCGCTTAGTATAGTTATTCTATTGTAATCTTTTGTATATTAGGTAATGATATAGATAAGTATAAAATAGATAACAGATTTGATAACCTTGTGATAAGGATCAGTTCTTGGTATAGATTAGACGCAATCCCTTTAATCAAGAGATATACTTGTATAGGTTAGTATATAATCAACATTAGGGTAAAGCCTAATGTTGAGTTTGTCTTGGTGGCCGTCTTTGTGACAACCCATCTTCTTGGTGAAGACAAAACCCTTTCTTAGTGAAAGATAATTTGGAGAACTCATTGTGTTATTTACTTTCTGTTCTTTATTTTCTTAGATTAAGTTTTACTTTCGTCTTTATACTTGAAGTGTATCCGATCGATACAAACCTTCAATTGGTATCATAGCGGGCTTGTGATACACTCAAGTAATTATGTCAACCTCCCTCACTCCAAAATCTATTGTCTATAACAAGATCATTCTGTTTGATAAACAAAACTTCTCTACCTGGAAATCAAAGGCCATGGAAGCTCTCAAGTTCATGGATTTTTATATGTTCGATGTCATCAACAAAGGTCCTATCGCCGCTATGCATCAATCATCCAATGATAGTGCATTTGGTAGTAAGTTGAAAGGGACATCTATTCCCGGATATAACAGGGAAGTGAAAAGGATATTGAATCTCGATGTAAAGGTGAGATTTGCTATTGAAAACTCACTCCCTTTTTTGTCTATCGTTTGGTCCAAAACTGCTCAACTATTCAAGAGATGATGATCACTCTATCATCTACTTTTGAAAAGGAAAACTCCTCAGACGATGAAGGTAAGTTTCTTATGCCTAAGATTGTTGAATCTCACGCCGACATTTCACATGACAGTGTTGGGATCCTTGACGTTGATCTTCCTCACACTGCTAAGGACCTCAAGTCATAATGGGATGATACCTCAGCGTATCAGGTAAAGAATCTTGTTAATTTCTCCTCTGTTGAAAATATCGAAAAAGATGACACGATTGATCACCTACATTTCGATTTATTGGTCTCGAATAAAGAAAAATATGCTCTCGGTCTTAAGTTAGTTAAACTCATAGAAAAACTCTCTTTTCTCGAAAAATCTCTTTTTCTATTAAAAAAGGAAAACACATGTATCTCTCTGACCAATAATTTTCTTCACACTGAAAAAGAAAAAGATGTTGATCATGCTAAATGCATTCCACTTATTTTAAAAAATTGTGCCTCTTCTCACTTCAATGTCACAAGAATTATAAATGTTCGGATCTCATATCAGTGTGAGAAAATTCTTCGAGGTGCTATAGAAGGTGCAGTTTCCTTAACCAAAGTTGTTGAAACTAAACAAAACTTCTATAAAGCTGATTATTTAAAAAAAGATTTTAAGAGTAGATTTGTGAGTTCTTATTTTATAAATCAAACTTTAATTAATACTCACTGCTCTATAGATTCCAACGACATTACCAAATGTGCTTCTAAATTATCTGCTCTTGATCCTTCTCACCAACCTTCTCATCGTGAGTATGTTCTTCCCTCCACTAATATTTTTCTAAATTTTCCTATATGTAATGGTGAAGTTCATTCTGTAAACAAAATTCTTAGCATGTTTCCTCAATGCTCAGTTAGCAATTCTGAACCTGAAGATCAATCAAAGTCTTCTACCTCAGATGACTCTTCAATGCATCATAAGCCTCATGATAAGGTAGTATCTGAGCATACCATCGATGACATTCTTTTTTCTAGAACTATGATGAGAAATCTTAAATCAGATAATCAAAGTTCTTCGGATTCTTCAATTGAAAAGAAATCAAAATCTAATGTGAAAGGAAAGAATCCAGGAATCAAAGTTTGTTATCGATGTGGTGATGCTTCTCACAAAGTCATCAAGTGCACCTATGAAAAGAATTTCGTTCGCGCTGGAAACATCATGACTCGCAATGATAAGTGGATCAAAAATAGAAACTCGTCGAACTGTCTCCATGATGATTGTTATAATATATTTTCTTGAGTGACCCATTACAAGTGGGTTAGTGTATATTGTGAGTATATTTTTGTTTCTTTTGTGTCAGGGCTTATTGTATATTTTAGTTTCAGAGTAAAGAGCATATTTGGTATTTAGATCGTAGCTTCTCAAGGCATATGACCGGATTCATGTCGCTTCTGGAAGACTTCATAAAGAAGGATGGTCCAACTGTTATGTATGGAGATCATGGCAAGGGAGTTACAAAGGGATATGGATCCATCAAGTGCAATTCTGTTGTTTTCAATACTGTCTATTTTGTGAAGGGTCTTTAGTATAATCTCATTTCAATCAACCAACTGTGTGACACTGGCTATGAAGTTCTCTTTAACAAGAGAGAATGAAAGGTTGTTGATCAAATGAGTGTAACTGTTCTCTCTACAAACCGATAGAATGACATATAAGTTATGGATATGTTTTTTGCTAACAACTCTCGTAGTCGCTGCTTCTACTCTCGTGCTCAGTCTCATCTAGATTAGTTGTGGCAGAAGATGTTATCACATCTGAATTTCAAGAACATATCGAAGATCTCGGGGAATCAGCTTGTAAGAGGAATTCCCAAGATGCAGTTTATCAAGGATAAGTTATGCTCAGCGTGTGAAAAGGAAAAGAAAACTAAGTCTTCCTTCAAACCAAAGTCCTGATCTTACATTTTCAAACCTCTTCATCTTCTTCACATGGATCTTTTTGGACCAGTTCCGGTTAAGTCAAGAGCTGGGAAGAAATACACTCTCATCATTGTGGATGAATTTTCAAGGTTTACATGGGTAGTTTTTTTTAAGAAAGAAAATTCATGCCATTGATGAAATCATTGCTCTCATCAAGCAGTGGGAAGTTCTATATGATCACAAAGTAAGCAATTACATAGTGATCATGGGACTGAATTCAGAAACTCCTCTTTGAAAGACTTTTGCTCAAAATCAAGAATTTCTCAGAAATTCTCTACTGTTAGAACTCCCTAACAAAATCGTATTCTAGAAAGAAGAAACATAACTCTCATTGAAGCTGGAAGAACTATGGCTATTGAACCCGGTATCCCTTTGTCTTTTTGGGCTGAATCTATCAATACAGCGTGTTATATCCAAAACTAATCTATAATTGTTAAGCGTCATGGGAAAATTGCTTATGAGCTACTGAAAGGAAGGATACCGTACATCTCCTATTTGCATGTCTTTGGATGTGTTTGTTACATCTTGAATCAAACAGATCAGTGTTTGAAGTTTGAAGCTAAAGTTGATGAAGGAGTATTTCTAGGTTACTCCAACGTATCCAAGGCCTTCAAGGTATTCAATCGAGTTGATCACCCCTCATCAATTCTGAATGAACTTACTTACAGTCCTTCAAACCCTGTTCTTGAGTTCTTTCCAAGTGACGTTGAGCTTGTTGTCCCAAATGTTGATCAATTAATCAGTTCACAACCTATCTCTGAAGATCAGACTATCACCCCTGAAGAAGCTAAACCATCATATCAAGAAGTCCTTGCTTAAAGTAATACAAATGAAAGTTCTAATCCAAGAATTCTTCAAGATCATCCTGAATCTAAAATCATTGAAGATGCAAATTCAGGGATTCTCACATGTAGCAGAGTTAGCAACAACTTCTGCATGTTCGTTAACTTCATCTCAATGATTGAACCAAAGAATTTCATTGATGCATTGAAAGAAGCTGACTAGATCAAGGCCATCGTGTGTGGACTCTTATTCTAAAGCATTAAGGAAAGACTACCATTGGCACTCATTGGGTTTTCAAGAACAAAGTGGATGAGGATGGGATTGTGATAAGAAAGAAAGCTAGACTTGTGTCTCAAGGTTTCTGTTATCTTGAAGGGTTAGACTATGATGAAACATTTGCTCCTATTGCTAGACTTGAAGCAATTCGCTTGTTTCTAGCCTTTGCTTCTTTTAAGAACTTCAAAGTCTATCAGATGGATGTCAAGACTGTCATTTTACATGGAAATCTTCAATAAGAAGTTTTTCTAAAGAAACCTCCACGTTTCGAAAGTGAAGAGTTTCCCAATCAAGTGTATCGTCTTGATAATGTTGTCTATGATTTAAAGCAGGAATCTAAAGCATGGTATGCCACATTGGCGAGCTATCTTCTTTCAAGTGGATACAAATGAGAAAAGATCGACAAAAATTTGTTCATAAAGCATTCAGGATCCTATATCATTCTTGCTCAAGTTTATGTATATTATATCATCTTTGGATCCACTAATGAAAAGCTAAGTTTAGAATTCGCAGAGATCATGGAAAAAAGAGTAAGATGAGCATGATGGGTGAACTAACCTTCTTTTTGGGTTTGCAGATCAAACAGATAACTGATGGTATTTTTGTTTGCCAAGCTAAATATATTCCATATATGCTAAAGAAGTATGGATTCTCTGATTACAAGTTGGCAAAGACTATGATGTCCTCATCAGCGTCTATCGACGCTGATCCAAATGGCGTTGATGTGAATGCAACTTTATTTTGAGGATTGATAGGCTCTCTACTCTAACTTACCGCCAGTCACCTGACATTATGTTTGCTACTATATTGTGTGCTCGTTATCAAGCCAATCCTAAGGAATCTCATATTCTCACTGTGAAAAGGATCTTTCATTTCTTAAAGCATACACCCAATCTTGGGTTATGGTACCCTCATGATTCTATGTTCATGCTAGTGAGATACACTGACTCCGATCACTGTGGATGTGGCATCATGTCCTCTTCTTCTTGAGAATACTCTCTTTCTCCTACACTCACTGTCATGGATGCAAAGAGCAACCATCAATGCAGTAAGTCTTGTTTTCATCTACTGACTCAAAATCTGATAAAACCTCAAATGCCCTCGTGTTGATCTTGAGGACATGATGGTTTTATAGATTCGAGTCAGTTAACTCGTTGGTTATAAATATTGATCTCTACTTCTCTTTTACTCTTGATAAATATGAAGCTTGGAATCCATATGCAACGTTTCAATAATAAATGGTTTCATCACTTTTTATTTATAGTGAAATGTATTGTGTTTTGGTGTGTTTATCTTTACTTGTGTTTTCTTTTATAGCCAGACTCAAAGGGTAGATATCTTTTATGATTCTACAAATAAAGATTTTCTGAAAAGGCTATATATAGAGTCTTTAGAAAATGTTGTATATTCTTTTTCTTTTTTTGACTAACTTTTTGTTGTATTCTTATATTATTTATTATTTTATCCCGTACCATATTAAATGAATTGATGGTGAACTGTATAGCTCTAGAATACAACTTAACTCTATGATACGGAAGTTTAAACCACTTTTTGTTGATGAGTTAACACCGTCTATGATTCACGCTGATTACACCTCATCATGACTGAGACAATCCATTCTTTCCTTCAACTTCTTCTCAATATAACTTAACGATTCACTGTGATATACCACACACTGATAAAAGTTTGAAACATTGTACTGATGGTTAGTCTATATATCATAGGCTATCACACGCACCAACCCATTCTTGCCCTTATATTCTTCTTTAAAGCTTTATGATTCAACATAATGTACCATAAACTGATGAGATCTTGACAAATATATGTGGATGGTTAAGCTAAAACACCACAGCTTATCACATGCATCAAACCATTATTTCCATAAATTACTCTTTAGAATTTCATGATTCAACGTATGACACCAGACGCTGATGAGAATTCGAAAAATTTGTGTTGATAGGTATATCATTGTCCACGATATATTACACGCACCTACCCACTCTTTCCCAATTACTCTTTTATTAAGAAGTTAATGATTCATTGTATTAGCCATACACTGATAAAACTTCAACAATCTTTGCTGATGGGTACATTTCATACTAGAATGTATTACATGCAACATACCACTCTTTCCTTTTTCATCAAATAAAAGTGATTAATGAGTCAGTGTATGTAACCACACACTGATGAAATCTCGCAATACTATGTTAATGATTGGTAGTTCAAACCCATACTATCAAGAGACATCACAAAGACTACAAAGTTGCATCTCTGATACTCTCCTCCAGTTCCATTCTCCTGCTGAAGTCAAAAGGGGGGTGAATAATCTTGCCAAAATTAAAGAAATTACTGGATGTTCAGCCAATCACAATCTTTATATGTATGCTTTTTCCCCTTCAATTATCAAAGTTTTGCATTTTTTTCCTTTAAGCTGGTACGCGGGGGGTACCACTTGGAACGGGACAGCGGGCACGTACGCTGGGCGTACGCTTAGGTACGTTGGGCGTACATGTATCTTCCAAAAACCCTAATGTGGGGTGTTTCACCCTATATATTCATCCTTAACCTTTAGGACTGGCCTCATCTCTTGTCCCTAAACCTCCAGAAAACCCTAAGCGTCCCCTTAGCCTCCATTTTTGCATCTTTGAACTTTTAAAGAGAAATTTGTGTTGTTTTGGTCCATCTTTGAAGAACCAAGAAGATAGTGAAGTTCATAGCTTGGTGGGATACTTTAGATCGAGAACCCTTCATCACATTGCAAGCTTGTTAAGGTATCAAGTTCAAACCTTGACTTGTCAATGTCTAGTTTCCTTTATGGGTTGATTTGGCTCACTTTGGTCCCCTTTTTCATGGATTTATGGTTTGGGTTGATTTTATGGGATCATTTCTTTAGATCTGACTTTGTTAGAGGTTTCCTTGGCATAACGGGACCAACTTTATGGGGTTTTAATCATCATTCATCTATTAAGCCATTCATTAAGTCATTTCTAAGATTAATAACTTCATGTACCCATGTATGAACGTAAAGTAAGCAACTTTATGTGTTATTTCAGCTCATGGAAGTCAGATCTACGTTTTGGGGCCTTATCTTAAGGTATTAAGTGCTTAATGGGATTTATGGCTTAGCAGAGGAGTACGTTGGGCAAACAACCCAGTACGTGCAGCGTATAAGCCCCAATGTGTGTATGCTTAGCGTACAGCTGGGTACGCCCCGTGTACTCAGTCTGGGCTTTGCGGTTTTAGGCTTCGAGTTTGGGCCACCTTTTGGGCTTAGATGCTTGGGTCCTTTTTGGGCCTTCTGAGTGTTGATGTTTTAAGGCAAGGTAAAGGATTGGGCTTTGGGGAAAAAGCCCAAGATGGAGTTGTGCCCAATTTTCCAATAATGGGCCTTGGATGGTTATTTAATGGTTGGGCCTTTTGGATCAAGGTTTGGGCCTGGGTCTTAGCCCAACTAAGGAAAAAGCGTAAAGTAGCCATTTACCCTAATATTGGACTATTAGTTTAGATTATAATCCAAGTATTAATTGGATGACTTTTATGTTGTGATAGTGCGGGGATTTTAGTGAGCTAGTAGCCGGAGACTTTCAGTATGATTCAACAGTGTGAGGTGAGTGTTCCTCACTGTACTTTTGGGTTGAAGGAACCAAGGCCGGCCCTTTTGGATTGTTATCCTGATTAATGTATGATTGAGTATTGTATCATGGTAGATAGGATGATGCTATGCTTAGTGATCTGTAAGATATGTCTATTTGTTAATTGTATGATTATCTTTTATATATATATATATATATATATATATATATATATATATATATATATATATATATATATGTGTGTGTGTGTGTGTGTGTGTGTCGACATGGTGTATGTGTGGTTGGGTTGAAACGGACCTGCTTTTTGCTGAAGGCCAACAGACCCAAGGCGTCCCGGATAAACTGAAGGCCAGTGGGACGTACCAGTCAGGCCAAAGGCCCGAAGAACGGTCCAGATGGGCTGAAGGCCCGGTGTGGCGTACCAGTCATGTTGAATGTTCTTTGAGCGTACCAGGTAGACTGTAGGCCGGTGGGGCGTTCCAGTCAGACTGAAGGTTCTGTATGCATGTTGTTTATTGTTATTATGTTGATTCTTTATTGGGTTGGTAATTTGGGGGAAACTCACTAAGCTTTGGGCTTACAGTTTTGGGATATGTTTCAGGTACCTCAGATGATCATGGTAAGGCGAAGGCTTGATCGTGCACCTCCTCATGTTTTTTTATGATTTTGGGAAAACTCTTATAATGGACATGTTTTGGAAACTATTTTTGTAAAAAAGTGATGATTTAGATTGTTTAAAAAGTTTAAAATTTTCGTGAAATTTATGAATGTTACACATTAACTTTTTGATGATTAGAATTTAGCAACAAATTCCTTAAATCCTTATTGACACACTAACTTTTTCATTATTTAGAATTTAGCCACAAAGGTTTCAAGACTTTGCCAC
This sequence comes from Lactuca virosa, assembly GCF_052849685.1. Classification (NCBI taxonomy): domain Eukaryota; kingdom Viridiplantae; phylum Streptophyta; class Magnoliopsida; order Asterales; family Asteraceae; genus Lactuca; species Lactuca virosa. The sequence continues at coordinate 91,019,592 of NC_136434.1, forward strand.
TTTTGGTCCTGTCATTTACCAAATGTGACCCATAAAGTTTTTGTCACATTAGTTTGTGGAGTTGGCACTTATGGTCCCCTACTCTCCTTGAAACATTATGCACACACAAAATAAAACCAACAAACGAGAGAAAACCAAAGAAACACCAAAACATGTAAACATAAAATTCACTATTAAATCACATAGCCCTTAGGAACAGTAGAGTTTTCCTTTTTCAGAGTTTTGCCATAAAACTTTTACATTTTTTTCATATCTAGTCCCTACAACAAAGGTTTTATATTTTTGGCAGATTTAGTCCCTACAACAAAGGTTATAGATCTCGAAGAATTTAGTCCCTATAACAAAGGTGTTACATTTTGGCAGATTTAGTCCCTATAATTTTTTAATTTATAGAAAAAGGTGCATGTAATTGTTTTTTCAAAAACAGTCAGTATATGTAAGATTTTTTTTATTTGGCAGGTTCGACCCTATACAAAACTAATTATGACATTTTTTGTTTTGTTTTGTTTTGTGTTTTTGGTGTGTTGATAAATTCTTTCTTCCAGTTTCAGTTTTTACGGGTAAAATAGTCATTTTATAGATTTTGGATCTAACATAGTAACAATCAGAAAGCTCGGGTCCGATTTTGTAATTTTCCCATTTCTTAACGTTTTTTTTGGTAAATTCTTTCTTCAAGTTTCAGTTGTGTAGGAAGGTTATGTATGTTACACTTCTAACATCGATGTACAATGTCTCTTAAGAATGTTATAAAAAATTATGTTTGCACTAATTATCATTTTAGAAATGTCATGACATTTACAAATTTCAATCAAGCCTCCACAAATTTCGCTAAACTTAGTCGAACCCGCGCCAACGGCGTGAGGGAGCGGGTGGGGGGTTACTAGTTGTTATGAATTTTGAAATAAATTTTATCTACACGTCTTATTTTGTATACTCAAATTGTTGGAAATGTTTTGGGAATTAGGTTATTTCCATTTTCCGATTTCATTCCAAAGTCTAATTCAGGTATTAATCATTAGGCTCTTAATTCTAACATTATTATTTTGAAATTTACTCGCAGATGAAGATGAAATCTATGGTCATGGGATTCTTGGAATTTTAGAAGGTCATAGTTTGTATGATTCGTTTTAAATTTTTTTTAATGATATTTGATTGAAAACCATCGTACTTGAAACCTATAATCTTAACTAATATTTTGAGCTTTAGGGACCAATTTTCCATATTGATGATTTTAATAATGGGTTAATATTTTTTAATTAAAACCTCAATTCTTTGACCCGAGGGGTGTTTCACTTTTTCACTTTCAATATTTATATTTAATATTAATATATGATATAATATTATCCTTTTAATTTACATGAAATTGTCTATTTGCGTTTTTGCCCTCTGCAGTTTTTAGTTTACGAAATTATATTTTTGATCCATGTGACGGTTTTGTACATGTAAGAGGGGTTAGAGAGACTAATGGTTGACAGTTTGTGCCACCCAGTTCACCACTTTCGCTTATGGTTTTGGTGGTGGAAGAGAATACGAGAAGTAGATTTGCAGCCAAATTGCATGTGAGATAGAAAGAGGGGGAAATAGGGTTTTGGTCACTATAGTGTTCGAGATGTCGGATCTATGAGGTAGTTAGAGAGGGGGTGGCGATTGTATTGTTGTTCTAACGTCCCAAAAATTCATAGTAAAATTTTCATTTTCTAAAGCAATAAACCATACGAACGAGTTGTTCCAAAACCGATTAAGTGAATATATTATTTAAACATCAGAGTGAAGACCATAAATTGCCAATGCGGAAAAACTCGGGGGGATGTTGTGCAGTCACGTCGGGCCCTTTCCTTTCGTACCTGAAACCATAAACATAAAACCATAAGCATAAAGCGTAGTGATCCCAAAATACCACATATCATACATACAATAGAGATTGTTATGTGCCAACCATAGTCTTTCCATTATGCCATGAGCCGTATCATGGTCTTTCCTTGCCAGGCCGGAGGCCAAAACCCTACGTCTTACAGACAAGTGCCAAGAGCCACCTCCTGGTCTTCCATGCAAGTATCACAAAGACAACTAGCATACTACATATAACTGCCAGGGTTCGGTCCCTGGTCTTGCATACAGTTTGTTGGGAGGCACCTCCAGGTCTTTCATACAAATGCCAATGGCCACCCCTGGTCTTCCTATATAACATAAACCAGTAGGCCAACATTGGTGCCTTCGACCCCCGAGTACGGTGAGGAGACTCACCTGAATCACAAAGCTGACTAACACTCAGCTCAATATCGTGCCGACCACCACTAATTGATCTCTCGCCGAATGATAGGTGCTAAACACCTCCTATCAATCCACAAAAAGTAAACCCTAAATCTACCTTCTAAAAATAGAAATTTAACCCAAAAGCAATGGTCAAAGTGAAAGTCAACCGCCCACAATACCAACTTTCCATCCTCACGTCGTGACCAGACCTTGGTCACATCGTGAGAGCCCACTCGGTCTGATTCCAACTCGCCTCGACCAAACCTAGCCAACTCAGTCAAGGAAAAATCATTTGAGCTGACCTCACAACGTGAACAGCCTTCTTTCACGTCGTGACCCCAATAAGCTCAGCAGAAACAGGGTCATTCAATCCTCACGTCATGAGTCCATATGTCTCACGTCGTGAGCACAATCTGAAGCAAAAAATCCAACGATTTAAGTCCTTAATACATTAAGTGTTTTACTCTAACTTTCCAGAAGGTCTTATAACTCCATAATACACTTAAAAGTCGAAACTTTATGGACATGTATGTCCAATACGTGTCTAGATCTCCTTTGGGACCAAAAATGTATAAAAAATTCATCAAACTTCCATGCAAAGATTCAAAACCCAACCATTCACTAGATCTAACCTATATAACATTCTAAGGCCCCTTTCAACCCATAAAGTTGCAAACTTTATGGTTTCCATTCATTCAAACTTGCTCAACAAGGAGAAAAGTGGAACAAAACTTAGATCTAACCATATGCAATAATAAAAGTGGAAGCTTTGACACTTACAAGGGTCTAGAGACAGTATGAGGTGATGATAATGTTGATTCCTTGCAAGCTCCACCAAAAGATCACCTTCTTCTTCTTCTCTTCTGCTTCAAGCCAAGAAAGCTCCAAAAACCTCAAGATTCTAACAAGGAATGAAGGCTAGGGTTTTCTAAGGTGAAATGGGGTTTGGAGGCTGATAATGAACCCTAAAATGGGTTTAGATGGGCTTAAATACGAAGGAAACCCTAACATATCATGGGCTTGGGTTGCATTAGTTCTCACGTCGTGAGCCTCTATGCCTGACATCGTGAGATCAGTCCGGGACAAAATTTACATCTTAACCCTCCTTAGATCGTGACCACTCAAAGGTTACGTCGTGAGACCCCGATTCTTCCAAAATTCAACCTATTGACTCATTGACACCCTAAATTGATCCATCCTGGAAAACAGGTGTTACAACTCTCTCTCTCTCTCTCTCACTCACTTAAATTAGATTTCATATTCAAAATCACTCCTTCCTACTTACTAGAAACGGCAGACAACCTAGAAAATTATTTCACAACCCCGATACGGACTAGGAAGTCAACGCATATAGACAACTGTCTTCCAGTACTACAATCAAAAACCAAATCTTAGCAGATGTGACATACCATGACGAATAACGAGTATGTGATCCACTTACTTTAACCGATGAGGAGTTACCATCACTACTCTACCTGAAATCCAAAAACCCAATACCTTGTCTGACTTCCAACCAGGCAGAAACATTCTTTCACAACCATAATAACTTCATTTGCAACCCGAACCAGACAAACCTCTCTGACCATGAGCTATTCCACTGATACCGGAGGATAAACTTGAGCATTTTCCGATGCCTAAAACCTCGCACCCGAAGCAAAGGCGACTCCCAGCATGAGTCTCAATCATTGGTGCCAACCACTGCACTATCACATCCTACTAACCAAACATTCTCATTTTCGATCTACCCAAGATCTCTTGAGCTTTGATTTGGTCAACTAATTATCTGAAGCGTCGAATTCCTGACCGGTCGTTGAAACTGACATCCTCTCAAACGACCGTACCATGAGACTCTATCCAAGAGTCTATCTAGAAAAAGCTACTCTAGCCTGCTTGAATATAAAGCTCCAACAACCCTCCTATTCCGACCAGGTGCAAGATAACCAACCTTCACATGGATGAAATGACCTACTTTGCTCTAAGTGAATGTTACCAGTCTAGTTGTAGTCTTACATCAAAATCGGCCCCAGATTGGCCTACAACCTTCCTCAACCCCATGAATGTTGTGGCCTTCCCACACTCTTACAACCCATCAAGCCAGGGTTTAACTCTACCTAGAGAAAACTACGAGACAAATCGTAGATTCGCAACACCCTCACAGCTGCTCATTGACTAGGTGAATGCTACAGGTCACCCCGCAATCTTACAACACCTCAACCACTACCTACCAACCTAGTGAATGCTATGACAACCCTCACAATCTTACAACACTTCTACCACCGCCTTCCAACCTACTGAATGCTACAGCCACCCCGCAGTCTTACACACTTCTATAACAACCATTTACCCACCATATCCAAACAAAGTAAATTTTGGGTCAAAGCCTCATTCAACTTTACCCCAATCAGGTGTTCAGGTCATGATTCAAGTCCCCAAGCCTTTACCAGACAAGAATACGTAGAAAGGCTCTAACACAACCCTCAACCTGAGACTAGACACGAACCCAACTTGCCTTACAACTAATACTGTACATTCTCGGACAAGATAACCTAAATTTCTATCATATGCTTTCCTGATGACAACGCACCACTTCACATAACCACTTGAGTAAACCTTAGATCAAACCACACTCAGAATTAGCTCTCCACTTGCCTATGGTATCGGACCCCTCCTTGTTTCACGCCTTGAATCATTCTCATTAATCCAAACGGTTCTCCCCCACTTGGATTGAACTACACTCTACCAATATCATAACCGTTGGATTTATGAACCATCTCATAACCTCAACTTACGACAAGCACAACAAAACTCTTTATCAAATCTGACAGATCACCAACTCAACAACTCACTTGCCGAAATATCGATGTACTTAAACTAACGCCAGTAGATACTAGTCGATTTATGCTGACAGTCCCAATGGCTGAAACAACCCAGGAGAATAAAGTGTCATCCTTACCCAAGAGTGATATGTCACTGCAGCTCATACCCTACCAACTGTAACGGTCGACAACCTGAGCATACAAGGACTAACATTCACTGACCAGCCAACCCTAGTATACACACACTCACATTCCACAGACAGACGATTACACTCTAGAAATCTCAACGAACTCAAGCTCCTCAAGAACCTTCCATTGATTCCACTTCAAAATCATCGGCGGATTTATCAGATGAAAAAGAACAAAATCTCAATTATCGAAACCGATATCCAACCAATTCAATGGCCTACTTGCACTAGAGAAATTCCCATGTGAATCTGCAACTGACTGCAATATGAAGGTATGACATTGACAACTACCGATCTTACACCCACCATCAAACCAATTCATTATTTTCTTGTAACACCAAAAGACCCCTACAAATCCTTCATTCAGACCCGGCATGTCCACCTTGCGGATTCCTTGAATTCCTTGTTGATACCACCAAAGATCCAACTGGCTGTTGGTCTTCTCTCACTTAAAGCTTGTTCTAACGATGGTCAATGCCTCCCACATCGAGATCCCAAACCGGATCACCTGAATATCCTCTAAGCACGACTCTCGGTATACAAAATAGCATAGGAAGATTCTCAAAATAAAATGTCCAGACCATAATGAGGAAAATTTCTAATTTCTAGGTGGACTCTTAGATAAACCACACATAGCGTCTCACACACAACAAATAATCACAAACGCAAATAATAAGAGCATGAAGGAATACATAACTGCAAGGTCTTGAAGTCTTGGCTCTACCTCCTGAGCAACCGCAAGTGATGGGGTCTGAGCCGCCCCAATCAGCAACCGTGGGCAACTTTCCCTAATATGACCAGGCTGATGACAACGATGACATAATTCTACCTCCAGGGTGCAGTCTTGGCGAACGTAACCCTTCCAACTGCACTTGCCACATTTGAACTTGCAGTGCACAAGCTCGTGGGTCCCTCCACCCTTAGTGAGAATGTCATGGTCCCTTTGGCCTCCAACACTAGGCATGACAACCTCAAGTTGCTCATATGTTGTTAGCAGAGTTGGATCAGGAATCCACTTCCTCTTTCCTATTTTCCTCTCTAAACCAAGCTCCCACGCCCGAGTTACCCCGATAATCCTAACAGTTGCCTGAACGGCTAAAATCTGATCCTCGAACTTGGCGACCAACGTGTCAGCAATGTGACCAATAATGACAGGCAATTCCTCTTGTAAGGCCCGTGAAACCTCAGTGACAATCCAATCACGAAATCGATCCCCCAAAAGTCAAGATGTATATCCCACCTTTGATCCCTCAGAGCAAGAACTAACAATAGGATCCTCCTTCCCAAAGAACTCTGGGGCTTCATAAGGCCTAATCTCCTGACGAGTGAGAGTTTGAGCCCCAAACTGTCATGTGGAAATCTAGGCCCGAAAAACCCCGAGATGCTCATCCAAGATCTCAATGATCCCCTCTTTAACCGTATCGAATATCACACTAGTCTGCTCCAAAATACCGCGGGTGATCTCCGATGAGATGAACTCCCGTATCTGCTCAACAGTTGGCTCAGCACCAACACCTGAGCTTGAACCAGATCCTCCTCCACGAGTGTTCATCACCATGCTGAAAAGTAACCATACAATAATCAAAACATACTCACAAAACTCCTCATCCAAGCTTCCTAGATTCTCTGTGACTCTCCCTGGTTCGAGTATGGATCATGTGCTTTCAGTAGTATGGGCCCAATACTACCTTCCACACCTATCCATACTTTCCTCAAGAATTATCCCAAATCCTCAAAGTCACCTTCTCAAACTAATACTCTAAGTACTAATGGATTTTACATGTTACAAAATTTTATTCTGGCGGAAAAACATAAACCTTAAGTTCACATGCACCCTAAAGGATCTATGTTCTCACTATGATTTGCAAACAACTATTGAATATCAAGAACCCTAGAACTACATTTCTATTTTCGAAAACACTAAAGGGTTATTAGAAAAATACATACCTTAGTTTATAATTGCAAATAAACTAGTAATCCTTCCTTATTGGTCTTCAAAAAGCAAGCACCAGAAGTCTCGTGCCTCTAAACGCTCACACCCAAACCCTAGCAAATCGGAGGCTAAAGAGAGAGACGAGGAGGAAGGGAATTTTCGAAATTCTCTTTGGAATGAGGTTAATTTAGAAATTCATAACCCAAGGGTGTTTATATAGGTGATAGGGAGGCTAAGGATAAGGCGAGCTTCCTTAGATAAGCCTTTGTCCATTTTCTTGCTCCCTAAGGCATTCCAAGCTTCCTTAGAGCCCAAGAAACCCTCTAGAAACCCTATAACCATCTAGAATTCCGTCCCCCCTCCAATAGAGTTTCTAGAACTAGTCAATGTTCAACTTTTAAACATTGTCACCTTTAGTCCTTCCACTTTTAATTAATCGAATTAATCCCAAAATTAGTTCCAATTAATTTCTGATTAATTCTTAATTAAACAATACTATTTCTAATTAATATATTATTCTCATAATATTTAATAAATCATTTATTTGGATTTCTAATTAATTTATTAATCATATAATAAATTAATAAATCAGTCTCTCTCTCTAAATAATATTCCAGTCCATTACTAGGTTTGAGAGCAACCCAAAAGGACTTCGCTAATAATTCAAGATTATACTAATTTAGTTATTAGCTTAGACACCTAATCCAACAGTCTCCCACTTAGATAAATGTAAAACTAAATTACTGGTATAACTTCTAAATTAAACAGCAAAGGGGGTTTTCCAAAGCAACTGTCGAACTCTGATCCGATCAGATATTTGTCCTTTAGAAAAGTGATCAAATATTCATTCGTTCTTCTAGATATCGTATGGACATGATACATATATTAGAATCAATCTCTTTGCCCAAATTATGTTTCTCGGTTTCCTGATTTATGACGATTGTATTTAGACTACTAATTGAACACATCAATTCAGTCTGGGCTTGGCCAAGCACTTCAGATGTCGACAACAAATCATCGAGGGGCCCAAAGATATCGCTTTTCCAGTTAGGTAAAAGGGAACGAATGAATTTGGACTCATATGCTTGTATCTTTTACTCACCAAATCATACATGACACTACATTTTATAACATCGCGTTACTGATGCGTTTTTGCAATACCAATGCACAACCGATTTGAAAATTACAACTCATATATCTCCATTTCAATAATATAAGATATTATCGTCTCAAAATTACTCGTGATAAAATCCATGAAGTAATTCTCTAGGCGTGGGTTTATCCAATACTCAAACTCTCCATTTTCTAAGCACTCATGAACGTTGTAGCAACATAATTGATATGTCTAAACTCATTAGACAATCTACAATCCAATTCATGACAGTCTTCATTCACCACTTACTTCCTAAAGTATGAGCGACTATGGAATTTCGAATAATCAAATCATTCATGAAGTAAAACATGAAAAGTGATACACAATAATAAACTAATTAACTATGGTCTCAAACCTATTTAATATAAATAAATCTTTATTATTTAATCACCATAATAATTACGACTTTATTCATTGTATAATGTTTCGAGTAATCAACTAACCACTTGAAGTAAATAACATCAATTATGCCATGTTATGAACATGCATACTATACCTCTCTATGGTTCTTGCTTTGTGAACAGATCGATTGGACACTATTCTAATGATGCTCATTTCACAATTCCAAATTCTTGTCACTATCTAAAATGTATTGGAATTCCAACCTTACATGAATTGACCTTTTGTGATGTCGAGGCTTCAAAGTCACAAAGACTGGGCCAACGATATTACAGAATGTTATATTGGAACTTTATTACTAGAAACAATTCCAAGATAATGAAGGTTCAAATTCAAGGTACACTCCTTGAACACTTCTCTTGCATTAAAGTTTCCAACTCACATATAGATTTAATAATCAACTCCTATTATGGAAACATTTCCATATTCCCATATGACCATCAATTTTGATCAAGAATCACCTCAATCTAGAATCATGTCACTATGGTATGACCAAATTAATACCATACTTCCAACTGTCCACAAGAAACCAATCTTCAGTAAACCTCAGAATGTTCTTGATAGTTGTTTAACAACTCTATTCACACAAAAATTATAATCCTTTTCCTCTTAATGCTCAAGGCATTTGGAAAAAATAGAATAAGTGAATATTATAGCATATGTAATCGATCCTATAACTGAAGCGTATAGGACTCGATTCATTATGTCTTACATAAGGATCTGATATTTGTTTTGTCTCTTGCTATAATATTTCCATATATTGAATTTCCTATGTTGAACTATTTCAACATGATATTCATATATGTCTATGGGTAAGTTCTATTAAAGTATACAATCTAATCCTTTAGATTCGAAACGAAGCATGAGTGTCCTCTCCCTTAAGCTTACTATAGCGAAACAATTCCCAAACTTTGAAGTTTGCAAATTGAGAACTTTATTCCCTACGAACAATATTGTCAACATGCAATACTAGCATAACAGTTATGCTCCCACTAGCTCTGACATGTACCCATAAATCAACTGGACTTCTATAAATCAATACTCTTGACTTTCTTATAAAAGTACAGATTTATGTTACGTGATGCTTCGATAAGTCTCTAAATAGATTTCTTAAGCTTATACACCTTCATTGGATAGAATATATGTGTGTGTTTAAACCCTTTAAAAACAAATAACTATAAGTCTTTGAAAGTTCAAACAACTCCTTGCCATTCCTCACAATTCGAAATATGAAAAGGGATGTCGTAATCATATTATGAATATGAGAATGCAATTAACATAGTCAATATCCATATTGATCTTTATCAGATCTTTGAAATCTATTAACGAAAGTGATTCATCATAATCATTTTCATGAAATATAGTGAATAATTACCACATAGATTTCAAGGTGTATATGCTCCGATCCATGTGAATCTATCATTTGCATTTTACAATTATAAGATAAGGTTTAGGACAAACAAAATTCAAATTTAGCTTTCATTCATGGACGCAATTCTAAACTTCTTGCCCTCTGGTAGCTCAAGGGCCTACCAATGCTTCCATGTTGTTAGCAGCTCGCCCATATCGATCAATGTATGTGCTTTTTGCTTTTGTAGTTAAATGAAAACATATAACTCATAAGCATTGCCAACTCAAATAGAAGTGCATAGAAATAATAATGTGACAACTGGACACGATAGGTTAATAACCTCAGGTCGTGTGCTAGTAATAACTAAAATGTGTATTGTCGATTGAATCTTGAAACTCTCAAGACCAATACGACTCCCACTGACTTCTTGACATATGAGTTTTTTCTGAAGTAACATTCCTTGACGAGCTAAAACAAATATTCAAAAGTTCGTGTGGATTCTCAACAAGAAAACACTTCATAAGATAGGTATCAGCTTATCTTTATTTCTCAATTAATGAAAACATCACAACTCCAATTCTGTATGTGCTAGAGTAAGAAAACATCTTTAATCCACATATTTCAAGGTGTTTTCAACCTTCTTAGTTAGAAATAAGTTTCAAGATACGACTTGTAGTTACTAGAGTATGACTCTAAAACTTGATTGGAAACGAAGTATGACTCGTCTCTTGATTGAACCATTTCAATAATATCTGATTCCTCTTCTTAGTCATATAATTGCACTAAGATGTTCTTCAAGGATCAACTGTGATATAGTTCCACAATCATTAAGATGATCGTAAAACATGATGCTAAAGTACTCTCATTTCCTGATTGGAGAAGCTTTTATCTTTCTGCCTAATAGATTCTTCTATTCGTTCTGCTATTCTTTGAAAACCTTTTTCGAAAGTAGTAGAATTTTGTTCAATCTTATGAACAAAACCAATGTTGTAAAAATCGATCGGCGGTCGACTGGCGATAAGCAATTAATCAGACTCGGTGGGGATTAATCGGCGATTAATCGGGGACCCTAAATTATTAATAAAATTATTTAAAAAATTAATATTTCCTAAAAAATTAAGTATTTGGAAAATTTAAATTTTGGAATTTTGGAATTTTAAAAATTTTAGTATAATATTTTAAAATTTTAAAGCTTAAAATTTTAAAATTTTAAAATTTTTGTGTAATATTTTAAATTTTTTTTTTTTTTTGAATTTTTTAAATATTTCCCGCCTATGACCGCCGACGACCGTCAAGGCCGTCAAGCCCGAGTTTGACCGATTTTGACCAATTTCCGCCAAGCACCCTAATCGTAATTGGTTCGAGGCCGCCAAGCGATTAATCGGCCGCCAAGGCCGATTTCTTCAACACTGAACAAAACATATTTACTTAAATATCATAAAATCATGACAAATTGAGTTATCGTCCTTTGTGGTGGATCTAAAGAGTCCATGTCAATATGTATTAGATTCATTAGTCCTTCATTTGACTCACATAAACATGTGATCAATGAATTAGTCATAATTTTCCAATGAACAAGATTCTCGTATACTATACAATACGACTTGTATAACACCAGGTATCTGTCCACTTGGTGGTGAGATTTCTTCCCCCTTGGTCAATTACGGCAATATCACAAGCTATATCATAAGAATCAAATCCACAATTAATATTTCTAATATTAGAAATATAACCAACACTTTCATAAATGTCATTACAAGGAAATATATAAAATGAGTCAACCAGATAAACCAAAATTTCACTTTTAATGAAAATAAACAAAAAATTGGTACTTGTCCTTACAATGCATAAAATGAAAATGTTTCTAGACATCTCCTAAGAGTAATAGCAATATATTAAATTATCCCAACTCCTTCGTAGTAGCTCCAAATTCTGATCTTCGAACCATGTGACCAAAGTCTATTACTCATGATCAGATTTAGTTCACCTTGCTCAAGCTTCCTTCTTTCTCTTAGGTCCTTTAATATTATCAAAATGTGATCATCACATCATGTATTAAGAGTCTACGAATAGGAACCTATAAGACAATGGAGTCAGATAATGGATGTATCTAAAGTAGAGTCATACGACTTGACTTTACTATCTTTAAGCTCTTTCAGGCATTTTGGACAGCTTTGTTTCCAATGTCCCTTCAGTTGGTAGTAAAACAAATGGACTCTTTGGGGTCAACACATGGAACGATCCAAAAACTAGCCATTTCTCTTTACCATATGATCAAACAGTTTGATCTTGGATGACCCCTTTCCATTGGGAAGAGAAATGTTTTCTGGACCACCATTGTCACCATTCTCAATGTCCATGGAAACCTTAGAATTAGACCCAATAAGCATCTTTGCCTTAGATGTGTTCTTAAGCATTTCTGCTTCAGCAACAATCAACATTTGGGTCAGATCAATTAGGTTCACGTCGATATTTCTCATATAAAAGTTCTCAATGAACTAATCATATGACTTTGGAAGCTAAAGAAAAACTAAGTCAATGGCTTGCTCCCTTGGGAAAAAACATCCATTCTATCCAACTTGTAAATGTACGATTTCTTTTTAGAACATGCGTACACACAAAGTTTTCATCTTGAAGTTAATATGCCAATAAGGATTGAGTAGTCTTGTATCTTTCAACTTGAAGAAAACGTGATGTTGGGAGAGTCACAGGAGAAGGAGATGATTTCTAGTTCCATCATTTCCTAAGGAAGGGAAAACAATTTTACCTTGACTTGAAATTGGAAGAACATCTTTAGAAGATTGAGGAAAACTTTTTCCTTAAGAATGAGGAAGATCATTTCTATATGTTGGATTTGGTGTCTAATCCCATAACTATAATTTGTATGTACTTGATTTAATATGTAGCATGGTCCTTTTGGGTTGTCTTCACTCATGCAACTTGACAGGATAACTAGTGGAGAGATAGTAGAATTTATTATGTGAAATAGTAAACTAGTACTCAAATGATTTTATTAATATATTACAAGATTAATATATTATTTGGAAATCATATCATTATTTGGTGATTAATCAGAAATTAATTTGATATTAATTTTGGGATTAAAAGAACTGATTAATAATGGAGGGGCTGTTTTGCAAATCATTAATAGTTGCAGAACTGGGCTATTGGACTCCTTAATTAGGGATGGACGAAATCCTATAGGGAGGCCCTATAGATTTCGTCCAAGGCCTCATAAGGAGGAGTCCATGGGCTGCTTAAGCCTTAAGCAGGAATTAGGGTTTCCTCCAGAAACCCTAGCAGCCCACAGCTATATAAACCCCTTCATACACTAGGAATTTCGGCCCTATGCTTCTTTGAAGAACCCTAACCGATTTCTAGTGTCTCTCCTCTCATCCTTTGCATTGGGTGTTTGTGACTCCATTAGAGGTGCAATAGTTGGGGCACTAAGCTTTCAAGAGTCAAGGATCTTCAAGGATTGTTCTTGTTATTACTATATAACAAGTGAGGTAATATTCTAACCCTAATTTTATATATGAATTTCGAATCTTGTATGCTAGATCTAGGGTTATTGCTTTGGTGTTCTATTTGCATATTCAATTAGTGAAAAACCTAGATCCAAAGCAATTAGGGTTGCATGATCACATAGGAATGTAGATATGCTCATAACCCAGCAGTGGTATCAGAGACTAGGATGTTTTTCAATTGAATTAATGCAATAGTGAACTGTCCAAAGAACAAGAAAATCATTTTTTGCTGTCTGGAGGCTGAACTGGACAAGTTCAATATGGAACTCGAAGAGTTGGGTGAACTCGACGAGTTCCTTGCCCAACTCGACGTGTTGACTCGTCAGTTACCTAAAATTTCGATTTTCAGATCAGATTTGGATTAGGATAATTGTCATAATTCATTTTTAAAGCCTAAAATCGAATTTTCCGAAAGATAACATGATATCCTTATTTAAATTGAATGATTTGGTTGAATTTGTGGATTATGATAAGATTATATTCCTAATTTAAATTTAACCTTGTATTTTGAAAAGTTTTAAAATACACCCTTTGGTTTTATAATTTAAAATTTGATTAAATAGCTTTAATTTTGAAATCTTAAATTTTAGAACCTTAGTATTTTTGAATAGTTTAAAAAAAGATAAACCCTCATGGATTTTATTAAATTAATTAAGTGTTTAATTAAAAAAGAATTGATAAATCCATTATATGGTTTAAATTTAACTAAATTAAAGGATTAATGTATTAAAGGATTAAACCACATAGTATTTTAAAGGTAAAAATACACCCTTATACTATATAAAATTAAAAGTCTAATATATTATATATGTATAAGAAAAGTCAGTCTTACCGTTACTAGGCCTCATTCACGAAGCTGATCTATAAGAGGTGTTTAAGGAAGTGGCCTGTAAAATGACCGACATTGGGTATCCACTCTTACCCACCACACTCTTGAATAGTGGAGGATCGTTAGCCGAAAGGGTAGGATAGGACTCTAAATCCTCATTAAAATTATAATGAATTATAAAGTAACTAAACGCTTTTATAAATTCTCAATCTTATTTACTTTAGGAAAAATATGAATTTGATGTTAACCCATGAAATTGCACATTGCACCTAATTGGTCGTTAGTGGAGCGTGTGTGGTTAACAGGCACACTATTATGGGACTAATGAAGGATGGCAATGGGTAGCTCGTTAATTAACATTGATCAATGGAGCGTGTGTGGTTAACCGGCACATTGATTAGCTGATAAATGCCATCGAGAGTACCAAGCTAATGTGCATGGTTATTCACACCTTGTTTGTGATCCTCGGTATCCCAGTCACAAACATGAAGGTCATAATCGAGATTAAACATGCCATTGAAAAGTTCAATGAATCTTAAAAGATCTAGGAATTAATTTAAAACCTAATTCGTTTAAAATTTCGTTTTCATGGTGGAATTGGTGAATCGCCATTTACCTACCTACAAATAATTTACAATTGGATTACGCCATCCCTCTTCCGAATTGTGAATTATTGTGTTGGTTCCTAGCCTTAATATTTCATTTGGGTGTTATATTAAGGATTAAATCAACTAACTTAAATTTCTCCATTTTGTAGATGTCTAGTTCTGACAACTATGGTCTTCCTCAATCCTTTGGAAAAGGTTTTCCTTTTGAAGATGATCTTCTACGTGTCGATCAAGGTGAAAGATCATTCCCTTCGTCGTGCATTGGTGAAACTGGAAATCATTCTTCTCTTCCTCCACCTCCTCCAGTGATTCTCCCTGACCCACATTTTTGTCGACTTGAAAAGTTCAAGGCCATTGAAGCCCTATTAGCATGAAAACACCGAGATGGAAGTTATGTGTGTGCACACGTCCTGAAGATGAAGTCACACATTGACAGATTGGGAATGTTGGGTGTCGTTTTCCCAAGGAAGCTAGTTGTTGACATGGTTCTTCAATCGCTTCCTGAGTCATATAGTTAGTTCCTCAAAGACTACTATACGACAGATCACGACGTAACTCTTATTGATCTGACATATTTGCTAATTCCTGCTAAAGCATCAATGCTTTGGCTCACTGGTCAAGCAAATTTGTTTGGAGGATCAGTTTCCCGAAGTCCCATAGACATTTGTGATGGCAACGGTGATAGTCCATAAATGGTTTCTCCTCCTAAGGGGGAGAAATCGGCCAAGGTCAAAAAGTTTGACCATAAGAGAAAGGCCAGTTCTGATATAGTTCCATGTGCCGATGCTAAAGAATCCATATGTTTCTACTACCAATTAAAGGGGCATTGGAAGCGAAGCTGCCCTGACTACCTGAGATATCTTAGAGATGGTAAAGTCAAATTGTATGACTCTACTTCAGGATCGAAGAAAATAAAGGAAGCTTAAGAGGGAGTAAAGGATGACTCTGATCTGAAGAAATGGATTTCGGTCACATGGTTCAAAAGATCGGAATTTAGAGCTGCTACTTAGGAGTTATGATAAATTGCTTAGGAATATTTAGAAACATAGTTTTCATATGTATTTGCAATGTTGAGAATGGATTTGATTCTTAGTTATATCGTGTGTGGCAGTGTCGTAATTTACCAAGTGAGGAAGGATTCTCATCACCCAAGTTTCAATTGGACGATAACTTGGAATCATGCGATTTGTATTGTGTGATGTATGAGAATCTTGGTCTTTGGGAAATTAAAACTAATTCCTTGTTCACATGTATATGTGAGTCAAGTGAAGGATTAAAGGATCACAATGATGTGAACTGGTCAGATCCACCACAAAGGACGATAAAGTCTATTCGTCATGATTTACTGTTGATGCAGTAAATATGGTTATGCTTACAAGATTAAGTATAATTCTGATACCTTGAAAAGTTTCAAGGTGTAGCAGAACGAACAAGAAGAATCCATTGGGCAGAAAGATAAAAGTTTCTTCAATTTGAAAGGAAAGGAGAGTACTTTAGTATCGTGTTTTATGATCATCCTAATGATTATGGAACCATGTCACAATTGATCCTCTAAGGACACCTTAGTGCATTTATATGACTAAGAAGAGGAATCGGGTATTGTTGAAATGGTTAGATCAAGAAGATGAGTCATACTTCGTTCCGATATCAAGTTTTAGGGTTATACTCTAGTTACTCCAAGTTGTACCTTGAGTAACATGTTATATGTAGGTTTACAACACCTCATGAAATGTGGAGGAGAAATGTTTTCTTACTCTTGCACATTTTGCAATTGGTAGTTGTGATGTTTTGGTTTAAACAAAGACCAACTAAGACCAATTATATGAAGTGTTTTCTTGATAAGAACCCAAACTAACTCTTGAATATTTGTTTGTTGAGAAATGTTCTTTGACAGAGAATCTTATATGTCAAGAAGTCAGTGGGAGTCTTGTTGATCTTGAAAAGTTTCAGGAGACAATCAAGAATAAACCTTTTAGTTATCACTAGCACATGACCTAAGTTTAATAACCTATCGTGTTGACACATTCTTGTTTCTGTTCCCATTCCAGTTAAGTTGACTATGCATGTGAGTTCTATGAGTTCTCATTTGATCGCATAAGGCATAGCACCTTGATCATTGAAAGTACATTGATTTGTATGGGTGAGCTGCTCAATAACTTAGAAGCACTGGTAGGCCCTTGTGCTACCGGATGGCAAGAAATTATGATTAAGCAAGTTCAGTCCATATGAGTTTGAATTTGTCATAAACCTTGTCTTATGATAGTGGTTAGAAATGACAAATTAACATGGATAGGAACACATACACTATAAAATCTAAGTGGCAAGAGGTTTCTCTACTTCATGAAAAATGATTGTGAGGAAACGCTTTCACTAGTAGCTTTCAAAGGATTGATTAATATCATTAGAGTTATCAGTTGTGATAATTGCCTTCTCAAATTCAAGTATGATTACGGCATCCTTTTTCATAGTTCGAATTGTGAGAAATGGCAAATAGTTTGAACATCCGGGACTTATTGCTATAAGTTCTAAAAGGGTTTAGACACACATATAAGCTGTCTAATGAAAAGTGTATAAGCTTGAGAAGTCTAGATAAAGACTTATCGAAGCACCACGTATCAGAAATATGAACTTTGGTAAGAAAGTTAATAGGTATTGATTTCTAGAAGTCCAGCTGATTTCTGAGTACATGTCAAAGCTAGTGGGAGCATAATTGTTATGTTGGTAAGAACATAATTGTTATGCCAGTGGGAGCGTGATTATTATGTTAAGTGTTGCAAGTTAGCAATGTCATTTATAGGAAACAAAGTTCTAAATTTGCAAAGTTGCAGAATTTGGAAATTGTTTCGCTATAGTAAGGCTTAAGGGAGAGGGCATTTATACTTCATTTCGAATCTAAAAGCTTAGATTGAAGTTTTTAATGGAACTTAGTCATGAAGGTATATGAATATCGTGTTGAAGTAATTCAACATAGGAAATTCTATATATGGAAATATTATAGCAAGATACTGATCAAGTATCATGTCTTTATGTAAGACATTATGAATCAAATCCCATATGCTTCGTGAATCAAATCCCATATGCTTCGGATATAGGATCGATTGCATATGATATAACATTCGCATGTTCTGATTTTTCCAAATGCCTAGAGCATTAAGAAGGAAAAAGGATTGGAATAGACTAGAGTTATTAAACAACTATCGAGAACATTCTGAGGTTCGCTAAATATTGGTTGCTTATGGACAGTTGGAAGTATGGTAATGGATGGACCATATTGACATGTTCTGAATATAGGTAATTCTTGTTCAGAATTGATAGTCATATGGAAATATGGAAATGTTTCCATTATGGGAGTTGGATATTAAGATCTATGTGTGAGTTAGTAACTTTAATGCAAGAAGGATGTTCAAGGAATGCTCTTTGAATGTGAGACTTCATTTCCATGGAATTGTTTTGTAACAAATCTCCAATGGAATGTTTTGTAATATCATTGGTCAAGTCTCTATGATTTTGGTGCCTAGACATTACAAAAGGATCAATGCATGTAAGTTTAGACTCTAATAGATTCTAATAGTGGCAAGAATTTAGTATTCTTACACTTGCGATAAGGATTTAAATTGTGAAATGAGCATCATTGGAAATGTGTTCAATTGATCTATTTAACAAAGAAATGACCATAGATAAACATAGTGTGCATGCTTGGAGCATGGGATGACTATTGTTTTAATTCAAGTATTAAGTTGATTGTTCGAAACATTATACAATGAATAAGGTCTAATCAATATGGTGATTAAATAATAAGTGTTTTATTTATAATCAAAAGTTTTGAGACCATATTGGTTTAGGTTATTCTTGTGTTTCACTTTGCATGTTTTACTTCCCGAATAATTGGATTATTCAAACATCCACATTCATTCATCCTTTGGAAGTAAGTAGTGAATTAAGATTGTCATGAATCCGACTGTAGATTGTCTACAGTGTTCATGAGTACTCCAGAAATAGGATTTTGAGTATTGGATTAACCTACGCTCAAGTATTACTTCATGGATTTTATCACGAGTAATTTTGAGACGATAATATCTTATATTCTAAAAACGGAGACATATGAGTTGTTGTTTACGAGTCGGTTGTGCATTGATAATACGTAAACGCATCAGTAACTTGGTGTTATAAAACATATTGTTGTGTGTGATTTGATGAGTAAATTGTGCAAGCATATGAGTCGAAGTTTATCCATTTCTTTTACCCTAAATAGAATAAAATCAATATCTGTGGGCCCCTTGATGATTTACTGATGACACCCAAAGCGCTTGTGTAACACCCGCAGATTCGGGTTACTCAATTTAGAGACAATAAATGCAAAAATAACTTTTTTTGATATAAGATTATTTAGAATAAATAATCTTGACCAAGTTATAGTATATGTCACAAGGGTTCCATACATATAAAGAACACTGAAATATGAGTTATAACAAAGAAGTTATGACCCGTCGAAGTTTTACGGCAAAACTGGCACGACACCGAGAATCGTAAAAAGTGAATTTACGATAAAATACTTTCTAGCCTTAGCGATATAAACGAAAGTCGTAGTACATGTTAAACCGAGAGTGTGCATAAAAAGAACGTCCAAATCTGACTTCGTATGACAAAGTTATGATTTTTCTAAGATTTAGCATAGCAGTGCACAACCCGAAATTCGAATTTTAGATCGGTCTATTTTTAACCAAAACAGTCTAAACGACAATTTAAGATCTCATTAATAGGAGCTCAACGATAAAAATACAGTCGAAAACGGAGCTCGTATGCAAAAGATATAGACGAAACTTAGTCCCTACTCTTCAAGCGCGGCAAATTCGATACAGATTTGTAAATTCGAGATAGAATGAGAATTAGCCAATGGAGTCTAAATGAAAGTTGTAGTACTCATAAATACCAACGCGTGGATATAAAGAAAGTCAAGAATAGAGCTCGTATGTTAAAGATATGGACGAAACTTCGTCCCTACTCTTCGAGCGCGATAAATTCGATAAAGTTTTGTAAATCTTATATAGAATGAGAATTAGATGACGACGTCTAAATGAAAGTTGAAGTACTCGTAAATACCAACGCGTG
This sequence comes from Lactuca virosa, assembly GCF_052849685.1. Taxonomy (NCBI): domain Eukaryota; kingdom Viridiplantae; phylum Streptophyta; class Magnoliopsida; order Asterales; family Asteraceae; genus Lactuca; species Lactuca virosa. Next base: position 91,039,758 of record NC_136434.1, read on the forward strand.
GATATAAATAACGTCAAAAATGGAGTTCGTATGAACGAGTTATAATTTTTAATATCACATTTACGTATTAAAATAAAGTGTAAATCATATATATATATATATATATATATATATATATATATATATATATATATATATATATATATATATATATATATATATATATCATTAGAAAGGTATCGACGATGCGGTCGTTATAAGACTCGTGTTGAGTACTTTTGATATTTACAAATATCATTAAATCTATTTAAAATAGTATTATAAAGGGATGTTTAGTCATTTAAGTAAATATAGAGGGTGATTTTTGAAAATTCCATTACTATAAATAAGAGCCTCTAGCCTCTCATATTTCTTGCACCATTCTCTTGATTCAAGAGTCTTTCTCTTCTTATCCCCGAGCATTTCGGTCTCTCGTGATTCGACTTCTCTTTCTGTAGTTTTAGTATAGTAAGGTGAGCGCTGAAGCGCTGCAAGAATCTTTCTTAGAAAGATTTAGCGACGAAGTTCTGCCCCTGCAGAGCCCGACTCCTAGCAAAAACCCCATTGTCAGTAAGTTATGCTTACCCTATTTTAAATATAGCTTATATTTAAAATTAGTATTGTTATTATGAACTTATAATAAATATTTGGGCTATTATTATGACTTATATAAGTGTCGTTATAATATCTTTTTAACTACTCGCGATACGGGGAATCTGGTTTAAAGGGCCGCATAGGGTTTATGGATTTCAGAAGTGTTATATGCCAAAATGGTCCTGCCCTCCGGTGTTTTATGTCTGGCCTCTATCTGTATATAGTGGTTGAGAAATATTCGTATGAGGAAGTTATGAATTTTCTAAGATTTGACATAGCAGTGTACGGCCCGAAACTCGAATTTTAGTTCGAGCGGTTTTTGGCCTACACAACCTAAATGAGAGTTGAAGATCTCATGAATAGGAACTGAACGATAAAAAGACAGACGAAAACGGAGTCTGTATGAAGGAGTTACGAATTCTTCGCGGTCATTTAACAGTCTAATCTCCTCCTACTATTAAATTTAAGATCGGTCGAGAATTAGCCAACGGAGTCTAAACGAAAGTTCTAGATCTTGTTTTTACCTACGTGTGGATATAAAGAACGTCAAAAACAGAGCTTGTATGTGAAAGTTACGGGGTTTAGAAGTCGGCAGGGTGCTGTGCGAAATCGGGTGACGTGGCTGAATATGGGCCAAGGCTTTCTCCCCAAGGCAAGCCACCATATGGTGACACCTGGCCATGGACTCGACGAGTAGGACCTCCTACTCGACGAGTAGAGCAGGATTCCAGCCTATAAATAGAGGTGTCGGGTTCCCTCATTCTTCACACCTTCCCAACTTCACTTTCTCTCTCTACTTTCTCTCTCTAAGCCCCCAAACCCCCCCCCCCCCCTAAGCCTAGGTAAACCCCCTAGCACCCGAAGGAAGCCCCGAGGCTCCCGAAGCCCCGAGAAAAGAGCCTTTCGGCTCGGGAGCGCTGCTCCAGCGAAGCCCGGTTTTGCGAAAAACCCGCTGTAAGTGAGCTACGCCTACCCTATCGTTAGTATATCTTATGTTTTAATATAGTAATGTTATTAGGACCTTATAATAAGTATTTGGGCTATTATTATGAGTTATATAAGTGTCGTTATAATATCTTTTAACCACTCGCGGTACGGGGAATCTGGTTTAAAGGGCCGCATAGGGTTGTTGGATTTCAGAAGTGCTATATGCCAAAATGGTCCTGCCCTCCGGTGTTTTATGTCTGGCCCCTGTCTGTATATAGTGGTTGAGAAATATTGTTTCATGCTTATATAATAGTAATAATATCAAGACTATTAATTAGTCTCGGTGAATATTATACTAAACTCTAGTGGTAATGATACTAGGTTTCGTCAAAGGAAAATTGTGTTAAGAGTAACGAAGTATTGTCCGAGTGCCGAGTCACCACCTTTTCAAGTGAGTGCATAGCTACTTTCATCTTACACATAGATATGAAGTATTTAATATAAATTACATGCTATGTGTGCATATTGTCTGTATACTTGCCGTCTATGTTGGGTGAAAGATTTTTATACATGTTTTAAAATGATTTAATCTGTATATGTATTTTATATCTACAAAATGTGTTGGGTAAAACATGGGTAGATGAAATAGTTGTTGTGTGACAAAAAAAAAGATGAGAGGTGATATAAACCATGAGATAAGGGTGAGAGGTGAACCATGAGAGAATCCTTTTACCCAAGTGTTGGCACCGTCATCTAACAGAGTATGGATGACAACCACGGACTATTCTAGACAGTCCAGTGGAACACTAGCAGGCTCGCAACCTGTAGGTGTTATTTGAATTGTGTATTCACCAGCTGTACTCTAAAAACCCATTGACATGTATTGCGAGTGGATTATCAGAAACGATACTGTCGATAAACGAGATAAAAAAACCCATTGACATGTATTGTGAATGGATTCTCGGAAACGATATTGTCAATAAACGAGATAACCCTGGCAGATGCGCCTAAAGGACTCTACCGGCAGAAGCGCCTAATAGAGAACCTCATAACCCCGACAGATGTGCCTAAAGGACAATACCGGCAGATGCCCTTCATAAGGAATGTCACAATTCTGGCAGCTGTGCCTATGTGATAATATTAGTAGTTGTGCTTGACAGATGTGTCATTAGCAATGATGGATTTCGTGCCTATTCCTTAGGATAATCCTTAGGAATGAATGAACGAGGAATAGTTGATTCTTAGGGTAGATCCTTAAGATTAAATAAGATAATGGGGATGGGTAATTGGGTTGATTGATTATCTGATGATTAAACATAATGATTATATTATTGTGGGTTGAAAACCCTATGTACTCACCAGGTTTCCCAACCTGACCCACTCAAGCTTATTTGTATCACAGGTGTCGATATGAAGCTACTTCACACTGAGAGATGTAAAAGAGATGTAGATCACTAGTATAAATGAATGTAAGTTCTGTGTATGCTTATGTTTCTATATTGACGATGACATCCCAAAGGTTTCCCAACCTGACCCACTCAAGCTTATTTGTATCACAGGTGTCGATATGAAGCTACTTCACACTGAGAGATGTAAAAGAGATGTAGATCACTAGTGTAAATGAATGTAAGTTCGGAAATGCTTTGATAATATATTTATCATGTTTTTCTGTGAACAAATTCCGCAACACTTTTCTTCAAATGGATACTCTGATTTTTAAATAAAGCATAAACAAATTGGTCTTTTCTGGCGGTGAAAAATGGGGATGTCACATGGTATGAGTAAACATTGGCAGCTATAGACTTAGTGTCTAATAAATAACATCGGCAGCTATGGACTTAGTGCCTATTAGATAAACACTGGTAGCTATGGACTTAGTACCTGTTAGAGAAACGTTGGTATCTATGGACTTAGTACCTGTTAGATAAACGTTGGTAGCTATGGACTTAGTGCCCGATAAATGAAGATTAGCAGCTATGGATTTAGTGCTTTACGAACGAGCATTAGCAGCTATGGACTTAGTGTCTGTCATATGAACCCTGGAAGCGATGGACTTCGGAATGAACGAATGCAGGATAGATGGTTATTAGGGTAGACCCTTAAGAATAACGAAGATAATGGGGATGGGTAATTGGGTGAATTGTTTGATGATTAAACATAATAATTATATTATTGTGGGTTGAAAACCCTATGTACTCACCAGGTTTCCCAACCTGAACCACTCAGTTTATTTGTATCACAGGTGTCGATATGAAGTTACATTACACTGAGAGATTAAGGAGATGTAAATCACTGGTGATAATGAATGTAAGTTATGTTTATGCTTATGTTTCTGTATTGACGATGACATCCCAATGTTTTAAAATGCATAAAATACATTTCTTCGGAGATGCTTTGATAACGTATTTGTCATGTTTTTCTGGGAACAAATTCCGCAACTCTTTTCTTTAAAAGGTTACTCTGATTTTCAAAATAAAGCATAAACAAATCGGTCTTTTCTAGCCGTGAAAATGGGGATGTCACAGTTGGTATTAGAGCATTAGTTTAAGCGAACTAGGAATAAGGATTTATTTCTAGACTTAAACTTAGAATGCTAAGCAATGATCGGGAGGAGTGTGTCTAATATATTTTAGGAAGTACACCTGAATAGACACAAGCACTAGCTTAATTAGGGAAGATGCCTAAAATGATTTATATGCTAAATGATTTGTGATGCTTTATGCTATTGTTTGATCGGATCTATGGTCTGTTGCCGACCGGATCTGGAAATTTTATGTGTTCAGATTTCTAAACGTTTAATTACGGTATTAGAACTGGCATATAACTTTTTGTAGTAATTAGGAGGATTACACATCTAAACCTTCTCTATCTATATTCTCGTTTCGATACACCAAACGCCTGCTTGGGTGTATAGAATGTCATGATAAGGACTCATAGCAAACTAAGCAAATGGAGGAAATGAGAAAGATTACGATAGTGAATGACACCTATCGGAAGATATCGTAAGAGTGATATCTTGCCCTTAGAATGCATCTAATAAATAATACGTCTAGTATGGGAGAAGTACACTTTTGATTAGCAGAAAGAAAGATTTTTGGTATAATCAATGAAGTTATCCCATCGTCTGACATTTCCATCACCAACCGAGTTGAAGCAGAATTGATGATTGAAGATACGCGTGGAAGAAGTCCTAGTAGAGTCTAGGGAAAATTATATGATTGTTTGGACACATTGGTATGTGTTAAAATTGTTTTTGTGATAATAACTTGGAGAACTGCGAGACAATACTTGGGACGAGTATGAGTAGGTGTGAATGGTAGTAGAGGCCTATACTACCGGAAGCACAGGACTCGCACTTGGATCAGTGAAAGTCACAAGGTTACCAAGGAACTAGTAATTGATTTTGTTTTATTCATGTCTGTCGTTACCATCGTTTCGGTAATGACGAAGAAGATGATTGTTAATCCGACCCTAGTGGTCATATCAAATCGAGTCCGACTAAGAGGAGTATGTTACGTGGTTCAAAGAACCAAGATCGATGTAGCATCTGACTTAAGTCAGAAGATTGAAGTGAAAGATAATCGAAGCGATCAATAGAAGTATCACAACCGTTGTTAAGGTTAGAAGCTTGTACCTAGAAGTGCTACATGCTAGAATGTGATTATCACATTAAAACATGAAGGAAGGTATATTCCGTTTTGGAATTTGACTCTAAAAGACCTGAGTCTAAGTGTTGCATCATACGACAAGATGTCATTAGAACATGTCCCATCGGTCTGTTACGGTAATCGAAGTAAAGACTGTTTTCGAAGGAGCAGGAGTCTCCAATAAGGATTGAGGTTCTGACTTGAAGGTCACGATTGAAAATCCAACGTGAGATAGAGAATGGGTGCAAGATCAAGTACCGCCTACAGTCCAGAAGTCCAAGAGTTAGATACTCATTCGAAGGAAGATAGGAGTTATGATTATTACCTAGGATGAAAAGATAGCGTATGGAGTCATTATACAAGTCCTATTTCGTTGATGATTCCGGGACATAATCATACTAAGAGGGAGATAATTGTAACACCCGCAGATTCGGGTTAGTCAATTTAGAGACAATAAGCGTCAAAAATAACTTTTTTTGATATAATATTATTTAGAATAAATAATCTTGACCAAGTTATAGTGTATGTCACAAGGGTTCCGTACATATAAAGAACGCTGAAATCCGAGTTATAACAAATAAGTTATGACCCGTCGAAGTTTTACGGCAAAACCGATACGACACCGGGAATCGTAAAAAGTGAATTTACGATAAAATACTTTCTAGCCTTAGCGATCTAAAGGAAATTCGTAGTATATGTTAAACCGAGAGTGTGCATAAAAATAACGTCCAAATCTGACTTCGTATGACAAAGTTATGATTTTTCTAAGATTTAGCATAGTAGTGCACAGCCCGAAATTCGAATTTTAGATCGGTCTATTTTTAACCAAAATAGTCTAAATGAGAATTTAAGATCTCATTAATAGGAGCTCAACGATAAAAAGACAGTCGAAAATGGAGCTTGTATGCGAAAGATATGGACGAAACTTAGTCCCTACTCTTCAAGCGCGGCAAATTCGATACAGATTTGTAAATTCGAGATAGAATGAGAATTAGCCGATGGAGTCTAAATGAAAGTTGTAGTACTCATAAATACCAACGCGTGGATATAAAGAACGTCAAGAATAGAGCTCGTATGTTAAAGATATGGACGAAACTTGGTTCGTACTCTTCGAGCGCGATTAATTCGATACAATTTTGTAAATCTGAGATAGAATGAGAATTAGCTGACGGTGTCTAAATGAAAGTTGTAGTACTCGTAAATACCAACGCATGAATATAAAGAACGTCAAAAATGGAGTTCGTATGAACGAGTTATAATTTTTAATAGCACATTTACGTATTAAAATAAAGTGTAAATCATATATACGTATACATATATATATATATATATATATATATATATATATATATCATTAGAAAGGTATCGACGATGCGGTCGTTATAAGACTCGTGTTGAGTACTTTCGACATTAGTTTAGTACAAATATCATTAAATCTATTTAAAATAGTATTATAAATGGGTGTTTAGTCATTTAAGTTAATATAGAGGGTGATTTTTGAAAATTCAATTACTATAAATAAGAGCCTCTAACCTCTCATATTTCTTGCACCATTCTCTTGATTCAAGAGTCTTTCTCTTCTTATCCCCGAGCATTTCGGTCCCTCGTGATTCGACTTCTCTTTCTGTAGTTTTAGTATAGTAAGGTGAGCGCTGAAGCGCTGCAAGAATCTTTCTTAGAAAGATTTAGCGACGAAGTTTTGCCCCTGCAGAGCCCGACTCCTATCAAAAACCCCATTGTCAGTAAGTTATGCTTACCCTATTTTAAATATAGCTTATATTTAAAATTAGTAGTGTTATTATTAACTTATAATAAATATTTGGGCTATTATTATGACTTATATAGGTCTCGTTATAATATCTTTTTAACTACTCGCGGTACGGGAAATCTGGTTTAAAGGGCCGCATAGGGTTGTTGGATTTCAGAAGTGCTATATGCCAAAATGGTCCTGCCCTCCGGTGTTTTATGTCTGGCCCCTGTCTGTACATAATGGTTGGAAAATACTGTTTAAACGCTTATATAATAATATTAATAATAATGCTAAGATTAATAATTAGTCACGGTAAATATTAGACTAAAATCTAGTAGTAATAATACTAGGTTTCGTCGAAGGAAATTATATTGTTAAGAAGCGAAGCGCTGCCCGAGTTTGGAATCGTCACTTTAACGAGTGAGTGCATAGTTACTTTCATCTTACTAGGGATGAGCATATGGACCGGGGAACCGACCGGAACCGGTCCCGGAACCGGAACCCGATGGAAGCGGTCGGGCTGGGACCGATACTATAATTTCGTCAATTTTTGGAACCGGGACCCGGTAAGAACCGGTCGTTGGAACCGGCCCAAAATCGAGAACCGGGCCGGATAACTCACTCAAATTTTGAAAGTTGCATAACTCACTCTATTTAATTTTTTTTACCTGAATCTTTTTCCTACATGTATATTATGATTTGTAGTTAAGATTTGACTATAAAAACGTTTGATTTGGTTAAAAATTGAATGAGTTACAAGCCCCGCAAGGAAGGGTGTCAAATCAGAATTTTTTTTATGTTTCAGCAATTAAATGTAATCTGACTTTATTGTTCAAATGTGCATAACTCACTCAATTTAACTTGTTTTGACCTGAATCTTTTTCCTACATGTAGATTAGGATTTGTAGTTAAGTTTAGACTATAAAAACGCTTGATTTGGTTAAAAATTGAATGCGTTACAAGCCCCGCAAGGAACGGTGTCAAATCAGAATTTTTTTATGTTACACTAATTAAACGTAATCTGACTTTGTTGTTCAAATGTGCATAACTCACTCAATTTAAGTTTTTTTGACCTGAATCTTTTTCCTACACGTAGTTTAGGTTTTTTTTAGTTAAGTTTAGACTATAAAAACGCTTGATTTGGTTAAAAATGAATGAGTTACAAGCCCCGCAAAAAAGCATGTCAAATCAGACCGGTTCCAAAATCGAAAACCCGGCAAAAAACGGACCCGGACCCGGAACCGGTAGAACCGCCGGGCCGGTTCGGTTCTTAATTTTGGCCGAAGCCGGTTCCCGGGTCGGGCCGGTTCCGGCCGGTTCGGTCCATTTGCTCATGCCTACATCTTACACATAGATATGAAATATTTTATATAAATTACGTGCTATGTGTGTATATTATTTGAATACTTGCTTTCTATGCTGGATGAACGATTTTATACATGTTTTAAATGATTTAAATTGTATATTTATTATATATCAACGAATATGTTGGGTAAAACATGGGTAGATTAACGATGAGAGATGAAAGATGGTATGAGTAAACATTGGCAGCTATAGACTTAGTTCCTAATAAATAACATCGGCAGTTATGGACTTAGTGCCTATTAGATAAACACTGGTAGCTATGGACTTAGTACCTGTTAGAGAAACGTTGGTAGCTATGGACTTAGTACCTGTTAAATAAACGCTAGTAGCTATGGACTTAGTGCCTGATAAATGAAGATTAGCAGTTATGCATTTAGTGCTTTACGAACGAGCATTGGCAGCTATGGACTTAGTGTCTGTCATATGAACCCTGGAAGCGATGGACTTCGGAATGAACGAATGCAGGATAGATGGTTCTTAGGGTAGACCCTTAATAATAAAGAAGATAATGGGGATGAGTAATTGGGTTAATTGTTTGATGATTAAACATAATAATTATATTATTGTGGGTTGAAAACCCTATGTACTCACCAGGTTTCCCAACCTGAACCACTCGGTTTATTTGTATCACAGGTGTCGATATGAAGTTACATTACACTGAGAGATTAAGGAGATGTAAATCACTAGTGATAATGAATGTAAGTTCTGTTTATGCTTATGTTTCTGTATTGACGATGACATCCCAATGTTTTAAAATGAATAAAATACATTTCTTCGGAGATGCTTTGATAACGCATTTATCATGTTTTTCTTGGAACAAATTCCGCAACTCTTTTCTTTAAAAGGTTACTCTGATTTTCAAAATAAAGCATAAACAAATCGGTCTTTCCTGGCCGTGAAAATGGGGATGTCACAGCTTGGCCAAGCCTGGACTGATTTGATTTGTTCAATTAGTCAGTCGTCATAAATCGGAAATCGGGAAACAAACATTGGACAGAGAGAATGATTATAATCCATGTCTCGTGTCGATACAATATCTCGTAAAACGGAGGAATATTTGATCCCTTATCTAAGGACACGTCACTGATAGATCAGAGTTCAACAGTGGATTTTGAGAGTTACGATTGCTAGTCAAATTCTGAAGTCATACTTGCAATAATAGTTATTAGACTTATGCAAGTGGGAGACTGTTGGATTTGGTTTCTAAGCCCATAACTATAATTGGTATGTACTTGATTTAATATGTAGCATGGTCCTTTTGGGTTTCCTTCACTCATGCAACTTGACGGGATGACTAGTGGAGAGATAGTAGAATTTATTATGTGAAATAATAAATTGGTACTCAAATGATTTTATTAATATATTACAAGATTAATATATCTTGCATAAAAAATATAACTTATAACAAGGAAAATACATTTAAAAACCAATCTATTCCTATATCTTGCATAAAAAATTATATAACAAAAAGTAAATTATTTAAGGTCAAAGTTGAACAAAAGAGACTTAAAAAGTTAAACGTGGACAATAATTTTGGGACGGGTGGAGTATTAATTTTGGGATTAAAAGAACTGGTTAATAATGGAGGGGTTGTTTTGCAAATCATTGATAGTTTCAGAACTGGGCTATTGGACTCCTTAATTAAGGGTGGACGAAATCCTATAGGGAGGCCCTATAGATTTCGTTCAAGGCCTCATAAGGAGGAGTCCATGGGCTGCTTAATCCTTAAGCAGGAATTAGGGTTTCCTTTAGAAACCCTAGCAGCCCACAGCTATATAAACCCCTTCATACACTATTTCGTCCCTATGCTTCTTTGAAGAACCCTAGCCGATTTCTAGTGTCTCTCCTCTCATTCTTTGCATTGGGTGTTTGTGACTCCATTATAGGTGCAACACTAGGGGCACTAAGCTTTCAAGAGTCAAGGATCTTCAAGGATTGTTGTTGTTATTACTATATAACAAGTGAGGTAATATTCTAACCCTAATTTTATATATGAATTTCGAATGTTGTATGTTAGATCTAGGGTTATTGCTTTGGTGTTCTATTTTCATATTCAATTAGTGAAAAACTTAGATGCAAAGCAATTAGGGTTGCATGATCACATAGGAATGTAGATATGCTCATAACCCATCGCTATCTTCATAAGATATTTTAAAAATAAAAGAAAAGGAGAATTCAAGTTTGTTGATTTTAATCCTTAATTATTAACCCGTAAATTTTAATTAAGGCTAGGATACATATTTTCGATTTGAACTTTGAAGGGGGGTGCCGTAATCAAATGCGAATCTATTTTAGGTAGGTAAGGCTTTTACCAATTTCAATCTTATGAAACTCCTAGATCTTTTGAGTTTCATTGATTCTTATCAATGGCATGTTTAATCTCAGATTATGCTCTCACTATTGTGACTGGGATGCCGAGGATCACAAACGAGATGTGAACAACCATGCAAACCTGCTTGACAACCTTGATGTCATTTACCATCTCACATTAATGTACCGGTTAACCACACATGCTCCATCAGCAATGATAATTTTCAAGATGTATATCATATCTATTTATAGTCCCTATTAGTGTGTCGGTTAACCACACACGCTCCACTAACAACATATAAAGCATGATGTGTGTTTTTCATCGATTAGCATACTTTTCACATTTTTCCTAAAGTAACTTAGAGTGGGATTTTAAAAATAGTTTAGTTACTTTATATCATTATACTTATTAATGAAATTATGTCCTATCCAATCTGTTCGAATAACGACCCCTCCACCAAATAGGAGAGCGATGGGTGAGAGTGGTCACCCATTCAATAGCCATTTTATAGGTCGCTTTCTTATGCCCTCTTTATAGCATGGTTTCATGAATGAGACGTACTAGCGATTTCACTGACTTTTCTTATACATATAATATATTAAACCTTTAATAGTATATATATATATATATATATATATATATATATATATATATATCTACATACATACATACATACATATAAGGTGTAGTTTAAAGACTTTTTAAAATACTAGGTTTAAATTTAAATTTCAAAATTAATAAAAATATTAATTTAATTTAAAACTAAACCAATTAAGATTTTATCTTTTAATTAACAATTAATTAAATTGATTTAAATCTCGTGGAGATTAAATAATTATTTACTATTAAATATTAATCAAATAATTTAAATTTAATCCTAATCCAATCCCTACTAAATTTTCGAAAAATAAGGGTATTGGGGTTATCCAATTTCAATTACTCTATTTTAACTAAATAAAACAACAATTATCAAATAAGGAAACCCTACCTTGCCCTCTAAGTAATCTAAAATAAGGGAGGAGGCTAGGGTTTCTAAAAACCTTGCAAAAATCGAAAACCCTAAGGGTGGAGGCTAGGGTTTCAAGAACCCTAGGGATTTTCAAAAATTGTTTCCTTAGGGTTTAGTTTCTATAAACCCTAATTTTGATATATTCAACTTTGTGCAAGATCAATGAAAACAATGGCTCTGATACCACTGATGGGTTTTATATGTTACAAAATTTTATTCTGGCGGAAAAACACAAACCCTAAGTTCACATGCACCATAAACTATCTATGTTCTCACTATGATTTGCAAACAACTATTAAATATCAAGATCCCAAGAACTACATTTATATTTTCAATAACACTAAAGGGTTATTAGAAAAATACATACCTTAGTTTATTATTGCAAATAAACTAGTAATCCGTCCTTATTGGTCTTCAGAAAACAAGCACCAGAAGTCTCGTGCCTCTATTGGCTCACACCCAAACCCTAGCAAATTGGAGGCTAAAAAGGAGAGAGTAGGAGGAAGGGAACTTTCTAAATTCTCTTTGGAATGAGGTGAATTTAGAAATTCATAACCCAAGGGGGTTTATATAGGTGATAGGGAGGCTAAGGATAAGGCGAGCTTCCTTAGATAACCTCTTATCCCTTTTCTTGCTCCCTAAGGCATTCCAAGCTTCCTTAGAGCCCAAGAATACCTCTAGAAACCCTATAACCATCTAGAATTTAGTCCCCCCTCCTAGGGAGGTTCTAGAATTGGTCAATGTTCAACTTTTGAACATTGTCACCTTTAATCCTTCCACTTTTAATTAATCCAATTAATCCCAAAATTAATTCCAATTAATTTCTGATTAATTCTCAATTAAACAATACTATTTATAATTAATATATTATTCTCATAATATATTACTAAATCATTTATTTTTATTTATAATTAATTTATTAATCGTATAACAAATTATTAAATCAGTCTCTCTCTCCAAATACCATTCCAGTCCATTACTAGGTTTGAGGGCAACCCAAAAGGACTTTGATAATAATCCAAGATTATAATAATATAGTTATTAGCTTAGAAACCTAATCCAACAAGTTCTCGCCACACGGCGCATCTGTAGCCACTAAAACACTTCCTAGGCTCTCCTAGGTTCCCGACCTCACCCTGCCATCAGCTGCTGAAGAACTCCCACTAATGTCAGCTAACTACTTCAGGAATACAATCACATGCAACAAAGCTTAGATAATCCTTCAAGTATAAGACTCAACCCCACAACAGTTAGACTCAAACAAGAGCTGTGTAATATGGCCAAATCCATCACTCTGAGATTATTTAACCTTTACAGCATGTGACCTAACGTATTCACTTAATGGTTAACTCACATCAATAAGGGTCCCACAAATCACAAAGCAAACAACATTCGTGCAGTAACACTTCAAGCGACAAATCAAACAAAGGGCATCCCAATCTCACTTGCTACTACCATGCTAGGAACTTCTACACTCTCTATCGGTTGCCTTATGCATGCAAATTATACACAATACATGATCAAATAGATTGTCGAATAAAAGACTCTACCCTAAGATCACAACCAGACGAGGAACATGAAATAAGGCTAAATCAGTCATTCTAGGGCTATATGATCCTAATCGTATATAATTTTTAAAGCATACACTTAGCAATCACTTTTACCAATACAGATTTCAAATCCAACATAGCATACAGTTCCTCTTACGTTACAAGCCATCACATATCAGGCCAATCTATCATGCAATTCCTATAAGTATCCTTATCCTTATCCTAGCATGCAAGGATTCATATCATATAACATATCAACATGTATGGGTATCATGGGAATCACTTACTTGAGCTCGGCTGATTGCACGCATCACTCCCCTTCTTTATAAAAAACTTTTTGGAAAACTTATTTTCTTTCAAAAAGATTACCAATTCCTCAATTTGAGTTCAGACACAACCGATAGTGTGACCGAATCCCTCAAACCAAGGCTCTGATACCAACTTGTAACGTCCAAAAAATTCATAGTAAAATTTTCATTTTCTAAAGCAATAAACCATACAAACGAGTTGTTCCAATACCGATTAAGTGAATATATTATTTAAACATTAGAGTAAATACTATAAATTGCCAATGCGGAAAACTCTGGGGGATGTTATGCAGTCATGTCGGGCCCTTTCCTTTCGTACCGGAAGTACCTAAAACCATAAACATAAAACTGTAAGCACAAAGCTTAGTGAGCTCCCTAAAATACTAAATATCATACATACAACTAGCATACTACATATAACTGCCAGGGTTTGGTCCCTAGTCTTGCATACAGTTTGTCACGAGCCACCTCCAGGTCTTTCATATAAATGTCAGGGGTCACGCCCTAGTCTTCCTATATAACATAAACAAGTTGGCCGGCATTGGTGCCTTCGACCCCCGAGTACGGTGAGGAGACTCACCTGAATCACGAAGCCGACTAACACTCAGCTCAATACCGTGCCGACCACCACTAACTGATCTCTCGCCAAATGATGGGTGCTAAACACCTCCTATCAATCCACACAAAGTAAACCCTAAGTCTACCTTCTAAAAATAGAAATTTAACCGAAAAGTCAATTGTCAAATTAAAAGTCAACTGCCCATAATACCAACTTTTCATCATCACGTCGTGACCAGACCTTGGTCACGTCGTGAGAGTCCACTCGGTCCGATTCCAACTCGCCACGACCCAACCTAGCCAACTCAGTCAAGCAAAAAATCATATGAGCTGACCTCACGACGTGAGCAACCTTATCTCACGTCATGACCCCAAGAAGCTCAGCAGAAATGGGAGCATTCAATCCTTACGTTGTGAGACCCTATGTCTTACGTCGTGAGCATAGTCTGGAGCCAAAAATCCAACGATTTAAGTGCTTAATACATTAAGCCTTTTACTTTAACTTTCCAGAAGGTCTTATAACTCCATAATACACTTAAAAGTCAAAACTTTATGGAGATGTATGTCCAGTACATGTCTAGATCTCATTTGGGACCAAAAATGTAGAAAAAGATCATCAAACTTTCATGCAAAGATTCAAAACTCAACCATTCACCATATCTGAACTATATGACCTTCTAAGGCCCCTTTCAACCCATAAATTTGCCAACATTATGGTTTCCATTCATTCAAACTTGCTCAACATGGAGAAAAGTGGAACGAAACTTATATTTAACCATATGCAACAATAAAGGTGGAAGCTTTGATACTTACAAGGGTCCAAAGACAATATGAGGTGATGAAAATGTTGATTCCTTGCAAGCTCCACCAAAAGATCATCTTCTTCTTCTTCTTCTTATCTTCTTCTTCATGCCAAGAAAACTTCAAAAAGCTCAAGAATCTAACAAGGAATGAAGGCTAGGGTTTTCTAAGGTGAAAGGGAGTTTGGAGGCTGATAATGAACCCTAAGGTTTAGATGGGCTTAAATATGAAGGAAACCCTAACATATCATGGGCTTGGGCTGCATCAGTTCTCACGTCGTGAACCTCTATGCCTCACGTCGTGAGATCAGTCCGGGACAAAATTTACATCTTAACCCTCCTCACGTCGTGACCACTCAAAGTTCACGTCGGAGCGCAACTCTTCTCTCCGGAGTTGTTGGCCTTATCATCGGAAATGTTGCGCTTCTCATCAAAGTAAGGGTGTTCAGACGCCTCTCAAACGCTGCCAACACCCTTCTAACTGGAGTTGTCCATAGCCAAATGTTGCTACCACCATCTATCAACGATTAGGGTCTTCAACCACCACCACCATCGCCCAAGTGTCGTTCGTCCAGTTACAACATCATCGTGTTCGTCGACGGTCTGGTGGTCATTATCGGAGCAAGGGTTTTTAGAGCCCAGATCTTCCGAGATCTATTTATCTTCGTCAATGAGGATTCGGGTGAGGAGGCCAAATTAGATCTTCGGCCCGATATTTCCTTCATATAAGGGTTTTTTTGGGGATGAAGAACATAACGGCTGGAGATAGAGAGAGAGAGAGAGAGAGAGAGAGAGAGAGAGAGATATAGGAGCCCCAGATCTTACATACACCAGTATCAGAAGAGGGCGACGGACGTTGGCAATGGAAGAAGGTGACGGACGTCGGTGGCGAAAGAGGGCCAACGAAAAACCTTTGTCTCTTGGGTTTTACAGGAGATAAAGGTTGGGGTGTTTTTTCTTTTCTTTTTTTAATTAGAATAATTAGAAAAGAAATTAATATATATATATATATATATATATATATATATATATATATATATATATATATATATATATATATATATTTAAAGACATATTTGTCATTTGAAGTGGAGTACGGACCAAAATTTCATATAAATGCCAACTTTAAGGATCAAAATCATACAAAATATCTAAAATTGAACCATTACTATTGAACCATTACTAGAGAACCAAACTTTTTTTGGACCAAAACATATAATTTTGACAACCACAACCACAAAGACCATTTTTACAATTTTGTTGTTAATTTATAAAGATTTATTATACATCTGAATATAGGATCACGTTTTTACAAACCAAGTTCTTTAATTTCCATGATTAACCCATTATAAGAAAACTAATGTACTACTTACTGATAAATAAGTTAAAATAGTCATTATATCTTTTTCTTGAGACGAAAAGAATAGAATGTTTAAAAAGTTGATATGCCAAACAAGTAAATGACAAAACAAAGGTCGATTGTATTAGATAACTTTTCATTTTGCCGGCCATGGCGTTTGATTTTACGTCCAATATGAAATCCTTTCATTATTCCCCTAAAACTAAAACTTTGTTTAATCGACATTCTTGAAGCTCCATCCATGGCGTCTGAGATAACAGAAGAAGACGATAATGAAGACTCATACTTCCTCCATAACAGAGACGCTCAAAAGGAAAAGATCAGACAACTTATAAAACATCAGAAGAATCATTACCAGTCTACATCATCATCATCATCTTCCTCAACCTCAACAGGCGCTGCTTCACGTTCTTCTTGTTCATCTTTCGACCAAAACCAAAGTAGAAAGCTCTTGAATTTGATGAAAAAAGGAAGCACATCTTTGAGAAGATTATTCGATATGGAGCATACAAGTTTAGCTAATCATTTCGACTTTTACTGTTGCTCGCCAGAAACAAAGACAATTCCGTTATGGGGTAGTGACTCCGACGACGCCATTCACGACGATCCATGGATGGGTATAACGAAGAATAGTAGCAGATTCATTCAACAACACCAAGAACTCGAAAAACATCAAGAACACGAAAACGAACATAAAGAATATCAACTTGGAAACCAGAAGTTGACCAGAAAGAAGTCGTTTAGCAAATTTTCAAGCTTCTACAAGTTTAGATTTCGGTTTCCATTTAGGTTTAGATTGAAGCCGAGACTTCGTTTTTGTTCTCGGATTTGGAGAGGAAAAAAGAAAGCATAAAAAATTACAATGTTCGTAGCAAATAGTGCATACTGCATACGTTTTATTCTTGTTGTGTTAATGAAAAAAACAAATATGGTTTTATTGGACCATTTTTTGTTATTTACGTGAGGAAACTTTTCAAAAAATAATCATGAAATGGAAAAAGAATTGTGTGAAAGTCTTTGACTTTTCTTGAAGAACTTGCAGATGACACAGTGTTCGGAGATCAACCTCGCCATGATGCTTTCTTCTTCGATTCTAAATCTTCTACTTTGTTTATTCCACAAGTGAATCCCGTAACTCGATTCCTTAATCTGAGCCGCCTTCGTCTCCGCCCATTTCCGGTGAGCCTGGTTCACCGGCCGGAGAAACAACCCGCCAATTCGTGTCCAGTCCACCGGATAAAACGCCAGCGGCGGAAGAACAGTGAAATTTGACTCTAATTCTGTTGTTTCTCTTTCAACTACTCTTGATACAAGGTAAGGTCCGTTGAAACCCCATCGGTTTCCATTAAAAGTCAACGCGAATTCTTCGATGAATTTGTATAACAAAGGATGGTTTTTGTCGAAGATCAAAACTGCGTTGTTTAATCTTGTCCAGTTGCCCAACGAGTTCACGCTTTGAGCTCCGATCGAGTTTCGTAAACCGCTGAAATCTTTCAAAGGAATGAAATCAGTGTCGAGATAAACACCACCGAATTTATAAAGAACCACGAGTCTGATCAAATTCGATAGGTTTTGCGCTAATGGGATTTCGCCGGGATCCCGATTCCCGTTCTTGATATGATCAAACCACGACTTCGCCGGAGTGTTCTTGAACAAGAAGTTCAAGTCCGGCGTGAGTGCTTGAACCCGAAACCCACGATCAATTATCGGTTTCAAGGTTTGAAACCCGAAATCCGAATCCATAACGTTTGATAGTATCATCAAACAACTCTCTGGATTTGATTTAAACAAAGCATCAACAGCGAGAAACTCTCTTTTTCCGAAAACCCTTAAAGGAGACGAAATCCATGTCATGAAGAATCGAACTTTACAGTCTTGAAAGAATTCTTTCGCCCGAATTTCAAATTCTTGATTGGAGTTCAACATATCAAACTCCGGAAGCTTGTTTTTAAACCAACTGATTCTTTGTTTCTTGGTGAGATTAATGGGTGGAACCAGTGGGTTCTGATCATCTTCGGAAACCGATTTTTGAACAATAACTTCTTTAACGATCAAGACTGGATTGTGTAACGTTGAAGTCGATTTCAACTGATTCACGATGAATGTTTGGTTGTCCAAAAGATTGACAGAGAGAAAAGGGATTGTGGTGTTTGGAGTGAAATTGAATGAGATGTTTGAAACGAAGGTGTTTGTGTTGAACATGTAGGTGAAGATGATTGCTATCAAACAGACGGTGGTGAATACATGGAATTTGGTATGACGGCTGCGGTTGCTACGCCGTTGCTCCACCATCGTTTTGGAAGAAGAAACTTTTGTTGTCATTGATTGGATAATGATGAATTTTCAGTTACTCCATTATTGATTCTGATCATGGTCTTGAATCTCTTTTTATTCGAGTTGAAGATAGGGGTGACTTGGGAGTGGGAAACGAGTAAAATTTGACTTTTGTTAAGTCTACGGAAAGAAGCGGATAATGAGTTTTAGAGTTTGGAATTAGGTGTGTCGCGGTTTACAGTAAGAACTCCTGGATAGCGAAATTTGAGGAGAGGAGTTTCCATTTGAGCCAATGAGGTTTGAGGAACAGTTTTGTTAGCGTATGGGCAAATGCAGGATATCAGAATTCCAGTCGCCAAAACAGTCGTGCAAACAGAGGAGGAATATTCCTGGGTCACTTTCTAAAATAATTCAATCCCTTTTTAAAATATATATCATGTGTTTTTTTAAACATTTATTTATTTATGTTATATTTATATTTTTTATTTTCTTCATACTAACATGACAAAATTGCAAAAATGGTCCCTGTGGTATGCATTTTTTTGGAGTTTCAGTCCAAACCTCGACTTTTTTAGATTCATGGTCCTTTTGGCCGAGTTTTTAACTTAAGCATAGTAGTTACAAAATTTATTTACCTAAAGATAGTGTTTGAAAAAGTAATTACCAAAACAAAGTTAATACAATTATAAACCCTTTTTTATTAAAAGAAAAATCGAAAACACGTCACACCACAGTGAATTCTACCAACAACTAACATCGTGTCATCTCCGACATCTTTTCCATCCCTCCCCTCGTCCACGGGCCACCAAACTTTTTTTCCAATTTCTGTTTTCTACCCATCTCTTTGATATGAACAAATTTTACATGTTTGAGCCATTGTTTCTTAAATTACTGGCATTATCCTTATGCAATCTCCATTCCTCACCATTTCTTGAATTACCAGTATTGCCAATTAAACCTATCAAAAACCATTAACAATATCCTTAGGCACAAAAAGATTCTTAAAGGATGGGCTTCTTCTCTAGAAGAGTTTCCATGGAAATATTCATTTTACGGCTGGGATCTAACTGACCTCCTGTTATGGCCTTTGTGTGTACGTCATCTTCCATAATTTGTTAATTGGAATTTTTCTTGTAGTTCCATCCATTTATCAATCTTAAATGTAGTCAACAATCCCGCTTAAGAATGTAGTGGAATCGTTGTAAGAAGCTCTGAATCCATTGCACCATTGCACCAACACTCCTCCACCACTCACCACCGAAAGATCGTCAGAAAACCCAGTTGAAAGCAAACTCGCCTAGAGAGAGAAACGACATAATGGTTGTACCGTCTTACTTGATGGCAATAAGGACTGTATACTTTTATAAAACACGAATCTTGGAGAATTCATGTAGATGAAACGATTGAATGACAGGTTACCAGGCGATGATTGTTAATTGTAGAGAAGAAATTGAAGTGGGAACTCCCGCTTCAAGCAAGTTTTCGGCTAAAGTAAGAAACAAAAGCCACTCCATTGATGATGGCAATCAACTGATGAAGCAAGTAAGGTATCTAAAAATGAATTAGCCTAAGATGCTCGAATGATTTCTAATCCGAGAGATTACCAGAAATTAAGTTATAATGAGATAAACCCATTTACTTGAATGATTTCAATTGTGCAACAAACCCTCTTCCCAGAAGAGATAGCTAGTTAGAAGCATGTGTTATTTCACATGAAGAAGGGGCTCCACTTTAGTGGCAAAAATGGTAGCTCCAATGAAAAAAAGAGAAGAAAGGGTACTGGTAGGGTCCACTTTAATTTATTTATTTATTTATGAATATAAAAATAGGACTAATAATTAATCTGCCATTCTTTGATAATTACTTTTCAAACTCCTAGTAATCGGCAAATATTTTTCATATATACCATGGTCAAGTTAAAAACTCCCTTTTGGCCTAGTTTGTACGTAGAAATGGTCCATCGACTTAACTTCCGTTATGTTATTGTTGTTAACCCCCTCATGTGCATCTCACATGAATGTATATTTGTCTTTTCACATATAAATGACCATTTTTGCACCTAAAAATATATCTTTTTTTTAAATAAAAATTAATACCTATTTATTTATTTTAATAATTAAAAAATAAAAAAGGTTTATCTCTCTCTCTCTCTCTCTCTCTCTCTCTCTCTCTCTCTCTCTCTCTCTCTCTCTCTCTCTCCATCCAAAATACAAAAAACCAAACCTGCGATGGTAGGTTGTATTTGAACTTATGAAATCGAAAATCAACTTCAACTAGAGAATCGAACATTCAGCTTCAACCAAAAAATCAAGTTCAAAAACCAAAAATCAAGTTCTGAAATTAAAAATCAACCAGGAAGCAAATATTAAAAATTTGGGTTCGAGTGGGTCCATGGTTCGATTTGCAAATAGAGACAAATCAAGCTTCGATTTGGAACCTAGGTAAACAGAGAAGAAAGGGGAGGGTTATCAACTCTGATTTTGTTTTGAAAATCTTCGTCTTCGTCACCACCTATTCGCCTGGAAAGCTTGTCTTCTTTAAAGCTTACAGAAGACCCAATTAACATGAGTTGAACTTTGACAACTGGAACTGGAACTCAAAAAAATGGGTTTTTTGTGATCGTGTGTGCAGGTGAGAAACAAGAAGAAAGAAGATGGGTGGGGTAATTGGGCGTGTGTTGAGAGAAGATGGGTGGGGTAATTGTGTCGTTAGTCTCCGTGGATGTCGACCCATTGCCTCAACAGCAACTTCGGTAAGGAAAGGTGCGAAAGGGGGAAGATGCAACGAATAACTGAAGAAGGTGGCGAGGCTGCTCCCCGTCGAGTCTCATCGTGGTTTCTTTCTCATCATCGATAGCAACGATTCGGAAGGGAATCAGAGCAGCTGCAACAACAACGATTGAGGTGGGGTGTTTGGGGTTGTGCTTTTTCGACTGTAGGAGGGTTGCGGAGGTGTTGAACATCGATTGTATTCATCGAAAGGGTTATAGCTCCTCTTGATCTCACCGGAAACAGCCATCCAAGGGTGTGTTTGTTTGTTTGATGCTCAACAGGGGATGATGCTCGACAGGGGATTTTGGGTTATGCTTCTTCAACAATTGTGTTTGGGAAGAAGAAAATGGAAGATCGAGAGAGGAAGACGAGAGAGAGAGAGAGAGAGAGAGAGAGAGAGAAAGAAACCTTTTTTTATTTTTTAATTATTAAAATAAATAAATAGGTATTAATTTCTATTTCTTTTTTTAAAAAAAAAAGATATATTTTTTAGGTGCAAAAATGGTCCTTTATATGTGAAAAGACAAATATACCCTCATGTGAGATGCACATGAGGGGGTTAACAGCAATAACTGAACGGAAGTTAAGTCGAGGGACTATTTCTACGTACAAACTAGGCCAAAAGGACCATGAATCTAAAAAAATCGAGGTTTGGACTGAAACCCAAAAAAAATGCATACCACAGGGACCATTTTTGCAATTTTGTCTACTAACATTGTTAGGATTAAGGAGTTAAAATTGTCCTTGCTAGGAAATTGAAGATTGCTTTAGACATTTCCTTTACGTTAAAATTGTCTTTGGTTTTGTGTGAACACTCACTCCATTAGAGTTTTGGGATTACATTATCCTTGTAAGTATTGTAAGTTGGAATTTTGTGCATCCATCTATTGAGTTTTTACTTATATCTAAAGTGTGTTTGCTAATTATGTTATGATTTGTGATGAGTGTTATACTAAACATGTTAGTATGTTTATATATGTTGATATGTGTTTGACGTTCAATTTGTAGTTCTTCATTCAACAAGCTTGTCTTCACACTGATTAAGTATATATATATATATATATATATATATATATATATATATATATATATATATATATATATATATATATATATATATATCGTAAATTAAAAAGATAGCAAAATTCATATGCTTTTCGAGAAGAAAAACAAAAAAATCATCAACATATTTTATTCTTTTGTTTTCTAGTCCACGACCTTCATCTTTACAATCACCTACTCAAGCACGCGAAGGTGCATCTTAATGAATGCTCCATCTTGTATGCAGGGCCGGCCTTATTGTTTGATTAGTTAAGGTAGGGCTTAGGGGCCCCGTTTTCTTTCGATCCAAGCTTAGTAGTTTCCAAAAAATCACGCGTATTGCTGATCCATTCTTCAAGCGACGACTACATACAGCGATTAAACTTCCGATTTTTTTCTGCATTCTCGTTCTCGATTCTAAGAGGCTAAGCCTTCTCCAATCGTTTCTTCTACTAATCTACTCTTCTGTGAATCGCTTCGCTGAATTGTTGCACGCTGTTGTTCTTCACGATCTTCTTCCTTCTTCAATCTTCATTCTCGGTTATGGTTTCTCCATTGCTAAAAAATCATTGATTTTGATGATCTGATGCTATTATGTTGTCATTGAAACGGTAATATGCTTGTATTTTCACTTTTCAGTTTTGTTTTTTCTATTATCTCTGATTATCTAATTGGGGTTAATAGCCAATTGAATGAATTGATTAGGGTTAATCTTTTCACAATGGACATGACACAATCACGGATGTCATTTGTTAAAGGACTGAAGAACTGATAGTTAACTAGTTATTAATCCACTTATTGCAATCACAAGCCAGGAATGTTGACACTGATAGTTAACTAGTTATAAAAATAGTTGCTATTTTAGCCTTATACCCTTTTATGCCATATACCATTAAAACTGAAGTTCGAGATGTTATCACAGGTCAACAAGATTATCATAATTAGTCTATCCAGTCATACTTGTAAACGAACACATATATGAGGGCAAAAAGGACATTATATCAATCACCACCATCTTTTTCCAAATCTTTTGTATTTGTAAACATTCTAGTCTATCAAGTATTAACATACTAGTGATTCTCATAGTTTGGCATTGGCAGCTTTTAGGTTGCTCCAGATTGTATCTGTTTCAAAAAAAATGATCAAGATGCATTATGTACTGTCTGAATAAATGACAGTGACACTAGAGACTACATATGAATGATTTTTTTTTCATAATAAATTAACCTTTTTTGCAATCTAATGAATGATTTTTTTTCATAATAAACTAACATCTGAAAGTATTTGTCTATTGGACAATGTTTTGTTCCTGATTAATGACAGAATACTGTGGAATTGCATGTGAGATTTCAATTAGATTGTATATAATTGATTTATTAGAAATATAGCATCCAAAATAGAAAAAGTTTTTAATTTATATTTTATGTGTCACATAACCGTTAACTTGATTATCTAAAAAGTTTAAGTTGTTTGGCCTCATAATTTGGTTTTGTTTTGAATGTCAAAGGGCCCTAAATTTTTGGTTCGTTTAGAGCCCCCAAAATGGTTGAGCCGTCCCTGCTTGTATGTGAAAAAGTATTCAAAAATATAAATTTGTTTGTAAGTGGTTTTTGAACATTATGTATTATCCCCAATTTTCTCGGTCAAATAAAAAACATTATGCTTATTTAAAATAGGATATCCTTTACAAGAATACTTTGGTACGAAATTGTCTCAAAACAATTTTCTTTTAAGATGAAATCAGTTTGTTTTCATTAATATTAAAACTTTTGGATGTCATAATCGATACAGATAACATAAGCATAAATGAGTTATTACAGGCCTTACAACAGTTTATTATACTATTAGTCATAATCTTCTTAAATCACTCGGCAGATTAAAATCATTATCCTAGAGTCTTCGTACCACTACCTGTAATACAAACAAATTAAAAGAGTCATGCTTGGGAGCCTAGTGAGTACATCGAGTTTTTAACCCACAATAATATATTAAAAAAAATTAAATATATATTTCACATAAAATAATTAACCTGATTATTCATTAACGTTATTCTCACACATTGATCCTAAAATGAAGATCTCAAGGGGCATAACCTAATGGATCACTATAAAGAACGAGTGGACAATACTGCTTCGGGGATTCATGAACAATATAAGTCAATAAAAGCAACCATAAGGGGATAGAGTACACGAATGAACACACAGTTCATTAACACCTACAGATTGTGAGTCTCCTAGCGTTCCACAAGACTGTCTAGAATAGTCAGTGGTCGTCATCTACATTATGCTAGATAACTAGTCACAGTAGTACAATAATACAATGTTGGTCATTACCTCACACCACTATTTTATCTTTCACGCCCTTTCACTACCCAATATAAATTAAGTATAAAATAGACAATTATTCCAACATTATATGGTTTAATTTAGCATAATCCTGACATGCTACTTTATCTAATAACAAATATCATAAGTGCAAATAACAAATGCATATATCATTTAAGCATTTAAATACTTTTGTATCTATGTGTAAGATGAAAGTAACAATGCATTAACTTTGTTAGTTCTTCACCTAACACTTTAGTTTTCCCTTTTTAAACGACCTACATACAATTATTACTAAATATTAATCTTTAAACTATAATTACAATATCTCAGATTCCTCAATAATTCCAAAGAATACCAAGTTCTATCAAATAAGGAATGTCTAGGTAATATCATATTGTATAACATCCAGTTTCGGGATGTTTCTTATTTAGGGATTGTGGACCGTAATTTGATCAAGTAAAATTCTTGGGCTTCAAGTGAATAAAGTTGAGACCTTATTGGATGTTGATAATGTTGGTTAAGTGATTTAAGTCCTTGATTTGTGTTTTGAAGGCAAAGGGATCAAGCGGAAAAAGTGATATTTTGTACTTTTGTATGTATTAATAAATTAAGTTATGTATGTTTTAAGCCAAAATTAAGTGGATAGAATTGCGGGATTTGTCAATAGATATGTGTGCACATAAAGATCTCTGAAAACGGAGTTAGAACAAAGAAGTTATGATCGTTTGAAGCTGAAGCTAAAAACCAGAAAATCAGGAATTTACAGGAAAGCACAGAGAGCCCTTTAAAAGCGTGGGGAGCCCCAGCCCAATGGGATGCATGTTTTTCAGGGTTTTGGGGGTATTTAAAGATCGTTAACCCTAAGGACTTTGTCAATTTTAGCTTCTACCTCCTCTAGAACACCTATAATGAAACCCTAGCCTCCACTGAAGTGTTTGGAACTCATCGTCTCTCCTAAATCCATTTTAGTACTCTCTTAATGTCCATTTGGTGCTTTTTTGGTGGTATTGTGCTCTAGAAGGAAGAAGAACAAGAAAGATTGGTCTTTGAAACTATGCATTTGAAGTATTCAACCTTCATTCACCTCTTAGACCTTTGTAAGTCATAAAGTTCTAAGCTTTATTGTGTTTTATCTTCAGATCTATGAATATATGGATTTTTAGTCCATTTTAATGAGTTTTGGTCCCTTGGTGGCTTGTTCCAAAGATTTTGTAAAGCTCTTGAACTTTTTACTGATATTGCAATAATATATGGTCATTTGGTGGAGTAGAGAGTGCATGCAAGAGCTCTTTTTACTCCATACATAAAGAAAGATAGGTTTTTGTCTGTTTATCAACTTAGGGTTTTAGATCTTGGAAGTGAGTGGCCTTATAATGGATAAATTTGGAAACTTTATCCATTTAGACATCATGTTGATTCAGATCTGAAGGTTGGAAACTTGGACTTAACGGATTAAGTTGAGAAAGATGCATTCTTGGTCCTTTGAGACTTAAAGTCTAGATCTTGGTTCTTTGGACCATCCTATGGATAAAGTTTGAAACTTTATCCATTATGAAGCTATTAAGAACCATATCTGATGTTATGAGCCTTGGTCTTTATGGATTAAGCTCTTAATAAAGAAAACTATTTCAGACTGAAAACGCGACATGAACAAGGAAGCCCCACAACGTGGTGGCGAGACTCATCGCGGCGGTTTTGTTGTTTGGCAGCCATGACATGGCCAGCAGTTTGCAACAGCCTGGAGATCTGTTAAGTTGACTTTGACTGCTGACTTTTTGACCAGTTTGATTTTTGGTAAAACTTTGGTAGAATCGAGTATTTGGCTAAGGAATGATCTCGGTTTAGCATTAGATCATTTTCGTTAGATGTTCTATTATTGAGATAGCTATTAAGCTTTTGTTGAGTAGCTCACATGAGTCTTCTCACTATACTATGTAGGATGTTAGATTGTCTGTGTGACTCTTGCATGAAAGACCATGGGAGGACCACATCATTTGTATGAAAGACCATGAGAGGACCATGGCAACCGTACGGAAGACTATGGGAGGACCATAGCAACTAAGATTGCAGGAGGACTACAACGACGGGTGACTGTAAGACTGTGGGAGGACCATAGCATTCACACGTTCTTTACTGATAATGTGACATCCCCATTTTCACGGCCAGAAAATACCGATTTGCTTATGATTTATTTAAAAATCAGAGTATCCTTTTGAAGAATAATGTTGCGGAATTTGTTCCCAAAAACATGATAAAGATATTATCAAAGCATTTCCAAAGAAATGTGTTTTAATTATATTAAAAACGTTGGGATGTCATTGTCAATACAGTACATAAGCATAAACAGAAATAGTACAGGCCTTACAAACATCTATTATTCTAATGGCCTATAATCCATTGATCTCTCATCAGACGATCACTCCTGTGCTCTATTGTCACTACCTGTAATTAGGGATGAACACTAGAACCGCCGGAACCGGAACCGGAACCGGAATTGGTAACAAGGACCGGTTATCGGTTCTCCATTTTTATGAAAACCGGTCCCGGTTCTAAAAACCGGAACCGGTTTGACATTTTTTTCGTTTTTTAAAATGCGCATAACTCACTCATATGAAGTCGGATTTAGTTGATTTTTTTCCAACATGTAATCTGGAGTTTGTAATTCATTTTTGACTCTACAAACATGTATTTTGGTTAGATATTAAATCAGACACATGCCCCGGAAGAAAAAATGTTGATGCTGCGTTTTTCTATTTCAACACTTTTTTTGTTTTTTTTTTTTTTTTTTTTTGAATTTGTTCCGTTTTTTAAATGTGCATAACTCATTCATATATCGGAATTACTTCATTTTTTTCCAACATGTAATTTGGTGTTTGTACTTCATTTTAGACTGTACAAACACATATTTTGGTTAGATATTGAATTCGCTATAGAGCCCGGAAGACAGCATATCAATGTTGCGTATTTTTTGTTTCAACATTTTTTTTGGAATTTGTCCCGCTTTTAAAATGCGCATAACTCACTCATATGAAGTCGGAATTACTTGATTCTTTTTTCATCATGTAATTTAGTGTTTGTACTTCAATTTAGAGTGTAAAAAGTCATAATTTGGTTAAATATTGAATTATTTACAAGCTCCGAAAGATAACATATCGTCTACAACATTTCAACCGGTTCTAATTTGAAAAATAACCGAAAAACCGAGACCGGAACCGGAACCGGCACTAGAAGCAGCGGTCCGGTTCCCGGTTCTTATAATATAAGAAAACCGGTTCCGGTTCTGAACCGGTCCAGTTCTAAAGCTCATCCCTACCTGTAATACACGAAACTAAGTGGGTCAGGCTTGGGAGCCTGGTGATCACATAGGGTTTTCAACCCATAATTGTAACATCCCAAAATTCAAGTCCAAAAATTTCATTAAATTTTTAAGTTAATAATTCATAAAACAGATTATTGAAAACATCATCAAGTTAACTCATTTCATAAAAATCTATAAGTCACATATCTCAAAACATGTCATAAGATAATAATGTCAGAGTACAAATCCCAAGAATCTCATGTGCGGAAAATCATGTGTGTGATGCGCTGCAATCATGC
This sequence comes from Lactuca virosa, assembly GCF_052849685.1. Lineage (NCBI taxonomy): Eukaryota > Viridiplantae > Streptophyta > Magnoliopsida > Asterales > Asteraceae > Lactuca > Lactuca virosa. Next base: position 91,067,926 of record NC_136434.1, read on the forward strand.
CGGCTCCTTTCCCTTCGAAGAAGAGGTACCTGAAACCAAAACTATAAACCGTAAGCACAAAGCTTAGTGAGTTCTCCCATCATACCACATACCATACAATAACATACTGTCAGGCATATATGGGTGCCTGACCTACCCCTTCGGTCTCTTTCAACCGGTAACCGCCTAGCATATATGGGTGATGGACTACCCCTTCGGTCTCTTTCAACCGGATACTGCCTAGCATATATGGGTGTTGTCCTACCCATTCGGTGTCTTTCAATCGGATACGGGGACTGTTTCACCCCCTACCACTACCACATAATACCCTATCATATACACATATATCATATACTACCTAGCATATCTGGGTGTTGGCCTACCCCTTCGGTCTCTTTCAACCGGATATTCGGGGACTATTTCACCCCTACCACTACCACCTAATAACATAGCATACTTGCATATAAAACATAACAGATAGTGGTATACCAGACAATTATCACAAAGACAATCATCTCAACTATAATCACCTACTAGTGGGTCGGCATTGGTGCCTTAGACCCACTTCTACTAGAAAGTAACTCACCTCGCAAAGCTGAGTGTCGAATATCACGGAAAGGAATCTCTAGCAGTTGCTCTGATGACTCCCCGGCTATCATTATCATAACAACACTTAGTCAAAATCCATAATACTTCTTAGGGTAAAATGACCATTTTACCCCTTGGTCTAATTTGGACCATACCCAAGGCCCAATTCCATCTTATCTTTGCAAGCCCTCTAATGGCCCACTAATGGCCCAATTTTCTAAATTGGGCCCAACTCCTCAAATGGGCCTTATCACAAGCCCAATAAATCCTTAGCCCAAAATAAGTAATTTTGAGTGGCCCAATATGGCCCAAAAGGCCTAATACTTTAAATCTCAGTTCTAGGCCCAGAAACTCTACTCCACAGTGGGCCATGGGGTCCAACTATCCAGGCCCAAACTTCTAAGGCCCAAAAGCCCAATTTCGCCACTCTACATGCTTACGCGCGGCGTACCTGTCATGTACGCCCAGCGTACGCTGGCCTTGACCAAAAGCGAGAAGTTGACCCAGTACGCGCAGCGTACCAGGGTGTACGCCCAGCGTACTGGCCAGCTTCCTTGGGGCTCCATTTGTGACTTAATCCATTAAGTCCTCACGTCCAGAATGTAGATCCAGGTCCTTTAAGATATTCTAATCCATAAAGTCACAAACTTTATGTGTTTGCACGCATGGATGGGGGTCAAAACATGATTTTGGTCCTTAAACAAACTTTGTGACCATCAAACACTTGCATGGTTGTGGCTTAACCATCAAGGTCCGATTTTTATGACTCTAAGTGCTTCTAAGAGCTCAAAAGGACAGCTCTTATGGTCTGGAGCTATCAAGATACAAGAAACCTCAACAATGGAGTCTAAAAGTGACATAAAACACCCCAAAATCAAATCTAAGCATGCAATGATCAAGTTTGAAGCTTGATACCTCAAATGACTCAGAAATGGTGCTAATCTCCTGGATCTACAAGCTTCCTTTGAATCCTTGCTCCTTCTTCAAACTTCTTTCTCTTCCAAAACACCAAAACAACACTAAAATGCTCTCAAATGGCTACCAAATCACAAGAACACACAAATATGGGTTAGGGTTTTCGTGGTGGCTGTCTAAGGGTGAGAGGGAGGCTGGACTAAGGTCATAAGGTCCTTTATATAGGGATTAAACCCTAAAATTTAGGGTTTTAGAATCTTCATACGTACGTTGCGCGTACCCTTTGGTACGCTAGGCGTACGTGCATGACATGCGTGTCTTCATCTCATGAGTATGTTGAGCGTACTTTCCATAGTACGCTTCGCGTACGGCACTTCTCAGCCCAGACACAAAGATCCAATGGTCCAAGCCCAACCCAATTCCATTCATTAATATAATAATAATATAATTAGTACCTTATTAATCCCAGATGTTACAATAATAATTAAGTTCATTAATTTCATCAAATCATTCAACCTGATTACCCATTATCGTTATCCTCGCATTCTATCCCTAAAGCATCTAATTTAAGGGACCTAGCCTAAGGACTTTTCATCGGGATAGACGATACTACTTAGGGGATTCCTCAGCAGTATATGTCAATAAGGCAACCATGAGGGGGATGGAGTACACCTGGTGAACACGTCGTTCACAAACACCTACAGGTTGTGAGCATGCCAGCGTTCCACTAGACTATCTAGAATAGTATGTGGTCGTCATCTATACTCCGTGTAACATCCCAAAATTCAAGACCAAAAATTTCATTTTTAATTAAGTTATTATAAAACCGACAATATAAAAATATCCATAATAACATCACATGTCAAGACCAAAGTGTCAATAATCAAAACATGTTATCATAAAATAATATCAGGGTGTAATCCCAAAGATCTCATGTGCGGAAAACATAGTGTGATGCGCTGCGATCGAGCCAGCTCCTTTTCTTTGAAAACGAAGTACCTGAAACCAAAACTGTAAACCGTAAGCACGAAACTTAGTGAGTTCCCCCATCATACCATATACCATATAACAAACATAATGCCAGGCAATTATGGGGTGCCTGACCTACCCATGTCAAGCCATTCTGGGGTGCTCAACCTATCCTGCCAGGCAATTTTGGGGTGCCTGACCTACCCATGTCAAGCCATTCTGGGGTGCTCGACCTACCCTCCGGTTCATCTGAACCGGCTACGGGAACTATTTCACCCCTACCACTACTACCATATAATAACATAGCATAAACATACTGTCAGGCAATTCTGGGGTGCCTGACCAACCCATCGGTCCTCACGACCGTGACACGGGGACTATTCCCCTTACTACTACTATCACATATCATCATATCGTGCTAGCACATAAAACATATCAGGTAGCAGCAAACGTAGATAATTATCACAAATACAATCATCTAACAACAACTCCTACTAGTGGGGCGACATTGTGGCCGTAGACCCACTTCTACTGGAGGTAACTCACCTCACACTGCTGAAGTCCCGTAGACAAAACTCTAGCTGCTGGATGACAGGTTCTCGAACTGTCAATCATCAAAATAACACCCAATCAGCAATTGGGTTCCAACATATACCCATAAGTCCATGATTGGGGTAAAAGACTACTTTACCCCCATCTTAGCTTGATTCAAACTCAAGGCCCAATCCAAAGCACCAAAATTCCAATTATGAATCAAAGCCCAACATATGGCCTAATTTTCCAAATTGGGCCCAAACCTTTACATGGTCTTATTCTAAGGCCCAACCATTTAGTCCAATCCAAATATTTGGCATTCCTAATGGCCCAATATCTCATAATTAGAAAGGTCCAGTTATGGCCCATCTATGGCCCAATTTTCTAAATTAGGCCCAAACCCCTCACATGGGCCTTACCTAAAGCCCATTAAATTATTCTGGTCCATTTGCTTATTCTTGGATGCCCCATTATTAGCCCAATCACCAAAGCCCAATAGGAAGGCCCAACTTAAGGCCCAAGCGAAATTAGGGTTTTCACATAAAATGACGATTAGGGTTAAGTGTTTCTTACTTAATCCATTAAGTTCATCACTCTACTAGATAAGTCATATGGTGTGATTGGGTGTAATTCACAATTCCATTCCAATGGCCCAAAATGCGGGTCCCGATAAGTCCAAACTAATATATCCAAAATTAGGGTTTTCTAAACATAAGTTATACTTAAAGTATGGTAAGCATAACTCACTTACAGGGGGGTTTAGCATAACTCACTTACAGGGGGGTTTAGCGAGGAACCGGGCTCTGCGCGGGCAGAACTTCTGAGCCAAAAGCTCTTCTTCGCGGGGCCTTCTGGTGCTCCGAGACTCGCTTCCAACACCTAAGAGGTGTTAGCGAAGGAAAATGGGCTATGGGGGTGTTTGAGAGAGAGTGGGATAAGAATGGTGTGAGAAATGAGATGATTTGCGCCTCTATTTATAAGCTGGAAAAATGGGTTATGCGGGGGGTAATTCCGACGTACGTTGGGCGTACTCGGTATGCTGGTGTACCAAGCCCTACATGGGGCGTACAGGCGCTAGGTGTCGCAATCCAGTGCGAAGCCGTGGAGAGGAAGTAGTGGTTGAGATTGTGCCACGTGTCACCTTCGGATTAAATAGAAAAATTAATTATCTTCTAAAATTCGTAACTTTCGTATACGAGCTCCGTTTTTGACGTTCTTTATATCCACGCGTAGGTAACGATGTGTACTACAACTTTCGTTTAGACTCCGTCGGCTAATTTTGACTTTATTTTTAAAGTTTTATTTTAACAGTCTTAGACAGATAAAGTCCATTAAAAATTCATAACTTTGTCATCCGACGTTCGTTTTCGACTGTCTTTATATCGTTGAACTACTATTAACGAGATCTTCAATTATCGTTTAGGTTGTGTCGCCTAATAATCGATCGATCTAAAATTTAATTTCCGAGCTGCATACTGCTATGCCAAATCTTAGAAAAATCATAAATTCCTCTAACGAAGTCAGATTTGGGTGTTCTCTATATGCACGCTCTCGGTTTAACGTCTACTACGACTTTCGTTTAGATCTCTAAGGCTAAAAAGTAGTTTATCAAAATTTCACTTTTTACGACACACAAAGTCGTGTCGGTTTAGTCGCGAAACTTCGACGGTTCATAACTTCTTCGTTATAAGTCGGATTTCAGCGTTCCTTATATCTCCGAAATCCTTATCATGACTACTTCAACTTTATTTGAAGATATTGGGTCAAATATTCATTCTATTTTTGACGCATATTTTATTATTATTTTATTATGTCGTTATAAGCAAGTATAATACACATAAAATCAAATAAATCACATAATACTCAAATAATTCTTCTTTATTACTTCAAAATATGTTATAATTGTTGACCCTAACTATTACATCATTATAATAATGCTTAGCCAGAAAACACGGGCGTTACAGATAAGTATGGTATGTGGTATCGTGGGGAACTCACTAAGCTTTGTGATTACGATTTTATGTTTAAATGTTGTAGGTTTTCTTGTATGAAAGGAAGGGCGTAGCTCGATTCCATCGCATCCATTGCATGAAAGACCATGGGAGGACCATGGCATTTGTATGAAAGACCATGTGAGGACCATGACACTTGTATGAAAAGACCATAGGAGGACTATGGCAACTGTACAGAAGGCTATTGGAGGACCATAGCAACTAAGACTACAAGAGGACTGTAGTGAAGGGTGATTGTAAGACTGTGGGAGGACCATAGCATTCACACGTTCTTTACCGATAAGTATGGTATGTGGTATCTTGGGGAACTCACTAAGCTTTGTGATTATGGTTTTATGATTAAATGTTGCAGGTTTTCTTATATTAAAAGAAGGGGGCGGCTCGATTCCATCGCATCCATTGCATGAAAGACCATGGGAGGGCCATGACATTTGTATGAAAGACTTTGAGAGGGCCATGGTACTTGTATGAAAAAACCATGGGAGGACCATGGCAACCGTACGGAAGACTATGGGAAGACCATGGCAACTAAGACTGTAGGAGGACTGCAACGACGGGTGATTGTACGACTGTGGGAGGACCATAGCATTCACACGTTCTTACTGATAAGTATGGTATGGGGTATCTTGGGGAACTCACTAAGTTTTGTGCTTATGTTTTTATGTTTAAATGTTGCAGGTTTTCTTATATTAAAGGAAGGGCATGGCTCGATTCCATCGCATCCATTGGAGATTTCCGCACTTAATAACTTATGTCGATACTCTGATAAATGTTTTGAATCAAATGGTTTTATTTAGATCTTTGAAGTTGTAATTGGAACAAGTGCTTTTATTTTTAAATGAAAATTTTGGTTTGAAATTTGTGACGTTGCATATTAGAGGTAGGATCCGTTTTGTATATGAACATACTGTTTGGAAAACTCACTTAAAACACCTCACTAAGATATTGCCTAGACATCACTCCATTAAGGAGATCAATCAGTATTATAACTAGAATAACTTATAAATATTATATATAGGTTCATAATAATGACAATGAACATAAATATAAGTTACACTTAAAAGCATAGTAAGTGCAACTTACCTTACAGGGTTTCCTAGCAAAAGTTCAAAAAGTCGCGGGAATACTTTTTTTTTGTCGGGCCTTCCATCGTTGCAATGCTTCTCTAAGATGCTTGAAACTCAGAAAGTCGGGTCTAAGGGTGTGGGAAAAAGTTGAGAGGAAATGGGGTGAAAAAGATGTAACAAATGAGGCTATTTATGGTTTTTCTCGATAGGCGCGTCACGTCGTGGTGGTGTGTCTCATTCCTAATGGTGTCGCGTGTCGTTGATTCTGGTAAGGGAGGGGGTTTTTGGCTCCGCCATGTGGCGCCTCCCGGGTGGAGCCACGTCGCTCCTTCACAGGTATTTTCTTGCAATCTTCGAAAAATCGTAACTTTCGCATACGACATCCGTTTTCGACGTTCTTTATATCCACGAATTCATATTTCCGAGTACTACAACTTTCATGTAGATTTCAACAATTAATTCGTATTCTATTTTCACTTTATAGTTTGTAAAGATTACATTGTAAAAGACTTCGCAAAATTCATAACTTCTTCATACAAGCTCCGTTTTCGACGTTCTTTATATCTACGGATTCGTATTTACGAGAAAATCGACTCTTATTTACATTACTTTCACTAAAAAGTAATCTATCTTCGTTTCATATTTTATGACACATACTGATATACTATGTCGAACGCGAAACTTTGAAAAATCATAATTTCTTCGTACGACATCAGCTTTTGACGTTCTTTATATTCACGGGTTTGTAATCACGACTACTACAAATATCGTCTAGTGAAAAACGCGGGCGTTCCACTATACGTCTTCAATTTTGGTCCATATACATCTTGCAATCGTCTTTATGCTAATTTATGAGATAGTGTGCTCGTCTATTGTGAGTTGAAAAGTTGTAAGTGCCCATCCTTCCATTTCATGTTATTCAACTCTTGAAATATCTTAGTGAAACTTTATTAAATCGTAACAACCCAGTGGACACAATTCCTTTGCAAGATTTTGTTTAACTTCCATTACTCTTTGCTAAAATCCTCCGACTTTATTCTGCTTTTATATCAAGAACAATGTACATGAAGCATGATAAAGAACCTTTAACATAACAAGATTGAATGGAAGAATTACCGATTGAATTGACTTTTTAATCGAATACATTGTTGATCAAACACATTCCAAAGCATAACATCAAGCTAGTTTAGTGATAATCACTTGAGATTAAACACTCCAAAATGGAGCATGTCTCCGGTTTGAATCCTACCGGCTTCAACTTCGGGTGATCTGTCGTTCAAAAAAAATCCAAAGCTTTAATACTGCTTGTTGGGATTTTTACAAAATGTTGATGGTCCCGATAACAAATCAGGGTAACCAACACAACAACTGAATACCGGAAACTAAACTGAATTGCATTTGTCAACTTAAAACAATTAACCACGTGGATGTTCAAACAGGATCAAGAACAATATAAATCAATTACACAAATACACATAAGTAAGAAACATGGCTCCACTACCAAGATAGCATTTACCCTATTCTACTTTAGGGGTGTCTACTTATGTTTTTTTAGTAAACATACTTATTAGTTTATTCGATATCAAAGTTTTCTAAAAAAATGTTTTTATTGTTTATCCGATATCAAAACATAATAACATAATAAGTAGATAATTTATTTTATTAGCATTTGGTAGTTTGTGCTTATACATGTAATTAGAAAACAACTTATCACAAACCGATTAAATAAGCCAATAAATAAAAATAAAGATTTTTATTTAAATCATATACATGTAATTAGAAAACAACTTATCACAAACCGATTAAATAAGCCAATAAATAAAAATAAAGATTTTTATTTAAATCAATAAATGCTTGTGAAATCTTACTGTCTAAACACAAGCTCATTATCAATACCAAACCATAATAAGTCTAAACATTTCATATAAACAATTTCTTATTTAGAGCTTTTAAAATTTCAACCATGCGTTTTACTTCATTGGTGTTTTGGATTAGAGTCGTCTTCTACTTCGATCTTAAACTTTATTCTCAAACATGTAGAGCACTTCTAATATTTATGTATGATTGGTTTGTTAATTATCATTAATCTAACTTCTAGTGTACAACTGTGGGATTATCTTATTAATCTTCTACAAGAAAGGATTAACAAATCTTTTATAATCATACCCATGGTCAACCAATAGAGGTACAAATTTATTTGGGGAATGTCAATGGAATGTCTTAAATTGCCACTTGTTTTAGTTAATAGAAAAAAAGAAAAAGATAATGCCACTTGTTTTAGTTATAATGTGAAGATCCAAGATTCTTGTCTACCCTAAAATACTAAATACACAAACAAGAAGTAATTTACAAATCCAAAAGCCCAAATGTTACCTTTTTTCTTTTCCCCTAGTAACAAAGGGATGAATCAAAACTGACCATGCCATAATACTTACAAGTTTGCTATCGAGATCATGGGACAAAACAAACCCTAAAACCTCATCATCATCATCATCATCATCATCATCATAATTCATAATCGCCTTTACAATTTGTTGACACGGCTTTTCGGGTCCCACATACCAACATCATGGTCTTGGTTTGTTTTCTACATTGTGGGACCCTCAAAATCATGGGGTCAAAAAAGTCATTTCTGGTTTTCCTTCCATAATTCCATATTCATATATTTTTTTGTTTCACAATTCACACAACTCTATTCCATTTCTTTTGCTGCTGTTGGTTTCGTGAGGATGATGAATCTAGAGAATTTTGAGGTAATTCTTCTTTTGAATTTTTACTTGTGGATTCTGTTAACCTATTATTAACATTTGCACATGAAACGATGAAATCAGTGTGATTTTTGGAGGGAAAAATCAAAGTTAAATCTGTTCAATTTTTTAAACACTTACCTTGATGAGTTGGCTGGCTTCTGGAGTTGCTGGCCTGTGAAATTGGAGGACCGCCTCATTTCAGAAACCTGTGAAATGACCATTTTATCCTTACATTTCTGATTAAGATTAAGTCAAAAAGAAACAAACATATAGATTCCCACCTCATCGATAGGCAATCCATCTTTGACAAGTGATTCATCTGATTCCGGAAAGTCTGTTGTTTCAAACAGGAATCCATTTTCCATTCCAGAGTCATCGGAATCTTTGTTTCCTGTTTCCGATTGTGACATGAGGTACGCTACATATTTATCTGTAATACCATCAACACAGCTTTCATAACTTTTCATCTCAAAAAAAAAAATTAAAAAACATTTTTTTTTAAGATTAGGAAAATAATAAATTCTCACCAGCCAAACTACGAAGGGCATTTTCGGCAGCTTGTTGTTGTGCATCTTTTCTGGTCTTACCCATTCCAACACCCACTTTCTCCCCTGTCAACAACACCTACATAATTCATAATTCACACATATTATATAATATATAATATACAAATATTCGACCTTAAAATTTATAATCCTTGAATTTAGTGTTACTGTGTGGGAAGGTACAAGGTTGCAATGGTGTAACTCACCTCATATGAAAACTGCCAATCCTTGCTAGAGCTTAAAATGGATCTGTATTCAACCTATAAATCAACATAAACAGGTCATATCAATGAACAACCATATAAAAGAATTAAAAAATAAAAAATAAAAAAAGATTAGCATACCTTAAAACCACATCTCTGTCCAATTTCCTGCAGCACTCCAATGGATAAAGAAGGTGGTAAAAAGTTTGAATTTCCACCATCAGGGAGATTTTTTTTGCTATTATAGGATGTTTGATTCTGTAGTAAGCCTGTATCTTTCACAAATGAAAAGCACATGTGCAAAAAAAAAATTAGTATAACAATATTTTTATACATATAATAATTAACAATATCACAATAGAAACAACTCCAAATACCTGAAAGTAAACCCACTTGTGGCAAATTCCTCTTTTGCAATCCATAACCATGGAATACCTGAAAATAGCAAGAAAAAAGAAATTAGATTAAGTTAATGGAAATAAATAATTGACATATGAAAATATTAGTGAATACCTCTTCATTCTTTGGTTCATATACAAGTGGTGGAACTTGAAACCCTGGAGAAAAGGAACTTGATGTGCCATGAAAGATAGGAATATGACCAGGTCGAGGTCCTTGGATGGGGCCCAGTAAGCTAGGTTCTGAAAATATAATTATTAATTATATAAATGTTTGTAAATAATTTTATAAAAGAATAGAAGCTAGAGATTTTTTATGAGTGCATACTTTCTGAAGGTATCATTGATTTGAAAGATGGTGGGCCATAGATGGTTGTAACTGGAACAGACTGTTGTGGCTTTTCAGATTTTAACTCCACACCAGTACCAAGATTTGATGCTGACGTGGCAACATTTGATGCTGACGTGGCAACATTTCTTGCATCCTGTTGGTTAAGTTTATGAGCAACTTCCGGGCCATTGATTCCTTCTGTCATTAGGGGATTTATATTGCCATTTGGTACAAAACTAGCATCCTGAAACCAATTTTTCAAATATAAAAAAAGATTTATTCAAGATAATAAAACCGATAAAGAATTAGGGATCTTAGTTTAGTTACTTACCTCTGACATTAGATAGTTACAAACATCTGGGACAGGTGGCAGATTTAAAACTTCATCTTCATAGAAGTGATCTGAAAGCCTCCTTAGTAGATTCTCATCAAATTCTCTGACAAACACAAATTATTAATATTAATAATTAATAATAAAACTGTATAAAAAACAGATTTTTGGGATTAACAATTTTGAATAGCAATCTTACTTAAAGAAACCACCTCTAACATTGCATGCAACATTTCTTGCAACACAAAGAACAGGAACAGCATTTGCTGTCTATCAAAAAAAAAAAAAAAAGATTATTAAAATTAATATCCCAAATCAAATAGTAATGATGAAATCAAGATTTTGCAGTTTTAGAAATTACAAATACCTCTGCCTGTGGAGCATAATATGGAGTGAAAGCAGGGACCACATGAACCCTAGGTTGATCTTTATCATCCCAAACTTTCAGCCTATCATCAATCACCATAGCCATTCTTGGATGACAGGTGCGATCTTGGAAGACATTAAGTAAAGACTTACGTGCACCTATACAATGATAAAAATGTGATGTGAATGTTGATTATTAGTGATTATGAAGGAGAAAGATTGTTGATTTATGTTTGTTATGGTGAAAAGAAAGATGCTTGCCTGATTTGACACATACAACACGGGTTAATAGTTGTTTTGGGCCAATTAAGTGGGCTTCTGGATCTAGCAACCTCCACATTTCCAGTGCATAATCTCTTTCAGCCATTGTGCATACATAAACTTCAAATCTTTTGCGCCCTTTTGCAATTAAATAGCTTCTTAAATCCTCCCATGCAGGTCTTAACCTCACAAGCACGCTTGTGTCACGTATCTGTTCATGCAAACAAATTACAATTTTGTTTCACAAAAGGTTATGAATAATCGTGCATATATACATACATATATAAGGCACCAGTAGAGTTGAAGCCCACAAGAAGACGAAAAAAATGAAATATACAATTAGTCACATGTTTTATAAACATCCAATTTCAATCTTTGTAATCAGTAAGACCAGCATCAGCCTAGTGTAATGCATCAGTTGCCCACCCAAGAAAGTTAACAATAAATAAGACCAAAAGTAAAGGACGAAATAATGACATTGCTAATGATATATGTCCACAGGAATAAACAGGCAAACAAATCATTCATATGTATTAACTGAATCATTCGTTCCAGTTTCTCCAACTTTCACATTGCAGAAATAAAAGTAAGTCTGCTAAACAGGAAATAAGATGGAGAATATATAGAAGCAATTAATCTTCTAACCTCTGGATTAATACGGGTTAAGACTATATTCTTTTCGGGCAATCTTATAACTGGTCGAACAACACGCTCATTTCCAGCAGCATTCATATGAACTTCCTCCAGTTTCACATTATATGTCTGGCCATTATCAGTAACAGAATTATTTTCAATGTATTGCTTCAATAATGCTCGATCTTCCACAAATCTTTTAAGCTCAGATGTCATCCCAGAAACCCGAATGGAATCAGACTCCTGCCCAATCCAACCAGTCAAAACCTCAATCCTATCCTCAAAAGACTTCATCGTATTTGCAACAATAAGTGTCTCATCAAGATCAAACACAATGGCAAGACACCGCATGTTCAACATCCCTAAGCAGGCATTATACAATTGAGCTGGAACCAAACAACACCAGAAACAAGGAAATTTCTTTAGCTTGCTTGGCATTGCCACCAAATGAACCTCTTCATCTCCAATCACCACCACAGCTGTCTGTAATAAACCAAAAACAGACAAAAATTTACTAAATCAGGAACTAAACAACACAGGAACATCAAACGTACATAAATGATTGAGAATTGATTACAACCTTTAGTTCGTAGAAGCAAGTAGCGTGAAGATCGATGAGCAGGGGTTGTCGAACAGGGGATGATGATTCAAGCTTGCAACGAACTGAGAAAGAAGAAATTGTTAACAAAACTGAAAGAGGTGGACATCGTTCGCTGACCTGAGAGAAATGATGAATCCTAATCTCGTTGTTTGGGAATTGGAAATTCTTATCACCGGTATGAATCACATCCAATTCACCCAAACAAGCTTCCCCACGGTAAACCACCGATTTATTAAACCCTAAACGACTCATTTAAATAAAGTACATCAAATTACAATAATTGTATTTGAAAACTTCAAAATCAATCAAGACCAATACGAAATGCACAAATTTTTCACGAAGATTCGAGGAATTTACGTGAAGAATTTAACTAAACCCTCTCTTCAGTCGCTCTCTTACACGCCCCTTCTCTTTTTCCCTCTTTCTCTCTTTCTCTCTCCTGGGCTAGCGGTTTGAAAGTAAGTGTGGGGGGGTTTATATAGAGGGGAAAAAGCAAAGGCATCCGTGGCTTGTTATGTAATAGGGCGTGGGTTTGGTCTTACTTACGAAAATGCCATGATTTTGTCCGTACAGATGATTGTCAAAATGGCGTGATGCATTAGACGGGTCATGAATGCTTTTCGCGACGGAGTTTCATCTTGCTGTCGTGGAGTAATCACAGCTGTTGGATTATATGACTTATTTTTCACGAAAAAAGTAATTTATTCCATAAAAAAAATTAGAAAAAAAAAAAAAAAAAACTTACGAAAAGAAAAATAAAAAATTAAACTTTTTATAAGACCATACGGTGGCGACGTGTCACCGTGGTAATGTGGTGAACACAACACCGTTTGGGGTGGGTAGGCGTGATAAGGCTGTCACACGTCATAGCTCGACTGAACGAGAATTCTATCATTCCCCTTCTTTATCGTTTTTTAACGGTCATATATCAAAAAAAAAGTTTTTTTTACCTATTATAAATAAACACACACATTCTACATTTTAAACCATAAAAAACACCACTCTTCTATATACTTTTGATTAATTCCAAAATATCTTCATCGTCGTCCACTTCATCGGATATGTTGGTGTTGCGTGAAGTAGGGTTTATCGGGGACATCATGCGAACAACACTTGCTTATTTACAAGAAAATAAAGGCAAATGTTCGCGCCCAAAAATTAGAAATCCTCATTTACAGAGAAATCATGAAATCGGGCACACCCAACTTGTGAATGACTACTTTGCAGTTGATGCAGTGTACGCAGAAATATTCAAACGTCGATTCGGATGAGGAATGCACTTGGGGTATTCAATGTGCCCTAATGCGTAGCGCGGTCAATTTATGTGAGGAAGGATATCTATAACACCCTTTGTCCAGGAAATTTCCATTTTTAACCATATTTAAGCATCATTAACTCTTCAATACCTCTTCCCTCATCATTCTCCATCTCTCATTTCGTCCCTAGCAAACCCAAATCCTTGTGTGAGCCTTTTTGAGCTTGAAAGTGTGCTTTTGGTGATATTGAAGGATGAAGAAAGAAGTGGAATCAACTTGGAAGCTCAATGCATCTTGGATCCAGAAGTATCTTGCCTTCAAGCTTCATTTGGAGGTATAAAGCTTGGATCTTAATGTGATATTTGCTTAGATCTTGTTGCTTAGAAGTTGTATGCATTTTTGGTCCCATGGCTTAGTATAATGGAGTATGAGCTACTCCAGGTCCTTGAAATGTAGCTTTCTGTAGATTTTAGCTTCTAGATTCATAAAAATGAGAGCTTGGACACTCTCATTAAGCCATGCAAGAGTTTGGGAGTTTTGGGTGACTTTTAGACCAAGGGTTTGAGTTTTTACCCTCTTGTATGCATGCAAATGGATAAAGTCAGAGACTTTATCCATTAAGACGTCCCTTGATAATTGGATCTGAAGTTTGGTGCCTTGGCTTAATGAAATAAGAGCTTAATGGAGAAGTTTGGATTCAGCTCTGGTACGTTGCGCATACCAGGGATCGATCTCGCGTTTTCGAAGGGCACCCTTTACATTGGGCGTAGAGGGAGTACGTAGGGTGTACGCAACCCAAAAAGGAATCTTTCACTTTTTTGACCTTTGACCTTGATCAGGATTTTAACCAATTTGGCATAAGGGTGTTTTGGGTATTTTGAAAAGTAGTTTGAGACTCGGTCATTGTTTGTTGTATAGATGATCTGTAGAGTTGGCATTTTGGAGTAGCGTTCTTTTCTACTATCATTTCAGACTGTGAGGTGATTTTTCCTCACTGTACTTGTGGGTCAAAGGCACCAAGGTCGAGCCATTGGATTTTGTATCCTGGTATATTGGATTGATGTTATGTTGAGTATGTGTTGGATTGGTAGATCTGTATGATTACATGTGTTGTTGGTTATTTATTGTTATTGTATAATGTATATGTCGACATGTTATGGTTTGTTGGGTTGAGGCGGTTCTGCTTTGTGCTGAAGGCCAAGATACCTGGGGCGGTCTGGATAAACTGAAGGCCCAAGATGCGGTCCAGTCAAGCTGAAGCCCCGGAAAGCGGTCCAGATAGGTTGTAGGCCCTGCGAGGCGGTCTAGTCAGGTTGAATGCCCATACATGAATGTTGTTATCTATTTGGTTGTGTATGGTACTTTGAGGGAACTCACTAAGCTTTGGCTTATAGTTTAAGTTTTATGTTTCAGGTACTTCATATGAGCAGGGCAAGGTGAAGGCTTGCTCGGACACATCCTTCAGTTTTTATGAGATTTGATTTTGGGACACTATGATTTGTGACTTTGAGACTTTGTAAACTATGTTTGT
The DNA here is from genome assembly GCF_052849685.1 of Lactuca virosa. Classification (NCBI taxonomy): domain Eukaryota; kingdom Viridiplantae; phylum Streptophyta; class Magnoliopsida; order Asterales; family Asteraceae; genus Lactuca; species Lactuca virosa. The sequence goes on from NC_136434.1 coordinate 91,083,196, forward strand.
AAACATTTATGGTTTTTGGTTGTTTTTGAAAAATATAAATTTTACCTTGATTTTTGGGATGTTACAAGTTGGTATCAGAGCCCTGGTTTGAGCGAATTAGATAAGCATTCGTGTGAATTCAGACTCAAACTATAGATATGCAAAAGAAAAAACAATTCAAAATAATTTCCAAAATTGTTTTTAAGATTGTTTTCCAAATTGTTTTCAAGGATGATTGAGAAGGATGAGATGTGTACGATCAGCCGGAGCAAGAAAGTATACCCCAAGATACCACACTGTTATTTGTTTATGATGATGATTTTGATAGAATTGCATGTTAGTTTATAGGTTAAGGATCTTCAGGAATTGCATGATAGAATTGTCTAATGTATGATGCCAGATAGCCTAGGAGAATTTCTTATATGATAGATGGAATTAACATCATTATTGTAGTTGCTTAGTGTATGCATCATAGTTGTACATAACTAAGATTTTATAGCCTGAGAATGTTTGATTTAGATTTATTTTCTGTTCCTAGTCTGGTTGTGGGCTTAGGGTAGAATCAAGTATTTGACTGTCTATGAAATCCATGGTTATGTATGATTAGCATGCACGAGTGGCTGTAGGGTTGGTGGAAGTTCCATGAGTGAGTACAGTTTATAGCAGCCCAACGTGAGGAATGATTAGCCACTCTTGAGAGTAGATAGAAGATTTATATGTATCCTTGATGCTTAGGCCTAGTGGTCCGAAATTTGCGTGTAAAGATCTGCCTAATTTTCTTGGTGTCTTAGTATCAGACGGTTCCACTGCTCATATGTTGCTTGATTTGTGCTTTGTGGGACTCATATTGATGTGAGTTAACTATTAAATGAATATATTAAGTTACATGCTACAAGAGTTAAATAATTTTAGAATTATTGATTTAGCCCTATTGTGTGGCTCTCGTTTGAGTCTAACCGTTGTAGGATTGGGTCTTTTATTCGAAATATTATTTAAGTTTTGTTGCATATAACTGTATTCATCAAGTGATTAGCTGACATTAATAGGGGTTTTTCAATAGATGATAACAGGGTGAGGTAGGGATCCTAAAAGAGCCTCGGAAGTGCTTTAGTGCGGTTGCGACACTGTTTAGCGGGTTGTGGGAGTACCATTATGAGGAGGTGACTTTGAAGATTCAATACGATTGTTAAGGAAATTATGGATAGGTGTGGAATGTAGTATTAGGCCCGTACTACTGGAAGCACATGATTCATACTCGAATTGAGGAAAGTCACGAGGATTCTAATTAGCCAGTAGAGGATTTATGTGCAAAATTCCATAGTGTGGGTAAAGTGTGATGAATTAGTGATGACATTTTGGTTTTGTTTATTAGGATGTCGGTGTCCGGGCGGGGAGCAGTGCCCTTCAAGACTGATGCAGATTACATAGGGTTACGCGATTGGATTACCACTGAGGTTTCACAAATTTTATTGGAAGAATTGTATGGTATGGTTGGTCAAATCATTGACATACTGATTGTCAAATTCAGGGAGCAAGCTGCAGCCTTCGGGTTATGGAAGAGACTGTTGAGACGACTAGAGAGAGAGAGATCTTGATGTGGGAGCGCGTCAGGGAAAAAGGAAGCGGGCACATGATCCGACAATTTCAGTGATGGGTGATGAGTTAGATGTTGCTGACCTGAGTACTGGAGTCCAGAGGGACCACGTCATGCACATTAAGGAAGGAAGAAACCTTGAGCATGTGTGTTGTAAGTTCAAATGCGACAGGTGCGGACGGAAGGGTCATGTTCACCAAGATTGCACCCTGGAGGTAGAATTATGCCATCGTTGTCATCAGCCCGGTCACAATAGGGCAAATTGCCCACGTTTGATGATCGGAGTAGCTCAGACTCCATCATTCGCGGTTTTCCAGGAAGCGAAGTCAGGACCTCAAGACCTCGTAGGTATGTATCGTATTCGAACCCTTCATACCCTTATGGTTTATGTTTATGATCATATGATTGCGTGTGTGTGTGATATTATGATCGGTTTACTTAAGTCTCCACCTAAGATTAGAGTTTCGTTAAAGTTGCTTGGTTATTAATATTATTCAATGGATTTTCATATGTCATTTTGCATGCCAAGAGCGGTGTTTATAGGGTATGTGATGTGTCGGTTTGAGTTTTGGTCTGTTTGCAATGTCAGTTAGTGGTAGTTCAAACCCTAAGTGGGGGAGAGCTGGATACTATGCTTAGAGGATCATTGATATGTTAGAGTTATGGGTTCATAAGAATGGATCATAGGGATTTGGATTTACATTTCGGGTATGCGAAACTTTGGTTCAGGATATGGTCAAGACAGGGGTGCAGAGCAAGTTGCCATCAGATGTATGTGTTTCGGAATGCAAGATTCATCTTCGTGCGTAGGAAGATGTTGGACAAGGAGCTCGTTGTAGCCAGTGGTTTCTTTCAGAATGTTGAGGAATAGGTCAATAGGTGTTTGGGTCGCTCAAGTTGAGTATCGTTTGTTGAGGGATTTGTCAGCTTCTTGTATAAGTTGATATCTATAATCTAGGATGGTCAGTTGTTGATCGGTCAATCAATTTCAAAGTTTGGTATGTTTAGTACCTTATAGGCTTTGTCCATTAGTGTATTAGATCAATAAATTAAGCTGTCAATGCACTCTCGATCGTTGGTCTTTTCGTTCATCGTCGATAGCAGAGGTTCTTCGGAAGTTTCAAGTTGTATCAGTTGGAGTTCAATGGATGTGTCAACCTATTATCAAAGTCTGTACATTGTACATTTTGGTTTTTAGGTAGGGGTACCCTTAATTGTTGGTTGTGAAATTATTATTCATAGTAGGCTCGAGTTTGGCACATGTCCTTGGTTATTATAAGTTCAGATGTTGGGGCAGCATTGTTTAGTTTTCAGGTGTAGCTTTGGATCTACGCAGAATCCAATTTTGGCTTGTCGTGTCGGCAGGTTGGTATCTTTATTGACCTAACCAGGGTTTTGATAACATTTCTGATAGTTTTGGAAGTTTTATCAATCTAGTTGTGTATTGGTAGGATCTGTTTGGTTTCAATCAAGGTGTGAGATCTTAGTTTCCGCCATTCATGAGGATGTTTCTGTTAGCGGTTGAGGTTCGTCATTTCGGTTAGATCTACTGGTACCACACCCTATGGGTAAGGTTGTGATGAAGAAAGAATACAATATATCTAGGGTTGGTTATGGGTTCTCTTGAGGGCAGAAGGTGTCACGATATATCTGAAATTTAGGGCAGAAATTCAGAGTACTTTGAAGAAGATGGTGGAGGACTGATTCTTTTTGGAAATCGATGCAAGAAATGGTGGTGGTCTAACGAAAAGTCTAGAGACGGTGGAGAAGATTGGATTTGAAGCGGTGTAACACCTGGATTTAACCTGGGTTGACAAAAAGCAGGTACACATCATAAAGCGGTGAAGCAAATTCAAAACAACACGTATACACAAAGAATATACAAAATGATATAAAATGACCCCCTAAAAGAAAGAGGAGACAGATTTGCAACCCCACCCATAATCAAGGACCTATTCTGCCAAAAGCTTACAACTTTACTGTTCCTAAGATGGTAATTCTTTTATATATATATATATATATATATATATATATATATATATATATAATATTGATATTGGTTAACAAGATATCTCAACTTCTCAACTATGATCAACATATGATATTAATAATTTAATCACAAACTATGAAAAGTTGTCAATTTTATATTTGAGTTCTCTTTTCAAAACGTCCAGTATTGGCAACATCTTCGTTATCAGCGGGCCTATTAGAAAATGAGGGGTGGTGATCACAAGACTATTAGCAACCTTTTATAAATATTTGCAAAAACTAGAAAAAAAAGTGTCTTAAAGATTGAGAGGGACACTACACCAACTATTATTAAAAAAATTCTTAAAAATCCTCAAGGATTTTTTTTTTGAGCGGTTTCAAAATATTAACAGTTTCTTGATGTCTGGTTTGAAGCTGGTAAAAAAAATATAAATATGCTAGTTACCATCGTGTTATATGAACCATCATGCACCCAATCCCGAAAGTCAAACCACAACACACATCTTGAAAGATCAAAACGATTAGTCTCTTTGTGTGTACACAAAACAACTTTCTTCCTTTTTCCTTTTCTCACGTGTCATGTGTTTTCTTTGATTCATTGATTGATAGCAATGACATAAGAAAGTCAATCTGATTAACAAGAGTACTAATACTTGTTATGTGGTCTCAATAGACTAACAAACCCATAATAATTAGAGTTAGAAAACTATGTTCCTTGATGGAAGAGCATTTCGTATTTTATGTCAACTATAATGTATTGTATATTATAAAAGTCATAACAGGATAGTTAGTTTGTTAGACAGACTTATAGACTTGGAAAAAACATATAAAATAATCAAATTTATATTTTTAACTTGGTGACTTCTTTTTTTTGGAAAGGGAACTTCCCTAACGAGGGTTTCCGGGCCAGCTTTCGCGCACCGACTAATCCCCCGCTGCAAACATGAGGCTTTGCCTCATGCCCTGGAGTCACTGCAGGCGAACCTCCACGGCCACAAAGGCTGAGTGGTGTCAGGATTTAAACATGGGTCAATAGGTTATCCACCATATCTTCCACATGCCTTACTAAGTCACCACAACCCAAGTGGTTTTGGTGACTTCTTTAAACAAGTTATATAGGTAATTCCTAAATTGAATGGAATTTAATTTTATTTAAATTTAAAATGTAGTGCATTTAAATATTGGATACTATTCGACACTTTGACTAAAGGTTTGTCCAATGTCCACTGAAATTCTTTTTATATTAATAAATGTTATAAAAAATTGTTAATTTAATAGGATATTCATGATGTAAGCCCTTCATTTATGTAGTAAGATGCAAAACTTGAAAACCTATAGGCCATAGGTTTTCAAAAGTACAAATCTTAATTGATGACTTTATTAGGAAGTTTGATAATAGAGAAATTAAATATCCTCCTACTTTTGTTCCTACAAATCCTCCTACCCAATTAAATGATGACATATTTCATATTAGTTTACTAAAATATCATAAAATTTCATTAAATGAGCATTAAATATTACACATGTCACTATTTAATTGGGTAGGAGGATTTGTAGGAACAAAAAGTAGGAGGATATTTAATTTCTCTTGATAATATAGAGCAGATCGGGCAAACAATGCTAGGGAAAGTGGTCCAATTTCAAATGAATATCTCCCAAGACGTAACTAAGTTGAGTATGAGTTGGGATTTTGGTATTAATAAAATCAACACACTTGGGTTTGAGTCCATGGCAGCAGTATGAAACAACCCTCAAAATAGTACCTAAAACATGAATATGTATGAAAGCATTTGTGCAATCCAGTATAGTATACCTGTCTTTAAGATCGTCTCACATCACCATTCCAACTCATAACTTCAATTTAAAACTGATATGGGTCTATTTGAAACTAGTTATTTTGTGTCCTACTTCAGCAAACCAGTATTGTATAAAATTAGGTCGGATTCAAACCACTTTAAGGTTATAAATGTTTGATCATATGTAACTGATTTTTGGATTGGATTGGAAAAAACTAGTTTAAAAACCAACTATAAAAACCTATAGATTAGCCATTTTGTTGCATCTCTATGAACTTGGGTGTCAAAACTTAACAAAATTCTCATGGGTGATAAAAAAAAAACATATCTAATAATCAAAACTTATTGTTTTTGCCATGTCTTATGGTGTTTTTGGTCTATTTGGGATCATTTAAGGGGTTAGTGGCATTTTATACTTATAACTTTAAAAAACAATGTTTCTTGACCATCAAGGATAGTTTCATGTGTCAAAATCTTTTTTTTGAAACCTTCTAATCCTTGTATCAACAACTATATGAAGAAATGTTACTAATAGTAATAATAATTTTAAAATGAGTAACTCAAATATAAATATAAAATTTAATAATTTTATTGAAGAAAAAATAATGCTTGCCATTTAATGATGACATGATATTGAGCATAGTATGTTAAAACTGATTTTTATGAAAATATCTTTAAATGTTAATGGCATTTTTTTAAAGAAAAAAAAATAAAATAATAACTTCAGTTGTTATAAATATAATTATTTTGTTGAAAATTTTATTATTTTTTAGGGAGTTCGTACATAATAATTTTTTTCCATACACAACAATTTTTGTTATAAAGTGTTGTTTTATACAATTTTATAAAACATAAATTGTTGTATATGGAAAAAATTTATTGTGTACGTATCACTTTCTATTTTTTTTTATTATAAAAAACTATGTAGTTATCTTTTTTCAAATAATAGAAAGCTTTGTAAAAAAACAACGACTGTTAAAAATGTTCTTAAAGATTAAAAAAAAACAAAGCCTAAAGTGTTATAGGATTACAACTATCAACGATATAAAATATAAACACATGGATATAAATATAGAACATCAACATTACCTTTCTATAAGATTGAGATTTAAATCATTTATATTATTTATTATTTAATGATAAATAGTTTATTCATTTAAATTTAATAAAGCCTCTTCCTTTAAAAAATGCATTGCTTTGACCAAATTTGGAAAAAAGATTCTAAAGGAGCACGCATAGCATATGAACTTCTGGGTGCTGACAGGACTGCCCAAGCACACGTGTCTAACATCTATAGGCTCTGAAGCATTTACTCAACTTCAAATCTAACAAATAGCCGACACGTGTAATCTTATAATGCAACTGATTGTAGCAGATTATTACTTTCTCTTATTCAAGTTTACAAGTAACGTAAAAACATTTACTCGTATTCGTCCCGCTGAACGGAGAAAGTTCCAGAAGACCGACCTCATGTCACTACTTGATACTGCCGGAGATGGTTTGACGGAGGAGCTGACTGGTGGCGCCGCGGCGTCTGACGGACCAATTCTACCTCCGCCGATGGAGATGCAGCTGGAGGAAGGATTCGCTCTGAGAGAATGGCGCCGGTGAGTTTGTGATATCTTAACTTTTTTCCAGTTTCTTACTTGTGGCTTCAACTGATAGCGAATTTAACAGTTTAAAGATCATATCAACTTCGGATTTGCAATAGTTGTTGAAAACTAAGAAAACATGTTTTGGATTAATTAGCAATTATTATATGTAATATGTTGAACCAAAATTAAAATTTACAGAAGGAATCATATCCTTGAAGGAAGGGTTTGGATTTGTCATAATTTTCTCACACTTTAGGCTGTGAATATCAGTAAGTAACAGAAAATCATAAAAGTATACAAGTAGAATTCTTGAATCTAATATAAAAAACAGAGTTAGCTGTTATCATATTTGTTATAGTAATTTTTTTAGTCAAATCTCAACATTCTCATGTCCTTTTATTCTTTGGTAAGAAGGAAATGAAGTGTTTTGGGATAAACTTGTGATTTGTGAATGTTGATATCTAGGAAAAATGCAATTAGGCTTGAGGAGAAAGAGACACAGGAGAAAGAATCCATGAAAGAAATAATTGCAGCTGCTGATAAATATAAAGTTGAGTTTCATAGAAATTGGAAAGCTAGATGCAAGAACAATACCACTATCAATAGGGAAAAAGAGAAGGTGAAGTTTTGTTGTTGTTGTTTTTTTTTTTAATATTTTAATCATTACTTCCAACTTTTTTTTTGTTTCATTAACATTAATCGCAATCACACGGTCAAAGTCACATCATTGTCATTGTCACATCGTTGGTGCTATCGCGTCTTGTCACTGTCGTTGTCATCATTAATTATTGTTTGTTACTGAATACAGTTGCATCTGGAAAGCCGAGAAAAGTTCCATGCAGAAGCCGGTAAGAATTATTTCAAGGCAATTGCCGAAATGATCCCAAAGGAAGTCCCAAAATTAGAGAAACGAGGGAAAAAAGAAGACGAGAAACCGACATCGATTGTGGTAATTCAGGGTCCAAAGCCTGGTAAGCCTACTGACTTATCTAGAATGCGCCAAATTCTCGTTAGCCTCAAATACAACCCATCTACCCATATGAAACTTGAAAAAGACACCAAAACAACCCTAGTGCGTCCTACTAAGCATGTTGCCATGACAAACACATGATGCACGATATGACATGTTATACTGGATTTCATATGTTGGACCGTGACTTATGTCAATATGACAAAACTAGCTCTAGAATATTTGTTCAGTCCCGGTCAATCCTTATAAGTTTGTTGAGTTTGTATATGATGGGTATGGAGGTGTGCTATAAAGTTTTTGTAATTGTAGGCAAGGTTCAAATGATTTAATGTATTTATGTGGAATGTATTTTTACATATAACTTAAAACATGATTTATTTTTATCGGGTTTTGGCAATTTATCATGTTATTGTTATTATATACAAAATTGTTATTATATACAAAATAGAGACATACTAACAAATTTCATTCATTGATTATGATTTGTATGTTTTAATTGTTGTGTTGTATTGCAAATTTATAGTCGATCATTGCAAATTTGCAATGATTCTACCTTAGCAAAATTGGATAATATATTAAAGTAGGTGAAAATCATGGTCATTTTACCTTAAAAAAACCATGGCACTTAAAAAGGGATCTCACCTAAGGTAGGGATGTCTACAATTTGGCTAACGAAAAACATGGGTTGATTATAAATAATATAAAAACCATTACAAAAAGTGTTTAGAGGATGAAGTGTTTATAAAATGTTTTAAATAAGTGAGGATATAAATATTTGATTATTGAAAAAAACTTTTAATAAATTTTATGCATTAGAGATGATTTACAAATATATTTTTTTTAATGAAAAATGAGAACATAATATGACAAAGTAAATAAACTCTTAAATAGTTAATTCTTATGGATGCTCTTATATCATACATCTATAACTTTTATAACATATGATCAACATTTTAGATGAATACAAAGTTAAAAATACAGGTTATAATTATAGATGTTAACTTTAGTTAAGAATTAATACATATAAAGAACTGCTATCATTTTATTTGTTTTTGTAAAGTCATTTATTATTTTATATGAATAAATATAAAAATAGTTAAATTATGTTTTGTTGATATATGTATTTAGATAAATTATTAAAAATTTATCTTTGAACTTATTGATCTATGACGAGTACAACTAGGGGTGAGCAAAAACCGAACCGATAAAACAAAAACCGCAAAAACCGTAATAAACCGCAACCGAAAAACCGAAACCGACGCAAAAACCGATGGTGCGGATTTTATTTTTTTGAAAAACCGAGTTTATTGGTACGGTGCGGTTTTTATTTAGAAACCGGACCACCAAAACCGAACCGCACCGCAAGCTTATTAACAATAAAATAAATCACTAATTTATATTATACAATTATATATATTATTTAAAAAACTAGTAAATTCTAATCTATACATATATCATATATTAAACTTGACGGTAATTAGTAATTAGGTATTAGGTTTAATATGTGAGTTTGTCACTTTGTGTTAGTGACTTAATGATTATGTGTAAAGTGTAAACACAATGTGGGCTACAACTTGTAAGCTTGTAACTTCTAAACGCAAATTGAATAAAAAAATGAGCTTGGGAATATGAGTTGCAAATGAAGTGATCAAGTAAACAACATAAAAAACTCAAAATTACAGCTTCTAAATGTGAGGAAACGAAATGACACTGTGTCATACAATCATAAATCTTCACATGAACATCACGGTTAAAACAATTATACCGGTGAACATAAAAAAACCGCACCATATGTTTGACTCGGTTTAAAACCGACACCGAACCCGTACAAACCGAAACCGCACTCAAAACCGCAAAACTGAACCATTGAAAAACCGCACCCAACGGTTTCTAGAATTCAAAAACCACACCTTGCGGTTTGCGGTTCGGTTTGGCCCTAAAACCGCACCATGCTCACCCCTAAGTACAACGGTGTAATTACTTTCTAAACTTAATGATATTTAGGGTATCACGTTCAATGAAAAATAACATACAATTTATTAAATTTTTGATGATTTGAACCTCCATCGAGCTTCATGTTTCAGTTGTATGATCTACGGAAAACATATTTTATAACAATATAAAATGTTAATTTTTAACGATTTAAAAATGGATTTTAGACCAAAAAATATGTCATTTTGATGTCATACTGAGACTGATTTGTATCATTATGTTAGATAAAAATGAGACCACGTCAATGTTATTATTTATTTATTTATATCAAGTATTGTGTAATAAATGTAATAATAGAAAATCAAACTAAATTTCTTAAATTAATTATAAAGAAATGCTTTTTAAAATATTAAAATTACTGTTTAATGTAACTGTCACTAATTATAATAAAACTAGATGAGGAGCCCCGCGTTGCGGGGATAGAGCTAAACAGATACGATCATTTTTTGCATCTGGTGCTTCTTATGAATATGAAGGATTATATAGTAATTCATGGACAATTTATGAATTTTGTAAAAGGTATTAGTTAACTGTAGAATGCAAACTACTCTGTTTAAGTGTTTATGCTATGTTGTTGAGTCTACATCAATATGCATACTTGCAACTTAAAGCGGTAGGAGATAGTTGAAAGCATGAGCACGCAATCATTAACCTGTCAGCGGGTTTTTTTTCCTTCCTGCAATTAATTGTTGCAACTATCAACCATCAGGTCAATTCAATTAGTGATTATAATTTATGAATAATTTAAAAAAAAGTTAGAATGTTGAACATTGTTTGTTTTTAAATGTACAGCAGGTCCATTCTTTATAGGGGCTTGTAAATAGATAAAAAAATATACATTTAATATTTTAGTAGAGTTAAGTAGTCAAACTCGTAATTCTAGATTTAATTAGTGAAATCCCTTCTTAATCATTTAAAATATCATATATATATCAAAATCAATTTCTTTTAATGTTTTTTTAATAGTTTATAATCATTTTTTCTAAAGCGAAATCAATTATATTTAAAATAAAAATAAAAAAGACTAAAATGCCCTTACCTTAAAAATCGCAGGAACCCGCTTGATGTAATGCCCTTTCCTGCTACGATCACTCTCAACACAATCCTTAACCTGTCGATGGCTTCCTGATAGAAAGAACAGATGTTTCTAGATCGTATCTGTTTAGTTGCAACAATTAATTGCAGTATCTGCTATATGCATTGCTAATTTTTCAGCAATTAAAAAAGATAAAAAGAATGTAAGTTGACTTTTTATAAAATAAAGAATATAAAAAAAGTTAATGTAAGTACCTGACATTTGGATAATCTTAACCAAACAATAATCTCATTCTTTTTAGAAAGCTTGACAGTGTTTGTAGCATCATTATCACGAAAAACTTCACTTTTCAAACGCCTGAGAAAATAGAGCTGAATGTAATTTCTTAAATCCTGTTTGTAAGTTTGGATAAATGTTATTTTTTTTTATAGTTTTAATCATAGCAAAAGGTTATTGCCTTAATATTTATGAACTATTTTGTCATTTAGGGAAATATAACTAATAACCTGTGCAACAGCTGAACCAATGCGCTTATCTCTATCAGATGCATTTTTGTCATTTCCACGTTGGATTGCTGACTCATATTTTTCCTTAAAACTGAAAAGAAAATAGATATAAATAAGTAAATAACATAACAATAAGAAGAAAAAGAAAAAAAATGAAATATTACCATTTCTTGTCTCCCAAAAGCTCTGGACAACGGAAGTTAAACAAAGCCCAAAGTTCCTGAATTATATAAGAAAGATGATCAATAAAGTGGCTTTTAAAGCAATAAAAGTATAAAACTATTGTGTAATTCAAATTCAAAAATGAAATAATATAAAGATGCATACTTTTAGGTAAAGTGATGATAACAAAACAGAAGAAGTGACCTAGGCATTTCATCGAATACCTGGTGGTCGCCGACCAGAAGTTTATCCATAATAGTAAAAGCATAGATATTATCTCCAAATCTTCGTGACAAAAATAGAAAATTACAGAGTAAAGACCCAAAACAATAAACCCTGAAGAAACAAACACAGAAACTAATCTTGGTGCAAGAAGATGTCAAAAGCTTTCTGTGAATTGTATATTCAACTTTCACCCATGTGAAGCTACTGCCACTCCTAATTGAACATCATCACACAAATGAGAAAACAACCAAGTCCCTGTAACAAACAAAGTACGACAAAAAAAACTCTGTAACAACCAACAACCAATACTTAGAATCCGATGTAAGGTACAACTTGTATCAAACCTGTTTGTGTCAATGTATTCTGCACGTGTGTCTGGTCAATCGGACCTTCAGATCAAAAAAAAAAAGAAGGTAGGAGACGCAGTTAGTTGGAGGAAGGTAGTGGAAGCGTTGAGAGTGAAGAATCAGAAGGAGGGGGTGGACGGGAATTCGAGGATTGTGAGTGCAAAAGAGAAGCAAAACACCAAGACGTAGATAAAAGTTGTTGGTGTTGATAGTTTCATTTTATTTACTTCTTTTTATAGTTTATTTTAGCATATTTCATCCATAATTTAGTTAATTTCAATGCATATTTTTCTTTTTGTTATTTTATGACCATTTCGGGTATTTTCTAGTTTCGTGAGCATAATTGCAGATTTTAAGGAGACTAGCGGTGCAGAATCTTTTGGAGGCGATTGGACTTAGAGGATGTCAAGGATCTTGGGATTTATAATAATGGAAGTTGATGCATGGAGCGGGCTTGATGATTATTTGAAGGCTTGGAGAAAATAAAGTTTGAATTTGCAAGAACCGGAAGAATATTCGAGCATGTGCAGATTAATGATCGGTTGATTACGTGAGCTATGGATCATTTGGAATAGTCATCTTGGGCTTAAATTGAAGAAAACATGAAGAATTATGGACTACAAGCTTATTGGACTCGAACTGGGCCAGTGGGATATGCTTTGGAGGCCCAAAAACTCAAAATAGCCCATATCGGGCACCACCCGCCCAACCCGCCCGCGCAACATCACGCGGGCCGCGCAACCCCCTGCAGGGGCAATTCCGGAAATTCTTCTTTTGAGTTATATGGGGATGGTTGGAGTGCCACTTTTGAGAGAACTTTATATCCGATTTTTTTGACTTTTCTCTGGAGTTTGGAGCTAGAAGAACACCAAGAACATTGTGAAGAACATCATCTTTTCACTCTTAAATCTTGCTACATGTTTGGTACTATCTATTTTTATTTTAGTTTATTGAGTTTAGCCATGCTAGGCTAAACTTCTTTTGGTTGACTTGGATGTAATTTCTTGAATGATTTGGTTATTTTGAAGAACTCCATGAACTTGTGTTGAATATCTATGATTATATTTTCTATGAAAACTTCCTTCATGATTATATATCTCTAGTCATGAATATTGATATGTGAATGTTATTTTTGTTGGTTAAATTCTTGGCTAAGTAATGGGTCTTCAATTTAACAAGCAACAATTAGTTTAAATGTTTGTTTTCATTTCATTTAGACTAATAAAATATTTTCTCCATAGTGGTAATGAAAGCAATAGATTACTCTTTGGATTTGGTGACTCTTAAAATCTAATGCTATTTGATTTTCACAAAATTGCATGCTTCATTAGTTTTGTGACTTTGATTTAGGAAATGTGCTATGAGCTTCTCTAGTCATTTTAATACAAAAGAAGAGTTGAGGCAAGTTATGCTTATAAATTGCTATAGCCAAGTTAGATTATAAACACAAGTATTGCACCTTGGTATTCTCATGATTATTTAACCACATGTTCAAGTGATGAAAGTCCAAAGTCAACCATCTTTCTCTTATTGATTTTACATCAAACTTTTCTTTTGTTGAATTGTGTTTTTAAATCTTAGTGTAATTCTAGTTTTCTTTTAAACATCTCAAAAGATCAAAATCCCCCAATTTTATTTTATTTTAGTTTTACAAGTGTTTGTACAACAAGATTATCATAGAGTTATAAAATTGAACCAATCTCCGTGGATATGATCCCTTTACCACTATACACTATTTTAGTGTGTAATATTTAGGGTATTTATTTTGTTGGCCTCGACAACCACCAGGTGTCAATGTCAATGGCGGTGGGCGGTGGAGATAACGGTCGACGATTAACCTCAGCCACCACAGCAGCCAACGCCGCCACACCATCACCAACAAAAGCACTGGTGTGTGTTGTTGCTTCGTTGTAGAAATCATCACAAAAAAACAGTCGACCGACAGCTCCATTAGGGTTGTTGTAAGCAGTCGTTTTTTAAGCGGTGTAAGGTAATTAGGATGGGGAGGCGATGGTGACCAAGCAGACGGTGGTGATGGCGGTGCTCAATCGGTTCTAAAGAGAAGCCCTCACAGACGGTGGAAGGATTGAGATGAAAACCGATGGCAAATAAAAGGAAAGACAATGGAAGGATTGGGAAGTAAAAGAAAACGTAATGGAATAACGATAAGAGAGGCGGTGGGAAGCATCCAGAAGCGGCAACCATGTATGGTATAGAGGAGAGTAACCGGAGGAACAGTACCCTGGTCAGGTACTGTTCCTAACAATTGTCCAAGTTTAATATATATATATATATATATATATATATATAAATTTGAAAACTTACAAAATACAATTGTAAGTTGTTACACAATGCAAAATTTTCAAATGTTATATTTAATAAATTAATCGTTTTATAAATAAAAACTATTTTACTGAAAACTGTTTATTAATGGTAGGGATGAACATTTGTACTGGACTGGATTGGACCGACTCTTGGACCGGACCAGTTTTACAGAAATTGGTGGACCTTAGACCGAACATGTTGAGGCTTACGAGGTCCAGGTCTAAGTTTGTTTCTTAATTGTGGGGGTGATCATTTGGACTGAACTGGACCGGACCGAATCTTGGATCGAACCGGTTTTGCAGAAATTGATGAATCTTGGACCAACCTATTGAGACTTTCCAGGTCTGGTCCCGTCCGGTCTGAAGGTCCAAATGCTCACCCATAATTCATGGTAGGGATGTAAATCGGTCTGAAATCAGACCAACCCGGACTTGAATCGAAAGAACCGAAAACTGATTACGGAGTGGACGAGAAACTGAGAACGAGACCGAATACCACTAATCGGTTTCCATCAGTTTCGGTTTCGATTTCGGTTCTACTACGTCTGCTATCTAAAAAGATGTTTGGTATCGGAACTGGCTCGAACCGAAAGAACCAGAAACAAAAAATGATGAATTGGAGGAACTGGACTGAATACCACTAACCGGTTCCAACCGGTTTCGGTTTCGGTTCGGTTCTGTTTTTCGGTTAAAAAGTTCATCCCTAATTCATGGTGTGTTTGGTAAGAGTAACTAATAGCTAGTAGTTTGGAAGTTGTAATTTTTATTTGTTTAGAAATATTTATAAAAAATATTAGCTAAAACTAAAACCGACAAAAACTGAGTTAAAATAGTTTTTGAATTATGTGTTTGTTGTTTAAAATAAAGGTTTCTATTTCGTATTTCGAAACAGAGTTTTTCTTTGATTAAAGTTTTTTTAAAAGCTAAAAGATGTAAAAAGTTTGCTTCAGAATTGAAGAATTAAGCACTGCATTAAATAACTACTTAGACTACAACATCTACTTTTATAGTTTATTTTTAGAGTGTAAAATATAGTTTAAAGCAAACACCACTCTTTTTTATGTAATGCCAAAAACATATTAAGAATATTTCGTTTTCATTATATATATATATATATATATATATATATATATATATATATATATATATATATATATATATATATATATATATATTGCTTCAGATTATAAGGTTTTACAAATTTGTATGACATCTTTTTGTTACACTAACATTAAAATTTATATTATGAAATAAGTATAAACAAATAAAAAGTTCGTATAAAAATAACTCAAATTAATTGTGATTTTAATAAATTAATTATTTTATTAAATAAATAATTTCATTCATAACATATACGCACTCATTTATAGAAATATTACATATATATTTGAATAAACATTATATATACATTTAAAGAAATATTACACATAGTACATTGAAGAAATATCATGCATACATCAAAAGAAATACTATATATTCATGTGCTGGAAATTATTTTCATAAATGATCGGTTAACACATTTTATAGATCGAAATGAGTCTCTTTGTCTTTAATGCAATTATACAAAACAAAAAATTGTTGAAAATATTTTATCGGTTTATAAATGACTAAAAAGTATTAAAATTTTAAATACATTTGAAAAAGTTATCAAATTTATTTTGCCTAAAAATAATTAAATATTCTCAAATTATATGGACACAAAATTACTACAAGTCAAATAATATATATATATATATATATATATATATATATATATATATATATATATATATATATATATATATATATAACTAAACTAAAAGGATCAAATATAATAATATAAAATTATCAAAAAATAATAATAACACTCTGAAACTTATTAATAAATTATTTATTTATAAAATATAAACAGAATTATGTTTAGACTTTATTATATTTTACATTCTATAAATAAGCTATTAAAAGAGAACCTTTAATTCATCAATGAAGCAATCAAGACCCTTGATTGTGTTTCAATCTTATTTTTCCACTGTTAGATCAAATTGTTGACATCATCTTCCCAAAATAGAATTCAAACACAATTACATTTAATTATATAATCTTTATTAATTATAGAATCTTTAAATTCAGCAATTATTTTATCAATTGAAGCATATCATTTGATTTATATACATGATATCAATTTCTCTAATTAATATTGTTCCTAATTTAACTCCCTTAGTTATAGTTTTTGGTTTCAAAATTCAAACTTTTTTTTTTGAAATAACTCATTAAATAAGCATATCAATAATTCAGTTGTTAACCTATAAAATATAATCTAATCTCATTAAATCAGCAAAATATTTGAGAATCAAAATTAAAGTTAATATTATTAATAAATTATCTCCCAATATATCTCACATAAAATGAATCAATTTGAGATAATGGTTTGAATTTTAAAACTCATTAAATAAGCAAGCCAATTAATTTGAAATTTTGAATTAATATAATTGATATCATTCTGTTTTTCCAGATGAGCCGAAAATCTCCAAGATGATATCTTAGGATCCCAATTTTTTAGAAGACAATCATTTGCTTATTCAAAAACACCCTATATATAATACATTGAAGTTATTATTCTTACGATTTTGGATTGAGTCCTACGATTTACAATGTTCTTCTTCAACGATCTTCTTCTCCAATTCCTTTTTTCCAGGTTCTTTCTTTACTCTGTTTTCCTTATTCTTCTCCAATTTCTTGCATTGACTCTGTTCTTATTATCTGTTATTAATATGTTCTTGTTGATAGGTCATGAAAAAAATTTATCAATCTACTTTAAGTATATTAGTTTCATTCATTTTGTCACAGAAACAAAATTATATCATTTATATCGATGTTTTAAATGTGTTGACCTATGTTTGTCAAGATAAAGCCATAAAAGCCGTTTTAATGCATGATGACAAAATTGGTGGAACGGACCAAAAGCAAGATAAAGAAGTCTTTTATTGTTACACTTCAACTTGCATTAACAAAGACATATTTGTTGTTCCAAGGTTTTCAATAACTCTTTTCTACATATTATTATAATCTTCGGTTAAATTTTCTAATTTTATATTATTGAATTTGTTTATATCAGTGATTTAGTTTCAAAATCACCATTAGAGTACAAGACTTTACCGATATGGTGTCACTTACGTTATTTGATCGTGACGCAAAGAAACTTCTGGAAAAAAACACACAAGACTTGCTTCAAAAGCTTAATGAGGTTATCGATATTAACTTCATTTACATAAAACTAATTTTTACTTTTTGTCTATCTAATTTTATAACCGTTCATTTTTTTAGGAGGGTAATATTAAGATTTATCCATCTCCTTTGAATTTACTTTTGGATAAAAAGTTGGCATTCAAAATTCAAAATTAAATTATAATTTGAAGAACAAAGTTGATGGTTATGCAATCTCAAACTTCAATGTTGATAATACAATCATTGTTGAATTGGAACTTTTTTTTAACATCGAACAGGTAATATTCTTTTACGAAAAATACTACAGACACCACACTTATTTAATTTTGTTTTCATATTTCAGTTGATCAACTAAAATATTTCTATGTACTACAAATATATGCGTCAGAATCCGATTCTTTTAACGTTTTATCGACAGAATTCGGATTTCAATACATATTAAATTTAAAAGGTTTTAAATATAATATAACTAAATCTAATATTCTAAATATTTTAAAATATTATTAACTTTTAAATTGACATATGAATTTATTTTCTATATTTAGGATGTTGTTTCGTTTACTGGTGATAACATCACACCCGCTTCAAATCTTGATAAAAGTACTGCAGCAAGTCCACTAACTAAGTGGACATCCTTTAAAAAAGTGTCTAGACATGAAGAATTAAAACACAATCTGGAAGATGTTTACGATGTTAATAATCTGGCAACAATGTCCTCAACCAAATGATCATCAACATCAATGACATATCGTACTTTTGGAGAAGGCAAACAAAAACTGTTACTTCCAAAGAAAGAAAAATAATATATGATTTTCATGATTTTTAATTACTCATATAGGGTTGTAATAAAATAAAATTTTGATAAATTGAAAAAATTGTTCAACGAAACCTTAAAATTTTGAAATTTGTTGGAAATTTCGTTATATGTCAAGTTAGGCTTCTTTTTGTGTTGTCATGTTTGTTGATTTGGCTATGCAGGGTTCATTTGAAGTTCAATTTCTCTACACGAATGTTAATGTTCACATCCAAGTGGAAACAATCACATCTGATAAACATTCTAAATGATTTTTCACTTACATTAATCAAAATTGGTACTTTAAATGGTGCGTTCTCATGGATACCACACTGGTTGTGACTATAGAGACCTTCTAGCGATCTATAGAAGAATCCTAATGGCTCTATGAAGAATTTTGTTGCGTTTTAAATGAAGGATCACTCTGTCAACATTCGTTCTTTATAGTTCTTTCTCTTATTTTCGATATAGATGCATGTCACAACAATAAGACAGAAAGAGGTGTTAGTGACCATTAAAGATGAAGATGTAATATATAATTTAAGAATATTATATGAAGTGTAAATTGTAGATTTGTGATATTTGTTTCTATGAAAAATATGTTGTTTGATTGCTAGGTTACATATAATTTTTTTTTTAAATTTGATTTTGACAAGTTTAATCTAATTTGATAATTGAAGCAGGTAGGAAATATATATGCTAACGATTTTGAATTTGTATTGCCCTTTAGAAACCAATCGTAGCTTCACAGACCGTTCCCTCATATCTTAGTAGGTCTTAGCATTTCCCTAAATTCAGCTACAAGAAGTCATGGATACACTCCTTGAATCAATCCTCTATACTGAATTTCATTTGTTAGTTGGATGTGGTGACCAAAATACAAGATTTGTGAAAGTTTATTATTATTTATTAGTGTTAACCTTTGGCAAATTATGAAACTAATATTATATTTTTGTTCATAACATGTTTTTTTGTAATAATTTCTTTGATCGGAAGATATGTATATGTGATTGAGTGTAGCCTGAAAAATCATATTTTAATTCTTATAAGGAAAAAATACTTTAGAAATTGACCAAATTACAATGTCTGAATTTGATGTTTATGGGTATGGCAATACACTTTATTTGTAATGTTTATCTAATTTCTTTGTAGATTTTAACGTTGTTGGTACATATAATAATTTAGGTGCTGTTTGTTTTTTCTGAGACAAAATGTCTGCAGTCTGCGGACCACATCTGTAGACCTCTGCAGTAGACGATGTGGACCAAACGTCTGCAATCTGAAAAAAAGAAGACTGTTTGTTTTTTTTAACATTTGCGGGCTACTAAAATAAACTGAAATCTAAATAAACTGATTTTTTTAAACTTCAAAGTGTTTTTTTTAATATTTTTATGACTTTGTTATAAATAATTAACAATTCTATATCAACCTTTATGTATTATTGTATAAAAAATAAAAATAAAAATGGTATGAATTATAGTATATATTTGATAAAAACCAACAACTTTGGTTGCAAAGTTATAACTAAACATTATAATTAATGATAAAAGAATTTGATACATAAATGAATGGAAATAAACTTCGATTTTTTCAATTAAATCCATTAAAAACGTAGCATAAATATTTTCTCGAGAATTTGACGATAGTGTATTAAATAATGTTTTACAAAAATTAGCAAAAAAATATAAAAATATATTATGATTTTTTTTTTCGTATTTATATAAACAACTTCAACGACTATTATTGTAATAAATCTTTATTTATAAATTTGTCAAAAATATCATGTTTGTATCGTCGAATGTTTTTTTTTTAAAGTTTTGTAATTTTTTTTAAAATTTTTTATTATTAATAAAGTTGGAAAAATATAAATTAAAAAAAAACTTTAAAAAAAATATAGATATATGTGTTTTTTTAGGCTAGAAAATGTCTGAAGATGTTAGAAGACTCTTGTCCACATCTGCGCCAAGAAGAGGGCGCACATACATTTTTAGGTCTGCAGTCTTCAAAAAAACAAACAGTCTGTGAAGGCTAATGTCCGCGCGTGGTCTGCGCGGCGCAGACAGAAGAGGCCACGCAGATCTGCAGACAAAAAACAAACACCACCTTATTGTTGCTTTTGGTTTTATAGGGCCAATATGAAAAGAGTCATATGAGCCTTCATGGGAGTTGGAACACCGAACAAAGTCAATTCATAAAGCTACTACACAACCTATTTTAATTAAGAAGTTGCATTATGTTGTGATAAAACAAAGATCACGTAGATCATTTTTGTTAAAAATTAATGTATTAAAAACCAAATTGCTCTAATATAAATTTTAAATATTTTTATTAAAAAAGTTTGGTTCAAAAACTCTAAAAATGAATCTAACTAACATTTTTTTAATTAAAATTCCACATAAGACAAAACCACAAATTAATGTGATATGTATTTAATTTATGTTCCCCGCGTTTAACGCGGATCATAATCTAGTTTATTTATAAAATATAAACAAAATTATGTTTAGACTTTATTATGTTTTACATTCTATAAATAAGCTATAAAGACAAAAATAAATTTAGTTTGAAAATGTCTGATATCTAAAATTTTAATCTATCTTCATTATAATAATATTTAATAACAGAACAATAATAAAAATATAAAACCTTGTTATGTAACATTTTAGGGACTATTTATGTAAATTCAATGTTTATATTTCTGGAAAGGGTTATTTCCATAAAAGACCCTACATTTTGATTTTTTTTCTTTTTAGACCTAAAAGTTTTTTCTTTTCCGAAAAAGACCAAACTTTTACCTTTTACTTGTTACTTTAGACCCTAATAGGTAAATTAAGTATTTTTATTTCATAAAAGACCCAACATTTTGTATTTTTTTCCAGTTTAGACCTAAAATGTTTTTTATTTCAAGACTAGTTGTATAAAAAACGTGATTATATCCTTTTAGTTTAAAAATATACATCGATTTAAACAATATAATTATTATGCCTACATTTATTTATGATTGTAAAATTCTTTGTCCATGTATATTTATAAAAAAGACCCTATATTTTGTAGTTTTTTCCGTTTTAGACCTAAAATGTTTTTTTTTTCAAAATAAACTCAACTTTAAAATTGGTTATAATCTTCAAGACCAATATATATAAGGTACTTTTTTATTACGCCGAAAAAGAAAGTACACATGTATACACTAAAAAATATTATCTGATCTATTATCTTTTGAACGAATATAACCTAGAAGAATTGCAAAATTTTATTTTTGTCTAAAAGATATATCTTGGATATATATTATATCATTAAACTTGATATATTATTTATAAAAAATGTTATTATTACTGCTAATAAAAAGTTCGATGTTAATTTGATATTTTTTTGTAACATGGATAATACATGGCTAGAAAGAATCTTTTAGCATAATAACATTTTTTTTTATTTGTAGGAAATAAACATACCAGGTAATTTAACAAAACTGTATACAAAATATTTTTTTTAGTTTGTCTATTATACTTATTTCGTGAGTTTGGACATATTTCCCTCTCTCACTTTTCTATATTATTTTTTTGGTTGAATTTTTTAATCAATTTTTTTGGAACAGTTAACAAACGAACTAACTATCATACTCCTAAACCAAAGCCATAGAATATTTTGTAGCATTAGCCCGTTATTGAATAATATGGTATAACTATATCAAATACATACATAAAAATATTAATCCTAAACATTCATAATAGTTTTGTTTAGATATATCAAATTCAAGTTTTGTTTAAAATTGCAAAATCTTATTTTGTCTACAGTTTATTAAATTACATGGTATGTTGTTTTTTTCTACAAATAAAAAAGTTGTTATTATGCTAAAAGATTCATCTTAGCCATGTATTGTCTATGTTACCAAAAAACATCAAATTAACATCGAACTTTTTATTAGCGGTAATAATAACATTTTTTATAAACAATATATCAAGTTTAATGATAATATATATATATATATATATATATATATATATATATATCCAAGATAAAGTTTAATTATATCTTTTAGAAGAAAATAAAATTTTGTAATTCTTCTAGGTTATATTCGCTCAAAAGATAATAGATCAGATAACATTTTTTTGTGTATACATGTATACTTTCTTTTTCAGTATAGTCAAGAAGTACCTTATATATTTGGTCTTGAAGATTATAACCAATTTTAAAGTTGAGTTTATTTTGAAAAAAAAAACATTTTAGGTCTAAAATGGAAAAAAGTAACAAAATATAGGGTCTTTTTTTTATAAATATACGTGGAAAAAGAATTTTCCAATCATAAATAAATGTAAGCATAATAATTACATTGTTTAAATCGATGTCTATTTTTAAACTAAAAGGATATAATCATGTTTTTATACAATTAGTCTTGAAATAAAAAACATTTTAGGTCTAGATTGGAAAAAAGTATAAAATATAGGGTCTTTTATGAAATAAAAATACTTAATTTACTTGTTAGGGTCTAAAATAACAAGTCAAAGCTAAAAGTTAGGTCTTTTTCGGAAAAGAAAAAAGTTTTAGGTCTAAAAAGAAAAAAATCAAAATATAGGGTCTTTTATGAAAATAACCCTTCTGGAAATAGATTTGGTAACTTAACGTTATCCGATATTTTTCCTTTCTTCGTTGTCCCTCCCTAAAACCCTGTCGAGAAGAACTTGCAGGTCCAATTGAACCTTCCATAAACCCCTTATCGTTACCAGATTCATGCTACGATCTGCAGAATTTTAGTGGCTCATTGTAACTTGTTTTGCTTTGTTGCATCTTAATCATCAATTAACTTTTGGGTATTGTTTTTTTCACCTTTCTCGTGTACTAAAATCTTTATCGCTGTTGTTGCAGATAGAATCGATAACTATGATTTCTGGATGTGGCTGTGTAACCAACAAAACTCCGCTGTTATTTCAGGTTAGGTTAAACTATTTTATAGCTCTGTTTCGAATTATTAAGATTTGTTCGAGTTTTGAAGGGACTCTTAGCAAATCGACTGAAATAAACACTCTAATTGTATATTTGTTCAAATTGATACACCAATTTGAAGTCCCAATAATCAGATTGGGTAAAAGTCACTTCGATTTATTGGATTCACACACCATAAAACTTGTGAAATTAGTTTGTTACCCATAAAGAAGTGGAGTTTCTTTCTTCATCAAACACTTGAGTGTTCTTTAAGTAGATTTACTTTGAACTTTTATGTGTAAACCTACAAAGAACACATTCTGAAAGACACCTGTTTCATTACAGTTGACATTCTACTAAACCTCAAAGAAGCTCATTAAAAATCTGTGAATTCTACAGACATCTCTTGCAGGTTCATTTCCATCTTCACTATGGCATTCAAAACTCAGATTGAACACCACTAAAAGGGCTCCATTATTTCCTTGTGTAAAGTGTGAAAAAACAGATGATGAGAAAGAGAAACCATCTTTTGAGAAACTATCTGTTGAGAGGGCCCCATATCATAGTTACAAAGACTCGATATCCGGTCAGGTTGAGCCAGCTTCAGGTGCCCGGGCAAGTATCCTCGGGCAGGATTATTTACCAGAGGGCACAGTCGGTCAAGCCCGGGCAGCCGGTGCCCCTGGGCCCACTGACACATCATCTGTAGCTCCATCTTATGGTCAAAATCCAGGAAGCAGAAGGAAAATGAAAATGTACAACAAATCCTCAACAACTCCTGCTTCCAATTCCACTGAAACAAATACAGTTTTAGATCAAGAAGATGATTTGAGTGAAGATTTAGATCTAGATTTGAATGAAGGATTTGAAGAATCAAAAGACGATTTTTCTGACTTTGTGGTGTATCAAAAGGAATCTGAAATGGAGAAATTAAGTGGATATGAACTTGACAAGAAGATTGGAAACCCTCACCCTTTTATTGATCCTCAAAAGAGAAAACCAATTAAGGAGCCTCTTACAAGTGAAGAGTTATGGTGGAATTGGAGAAAACCAGATAAAGAACAATGGTCCAGGTGGCAGAAGAAACGACCTGACGCTGAAACAGTTAGTAAAATTACTCATATACCCTTGAAATTATTGTGAAATTACTTATATAGTTATATACCCTTGTTGTTTGACTTCAGGTGTTTCTCAAGGCCATGGCTGAAACTGGTCAAATTAAGCTTTTTGGTGAAGAGCCAACTTTGACTGAAACTGCTCTTTATAGAGCTAGGAAACATTTATATAAAGAAGAAAGGTATAAATCTTAATTGAATTCTTCTTGAATCATGGAATGTAATCACTGATTCCATTCCAATGAATGGTGTAGGCTGCAGGCTGAACGTGAGAGATTGCAGAAAGAAGGTCCATTAGCATACTATTCAGAATGGGTAAAAGCATGGAAAAAGGACACATCACGTGAAGCTGTTGAAAAACATTTTGAAGAAACTGGAGAAGATGAAAACACACAGCTCATAGAAATGTTTTCATGTCAAACAGCTGCTGAATATCGCATAATGATGGGAACTGATCATCGGATTTCAAGAGATCCATTGGCTATGAGGATGAGAGAAGATCAAATTAAGCAAAGTAAGTTTTTTCAATTATTAAGTTAATGCATAATTAAACTTTTGACATATTTGCCTTTGGTTTTGTAGTATGGGGTGGAGATCCGGTTTATCCAACAGTGAATTATATCCAAGATCCAGATCAAGTGATTGATTTCAGAGGTCCTGATTTTCATGAACCTACACCTAATATTTTAGCTTATTTGCAAGAGGTTAGTATACTTCACTTTTTTTTTTTTTTTTTTAAATTATATAAAAAATCTTCCGTGTATAATTTGTCATTTATTAAGCTAATAGTTACTTTTGTATACTTTTGTATTATTGATTAGAATGGGAATATAACATCAAAGGAGGAAATTGATAAAATATTGGCCTCAGAGAAGGTTGAAAAAGTAAAGGTAATAACTAAAAACTAATAAATAAGCTTCCATTATTATTATTATTATTATTATTTTTCTTAAATGAATTATTTTCAATGATTCATTTCACTTGTGTAAAAAGGTAAAATCACCGGTTTCTGATGATGAAGCTATGGCTAAAGCTGTTGACATTGGTGAAAAGGAGGTAGTTTATTCATTTATTGTTCTATGAGTGTTTTTACTTTTTATTGTTATAATTGTAAATATAATTATTATTATAATTTATAAGAATAATAATTATTATGTATTTCCTTTTAATAGGATAGTGATGATGAGGGAAAATTTGAGGATGATGAAAATATTACACGCAATTGGAGTGTATTGAAAACTACTCCCGAGCTTCGCAAATCAAAGGTAATCTTTTTAATTTATATTTTGAATTTTCCTTACAATTTTATATATTTAAAAAACTCTGATTTCCACATTTTATTGTGTAGCCAAAACCTACAAAAGGGAAAGGTAAGATGACATTGGAGGAAGCGATTGCTGATTCTGAAAACTTGACTGATTTCATGTTGGACTTTGATCAAGATAAGGATAGTGGAACATAATTTTATGAGGTACATTATCTATTTCACCTTAATTATAAAAATAAATAAAAGAAAAAATTGAATTTGTTGATTATGAGCATTAAATGTGGTTGTAAATTGGATAATTTGTTGATTCTCTCAGATGTGGTGTGGATACTTTTGATAGATGAGTTGTCTGTGGGACCGGTTGGTGGTTTCATATTCCATTATTTGATAATTGTACAAGATTTATTTTTATAATGGAAGATTTTGTTCTTGTAGATTAGAATATCATCCATGTAGAATGCAACAATTTATTCATAAAAAGCATACTAAATAAGTAGTTTTTGATAAATTGTTTCATATGTATTGTTTTATCATGGATCATGCAACAACCAAATATTTCTACCATGTGTCGACTTTTCCTCTTTGAGATTCCATTTTGCTATGGGGTGTTTGGGCATGTCAATTGTCTTCTAATCTTGTGAGCCTTTAACTAACTCCAAAGTAAGATACTCTCTATGATCGTAAACAACAAACACTTTGTTTGGTCAAACTTTCTGCTTCACATTTGAATTCCTTGAATTTTGTGAAGGCTTATGACTTTTCTTTCATGAAGTATACCCATACATAGTGTGAGAAATCGTCAATAAACGTGATACCTCATACATTTGATCGATGAATTCTTCATTAGAACAAAGACATAAGAATGTGTCATTCTGGTTAAACATAACATAATTCCAGACTAGTCATTTGCAACACTAAGAGCGTATGTTCCTTTTATTCTTGGTATGTAATAAAAGCCGGTGCTTCTTGGTCCTCTAGGCAGGTTCTCAAACTCAACAAGAGATGGCTGAGACTCAAGGTTTTCAAGATCAGATTCTTACCCAACAACGTTTTATGTTTTTCAAGATCGTAATCATAAGATTGGATCAGGATCGGAAGATCTTACCAAAATGAACTTATATTAAATTTTGCTCGTAAGGTCTTGGGTGTAGAGTATACATTATAATTTGATGTCAGATGTCAATATGGAGTCTACTCTATCTTTTTAAACATATTGCTGCAAACTATAAAAAATAGGAAGAAAACATCTTAATTAGAAAAAAAAAACACACGATCATTATGATCTACAACTAAAGGCTTAAAATCACAAATTGAATATCATGAGTGTAATCTGCCTAACTCGAGATGAAGTGAAGATGCTCTATGAAGCTTCTTGCAACTTGCAATGCTTGATTTCAAGTTGAATAGATTACTTTTGAGGTTTAACTATATAATAAAACTAAAGAGGTGAGATCAGATCGTGTTAGGATGTTAAGATCCTAATCAGAATCCTAGGATCTCACTATAGATCTTGCTTCGGATAGATTCTAATGAGACCATGATCGTTTTTGGTTTGTAGGATCTTAAAATCGTAAGATCTTAAGACCTAAATCGGGATCTTAACAACTATGCGGTTGGGTAAAACATCCTTGTATTGCTATCATGAAACTTTTAAATCCAGGTTTTAAAACATGAATTATTATCTATTTCATTCTTGGTTCCCTAATTTGTCCTTAGGATCAAGCTATGAGATCTCTCTACATATAGACTTAACTCCGTATAAGGAAACATTGGGGTATATCATGTTACATTCGGCCACCGAAAGAAGTCTATTTATGAGAAGTTGTAGCTTTGTATCGTTTTTCTTTAAGAACAACACAAGCAACGTGTCTTATGCTTCCTCTAGAGTCACAACGTCTCTGATGTGCTCCAACACGTCTTCATCCATTGTCGTACTTAGAATTAACATTGTCTTGCTTGCTTTTATCTTCCATTTTTGTCTTGTCTCAACACGATTAAGCACTTCTCACAGATCTCACCCCTATAAGTACGACATGATACATGCTACTAACATATTGTAATTTTGATGGTTGAGTTTCATGACACTGATAACTACTTGAAGTCAACTATGAGTTTGGCTCTGATACCAATTTGTTAACTTGAGAATGGAATCACAACTTCTTATACACAACGAGAATGTTACATGACAAGGTTCTTTTGGAATGAATACCACAAACACACAACTAACATTGTATTGTGTTCTACTACTTCTGAACATGAAAAAACATGGCCATAAATGGCTTAAATAACCATAAACACATAAATGTAAAGATAATGATATGCATGGTGATAAACTTCCACACAACCATGCATGCAAAGGTGTTGACATGTCAATATTCATAAATTTGCAATTTGCCTTTCCCTTAATATTTCCATACAAGAAGATTGACACGTCTCTGATTTCCACATTTGGAAATGGCAAAAAATAGGCAAAATGATCGACTTAATATAATATATTATGTATCTCTCTCTCTCTCGCTCTCTCTCTCTCTCTCTCTCTATATATATATATATATATATATATATATATATGACTTCCACTAAAAGCATATCCTAGAAATTAAAAGGGCTATAACAGTTAAGAACTGTACAGAATAAGAAGGAAGAGCGAATCACATTCATGCATCATCTGCATCATCACTTCCACCCACCTGAACCTCCTGCCCCAATACATACATGCTCCCATCTGGACCCAATACCTTAAACCTGCTCAAAAAGTCAAAAAGTCAAACCACCATTTTTATTCTTACACCAAACACTCTTTCTCTAATTCACATTTCATACCTCTCAAGAATAAACTTCCCTTCTTTGTACTTTTGTCCCTTTTCATGTGCTGACTCCTGAAATTAATGCAAACAAAAAGAATCACTTAATGTTTATTTGAAAAAAGAAGAGGGGTGTAAACGTAAATAAATCTCACATATTTCCAGCCAACAATGGAACCACAACGAACACAGAATATATCAACAACCGTATGCATTCCAGTTATCATCATCCTCTCTTCTTTCTCTCCAACAGTCACATTCACACTGGGAAAAAAAACATCAAAATGATGACATGTCACTGTTTTCTAAATCTATGTATGAAAACTACATTTTATTTAGAGCCAAAAAGGTTAAAACATAAAATAAGAACACTTACACCTTGTCAAATAGATAAGCCTTCCCATGTCGACAGTGAAATGCCTGTTATAAAAACAATAAAGATATTAAAAACCCACAAAAACAAAAGTGAAACAAAATCAAAGGGATATGAAAAGATTTTGATTTGAATGAAATTACCAACTAAAAATGGCAAACTAAATAGTAAATACAACTAAAAGAATGAATTTTTAGGTCAAAAAATCCATGCCATGTTGACATAGTGTGATTACACTCTTCAATTTTGAGATAAGAAAATTAGGGTATTTTATTATTTAGGGTATCTTTCTTCACTAGTGGTGAGTGGTGATCCATGAGAAGTTAACATTAATACAAACCAAATAGCCATAACAATCAAGATCATATGTATGCTTAAATCAACATTTCTAACCCTAAAAAGAAAGAAACAATAAAGTAAAATTCTAACATCTTGCTAGAGTAAGTTCTATCAGATTATAAAAATTGTAGAACCCTAAAACGTTACAGAGATATAAACGAATATTTACAAGAAGGGGAAACCATTTTCATGTTGAATTCATAACATTTCGTTTGCTCATACACATAAACAGACGCACACATTGTTGATCACATACGCATAATTGATAAAAACACATTTGAATTGGGAGTGTACCTTAGATATGATGTCATCAGAAAGGGCTAAATGGGTTTTGCAATGCTTGCAGCTGTAGATGCTCCCATCGAGAGTTACCACAAACAGCCGACCCATTTCTTTTTCCTTCTCTCTCTTACTCTCTATAATATTTCATAGAAAAAGCAGAACGAAAAGATTTCCCGCAAAAGAAGATCCCCTCGTCAGTGAGAAACGATTATCGATTTTGATGATTAAAAAAAAGAAAAAGGAACATGAACATGAAATGAATTTGTGTAAAGAAGATTGAAGGGAAATGCGATCGTTTGGTTTACCTTTAGCAGAAGTGGTTACAGAGAGAGAAACAGCAGAAGATCATGCCAAATTGCCGATTGATTTTTTGTTGATTTTGGTGCGGATTTCCCACTGCTCATAAGTCATAAAAGAGAGAGAGAGCCTCTCTATTCCTTTTTCTCTTCGTATATTCCAATATTTTCATTTCAAGTCCTTCAACTTTTATCACCTTTTCCCATAGGGTCATTTTGGGGTATATTAGCATCAAGGAATTAAACATTATATGCATAATATACATGATTTAATTTCATGATTCCCTCATAAAGTGAAGCTTTTCCCTCATAAACCGAAACTTCAATGATCTTAACTATATATCCTTTTATATAAATTTGAGAATAAGCTTGATTCCGAAAAGATTTACATAAAATGAATATGAATGGAACAATAATGAGTTCTCTAATATATCAAAATATTTAGGGGATGTATGGCAAAAAATGCTTATGACTTATTAGCCTATAATTATGACTTATTAGCTTATAGGCTAAGTGGTTAGAAGGAGTTAATTTATGAAAAATGATTTATTAGTACTTTGTAACCGCTATAAGCTATTTTTTATCCGAACATTTTTTTAGCTTATAGCGATGTAGAACCTGTAATAAGCTAACAAACTCATTTGTCAAACACCCCCTTAGCAAGTGTTTTCTCACTAATGACGAGGAGGGTCTCGTCTTTATACACACATATATATATATATATATATATATATATATATATATAGAGAGAGAGAGAGAGAGAGAGAGAGAGAGAGAGAGAGAGAGAGAGAGAGAGAGAGAGAGAGAGAGAGAGAGAGAGAGAGAGAGTCGTTGGCTACTTATAGACTTTAATGATGTTCGAATCAATCATCTACAATTAGCATTGCAAAAACCTATTTGTTCCTTTCCGGTGACACCATATCTACGGTACATACACAATTCATTGATTCAGATGTATTTCATGTGTATTTGCTCAAGAATGTGTGCATCTCATTATGTGTATGAACAAACAGAATGGTATGGAATTAAAGATGAAAAGGTTTGTGATATGTTTCTCTCATTTATGCTTTGTTTGTTACACATGGCACGACAATATTGTCATGCATTTTTCCGTGGCATGTAATGAGGGCTTTTACGACTTTGTTAGCGTTATTTACGGTTATAACTAGTTCTTGATATAAATATTTATTTATCATTTCAAACGGTGTATATATATATATATATATATATATATATATATATATATATATATATATATATATATATATATATATATATATATATATATATATATATATATATATACTAGCCGTTTACCCGCGCCAAGCGACGGGTGTGAATAGTTTTTCAAAAATTACTTTGTAGAAGAAATTAGTTTTTTTGTGCAAATAATTTACTAAATCTAAACAATGATCAATAAAAGTTATGGTAACATTATACGAAATTAGTAAGAATAAAAATGAAAAGTTCAGATTGTTTACAAATTTGTAGTAAAAGAAGACGTATTGGGTGATAAGATGGATGTAACAAAAATAATAAGTCGTAAATAAAAAAATTTAAAATGTTAATTAAGTCAAATATAAACTATTAATTGTTACTCTTTATGTTCCAAATTTACAATTTACTTTTGACTTTTCAAGCCTTTATTTTTTAATTTTTGACCTTAAATATTTTTATTTGTGTTATATATTACTCGATGAAACTTATAACAATGAAAAGACATGTAAAACACAATCCATTCATATATTCTCCATCAAATATTATAGATCAAAAAACAAACATATTTAAGATTAAAGTTGAACAATAAAGACTTTAAAAATCAAAAGTTGACAACAAATATGAGACAAATATAGTATTTTTAAGGAGGAGGTGTTAGTTTCCCATCAATATTTTTATTTTTATTTTTATATGCATGTCGTAAATATATCAAAAAAAAAATATCACGAATCATTAAAGTATATTTAATATATGTGTATATTTCATGTATAACTAATTTACTTATAAGTTGTCAATTGTCATATTTTTGTTTATTTTGGATAAATTATTTCTTATTTTCAGATTAATTTATTAAACATTAAATTTAAATATGTAGCTAAAATAAGAATTAACTAAAAATATAAGTGTGCTTAAAGGATACCAAATGATCATTTTGTGTTTGTTTTTTGTTCTTTTTTTTTTGGTGGGGGGGGGGGGGGACTCAAAGCCAACGAATGAAAATGTTCGGGATTGAACCGAAAAAAGATTTTTTTTTTGGAAAAAACTCAAAGCCAACCAACGAAAATGTTCGGGATTGAACCGAAAAAAGAAATTCCTTCAATTCAAAATTTATTAAAATTCATGGAAATGACAATTTTGTTCAAGAGTTCCTTCTTGCAAATGTTAAATTGAAACTTCCATGTCCTCCAATAATCATCACATTATCTTTGCAAGAGTAAAGGAGAATGTTAATCAAATTTTGAATTTTTCCACTTCAAATACCTTTGGTACCGGACATCAAAAAAATTGGAGATGCAAATAGTACACCCCTTAAGCCTCTTACATTAATAAAAACCAAAATTTTGCTACCATCTATATCCAAAAGACCATAAAATTTTAAAAATGCATTATCCCTTCCTCTCGAGCCAATCGCAAATGTCAATAACAAAAAAAAACAATATGCCAAATCCTATAATCATCAAAATACAATTTGTTGTTTTTATTGCACCATTTTTTAAATTTTTTTTAAACCATTCCACTTTACCCATGAGCTATCCATAATCTTGATGGATACTTCTAACAAAAATGATCCTGTTATTTTTGACAAACTCCAAAAAAGACCATTTTGCCCTCTATCCATTTTTTGTACCAAAACATCCAACCTCCTTTAAAAATCCCTTGATATCTTCTCCTTTTGCTTTTCTTTTTCTCTATGTATCAATCCATAACCATAAAACCAAGAATAAACCTGTATCTTTAATAATAACCAAAAAATGACCATTTTGCCTTTTAGAAAGATCTTAATCAATTTTTAGTTGTTCATCACAAATTTAGCCGCATGAATGATAAAATCATCAAAGTATAAAGATTTTAAAGGTAAAGAATTTACTTGTTGTTGTACTTCTGTAGGGATCCCAAGTTTTTTTTACAAATCATTCTATCTAAAGCTTCACATTAAGAAATCTAATCATCACTGCATTACTAACCAATACCTTAAACATAAATTTACAAAAAGAAAAAAAAAGAATAAGTTAGTGTTTTGACATTAATACCCTTCCATCTTAAAACAAAACTGATAATTAGCAAAAGAATGACCAAAAAGATCCTGCTTTCATTTTATATCTTTTGATAATGTGATCTGAAAGAAAGATGTACCTTTAAGTTGAAATTTAGGGCTTGCAATCATAGACTTTCTCCTCTCTCATGTCTGAAAAAAATATCAAGATTGAGAGTGAAACAAAACTAAAATCCATATAAAATGTTCACAAAAAAAAAACTTTTTGGGATTACCTGATTTAGAGGGGTTTATGTAAGAACAAATAGAATAGAGATATTCATTTCTTGATGCTATTCCCAATTTTATCCTACAACAATAGAAACCTGAAAATCAAAAAGTAACAAAGAGAAGTCACATTTTATCATTAATAAAAAAGGCTGACCTGGATCTAAGTTTCAGCAGAAGGAAGAAAAAAAAATACTGAGCCATATTAGGTTTTAACGCCTGAATTGTATTCCTACAGCTTGTTGTGCACCACTTTCATAAAAACGGCAATGATTATTCAATCTAGAACTCAATGTTAGCACTTTCAGGTTATCAGTTCACATAACTAATGAAATATAATTTAACAACTACCTGTCCCAAACCCATTGTGACGCCACAAGACTAACATGGCACAGGAACAATGTTTTTATTGGCTGCAATGTGAACAACTTCCAATACTTGTTCAACTCTTCACACTCACAAAAAACACTCTTTTAAAACAGAGAATATCTAAAACAAAATAAAAGAATAATTTTAATTGCTTTTATTGTACTAATCGTTGTTCCTCATCCTTGTCAGGACATAGTTATGAATGTTTCTTTTGTTCAGAAAAATAATCATAACTTTTGTATAGAGGAATCAAACAAATTTGTGAACCAAATGATGAAAATATATATATCTATACTTTCAACTTCTGAACATTCACACATCACACACGAAGCAGGAGATGAAAGAACAAGACCTTTAGGCAGCCATCTTGCTTCATGACCTTCATCTATAATGTGGAAATAGACCAAAATTAGTATTGAAGAAGCACAATTTCGAAAAAAATAAAAATTAAAACAGAAAAGAGAAACCCACTGCCGGTTAGACTGAATTGAAGAAGAACATATTGGTGTATGAGTCAATAAAAAAAAGTCTTACCATACCTTGCTAAATTTTAAACCTTGCCCTCATAAGAAAGATTCCATAGTCAAAATTCCAACAGGTTAGACTGAATTGATAATACCCAATCTTTTGTTCTTATGTTGCAAGCCCCACAAACTTCCATCATTTACCCTATCCCCATGGCAAGCTATCAAGTTAAGATGGTGACTAACCTGTGATGGTACTTGAAAACTTTATGTGATGGTAATTGAAAACTTTAAGTATGACAAATAATAGATCTATTTCCTTATAAAAGGTTTGTATCTTTAGGTGCCATGGGTCACCTGCCAAATATAAAATGATTTTGATTATGTTATCAACATAATTTATTTGTTATATAAAACATTATCTTTGATAAAAAGAAAGAAAAAGAAAAAAAATTTAAAAGTTATCCACCAAGGAGCAAATCATAGCAGTATCTCCTTGACTCATGACATACCATCCACTAAAGCTCTTCAAAAACCAACATGAACTTAATTTAATCTCCACTTCAGTTAGATCTAGTAATTTTTCTCTTTTACCCCTGTTTTCAACTTGCAGTGAAGTAAATTGCATAAAAACAACAAATCTAGCTCTTCTTAAGTCATTATGCCATAAAAAAACAAAACTTAGTGTCAATAACCAAATAAAATACAACTATCTACAACACTAACCGGTTGATAACCAGAGAAAATACAAGAATCTAAAACACCATTGGGCATAAGGCTGAGCCTTTAATAGGGTACTCGGATGAAAAGAATGAAAATGATGAAGATGAGAAAGGAATAAAGCCTAAAAGAGAGAAAAAAACTTTCATATCTTAAAAAATTATCAACCAAAATATGAATTACCTGGATGAGGGAAGGAAGAAGCTGGTGGTGATGTCCAGATTTTCCCTAACCATTTGTTCAAACAAAAAAAACATACAGAGAAGAGAATAATATGTCAGGTGTAATAATTTTTTATGTTTAGAAACGACAACCATGGGGTTTCAAGGTCAAGGCATAATCACAAAACATACACACATTAACAAAAATTAGAAACATATAACATGGAATAGGGAAAAAATCTACATAAAAGAAGTGAAGCCCTTCAAGATCTTCTCTCACCATCTTTTCAAGCTCGTTCCTCAAGCTCTTTTCTCTGTTTCTCACCCCACATCAGAAGCATTGAATATGTTTTGGACATGAGAAGGAAGAATTGAAGAGGATTAGGGCTTGATTCATGGTGGGAACATTACTTTGGAGGTGGAGGTACGGGTGAAACTATGAACATAAAGAAATCAAAAACCAGTCAAAATATCAAAACAAACCTAAAACCATAAGTAAAGTCTTCTTCATTCCATCGTTTCAGCTTCTATTTCCATGCTTGGTTCAAAACCTAATAAGACGTTATTTTAGTATTTTATGAAATTTTTATGAATGAATAAAGCATGATGGAAAAAAACTAACAAGAAAGGGAAGTTGGATAAGATATCCAAACAACTTCAAGAAACACGCATATACATATGAAGTCAGATCTACATCAAAATCAAAGATTTATGCAACTAAACAAAAAAGGAAAACTTTAAATGGTGAAGGAGAGAAGAATTACCTTCTCTATGGATCGCATACCCTGAAATAAAAAATATATACATAAAATAAAGATGAAAACTAAGAGGGTTAGTGAAATGTTGGAGCATTTGACAAAATATATTACCTATATGTTGGTGAAGACGAATATGGAAAGAGATGCAGAAGCAAAACTGAAATCAGATGACGTCAGAATCAAGGGAATATGAATATAACCTGAAAAGAGAGAAGGTTGTGGTGGTCCGACATCATTTCTATTGAAAATCATTTGGGGAAAGATGGAGATGGATAAAAATAGTATCTTTAGAAATTGGGGATAGTGTTTTGGGGCTAAGGTTCATATATTAATTGATCAAGATCTAAGGTTCATAAAAAATCTTACTGTCATTTGAAGAGCATCGTCAAGAGGTTTGTTCAACATGTATTTTGGGGGATCAAACGAGTTTCTACGATTGTAGAGTTTATGATGGTGGAAGTGGATTATACGGAACCAAAGAGCGATTGATGATATTCCTGCCATTGAAAACACCACCAAAATTTTTAGAGTGGTCTTACCTAGAACTGATGGCTTCAGTGGTCGTGGAAGATAAAGCAGATGAGTCTAGGACGGTTGTGATGTATCAAGATTTACCGGTGGAGAAGGCAGATCAGGGTAAACAGTGGCCGACGTATGTTTCCTGCATATCAATCGTATCTCAATTAATATGAAAATGAAGATCGGTCTGGGCTAATGTTATATAACGTGTATTCCCTCCTCTTCACCGATTCAGTTGGCGCCGAACATTACGGAATACTGGTTCATCTTTGAACGATCTCTCATATTTTAAGTAAAAAATTAGGAGATGGTCATTTGAATTAGTCTTCATTGAATGACCCATCGTTACCCTTATCCTTAGCCTTGACTTATCTATTTGTTGACCATTCGATGCATAAAGTTATTGTACAAATCGCATAAAGAGTTATACCTCTTAAAATTCAGCATTTTGGGGTAAATGCTTATTAAGGTATATATATATATATATATATATATATATATATATATATATATATATATATATATATATATATATATATATATATATATATATAGAGAGAGAGAGAGAGAGAGAGAGAGAGAGAGAGAGAGAGAGAGAGAGAGAGAGAGAGAGAGAGAGAGAGAGACGTTCAACCAAGAACAAATATATAATCCATAACACATAATAAATTTGAGCCAACAATTCTATAAAAAAGACGACTCATTTTTTTTAATTAGATAGGGGTGTTTTTGTAATCATTCTTTTCTTTTTATGTATTTGTCAACACATAATCTGCTTAATATTTTTAGATTGATCCACTCCATTGATTCTTTATCAAAAGTCTTCAATTATTCATCCAAAATCATAGATTCATCATCACAAATCTTCTTTTTTCATTTAAAGCATTTATTCGTAATCCAAAATCATCAATGCTAAAAACTAGAAATTGTTGTTCAACCTTTTTGTAGAAGTCCAAATTCAACGATTTCAAGACCAACCGTTAGAAATCATCAAAACTTATTGATCTCAACATTTTCTAACATTTGTTAATTATTAAAATTCATTGATCGAACCTTCATCAACAACACACAATATTCAATGATAGAAATACATCAACAAAGCCATACAATCATCCGATCTATTACAACCTCATTATTTTGGTAATGAAACATGCAAAATCTAGTTTTTCATCGATATTTTCATATATATATATATATATATATATATATATATATATATATATATATATATATATTATAAATTTATTGGTTTTTCATCAATTTTGATTGAATTTAGTTTGATTTGTGTTTGTTGTGTTTACTTCTTCAAAATTTTCCACTGGTATTAAACTTAAATTTTATGCACTACAATGTTTTGATAAAATGCTCAATAGAGTTTTTTTTTTTCATATTTATTTATCTCTGTCTTATGGTTTGTCACAGATTTTGATATGATTTCATTCAGTTTGTATTTGTTGTTGTAACATCCCGAATCCTGAGGTACCAATCTATTTATTTATTAATTCAAGTATTGAGAACTTCTGGCTTATGCGGGGAATACTATCCCCAATCTATTTATTTATTAATTCAAGTATTGAGAACTTCCGACTTACGCGGGGCGTA
This sequence comes from Lactuca virosa, assembly GCF_052849685.1. Classification (NCBI taxonomy): domain Eukaryota; kingdom Viridiplantae; phylum Streptophyta; class Magnoliopsida; order Asterales; family Asteraceae; genus Lactuca; species Lactuca virosa. Next base: position 91,121,169 of record NC_136434.1, read on the forward strand.
CTAGCCATGTACGTTGGGAGTAAGTCCTTAATTGAGTCGGGACGGAGGCATCGTACGCTGGGCGTACGAGAGTGTAACGCCCGCAGATCCGAGCTAGTCAATTTAGAGACAATAAGCATCAAAAATGACTTTTTGATGAAAGATTGTTTAGAATGAATAATCTTAACCAAGTTATAGTATATGTCACAAGGGTTCCGTACATATAAAGAACGCCGAAATCCGAGTTATAACGAAGAAGTTATAACCCGTCAAGTTTTACGGCAAAACCGGCATGACACATTATTGGTTGTCGTTAGGTATATAAAATCAAAATAGAGTCTGGTGGATCCATTATGAGTTATAAAGCCAGGCTTGTTGTGAAGGTTACGCGTAAAAGTATGGTATGGATTATGAGGAAACCTTTTCTCCTATTGCAAAAATGACGTCTGTTCGCACCTTGATTGTAGTTTCTTCCATTCGCTAATTGAAGATTTATTAGATGGATGTCAAGAACGTGTTCTTGAATAGTGATCTTCATGAGGAAGTGTACATATCTCGTCCCATAGGTATTGCTCGTCAACCAGGTGAAATTTATCGACTTCGGAAGGAACTATATGGTCTCAAACAAACCCCTCGTGCTTGGTTTGAGAAATTTTTTGTGGTGATTACTTTTCATGGTTTTCGACCAAGTAATCATGATTCGGCTCTATTTGTTCGATGTATGAGTGTAGGTAAGATTATTCTTTCCTTATATGTCGATGACATGATTATTACTGGTGATGATTATGATGGTATAGAGTCTTTAAAGTGTGATTTGGCTCACCATTTTGTTATGAAGGACTTGGGCTTGCTGCATTATTTCGTGGGGATTAAAGTTGCTCAATCTCCAAAGGGTTATATTTTATCTCAAACGAAGTATATTTCAGATTTGTTTGAACGAGCACGACTCACGGATAATCGGATAGTTGATATGCCTATAGAGAGTAATGCAAAGTATTCTCCAACTAATGGTGTCCTTTTTCCAGATCCAAGCCTTTATCATACCATTGTAGGGAGTTTGTTTACATTACTTCCACTAGACTTGATGTTGCTAATGCGGTTCATGTGGTTAGAAAGTTTGTCATTGCTCCTTCTATTGTTCATTGGGGAGTTGTTTTTCGTATTTTGAGATATCTTTGTGGTACTCAGTTCTGCGCCCTTATGTTTCCATCTACATCCTCTCTTGAGTTGCGTGCCTGTAGTGATGCTAATTGGGATGGTGATATTTATGATCGTAAGTCGGTATTGTGTTTTTCTTGGAGCTTCGTTGATATCATGGAAGAGTAAGAAACAAGATGTTGTCTCTTGATCTTCTACAAAATCTGAGTATTGAGCAATGACGATCGCCACTTGTGAGATTGTTTGGTTGAGATGACTTTTGACAGATATGGACGTTCACATCTCTCGACCTACCCCTTTGTATTGTGACAACGAGAGTGCGATAATGATTACCAAGAATTCAGTGTTTCATGAGCGCACAAAACACATTGAGATTGATTGTCGTTTCACATGTCATCATCTCCAGAAGGGCACCATCTACCATCCTTATGTTCCTTCCACTTGGTAGATTGCTGATATTCTTACGAAGCCATTGATTGCTCCTCGATTTCATTTTGACAAACTCTCAATGTTTATTGTTGTTGCATTGTGAGTTTGAAGGGGGATGTTAGCTTAATAAGATTTTAGGCTTTATTTTGTATTGGATATTATGTTGGCCAATTCGATAGGAAACCTTAATTAGCTAGTCTATAAATTATGTCTTTCCCTTTCATTGTAATTGTACTTCTTATTGATAATAATATGAAATCCTAGCCGTTCTATGTCTTTACTTGTTTGTTCACACAAAGTACATTGTTATTTCTTGTGTACGTTTTTAATTATCTATACGATTCTAAAAACAACAAAAAATCGGTTTGGTCTTACTTGATAATTTTGACAGGCTTATTTTTTATCGATTTGAACCAAACTTGTTTTGACCCAATAAAAATGATTTGGGCAGTTGCAAAAAAACAGTTACCTTTCCCAAAATGGATTGGGCAGCCTGATTTCTAGATACACCACAAATCCAAAGGAGATCATTTGCATGATGGTGATTTGTAAAATCATTGGTATTAGTCAAACGCTAAAAATTGACCAGCCTTAACACTCGTGAATCTAAAGCCTGGCTCGAAAGCAACCAACATCTGCACAAATCTGCAATGGAAACATTGGCTAAAACAATCCAATTAGCAATATCATGAAGAGTCAAACAGTGTTTGGTAGGATGGAATCTGGAAACGAAGGAATAGTCCATTCCGTTGGAATGAAATAATGCTGTTTGTTTTACCTGATGGGAACGATCTGAATTGACCAATTTTGATATTGTTGATGAAAAGCTAAGGGATGCATGCTTCTTTTCTTTTTTCTAACGACAAAATCTTTCTATAAATATTCCATGATTTTAATTTAGTTACAAGTTATTTTCTAAAAGTGAAAAATTAGGTTGCCCTTGCCCTTGCCAGGACTCTCGCACCATCATCAGATGTTGCTATTAAGACAAAGATCATATTCAAAATGCCAAAGGGTAATTCCATCATATGCACCATCTTCTTTTCCGGTTGCTAATAAGAACAAGATCACATTCATAACACATAAAAACTGTGAAAGAAAGGGAAAAATTAAGTGGTATATCTCTAAAATTTCCTTTTTACCACAAAATTAGTTTAAAAATTATTTAATAAAATTTAAAATTTACAAAGAATCGGACAGCAAAAAACTATGTATCCATTTATGGAAAAAGAACCAGTAAACCCTAAAAATCAACTATTTATTGGATTACCATATACATTTCACAATAAGAATCATTAACTTCACACTTCACATCAAGAAAATAGCAGAGAATCTTACTTCCTTTTACATCCATTATGAATGTGATGAACCCACATCCATTTGTATCTCATATTCATAGTGGCACTGCATCCATGATTGCTTTGCTTTTTGATATCTTGAAAGAACCATATGCTGCTAAGAAAAAGATGAAAGAAAGAAAACCAATCAAGAAGCATGCTCATGCTAAATGAACTTGCAAGATAAAGAAAGCATCAAATAGTTCGGCACATGCTTAGCTCTATGTGTGCGGGGAATGACAGTTCTGGTAGTTTACAACTATTAATCTGAATCCATTTTGCATGCCACATATCGGAAATACAAATCACCACACAAGTTAAATAAACTCTCTATTAAGTGTTGTCCCGATAAATGATGTTTTCTTGAGGAAATGGAAGGAAAATATAAATGAGACCCAAGTTAAGACTGATTGGAAAAGCCTCATTTTCCTGACTTTGTATATTAATCCCTTCTTTGTGTATCAAGTAAAAAGGACCCTAATATACAAGCTTACCAAGTCATTTTCCATTAACTCCATTAAGTAAGAAACCTATAAGTAAAGTGAATAAGATATTATAACTTAATAATATAAGTCTATAAGCCTCATTATGGACTAATTCTTTAGTTATACGTACCTTGTCATTAGACACCATGATGAAAGAATCGTTCAGTGAAAACTCAAAAATGCCACCATGTACTGTAGCTCTCCGATATATCTGTGTGTGTTCATCCCGGTGGCCTTTTTACAGTTTCTGAATGAAATTTCCTCTTAAATTTACTTATCTTCAGATGATATTACATCTCTTGATTTTTGTTCTCTTGAGTTAATTCTTAACTAGCTAGGTTAAGTTTTCCAATCGAAGGTGTAATGCCATGGTGGATGGGTACAAGCAGAAAACTGATCCAATACATGGTGTTCGTCAATGTTGATACAGTTTTCCGTTATCATCAACTGTACCTGATAATGCTGAGGGCATTTCCAAACGCCATTTTTGTTAACACCAAGAGGTTATAATTTCAACCCAATTAACCAATCGTTATGGACTCTTTTGTCTAGCCACTAAATTCTACTTTTATATGTTTGTAAGATATAAAATATTTTCTTTCACTGACAAAACTCTTTTTCCAAGTTACCTAGTTGTCTATTAATGATTTGATAAGGTCTTTCTGAGAGATATTGGTGATTTAGTCTAGTTAAATGATATTTAAGGTACTTGATTATTTTGAAATAATTTTTATTAAACTATTTATTATTATCAAATATTATATTTTTGGATGAAACACTACAAAGAATTAAATAGAAAGTGAAAAGGCCAAATTATTTCGATGGAAAAGCAGATTCTACAGGAGCATTTAATGAACCAAGAGAAATTGAAGCGGCAAAAATACATTGAAGGGAAATCAAAAGGTCAGTTCAGTTCTATCTTTATGAAAAGTTGGCAATAGAAGCTCAATCAACAGAAAGTGAAGGGGCAAAAAGTTTGTTAAAAAATGGCATGGAAGCTTTTCTCTTATATCAGAGCCAGGTTTCGATCCTGGGACCTGTGGGTTATGGGCCCACCACGCTTCCGCTGCGCCACTCTGATTTATTGATATCGATTATCAAACCATTTATATAACAAAGATCAACGTTTAACTCAAAAGTATTTTCAGGTTCAGCTTTCAGGTTCTACCCTCTTCCTGATTGATTTCACTGTTACTCTTATGAATAATTGATTCAATTTTTTTCACAAAATGCATTTCTTACGTATGAATTTCATTAGGAGGTGGCAGTCCCAGTGTTGTGCGACTGATGCGGTTGCATAGAGGGCCTCCAATCCAAAATTTACTTTAATACTATATTATTAAAAATGTGGAATACACAAACAATAATGCATTAACTACCTTATAGTTGCATGTACCAGTGTGATTTATGTTTTATTAACAATGAAAACTAGGCTTGTTAAACATATTAGTTTTGAATTTTGATACCAATATAAAGACATTTATATGTCCATGATACTAAAGATCAAAAACCCAAATCAAATTTTGTAATTGTATTGTAGTTAATTATATATGAATTTCTAAAAAACAAAAGATAATTTTGTGGGGTCTATTCCAATTTACCCCTTTTCTTACCCGCCTTGTAATTTCACCCATTTGACCCGTCTATAAGTTATATCTGTAGTCACTCAATCAAATACATAATGATATATAAGATGATCCGAAAATTTGGTACATCAAGACATTGAAAGAAAAAAATTTAGGCAGTTGTGCAAAATGGGTACCTTCCCACAATGGACAGGGCAGCCCAATGGTGCATGATACAACAGAGTTAAGGCGATCCTTTGTTGGTTGTCTAGCCTCACTACAAGAATTTTGATCTTTAGTGGCGACGGGTGTCGCCGCTAGAGGTCCAACATGTCGCCGCTAAATGGTCGTTGTTGTTGGTTCGTCGTTGATGCTCCATTGGTCGCCGCTATTGCTCTCCGTCGCCGCTAATGCTCTCCGTCGCCACTAAAGGTGTCGCCTCTATTTATATGTATTTCAATTCATACAAATACACATATACATACATAATACACATACAAAATGCACATATACATACATAATTTCACATACATATACACAAAAATACATATATACATAGAATTACACATACAAAAACACATATATACAAAAAATACATTCAAAATACATATATACATACAAATGCACATACAAATACACATCCATATCTACAAACACAAAATACACATACAAATACACATCTACAAAATCAATATTTCGGCAAGAACAATGATGGTGGCGGTATATTTCAGCAAGAAGGGTGAGGGATCTCAAAATTCCGGCAACCATCTCAAATGTTAGAAATTTAGTAGGGAGATGAGAAAAGGAAAAGAAAAGGAGAAAAATGGAGTAGAGAGGGGTGAAATTGCGAAGTTTTCTGTGAAATTCCGATGAGGTCAACGATGGTGAGCAGAGAGAAGAAGGGAAAACATAGAAGATCGGGAAAGAAAGTGAGAACAAAGAGGGTTTTATTGTCGACGACCTTTAGCGGTGACGCGTACTCATTGGCGGTGACACATGGGAGGGAAAACAACACGAGGTTTTCTACGTCGTTGGACGCTTAAATCGACAAATGTGATTGAAATGACGCGGATCGCCAGAATAAGCCTTGAGCGGCGACGCGCACTCTTTAGCAGTGAGACACCGGAGGGAAAACAACGTGAGATTACTTATGTCATCCTAGTCATAAGATCATCTCTTAAATCAATGGATGAGGTTGAAATAACGCGGATCGTCAACAAATGCCATTAGCGGCGACAACATTAGCGGTGACGGATACTTTTAGCGGCGACAAAAATACGTTTGTTTTTTGTCGCCGCTAAAAATCCTCGTCGCCGCTAAAGGCGTCGCAGCTATTGCCGGTTATTCTTGTATGGCCTGGGTCAAAAGCATGTTATATCTGCAAAAAGTTTGCAATGAAAGCATTTTGACTGAAGCAATCTAATTAGCATTATCAAGAAGAGTAAGGTAGTGTTTGGTATGATCGAATTGGGAACGAAATGAAATATTCATTCTATTGGAATGAAAAAGTTATTTGTTTTACTTCATGGAATGAAATATTTTAAGGCAAAAGAAAATTTATTTGTTTTCCTAATGAAATGTAATGGATCATTTTTGAAGGAATGTGATTCATTCCATTTCGATAATTTTCATTCCTTTGTGGGGTATGTAGGGTTTTTCTATACAGAATGACGTGAAAAATTGCAATACAATCCGTTTATTGACAATTATTATTTTTAAAAAAAAATCACAATTTTAATAAACTTACAGTTTGGTTTCTAATAATAAATAGAAAATATAAATCATACATACTTATAAAACTAGCATTTTTTCTTGAATCTCATTCATTTGAAACCCCTTTTTTTAACTTCCTCAAACCACATTCATTTGAAACCTCCTTTTTTAACCAATGCAACTCAAAAGTTTTTTTAATTATGATTTAACACTCAAAAGTTTTATAACTTATATTATGTTTAATTAGCATTTAGTGAAAAGTTTACTATAAAAAGACTAATCTTTTGTGTCTTTTGTGTTATATAAAATCTTACATGTAAGAAAGATTTGAAGATATTGTGATTCAAAAGTTTTCATATAGTTGAAGCATTCATGAATCCAAATATGATGATTTGAAGAAATGGGTTATGTCGCATCGATGATAATTGTAATATGATTTTTTCTTTCAACCAAAACAAATGAAGCTTTTCTATTCTTTCTTTATATTCAGTTTCTCATTTAATCTTTATATATGATTTGTGTGTATTACTCAATCTTGAATGTGACTCTCCAAACATCAATGTTTTTCTTTGAATATCTTTATGATTCTTCTTTTTCAAGAAAAATATTTTGATTGCAGGTTAGTGAATAATTGTCATCAAGTTTCTATGGTTGAATGATGTTAAATGAAGAAAGAAGATTCATAAAATGGATATAGGTTTTTTTGTTTGAGCAAATTTGACGAATGTTAGTTTTTTCTTTTGATTTAAATGTATGTTTATGTAACATCTTTATTTATATATTCAACCACCCAATGCTCTTATTTATTTGATTGTAGTTTTTCTATTTTGATTATGTTTATTTTCTATTATTTTTTGTTGGGTTATCCTACACAACATATTTAAAAGACAATATTTAAAAGATAACATAATTTTAAACATTTGATATGTAATTATGATAGACTTATCATGATATGTTCTTCATATGAAAGAAATTTATCCATATTACTACGACAAGAATTACATATGCCATTTACGAAAATATATATATTATATGTGATTTGTTTAACATGTATACGCACCTATGTATGTTATAAATTTATAATTAAATATCTTTATGTTTATTAATTGAAGAGATTAAAATGATGCATCAAAACCAATTATTTAGACGAATATAATAATAATAATATTAATAATAATAAATATGCATTCCCAAGTACCGTATTCATTTGAAACTCACACTACAACCCAAAAGTTTTCTAATCTATGTATATTTATTAGTTACAACTCAAGAGTTTTTAACTTATGATTATTAATTAGTAATCACTAATAACTTTTTATTTTCCTTTCTTTTATAAGGTTGTAAAGTTTTGCTCATTAAAAACATTAATGTATTTGAAGAGATTTGTGATTTAAATATGAAGAGTTAATATAAATGTTATAATAGATGTTTTAGTGTTTTTATGTTATTAAAAGTTTTAGTGTTTATTTTTCATATTTTTTATTATTCGTTGTATATATATATCTTTTTTAATACAAATGTTATAATAGATGTTTTTCTATTTTTATGTTACTAAAAGTTGCAGTTCATATTTTTGTTCATATGTTTTGTTACCCGTTATATTATCATTCATTTGATATATAATTTACACAATTTTGAACGGTTCATAAAATTATCAAATAATTGTATATATCACAATGACTTAAAAATTAAACTATAATGTTTAATAAAACTAATATGTTAACTATATGTTTGCTTTACTACTAACATTTTGTTTCAAATTAGAAATATTAAATAATAATTTGGTAAAAGTTATTATTTTAACTATATAATTCTATTCTCGTGCAACGCGCGGGGATTCGCCTAGTTTTATTATAATCTTGTTCAGGTCTTATTTTTCATTGTGTTCATTTTTTTAGTTTTGTAAATGTAAATTTCATTTATTATAATTAACTAATATAGAGTAGAGACAAACTTTATACTATAGGGTTACTGTCATAAAAACCCTCAAGTTTTCACGGTTTTGCCTAAAGTTGGATTTTATGTCCCTTTTTACCCTTATATTTTTCAAAAATGTTCGGTTTTACCATTTTACCGGTGAATGGTGATAACAGGTTTTCCAGGTTACCATTATATTAACTTCACAAAAAGCCCTTAAGTTTACAATTTTTTATGTTTTTATCCTTCAGTTTATAATTTTCTTACACTTTTACCCTGAGTATCTTTTTTTTTTCATAAGATATGTATTCACGTAAAAAAATCTATATACAATTTTTTTTAATAAAATATTGTATTTTCATTTTTTAATGTATATATATATATATATATATATATATATATATATATGATTGAACAAGTTTGTTTTATTGATTTGTATATTTTTAAATACATAAAAATATGTATTTGTAGTTTTAAAAACATATTAATTTGTTTTATTTTTGTACATTTTAAACGGTCTATCCAGGAAAAACAAACCTATATATATATATATATATATATATATATATATATATATATATATATATATATATAGGGACGGTTCACTTGAGATTAAAAAATAAATAAAGATCTTGAGATTCAACCTCAACCACATATTTCTTATTTTCTGTTATAACGCTCCAGCGTAGAGCGATAAATGGTGGCGGAGGAGAAAGGAATGAGCAGCACAATATAATCATTTATGATTATAGCATGCTTGCCACGCCGGTACGTCAGAACGACAGCTGTGAAATATGTGGCTGATGTTGAATCTCAAAATCTCTATTTTTTTTAATCTCAATGGAACCTACCTACCAATATATATATATATATATATATATATATATATATATATATATATATATATATAATTAAATCGAATACTTCATATTTATATATAAGATGAAAGTAACTATGCACCCACTTGATAAAAGTGGATGCCTTGGAATTTGGGCAGAACTTAGCCTGGGTACTTTAGCTTTTCCTTCGACGTGACGACCACTAAGGGAGGCCAGCCCCACTGGCACTCCTCCTCGAAGAGATACCTACTCCACCGTGGGAACCTGAATTCCCATCCTGAAAACAGGACCACAAGTCAGACTCTGCTGTTGGCCACACTTGCTCCCTCTTTAGCTCATTCCCAAACGAACATACAACGATACTCTTACCGAAACCAACACTCACGCCTGGCCCAATCAGCCTAGGGCTGGAATACCAGGCATGCCTACGACGGGTCCGCTCATCCCTCGGATGGAATACCCTCGCATCCTACTCATGTTTGGCCCAGTCAACCCTCGGGTTAGAATACCAAACACATCAGGTCCAATCAATCATAGGGTCCGGTCATCCTCATGATGGAATACCTCAGATTGGAATACCTCCACATACATAACTCAAACCCAAAACCATACTCGGAATCAAGGACCTTGTCCTTGCGTCCCCCTCGAACTCTCCGGTTCGCCACACTTGAGTATAACCCACTCATACTTCCCTAACACAATCTCTAGGTCCTTGACCTACGACTGTACAGTCCTCATCATCGATCCAGACTGCTCCCGAGTCTGCTAACCTGCTATCTCGCCTTCCTTTGTCCAAACCTCCAATCTGGAGACACTATCCCCCTCCTCTTCCAAGGAGACTGAAAACATGCCTACACATCATCCAACCTCTGGTTCAAAGATCCTCGACACTTGCAAAGCCCTTACTATGACTGAACCGCCTCATCGCACCATCCCAATAACCAACATTCAAACCGCGTCAGACAACCTTCTACAACCAGCGGCTCATCCGAGAATTTCCAATCCTCCCCCACTTTGGGCACTAACCCCTATCCACTAGCGGAGAAGTTAACACGCTGCTCAATCGAACCCCACTAATACACCGAACTTCAAGGAACCTAAGTTCCTGCTGAAAGTTCCCGAATTCCCGAACCATAACCTTCCTTCCTCACGAATTCCATATCGGATACTATCTCTCTAACAACTCTCAATACTAACTCTTCTCTAACACATACAACACTTTATATCTCATACAAGAAACAACAACTCAATCATACATAAACAAGATAAAGCAGAAAAACATACCGGCTGACACCTCTGGCTCAGACCTGATCGCCTCGATCACAAGCTGATAAGCACGCCCTGGAGCCATCGGAGGCTCTGATCGACCCTGACTCCCGTCAGTAAGTCTCAACGTGGATGGCGCTGGGGCCTGCACTGATCTGACAGCCAGCAGAGGACACTGGGCCTTCATATGGCCCACCTGATCACAATGATAACAAAGTCGGACTCCTGCAGATGGAGTCGACTGCTTGCAATCTCTGGCTATGTGGCCCTCCTTGCCACACCTGTGGCACCCCGAAGAAGAACGACAACTACCCTCGTGCACCTTGCCGCACTTCCCGCAAGTGCGACTCTTCTGACCTCCCTGTCGATAATCAGCTGATCGAACAGAACTATCCATCATACAACTATCCATCTCTCTAGGATACAAGACAAAAGGCATACTCTCATATCACTATCTTATCCACCAGGATGCTAGCAAGCATATCATCACATAATATAACAAGCTCTAACAACAATTCAAAGGGCCGGCCTTGGTGCCTTAGACCCTTGAGTACAGTGAGGAAAACTCACCTTGGCACTGCCGAAATCCTGCAAATCTCTGACTGCTGATTCACCGGGAATCCCCACTATCACATGCAAAAATCATCTCATTATACACTATCATGACTTTCTAGGCCAAGGGCCCACAACACTCATTAAGTCCATCATCATCTTATTGGGCCAAGACCCAAAACCAAATCCTCATGCAAAGCCCAATATTGGCCTAATTTACTAAATTGGGCCCACCTTACCAAATGGGCCTAGATCCAAGGTCCATAATAATTATTGGGTCTAAATTACTCCATCCATAATGTTCAGTCACGGCCCAAGCCCCACCAGCCCATAAACAGCCCAATCACTTAAGGCCTGAAATCAAAAACCCAACAGAGGAAGTACGCTGGGCGTACTCCTCTTGGTACGCTGGGCGTACTTCGATGCTCACGGACTGGAAACGGGACACTGACCCACTACGCTGGGCGTACATCCATTTACGCGGGGCGTAATCTTGCTAACTAAAATTCCTCATAAGTTCTTATTGGCTTAAGCTCTTAAGCCCAAACTTCAGATCCATCGACCAAACATGCCTAGGATTCATAAAGTCTCAAACTTTATTACTTGGGACGTCCATAAAGCTCTTAACTCAAGGTCTTAACCCAATAAGACCTTCCTACTTCTTACATGGGACAACCAAAGCCATTGGGACCTCATTTTTCTTACTCAAGACCTCTCCAATGGTCTGAAAGGACAGCTCATCTTAACCAAAACACGTCATGCATCAAGATGTGGGTTTTTGGGACAAGAATGGTGTCAAAACTTCACAATACATAGATCTACACAAAATAGATGTCAAGCAAGAAGCTTTATACCTCAAAAGGGCTCCAGAAGATGATGCCTTCCCAGATCTACGAGCTCCAGCCACCCAACTCCTTCCTTGACAACTTCTTCTTTCTTCTACTAGGCTCTCCTTTGCCAAACCAAGCTCCCCAAGGTCAAATATCCACAACCATGGAAGAAAACAGCTACTTAGGGTTTCTGAGAGTAAGAGGGCAGATATGGAGGCTAGGGTTGGAACCATAATGTTCCGTATATAGTGGCTGGCCCTAAAATTAGGGTTTCTGGACACTGGACGTACGCTGGGCGTAAATCCAGTACGCTGGGCGTACGTCGAGGAACTCCGCGTTTCATTTACTCTATTACGCTGGGCGTAACCCAGCCTACGCTGGGCGTACCCACGCATGTCCCAAGCATGCATGGCCTTTCTTTGACAACTTTTCCATTAAGTGCCATAAGTGTCAATATCTTCAAAGTGCCATAACTCCATTATTCTAAGTCCGTTTCCGACGAACTTTATATCCACGAAAAGGTGGCGAGAAGCCCTACGCTTCTAGCAACACACCCCGACCCGAAGCCTTCTCGAATAAAACCCATTGCCCATAAAAAGACCGAAACGCCCTTACTCTTGATCTCGGGAATTCCATAAATAATTACTCTTAGAACGGGGCGTTACAATTCTCCCCCACTTAAACATGATTTCGTCCTCGAAATCGCCAATTGCCAACTCTGGCTACCCAAACTTCCAAAAGGCACATTCACGCTCCTAAAGCGTGACGACCACTAAGGGAGGCCAGCCCCACTGGTACTCCTCCTCGAAGAGATACCTACTCCACCGTGGGAACCTGAATTCCTATCCTGAAAACAGGACCACAAGTCAGACTCTGCTGTTGGCCACACTTGCTCCCTCTTTAGCTCATTCCCAAACGAACATACAATGATACTCTTACCGAAACCAACACTCACGCCTGGCCCAATCAGCCTAGGGCTGGAATACCAGGCATGCCTACGACGGGTCCGCTCATCCCTAGGATGGAATACCCTCGCATCCTACTCATGTTTGGCCCAGTCAACCCTCGGGTTGGAATACCAAACACATCAGATCCAATCAATCATAGGGTCCGATCATCCTCATGATGGAATACCCCAGATTGGAATACCTCCACATACATAACTCAAACCCAAAACCATACTCGGAACCAAGGACCTTGTCCTTGCGCCCCCTCGAACTCTCCGGTTCGCCACACTTGAGTATAACCCACTCATACTTCCCTAACACAATCTCTAGGTCCTTGACCTACGACTATACAGTCCTCATCATCGATCCAGACTGCTCCCGAGTCTGCTAACCTGCTATCTCGCCTTCCTTTGTCCAAACCTCCAATCTGGAGACACTATCCCCCTCCTCTTCCAAGGAGACTGAAAACATGCCTACGCATCATCCAACCTCTGGTTCAAAGATCCTCGACACTTGCAAAGCCCTTACTATGACTGAACCGCCTCATCGCACCATCCCAATAACCAACATTCAAACCGCGTCACACAACCTTCTACAACCAGCGGCTCATCCGAGAATTTCCAATTCTCCCCCACTTAGGGCACTAACCCCTATCCACTGGCGGAGAAGTTAACACGCTGCTCACTCGAACCCCACTAATACACCGAACTTCAAGGAACCTAAGTTCCTGCTGAAAGTTCCCGAATTCCCGAACCATAACCTTCCTTCCTCACGAATTCCACATCGGATACTATCTCTCTAACAACTCTCAATACTAACTCTTCTCTAACACATACAACACTTTATATCTCATGCAAGAAACAACAACTCAATCATACATAAACAAGATAAAGCAGAAAAACATACCGGCTGACACCTCTGGCTCAGACCTGATCGCCTCGGTCACAAGCTGATAAGCACGCCCTGTAGCCATCGGAGGCTCTGCCCGACCCTGACTCCCATCAGTAAGTCTCAACGTGGATGGCGCTGGGGCCTGCACTGACCTGGCAGCCAGCAGAGGACACTGGGCCTTCATATGGCCCACCTGATCACAATGATAACAAAGTCGGACTCCTGCAGATGGAGTCGACTGCTTGCAATCTCTGGCTATGTGGCCCTCCTTGCCACACCTGTGGCACCCCGAAGAAGAACGACAACTACCCTCGTGCACCTTGCCGCACTTCCCGCAAGTGCGAATCTTCTGACCTCCCTGTCGATAATCAGCTGGCCTCATCCGCTTCGGTGCAGGCTGCGACTGCACCGGGGCCTGCCTCTGCTCTCTCAAATGGAGCTCCATCTCCAACTCGCGCCGCCTGGCGGCCTCCTGCAACTCCAACAAGGTACTACACCTCTGCGTAGACACAAACTGCCGGATATCCCTCTTGAGCATACTCAGATATCGGGACATCTGAGCCTGCTCCGAAGCAAACTCCGGGCAAAACATCGCCCTCTCAGTAAACATCCTGGTGATCTCCGTCACCGACTCTGAATCATGCTTCAGCTCCAGGAACTCCTGAGCCAATCTCTCTCTCTCAACCTGTGGAACATAACGGGTACTGAACATCTCCCAGAACTGATCCCACGAAACCGCTGCCCGCTGCGCATCAGAGTAAGTTCCCGTAGTCAACCTCCACCAATCCTTCGCCCCGAGCCTCAAAAGGTTCAGAGCACACCTTACCCTCTGATCCGCAGGGCATGAACACGTGAAGAAACGACCCTCCACGTATGACAACCACCTCATAGCAACAATCGGATCCTGAACTCCATCAAAAGTAGGGGGCTTCGTATTGTCGAAATCCCGATACTGAAAACCCTGACTGGCTCCTCCCCCTGCCGCTGCCACAGCCGCTGCGGCTGCCGCGGCCGCTGTCTCTGCAAGAGCTGCATAACGCTCATCAAAATACTCAACCATGTCGGTCTTGATCGACCCAAACAGTTCCGGCAACTCAGCCCGAAACATAGCAGCAACCTCATCATGCAGGATCTCACGAATCCTGGCATCCAACTCGTCCGTCCTCATCTGACCAATAACCTCGGGTGGTGCCGATCCATCCTGACCACCCTCTCCCGATCCCGAACCGGATCCTGACTCGAGACGTCTCGCATCCGCCATACTTGCTACTAAACCACAAGAACCTCAGATACCTCGCATAACCGCCGAGAAATAACCTCTAACCAACAACCTAGGGGTTGTGACTTCCTTGACACGCGTATGGGTCATGTGCTTTCAGTAGTACGGGCCCATACTACCTTCCACACCTACCCGTATTTGTCTCAAGTATCATCACAACGACCTAAGCACAAACATATATAGCAGGCACTCAATCCCCACCCCTAGAGGAATACTAAATATCTCATATCAAGAAAACCCTAGGCTAGCAGGCATCACAAATTAGGCAATTCTATCATGCAATTCCCGAAGATCCCTAGCCTAGTACTAGCATGCTGTTCTAACATATCTCATAAACAAATAACTTGTATGGTATTTTGGGGTAACTTACTGGCTCCGGCTGATCGTACCCTCTGCGTCCTCCTTTACTTATTCTGAAAACCATTTGAAAACTATTTTTGTAAATCTCTCCTTGATTTGAGACTGGATTCACACGAATGTTCCTCCAATTCACTCAAACCAAGGCTCTGATACCAACTTGTAACGACCAAAAATTTCAACCAATTTAAAACATTTTATTTCATTCAAAAGCCATTACGTTCATACATCTTGTTTTCAAAACAGTTTAAACATCAGAGTATTTCCCCAGAACCATAACGCATAAAACATAAACATGAGGAGCGGTACGATCACGCCTTCGCCTTGCCACGATCTCCTGAGGCACCTGAAACAATAAACCACAACTGTAAGCCCGAAAGCTTAGTGAGTTTCTCCCAAAGTACCCATACACACACAAACATACACATACAGCAAAGAACAACATACTGCGGGTCCATTCAACCTTCCGGTTGGAATACCCCCGGCCCTCAACCATCGGGTTGGAATGCCTACATAACGCGAGCCCAATCATCCTACCAGGATGGAATACTCTCGGCCCACAACCATCGGGTTGGAATGCCCAAACACCTATACATACAACAATAGCTACTATGGGTCCAATCATCCCTTAGGATGGAATACCCCAGGCCCCTCAACCATCGAGTTGGAATGCCAACATACTATGAGTCCAATCATCCTACCGGGATGGAATACTCCTGGCCCACAACCATCGGGTTGGAATGCCCCACTTCCTATACATACAGTAACTACTACTACTATTATGGGTCCAATCATCCCTTGGGATGGAATACCCCAGGCCCCTCAACCATCGGGTTGGAATGCCAAACTACTATGAGTCCAATCATCCTACCGGGATGGAATACTCCTGACCCACAACCATCGGGTTGGAATGCCAATCTACTCTAGCAGACATGCACACATATCAGGCAACCACATAACACTCTACAGAACTAACACACTAGGGCCCTATCATCCTACCGGGATGGAATACCCTCTACCACTGCTCAACATACATAACCCGCAGGTATCCTCCTACCAGCGTACATAATGCAAGACCCACTACCGGTCTAAAAATAATCACTACCCAACTACCAGGGCGCTGATCCAACAGAACTAGCCATCATACAGCTATCCATCTCTCTAGGATAAGAGACAAAATGCATACTCTCATATCACTATCTTATCCACCAGGATGCTAGCAAGCATATCATCACATAATATAACAAGCTCTAACAACAATTCAAAGGGCCGGCCTTGGTGCCTTAGACCCTTGAGTACAGTGAGGAAAACTCACCTTGGCACTGCCGAAATCCTGCAAATCTCTGACTGCTGATTCACCGGGAATCCCCACTATCACATGCAAAAATCATCTCATTATACACTATCATGACTTTCTAGGCCAAGGGCCCACAACACTCATTAAGTCCATCATCCTCTTATTGGGCCAAGACCCAAAACCAAATCCTCATGCAAAGCCCAATATTGGCCCAATTTACTAAATTGGGCCCACCTCACCAAATGGGCCTAGATCCAAGGTCCATAATAATTATTGGGTCTAAATTACTCCATCCATAATGTTCAGTCACGGCCCAAGCCCCACCAGCCCATAAACAGCCCAATCACTTAAGGCCCAAAATCAAAAACCCAACAGAGGGAGTACGCTGGGCGTACCCCTCTTGGTACGCTGGGCGTACTTCGATGCTCGCGGACTGGAAACGGGACACTGAACCACTACGCTGGGCGTACATCCATTTACGCGGGGCGTAATCTTGCTGACTAAAATTCCTCATAAGTTCTTAATGGCTTAAGCTCTTAAGCCCAAACTTCAAATCCATCGACCAAACATGCCTAGGATTCATAAAGTCTCAAACTTTATTACTTGGGACGTCCATAAAGCTCTTAACTCAAGGTCTTAACCCAATAAGACCTTCCTACTTCTTACATGGGACAACCAAAGCCATTGGGACCTCATTTTTCTTACTCAAGACCTCTCCAATGGTCTGAAAGGACAGCTCATCTTAACCAAAACACATCATGCATCAAGATGTGGGTTTTTGGGACAAGAATGGTGTCAAAACTTCACCATACATAGATCTACACAAAATAGATGTCAAGCAAGAAGCTTTATACCTCAAAAGGGCTCCAGAAGATGATGCCTTCCCAGATCTACGAGCTCCAGCCACCCAACTCCTTCCTTGACAACTTCTTCTTTCTTCTCCTAGGCTCTCCTTTGCCAAACCAAGCTCCCCAAGGTCAAATATCCACAACCATGGAAGAAAACGGCTACTTAGGGTTTCTGAGAGTAAGAGGGCAGATATGGAGGCTAGGGTTGGAACCATAATGTTCCTTATATAGTGGCTGGCCCTAAAATTAGGGTTTCTGGACACTGGACGTACGCTGGGCGTAAATCCAGTACGCTGGGCGTACGTCGAGGAACTCCGCGTTTCATTTACTCTATTACGCTGGGCGTAACCCAGCTTATGCTGGGCGTACCCACGCGTGTCCCAAGCATGCATGGCCTTTCTTTGACAACTTTTCCATTAAGTGTCATAAGTGTCAATATCTTCAAAGTGCCATAACTCCATTATTCTAAGTCCGTTTCCGACGAACTTTATATCCACGAAAAGGTGGCGAGAAGCCCTACGCTTCTAGCAACACAGCCCGACCCGAAGCCTTCTCGAATAAAACCCATTGCCCATAAAAAGACCGAAACGCCCTTACTCTTGATCTCGGGAATTCCATAAATAATTACTCTTAGAACGGGGCGTTATAATTCTCCCCCACTTAAATATGATTTCGTCATCGAAATCGCCAATTGCCAACTCTGGCTACCCAAACTTCCAAAAGGCACATTCACGCCCCTAAACCGTGACGATCACTAAGGGAGGACAGTCAACCTAGGGCTGGAATACCAACACTCACGCCTGGCCCAATCAGCCTAGGGCTGGAATACCAGGCATGCCTACGACGGGTCCGCTCATCCCTAAGATGGAATACCCTCGCATCCTACTCATGTTTGGCCTAGTCAACCCTCGGGTTGGAATACCAAACACATCAGGTCCAATCAATCATAGGGTCCGGTCATCCTCATGATGGAATACCCCAGATTGGAATACCTCCACATACATAACTCAAACCCAAAACCATACTCGGAACCAAGGACCTTGTCCTTGCGCCCCCTCGAACTCTCCGGTTCGCCACACTTGAGTATAACCCACTCATACTTCCCTAACACAATCTCTAGGTCCTTGACCTACGAGTGTACAGTCCTCATCATCGATCAAGACTGCTCCCGAGTCTGCTAACCTGCTATCTCGCCTTCCTTTGTCCAAACCTCCAATCTGGAGACACTATCCCCCTCCTCTTCCAAGGAGACTGAAAACATGCCTACACATCATCCAACCTCTGGTTCAAAGATCCTCGACACTTGCAAAGCCCTTACTATGACTGAACCGCCTCATCGCACCATCCCAATAACCAACATTCAAACCGCGTCAGACAACCTTCTACAACCAGCGGCTCATCCGAGAATTTCCAATTCTCCCCCACTTAGGGCACTAACCCCTATCCACTGGCGGAGAAGTTAACACGCTGCTCAATCGAACCCCACTAATACACCGAACTTCAAGGAACCTAAGTTCCTGCTGAAAGTTCCCGAATTCCCGAACCATAACCTTCCTTCCTCACGAATTCCATATCGGATACTATCTCTCTAACAACTCTCAATAGTAACTCTTCTCTAACACATACAACACTTTATATCTCATGCAAGAAACAACAACTCAATCATACATAAACAAGATAAAGCAGAAAAACATACCGGCTGACACCTCTGGCTCAGACCTGATCGCCTCGGTCACAAGCTGATAAGCACGCCCTGGAGCCATCGGAGGCTCTGCCCGACCCTGACTCCCATCAGTAAGTCTCAACGTGGATGGCGCTGGGGCCTGCACTGACCTGGCAGCCAGCAGAGGACACTGGGCCTTCATATGGCCCACCTGATCACAATGATAACAAAGTCGGACTCCTGCAGATGGAGTCGACTGCTTGCAATCTCTGGCTATGTGGCCCTCCTTGCCACACCTGTGGCACCCCGAAGAAGAACGACAACTACCCTCGTGCACCTTGCCGCACTTCCCGCAAGTGCGACTCTTCTGACCTCCCTGTCGATAATCAGCTGGCCTCATCCGCTTCGGTGCAGGCTGCGACTGCACCGGGGCCTGCCTCTGCTCTCTCAAATGGAGCTCCATCTCCAACTCGCGCCGCTTGGCGGCCTCCTGCAACTCCAACAAGGTACTACACCTCTGCGTAGACACAAACTGCCGGATATCCCTCTTGAGCATACTCAGATATCGGGACATTTGAGCCTGCTCCGAAGCACACTCCAGGCAAAACATCGCCCTCTCAGTAAACATCCTGGTGATCTCCGTCACCGACTCTGAATCATGCTTCAGCTCCAGGAACTCCTGAGCCAATCTCTCTCTCTCAACCTGTGGAACATAACGGGTACTGAACATCTCCCAGAACTGATCCCACGAAACCGCTGCCCGCTGCGCATCAGAGTAAGTTCCCGTAGTCAACCTCCACCAATCCTTCGCCCCGAGCCTCAAAAGGTTCAGAGCACACCTTACCCTCTGATCCGCAGGGCATGAACACGTGAAGAAACGACCCTCCACGTATGACAACCACCTCATAGCAACAATCGGATCCTGAACTCCATCAAAAGTAGGGGGCTTCGTATTGTCGAAATCCCGATACTGAAAACCCTGACTGGCTCCTCCCCCTGCCGCTGCCACAGCCGCTGCGGCTGCCGCGGCCGCTGTCTCTGCAAGAGCTGCATAACGCTCATCAAAATACTCAACCATGTCGGTCTTGATCGACCCAAACAGTTCCGGCAACTCAGCCCGAAACATAGCAGCAACCTCATCATGCAGGATCTCACGAATCCTGGCATCCAACTCGTCCGTCCTCATCTGACCAATAACCTCGGGTGGTGCCGATCCATCCTGACCACCCTCTCCCGATCCCGAACCGGATCCTGACTCGAGACGTCTCGCATCCGCCATACTTGCTACTAAACCACAAGAACCTCAGATACCTCGCATAACCGCCGAGAAATAACCTCTAACCAACAACCTAGGGGTTGTGACTTCCTTGACACGCGTATGGGTCATGTGCTTTCAGTAGTACGGGCCCATACTACCTTCCACACCTACCCGTATTTGTCTCAAGTATCATCACAACGACCTAAGCACAAACATATATAGCAGGCACTCAATCCCCACCCCTAGAGGAATACTAAATATCTCATATCAAGAAAACCCTAGGCTAGCAGGCATCACAAATTAGGCAATTCTATCATGCAATTCCCGAAGATCCCTAGCCTAGTACTAGCATGCTGTTCTAACATATCTCATAAACAAATAACTTGTATGGTATTTTGGGGTAACTTACTGGCTCCGGCTGATCGTACCCTCTGCGTCCTCCTTTACTTATTCTGAAAACCATTTGAAAACTATTTTTGTAAATCTCTCCTTGATTTGAGACTGGATTCACACGAATGTTCCTCCAATTCACTCAAACCAAGGCTCTGATACCAACTTGTAACGACCAAAAATTTCAACCAATTTAAAACATTTTATTTCATTCAAAAGCCATTACGTTCATACATCTTGTTTTCAAAACAGTTTAAACATCAGAGTATTTCCCCAGAACCATAACGCATAAAACATAAACATGAGGAGCGGTACGATCACGCCTTCGCCTTGCCACGATCTCCTGAGGCACCTGAAACAATAAACCACAACTGTAAGCCCGAAAGCTTAGTGAGTTTCTCCCAAAGTACCCATACACACACAAACATACACATACAGCAAAGAACAACATACTGCGGGTCCATTCAACCTTCCGGTTGGAATACCCCCGGCCCTCAACCATCGGGTTGGAATGCCTACATAACGCGAGCCCAATCATCCTACCAGGATGGAATACTCTCGGCCCACAACCATCGGGTTGGAATGCCCAAACACCTATACATACAACAATAGCTACTATGGGTCCAATCATCCCTTAGGATGGAATACCCCAGGCCCCTCAACCATCGAGTTGGAATGCCAACATACTATGAGTCCAATCATCCTACCGGGATGGAATACTCCTGGCCCACAACCATCGGGTTGGAATGCCCCACTTCCTATACATACAGTAACTACTACTACTATTATGGGTCCAATCATCCCTTGGGATGGAATACCCCAGGCCCCTCAACCATCGGGTTGGAATGCCAAACTACTATGAGTCCAATCATCCTACCGGGATGGAATACTCCTGACCCACAACCATCGGGTTGGAATGCCAATATACTCTAGCAGACATGCACACATATCAGGCAACCACATAACACTCTACAGAACTAACACACTAGGGCCCTATCATCCTACCGGGATGGAATACCCTCTACCACTGCTCAACATACATAACCCGCAGGTATCCTCCTACCAGCGTACATAATGCAAGACCCACTACCGGTCTAAAAATAATCACTACCCAACTACCAGGGCGCTGATCCAACAGAACTAGCCATCATACAGCTATCCATCTCTCTAGGATAAGAGACAAAATGCATACTCTCATATCACTATCTTATCCACCAGGATGCTAGCAAGCATATCATCACATAATATAACAAGCTCTAACAACAATTCAAAGGGCCGGCCTTGGTGCCTTAGACCCTTGAGTACAGTGAGGAAAACTCACCTTGGTACTGCCGAAATCCTGCAAATCTCTGACTGCTGATTCACCGGGAATCCCCACTATCACATGCAAAAATCATCTCATTATACACTATCATGACTTTCTAGGCCAAGGGCCCACAACACTCATTAAGTCCATCATCCTCTTATTGGGCCAAGACCCAAAACCAAATCCTCATGCAAAGCCCAATATTGGCCCAATTTACTAAATTGGGCCCACCTCACCAAATGGGCCTAGATCCAAGGTCCATAATAATTATTGGGTCTAAATTACTCCATCCATAATGTTCAGTCACGGCCCAAGCCCCACCAGCCCATAAACAGCCCAATCACTTAAGGCCCAAAATCAAAAACCCAACAGAGGGAGTACGCTGGGCGTACCCCTCTTGGTACGCTGGGCGTACTTCGATGCTCGCGGACTGGAAACGGGACACTGAACCACTACGCTGGGCGTACATCCATTTACGCGGGGCGTAATCTTGCTGACTAAAATTCCTCATAAGTTCTTAATGGCTTAAGCTCTTAAGCCCAAACTTCAAATCCATCGACCAAACATGCCTAGGATTCATAAAGTCTCAAACTTTATTACTTGGGACGTCCATAAAGCTCTTAACTCAAGGTCTTAACCCAATAAGACCTTCCTACTTCTTACATGGGACAACCAAAGCCATTGGGACCTCATTTTTCTTACTCAAGACCTCTCCAATGGTCTGAAAGGACAGCTCATCTTAACCAAAACACATCATGCATCAAGATGTGGGTTTTTGGGACAAGAATGGTGTCAAAACTTCACCATACATAGATCTACACAAAATAGATGTCAAGCAAGAAGCTTTATACCTCAAAAGGGCTCCAGAAGATGATGCCTTCCCAGATCTACGAGCTCCAGCCACCCAACTCCTTCCTTGACAACTTCTTCTTTCTTCTCCTAGGCTCTCCTTTGCCAAACCAAGCTCCCCAAGGTCAAATATCCACAACCATGGAAGAAAACGGCTACTTAGGGTTTCTGAGAGTAAGAGGGCAGATATGGAGGCTAGGGTTGGAACCATAATGTTCCTTATATAGTGGCTGGCCCTAAAATTAGGGTTTCTGGACACTGGACGTACGCTGGGCGTAAATCCAGTACGCTGGGCGTACGTCGAGGAACTCCGCGTTTCATTTACTCTATTACGCTGGGCGTAACCCAGCTTATGCTGGGCGTACCCACGCGTGTCCCAAGCATGCATGGCCTTTCTTTGACAACTTTTCCATTAAGTGTCATAAGTGTCAATATCTTCAAAGTGCCATAACTCCATTATTCTAAGTCCGTTTCCGACGAACTTTATATCCACGAAAAGGTGGCGAGAAGCCCTACGCTTCTAGCAACACAGCCCGACCCGAAGCCTTCTCGAATAAAACCCATTGCCCATAAAAAGACCGAAACGCCCTTACTCTTGATCTCGGGAATTCCATAAATAATTACTCTTAGAACGGGGCGTTATAATTCTCCCCCACTTAAATATGATTTCGTCATCGAAATCGCCAATTGCCAACTCTGGCTACCCAAACTTCCAAAAGGCACATTCACGCCCCTAAACCGTGACGATCACTAAGGGAGGACAGTCAACCTAGGGCTGGAATACCAACACTCACGCCTGGCCCAATCAGCCTAGGGCTGGAATACCAGGCATGCCTACGACGGGTCCGCTCATCCCTAAGATGGAATACCCTCGCATCCTACTCATGTTTGGCCTAGTCAACCCTCGGGTTGGAATACCAAACACATCAGGTCCAATCAATCATAGGGTCCGGTCATCCTCATGATGGAATACCCCAGATTGGAATACCTCCACATACATAACTCAAACCCAAAACCATACTCGGAACCAAGGACCTTGTCCTTGCGCCCCCTCGAACTCTCCGGTTCGCCACACTTGAGTATAACCCACTCATACTTCCCTAACACAATCTCTAGGTCCGTGACCTACGAGTGTACAGTCCTCATCATCGATCAAGACTGCTCCCGAGTCTGCTAACCTGCTATCTCGCCTTCCTTTGTCCAAACCTCCAATCTGGAGACACTATCCCCCTCCTCTTCCAAGGAGACTGAAAACATGCCTACACATCATCCAACCTCTGGTTCAAAGATCCTCGACACTTGCAAAGCCCTTACTATGACTGAATCGCCTCATCGCACCATCCCAATAACCAAAATTCAAACCGCGTTAGACAACCTTCTACAACCAGCGGCTCATCCGAGAATTTCCAATTCTCCCCCACTTAGGGCTCTAACCCCTATCCACTGGCGGAGAAGTTAACACGCTGCTCAATCGAACCCCACTAATACACCGAACTTCAAGGAACCTAAGTTCCTGCTGAAAGTTCCCGAATTCCCGAACCATAACCTTCCTTCCTCACGAATTCCACATCGGATACTATCTCTCTAACAACTCTCAATACTAACTCTTCTCTAACACATACAACACTTTATATCTCATGCAAGAAACAACAATTCAATCATACATAAACAAGATAAAGCAGAAAAACATACCGGCTGACACCTCTGGCTCAGACCTGATCGCCTCGGTCACAAGCTGATAAGCACGTCCTGGAGCCATCGGAGGCTCTGCCCGACCCTGACTCCCATCAGTAAGTCTCAACGTGGATGGCGCTGGGGCCTGCACTGACCTGGCAGCCAGCAGAGGACACTGTGCCTTCATATGGCCCACCTGATCACAATGATAACAAAGTCGGACTCCTGCAGATGGAGTCGACTGCCTGAAATCTCTGGCTATGTGGCCCTCCTTGCCACACCTGTGGCACCCCGAAGAAGAACGACAACTACCCTCGTGCACCTTGCCGCACTTCCCGCAAGTGCGACTCTTCTGACCTCCCTGTCGATAATCAGCTGGCCTCATCCGCTTCGGTGCAGGCTGCGACTGTACCGGGGCCTGCCTCTGCTCTTTCAACTGGAGCTCCATCTCCAACTCGCGCCGCCTGGCGGCCTCCTACAACTCCAACAAGGTACTACACCTCTGCATGGACACAAACTGCCGGATATCCCTCTTGAGCATACTCAGATATCGGGACATCTGAGCCTGCTCCGAAGCAAACTCCGGGCAAAACATCGCCCTCTCAGTAAACATCCTGGTGAAATAGCGGTGGTCGGTGGACCCTTTGGCAATTTTAGAGATCCCACTTATTAATTTAGTATTCATCATTTTAGGCAGTCAGGGTGGTCGGTGAAATAGCCGCGGGAGACTCCGAGTTCAGTTCTGCACTACTTGCTAGGTGAGTTATCCTCACTATATCAACAGGGTCTAAGGCGCCAAGGCCGACCCTTTATGGATTGTATTCGGATTATTATGTTATATGCCTACTGATTTACATCCTGGTAGTTAGGATGCTATGTTAGTGACCTGTTAGGTCGGTGTCCTAGTTATAGGATCATTGCTATGCTTGTGATCTGTTAGATCGGTTTAACTATTATATGCATGCTGTTGTTTGTATGTTATCCATGTGCACATGATTATTTGTTTGGGGGTTGGGTTGAGGCGGTCCTGCTTCGTACTGTAGGCCAACATACCCGGGGCGGTCCGGATAGGCTGTAGGCCCTGAGGAGGCGGTCCAGTCAGGCCGAAGGCCCGACGAGCGGTCCGGATAGGCTGTAGGCCTTGCGAGGCGGTCCAGTCATGCCGAAGGCTCGGGAGCGTTCCAGATAGGCTGTAGGCCCTGAGGAGGCGGTCCAGTCATGCTGAAGGCTCATTATACATGTTGGTTGTTATTATTTT
Organism: Lactuca virosa; assembly: GCF_052849685.1. Lineage (NCBI taxonomy): Eukaryota > Viridiplantae > Streptophyta > Magnoliopsida > Asterales > Asteraceae > Lactuca > Lactuca virosa. Next base: position 91,147,256 of record NC_136434.1, read on the forward strand.
TCTGGGTGATACATGTTGGTATTTTGGGGGTAACTCACTAAGCCTTCGAGCTTACATTTATTGATTTTTGTTTCAGGTACTTCAGGTGACCATGGCATGGCAAAGGCGTGACGTACATATCCTCACATTTTATGATTTAGGATTTCTGGGAACTCTGATATGAAATCATTTTGAAAACAATTTGTGAACTATGTTGATGTTTGAATAATTTTATTTATCCAGATTGGTTTTGAAAAGTTTAAATTTTAGTAAATTTTTGGGTTGTTTCAAGTTGGTATCAGAGCCTTGGTTTGAGTGAATTGGAGGAATACTCGTGTGAATCAAGTCTCAAATCAAGGAAAAGATTTTCAAAATGATTTTCAAATGAATTTTTTAAATAAATAAAGGGGATGTGATGTGTACTGTCAGCCGAAGCCAGTAAGTAGACCCCAAAATTGATGGGTTTTGAGCATTCTAACACTTCCTAAGTGTACATGCAACCCTAATAACCTTGGATCTATGTTTGTCTAATTATCATGCAAAGTTGAATTCCAAGGTTATATTCCTATCTAGCATACACGGGGAACAAATTTTAACTTGCATGAAAGATAGAATAACTTACCTTGTTGTTGCTTATGATCCTTGAAACCTTGTGAGCCTAGCACCCCAAGTGTGATGCCTCAAATGCTTCACACAACACCAAATGCTTTTGGAATGACTTTAGAGAGAATACACACTTCTAAAATCGGCCTAGCCCTCTTGTTTCTTATGTGTAGCCCGATTTTGGTGGAGAATGGGTTTCTTATATAGTGTTGATACATCTAGCGTTACACCATGTAAACCCTAATATGTCATGACTCTTCATTTCCATGACCCATGGGTTTGTAACTCCCATGGAGCATCCATGGAGCATCCTATGGGTGGAACCCAACTTGATAATCCATGGAGCCTCTTAGCCCACTATATAAGATATGGAAGATTTACATAATCTACCCATATATTTAATTAGTTATCTTTTGATCACTTAATTAATTCTAAATTAATTCTTGATCAAACTAATTAAATAATATTATTAATATATTAGAACTTATAATATATTAATAAACCATAAGTGTTATTTCTCTCATTTTAGTTTATCCAATTGCATGGTGCCATGCAACCCAAATGGACCATGCCGGGTCGGGTCAAGTACATACCAGAAATAGTTATGGACTTAGACACCTTATCCAACAGTCTCCCACTTGGATAAGTCTAATAACTATAACTGCAATACTTCAGGAACCGATCGGCAATCGTAGCTCTTTCAAGGTCTCTCGGAACTAAGAAGATGATGATACGCCATTTAAGATAAGTGATCATATAATCCTCTGTTCTAGATATCAGCCGGACAAATACATGGAACAATGTCTTACTTATTGTCCAGCAGTTTGTTTCCCGATTTCCGATTTGTTTGACAAAGAACTTAATTGAACACATCAACTTAGTTCTGACCGGGCCCGGTACATAGGTCAAAACAAAATCATCGAGGGGCCCAGATATCAGCTTCTAATCCAAGAAGGAACAGATAAACTTCGACTCATATGTTTGTTCTACCACTCATTGAATTATACACAAAAGCACGTTTTATAACATCGAGTTACCAATGCGTTAACGTACAATCAATGCATAACCAACTCATAAGTAACAAATCATATCTCTAGGTTTGAAGACTTATATGATATTACTGTCTCATGATCATTCGAGATAAATTCCATGAAGTGATTCCAGTGAGCGTGGGTTGAGTCCAATGCTCAGAACTTATGAGCACTCATGAGTGTTGTAGCCATGTCCAACAGCTTAGACCTCTGCAACCAATCATGACAGTCTTGATTCATACCTACTTCCGACATATGACCGACTGTGGAGGTTCGAATAATATGATATACCAAACATAATTATTCTGGAAGTCAAAACATGCAAAAGAAATATAGTAAACGATCGACAAGAGATAGCAACACTTTACTCATAAATAAAACACCTTTTATTCATCATCTAATGTCAATTACACTTTACAAATTTCAAGGTTATCTAACTACTAAATCTAATATCATCCTTCAGCCCTATGCTCCAAGCATGCTGGAGATGCTTAACCCGAGTCAGTCCCTTCGTGAGGGGATCTGCTGGATTCTCATCCGATGATACCCTCTTTGCCACGAGGAGTCCTTCTTCTATTCAATGTCTGATGAAATGGTATTTTCTGTCGATGTGTCTGGATCTCCCGTGATCCCTTGGTTCCTTGGCTAAGGCAACTGCACTTTCACTATCACAGAAAATTTCCATTGGCTCTTTAATAGCTGGTACAACTCCAAGGTCTCCAATGAAGTTCTTCAGCCATATCGCCTCCTTTGCTGCCTCGCTAGCTGCTATATACTCTGATTCGCAAGTTGAATCAGCCACTGTCTCTTGCTTGGAACTCTTCCAAGAAATTGCTCCTCCATTTAAGGTAAAGACCCAGCCTGACTGAGAGCGGAAATTATCCCTATCAGTCTGAAAGCTAGCATCACTATACCCTACAACTCTCAAGTCTTTACTCCCACCGAGGGTAAGGACCCAATCCTTAGTCCTCCGTAGGTACTTGAGGATATTCTTTACCTCAGTCCAGTGTGCCTTGCCAGGGTTCCCCTGATACATGCTAACCATGCTCAAAGCAAAGGCTACATCAGGTCGAGTACACGTCATAACATACATGATCGATCCTACAGCCGAAGCATAACGTATTCGACTCATTTATGTTATCTCAGCCTCAGTACTAGGGCTTTGTGTCTTACTCAATCTGGCATTACTCTGGATGGATAACTCTCCTTTCTTGGAGTCCTGCATGCCGAATCTCTTCAACACCTTATCCAAGTAGGTAATCTGACTAAGTCCAATTAGTCTTTTACTCAGGTCTCTCAAGATCCTTATCCCTAGAATATAGACAGCTTCTCCTAGGTCCTTCATAGAGAAACACTTCCCAAGCCAGGACTTAACTTCCTGCAGAGTTGGGATGTCATTTCCTATGAGTAGTATGTCAATCACATACAATACCAAAAAGCTAACTATACTCCCACTAGCCTTGACATATACACAAGATTCATCTTCACTCCTAGAAAAGCCAAATTCTTTGACTTTCTCATCAAAGCAAAGATTCCATCTGCGAGGTGCTTGCTTTAACCCATAAATGGATTTCTCAAGCTTACACACTTTATTAGGGTACTCTGTATTGACAAAACCCTCTGGATGACTCATGTAAACATCCTCAGCCAACTTTCCATTAAGGAAAGCGGTTTTGACATCCATTTGCCATATTTCATAGTCATGAAATGCAGCTATGGCTAACAGAACCCTAATAGACTTAATCTTGGCCACTGGAGAAAAGGTCTCATCATAATCAACTCCCGGAGTTTGTGAGAAACCCTTTGCAACCAGTCGTGCCTTATAAGTGTGTACATTACCATCCATGTCGGTCTTCTTCTTGAAGATCCATTTGCACCCTATAGTCTTACGACCTGGTACATTCTCAACCAAGTTCCAAACTTAATTGTCATACATGGACTGTATCTCGCTGTCCATTGCCTCTTTCCACTTGGCTGACTCAGGGCCTGCCATGGCTTCCGCGTAACTGTTAGGTTCATCCAGACCTATCAGTGTCTCATCACTGATAAGTGTATCACCTTCCGCAGTAATATGGAATCCATAGTAATGCTCAGGTGCATTCCTAACCCTTGTGGAACGCCTCAGAGGTACAGACTTGTCAATTGGCTCAACAGGAGTTTCCTCCTCAAGTTGAGTGCTAGGGTTTGAAGTTCCTTCACCACTTGACTCTTGAATTTCTTCAAGGTCAACTTGCCTCCCACTGTCTCCTTGCTTATGAACTCTCTCTCTCGAAAGAAAGCCCTCCTAGCTACAAAGACCACATTCTCACTAGGTCTGTAGAAGAGGTAACCAAAGGATTTCTGTGGGTAGCCGATGAAAATACACCTCTCACTTCGAGGTTCGAGCTTATCATGAGTCTCGCGTCTCACGAAAGCCTCGCAACCCCAAATCTTAATGTGGTCTAGTTTGGGTACTTTACCAGTCCACATCTCATGAGGAGTTTTGGCAACTTTCTTTGTGGGAACTAGATTAAGGATATGGGCGGCAGTCTCTAAGGCATACCTCCAAAATGAGATTGGTAGCGAAGCTTGACTCATCATGGAACGAACCATATCCAACAAGGTTCGATTACGCCTCTCAGCTACACCATTCAACTGCGGTGTCCTGGGAGGTGTCAATTGTGAGACAATGCCACATTCCCTAAGATAGTCGAGGAACTCTGAACTAAGATACTCACCACCTCGATCGGATCGAAGCATCTTAATGTTCCTGCCCAATTGATTCTCGACTTCCTGTTTAAACTCTTTAAACCTCTCAAAAGTCTCTGACTTATGCTTGATTAAGTAGACATATCCATATCTACTGTAATCATCAGTAAAAGTCAAATAATAACGATTAGCATCCCTTGTGGCATGTTTGAAGGGCCCACACACATCCGTGTGTATAAGATCCAACAAACCTTCACCCCTCTCACAAGAACCTGTGAAGGGTGACTTTGTCATTTTTCCAAGTAAGCATGATTCGCAACTATCATCTGACTTTAGGTCAAATGACTCCAATACTCCATCCTTTTGGAGTTGGCCTATGCGTTTCTTGCTTATATGTCCAAGACGACAATGCCATAATGATGCTTTATCCAAGTTATTATCATTAACAGAATCAATACACAATACATTATTTCCTAAGTTATCAACCACAGATACAGTTTCATACACACCATCACAAGGTAATGCTTTAAAATAAAGAACATTATTAAAGAAAGCATTAATCGAACCAACTTCATTATCAAATGAAAAGGTGAAACCTTGTTTATACAATGCATGAAAGGAAATAATATTTCTTGCCATTTCTGGCGAATAACAACATTTATTCAAATCTAAACTAAACCCACTACTTAGCGATAAAGTATAAACTCCAATCTTGGTGACAGGTAAAGCTTTCCTATTCCCCATGATTAAGTTTATTCTTCCATGCTCCACATTCTCACTCCTTCTTAGTCCCTGCAAATCAAACAGATATGAATACCACAACCAGTATCAAGGACCCAAGAGTTAGAATGGGGTGAGTTATTAGATAAGATAGTGTAAATACCTGCATGGTTGGGTTTAACTTTCCCATCCTTCACATCTTGCTGGTACTTTGGGCAGTTCCGCTTCCAATGTGACTTTTCATGGCAATAGAAGCATTCAGCCTCTTTAGGGTCAGAAGAAGGAGTGACAAAACCTTTCTTGGTTCCACTTGAAGAAGAGCCATCAAGGGTCCTAGCCTTGGTACCCTTCGAAGAGCTCTTCCTCTTCTTCCCTCTACCTTTCCCGATTGCCAAAACCGGGGCGGAGTTTGGAGTAGGAGTGTTAACAACCGACTTACCCTTAAGACCTGTTTCTGCGGTCTTGAGGAGTCCCTGAAGTTTGCTGAGTGTGACCTCTTCCTTATTCATGTGATATGTCATGCGGAATTGATCATAGCACGATGGTAAGGAGTGCAAAATGATATCTATTGCAAGCTCCTCAGGGAAGTTCACATTAAGCTTCAGCAACCGATCCACATACCTTTGCATTTTCTGCATATGGCTCGTGACGGATTCCCCGTCCTTCATCATGGTTGTTATGATAGAGCATATGATTTCTTACCTCTCTTGTCGTGCACTTTGATGGTATCTTTCCATCAGATCTTGGTGCATTTCAAAAGGGTAGAAGTCATCATAGGACTTTTGGAGTTCCGCTGTCATGGTGGCCAACATGATGCATGCCACTTTTGTAGCATCCCTTTCATGTGCCCGGAAGTCAGCGATTTCCTGGGGAGTTGCAGTGGTCTCATCAATCTCCTTAAGCTCCTTGTCAAGGACATATTCTTTGCCCTCGTAGCGGGTAATCATCCTGATGTTTCTGATCCATTCATTGAAGTTGGATCCATCAAAAGTGACTTTCCCATACAAGTTCATAAGGGTAAAGGAGCCATTAGGATTAGAGCCAGAAGCAACATTGTTTGAAGACATCTGAAAGAAGAGAACAAGATTAGTTTAGATATTAAGAGAGTCCTTAATAAAACACCCAAATGTAATATTAAGGCTAGGATCCAATCACAATATATTATAACTTAGAAGAGGTATGCCGTAATCCAAGCTATAACATATTTGAAAGGTAGGTGAATGACGATTCACCAATTTCCACCATGAAAAACGAAATATAAATATTAGGTTTTTAATTGGTTCTTAGAAATTCCTAGATTCTTTTGAGATTCAATGAACTTTTCAAAGGCATGTTTCAATCTCGAGTGTGCCCTCCAAGTTTTATGACTGGGATACCGAGGATCACAAAATGAGGTGTGAAGTAACCATGCAAATCACTTGGTACCCTCAAGGTTTATCACTCAATCGATGTGCCGGTAAACCACACACGCTCCACCGATGCTATGGTAAACCTTAAGTCACCCTTTACCTACCTTGTTAAGTCCAAGTTAGTGTGCCGGTTAACCACACACGCTCCACCAACGACTTAAACAAAGTGTAAAGTGTAATTTCATGGATTAGCACCTTATTCACATTTTCCTAAAGTAACTAAGATTGAGAATTTAATAAAAGCATTTAGTTACTTTATAATATTCATCATACTTTTAATGAGAATTTATAAGTCCTTGTCTTACCCGTTCGGCTAACGACCCTCCACTGATCAAGGAAGCGGTGGGTGAGAGTGGACACCCATTAAGTTGCCATTTTATAGGCAACAACCTTATACCCCCCTTATAGACCGGCTTCGTGAATGAGGCGTACTAGCGGTAAGACGACTTGACGTTATACATATATATTAGTAACTTATAATATTATAAAGTATAAGGGTTGAATTTTAACTTTTAAAATTCTAAGGGTTGGAACTAAAGTTTTAATCAAGACTTTACATGTTCCAAAACTTGAGGGCAAGTTTTGTAAACTTCCAAAACTTTTCATTTCTTATAACTTATGAATTAATTGAGTAATAAAAATGAAGACTCTTCATTTTTATAACTCTTGTGTTCTTTTAATGGCTTTAATAAAAGTGAGACTTTTGGTTTTCCATAACTTGAGGACAAGTTATGGACTCCATTAAAACACATTATGATCATGAATTAAACTACCATGAAGGTTACAAACAATTCCTATGATCATCTAATCTTCATAAGTTCAAGAACATGAATATGAACACTTTCAAGAATAAAAAATTACACTTAAAAAACTTGTAATTTTAATAATTGCCATTGTAAATGGATTAGCATAAACATTACACCATCTAAAACAAGCTTTAAAACATCAAAACAGTTTAGGGTAATGTTTCTAGTCCATTTCCAGCAACAAATGTGCAAACTTTCATACGAGCAGAAAACAGAAAAACGATTTTTTTTTCAAGCTGTTTGCACACAAAAAAAAAACAACAAACGAACCATGCTTTGATACCACTGATGGGTTTTGAGCATTCTAACACTTCCTAAGTGTACATGCAACCCTAATAACCTTGGATCTATGTTTGTCTAATTATCATGCAAAGTTGAATTCCAAGGTTATATTCCTATCTAGCATACATAGGGAACAAATTTTAACTTGCATGAAAGATAGAATAACTTACCTTGTTGTTGCTTATGATCCTTGAAACCTTGTGAGCCTAGCACCCCAAGTGTGATGCCTCAAATGCTTCACACAACACCAAATGCTTTTGGAATGACTTTAGAGAGAATACACACTTCTAAAATCGGCCTAGCCCTCTTGTTTCTTATGTGTAGCCGATTTTGGTGGAGAATGGGTTTCTTATATAGTGTTGACACATCTAGGGTTACACCATGTAAACCCTAATGTGTCATGACTCTTCATTTCCATGACCCATGGGTTTGTAACTCCCATGGAGCATCCATGGAGCATCCTATGGGTGGAACCTAACTTGATAATCCATGGAGCCTCTTAGCCCACTATATAAGATATGGAAGATTTACATAATCTACCCATATATTTAATTAGTTATCTTTTGATCACTTAATTAATTCTAAATTAATTCTTGATCAAACTAATTAAATAATATTATTAATATATTAGAACTTATAATATATTAATAAACCATAAGTGTTATTTCTCTCATTTTAGTTTATCCAATTGCATGGTGCCATGCAACCCAAATGGACCATGCCGGGTCGGGTCAAGTACATACCAGAAATAGTTATGGACTTAGACACCTTATCCAACAAAAATACCATACAGTTATTTGATTATGTGATATGTTAGAACAGCATGCTAGCACTAGGCTAGAGATCTTCAGGAAATTGCATGATATAATTGCCTGATTATGTGATACCTGCTAGCCTAGGGTTTCCTTTATATGAGATTGACATCATTACTGTAGTCGATTAGTGTATGCATCACGATTATACATAATTAAGATCTTATAGTCTGAGAATGTTTGATTTGGCCTTATGTTCTGTTCTTGTTTGATTAGGGGCTTAGGGTAGGATCGGATATTCGAAAGTCTATAGGGTCTAGCGTTATGTATGGCTAGCATACACTAGTGCTGCAGGGTTGGTGGAAGTTTCATGGGTGAGTTGTAGGAGGCCGGTAGGCCAGTTATGAAACAAATAGCCCTTCACTAGGAGCGAGGGTTGAGTGGACACCATGCATGTGTATACTAGGGCGTTATGATGATACTTGAGACAAATATGGGTAGGTATGGAAGGTAGTATGGCCCCGTACTACTGAAAGCACAGGACCCATACGCGTGTCAAGGAAGTCATAATCCATAGGGTTATTTGGGAGTTGGTTCCTAGTTATTATGCGGATTATCTGATATCTTCCTTGGTATATTTTCAGTATGGTGGTTACGAGACGCTTTGGGGCTAGATCCGGATCAGGATCGGGGTCAGGAGCTGGCGGTCAGGATGGATCGGTACCGCCCGAGGTCATCGGTCAGATGGGGACGGATGAGTTGGATGCCAGGATTCGTGAGATTCTGCATGATGAGGTTGCTACTCTGTTCCGGGCGCAGTTACCGGAGATGTTTGGGTCTATTTAGACCGCCATGGTTGAGTACTTTGATGAGCGCTATACAACCCTAGCTGAGACGGCTGCCGCTGCAGCGACATCGGCTGTAACGGCGGCAGGGGGAGGAGCTGTCCGGGCATTTCAGTACCGGGACTTCGACAACACGAAGCCCCCTACTTTCGATGGGGTTCAGGATCCGATCGTCGCTATGAGATGGTTTTCTGATGTGGAGGGATGTTTCTTCACGTGTTCATGCCCTGCTGATCAGAGGGTGAGGTGTGCTCTGAACCTGTTACGGTCCGGAGCGAAGGATTGGTGGAGATTGGTTACCGGATCATACACTAAGGAGCAGCGAGTTGCGATTTCTTAGGATCAGTTCAGAGACATGTTCAGTACCCGTTATGTTCCACGGGTGGAGAGGGAGAGACTAGTACAGGAGTTCTTAGATCTGCGACATGGCACAAAGTCGGTGACAGAGATCACCAGGTTGTTTACTGAGAGGGCAATGTTCTGCCCGAAGTTTGTTTCTGAGCAGGCTCAGATGACTCGATATCTGAGCATGCTCAAGACTAATATAAGATAGTTTGTTGCGACACAGAGATGTGATACCCTGTTGGAGCTTCAGGAGGCCGCGAGGCGGCGTGATCTGGAGATTGAGTTACAGTTATGAGAGTTGATACAGGCCCCAGGGCAGGCGCAACCGGCGCCGAAGCGGTTCAAGGCCGCTGATTCCAGGACGGGAGGGCAACGTGCCCGTACTTGTGGGAAGTGTGGGAAGGTTCATACCGGATCATGTCGATTGAGTACTGGGTGCCACAAATGTGGCAAGGAGGGGCACTACGCGTGAGAGTTTTGCCAGCCCGTCCCTACCCCGAATATGAGGATTTGTTTTAACTATCATCAGGTTGGTCATGTGAAGACCAACTGTCCGCAGTTAGCTGCCAGGCCGGCACAGGCTCCAACGCCGGCTACATTGAGGATCACTGATGGGAGGCAGGGCGGAGCAGAGCCCCCGAAGGCTCGGGGACGCGCCTTCCAGCTCACAGCCGAGGAGGCCAGAGCAGCACCAGATGTGGTGGCTGGTATGTTTCTATCCTTCTATCTCATTGATTATATCTGTTTTATTCTCATATATGTGTATACCTATATTAGGTACATTTTTAGTGAACTCCTTACCTGCTTTGGTATTATTCGACTCGGGTGCGAGTCGGTCGTTCGTCTCTTAGACTTTCGGTAGAGAGTTCGGTTTGCCGGTCAGGGAGCTTGAGTGTCCGTTGCTAGTTTCTATCGCCAACGAACTCGGGGTTTCTGCTTCTTCAGTCTACCAGGGTTGCACATTAGAGATATTTGGGGTACCCTTCCCTATTGACCTGATTCCTATCCCCAAGGGGGATATTGGCTTGATAGTAGGTATGGATTGGCTGAGTCAGTTCGATGCCATGATTGACTGCGAGGGCCATCGGGTTTTAGTTCGAACCCCAAGTGGGGGAGAACTGGTGATTTATGGTGAGGGCACCAGATCAGGTTCCAAGTTTTGTTCAGTTGCCAGGGCTCGGCAGTACATTCAACACGGGTGTGCGGGTTATCTAGCGTATGTGGTGGATACACGGGTCAGCGATCAGCTTTCAGTTGCAGAGGTCCCAGTGGTCAGGGAGTTTGCTGACGTGTTTCTGGAGGAGTTACCCGGAGTTCCTCCGGAGAGACAGGTCGAGTTTAGGATTGACCTAGTGCCTGGTGCGGCCCCTGTCGCCAAGGCGCCGTACCGGTTGGCACCACCAGAGATGCAGGAGCTGTTATCACAGCTGCAGGAACTGTTGGGCAAGAAGTTCATTCGTCCGAGCAGTTCTCCGTGGGGAGCACCGATACTCTTCGTGAAGAAGAAGGATGGATCACACCGAATGTTCATAGACTATAGGGACTTGAACAAGTTGACGGTGAAGAACAGTTACCCACTCTCAATGATAGATGACATATTTGATCAGTTGTAGGGGGCATCGTGGTTCTCCAAGATTGATTTGAGGTCCGGGTACCATCAGGTCAGGGTGAGGGAGGAGGATGTGGAGAAGACCGCGTTCAGGACTCGGTATGGACATTACGAGTTTATGGTGACGCCATTTGGGCTCACTAATGCACCAGTGATATTTATGGACCTGATGAATTGGGTCTGCAGACCGATGCTCGATCGCTCGGTCATAGTGTTCATTGATGATATCTTGGTGTATTCCAAGACTCGGAGCAGCACGAGGAGCATCTGCGGGAGTTATTAGGGGTTTGAGGTGAGAACGGCTTTATGCCAAGTTCTCGAAGTGTGCGTTTCGGTTACGAGAGGTCCAGTTCCTGGGGCATCTCATTAACCACGATGGGATTTTGGTCGATCCGGCCAAAATCGAGGCAGTTATGCGGTGGGAGGTTCCGAGATCTCCCTCAGACATTAGGAGATTTTTGGGTTTAGAAGGGTACTACCGGAGGTTCATACAGGATTTCTCCAGGATTGCAGTACCCCTCACTCGTCTGATGAGGAAGGGGGTGGATTTTTGGTGGGGCCCTGAGCAGCAGAGGGCGTTTGAGACCCTCAGACAGCGTTTATGTGAGGCCCCAGTCTTGACCCTCCCCGAGGGAGTGGAGGACTTTGTGGTATACTGTGATGCATCCATCACAAGTCTGGGAGCGGTCCTCATGCATAGAGGAAGGGTGATAGCCTTCGCTTCGCGGTAGCTAAAGCCGCACGAGTCGAGATACCCCACACATGATCTGGAGTTGGGAGCAGTAGTGTTCGCTATCAAGATTTGGAGACATTACCTCTATGGGGTCCGCTATACCATCTAAACTGACCACAAGAGCCTGAGGTATATTATGGACCAACCGAACCTGAATATGAGGCAACGCAGGTGGCTGGATGTAGTCAAGGACTACGACTGTGAGATCCTTTACCACCCTGGTAAAACGAACGTGGTTGCGGACGCTCTGAGCCGCAAGGCAGCCGAACCTTCTATTTCAGTGACATGCATGAGGATATCAGTGGATTCCCCACTCGTAGGCCTGCTCAGGGAAGCTCAGGCAGAGGTATGCGTCGGGAAAATTGGAAATTGGAGAGGATTAAGGGTGAGAACACCCGGTTTGTGTGAGATAGCAGGGGATTGTTGACCCGTTGCGGTCGGGTTTGGGTTCTGGTGTCTGGTGGGGTCAGACAGATTGTTTTAGAGGAGGCTCATAAGTCTCGCTTTTCTATTCACCCGGGGGCCACCAAGATGTACCGGGATTTGTGTTTGAGTTACTGGTGGCCGTGCATGAAGAGAGAGATCGCTTGGTACGTGGAGAGGTGCCTGACCTGCAGGATAGTCAAGGTTGAGCACCAGAGGCCGCATGGCAAGTTGCAGCCTCTTGAGGTACCCATGTGGAAATGGGAGCAGATCACGATGGATTTTATCACCAAGCTGCCAAAGACGTCAAGGGGTTTCGACGCCATATGGGTCATCGTGGATCAACTGACCAAGAGTTCCCACTTTTTGGCCATTCGGGAGAGATCATCGGCCGAGAAGTTGGCCGATCTATACGTCCGTGAGATTTTCACATGACATGGGGTTCCGGTCTCTATCGTATCAGACCGTGATGTTCGGTTCACCTCCCGATTCTGGCAGAAGTTCCACGAGGAACTGGGCACACGACTGCACTTCAGTACAACTTATCATCCGCAGACGGACGACCAGAGTGAGCGGACCATACAGACTCTTGAGGACATGTTGAGAGCCTGTGTTATTGACTTCGGTGGGAGCTGGGACTCCTACCTACCCCTCGTTGAGTTCTCATACAATAACAGCTTTCATTCCAGCATTGGCGCCCCACCTTATGAGCTGTTGTATAGGAGGAGATGTCCCACCCCAGTCTGTTGGGAGAGGTGGGTCACAGGGTAATGGGTCGGACCGAGGTAGTTCTGCAAACTACCGAGAGGATTCAGCAGATCAGACAGCGACTGCAGACCGCTCAGAGTCGGCAGAAGAGCTACGCTGACCGGCGCCGATCTGAGTTGGAGTTTCAGGTCGGTGATATGGTGCTCCTGAAGGTCTCACCTTGGAAGGGTGTGATCCGCTTCAGGAAGAGGGGAAAATTGGGCCCCCGATTTATTGGACCATTTCGAGTTATTGCCAGGGTTGGCAAGGTTGCTTATAGACTGGACCTTCCGAAGGAGCTCAGTCAGATACACAGCACTTTTCACATTTCCTAGTTGCGGAAGTGCATATTGGATGAGGATGCGGTAGTGTCATTGGATGATGTCCAGGTTGACGAGTACCTGAACTACGTGGAGCAGCCGGTGGCTATCTTGGAAAGGAAGATAAAAATTCTACGTAGCAAGGAGATACCTTTGGTAAAGGTGCAGTGACGACATCGGAAAGGATCCGAGTGGACTTGGGAGACAGAGTCCGAAATGTGGGAACACTACCCGGATCTATTCGCTGCAGCAGACTTCAGGGACGAAGTCTAGGTCAAGTGGGGGAGAGTTGTAACATCCCGAATTTCGCAGGTATATTTCGAATCCCTCCTCTTTTATAAGTTGCCAATTGAAGTCCCTGGAGTTGGTTAAGTTGGGCCATGAGAAGTTTGAGGACTAAAGTTGCCACTTTGAGTCAGGAAGGAGTACGCTGAGCGTACATAAGGGTACGCTGAGCGTACTAGGCGCGCCCTAGTACGCTGGGCGTACTTATGTCAGGTGAGAACCCTAATATTTAGGGTTGGGGACTATATAAACAACCTTATAGCTCATTTCCTCTAATTAACCTCATCCTCCATATCCCAGAAAAATGTTCCAAACCCTAGTTTTGTGTGAGAAGTGTGAGTTGGTGTGCATTTTATCAAGGCTATAGATCTGAAGTTGTGTTGTGCCCTAGAAGCTCCAGAAGGTAAAAAGCTTGGAACTTTATGATTGTGTGTTATAGATCTAGTCATTTTAGCTTTATGGAAGCTTTCTTGTCCCAAAAGTCCCAAAATGGTGCATGTGATGACTTGGACGAAATGGGTTGTCCTTTCAGACCTTAGAAGAAGTCCTAAGTGATAAAAATGAGGTCCCAATAGCTAGATTTGTCTCATGCATGAAGTAGGAAGGTCTTAATGGATTAAGACCATGTGTTAAGAACTTTCTAGACGTCCAAAGTGATAAAGTTCGAAACTTTATGGTTCAATGGCACATTTGGTCGATGGATATGGAAGTTGGGCTTAAGTGCTTAAGCCATTAAGCACTTATTAGGGTTTTGGTGAAACCCCGCGTACGCCCAGCGTAATTCCTGTACGCCCAGCGTACCGGGTCAACCACCCCGATGGCGGTCAACATAGGGCAGGCGTACGCCTAGCGTACAGGAGGAGTACGCCCCACGTACGTCCTCAGTTTGGACTTTGACTTGTGGGCTTCAGGTTGGGCCGCTGTTAGACTATTTGGACTTGGGCCTTATTGGGCCCTGAATATTTGAAGTAGGGCCAGTTATGATAAAGGGTCCTATGTTAAGGCCCAATTAGGAGGTTAGGCCCAATTAGGAAAATTGGGCCATTATTGGGCTTGTGCATATGGACTTGGGTTAGTGTATTGATATTAGGCCTTAGGCCCAAATTAGGGAAAATGGACAATATGGACCCTTTGGCAATTTTGGAGATCCCACTTATTAATTTTATATTCATCATTTTAGGCAGTCAGGGTGGTCAGTGAAATAGCGGCGGGAGACTCCCAGTTCAGTTCTGCACTACTTGTTAGGTGAGTTATCCTCACTATATCAACAGGGTCTAAGGCACCACGGCCGACCCTTTATGGATTGTATTCAGATTATTATGTTATATGCCTACTGATTTACATCCTGGTAGTTAGGATGCTATGTTAGTGACCTGTTAGGTCGGTGTCCTAGTTATAGGATCATTACTATGCTTGTGATCTGTTAGATCGGTTTGACTGTTATATGCATGCTGTTGTTTGTATGTTATCCATGTGCACATGATTATTTGTTTGGGGGTTGGGTTGAGGCGGTCCTGCTTCGTGCTGTAGGCCAACATACCCGGGGCGGTCCGGATAGGCTGTAGGCCCTGAGGAGGCGGTCCAGTCAGGCCGAAGGCCCGACGAGCGGTCCGGATAGGCTGTAGGCCCTGCGAGGCGGTCCAGTCATGCCGAAGGCTCGGGAGCGGTCCAGATAGGCTGTAGGCCCTGAGGAGGCGGTCCAGTCATGCTGAAGGCTCATTATACATGTTGGTTGTTATTATTTTGCTGGGTGGTATATGTTGGTATTTTGGGGGTAACTCACTAAGCCTTCAAACTTACATTTATTGATTTTTGTTTCAGGTACTTTAGGTGACCATGGCAAGGCAAAGGCGTGACGTGCACATCCTCACATTTTATGATTTGGGATTTCTGGGAACTCTGATATGAAATCATTTTGAAAACAATTTGTGAACTATGTTGATGTTTGAATAATTTTATTTACTCGGATTGGTTTTGAAAAGTTTAAATTTTAGTAAATTTTTGGGTTGTTTCATTTATTTTTAGTTTATATTTTATACTCGTGATGATTTTGCAAAAATCATAACTCTCTCGTATTGGTTTTGTTTTCGACATTTCTTGTCTCAAAATTCCTATTTTGAGAAGTACTACAATTCTCTTTTTGGTGACTTTAGGTAAAAGTCAACCATTCTCTTCGTAGATTTTGATGTTGTAACTTTTTATGTTCAGTTGATTTTTATATATAATAAAAACTTATCTTCTACAAGTTAGGTCGGATTTTCATGAAGTTTACATTTTTGAAATCATGCTATTACGTACATTCTGAATGTGTTAACCTGCTTGCGAGATGACACAACTTTTTGTGCTCTTATTTCTGGGCCTATTAGTCATAATAATCGTATTTGGTAAGGCAGAGTTGAAAATATTAGTTAATATATTATAGTATTATATCGTTGTATTTATTATATTCACTATTCTATGACAATTCCTAACAGCGATTGATGACGCTTTTATGTTGATTGTTACAACTATAAAGAAAATATCAAACACAACTACCCAAAGAACTCCATCCTCACTGAAAATCTCCTAAGGCACCTGAACCAATGCAAGGTAAACGCAACAAGCAAAGAACAAGTGTCAGCAACTGCTAGTGAGCCAATCATAAGTATAATGTTAAATGAAAACATAAATATTTCAGATTGGGTCAACCATTCACATAAACATCACATACCATGTTTCTACATTACATATTTTATATTATCAAATCCACAATAAGTTTATCACTATAATATATATTAAATGCTAATCTTTGTTATTGCCATTTGTCATCGTTTGGCATATTTAATATTATTCTTTGCTGTCATTTTTATCATTGCTATCTTTGTTATTGTGGGCATCTAAATTCGTCTCTAACCCATAAGTAATAACGTATTTCACTACTAACGTTACCAGCTCAACCCAATGCTTTAAGCGAAATGCGACTTTCACCCGTAACATTGCCCCCAGTATTATGTGTTCACTACTCTGATGATGCATGTACAAGTACGATGTGAATTCATTAAAGAGTGGTAAATGTGGTATTTTCATCGTTATACCTCCTATTCAAATGTGATGTTTGATCTTGGCATCATCGTTGCCAATATTACTCTGTTCCAAAAAAATGGACCCTGTACCAAATGACTACCAAATGACTGTCTAGAAAAACCACTCGACTTTATTATTGGCTTAAACTCTTATCCTTTAGGTACTTTTCCAACATATTATGCCATCATACAATCCAGATAGGGTACACTTCTAAGTCTTGATTTCTACCATTGCACCTCTAAGTATGTTTCACCCCATTACTAATTTGTCATTAAATTACATACAAAGGGACATTCACATTTCATCATTTTCTCATCATCATATAAACTTGCACAATATATCATCATTATATTAGAGCACATCATATCACTAACATGCATTTTTCTAACATCACTAACAACTTATTTCCAAAAAAAAAACATCGCACATATAACATAGCACAACACAATTAATTTGTAACCCTCAAACTAGCATGAAACTAACAACAAAATTCATACCAAAACATCAAACTAAGTATCTAGCATGCAATACAACATAAATAATTCTTCTACGGTAGGGTATTAACATTTCCAACACATATATCATACACAAACAATATATCATACACAAACAGGGGCACACTGTGCATATCATCCTAGATTCAATTAACTCATTCTAGGATATGAGAATTACCTAAAAAAGTACTAGAATTGCAACAAGGATTGACTCACCTCTAGTCTAATTTTCGAGAAGCAAAGAACAAAGGGAAGCACTCTCCAAGAAACAACTAAGCACCTCAAAATAACACACGAGAGCCCATTTAGAAAAGAGCCTCGAAACATCAAAAAGCAACACAATGTGTATTTAGCGACTCTAAGGTTTATTGGTTGTGTTGCTACAAGTTAACAAGTCACGACTATGGTCAACAGGAAACCTTAGTGTAACACTCATTTTCACTTGTAAAAGATATACAAATATAAACCTTTGTTTATAAAAATGAAAGTGAAATTATTTTGTGTTTTAGTTGAAATGATCGACACAAAAGTTGTAGTAGACGAAATTATGAACCTGTGGATATAAAGAACGTCAAAATCGGAGATCGTATGAAGAATTTATGATTTTTCGAAGTTAACTAGAAAAAAGCATGATAGTGACAAATTAGGAGGGAATTTGGCCACATCTAATGTTGCCAACCACCCAACTACACTGATTATACTACTAGAAAAACAACATTTTACGACGTGCAATGTGCATCGTAAAACGCTCAGACGACCGGCAAATGCATGTCAAGGAAGGCCCTGTCATAACGAGAGACGACACGCTTTTGCGCGTCGTCTATAGACGACGCACATTTACGACACACAATGCGTATCAAGGAAGACCCTGTCATAAAGGAAGACGACACGCATTTGCGTGTCGTAACCTTACGACGCACGTTTAGGAAACGCATTGCGTATCATTAAAGCCCTGTCATAAGTGAAGATGACACACATTTGCGTGTCATAAACTTCAACAACCATTTACTATATACATTTACGATATTTATTTACGACGCGTCTTTATGATACTCATTTACGCATAATACAAAAATATGGAAATAAATATATACCAAAACAATCAATTTCATCCATAACATCATGTCAAAAAATTGTAATACATTGGTATTAAGGGGATCCGATTGTACATTATTATTATGAGGTTTTTCCTAACTATATAACCTAATACTACATTGCTATTAAGGAACACCTTGTTTCTACTTCTTATTGTTATGCTTCTGTTTCCACATGATACCTGTTTCCAAGACAAGTAAACTTGCTCTTATTGGGGCTGAGAGAATTTAGATATAACAACAATGTTATATTTAAAGGAATAAAAAAAGTAGGAATGTAAGGGAAACATGAAGGGGAATAAGATAGCCTAACCTCACCATAATCAACAAACAGTTTGTTTGCTCGCTAGTATGCTTCAATCATAATCAATTACCTTCTTTCATTTTCTCAACAGAAGCAAAATAGTCATTTCCATTAACTCAGCAACTTCCTTCTCATCATATTTTGCAACTCAAAATGTTCATACTGAACCACAAGGTGACAAACTCTTCATGAAATTGAACAAAAAAATATTGATTATGAATTCTTCACATTCTCTCACTGTATTGTAAAATTCAACCAAAAATAAAGAACAAAAAAAAATCATCTATACTAAATTGATTACTACATCAAAGCGAACATTCTTATCCAACCATCAGGGCCAAATATGTAGTATATACCCCAAAAAATGTGCAAATATCAAAACTTCACTCATACATACACAAGTCGGATCTGAACACACACAACAATATCTAATAATAAACACCAAATATATGTACATATTGATGCATATCCTGCTCTAAATATACTAACAAATCAAAAGGAGATACATGCTAAGAATTTGTGTGGAATAGAGGTAACCTTAATAGATTATTCTTAATAGATATTGTTAACAGATATTGTTAAGAAAAATATTAACAAAAAAAAAACTCACCTAGAATCAGATAGTAGAGAAGTTGACCTACACACATGGATGCACCAATTAAGCTTGTGTGAAGTATTAAGAACTTTAGATAACATCTGAACAACCCCTTCACTCAACAGTATTGGCTGTAAAAAAAGCATAAATCATTAAAAATTAGCAAATATTAACTTTTACGCAACAACTTAATAAATAAAAGAATACCTTGGCACGTGGCTGTTCAAGTAAGCTAGCAAGAAAATCAAACAATCTTTGAAAACCAGTTAAGACATATGGATCTAAAAGCCACAGTTCTATATAAAGTATCATAGGAGTATCGCTGCTCTCTAAGCATGTACACATGCCACACGTACAATATAAATCCTCTAACATGTCTTGTATTACAACCATCAGGGCCAACATGCTTTCATCTCATACGGCTCCCATGTGATAAAAGAAAGATTTCTTCATCTCATCTACTATAATAAATGAAGATAATTTTGCCACATGTCAATCTCTAATGAGTTTTGACACTTGTCATTTTGTGATATTTCTCAAATAAATAATATCCACATGTCAATTTATGGTTTTTTTCAATTTTTAAAATTAAAAAGCCACATAATCTTATACTTATATATGTAAAGTATCAAATATAATAAATATTATAATAAATTGTAATTAATATGAAATTTCATTCCTTATTTCAAAATTTTATTTTAAAATTTACTTACCATTTATATTTTAGTATTTTATTTTCTTTAATCAACCTGTGTAATACACGGGTTTTACACCTAGTATCTAATATTTATATGGACTTTTGTAAAAAAAATACCAATTCAAGTGGGTGGCCCAGAAGACTCATCATCAAATTCAAATGGGTGTGGTGTGGATAAAAGGTCAAAATGGTAACTTTTTCTACATATTTTTATTTTATATTAGTGTTAAATATGATTCAACAACAATACCCAGATCCCATATATAGGAATGGGGTAAGATGTAGACAATCGGACCACCGAAAGAACAGTGGCTTTATTAGATCATATAATATTTTTGGAACCACACTAGAGAAAAGTTCTCGTTTTTGTGTCCAGAATAAGTATCATTTATTTGAGGTGTTCAAGATGGGATTGGTGACACATTCTCAACTCTGCAACAACAAATAGATAGAAGACGTTTTTATAGAGGTGCACATGTGCAGTTTAATCATATGCAAAATAAATCACATACGACAATAACACGGAAGATAATAATTACCTTTGATGAGCTGCAAGACATCTTATACTCCAAACCATTCACCACATGTACGCCTTCGATGGCAGCTGATATAGCAGAAGATTCATCCATGCCTGAGAATTGGCGTTTATTTCTGCATGTAATTAGGAAACAAATTATATATGAACATAAATATATACTCATTTACTCAATGTCATAAGAAGTATTAATATTTATTAGTTATTACCTCTGCAACATAATACCAGAATCCTTTTTTCCAGGCACAACAGAAAGAAAATCATTGTGAAGATAAGCTGAAAAATTTGGATCCACAGAAACCGCAACCACTTCAGTCTTTTTCATTCCCAACATCCATCAGCTAAATGGTTAAACAAGATGGGCCAGATGACTGCAAAAACATAAGAAAAAAATAAACCAGAGTTCTTATAGGATACAGAGACTGCTACATATGATTATACAGTAATAATCTATTTTTTTTAATAAAGCATTTAGGAGCTTCTATGCTTTAAAAATAACTCCATGGAACTTTCAACCTTTTGACATGTTTCACTTCTGCTGATTTTACCAAATTTACCCCTATAGAGATAAAACTTGGCCCAAATCTGCTCATTTATAACTTATAAGGAAATTGCCACCTCTAATCATACTTATTTGAGGATATAAACAAATGGTGTCTATAGTTTTATAACAACTGATATCTAATTCTGGTTATTCTGTATCACATGACATAATCTGATTCTGGTTATTCTGCATCACATGACATAATCAGTTTTAAACCCTTTATATACGAGGAATAAATAATAACAAAATTCACCTTTAATATTGTAACTCAAATGAATACCATATTTCATACAACATAGACTAAAACATATAGAGGATCCAGGGACTAATAGTTTTCAACCATTTTCGAATAATTATTTCAGAAACCAAAATAAATAAATAATTAAAAGACAAGGAAAGGAAAGGATGCTGGTAGAAAATAAAATAACCTTGGGTGAAGACTCTTGATCTCTTCCAAATTTTGATGCACCTTTGACATTACAAGGCGTACATGGTACATACTTGGAAAAAAGAATATTATATTTTGTGTTTTGTTATCATTAAAGAACACAACATTTACATTAAAATCATACCGAATCTCAGACTCTTTCCGCTCTCGAGGGGTAATCTGATAAATCACAATAAGATGAGATGGATGCTTTAGGTCATAATTATTATAACTCTAAGGTTAAATGTAAAAAAAATAACAATGTAATGTACTTCTTTGATTTGTTTAGTAATTAGTATAGCATCTTCCTATTTCAGTAGTATTATACCCATTTATAGAAAAGTCATCTAAATACTAAGCACTTTTCACTACTGCTATATTATTATTTGCAGACTATAATACAATGTCCTAATAAGAAAAAAATATAAAAGTAGCTAGCCAGCTAGGTTGATATATATATTTAGATAAAGTATGCTCCTGCTATTTCTTGCATTTAGCCCTAAATGTTATGTAAATGGTGATGAATGAATTTATTACCTCACTCCCATTTAATATGTTTACTTTGGCCAAACGAACAATCAAAACAAATCTTGCAAGCCCACCTCTGCTTGGATCAGTTATTGGATTCTCAGAGCACCTAATATCATGCATTTACAAACCATAGGGATAGGCTTCAATACAATTATATCATCTCATCTGTGGCATTATCTATAATATGATTGGATCACTAGCTGCATTTATGTTTATTGTTATTGCTATTGTTACTCTGCCTTCACTGTTTTTGTTTTTGTTAATGTTATTATTCCTGTTACCTAAGTGTTAATGTTATTGTTTGACTGCTTTCTGCAACCATAGTTATCAGATTTGTGAGCAAAAATAAAGATAAATAAGCTTACCTACCATTAAGCCAGGATAAGAGTTTAGGGCATCAATGGAAGATGTCTCCTGGATTTTATTACCTCCTGGACACACACCTTAAATTTTCAATAACTTGGAATTGTTCAAGTAAGATAATATAATCCCAAAAAAATGCAATTAATTACCAATAAGTAGGCAATGCAAATTTTGGAAAGGCTTATCAGGTTCATCTGTAGCTGAGGGGTACCAAATACGCTCTATGTTATTCTTATTCAATTGAAGTTGCTCCAAACTGAATACAATTTCAAGTAAAGGATAAAGCTTTCACAAACTATTATAATATTAACCTTGAGTAAGTCATCGCTGAGGGTTAAAAGCGAATCCAGAGTGCCAACACGAAGACTTGGGATATTAAACTGCAAAATTACTCAAATTGAATAAGATTCTTAGTAAAATTGAACGAAAGTGATTGCGATAATTGCTATACACTGTAGAGAGGAGTGTCAAATGAGTTTTTGGAGATGGATTCTTGTAAGCGACTCCACAAAGAAGAAGCAGAACTCTGAACGGGAAGAGAAACTATCCAGTATCTGGTAGCCATTGCTGCTCAAAATTCTTAAGATCGACAACGGAGGTTCTCGATTGTTGAATTGAATTATGGTTTGCAACAGAGAATCAAAAGGGGGAAAATTAACGAGATCTCTCTCCAAATAGAAATCGACGAATTCATGAGACAGATTGATTTCGTTTTGAAAACATCCATGAAGTCAACTTTAGAAGCAGATTCAGATTCGTTTTCTATTCAAACATGTTCAACTTTTTTGTAGGATACGGTCCCAATTTTTACATAGGAACCACCAAATCATTCAAAACTAGAAAAAAAGTATGTGAAGAAACGAACAATAAATTGATTACCTGGATCTCTGACGCAAAAGTTTCAAAGGTGATGACGAGATGCAATCGGGAAGCTAATGGAGCAAAGTTACGGTTATTTGTCTGTGTGTTTTTTGATTTATCTGTGGGGAATCAGAAACAAACGAGAATCAAGATTTGCATTCCTAATATTGAGACTTGAGAGTATAATACTGAATTAGGGTTTTTTCTAACAATTTCAACATCAAGTGGGAGATATGGTGGTTCCAGTGGGTAGAAGTAAGTGAGCCTTGATCGATGTCAACGATCGGGGAAGAATCGGTGGTGGCGGTCAGAGTGCAAGGGAAAGAAGCAAGCTACACTCGATGTAGGGAGGCGGAGGAAGATCGGAGAAGATTTTTGTGGTCAAAGAACACACCCAGAGCTAAAGAGGGGAAACAAGGAAGGAAGGCGGGTTTTCTAATTTTTTTTATTTCCTTTTTCCCGCTGCTAGTTGCTGAAGAGCGCGTTTGTAAAATTATAAAGCGACATTTCTAGACGACACGCCTTTAATATAAGCGCCCTCCATTTTTTTTTGTGAGACACTAATTTTAGGGCACGCAAAAATGCGCGTCCTAAATTCTTCAGATTTCTAAAGATCTGACATTATTTTTAGGGCACGCCCTTTTGCGTATCATTAATCCGTAAAGTGCGTGTCATTAAAGATCTGTTTTTCTAGTAGTGTTAAATGTCATCCATCATATTTAAATGTGAAGAAAACAGTTTGCGGCAGGGTCACAACGCTTCCAACGTTTTCCATCCCTAAAAATAGAGGGTCACCTCTCACTCATTCCTTGCACATTTTCACTTTTAATAATATCTCTATCTATCTATTCTCTTTCTCTCAAGATTTCTGTCCCTCATGATTTTATTTCCCATTCTTAAGTATTAATAGCTACATTTGGAGGTTTCGGAAGGATAATTGTAAGGAAAGGAAGTAAGCATCTAAGTTCCACTCGTGGCTATTTGGATTTTGTCAAATCTGAGTAAATTAAAATTAAAATTACTGTTATCTATAATTGATTATATTCATAGTCGTCTAGATTAGTCACTGATTCCGGTTAAAGTACTAATTGGTCTACTTATGGGAGAGGTATTTAGGATAGACACGTTGGCCTGGTTGTTGGATTTCATAAAAGATGTACATTGAAATGGTCCTGCCTCCCGACTCTCCTGACTGCGTAATCCTTATTTGATAGCCATGAAAGTATATTTTGGTATAAGTGAAGGATCTAAGTATTAGTTGTTATGCTCAGATCGTTAGTAACCAATATAGTATTATAGGTTATTGCAAGCTAGTTGAGCCGTATGCAAACCAACCTACTTAGTTGTTTCGAGACCGTTCGGGTGAGTTTTATCACTATAATTTATACAACAATATGTATCCCTTGAATGTTAGTATGTAGTTATGTTGTATTAAGCTGTTAGGAAAGTAGACTAGTTTAGTTAGTTGCCCGTGTTACTGGATTGTTTGTTTGACTGTTATATATATATATATATATATATATATATATATATATATATATATATATATGTTGACATATCATGTTGTGAGTGAAGGGCGATCCAGTGTTATGCTGCAGACGAAAAGGGCGTACCAGCTTTATGCTAAAGGCCAAAGGGGGCGGAATACCTTTATGCTGAAGGTCATTATTTGTATGCATCGTATGTATATTATTGTGTGTAGTATTTTGGGGAACTCACTAAGCTTTGGATTTAATATTTGTAGGTAGTTCCTCTAGTCGTGGGAAGGCTCCAACGTGACTGTACTCGCATCGAAAAAATAATTATGTTTCAACATTTCCACTAAACTCTCCTTTATGTTTCATGATGTTTAAAATGAATGTATAACTATGATATTTTAATGAAAATGAGATTTTTGATTTGTTCTAATTATATTTTAAAAATGAAAAAAAAAATTGGGCTGAAAATCGGGACGTTATACCTAGCTTCGCGATGCGAGTTTGTGACCATCGTGTCGCGAGGATGTTGATAGTTACATAAATTGATTATGATCATCTTCCCTTCCACATCATATCCAGGGCAGTCAAAACCTCTTTTGGGGCGATTTTAACTACCCAAACCTCAGATTAAGTATCCAGAACAATTGGAACACTATAGGACCAAAACTTCACTCTACACCATGGATTGTGCACCATCCATGTCTATCTATTGAGTGCATATCATATGGACAGAAAATAACTCAAAGTAACATCAACATCAACATTCAAACACTACACCAAGGATGCTTTAAAACCTTCAAGAATTCCCCCTATACACTTGAACAATCTCTAAAACCCTAGAATGATACACACACTCTTACATACTCTCTCTAGTAGTTGATGGATGCAAATAGAGTGATAAACCTGGATTTTAGGGTTAGCATTCCTTAAATACTCCATAAGTTACCCTTGTACATGATTTAGAATCATTTTCTTATAGTTTGTCCCTCATAAATTAGTTTTAGTCAAGCAAAAAGGTTAGTTTTAAGAATAAAACTTAACGGAACACTAACCCTAATGACGAGTGGAAATATAGGTTGTAACAATTATTGTTATTGTGCTTACATGGAGCATTTTGATACTCACTCAAGCTATTATAGTCCCCACATGATTTACCTAGCAATAAGTAGATACGAATACAAGAATGAATTTTTAGGTCTAATCATGGGCATTGTCTTCCTAACTATGGGCTAGTATTATTCCCCATTGTTTGATTTGGAACTTATTAGTGGGAGCACCTATAGGTGAGTATCCTCCTCCTCCTCCTCCTCCTAAGTTGTATAATTTATAGAGGTGTTCAAATTTTAGTTAAATTAGAGATGTAAGAATTTTTATAATCACATATAACACATTATTAGCCCCCTGGGATGGAAATCAACGGTTAGGGAGTTGAATTGTATAATAGAGGTCATAAGCTGTTTGGGCATGTTCCCTTGATATTTAGTGTTCTTTGATTATCTCTTACGGTTCTATAATGAGACTATTAGTTGTAGGGTTTACGAATTCTGTTTATCTAACACATTGAAATTATTATATTGAAGTTTCTGAAATCATATTGGGGACATTAATTATTTATAAAATTCAACCAAGATGGGCAAAAAAAACTATTTCCACCCAACACCATAGACTGTAAAGGTGACAATTTCAACCAATTATGTGGATGATTATAGCGTCCTAAACTAGCCAAGTGTGTCTACATGATTACAAGTTTACAACATCCTAAATTACAATATTAAAACAATGGTGCTACTATTTAGACACATATGTGTTTAATTTGACCCCTCAATGATTACTTTTTGGTATATTGTTGAAATCAAACATTAATAATTAATTAATCAGTATTTACATACTTTTAAATAATGATTATAGTTAATCTTATTTTTTATTAATTAGTTATTTAAAACTAGATTTGGTAATATATATATATATATATATATATATATATATATATATATATATTAAAATAAGTTAAGTAATATAGTTATTATCATTTATATTTTTTTATTTCAATTATTTACCATAATCTTATTATTTGTCTTTGTTTTTATTAATTATTTTTGACATTTTGTTTGAATACAATGTTGCTTATTTATGTATTGGAATTTCATATATGCTCTTCTTAAACATTAACATATCATATTTGCCCAACTTAATATCATATTTACCCTTTATATACCTTTAAAATACCATATTTCCCCAAATCTTTTTTTTACAATGTTTGTAATAGTTTATGATCATTTTTTATATCTTAGAATTATTATAATAATTAAAAGTTTTAACCATATTATACCTACGTCTATAATCATGGAATGTCTACTTCTAATTTGTTGGAATGCCGCTCTCTTGACAAACAAAATGCCTCATCTTCAGCTATTTCTATGGAATGTATGCATTGATTGCTTAGTTTTTGTTTTTGTTGAATATTGACATGTTGTAGATCAATGATATTTTAGGTATTACCATTGATATTTTGCTGTTTAAAAAGGGAATATATGATATTTTATTATATGAAAATGGCATATATATATATATATATATATATATATATATATATATATATATATATATATATATATATATATATATATATATATAAAAGTTGGACAAATATGATATTTTGATGTTTAATAAGGGTACATACAAAATTCCCCCTTTATGTATTTATCTTTATGCTTATAGAATTTATTTATTTATTTATTTATCTTTTATGTTTGTACGAATACGTTTTTAATGACGCTTTTTTGACATGTTTTCTGTTTCAAGTTATATAGGTGCACAAACAAGAACATGTTTTAAAAAATCAAGATATTTATCTGATTAAATAATAACTAGTTTTTTCAAAAATATTTATCCATTTTTTAAAGATTTTTGTAACCATTTACTTGGTCGGAATAAATTTGACTTTTTAATTTATTTAGAATTTTCTTATTTATTCGAAAAACCATATATATTTCTTTATTGATTTTTCCATTTATAAGATTCATTTGGATTAGAGACACTTAGAATCGATTACATTGGAATTTATTTAATCATATTAAATTTATTTAAGAAGTACATTAATTATCTTGCTTGTTTTTTAATCCTAAATTTGATCTACACAAAAAGAATAGATTACAATCAAAAGAAAATAGAAGTTCATATCACAAAATTGAATTAAGTTACGAATTACGCACAAAAAAAAATTACGATTAAAAATTTTATTTGAAGAAAACGTCGAAAAACATATAACAAAGTATTTGAACATAATGTTAAAATAATTAAAAGATTTTATAAATCATAAAAACATAGATAAATAAATAAATTAAAGGTAAATCTTCATAATGGTCTCTGCGGTTTCCAAAAAAATGAGTTCGGTCCTTAACCCTTTGTTTTACCTTCAAGGATGATCCCTATGGTTTTAAAACTTTTTATTAAGCATCCTTATTGTTGAACAGGTAAGGCACAATGTTGAAACTAACAGGTAATTAAGAATAAGCAATTGATAGGAAGAACAAAGTTGCAACAAATTTTCTGGATAGATTCATTAACAGAAAAATGACATACATAAGTACTAGAAAAACAAAGACCACGTGCACATGCACTACTACCATGATACCATCTAACAAACCAGAAAACTAGGAAGACCAAATCAATACCTAGACTTATTCAATTGGATAAATAACGGTAAAATAAATGTGCATAAATAGATTGCTCTGTGGACTGAGACATTGACTTTCAACACACCCTCTCAATGTCATAGTCCACCATTCCCATGCTTATACTGTGCTGCTTCAATTTTACTCCGGTTAAACTTTTTGTTAAAGCATTTGCCACTTGCTCTTAGGAGCTAATCACTTCCAAATTGATTTCACCACTTAATACATTTTCTCTAATAAAGTGGTAATGAACTTCAATGTGTTTTGTCCTGGCATGAAACACCGAATTTTGAGCCAGTTTAATTGCTGAAATGTTATCACACCATGGTTGCACCGGATACTCCACCCTCTGATTCAGGTTTCTCAACAATTCAACAAGCCATACACACTCTTGGGCTGCCATAGCAGCAGCCCGATACTCGGCTCCCGTTGTAGATAAGGAAGCAGTTGGTTGTCGCTTGTTACACCAGGAAACAAGACTTGATCCAAACATAAAAACATACCCGATTGTAGATCTTCTTTTATTGACATCACCAACATAGTCGGCATCACAATAGCTGGACCACTTAGGCTTGGTTTCCCTCTTAAATTGTATACCCTTTCCTACAGTAGCTTTAATGTACTTAAGAACTTCTTTCATAGCTACCATGTGTGGTTTTCTTGGGTCTTGCATGAACCGACTAAGTACTCCAACTACAAATGCAATGTCAGGTCGGGTCAGTGTGAGATAAATCAAGCTTCCAACCATCTTCTTGTATCTTATTGGGTCATCCAATTTCTTCCCTTCAGTGGCATACAGCTTAGCATTCTGGTCCATAGGAACTGTTGCCGGCTTGCATGAGGCAACATGAAACTTGTGCAACAGATCAATGGTGTACTTCCTTTGATGTAATACCTTCCCATCTTCAGTGTAATCTATTTCTAGACCCAGAAAGTGCTTTAGCCTTCCAAGGTCTTTCATCTTAAACCGAGTGGACAAGTTACACTTTAACAACTCAACTTGTCCTTCTTCATCTCCTGAAATAATTAGATCATCTACATATACAAGTATAAACACGGTTTTCTCACCGAGTTTCTTGACAAATAGACTTGCGTCGGCTGAAGTGAGTTGGTACCCGTTTTGTTCTAGGAATTCTATGATTTTACCAAACCACGCCCTTGGTGATTGCTTCAAACCGTAAATTGCTTTCTTCAGTTTACATACGTATTCCGGATGTTCTTGACTTTTAAACCCCATTGGTTGTATCATGTAGTTAACATGATCGAGCTCTCCATATAAAAACGTGTTGTAAACATCCATTTGCCACAGCTTCCAACCCTTAGAGGCTGCTTGGGATAGAAGTACTCGAATGGTTGTAATCTTTGCAACCGGGCTGAATGTATCTTCATAATCTAACCCGGGTTGTTGAGAGAAACCTCTAGCCACCAAACGAGCTTTGAACCTGTCAACAGTTCCATCAGCTTTCTGCTTCACTTTGTAAACCCACTTACAAGACACGGGTTTAACATCGTGAGGTTTCAGAACTAACTCCCAAGTTTGGTTTGATATAAGAGCATCCATTTCAGCTTTCATCGCTCTTCTCCACTACTCATGTTCACTTGCTTCATTGTATGTTTCTGGTTCTCGAAAAACATCTTCAACTTTAGCAACCCGAGCATACATGTATGCATACTTTGAGTTGGGTTTTCGTTCTCTTTGTGACCTCCTTAGCGCTGGTTCAGAAGTGGGTTCTGAATCAGGAGGTTGTTGTTCAGGTTGAGTAGAGATCACTTGTTCTTCTTCTTCAGTTGAGACACCCTCATTTGTCACTTCATCTGTCAAGTTCAACTTTGCTAAAGATAAACCAACATTATTGGTCAACTTTTGTGAATATTGTAGTGGTTCATTCTCAGGTCCCCACCATGAAGACATTTCATCAAAGACTACATTTCTTGAAATGTGAATTTTGACTGAACTTGGTTCTATGCACCGCCACCCTTTTCTTTCCGGATCATAACCTACAAAGATGCAGCGAGTGGCCTTCTTCTCCAGCTTGTGGCGCAAATGATTAGGTACAAACACATAGCACACACACCCAAATACTCGAAAGTAATGAACATTAGGTTTGGTTTGGAGTAACCTTTCAAATGGAGATGTATATTGTAGGTTCTGTGAAGGTGTCCAGTTGATTACATAACACACTGTTTTCATAGCTTCAGCCCAAAAACGCCCCGGAAGATTCTTGTCATGCATCATACTTCTCATAACTTCAGCTAGATGTCTGTTCTTACGTTCGGACACACCATTTTGTTGGGGTGTGTTTGAGCAAGTAAGCTGGCGCCTAATTTGGTGTTGCTTCAAGTATTGATCAAACTCAGCTGATAAATACTCACCTCCGTTATCTGACCTCAAACATCCCACCTTGTGACCTGTTTCACGCTCAGCTTCTGCCTCAAACTCCTTGAACTTTGCAAGTACTTTAGATTTTTCTTTCATAAAGTAAATCCAGGTAAAACGGGAATAGTCATCAATAAACGTTACTGCATACCATAATCCTTTTATTGACGCATGTTTAGTAAGTCCCCATACATCTGAATGGACTAGAACGAGTGGTGCTTCAGCTCGATAGCTAGAAGAGTGAAACGGCTCTTGGTGGGATTTGCCTGACAGCCAGCACATACTATTCCCTTCCTTACTTCGAGTCTTGGTAACCCGGTAACGAGCCTATGTTTCATCATTAATTCCATCTTGTCGTATCCCACGTGCCCTAATCGATGGTGCCACAAATCAGCATTCTGAGTGTCTTTTGTCTTCTCAACAAAAGCATGTTCAGCAGACAAAACATACACCGATTCATTTTTACGGCCCTTAAGGATTGGAACTGAAGAGGTTTGAAATTCCTTGAACACATATACTTCTTCTGGACCAAAGAGAACATACTTCCCTTCTGCAGTCAGTTGAGGGACTGAGAGAAGGTTTTTCTTCATTCCCGGAACGTGATAGACATCTGAAAGTTTTAGTTTATATCGCTGGTCTTCAGAGGGAAAGACAACATTCCCAATGTGAGAAATCGTGTGACGTGAGTTGTCAGCTATGACAACAACCCTGCTACCATTGTACTTGACTGAATTGCTTAGCTTCTCCTTATCACCAGTGAGATGGTTTGAACAACCTGAATCAACAATCCAATCATTGATACGATTTTCAGATTGATTAGTTGTTACTGTCAACACGGAGTCTTCTTCTTTCTTGACTTCGTCATCTGTATGTGCTGCTAGGGCTTGTACATCCCACTCTTCCTCTTCTCTTATAGCTGTTGCGTTTCCTTGTTCTGGTTGAGGTGTGCGACAATCCCTGGCCATATGGCCCCTCCGATCACATGAATGGCAATTGTATGGAAAACGTTTTCCATACTTTTTAGGTTTTCTATTCCCGTTTCCATTTCCACTTGCTTCACCTTTTTCAGACTCATTCCCCCTCTTGGACCGGGCTTCTGATTTGTTGGGCCGATTTGAGTTACTAGACGAGCCTTTATTCCAGTTTTTACTTTTGTGCTTATTGTTAGCATAAAGGGCTTCCGCATCTGTCTTTGTCTTTGGCGTTGAACTGATGAACATATCTCCAAGCTGCTTAGCGAGAGTTTCTTGGGAAGCCAATAAATTCTTGAATTCAGCTAGGGTTGGCTGTGTAGGCCATCCTTGAACAGCCGCTACAAAACTTCTGTAATCTTGTTTTAGCCCGTGTATTATGATTCGTTTCATCCGTGCCTCACCAATCATGGATTGTGGATCGAGCTCTCCTATCTCCCTGCACAGCGTTTTGATCTTATGAAAGTATTGAGGGATTGTTAAATCCCGTTGAGATACCGACAACAATTCATTCTCTAAGAGTTGCAGCTTCGAATCGTTTTTCTTAGAGAACAAAGTAACTAAGGTATCCCAAGCCTCCTTGGGTGTCACAGAGTCCCGTATGTGTTCCAACACTTCATCTTCTACTGTGGTCTTCATAATAAAAAGAGCTTAATTACCAGCCTTCACCTTCCATTTCCTCAGAATTCCATTAGCATCTTCTCGTAACGGTGGTGTGGTATCCGTACCACTTACAATCTCCCATAGGTCTTGCCCTGCAAATACGACTTCAGGCATGTAGACCAGGTGTTGTAGTTTCCATTGTTCAACTTCTTCACACCACCGACTAACCGGAGTTCAGCCATAGATAACTAGAACCAACCTGTGGGCTCTGATACCAATTGTTGAACAGGTAAGGCACAAGGTTAAAACTAACAGGTAATTAAGAATAAATAATTGATAGGAAGAACAAAGTTGCAGCAAATTTTCTGGATAGATTCATTCACGGGAAAATGACATACATAAGTACTAGAAAAACAAAGACCACGTGCACATGCACTACTACCATGATACCAGCTAACAAACCAGAAAACTAGGAAGACCAAATCAATACCTAGACTTATTCAATTGGATAAATAACGGTAAAATAAATGTGCAGAAATAGATTGCTCTGTAGACTGAGACATTGACTTTCAACACTTATGACTAACTCTGTTTATTTTTGTTGCTAAGTCTGAACATGTACGAGACATATGAGAGTAAAATCGTCTTTTCCAAACCATGGGGACCATCTATGAAGATTTGTCTATTTTATTTATTAATTGATTTTATTCAAATAATAATAATAATAATAATAATAATAATAATAATAATAATAACCCCACTTCCCACCCTCCAACATCTCATCCCCTTAAAGCCATCGGCGCGACCAGATAGCTTCTTCCCTCATTTTCTTCACTTACTCGACAACCACCACCGGACTCCTCCGCATACACCAACGCCCAGAATTCCGCTATCTCAAAACACATATCAATCAAGCCCCCGTCTAAAGCTTTCCTGTGTGTAAGTCCATTAGTAATAAACTAAAGGGGAAGAATAAAATACAAAAAAAATAATGATATTATTGATACTTGGTTCTCGAAGACCAAATGGCCACGTCAAATCTTTGTAGCAAAATTTTAAAAAGTCATCCAAAAAGGTCTCTTGAGTACCGCATTATAAAACGATAGTAATAAATAACCATAAAAAGAGATGTAATTAGTAATTACAAAGTGGGACAAAATCTTATTTGCTCTTCTTGAAATATTTTTATCTGATTTGAAATCTTTTGGAGGTGGGCTAAATATATCTGCTAGCAATCCATTTACATCAAGAATCAGAAGCTTCTTTCTTGATGTGGCAACATGAGTTCTCATGATTTGCACTCCACCATGGGATTCAAAATGACACCTGCAGCCTTTGCTTTATGCCTTTTTTCTCTTTCTTGAGGCTTCAAAACTTGTGGCGTCACCATTGCTGAGTTCTGTGTACTTTTCTCCTTTTGAGACCGTTTTACCCTTAACAATATCTGAGTAACTTCCTGCTTTTGGTAGCAAATTATGTCATAAGTTGTACTTGTACTTGAGCTACTCCCACTATTGGTGATTTTAGTGTGCTCTTCTCTTTTGTACACTATACTCTTCATATTAATCATTAATCATTGTGGCTGTACCTAAGCCCGTGTTCTTGATGGATATTCAAATTGCCAAATTATATTTTTTTTACCTTTTTTCATCAATTTATGTATCTTCTTCTTCTTCTTGGCTCTGTTTCCAGTAGTTTCTCTTATGGAGCCTGATTCTAAACGTTCACCTCACTTTTAAATTTGATTCCCCTTTTTGTGATTTCTCAGCTTAGTAGGATGCACTGATTTCCATTGCTTGGAGATGCGAGAATGGTGTCCAATTTGTGCAGAGTTTGAAAAGACCAAACAATACTAAACAACTATGCAATACTAAGATGCACAAGTCATAATAAGAACCCAAATTTCACATTTCAACGATAATAAAGCACAATATCCTTGAGTCAAAGATATTCATCACCTTCTGTTTTTCTCCTTCCATTGCGGTAATGATTTCGTTAAATTCCGATTGTCGAATTGAGTCGCTTCAACTTCGAATTGAATACGGATATTAATAAAACTTCACTTTAATATCTACATAGAACTTTATGCTCCATAAAAATCGACATAAATTAAACAAAATCGATGCCAAAATCAAGCTAAAAACATAATGTCGTAGTTGAAACAAATCAATCTTAACATCAATTTAAAATCTTAGCTTCCGCATGCGTACGGATTTGAATTTATAGTGATTTCTCTACCTAAAAATGTACAAAACTTCATGAACGGTCCTTCCGGTTATAAAAGATGATTTTACCGTCACATGTCTCGCACATGTTTAGATTTAACAGAAAAAAAAAAAGAACAGAGTTAGCCATAAAGACGATCCATTCAAAGTTTTAAAGCACGGGATCATCTTTGAAGATAAAAAAGTTAATGACTGAACTCAACTTTTTTGGGAACCATAGGGGCCATTTATGATGATGTTCCTAAATTAAATAAAAACAATAATAAATAATAATAATATAAAAAGAAAAAAAAACATTATCTAAATTAAAATAATATATACTCCATCCGTCCCAAAATTATAGTCCATCTTTTCTTTTTGGTTTGTCCCAAAATAATAGTCCACTTCTAAAAATAAATAACATTTTTACCAAAATACTCTCTCATTATTACTTAACAAACTAAGCATTTAATGGAACATTAAATGTAAAGTAAGGACAAAACTGTCATTTTATTAAATAAAGTTAGTGGTAATTAATGCTTTTCTTAATATATGTGTTTTTGTCTGTGGACAATAATATTGAGACGGAGGGAGTATATATATATATATATATATATATATATATATATATATATATATATATATATATATATATATATATATATATATATATATATAATGATTATAAAATTGATGGAAATGAAGTGGCATGTAATTACTTAATAATTATAAGTTACAAATAATACATGGGTAATAATTATGGTTATTTAAGGAAGAAATATATAATCATTAGGAGGTATCTGGTTGACATTCTACAAGAGCGACAAAGGAAATAAAGTAAATTACAAAAAATTGTCCCATGTGATTGAAAGAAAATTGCACCATCAATTCAAAAGTGTTTTTGTAACAATTCTTTCCCTGC
The DNA here is from genome assembly GCF_052849685.1 of Lactuca virosa. Lineage (NCBI taxonomy): Eukaryota > Viridiplantae > Streptophyta > Magnoliopsida > Asterales > Asteraceae > Lactuca > Lactuca virosa. Next base: position 91,182,570 of record NC_136434.1, read on the forward strand.
ATATGGAATTATTGCTCTTTTGGTCCTTGACCATGTGAAATTGCATTCTTACCCTTTCAAAAAACAAATAAATTTTTTTTATTGATTTATAAATTGAAAAAATAAAAATCAATGCACCCCTAAAAACCACCCTCCCCCATCCACCCTCATGCTCGTTACAACTCCAACCTAATAGAATATGAACATGGAGTAGAATATGAATATCGGAAGAACATAAATATATTGTTCTTTGATCCGGATCATAATTCTCATTTGCCCAGTCCGGTAACAATCCCTCTTTCTTCTTTTTGATATTCCTCTACCATTACCCTTACCTCCATCAAAATTTGTGCCCATATACTAAACAAGTAACTCAAACACTTACTTGCATTTCTTTCTATGAATATCATCTCAATCAGTTAAATTGCAAATTCCTTTCAATGTAAGATTAATAGATCGGGATGAACTGCTAATTAAGTATTGTAACCATAACGTTCCAACTTTAGGTAACGAAGATGCTAAATGATGTTTATAAAAATCTTAGTAAGAAATTAAGTCACACTCAAAGAAATGAAGTCTAATATAAGACCAGTCTGGAGTGGCACCATCGCACACTACGGTATGGTGATATAACAGTGTGGTACTGTAGTGAACACCACACCCACCGGGTGTGCGGTGTCCACCCTGAGACCATCTTGCCGCATCTTTTTCTTATTTTCTCTTCATTTTAAATACTACTTAATTCATTATTAAATCACACACACACACACACACACACACACACATATATATATATATATATATATATATATATATATATATATATATATATATATATATATATATATATTTAAAATTTATAAAAAAATATCAAAATTTATGGTTTTTAATTCCCCACAAATAGAGTATAATATTGATATATTATTTATATATATTTAAAAAAATGAAAATGAAAGGATTAGCGGGGTGTGGTAAGACCATTTCCTATCAATTTTGTGGGGTGAGGGAGGATGAGGAAAATGATGTGATGGTGACATAACAAGCCAAAAGTATGGTAAGATGAAGTACCACACCTACCGGCGTAGGGTTGTTTTATATTTGACTAAAACAGAATTGTCCAATTAGACAATTTGGATTAAATAATTTGGTTCGGATATTCATATTTTTGGATTAGTTTTCAACAAAACCGAATTATTATTTTGGATTTCGGATTGGTTTTGGATTGTAAAATAGAAACCGAATAGTCCAAAAAAACGAATACCAATTTATTATATATGTATTTATAATATATATCTATAATTATTTAGTAATTTAGTAATTTATGTTTTCAAATAGATTCAAAATATTTCACCTAATAAAAAACCTTAATATGCATGTTATCTCAAAAGTTTTTTATCTATAAAATATTAAACTATAATATATTTATTTAGTAGTTGTTTATAAATTTAAAACGATAACTAAAGAATTTGTTTTTGTTTCTTCTATAAAGTTGGCTAATATTCTAATTATATGTGGTTTTAAAATATTTTGGTTTTTGAAAACCGAATTATAAAAACCGATCCAACCGAATTGTAATTTGGTTGGATCGGATCAGATTTGAAATTAGTTTGGATTATTCGATCCCATGTTTAGAAAACCGAAATCAATTTGGATTCACTTGATTGGATCGGATTGAACCGATACATCCAAATGAACACCCCTATACCTGCCTAAGGTTAGGACTAGCTTTCAAAATAATTGATGTTTATAAAATTTTTCACACTTTTAACATATTTGCAAATTTTCATATAAGAGTGGGCCTTTTAATGAACAGGGCCGGATTTGAATCATAGACATATTATTAAAACGATTTATTTTTATTATTTGCTTAAGGCAACACCATCCAAAGCTCAATCACGAGCTGATGGGAAGAGTTTATCAAACAAGATAACCACAGTGTCACGAAACATTGCTTCTGGCGGTGGCTCCAAAAGAGCCAAGATATCGATAAATGAACTGTTGGTCGCTTGGTTTTGGTTACTTCCAACTCTAGTTGCTCTATGCCTTGCAGCCTCAGTATTACACAAAGTACAGATGGCAGCAATGAGTCCACACTCACGAGCCGCATTGTATCCTGCATGAGCGATCACATATTTCACTAAATATTGACGCATTACAACAATTTCTTTGGAGGGAGCACTAAGGATAAACGTTCGCACAAGGTTATGGTGATGTAGAACTTGACTCGATGCAATGCACCCGTAATATGCTTGTTGATTGTCATTATATATCATGCCAAAAAACCAGGAGTCGCGAAGTAGGATAGCCTGCTAAACACACACACACACACACACACAGGAACTATGAGTTATATTATAGGGGGAAATTTAACCGAATAATGTGAAAGTGTGTCATTTTGTATTACTAATTAGTCAAAATTAAACAGATTAGCTAAAAAGGAATAGAGTTGAATGGGTTAAAGTCGTGCATTTGAATAATAGTGTTAAATGCAAGAAATCGCAATATATTATCATTGATATGTTTATTTTAGCATCCTAGTTTCGTTTCCTTATATATATTACAAGATTTTTGTTTGAATGAGCAATGTCTTAATAAGAAAAAAATGAAAGTAAGATGCAATAGTAGATTGTTATTTTTTGCATTTAACCCTTTTCGTAACCATGTTTCAATTATTAAGTATTTATGAAACTCTAAAAATGACAAGATAGTTTTGTGGGTCCCATTCTGACTTGACCAAAACCCGCCTATAAATGATATCAATAGTCACTCAATCAAATACATAATCTACAAAATGATTTCAAAATTCGTATATCAAAATATGCTGAAAGAAAACAATTTGGGCAGTTGTTTAAAAAGGTTACCTTTCCCAAGATGGACTCGGCAGCTTGATTTCCAGCTCGCGCACACATACAAAGGAGTCCGTTTCTATCACGGTGCTTCCTAAGAGTATCAGTAGTAGAAGTCAAACGCTGAAAATTGACCATCTTTAAGATGTGTGGTTTTCGAGCCTGGGTCTTAAAGTTCTTGAAGCTGCAGAAAGTTTACAATGAAAGCAACTGAATAAAGGAATCCAATTAGCATTATCAGGAATTATTATAAAACACTGTTTGGTAAGATGGAATCACAAAACAAAAGGCATGGTTCATTCCACCGGTATGAAAAAAAGCTGTTTGTTTTGCCTCGTGAAATGAAACGGTTCAATAAAAAGTGCTATTTGTTTGGCCTGATGTAATGGAATGAATCATTTCTTAAAGGAATGTCATTGCTTCAATTTCGCTAATTTTCATTCTTTACTTGGGTGGGTGGTTGGGGGATTCTATAATGGAATGAAATGAAAATTTGATATATAACCTATTTTTATTTATATAATGCATACTGGCATAGATGTTTATAAAAAAATTCAGGATAGTAATTGCGTTGCAGTTTTATTTTATAAAAATAACTAGAATATATATATTTTTTTATTATAATCTTATCTGGGATTTATCGACTTATTCCATTAGCATGTCTATTCCATCCATTCGTCATTTCATTCCATCCAACTAACACAGACGCAAAAAGGGACAAGAAAACAGTGAAACTTACACTGCCGAAGCCCTTGCCAGGTCTCTGGCACCATCACTCGATGTTGCTATCATAACCACGATCACATTCAAAATGTCCAAGTGTAAATCTGTCATATTCGCCATCTTCTTTTTCGAATTGCTAATAAGACCAAGATCACATTTAAGATGCTACTTTTCTTTTGAGAAAAAGGGGAAGAATTAAGATAAGTAGCATTCCTCCATAATTTCCTTTTTAATACAAAAATTATTTATAAATTCTTCAATAAAATGTCAAATCTACGAAGATTCGGCCGACACAAAAATATGTATCTATTTATGAGAAAAGAAACAGTAAACCCTAGAAATTAACTATTTATTAGGTTGCCATATAAATTCCATAGTAAGCTTATTGAAAATCTGACAATGATCTTAATAGGAATTGTGCATCTTGTTAAGAAAAATTGAAAATTGCCGCTACATAAGAAAATGGGAATGATAAATTTACCTGAAGAAATTGTAAATTTCAAAGAGGCACCGCTAAGATGCCAAAAGAACTCCGGTATGAAGATGATCTCTCTCTAAAAAGCTAGTTCCATATATACCCAAGGTAGGACGCATAAGTCCAAAAAGAGTCAATGACCTTGCATTAAAACGGGCGTTAATATCTATAATGCCCAACTAAACGACATAAATGAGTTTCATAATTTCGAAAACAAAGTTGAGTGTTTTTCCATCTAGAAACCTGAAAGTATAAAATTATGCATAATCAAGCCAATTGTGTTTATATGGAACTTAGAATCAGGATATTGCACGCTATAATTGGAAATGCAAATATAGTGAGGTTAGACTTGAAGTAGTTGCCTTTTACCGAGGTCATGACCTCATATACGAGGGCATGTAAGCTTAGGTTATGTTTGGTATACTAGCTAAAAAGCTAACTGCTAGCTAACAGATAAAGAACTAGTTGTTAGCTTGAAAGCTGGCTGCTAGCTTCTAGCTTGAAAACTAGTTGCTAGCTGAAAAACTAGCTAATAAAAAATGACATTTGGTAAAAAAAAAATAGCTGATAAGCTAGCTGAAATATATAAAATTATATAAAAGGGAATTTAAAAGAATATGTTTTTTATAATTAATTAAGGGTATATTTGGGAAACTTAAAAAAAAAACTCCTGAAAAACTAATCTAAGTAGCTTTTTAAAAAAGATAGCTTACAAGCTTACTTTTTGGTTTGTCAAACATTAACATCCCAAAAATCAAGGTAAATTTTTCATTTTTAAAACCATCCAAAAACCATAAATATCTACAAATCATAGTTCCCAAAATATCAAAACATGAATAGAGTATACCAAAATCATAAACTCATAAAATATAAAGGATGATATGCACGATCAAGCCTTCGCTTTGCTCCTGTCCTCTGAAGTACCTGAAACCATAACAATCAAACTGTAAGTCAAAGCTTAGTGAGTTCCCCCAACAAGTACATGTAATCATACAGATCTACCAATTTAACACATACTCAGTGAACACAGGTAATCATAAAGATCTACCAGACTATCATATAACAAGCATAACATCAATCCAATATACCAGGATACATGATCTAGTGGGCCGACATTGGTGCCTTCGACCCATAAGTACAGTGAGGAAAACTCACCTCACAGGCTGGAAGATAGCAGAAAAGAATGTTGCTCCAAATACCAACTCTATATACCACCTATACAACAAGCAGTGACCTAATCTCAAACTACTACTCAAAATACCCAAAATGCCCTAAGTCAAACTTGGTCAAAATCCTAGTCAAATTCAATGTCAAAAATTCAAAAGTCAAAAGGAAAGTCAACACAAACTGAGTACGCTTCGCGTACTCGGTCACTACGCTGGGCGTAGTCGCGATCCATCCAAAATACGAGGCCCTTGGCTAGTACGTGAAGCATACCCCCTAGTACGCCCAACGTACTCAACCTGATTCTACTGTACCCCCTAGTACGCCCAACGTACTCAGCCTGAATCTACTTTTTCTTTTTAAGTGCTTAATCCATTAAGACTTCATGTCTAAAGTTCAGATCTCGACCTAAATATCATTCTAAGTCATAAAGTTTCCACATTTATGACTTTCCTTGGCTAGAAGTGGTCCAAAAACCAAAACCCTAACTTAATACTCAAACCAAACACCATAACTCTTGCATGGAGGGAAGAAAAGGACCAAGATCACATTTTTATGGTTCTTGGCACCTAAAAACATTTGAAAGGACAACTCTTATGGTTTTGAGTAAGCCATACTCATGAATACCAAAACTAAGGGACCAAAATGCATAAAACTTAAGAACTAGCAAGATCCAAGGAAAACAATCATCAAGTTTCCAACTTTATACCTTCTGGAGGTTGCTTACAAGGTAGAAGTTACAGATCTACAATTTCTTGAAGCTTCCAAGATGATTCCATTATCTTTTCCTCTTTCAAGAGCACAAATACATTCTTAAGCTCAAAAATGCTCACACAATAGATTAGGGTTAGCAAGGGACATTTTGAGAGATGGAGGAAAACAATTTTGAGGGATAAGGATGTTTAAACAATGCTCAAACTCTAGAAATTAGGGTTTGCTCACCTGCCACGTACGCCCAACGTACTCACCTGAACACGCGGCCCATTTAAATGAGCTACGCCAAGTGTACACCCCAAGTATGCTTGGCGTAAGGATCAATTTGCAACATAATTAAATTTTCGGGTCAAAAAGGAAAATACCCAATGTCTCGTTGTTACACAAACATGATAATTAAAAAACATTCGAAAAATAAGCTCAGTTAGCTGTGACGCGCTAAACACAACTAGAGAATTAGAGTAGAGTAGTGTAATGTAGGAGTAGTCTAGAGACTAGCTTCCTTTCCACTTTTTTCCACTTTTTGTGTGTGACGTTCGGTTTTTACTAGCCTTACTCTTGTTCCCTTACTTCCAGCTTGTTTTTCTAGTATTTACTTCCGACTTTGTTGCTTATATTTGGTTTCATTATCTGCGGTATCACTATATTTGTCCAATATTTACCCGCTTACCCTTGCTCCTGTTGCTTATGTTACGATTAAGGACTTCAAGAAGCACAAACAGGATAATAAAGATGCAAATAACAATAAAGAAAGAACACAAGGATGTAATGGAGTTCACTTGATCCGAGTAATAAAGCTACATCTACAAATGAACTAGAGAGATTTACTGATAATCTTGAATACACACTTTTTTCATTAGGGTTATAGTCATACATTGAGATCAATTTAATAAATGTTTGACCTAATTCATGGGCCTATGACATCACCGACATAAGCTAGCCCACAATAGAAAACTCGGTCCAAAAGTTACTAGGCCAAACAAAGTTCAGAGTCTAGGACTAGTTTTGATCACTTAAGGCTGAAGCATGATGTACACCGAAGGTGAAGCTCAAGTAATAAGGTTTGATGTCATCACTAGTTGTGCTTCGGTGCTTGGCCGCAACAAACTACCTACCTTTCACCTACACTTCTGACTAGTTCGTACGCAACAAACTACCTACCTTTCACCTACACTTCTGACTAGTTCGCAACCTACAGTTATGCGTAGATTTTGCTATATGAACTTCATTGCACCAACAACTTTGCTCCATGCTTGGTCTCTATAACTGTGTAGCGTCAATCAGGTTAAAGGAAAAAATCAAACTTCACAACTCAACAAGTTACCCTTACTTATCTTTTATTTGCAACTTTATGATTGTATCTGTTCTTTTTCATTGTATGGCAACAAAGGTTGCTTTTTATATGCAAGAGAGAACCATTTGTAAGCTTGCGATTTTTTATGTCGGATGTCATGAATGAACTCACTATTCCTAACTTTGGGTGGAGGTTGCCTACATCTTACCGACCATTTACCTCTTTACTTGGGTATTGTTGTTGCTTTGTTTACTTGGAGCATTTTGATACTCATTCAATTGTTGTAGTCCTTACATGATTGACCGACCAGAAGGGAAACACATAAGTGAAGTCTTGGGTCAAAGCCCGGGCATCCCAATTCTGTCTTGGTGTACATTCGAAATTTCCCCCCAACTCGGTCTATTTCCACAGTTCCCATTCCTTTCCCAGTGATCATCGACATAGTCACATAAATATCCGTCAACCTCCCTACTTTTGCCCCATATTGCGCCCCATCGATCGTAAGAGCGACCAGTTTTGCTCTTGGGTCATCCAACATTTGCTTGTATTTGTTTATATGGTCCTGATCATTTGCGTTAACCAGTTAGGTTGTAGTACCCATTACACCAAGCAAACATATGGATTTATCCCATTCAAAAATGTCCCTTCTAAAATAGTTTATGGTATTCTGATAGGTTGTCCCGAAAACCTTTCAAACTGATTTTAATACTCTTGGAATGTCATCTTGCACTATTGCCAAAAAATTGCTCATATGGGTTGCTTTCTTCGTTAATTGGAAACGATCTAATAGTTGCCCTTTTAGATGCTCCTATGATGTAAATTGCACTCGTTGCTCACTTAACTGGAACCATGTAATGGTTCGTCCCTTAATACATAATGTTGTTGTTAGACTATGACTTGGAACTTAGTGATCCGAATGAACAACCTGACCCGAAACAAAGTGAAGAAACCCGAATAGCAATTTCGAAGGGATAAGTGTTTGGAGTAGGCTGGGTATGCGCTCGGCCCAATAGTTGCTTTGGTTTTCGGTTGGAAGTATTCATAAATCATAAGTAGGTTTTTCAATGTATCACTTTCAAAATAATTGAGTTATAGAAGAGATCTCTGGTTTATGCTCGTGGATGTAGGTCGCATCAACCGAACCATGTTACTTTGTATATCGTTTTTATTGCCTTTCTTTGATTGCTTGCACAACAGTTTTTGTTGCTGTTTTTCAACTCCAGCAACCTCTCATCTAATGTGGCGAGAACCTCAATGTGTATTTGTACAATTTCTGCACGAATCAGTTTGACAACCACTTCTAGCTTGGATTCCAAGGTATCGTTTTTCTTGTTTACCATAGCAAAGAAAAATTTGGAATACTACTTTTTGGGTGAATAGTACCGTGAAAGTTAAATTGAACAGTATAAGTGGATAAACATTGGCATCAATGAACAGTGGTATAGATGAATAATAACTTCAGATGAGTAGTATCATCGGTGAAGCGGTGAAGAGTAACAAAGTGGTTATTTCAAAATCTTCATGCTATGATACCAGTTTGATAAGAGTTATCAGAGCATGGATAATCATTAAGTAATTAGTCACTAAACAAAACAAAAATACAAGATAAATCCTACAATTCGAGAAGTAGGTAATCTCCTAAGGTAGAGGTCACCCGTGAAGGAAGTGGAAAGATAGTATGACATTAGACTTGAAAGAGTTGGCTTTTAATGAGGACATGACCTGATATAAGAGGGTGTGGAAGCTTAGGAATCGGGGTAGTGGAATAGTGTAGGAGTGGTCTAGGCACTAGCTTCCTTTCAACTGTTAATAGTATGTTTTAACATTTTTTATCTTTATCTGAACACATTAAATTGTAATAGTATGATTTTTTGTAATCAGTTTTAAGACATTAATTATCTATAAGATTCAACAAAGAATATATAGAAAAAGTATTTTCACCAAGCACCCTAGAACATACAAGTGGCAATTTCAACCCATTTACCTTAAAAAAATGGGTTGATTTCGATTATATTTATAGTTTATCTCCAATGGGTGAAATGGTTCAAAAGTAGAGATTAAAGTGTATGTAAATGCTTACAACATCCTAAATTGCATTATTAAAACATATTATTATATTGTAATACAGTAACAGTATAACTTTGTAGTTTGTAATCATATTTAATTAACACTTTAATTAATAATTATGTATAACAATTTAAAAAGGCTGGACAAAAACCTATTTCCACCAAGCATGCTAGAACTTAAGTTGGCAACTTTTAGCAATTTACCTAAATATGGGTCGATTTTGTCATATTTTATATCCAAACAAATCAAATGTTTCAAAAATCTCCCAAAGCATATCTAAAGATTTAAACAGCAACAATACGCAAATTTCGTAGGAAATATTGTTTAAGGGGGAGGTCACATGTAGGCAGCCATACCTGTTAGAGATGCTGCTTCCTAGAAGACCAGGGGGGGGGGGGGGGGGGGTTAAAGAGCTGAAAGTAAAAAAAAATGAAATAAATTAGAAGATTAATATTGTACTTAGAAGCTCAAAAAGATAGAATAAGGAAGTAATACCTACACTTCCATGTCATGATTTTAAGCCTCCACTCCATCCAACGGGACCCTTTTGTCGCACAAAATTCTAGTGATTCCCTTGCACTTTAACCATCTCACCTTGCGAAAAAAATCTTGTGGTTGCCCTCCACTTTAACCATCCTACCTTATCGCAAAAACCTCGGGTAGATTTTTTCCTTTAATCTACGAGATCCTCTTAATACTTACAACCAAAGTGCATAGTATTTTCTTTTTCTTTTACATTCACCACGAATGAAAAGGCGATGAACTCACATCTTAATTTTTTGCTACCAATTATACTCGCACACAGTACCCCATGTTTTCTATGCATTTTGATGATATCTTGAAAGAACCAAATTTTGTAGTCTGCTGCGAAGAGAACGAAGAAGAAAAGTGTGAAAAAAAAAAATACAATCAATAAGCATGGTTTAGCAAAATGAACTTTCAAAATTAAATAGACTCAGGGGTGTTTTGCAAAAAAAACTTATTGCTTATTAGCTTAAGCTAATAAATAAGTGTGAAGTAACTTATGAAAAAATGGTTTATTAGAAGTTTCCCACAGGAATAAACTATTTTTTATCCAAACAATATTTTAGCTTATAGCTAGCAGTTCGGTGTGGAACCACTAATAAGCTTAGCCAAACACCCTCTCAGTTTCCGCCCAAAACACTCCAAAAAGTTTAGGTTCTGCTGTTTTGCAAACCCACTTCGAAACACAAGCTGCTTCATGTTCTACCCTCTTATTGATTGATTTCACTGTTTTTCTTATGAATATTGTTCCCAAATATGTCCCAAACCTATCAATTTCATTGATGAAGCCTGCATGATTGTCAGTTTTTACATACCAAAACTCAAAATCTTCATGATATTAGTGCAACATGTTCAAGATGCGGAGACACCTTAGTTGATGTGGCTTCCATTGATGAAACCCATGGTTTGATTCGAAGTTTTCTGCTTAATCCTGAGGCCCCTTTCCTGAAAGTTGCAGTGTGGCAGAATTGCAAAAAGACCGGCTGCATACCCTGGCCATTGGTAGGGCTGGTTAGTTTTCTCAAATCAATTGCCCAGCCCATTTTTTCGTGTGCCCTAACGAATGGCATATACAGCAGCCCAATTTAATAGGTAAGGCTAGTGGTATACCTTTTCACCACCTTAGTGTCGCATAATATATCGACATTATACTGATATACTCTAGGAAATAGAAAACAATGAATTTTTTAGTATATATATATATATATATATATATATATATATATATATATATATATATATATATATATATATATATATATATATATATATATATATATATATACTAGGTTACAACCCGTGGTTCCCACGGGTAAAAAATTTATAAAAGATTTTTAAAATTTTGCTATTATTATGTATAAAATCTAAAATGTAGTTGTGTAAAAATAATTGTTATAATCATCAAATGCTCCTGTAATGATTTTTTTAGAATTACTAACAATATGGCCAACGCATATATTTACGACCTAATAATGGACGATTAACTATCGAACCTAATATGTAAATTGGCTTTTCCTTGTTTTAGTTTGAATAAAATCAAATTAAATTGGTTTTTCCTTGTTTTAGTTTGAATTAAATCAAATGCAATCTGGGAGTTCTTAGTTTGAATATTATCAAGATATAATTACAGGTAAAATATGGGTATTTTGCACATTTTTTTAGAAAAATTACAATTTTTACAATATTATTTAGAACTCATAAAATTTAAACTTTTTACAAATAAGTGCATCTAAACTTTTGAGAATAAAAACATTAAATTTAGAAAACATAAGACTGCAAAAAATAAAAATTGAAAAACTGGGCGTATAATTTACTAATATGAATATAATTACACCCGTATTAAACTTTAGAAAAAAACAACAACAAAGAATTCAACACAGTAAATTAGAAAAGGAACTACAATATTTATGTAGTTGAATATGTCATGATCAACTTCAAATACAAAAACTCTTGTTTACAACAAAATGTTCTTCAAAGTTTTATGCTTCCTCTTTGTAAACCCAACGCTCATACTTCCCATTCAAACAACCCTAACTTTAAATGCCACAACTGCCTAACTGTAAGAAATAAAAGTAGGATGCTATTAGAACCAAAGCAACATAAGTACACTGTTATATATTGTATTTTATCAAACAAAAAAATACACCATTTTCCTAACTTTTACATTTCAGCTTCAAACTTAAATATATAAAAACATTCTCCTTGAAAAATGAACAAATATAATGCATTTGACTTTTTATATTTTAATTACAGCCATGTTGTTTTCTTTTTTCTTAACTTCATGGTAATAAAATTGAGACTTATTATCTACATATCTTTAAACTTTAACGATTAGCTTTTCAGTAAAGTCAATACATTTAAAAAATTGGTTATCATGAGATTTGAAGTATAATAGTAAGCAATAAATTTAACCCGAAATTCCATCAAATCGTCATTAATTTAAATAAAGATTTTAGACTTTTAGAAACAACGTTCATTTGGGTCGATGGAGGACTTTCTAATTGATTAGAATTCTTGAATACATCTTTGACCATAACCTTGACTCGGTTTTTAGGTAATCCTATAACAAATTCATTTATCTTTTTTGCTTAAAGTTTTTTCTTACCAGTGACACCAACACCTGAATGTGGTACACCACAAACTATCTACCTGTATTCTTTGTTTTATTTAAATATGGCAACCTCTTTAAACCTAAAACCACAAAAACCCATAATCATCTTTCAAATATTATAAATTTCATTGCATATGAAATTGAAAGTATAACTTATAAAAACCAAAGAAACATAGTTTTCTTGATTCGTTATTTTAACCACAACCCTTTATTAGTAGACTTAGGGATGCAACGAATTCAACACATTTTGCATACTTCCTAAAAAGATAAATCGATTAAAATCATCAAATTCAAACAAAGCTCGAAAACAAAAATAGAGAAGAAACTGACTAATACCATAAGCTTCTCATGTGGTCACTTTGGATGCATCATGAGCTCGTAACGGCGACTGAAACAAAATTATATGGTTGAGAAATTGTGAGTTGAATAAGACACTCAATTTCTCATTTGGGTAAAAGACATAAATGCCCTCTTAAACTTATTTCACACACACAAACACATGCAGTTAACTTACTTCTTAATCCTGAGTCAGGGTGGCAACCTTTCTGATTCCAATCACCCAAACCGGCATAAGCCATGACAACATTATCTCAGTTTGATAACTTATCTGCAAAACACATAAATTTCAAAGAAATGCTAAATGTTTGTTACTTTCATGTAGTAAAAACCAAATTTACACAATCATTTCCCAACCACCTTTAATTGCATAAGTTTGTGCGGCAACAAACACATATACACGATTATAGAGGGGGGGGGGGGTCGACTACATGCTGTTTTTATTAGCTTATACTTTCATTTCATAAGGTTTGTAAAAACAATTGTATAAAAACGGAAACTTTATGATCATAGAAAACACTTTTATGGTTGTTAAAACTATAAAACTATTCATATAGTCATACCATGTTTTACAAGCAAGAACAAAAAGAACCGATTTTAATCAATAATCCAACCTCTCAATTTCACCCTTCCAGCTTTAATATATCGAATTACCGATTATCTAGTTTTAAGGCTTCTATACAATCAAATTTCAGACCTGTAACACAACTGATATTAGAGAGAAAAGAAGAGAAGGAGAGGTTGATGGAGTCAGTAGGTGACGATACCTGCAAATCGGCAACTAAAGACGAACATGGTAGGTTTTCGTTTTAAGGTTTGACCGCTCTCATAGGAGGATTAAACCTAGGGATTTGGGTATTTAAAATTCAAATCATTAAACACCTGAAGATAACTATGAAAGCTACCCTGGATTTCAAAAACAACGACATTTGTATTATTTTGGGCTTTGCAACTTATTAGGGTTCGAGTCTAGGGGTTCAATTCCGATGAAGGATCAATCTACCGGGTGAAACACCAGAACCTGAAAACACAAAAGGATCTACAAACCTCAAACACAAAATCCAGATAAAAAAAAGACCCGGAAAGACAGAAACGTTATAACCCAAAATCTTTGAAGATGATGAAAGAGATGACAAAGAAGAAAATACCTTATGATGGGTGAGGTGTGGCTAACGGCTTAGGGTTAGAAAGAAGAAGAGACTGTGATTGCCAAAGATATTTCGTAGGCGTAAAGCATCAAGGGCATTTTCGAAAATCCACATTGAAGTGAGTGGCAAAATTGGTATTTAACTCTGTATGAAATGAATGGTTTTGAGTGGACACGTGGCAAAATGGTTTTGTTTATTAGATAGGGAGATATATATATATATATATATATATATATATATATATATATATATATATATATAGAGAGAGTTATGTTCCAATGAGAACATTTTTCCCGTGAGAACATTTGAGAACATTTTTTAGCCTATTAGTTTAAAAAAAACACGCGTTTTTGTTTTCTAATTTTGTTCGGGGCTATTTCAATCCTAAAAGCCCTATCCACCTACCCCCAACCCACCCCAACCACCCACTTCGATCAATTCTAAAAGCGTGTACTTTCACTCCAGAACCACAGCACCACCACAGAGACCACCGGGAATTGCCGTCGCCGGAACCACCGCCTCTTCACTCCGACTCTCTCTCCCCATTGAAGATTATTGTGCGTTTAAAATCCCTCTGCCATCATTAAGTGACTTTTGGAGCCAAAAGCGTGTACTTTCACTGTCGCCGTCTCTATTCTACTGACCATGGCCAAACGTAGGTGCTTCTCCGATCAATTACCTAGGGTTTCGAAAGGTGATTACGATCGATTCAACATTGAGGCACTTTTGGATTTGTTATGTGATGTCCCCGATTCCGCTTTAATTGACGCCACATTCGAATTTAGGTCTACCGATTCCGATCAAAACGATTTTATCCAGCGTGTTCTCCACCTTAGATCCGTCCTGCTCGAAGCTCACAAGAGATTCCTTCATAAACACTCCTCCGTCCGTGATGCATTCATCTGGCCTTTCCATTTCTATTTTGATCTGTTTAGTATTCGTTTGGCCTCTCCCCGCATTCGAATTCAAGTTGCTTAAAGTCAATTGTTGTTGCAAGATGATCGATTCTGGAATATATATATATAAGGTCTGCTGATCAGCTTCTCTACCAAAACTGTAGATGATGATCTTTACAAAACACGGGAACATATGATTTTCAGTTAGAGTTATGTTTTATTTCCATTTAGAGATGAATTATTTTTAACTTTCAAACTTCAGTTAGAATAATAAAAAATTGATTGCAGCCAAAATGACACTTTTTTCACTGATAAATAATAGTAGTATCGGAATTTTCTTTCTGTATAAATAATATGGGTATCTATCTAAAAGTGAAATCTTTTGATGTTATATGTACTTGGGTATGGATTCTGCATTTATGTTTTAAATTTTGGAGAATAATCGATTAACTTAGCATATTCAGTTCTTATTGTTGGTCAAATTAGCATGTTCAGTTCTTAGTTCTTATTGCTGGTATGTTTTCCAGTTTGTTACTGATTATACATGCTTGATAAAATATTAAATTCTTCCTCATTGCAATACATCCAAATGCAATGAAACTACATTCTTTTTTTGCTATGTAGTTGATTTTTTATGTCCATCATGATATTTCTAATGTCCCACAGGTAAGTAATTTTCGTCTCGTCTATTTCAACTTGGACATGGTTCAGCTACCATACCATATAATTGCTATCAAACTATTGTATCATGTTTATTTCCATGTTTACCCCCTCGCCTAACCTTGATTACAATAAATTCTTGTAGATGTCCAATAAAGTCTATAGGCTGCATCTGAAAATCACTGAATAGGCTGAGAAAGTAAGTTTAGCCAGTTTCTTTTATGGCTAAACTTTTTAATTTTACCTATTTGACCTTTTATCTATAAACTATTTGTTAAATTGGACCGTTTTTTACATAAAAGTGTTGCTTATAAATTATAATCGTTAAATTTTCAATGTAAATTTGATAGTTTTTTATAATTTTTTCGATGTCGGCATGTTAGCTACAACGCTTGGAAGATATCGGTCAAAACCGAGAGTGTACACAGGATATATGAAATCCGGACCTGTTCTCTCCCAAAAGTAATTCATTTTCATTCTTTTTTATTATTATTAAAAGACCAAAATACCCTCATTCTATATTTTAAAATTTTAAAATACAAACATTTAATTTACTATAAAAAAGCTTAAATATTATACAACCTTTATTCATATTAATCACATATGATTTATGTGATTAAATCATAAAACTGCCACCACCACCCGCCACCACCAACCACCACCACCCACCACCCACCACCACCATCCATGACCACCCGCCATCACCCACCCGTCAACACCACAACCACCCACCACTTACCATAACCACCACTACCTGTCAGCCCCACCACCCTTCACCACTATTACCACCCACCACCTATAACCACCACCCACCACCACCACAAACCAACTATCACCCACGACCCCCATCACTTACTACCCATGACCACCACAGTCACCACCACCCATCACCACCCTACCCTAACTCCACTACTACCACCACCCACCATTATGCATCTCCACCGTAGGACCACCACCAACTACCTACAACCACCAACACTATATGTGATTAAATTCATATAATGGCATAAATCATGTGTGATTATATATATCTAATCACATATGATTTATATAAACAAGATTAGTTTTCATGTTTTCCATTCAATAATTTTTCTCATGTATTTAATCATATCTGATTATATGTATTTAATAACATATGATTAATGTGAACAAAGATTTGTTTTCGCATTTTTGATTCAATGGTTGTTCTCTTATATATAATCATATATGATTATATGTATCTAATCACATATGATTTATATAGACAAGATTCATTTTTGTCCATATACATCATATGTGATTAGATATATATAATCACATGTGATTAGATGTATTTAACCGCATATGATTAAAGTTGGCAAAGAACAATTATTGAATCAAGAACACGATAATAAATCTTGTCCACATAAATCATATGTGATTCAGTAGTTGATCTCATGTATTTAAATACATATAATTACATAAATCATATATGATTATATGTATTTAATCACATAAATCATATGTGATTAAATACATATAATCACATGTGATTATATGTATTTATATACATATGATTTATGTGGTCAAAGAATAACTTTTGAATCTAGAACACACAAACGAATCTTGCGCACATAAATCATATGTGGTTATATACATATAATCACATGAGATTAAATACATGATAATACTGAATCGAAAATGTAAAACGAATATTCTCTGTATAAATCATATGTGATTAGATATGTATAATCACATGTGGTTAAATACAATAACAACAATTAAGTCGGGAATGTGAAATTAAAACTTGTCCACATAAATCATTTGTGAGTAGATACATATAATCACATTTGATTATATGTATTTAATTACATATGATTTATATGGACAATATTCACTTTTACTTTTTCGATTCAATGATTGATCTCGTGTATTTAATCACATGTGAAAAAAAATCTTGTCCACATTAATCATATGTGATGAAATACTTATAATCACATGTGATTAAACACATGAGAAAATTATTGAATCGAGAATTCGAAAATGAATCTTGTACATATAAATCATATGTGATTAGATACATATAATTACATGTGATTAAGTACATGAAAACAACTATTAAATCATGAAAGTGAAAATGAATTTTATCCATACAAATTATATGTTATCAGATACATATAATCACATGTGGTTATATGTAGCCAATCACATATGATTGATACAGACAAGAATCGTTTTCGCGTTTTCGATTCAATATGTATTTAAACACCTGTGATTAATATGGACATATTGAATCATATTTGATTAAATACATATATTTACATGTGATTATATGTATCCAATCACATATGATTTATGTGTAGAATATTCATTTTCGTATTCTCGATTCAATAATTGTTCTTTGTCCATTACTTAATCATATAAATCATATATGATTATCCACCACCACCTACAACCACTATAAATCAACTATCACCCACAACCCTCATCACCTACGACCCACCACCACCACCACCCACCCACCCACACCACCTGCCACAACTATACCCACCCACCACCACCACACCCCACCATCACCAAGCATCGCCACCATACGACCACCACCCACTACCTATAACCACTAACATTATATGTGATTAAATACATATAATTACATAAATCATGTGTGATTATATGTATTATTTATATGTATTTAATCACATAAATCATATGCGATTAAATACATATAATCACGTGTGATTATATTTATCTAATCAGATATGATTTACATAAACAAGATTCGTTAAAACAAATATTTTCCTAATAAATCACATATGATTAAATACATAAAATCACATGTGATTAAACTCAATACCCACCACCACCACCGCCGCCACCTACCACTTATCACCCACCACCTATCACTACTCACCACTATCCACCACCCATTTTATTCATATTTGATTCAATATTTGTTCTTGTGTATATAATATGTATTTCATCACATATGATTTATATTGAGAAAATCCATTTTTGTCCATATAAATCATATGTGATTAGATATATATAATCACATGCGATTTATATTGAGAAAATTCATTTTTGTCCATATAAATCATAAATACAAGAGAAAATTTATTGAATTGAAAGAGAAAAAATAAATCTTGCCCAAATAATGATATGTGATTGGATACATATAATCACATATAATTTATGTGGATAATATTCATTTATTAGTTCGTCTCATTTATTTAATCACAAGTGATTATACGTATTTAATCACATATGATTATGTGTATCTAATCACATATGATTTATGTGGCTAAGATTCTTTTTTGCGTTCTCGATTCAATAATTGTTTTTTCCCACTTTAACCATATGTGATTAAATACATTTAATCAGATGTGATTATATGTTTCTAATCACATATGATTTTATTTGGAAAAAACAAATCTTGTCTCTTTAAATAATATATGATTAGATAGATACAATCACATGTAATTATATACACATTACAAATATTGAACCAAGAACGTGAAAACAAATTTTTATCCAAATTAATCATATGTGATTAAATACATATAATCACATGTAATTATATCACATATGATTTATGTGGACATAATTCATTTTTGCTTTGTCAATTCAATAGTTGTTCTCATGTATTCTATCACATGTGATTATATGTATAATCGTATGTGATTAAGTACATGAGCACAACTATTGAATCGAGAAGGAAAAAATAAATCTTGTCCACCTCAAATCATATGTGATTATATACATATAATCACATGTGATTAATTACACAAAAGCAATTATTCAGTCGAAACCGCAAAAATAAATATTGTCTACATAAATCATATCTGATTAAATACATATAATGACATGTGATTATATGTATCCAATCATATATGATTTATGTGGATGAGATTCATTGTCACATTCTCGATTCAATATTTGTTCTTTATCCACTATAATCATATGTGATTAAATAATATAATCATATGTGATTATATGTATCTAGTCACATATGATTTATACGGATAAATAATAACGATGTCTATATAAATCATATGTGACTAGATACATATAATCACATATGATTATATACACAAGAACAACTATTGAATCGAGAACACAAAGATAAATATTGTCAACATATATCATATGTGATTAAATGCATATAATCACATGTGATTATATGTATCTAATCACATAGAATTTATGTGGAAAATATTTATTTCCGCGTTCTCGATTCAGTTGTTGTTCTTGTGTGCTTAATTACAAGAGATTATATATATCTACTTAGATATGATTTATATGGACAATATCAATTTTCACATTCTTGTTCAATAGTTGTTCTTGTATATTTAGTCACATATGATTTCTGTACACAAGATTCATTTTCGCGTTTTTGATTAAATAATTTTCTTTTTCCACATTAATCATATGTGATTAATATATACAATCACATATGATTAAATACGTCAAAAAAATATTGACTCATGAATATTATCAATATAAATCATATGCGATTTGATACATATAATCACATATGATTAAGTACATGAGTACAACTATTGAATTGAGAAATAAATAATGAATCTTGTCCACATAAATCATTTGTGATTAAATACATATTGTCACAACTAGCATTCTAGCTAGGAAATTTTGTACTCTTGTAAACATTATCTACTGTAAACTCGTAAACCCTAATTCATGTTGTGCTTGAAATTCAACCCACTTTCATGAAACTTAACTTTTTGGGCCATAATGGGCCTAAAATGGGTTGGTTTACCTTAATGGGCCTTGTTGGGCCATAACAAATCCAATAAGCCCTAATGGGCCGTAAAACTCATTCTTTTATGCAATTTGGGCCGTAAACTACCCAATGGGTCCAATGGGCCGAAAAACCATTAATTTGGGCTCCATATTATGGACTCTAGCACAAAAGGCCCAAGCCTTTCCTTCCTTTCTCTCTCTCTCTCGGCGAAAGTAGATAACCAAAAAAAAGGGAATTAAGGGGATTAAGGAGGGTTAGCCACCTCCTTATTACATGTTGGACTTCCATGCAAGTTCACATGTCTCCATGGAACCATCCTTTCATCTATCTCTCTCTGCTCCCTCTCTTCTCTTCTTGTTTCGGCCGAAGAGCACCCAACACCCACACCAAATTCATTTTTAAAACACTCACTATTCTCTTAAGAACACCTTTCATTCCTCCATCAAAAATTCGAGATCTAGGGCATTTCAAGGAGGTTCTTCCATAAGAAATCATTATCTTTGGTAAGTCTTTACACATCCAAGCTTCATAACTTCACTCCCTTGTTAGATCATTCCTTTACACAAAGTTTTTGGTGTGTATACTCTTAGAAATCTTCTTGAGTTCGAGATCTACTCAAGGAAGTTGCTAGGACCAAACTCTTCCATTTTCTTTCTTCAAAACCGAAGCAACAAACCTAAGGTGAGTTCATACCCCTCTATTTTCGGTTTTCATATGTTTTATGGGGGAGAATGCAAGTAAAATGTGAAGATCTATGTGTATTTGTATGATATGTGTGATTTCTTGTGTTTTTGTGATATATATGTGCTAAAAATGAAAGATATTTCGAGATCTATAGTTCAAAAAGGAAAAATATGTGACCTAGTTCATATTTCACTTAACATGTCAAGATAAACTAATATACAAGCTTTAAAAT
Source organism: Lactuca virosa (assembly GCF_052849685.1). NCBI lineage: Eukaryota > Viridiplantae > Streptophyta > Magnoliopsida > Asterales > Asteraceae > Lactuca > Lactuca virosa. Next base: position 91,203,644 of record NC_136434.1, read on the forward strand.
AACACACTACAACATAAAACTCATTATTGGACTATTTTTGTCAAATAAACAAAAGTTTGGGAAAAAGTTGTCATTTACGGTTTTTACAAGGTTCAAAATGTCAAAACAGTTAAAATGGAAATTGCTATGAATATTATGTTTTTCAAAAGACTAAAAATGAAATTTGTGGCTTATTGGGCTAAATTTTGGGCTTTTCGGCCCATAGGCCCAAAGTTGCGAAAAATATGGATTTAAGGGGCTGAAATGGTAAATTTCTCAAAACAGTGGGTAGAAAGGTAAATAAATCTATTTCTGGGGTTTAAAATGATCATATTTGTTAAAAAGGATTGAAAATGCAAAGATTTTGGATTATGGGTAAAAAGTGTAAAAACTGCGAAAAAGGTGGACTAAAATGCAAATCTTTTAACTAAAGGGTTGAAACTTTCTAAAATTTACTTTTGGGCTTAAAACATTATTTAAATAAGTGTTTGGGTCAAAAATGTCAAGAAAAATGGTTCAAGGACCTAAAATGTCATTTTTTTATAAAAAGGGCAAAAATTGCCAACTTTACAAAATAAGGGGCTGAATAGGTCAAACTAATGTTTTTGGTCAATTATGTTGATAATAATAATAATTGGGTCAAAATACACAAAACTTTATAACTTAAGGGTTGTAAATAGAAAAATAACTATTTTATAAATCTATAAATCGTTATAAAACAAATTCGTGATTTATACGACATATCGATTAAACAACTCACAACATTAATTCTATGCAAAACAAGTAAACGTTCAAATGGTTGGGCTTGAGAGATTCTAATCATGCTTAATGGGCCTTCGTGACTCATTAACATGGCTTTTGGGCCCAACATAAATAATACATGTTATTGGGCCTCTTGTGACCCAATTACATGCTTAAGGGACCCTCAATGGTTTTTACATGCTATTGGGCCTCAGTGGCCCATTAGCATTACTAGTATGGTCCAAATAAATCATATGCGAAATGGGCCAACGCGCTTATCGTATACTCGACAGCCTTAAATAACATACGAAATTAGTAGGGCCTAGTAGTCCTCTTCTCCTCGTCTGTTAGGCTTACCTTCTCTTCAAGTAAAATAAAATTAGATCATTAATCAAGGTTAATCAAATTCATGTGGATTGAGTGAGTAATAACGGGTGACACCAATAAGTGTCGGTCGTCGTCTGTAGTTGTAATCAAAGTCTCCTGGAGGGAAAGCGAGAGTTTGTGTATAGATCTATACGGGGGTGACTCCCCCACACCTAAGCTGTTCGCTACAGTTAGACTAGGCCAGTCTAGGGTGACAAAGTCTTAAGATCAAATTTTGGTGTTCATTAGAATACCAAGACAGACGAACTAGTCATTATCATGCATGGTTATAACGACTCACGTAGAAATCCGACATCATTAATCAAGGGAAATCGTATTCATTCGATGTAACGATTCAATAAAGCAAAAACAATCATAACTTTTTATCGGAAGTCATCGGGTTTTCCGGGGAAACCAATCTTACTCATTTGTACTTTCAAAAACTATAATGCAAAACTTCTCATTTATTCACGTTTTGAAATCATTCACGCATATACTTACAGGATCATCACCACATTTTCAAGAAAAGTTTTAATACATAAAATATCGGATTTTCTGGGTTTTACAAATGACATAAACTGCTTTACATCAAACACACTTATGAACTCACCAACATTATATATGTTGACCGTTTTCAAAATAACTTGTATTCTCAGGTAATCGTTAAACAAGGAAGCATCCGGTGTGTTGAAAGTTCTTTCGTAATTGCTAATCACCAAACTCTTTATATTTTGGAATCATGTAATGTAAACCTTGTACTTGATGTAAACATTGCCAGTTGTACTATGTAATGGTTGGTGATGCATGTGTTATGTTTCATATATATTCATTGTGATGATATTTCAATTTAAGTCAGGCGAGCCCTAGGACGTTTCCGCCGTCTGGTTCGGGGGTGTGACAGGTTGGTATCAGAGCTCTGTTTATAGTGAACTAGCATATCTAACCACACATTGATATGCAACTATAAACCCAACAAGGGACTAAATAACTCTGAACAAAACAAATAAAATAGACTAATAAACACTCTTATTTGTGCGACTTAGAAAAATGAACATAATAACAAATCAAAGAAGATGATTGGGAGAACCTGACATCCCGGTTAAGCCAGAACTGTTCACAGCTGTATTAGGGATGAATGTAGCCTGATCAACTACATTTCTTCGTAATACAACTATCACATGCCCTGGAACGATCGCGATGGTCAGTAAACCCAAGGCATACCCTATTGTTAATCAAGACGAATGCATTAATCCAATTTTATAACAACTAAGAATATTTTAGGATTAATAATAGCTTATTCATATACCTCATTACGTGTTCCCCCTCACAGTCACCATGGAAGAGGAGCATCAGGGCATCCAGTTTCATCAGGTCTTGGTGGCCCATGGGATGATTGAGGACGACCTGGGGGAAGAGCAAGGGAGAGCACACGGCGTGGACCCGACGAGAACAATCGCGACGGTGGTGGTTGGGTGGTGATGGTGGTGGCGGGTGGTGGTTGGTAGTGGTGGGTGGGTAGTGATGGGTGATGGGTGTTGGTTGGTGGTGGTGGTTAGTGATGGGTGGTGGTGGCGGGTGGTGGTGGTGGGTGGTGGTTGGTGGTGGTGGCAGGCGGTGGAGGTGGGTGGTGGTGGTAGGCGGTGGTGGTTGGGTGGTGATGGTGGAGGGTGGTGATGGTGGTGGCGGGTGGTGGTTGGTGGTGGTGGGTGGGTGGGTGGTGGGTGGTGGTGGTTAGTGATTGGTGGTGGTGGCAGGTGGTGGTGATGGGTGGTAGGTAGTGGTTGTGGGTGGTGGTTGCAGGCGGTGGCAGGTGGTGGTGGTTGGGTGGTGATGGTGGTGGGTGTTGATGGTGGTGGCGTGTGGTGGTTGGTGGTGGTGGGTGGTGTGTAGTGATGGGTGGTGGGTGGTGGTTAGTGATGGTTGGTGGTGGCGGGTGGTGGTGGTGGGTGGTGTTAGTTGGGTGGTGAGTGGTGTTAGTTAGTGGGTTTTTTAATTGTTTTTAACTATTTTTTGATTTATATGAATATTATTTTATAATTTTAATTAAAAAAATTGTGTGGTCCAAATTTGTTCTCAAATGTTCTCGCGATAAGAAATGTTCTCGATTGAATGCTCCCCTATATATATATATATATATATATATATATATATATATATATATATATATATATATATATATATATATATATATAGAGAGAGAGAGAGAGAGAGAGAGAGAGAGAGAGAGAGAACGGCGGGCAAACTATCATTAAAACAAGAGAAAAAACAGAAAGGCAAAAGCGAGAAACTCGAGCCTAATTACAAGAAACATTCTAAAATAGGTGATGAGTTCCAAGCGCCAACTTAAAGAATTACAGTTGGACCTATTTTTAATCCAATTAAAAGTAAATAAGCTAATATCATCAGCCGTAAACATGATCGCCCGCCTCTTATTTATGAAAATCCAAGCATTCATCGCCTTCCAAATCAACCAAAGAGTGGTGTAAACTAAAGACAACATCAACTTCCTCATCTTTTTACTTCCAGTAGTTGATTTGAGGAGCTCCATCAAGTCATCACATGAGTTCGGTAGCCTAACAAGAAGAGTGGACCATCTCGCCAACCAATTCCAAAGAACCAGAGCAAAACAAGAACAAGAGAATAAAACATGATCTACACACTCCTCAACTTCTTGACAGAAGGGACAAAGGGAGGAAGACAAAGCAATACCATGCTTTGAAGGTTCAAAAATATCGGAATCCTATTTTGAATTAACCTCCAAACAAAACAATTGACTTCAACGGGACCCATTTGACCCATTTAAAAAACTCCATGTTGCCGCCCCTGTTGGAATGCTTTGTTAACAGGCTCCTAATGTTGCTAACAGAGAAGACATCACCCTCAACACCTCCCCAAATCCATCTATCGGTGTCACCTCCTGTAGCAAATTGAAAATCAGCCAATTGATCCAGTAAAGTAAAAAACTGTTGGGTTTCCCTTCCCCTTCTGATATACCTCGACCAATCCCATGAGTAATTCAAGATTTGACCATTAACAATGTTTACTCTCTCATCCACACAACAATCTTTTTTTTCAATAGCATAAATATTAGGAAAAACATATCTGAAGGCAACATTATCACACCAACAATCCTTCCAAAAGAAAGTAATATTTCCTTTTCCAACCACCCTTTTAAAAAGATCAGCAAACCGAATACCCATATTCTCAAATTCACCTTCAATTTGTGAGATATCCAGCCAAACACCTTTGATAGACTTCTTAGAAATCGGTCTACCATCAATAAGCTTTAAATTATGAATTGACTTAATACAAGAGAACCAAAATGTAACGCTCGTTTCAGGTATCATCTAATTTTCAAGATTTTAGGGGTTTGGACTGGAACTCGACAAGTTGGGGAGCTCCAACTCGTCGAGTAGAAATCGTTTTGGAGGTGGGACTCAGGGTCTACTCGAAGAGTTGGAAGGCCCCAACTCGACGAGTAGACACTGTAAAGGAAAACCCTAATTTTCAGGGATTTGTACCACTATTTAAGGAACTTATGGCTCATTTGTAGCCTCCCTCATCGTCCTTACAGCCCAGAGAAACCCTAGATCGAGCCTTATACCTTCTTGTGTGTGTGAGAAAGCTTTGGTGAGTGATTTTGGTGTGGTTGTGAAGGAATTTGGAGCTTGAAGAGGTTGGAGTAAAGAGAGAGGCAGTAGATCCGACATCTACTCTATTTTGGCAACTACCTTGAGGTATAAAGTTGCTACCTTGACTACTATTTGCTTAGATCTCATCTTGTGAAAGTATATTGTCACTTTTGGTGCATAATGGTGTCATTCTCGGGTTTGAACTTGTCATGAGGATATGGTTTTCAGATCTGGACACCTCTAGGCCTCCATGGACATAAAGTTGCCCACTTTATCTAGTCTAGGCCCTTTTCCATGCCCTAAACCTTGTATGAACCTTAGTTTTAGTGTTTTAGCCTTTTGAGGCCTTGCATGCACGTAAAGTTTGCAGCTTTACGTGGTAACTACACCATGGGGGTTGGATCTGTAGTTTGGAGCCTTGGATTCAACTGGAAAGGACTAAACATGAAAAAGGATGAAGGAATTCGACGGGTTGCTTAGCCAACTCGACGAGTTGGGCAGGGTTTACCCTTTTCGGGATTCTGAGTGATCTCGGTGAGCTGATTAGAGTTTTCGGTCTCTTGACTCGAGTTTTCGGTCTAGAGCTTTCGGTCTCCTGGACACTAAAGAACACGACGAGTTACTCAAGTAACTCAGTGAGTTGACTCGAGATTTCGGTTTTATGGACTCTGAAGGAACTCGACGAGTTGCTAGACGCACTCGACGAGTTGGGATCAACATGGACTGTTGACCTTGACTGTTGACTTGGACTTTGACCAGGGTTGACCAAGTTTGACTTGGAGGGTATTGTTGGTATCTCGAGATTTTGACAAAGCTAGTCACATGATGATTGTAGGCAGTTGAGTTGTAGCTGCACGTTGGGAGCTATCATATCTTATCAGTTCAGCATTCTTGAGAGGTGAGTATCCTCACCATACCAATGGGTCGAAGGCACCAGGGCCGGCCCATTTTATGATATGTGGTATACTAGTTGAGGCAGTGATATGTGGCATGCTAGTTGGTTATATGCTAGGTGGTATGCTAGTTGTATATGTGGTATACTTGCATGAAAGACCATGGGGGAGTCCATGGCGCTTGGATGTAAGACCATGTCGGGGAGCCCATGGTTTTTCAGGTAAAGACCATGGGGGAGCCCATGGCACTCGGATGTCAGACTATGTGGGGGAGCCCATGGCTTTCCAACTAAAGACCATAGGGGAGCCCATGGCACTCGGATGTCAGACCATGTGGGGGAGCCCATGGCCTTCCAACTAAAGACCATGGGGGAGACCATGGCACCTAGGTGTAATACCATGTGGAGGAGCCCATAACATCCTGGAGTAAGACCTTGGGAGGAGCCTACGTCATCCTTTATATGTTTGTATGCATAGCTTGTGGTATATGAAGCTTTTATAGCTAATATGGATTATGTGATTATGTGGATTGTATGACGTGTGCTCTGGGGAACTCACTAAGCATTAGCTTACAGTTTGTTGATTTGTTTCAGGTACTTTAGAGCCTAAGGGCAAGGGCAATGTTTGATGGCACGACGTGCACTCTCTGGCACTTCACTTGGGGACACTTTAATATTTGAAATAAAATGTTGATGTTATGGATTTTGAAAAGAATTGTCATTGAGATTTCATATTTTATGGGAATGTTTTGATTAATTAAAAATGAAAATTTTATTTGGAAATTTGGGTGGTAACACAAAAGGAATTATACCCTTTTTTCAATCTCCACCACCATTTTGCTAAGAGTGCCAAATTAGCCGAGTCAAGACATCCTACACCAAGGCCTCCCATGTTTTTTGGTTTAGTGACAACGTCCCACACCACCCAACTGATCTTTATTTTTTCCCCATCACCTCCCCATAAGAACCTCCTTCTAATACCTTCGAGATTATTAATGACTTTTTTTGGGGCTCTTAAAAGAGAAAAAAAATACAAAGGGAGGCTACTTAGAACGGAATATATATATATATATATATATATATATATATATATATATATATATATATATATATACACTTAGGTTCAAATGAGAACAATTATATAATTGAGACTGCGAGAACAAATCTGGGCCAAATATATACTTTTTCTTTTTGCTACAAAACCTTCCCGTGTACCGGCGCAACGGAGGAACTTAATATTCATACGTGAATATAAACCATCACCACCACAACTAACGCAACCACCACTATACCACATGTTTCTTTTTGCCGTAAAACCCTCCAACGTACCGGCACGACGGAGGAACATACCGAGATGACGGAACAGATAATATTCATATATGAATAAGTATATGCTTATTCTCAAGTGATTATTTATATATTAATATACATATATATTCATATATTAATATACTTATTCGTATATGAATATTATCTGTTCCGCCGTCCCAATACATTCCTCCATCGCACAGGTACGTTAGAGGGTTTTGCAGCAAAAAGAAATATGTGGTACAATGGTGGTTGCGTTAGTTGCGGTGGTGGTGGTTTATATTCACGTATGAATATTAATTTCCTCCATTGCACCGGTACGCGAGAGGGTTTTACGGCAAAAAAATATATGTGGCCCAGATTTGTTTTCGTGTTCTCGATTTCATAATTGTTCTCACTTGAACCTTCCCCTGTATATATGGGGAAAAGTTCAATAGAGAACCATTATAAGTAGTTTTCCAAGAAACCAAATATTTTTTCAAGGTTTTAGAGCTTATTCTTTATCGAAAAAAAACTAAAAATATCTAAACTTATAATTTCACATTGTGAATGCTAAAAAAATAAATTATATATTTTTCGGATTGACCGTGTGAATTCAGATTCACATTGTGAATCTACACAGATTCACACTGTGAATTTGACGAAAACAAAAAGTAAATTTTTTTTCGAATTTGATATTATTGGAAAATAAGCTCCAAAGGTTGAAAAAATATTGGTTCATTGGTTCCATGGTTAATAATGGTTCCCTATTGAACATCAACATATATATATATATATATATATATATATATATATATATATATATATATATATATATAGGTCTAGTTTATTTTGTTTCTTATATTTATTGTGTGCTAGAATGCACCAATAGGAATTTAGTAAATTAAATAATTATTTAATTAAATAAATATAGATATTAAATGATTTCAATAATTATATGTATATTAAACGATATCCATAATTATAATTCTCTTTTTATAAAAACTAATTAAATCCGTCATTAATGTCAGCAATAACATTCTTTTGGAATGAATTCGCATCTAGGTTTTTATATATGAGTTCGTATTTTGTTTCAGGACTCACTCACTTAAAATACAATAAAGTTGCATGAAATATGAAGAACGAGAGTGTATTCTACTAGAATACACTCTCATTCTATTGAAATACACTCTCATTATTCTATATATGAATTCATTCCGAAAGAATATTATTGTTGACATTAATGACGAATTTAATTAGTTTCCATAAAAATGAGTTATAAGTATGGATAACATTTAATATACATATAATTATTACTAAATTCTTATTGGAGCATTCTAGCATACAATAGATGTGAGAAACATTTGAACCTACCTCTCTCTCTCTCTATATATATATATATATATATATATATATATATATATATGTATATATATATATATATATATATATATGATTTAATAATAAATTAAAAAAATAGTAAATTACAATCTTGGTCCTTGTTCCTTACTTGATATAATAGTTTTGGTCTAACTTTTGACAAAATAACATCAAAAGTCCCTATTAAGGGTTTTGATAACACCGGTGGTCCTCCTCACTTAACGACGTATATTTTTCATCCATTAATAACCTTTGCACATATTAAAGGGGCATATTGGTAAAATCATATCTCCAATCTCTTAATACGTTTAAGATGTGATTTTACTGTTGGGGTATGAAGTCTTGTCTAACATTTAAAGCATTTATAATTTAATGGAGCATTTGACAAAAGAACAGATCATCTGAGAAGGTCAGACTAGAAGACAACAAGAGCCTAGATATTATAGGTGTTGGGGATGTGGTCATATGAGTGAGAGGGAAATAAAGATGTTTGCCTCCAAAGGAAGACTTCCAGATCTTAAGAACATGACAGTGGATTTCTGTGAGCCATGTGTTCTTGGAAAAGGTAAGAAGGTTACTTTCGCAAAGATGGGGCATCTGCCCAACACAGGGAAATTTAGAGCTTGTTCATTCAGATGTTTATGGTCCCGCTTCAGTTTCTTTAATGGAAGGATCACGATATTGTGTTACCTTCATCAATGACTGCACAAGGAAAGTTTGGGTTTTTGGAAATTGTTGGATGATATTCAGGTCAATGAGCGCACATGGAAGGATCACAGTATTGGATGAGGCCGCAGTGGTATCCTTGGATGATATTCAGGTCGATGAGCACCTGAACTATGTTGAGAGGCCGGTGGCTATCCTGGAAAGGAAGGTAAAGGTTTTGCGTAGCAAGTAAGTACCTTTGGTGAAGGTATGTTGGCAGCACCGGAGGGGCTCCGAGTGGACCTAGGTGCCAGAGGCTGAGATGTGGGAGAATTATCAAGATTTGTTTTCTACAGCAGACTTCGAGGGCGAAGTCTAGTTTAAGTAGGGGAGAGTTGTAACACCCCGATTTCTGGTATGTATGCTTTTGCCCCTTCATTTATCAAGTTTGGCATTTTTGGCCCTTTAATTTGGTACGTAGGTCGTACCACTTGGTACGCTCAGCGTACTGGCTAGAGTTGGATCGGGACAAGCGGGTGATTATGTTAGGCGTACGTGTGTCTTTCAAAAACCCTAATGAAGGGTGTTCACCCTATATATTCATCTTTAAACTTTTAGGGTTGGCCTCATCTTTTGTCCCTCAACCTCCAGAAAACCCTAAACGTCCCCTAACCACCATTTTGCATCTTTGAGCTTGTGAAGTGAAATTTGTGTGTTTTTGGTCCATCCTTGAAGAACCAAGAAGAGAGTGAAGTCCATAGCTTTGTGGGAGATTTGAGATCCAAAACTCTCCATCACATTACAAGCTTCTTAAGGTATAAAGTTCAAACCTTGACTTGTCAATGTCTAGTTTCCTTTATGAGTAGATTTGGTTCGCTTTGGTCCCTTTCTTCATGGATTTATGGTTTGGGTCGACTTGATGGGATCATTTGTCTAGACCTGACCTTGTTAGAGGTCTCCTTGGCATAAATGTGCCAACTTTATGGGGTTTTGGTCATCTTTCATGAATTAAGACCTTCATTAAGTCATTTCTAAGCTAAATAGCTTCATATAGCCATGCATGAACGTAAAGTTAGCAAGTTTATGTGTTATTTCAGCTTATGGAAGTCAGATCTACGTTTTGGAGCCTTATCTTAAGGTATTAAGTGCTTAATGGGACTTTTGGCTTAACAGAGGAGTACGCTGGGCATACAAGCCAATACACGCAGCGTATAAGCCCTAATGCGAGTACGCGTAGCGTACAGCTGAGTAGGCTCCGCATACTCAGCCTGTGGGCTTTGCGGTTTTGGGCTTCGAGTTTGAGCCACCTTTTTGGCTTAGATGCTTGGGTCCTCTTTTGGTCATCTGAGTGTTGATGTTTTGGGCCAAATGAAGGATTGGGCCTTAGGGAAAAGTGCAAGATGGAGTTGGGCCTAATTTGGAAAATTAGGCAATAATGGGCCTTAAATGGTTATTTAATGGGTGGGTCTTTTTGAATCAAGATTTGGGCCTGGGTCTTAGCCTAATTGAAGAATAAGGGTTAAAGTAGTCATTTACCCTAATTTTGGACTATCAGCTTAGATTGTAATGCAAGTATTGATTGGATGATTTTATGTTGTGTTAGTGCGGGGATTTTGTAAGCTAGCAGCTGGAGACTTCCATTGCGATTTCAGCAGTGTGAGGTGAGTGTACCTCTCTGTACTTGTTGGGTCGAAGGCACCAAGGCCGACCCTTTTGGATGGTTATCCTGGTTATTGGATGATTGAGTATTTTAGTGATATGTTAGATCTGTATCTTGATATATAGGATGATGTTATGCTTAGTGATCTATAAGACTTGTCTGTTTGTTATTGAATGGTTAATTGCATGTTTATCTGTTTTATATATATATATATATATATATATATATATATATATATATATATATATATATATATATATGTGTGTGTGTGTGTGTGTGTGTGTGTGTGTGTCGACACGGTGTATGAGTGGTTGGGTTGAGGCGGACCAGCTTTGTGATGAAGGCCAATAGACACAGGGCATCCCAGATAGACTGAAGGCCAGTGGGGCATACCAGTCAGGCCGAAGGCCCGAGGAACGTTCCGGATAGGTTGAAGGCCCGATGTGGCGTACCAGTTATGATGAATGTTCTGTGAGCATAACAGATAAACTGTAGGCTGGTGGGGCGTTCCAGTCAGACTGAAGGCTCTGTATGCATACTCTTTATTATATTATTCTGGCTTTGTGTGTTGTGTTGGTACTTTTGGGGAAAACGCACTAATCTTTGGGCTTACAGTTTTGGATTATGTTTCAGGTACCTCAGAGGATCGCGGAAAGGAGAAGGCGTGATCGTGCACCTCCTCATGCTATGTTTTGTGATGTTGGGAAAAACTCTGATGATAAACATGTTTTGAAAATTATGATGTAAACAGTTATGAGTTTGGTTGGTTTGAAAAGTTTAAATTTTTATGAAATTTTATGAATGTTACAAGTCGGTATCAGAGTCTTCGTTTGAGCGAATTGGAGGAACACTCGTGTGAATCCAGTCTGAAACTAAGGAAAAAGGTTTTTAAAATAATTTTCAAATGGTTTTCAAAATAATTGAGGAGGATGCAAGGTGTACGATCTGCTGAAGCCAGTAAGTGACCCCAAATTACCACACAAGTTATTTGAGATTATGTTATGTTATGATTAGAACAACATGTTAGTGATAAGATAGGGACCTCAAGAATCGTATGATAGAATTGCCTAATATTTGATGCCTTATCTTGTGTAGAGTACCATATTGATTGTTGTGTGACTCTTTCATGTGTGAATTAGCTATTGAATGAATGTGCTAAGTCGCATATTGCACGGGTTTAACGGTCTTAGGGTAGGGATTTGGTCCTACTGTGCAACTCTTGTTTGAGTCCAACCGTTGTGGGATTGAATCCTTTAGCCTAAGGTTGTTTAATTCATATAGTATATGATAGTGTTCATGTAATAGCTATCTGGCACCATTGGAGGGTCGTGTGGAAGTTAGTAGTAGGATGAGTTATGTGGGGTCAGCCGGCCAATCAAGATATGTGTAGCTTTCCTCTAGGAAGTGAGGATAGAGAGCATGAGTATGATAGAGTGCAATGTATTGTTAGGGTTGTTGTGATGATCATCTGGGAGAACTAAGGGCAGGTGTGGAAGGTAGTATGGGCCCGTACTACTGAAAGCACATGACCTGTACGCATGACAGAGAAGTCACAACCCATGGGGTTTGTTAGGAGTTGGTTCCCCTGTTATGTTATGTGGATTATCTGATATCTCCCTGGTGTATTTTCAGTATGATGACTAAAAGACGAGTTGAGGTCGGATCCAGATCGGGATCAGGAGCTGGCAGGCAGATTGGAGCTGATGAGTTGGATGTCAGGATTATTGAGATCCTCCATGGGGAGGTTGTGGCCATCGTCCGGGATCAGATACCAGAGTTATTTTGGTGTATTAAGACCGGGATGATGGAGTTCTTTGATGACAAATGCACAACCATTGTTGAGACTGTTGTTGCTGCAGCCTCCGCAGCCGTGACAGCTGCAGGTGTTGGACCGGGTCGGGTTTTTCAGTATTGGGACTTCGATAATACGAAGCCCTTGACTTCCGATGGAGTTCAGGACCCGATCATAGCCATGCAGTGGCTATCTGATGTTGAGGGATGCTTTTTCACCTGCTCTTGCCCAGCTGACAAGAAGGTCATGTATGCTCTAAACCTCTTGAGTCTGGAGCGAAGGATTGGTGGAGACTTGTTACGGGATCATATTCTGCTGAGCATAGGACTGCGGTATCTTGGGATCAATTCATGGAGATGCTTCATACTCGTTATGTGTTGAGGGTTCAGTGTGAGAGGTTGGCCCATGAGTTTTTGGATCTGAGGCTGGGTTCGGAGTCGGTGACGGTGATCACCAAGATGTTTACTGAGAGGCCCATGTTTTGCCCTGAGTTTGCTTTGGTGCAGGCTCAGATGACCCGCTATTTAAGCATGCTCAAGACAGATATTAGGCAGTTTGTTTCCACCCAACGATATGACTCTTTGTAGGAGATGTAGGAGGCCACTAGGCGGCGTGAGATTGAGATAGAGCTACAGACGAGAGAGCAGAGACCGGACCCGTCGCAGTCGTAGCTAGCGCTAAAGGTGTTCAAAGCCGCTGATTCTAGGTCTAGGGGTCAGCAGGGGTCGCATTTGTGGGAAGTGCGGAAAGGTTCATGACGGGGTTTGTCAATCAGGAGGGGCACTATGAAATGGATTGCCGCCAGTTGGCCCCTGTCCAGAGTACTAGGATCTGCTATCATTGTGATCAGGTTGGCCATGTAAAGGTCAATTGTCCGTTGCTTGCCTCCAAGCCGACGCAGGCCCCGCGCCAGCTACTTTGAGGATCACAGATGGGCGCCAGGGGAAGGCGGAGCCCCCGAGGGCTTGAGGTCACACTTTTTATATCACTTCCGAGGAGGCCAGAGCAGCTCCAGATGTTGTGACTGGTATGTTTCTATCCGTTATCTTGTTGATTATGTTTTGTATTATGCTTATATATATATATATATATATATATATATATATATATATATATATATATATATATATATATATATATAGGGAAAAGTGAATATACCCTTAAGGGTATATAAGCTTAGGTACCCATACTCACAATACTATTTCGTTTTGTATCATATATATACATTGTAATTGTCCAATGTTCTTATAATTCAACTTCTAACTTGATTTACTTCCAAGATTTTTATAAATTTCACAATTATCTTCCTCTTACATAATTTTCATTTTCAACTATAATATATATAGCCTAGTAGGTGTTTGGCAAAAAGATGTGATGTAAGAGGAAGATAATAGTGAAATTTTGAAAATCTTGAAAGTAAATCAAGTCAGGGGTTGAAGTTTAAGAATATTATAATGAATGTATCAAACAAAACGATGTATTATGGTGGGTTTGGGTACCTAAGCTTATATACCCTTAAGGGTATATTCACTTTTCCCATATATATATATATATATATATATATATATATATATATATACCTTAGTTAGGTACGTTTCTAGTGAACTCCTTGCCTGCTTTAGCTTTGTTTGACTCGGGTGCGAGTCGGTCTTTTATTTCTCGGTCGTTTAGTGGAGGGTTTGATATGCCTATTGGGGAGTTGTAGAGTCTGTTGCAAGTTTTTATCGCCAACGAACACGGGGTTCCCGCTTCTTCAGTATATCAGGGTTGTGTTCTGGAGATCTTCGGGGTATCCTTTCCGATCGATTTGATCCTTATCCCCATGGGGGATGTCTGTGTGATTGTGGGTATGGATTGGCTGAGCCGTTTTGGTGCTCTGATCGACTGCGAGGGCCAGCGAGTGGTAGTTCAAACCCCAAGTGGGGGAGAACAAGTTATCTATGGGAGGAGAACTGGTTATCTATGGAGAGGGCACCAAGATGGGTTCATGTTTTTCTTCTGCAGCCAGATCTCAACAGTATATTCAGCACGGGTATGCGTGTTATTTGGCTTATGTGGTAGATACGTGTATTGGGGGTCAGGTTTCAGTTTCTGATGTCCCAGTTGTCAGGGAGCATGCAGATGTATTCCCGGAGGAGTTACCCGGTGTGTCTCCCGAGAGGCAGGTCGAGTTCAGGATAGACCTTGTGCGAGGTGCGACCTCGATCGCCAAGGTGTCGTACCACTTGGCACCGCCTGAGATGCAGGAGCTGTCGCCTCACCTGCAGGAGCTTCTAGTCAAGCAGTTCATCAGACCAAGTAGTTCTCCATGGGGAGCGCCGATTTTATTCGTCAGGAAGAAGGATGGCTCACACCGGATGTGCATTGGTTACCATGAGTTGAACAACTTAACGGTGAAGAACCGTTATCCCCTTCTGTGGATTGATGACCTCTTTGATCAGTTGCAGGGTGCATCTTGGTTCTCTAAGATTGATCTGAGATCTAGGTATCATTAGGTCAGGGTGAGAGAGGAGGACGTGGAGAAAACCGCATTCCGAACTCGTTATGGTCATTATGAGTTTGTGGTGATGCCGTTTGGGTTCACCAATGTGCCTGCGGTATTTATAGATTTGATGAATCGAGTATGCAAGCCGATTCTCGATCATTCAGTTATCGTATTCATTGATGACATCTTGGTATATTCCAAGACTAGAGAGCAGATGAGGAGGATCTTCACGAGCTTCTGGGGGTTTTGAGAGGAGAACAGATTTATGCTAAGTTCTTGAAGTGCGATTTTTGGTTACGAGAGGTTTAGTTCCTTGGACACCTCGTTAACCAGGATGGGGTTTTGGTCGATCCGGCCAAGATCGAGGTTGTGATGCAGTGGGCGGTTTCGAAATCTACCTTGGATATCAGGAGTTTCTTAGGGTTAGCAGGGTACTATCGGAGATTCATTCAGGATTTCTCCAAGATTGTGGTACCCCTCACTCGTCTGAAGAGGAAGGGGGTGGATTTCTAATGGGGCCCTAAGCAACAGTCAGCATTCAAGACCCATTCGGCAGAGTTTATGTGAGGCCCCGGTTTTGACCCCTCTGAGAGAATTGAGGATTTTGTGGTCTTTTGTGATGCATCCATCACTGGATTAGGGGTGGTCCTCATGCAGAGAAGTCGAGTGATAGCTTATGCTTTGCGGTAGCTGAAGCCGCATGAGACGAGATATCCCAAGCATGATCTAGAGTTGGGGGACTGTGATTTTTGCCCTCAAGATTCTGATACATTATCTTTATGGGGTCCGCTGTACTATCTACACAGATCACAAGAGTTTGATACATATTATGGATCAGCCGGACCTGAACATGAGGCAACGCATGTGGCTGGACGTGGTCAACGATTATGACTGCGAGATCCTTTACCATCCAGGTAAAGCGAATGTGGTGGCGGACGCTTTAAGCCGCAAGTCGGCTGGGTCTTCAGGTTGGGCGTTGTGTATGAGGATATTTGTGGATTCTCAGCTTTTGGGATTGATTAGGGAGGCTCAGGCTGAGGGTATTTGGGAAGAGAACTGGAAGATAGAGAGGATCAGGGGTGAGATCGCCAGATTTGTTGCGGATAGTCATGGACTGTTGACCCATGGTGGTTGGGTATGGGTTCCTATGTCTAGTGGGGTCAGACAGATCGTGTTGGAGGAGGCTCATAAGTCTCGTTTTTCTATCCACCCGGGGGGCACCAAGATATATCGGGATCTGAGATTGAGCTATTGGTAGCCATGTATAAAGAGGGATATCTCCTGGTACATGGAGAGGTGCTTGACCTGCAGGATGGTCAAGGTTGAGCATTAGAGGCCGCATGGCAAGCTGCAGCCTCTGGAGGTTCCTATGTGGAAATGGGAGCAGATTTTGATGGATTTCATCACCAAGTTGTCGAAGACGGCAAAAGGATTCGATGTTATTTGGGTCATCGTGGATCGATTGACCAAGAGTGGACACTTCCTGGTGATTCGGGAGAGTTCTTCGGCCGAGAAGTTGGCCGATGTTTATATTTGTAGATCATTGCTCACCATGGGGTTCTAGTCTCCATTGTTTTAGACCGTGATATTTGGTTCACCTCCCGTTTTTGGCAGAAGTTCCATGAGGAACTGGGCATGAGGTTGCTATTGGGTTATGAGCATTCTAACACTCCTAAGTGTACATGCAACCCTAAATAACTTGGATCTATGTTTTCTCTATTATACATACAATTATGAACATCCAAGGTATTATCCTAATCTAGCATACAAAATAATAAATATAACAAGATAGAATACATACCTCTTTGATGTAGAATGTCTTCATGAAGCTTGAGTGCCTAGTGCCCCAAGTGTGACACCTCAAATGGTTCACACAACACCAAATACACTTGGAATAACTTGAGAGAAACTTGAACACTCCTTGAAATCGTCTAGCCCTCACACTCACACATTAGTGCACGATTTCTTGAGCCATGGGATTCTTTTATATGGTGGCTATTAGGGTTACACCATGTAACTCATAACTTTACCCATTACTTATGCTCCATGGATTTTAACCTCCATGGAGTATCCATGGGTCACCCCATGGACTTAGTCCAACATAAGGAATCTTGGATCACAAGCCCACATATATAAGAATGAATGATTTACACAATCAACCCATATATTTAATTAGTCTCCTTTTGATCACTTAATTAATTCCAAATTAATTCTTGATCAATACTAATTAAATAACCTTATTAATATATTAGAACTTATAATATATTAACCAACCTTAAGTGTTATTTCTCTCATTATAGTCTATCCAAATGCATGATGCCATGCAACCCAAATGGACCATGCCGGGTCGGGTCAAGTCTTACCAATTATAGTTATGGACTTAGACATTAATCCAACAGTTGCAGTTCAGCACAACTTATCATCCTCAAACCAATGGCCAGAGTGAGCGGATGATACAAACCCTTGAGGATATGTTGCGGGCCTATGTTATCGATTTTGGTGGAAGCTGGGACTCCTACCTACCTCTTTCAGAGTTCTCCTATAACAACAGTTATCACTCCAGCATCCGTGCTCCGCCTTTTGAGCTCTTTTATGGGCGGAGATGTCTTACCCCGATTTGCTGGGGCGAGGTTGGGCACTGAGTTATGGGGCGGACCAAAGTGGTCCTTCAGACCACGAAGATTATTCAGTAGACAAGGCAGAGATTGCAGATCGCTCAGAGTCGGCAGAAGAGCTATGCCGACCGGTGCCAATCCGAGTTGGAGTTTCAGGTCGACGATATGGTGTTACTGAAGGTCTCACATTGGAAAGGTGTAATCCGCTTCAAAAAGAGGGGGAAATTGGGTCCCCGGTATATTGAGTCATTCTGAGTGATCGTCAGGGTTGGCAAGGTTGCTTATAGATTAGATCTTCCTAAGGAGCTCGGTCAGATTCACAACACTTTCCATCTTTCGCAGCTGCGGAAGTGTGTATTGGATGAGGTCGCAGTGGTATCCTTGGATGATATTCAGGTCGATGAGCGCCTAAACTATGTTGAGAGGCCATTTGCTATCCTAGAAATGAAGGTAAAGGTTTTACGTAGCAAGGAAGTACCTTTGGTGAAGGTACGTTGGCAGCACCGGAGGGGCTCCGAGTGGACCTGGGAGTCGAAGGTGTTGGATTAATGTCTAAGTCCATAACTATAATTGGTAAGACTTGACCCGACCCGGCATGGTCCATTTGGGTTGCATGGCATCGGGACAATTGGATAGACAAGATGAGGAAAAAGGATACTAGTGATTTATATTAATATATTATAAGTTCTAATATATTAATATATAATCATATTATTTAATTAGTATTGATCAAGAATTAATTTATAATTAATTAAGTGATCAAAAGGAACTAATTAAATATGGACTCTAAGATATATGTGTGTGATGGGCCAAGTTCATTTAGGTTGGGCTAAGCTTTCATGGATAGTCCATGGAGTGTTTAACCCATGGATCATATGAAATGAAAGGTCATGGGTATTAGGGTTTAACCCTAATCTCCACATTATATAAAGATGTCCTTGGTTGGTGAAATTGGAACTAGTGTGTGTACACAAAAGGGCAAGGCCGATTTCACTAGAGAGAACCAAAGTATCCTTATTCTCAAGGTTATTCCAAGTGTTCATGGTGTAGTGTGAACCATTTGAGGTGTCACACTTGGGGCACTAGGCACTCAAGCTTCATGAAGACAAGTTACATAAAAAAAAGGTATGTATTCTATCTATTTTATTACCCAAGTATATGATATTTGTATGCTAGTATAGGGTAATATCTTGGAAACTTCATATTTGCATGTATAATAGAGAAAACATAGATCCAAGGTATTTAGGGTTGTATGTGCACCATAGGATGTTGTAGTATACTAAAACCCAACAGTGGTATCAGAGCCAGGTTGTTTTCTGTTATATTCATGCAAATGTTTGATTTTCAAAGTTGAAAAAAAAGAAAAAAAAACATGAAGTTTGTCAAATTTTAAGATAATTACTTGTTTTGTGAAAAACTAATTATTTGTAAAATTTGAATCATTTGCTATATGAGTTGAATTAGGTCAAATTTAGTAAAAGATAAAATGATATGATTATTTTATTAGTTTTAAAAGTTTGATCTAAATGTTTTAAGGAGTTACAAATTTTGTCATAAAATTTTGGAGCTCAAAAAGTTTTTTTTAAAGTTGTGATCTTATGTGTTTTGAAACCTCCATAAGTTATGGATATGAAAAGGTTTTTAAAAAAAATTGATTCAAAGTTTTTATGGAGTTACAAAATTTGGTGTTAATGTTTTAAAGAATTCCATAACTTATTCTTAAGTTATGGAACATGAAAAGTTTCATCATAAAACAAGCATTTAACTCCATAAGTTATGGATTACCAAAAGTTCTATGTTTCCTTGATTTATGAGTTAGTTTAGATTAATGAAAAAAAATTGTGTTTTAGTTGTTTTCAATCCTAATTAATCTAAAAGTTGTTCATAAAATGTATTTTTTTTTTGTAACTTGTCCTCAAGTTATATGAAAAGTCACATTTATGAATCTTAAAAAACTCATAAATATGCCTTAGGTTACAAAAAAAAAATGAAGAGTCTTTTCTTATAAATAGTTTTTATGGCTCCATAACTTGTCCTCAAGTTATGGATGTCCAAGAGTATCTTCATTAAAAGTTTTAAAGTTTTACTTAAAACCCATAAGTTATGAAAATCCAAGAGTTTTGAATAGTTTCAAAACTTGCCCTTAAGTTTTGGAATTTGAAAAGTTTTCTCTAATGAATACTTTAATTCCAAGTTAAGCCCTTAGAATTTTAAAAGTTAAAATTCAACCCTTATACTTTATAATATTATAAGTTAATAATATATATGTGTATAAGAGCAAGTCAGTCTTACCATTAGTAGGCCTCATTCATGAAGCCGGTCTATAAGGGGGGTATAAGGTTGTTGCCTATAAAATGGCAGCTTAATGGGTGTCCACTCTCACCCACCGCTTCCTTGACTGGTGGAGGGTCGTTAGCCGAACAGGTAGGACAAGGACTATAATTCTCCCTTCATTAAAAGTATTAATGATAAATACTGAGTAACTAAACCTTTTATTAATTCCCAATCTTAGTTACTTAGGAAAATGTGAATAAGGTGTTAATCCATGAAATTACACTTTGCACTTTGTTTAAACCGTTAGTGGAGCGTGTGTGGTTAATCGGCACACTAACCTGGATTTAACAAAGTAGGCAAAGGTTAACTTAATATTTATCATAGTATCAGTGGAGCTCGTGTGGTTAACCGACACATCGATTGAGGGGTAAATATTAAGGGTACCAAGTATATTTGCATGGTTACTTCACACCTTGTTTTGTGATCCTCGGCATCCCAGTCACAAAACCTGAAGGGCACACTCGAGATTGAAACATGCCATTGAAAAGTTCAATGAATCTCAAAAGATCTAGGAGTTTCAAATCCAAGTAAAAACCTAATTAAATTATTTCGTTTTTCATGGTGGAAAATGGTAAATCGTCATTTACCTACCTTCAACTATTTTATAACTCGGATTACGGCATCCCTCTTCCAGTTATAAATAGGTTGTTGGATCCTAGCCTTAATATTTCATATTGGGTGTTATATTAAGGACTTTAGATCAACTATCTTGAATATCTCCCAAAAGATGTCTGGTTCAGACATCTATGATCTTCCCAAATCTCTTGGAACTTTACTTCCTCCACCTCCTCCAATTATTCTCCCTAACCCACAAGTTCAAGGTCACTCAAGCCCTAATGGCAAGCAAGGTCTATGTGTGATCACATCTTAGAGATGAAGTCACGTATTGACAAGCCGGGAGAGTTGGGTGTCAAAGTCTTGAGAAAGTTGGATGTTCAATCACTTTCTAAGTCACATAGTGAGTTCCTTTGGGACTACTATGAAACAGACTATGACATGAACCTTAATGATCATATCTATTTGCTTGGTGCTGCTGAATCAGCAATGATTTGGAACGATAGTAAAGCAAATTTGATTAGAAGATCAACTTCCCAAAAACTTTATGGACAGTGACAATGGTGACACTGGAAATCCAGAAAAAGCATTCTCTTCCCAATGGAAAGGGATTGGCCATAGTCAACCCGGTTGACCAAATGGTAAAGAGAAAGGCTAAGTCTGAGATAGTCCCATTACCAAAGGGTCCATATGTTTATTTTGCCAAAGGAAGCGGCGTTGATTGCAAAGCTGCCAAATTTACCTAAGGATGTTACAGTCAATAAGTTTGACTCTACATCAGGTAGAGCCCATTATCTAACTCTGTTAAGTTCTATTCTGAGATCCTCATTACATGATGTGACTGGGTCACATGTTGATGTTTTTAGAATCAAAGAATAGAGAGAAATCTTAAAGGAAGTATATGCTGATTCTGATCGCGAAGGTGGATTTCGATCGCATCAGAATTTTGAGCAGTTGCTTAAGAAGTTATGATATATTGCTAAGGAATAGATAACAACAATTTTCCATGTGGATTGTAAGGATAAGTTTTTCCGCAAAGTTTTAAAATAAAAGAAAATTGTTTAATTTTATTTATTTGAAGTATCCTTACAATGACATTTGTGGAAAATTGTTGCTTATATGATTCCACTGACAGTAATATTGGAAAATGGATTTGATTCTTTCATTTGTGGTAGTGTCTAAATTTACCAAATCAGGAAAGTTCCTCATCGCCCAAGTTTCAATTGGACCGAAACTTGGAATCATGCAAGTTGAATAGTATGATGAATGAGAACTTTCAAGCATTGAAAAATCAAGACTAATTACTTGTGCACATGGATGTGTGAGTCAAGTGAAGGACTAAAGGGATCGAGTACACATTCTTGTGCACTGGTCATGTCCACCACAAAGCTCGTTAAGACTATTTGATTTACTAAAGTTTAGTAAATATGGTTATACTTACAATTTTAAGTATAATTCTGAAACATTGGAAAAGTCTCAATGTATGGCAGAACGAATGGGAAGAATCAAATTAGGCAGAAAGATAAAAGTTTCTCAAATCTGAAAAGATGGGAGAGTACTTTAGTATCATGTTTGTGATCATCTTAATGATTTAGAAATCATATCACAATTAGTTCTCTAAAGGTCATCTTAGTGCATTCTTATGACTAAGAAGAGGAGTCATGAATTGTTGAAATGGTTAGATCAGGAAGATGAGTCATACTTCGTTCCAAAACAATTCTTAGAGTCATACTCCAAGATTGTAACTTGAGTGACATATCTTAAAGAAAGGTTTAAAACACTTGTCAAATGTAAGAGTAAAAGTGTCCTACTCTTGTACATTTGAAATTGGTAAGTTGTGATGTTTTGGATAAAACAAAGACCAACTAAGGCCATTTGTGTGAAGTGTTTGTCTTGATAAAGAATCCGCACTATCTCTTGAATATTTGGCAAGATAGTCTGATATGTCAAGAGGACAGTGGGAGTCTTAAAGACCCTACAAAGAATTTCAAGAACTAATCAAGAATAAAACCTGAGGTTCTTCACTAGCACACGACTTGAGGTTTATAACCTATCGTGTTGACATATTCTGTGCCCATTCCAGTTAAAGTTGGCTTTGCATAGGAGTTCTGAAAGTTCTCAATTGGTTGCATAACAACTTGGAAGCAATGGCAGACCCTGTACTGCCAGGTGGCAAGAAGTTAAGATTGCATAAGTTTAGTCCATATGAGTTTGGATTTGTCATTATCCTTGTCTTGTGACTTTGGTTTTGACGATTCACATGGATAAGAACACATACACCATAAAATCTAAGGGTCATAAGGTTTCTCTCCGATTCATGAAAATGATGGTGAGGAAACACTTCCACCAAGTAGATTTGAAGCAGATGGCAAAAGGTCTAAACAATTGAGACTATGATTACGACATCCCTTTTCATAGTTCTGAAATTGTTTAGACACACATGCATGCTATTTAAGGAAAGGTGTATGATTTTGATAAAGTTTTATCAAAGCATCTCGTATCAGAAATCTGAACTTTGGTAAGAAAGTCAATAAAGTATTGATTTCTAGAAGTCCAGCTGATTTCTGAGTACATGTCAAAGCTAGTGGGAGCATAAGTGTTATGTTAATAATCATCATGTTAGTGGGAGCATGATAATTATTGTTAGTGTTGCAAGTTAGCAATTTTAATTATAGAAAACAAAAGTTTCAATTCGTGAGGCTGCAGGGATTGAAAAAGTTGTTTTGCTATAATTAAGGGAGAGGATATACTTCATTTCAGTTCTAAAGGCTTAGATTGAGACCTTAATCATCTTTAGTCAAGAATATATATATGAATTTCATGTTGGATTGGTTCAACTTAAGGAAATTCTATATATTGCGTTCTCAAAATTCGATTATGATTACGGCATCCCTCTTCATAGTCAAATTTTGAAAACATGGCAAATAAAAATATTGTAGCAAAAGACTGGTCTAGAATCATGTCTTTATGTGAGACATCATGAATCGTGTACCATTTGCTTTGGGTACAGGATCGATTGCATGTGCTATAATATTTGTCATTTCTAAATTTTTCCAAATGCCTAGAGGCTTTAAGAAGGGAAAAGGTCTAGAATTGGATATGACCAAAATGATTAAGCAATCGTCGAGGACAATCTGAGGTTTACCAAAGATTGGTTGCTCAGGGACAGTTGGAAGTATAGTGCTAATATTAGAAGGACCATATTGACATATTCTGAAAAGAGGCATCTCTTGTTCAGAAGTGATAGTCAAAATGAGAATATGGAGTTGTCTCCATAGGGGGAAGTTATCTGTGTAAGATTAGAAAACTTAATGCAAGAAGCATGTCCAAAGCAATGTACTTTGAATATGAGACTTAGTTTCCATGGAGTTGATCTCCATTGGAATACCTTATAATGACTGTTGACAAGTCTTTGTGACTTTGTACATATTCATTACAGGAGGGTCAGTGCATATAAGTTTAAAATCTAAACAGATTTCGATAAATGATAGGAATTTGAAATTCTCACATTTTTCGATAAGGATTTGGGAGTGTGAAATTAGAATCATTGAAATTATGTTCAATTGGTTTATTTCACAAAGTAAGGATCATAGACAAACATATAGTGCATACTTGGTGTATGGCAAAACTATTGTTTAGAAAAACATAGTGTACATGCTTGGAGCATGGGACTACTAGTGTTTTTAATTCAGGTATAAAGTTGATAAAACCGAAACAATGAAATAATGAGTAATCAGTATGGTGATAAATAAAAGTGGTCTATTTATATTCATAGGGTTTGATACCATATTTGATTCATTTATTCTTGTGTTTCATTTTGCATGTTTTGACTTCCAGAATAAACTAGGTCATTCTTCCTGAATGACTAAGTTATTCAAACTATCCACAGTCGGTCATATGTTGGAAGTAGATATGAATCAAGACTGTCATGGGCTGGCTTGTAGAGGTCTAAGATGTTGGACAAAGCGGTGCTACAACACTCATGAGTGCTCATAAGTTCTGAGTATTGGATTCAACCCACGCTCATTTGAATCACTTCATGGATTTTATCACGAGTGATCATGAGACGATAATATCTTATATTCTTAAAACCTAGAGATATGAGTTGTTACTATGAGTTGGTTATACATTGATTGCACGAAAACACATTGGTAACTCGATGTTATAAAACGTGCCTTTGTGTATGATTCAACAAGTAGTAGAACAAGCCATATGAGTCGAAGTTTATCCATTCCTTTTACCTTCGGGATAAAAGCGATATCTGTGGGCCCCTCGATGATTTAGCGATGACACATGTGAGTGCTTGGCCAAGCCAGGACTGATTTGATTTGTTCAATCAGTTAGTCATCATAAATCGGAAATCGGGAAACAACAAATGGACAGAGAGAATGATTGATAATCCATGTCTCAGTCCATATGATATCTAGAATGGAGGAATATATGATCCCTTATCTAATGGACAAGTCATTGACAAAGGTCAGAGTTCATCGGCAAGGTCAGAGTTCGACATAAGCTTTTGAGAGCTACGATTGCTAGTCAGGGTTTGAAGTCATACTCAATAATAGTTTTAGACTTATCCAAGTGGGAGACTGTTGGATTAATGTCTAAGTCCATAACTATAATTGGTAAGACTTGACCCGACCCGGCATGGTCCATTTGGATTGCATGGCATCGGGACAATTGGATAGACAAGATGAGGAAAAAGGATACTAGTGATTTATATTAATATATTATAAGTTCTAATATATTAATATATAATCATATTATTTAATTAGTATTGATCAAGAATTAATTTATAATTAATTAAGTGATCAAAAGGAACTAATTAAATATGGACTCTAAGATATATGTGTGTGATGGGCCAAGTTCATTTAGGTTGGGCTAAGCTTTCATGGATAGTCCATGGAGTGTTTAACCCATGGATCATATGAAATGAAAGGTCATGGGTATTAGGGTTTAACCCTAATCTCCACATTATATAAAGATGTCCTTGGTTGGTGAAATTGGAACTAGTGTGTGTACACAAAAGGGCAAGGCCGATTTCACTAGAGAGAACCAAAGTATCCTTATTCTCAAGGTTATTCCAAGTGTTCATGGTGTAGTGTGAACCATTTGAGGTGTCACACTTGGGGCACTAGGCACTCAAGCTTCATGAAGACAAGTTACATAAAAAAAGGTATGTATTCTATCTATTTTATTACCCAAGTATATGATATTTGTATGCTAGTATAGGGTAATATCTTGGAAACTTCATATTTGCATGTATAATAGAGAAAACATAGATCCAAGGTATTTAGGGTTGTATGTGCACCATAGGATGTTGTAGTATACTAAAACCCAACAGAAGGATGAGATCCGGGAGCATTATCCAGATCTATTTTCTACAACATACTTCGAGGACGAAGTCTAGTTCAAGTGGGGGAGAGTTGTAACACCCCGATTTTTGGTATGTATGCTTCTGCACCTTCATTTTTCAAGTTTGGCATTTTTGGCCCTTAAACTGGTACGCGTTAAGCTGGTACGCAGGGCGTACCACTTGGTACACTCAGTGTATTGGCTAAAGTTGGATCGGGACAAGCGGGTGTGTACGTTGGGCGTACGTGTGTCTTTCAGAAACCCTAATGAAGGGTGTTCACCTATATATTCATCCTTAAACTTTTACGGTTGGCCTCATCTTTTGCCTCTCAACCTCCAAAAAACCCTAAAGGTCCCCTTAGCCTCCATTTAGCATCTCTGAGCTTGTGAAGTGAAATTTGTGTGTTTTTGGTCCATCCTTGAAGAACCAAGAAGAGAGTGAAGTCTATAGCTTGGTGGGAGATTTGAGATCCAAAACTCTCCATCACATTACAAGCTTCTCAAGGTATAAAGTTCAAACCTTGACTTGTCAATGTCTAGTTTCCTTTATGAGTTGACTTGGTGGGCTTTGCGCAACGTACAAGCCCTGATGCGAGTATGCTTAGCGTACAGCTGAGTACGCCCCACGTACTCAGTCTGTGGGCTTTGCGGTTTTGGGCTTCGAGTTTGGGTAATCTTTTTGGGCTTAGATGCTTGGGTCATCTTTAGGTCATTTGAGTGTTGATGTTTTGGGCCAAATGAAGGATTGGGCCTTGGAGAAAAGCGGAAGATGGATTTGGGCCTAATTTGGAAAATTGGGCCAATAATGGGCCTTGGATGGTTATTTAATGGGTGGCTCTTTTTGAATCAAGATTTGGGCCTGGGTCTTAGCCCAATTGAGGAATAAGGGTTAAAGTAGTCATTTACCCTAATTTTGGACTATCAACTTAGATTGTAATCCAAGTATTTATTGGATGACTTTATGTTGTGTTAGTGCGAGGATTTTGTAAGCTAGCATCTAGAGACTTCCATTGTGATTTTAGCAGTGTGAGGTGAGTATACCTCTCTGTACTTGTTGGGTCGAAGGCACCAAGGCTGACCCTTTTGGATGGTTATCCTGGTTATTGGATGATTGAGTATTGTAGTGATCTGTTAGATCTATATCCTGATATATAGGATGCTTCTATGCTTAGTGATCTATAAGACTTGTCTGTTTGTTATTGAATGGTTAATTGCATGTTTATCTGTCATATATATATATATATATATATATATATATACGTACCAGTCATGCTGAAGGTTCTGTGAGCATACCAGATAGACTGTAGGCCGGTGGGGCGTTCCAGTCAGACTGAAGGCTCTGTATGCTTGTTGTTTATTGTATTATTCTGGCTTTGTGTGTTGTGTTGGTACTTTTAGGGACACTCACTAAGCTTTGGGCTTACAGTTTTGGATTATGTTTCAGGTACCTCAGAGGATCGCGGAAAGGCGAAGGCGTGATCGTGCACCTCCTCATGCTCTGTTTTGTGATTTTGGGAAAAACTCTGATGATAAACATGTTTTGAAAATTATGATGTAAACAATTATGATTTTGGTTAGTTTGAAAAGTTTGAATTTTTATGAATGTTACATTTAACCCTTTTTATTAGTATTTCATCGTATATTCTTTATTTTCTTTATCATGGATCATGTCGGGTACTTTCTATTTCACATAAGGTATTTTATAGGGTTTTGGAGTCTTGATGCGGTTACAGTTTGGCTTGGAGATGGGCTTGGTGGGATTTTGAGGCATTATTGGGCTTTTCGGATCCATCAAAGAATAATTAGGCTTAAAATATTGAAGACTTGGATGAAGTGGGCTTATAAAGATGAGTCATTGACTCTTGTTATTGGGAATGGACTATCCATTTGAAGCATGGAAATGATTGGCCAAATTTAAATCATATGACATGTAAAGGGGACCAAGGGAATCTTGAGTAGTGAGGTGGTGTAGTTGAGAAAAAAAGTCAATAGTGTTTCAACACCATTTGGGAGGGTAGGGGTCTCAGTCCTGCAAACTTGCAAGTGTAGTCGTGCAAACTTGCAAGGGTACCCGCGCAACTGCACACTTTGGTGTATTTTGGTCATTTTTCTCATCATTTGCCTTGGGAGGTTAGATTTAGCAGCCACACTTCGATTTTTCCACCATTGGAGCACCTTGGAGGCAATTTTGGAGAACTTGATCTACATTATTCTCATTCTTCTAGTAATTGCTAGTTTCTTGATGCAAAAACACTTTTTTAATTATTATCTTGTTGCCATGAGTGGCTAATCTCTTTATTTTGGTTGACTTGGGCTAAAACCATTGGATATTTGTGGATTTTGAAGGATTCATGCTTGATTGTCATTTATCACATGTTTATGAGTCTAGTTCATAATTCTTATGCTTGTTTAATACTTTGATCAATAGCTTGGTATTTGAAGGAGAAATTGTAGGTTTATTTCTTTGATTTAGCATTTAATCGTTAAATTTGCTCAGAACAAGGCTTTTATGATGATAAAAATCATCTCTAGCTTATGGATCATGACTCCTTTATGGATGTGTAAGCATTGACATCCTCCAGGAATTGGGGATTCCTTTATTCTTAAGGATAATCAACTTTCTTGGGTTCAATTGCTTCAACTGAATCCTTGATTTTGATTAAGAAGGTGTGTTGTGGACTTCCCAAACCTCCATACTACCTTTGAGGAATCTTGGCATATCATGCTTCATGATTTCTATAACCAATTTGGGATGGATGATAAGCTTCATATTGAATCCTAATGATAAACACACAAATGTTCATTGTGTTGAATTTCCTTGGTTGACCAATTCTCTCCAATATGTGAGCATCTCACCATCTTGCTTAATTGCAAGTTTTTTAGTTATTCAATTCTTTTAGTTTTCCAACAATCACCCCCTCTCTCTTTTATTTGGATTGCATTGGTGATTAAATGCAACCATTTCTCCGAGGATCGATACCCATTTTTACCATTATATTATGTTCTATTTGCAAGAAAAGGGTGTAATTTGCTTAGTGTACTTAACATCCCACTACTTCAAGTGGGAGATTGTTGGGGTATGAATTCTTGTCCAACATTTGGAGCATTTGGAGTTCAATGGAGAATGTGACAAAGGAACAAATCATATGGGAATGGAATGGTTTATGTAACAAAGGAACGAATCATGTGACAAATGAATGGATCATCTGATAAGGGAATGGATCATGTGACAAAGGAACATGTCATCTTAAAAGGGGGTACGGAGCACGTGGGAAAAGAATGGAGAATCTTGGAGCATGGATGCATCATCCATGATGAAGATGCACCATTTTAAGAGTGGATGTGCCATTTAGAATGATGGATACACCATTTAGGAAGAGGTTGTGCCACCTATAGACAAGGTGCGCCACTTTGGAATCAAGATGTGCCATCTAGAAGGAGGATGTGCCATATTAAAGGATGATGCACCAACATATAGGAACATGCTCCAATCTAGGGTGACATGGTGTACTCCGGAGTATTAATGTTCTACTGATGTGCCACACATGTTCCTGGTGTTCCATATGTGTTTCTGATGTGCCACAACATCCATTGATGTGCCGTCATGGCACCTCGACGAAGTGTCATGCACTGTAGGTGCCACCAAGTGATAGGAGGTGTCACTAAGTGACAAGAGGTGCCACTTAATGACACATGATGAGCCAGTGGTGTATTGATGGTGCCAATACAATTTCTCTCAAGACAAAGTTTCTAGAAGCGTTTGTATGACAGTCCATGATTGGTTGAAAATTAGGGCATCCCTTTCATGGGCTAGTTATGGATGGACCTAGCCCATCTTAATTTGGGTTTTACATGCTTGCCTATCAATAGGTTTATGTATCCATCATTATTAATTTCTAGTTTAGTTTTCAGTGAGAGCTAAAAGTGAGATACAACATTGAGTGTTTGTAATAGTTTCTGAAATGCTTAACTTTTTTGTTTGATATTTTTTGAAGTGTTTAACTTGTTTGTTATTACTCAACATTACCAATATCCCTCTAAATTATAACCATGGTGGCTCTATCAAAATCTCCGATCGATAGGTTCTTCATGAAAACCTCTAAACCAAAAAGAACATGTTGATCTTTCCAACGATTCCTCTCATTGACCTCTCAAAACCTGAATCAAAACAACATCTTAATGAACTCTTATCCCCTAACAACCGGATCGTACCAGATTATATCTCCTAATCCCCCAACTTGTAAATCCCCTAATTGACAACGTTAATTTTATCTCACATAACAAGCGAACTTACAAACTTTTTGGTATAAGTAATCTAAAATTTGAGGAGGTCATGGCTCCTAAAGGCATTTGCCACTGCAATTAATCCTCTTTGACTTAGCTCACACATGTCTTGATAACTCATGTGATTGAGTCTAAGGTGTCATAGGCGAGACTGATCCATATTTGATAAGTGTTTTGAGGCAAACATTGCATCACTGGTAATAATTTGATCGTCCATAAATATAAAGGTTAGTTGATTTTCTTACACCTATGATGACGACATAACCATCTTTAAATATTTGGACTTTTCCAACTTTACCAACATGCTTCACGTTGTCTACGGTTCGTAATACACCATCAAACATGCGAAATTTAATAGTACCTTGTCTTATGACCAGAAACAAAGTATCGTTGCCCATAGAACTTGGTTTACACTGTGATGGAAAAAAAAGCATATTTTCCAGTCGACAAATTGCTAAAGTATCAAACATAATAGAGAAACAAAAAGTGTATAATGTTTGTTTTACCAAGTTATTTTTGTAGCATAGGTGTAGATAATTTTATGAGTTACAGTTCTCTTATGCATTTGATAAAATGTTTGGATGTGAGTTTTGAACCAATTGTTTGATTATTTGACTTATTGCAATAATCAGTTTAAATAGATCTGATTATAAGTATTTGATTTTTAGAGGTAAAATAATGTTGGTCCCACAATCTGTATTAGATTCGATGGTATGATGACATTTAGTGATAAATTGTGGTTTTGGACATGGTTTTGGTTAAGTTTATTGAGCATCTACTTAAGTAGCTGTCTATCATTATCTGTAAATATAACTCTCCCTGATTAGACAAATGGGTATGGGCCGTTGAGGGGCGTTATGGCCAACATGGCACACCCTCAACGGCATGGTAACGGCGCAAACACCGCCCTTAGCCGTTATGTGGTATTGCGTTGTAACGATAACGAGATTTAAAGCTTTTGATTTATTTGACTTTTCTGAATTCGACCGTTTCAACGGACAATTTTAATAATAATAATAATAATAATAATAATAATAATAATTTTTATTTATCTATAATTTATATATATATACATACAATCACTTCCTAATGCATTAACCTCATTCTTTCTTTCCATACATTTTATAAAATTTCAATACTTCACAATAAAAAAAATGGATCCGTTTGACTCATCTAACGATGATTTTGCGGATGATGATTGATGTACGTGTATTGCACAAACGTGCTACTATAACTGGGTCGAGCTCCTTTCCTCTATTAACAAAGCGTGCGGTGTTAAACAGAAATCGCGAAGGACACCGACGTCTAGTTCATAATTATTTTGCCGATAATTATGTCTACGAGGCAAGCGATTTCAAAAGAAGATTTCGTTTGCAAAAAAATGTGTTTGTACCGATAGCCAATGCCTTAGAAAGCATGTATCGTTTCTTTCAATTTTGTAATTTATAAATGCAGCTTTTTAGATAAAATAAATACATTTTTTACCTTATATATATATATATATATATATATATATATATATATATATATATATATATATATATATGAATTTTTCCAGTTGAGATATGATGTTAGAGGTAAAAGAGGATTCACAGGTTTGCAGATATGTGTTGCGGCAATTAAGCTTATGGCTATGGGGGATTCGCTCGATTCTATTGAAGATTATATGTGAATGTCTAAGGGAATTGCAAGAGAAAGTTTGGATGGATTGATGAGAGGTGTAGTCGAAACCTTTGGTGACGTTTATTTGCGCACACCTTCGTTGAATGATATGCAACAACTATATGTGGCACATGAAGAAAGACATGGTTTTTCAGGTATGTTTGGAAGCATTCATTGCACACACTGTAGCTGAAGAAATTGTCCCATAGCGTGGAAAGGCCGGTATGCAAGTGGTCATCGTGGAATGCCTTTGTTGGTATTAGAGGTCGTTGCTTCCCAAGATTTATGGATTTGACATGATTTTTTTCAGGGTTGTGGGTTCCAACAACGTCGTCAAGATTCTTGATCAATCACCAATATTCGTCGATTTTTTATCAGGAAAGGCATCAGATGCTCATTTCACAGTGAATGTAAATGAATATAAGTTTGGGTATTACCTTACGGGTGGAATATATCCAACATATTCCACATTCGTGAAG
This sequence comes from Lactuca virosa, assembly GCF_052849685.1. NCBI lineage: Eukaryota > Viridiplantae > Streptophyta > Magnoliopsida > Asterales > Asteraceae > Lactuca > Lactuca virosa. Next base: position 91,235,787 of record NC_136434.1, read on the forward strand.
GTGTTCCTACTCCCAGTAGAAGTAGAACCAAGAGAAAAAAAATTCAAGAGAAGACAATAAGGAGCACGTAAGGATGTGAAACATGTTTTTGGTGTTCTAAAGTCGAAATGACACATAATTGAACATGTGGCACGACCTTATTATTTCGAAACTTTATGAGATATTATGTTTGCATGTATCATAATGCATAACATGGCGATTAAAGATAAAGGACGAAATATTGCGGAGTATTCGGCTACGGAACCTGACGTGCAATTTTAACCAATGATACTGGGATATTTACATAGAGTCGTTGATATTCAAGATGCACGAAAACACAGACAACTTCGAGAAGACTTGGCAGATTATATGTATGATGGTAACCAAGACACATGCAATTTTAACCAGTGATAGCGAGATATTTACATAAAGTTGTTGATATTGAAGACACACGAAAACACATGCGACTTCGAGAAGACTTGGCAGATTATATGTGTGATGGTAACCGATATTAAAGATAAAGGACGAAATATTGCAGAGTATTCAGCTACGGAATTAGACACGTGCAATTTTAACTAGTGATAGCCGGATATGTACATAGAGTCGTTGATATTCAAGACGCACAAAAACACATGCAACTTCAAGAAGACCTAGCAGATTATATGTACGATGGTAACCAAGATGAATAATTTGGGGAAGAAATGTATTTTTTTTTGTTTTTACATGTTATTTGTTATTTGTTTTAAAGTCAGGTCTATTGTATTTTTTCTCGTGTAATGTCGGTTTTAGTTTTTGAATGTTATGTTTATTATAGGATTTATTTAAATAGTGGATGTTATAACATGTTGTCCCATTTCCAATTGGTGTTATAACACCATGGGTGACATGGCATGTGAGGTGACACCTCCTTTGTGTGATAACACCCTTTAACATGTTACCCATACCCAACAGCCTTAAAGATTATTCTTTGGAGATTAAAGATTCACGCTACGATATGCATGTGAAGTAGTCCAAGCCAGCACCCACACGTGTAGGAACATTTTCAGTTTACAAAGATTTTTTTATATGATTATTGTCAAGTGGATTATTCCTTTCTAAGAAGTATATAAATAAATGATATATCACATGTGCATGTATCGATTTGAGAGAGAGAATTTTTACTGAACTATTTTGTTATTGTTGCGCTTAGATACAACAAGTATCTTCTTCTCCATGAGGAATTTACTAAGGATTATATCAGTTAAGGTTCTTCAAACCGTTTGTTGATTTACGAACATTATGTGAGGGTTTCTCATCAATTTCCGCATTTGTAAACCTAAAACATGTCAAGTTATTTGATCTACTAACCAGTTTAACTTCCATCACTCATTATCTTTATTCCTTTTATTTTTGAAACTAGTTTATAACCCGTGGAAACTACGGTTACAAAATTTATTAAACTTTCACAATAAAAATTCATAATTACTTATTTTAAATAAATCATTTTAAATAAACTATTAAGGGATATACCAAAATTTTAAAGTTATTATAACTTCAAATTTAACATATAATTAAAAAAATAAATTTTAATTTTGAAGTGATTTGACTAATATATCTCGTTGACACATGTCATAATATTAATGAGAAGTTGTATTAGAGTGACACATGACAAAATGATATTAAAGCTATTTTTTATTAGAATAGGGAGATTACGGGAAAATTTCATTCATATCTTTACAAACGTTAAATATTACTTTTATATCCTTATAAATTTTAAAATTATATATATATATATATATATATATATATATATATATATCCGCTTCAAACTATAAAACTTACATTTATATCCAAACTCATAATTTAATTAGGATTAAATAAATTTCCTATTAAAAAACTAATATATAATTCAAAATTCCATATGATCATGTTACTAAAATACCCTTCCCAAATTAAAGGTTAAGACTAAACCTAATCAAATATTAAAGAGCTTCCTACTGTCGTTTCTTCCTCATACATCAATTTTATACATTTCCAGATAGGTTGATATTTTTTTCCGTATGTCTTAATGCCTCTTAATAGTGATATATAGAACTAAAAATATTATGTATATATGGAGGTCTTAAATCTTGAAGACCCGGTAGTGGGAATAAAAAAAATGATATGTGAAACTTTGATCTCGTTAGACGTATAAGTATAACAAAAATTTTATTGAAATATTAATTTTCTATCTTTTTCACATGGCCCATCCGGTCCTCCATTTTTAAATTTATAAAAAAAAAACCAATAGAGGAGTATCATCATTTGCAGAAGTACTCTTGGTTATGATGGGTTTTGAGCATAACAAACAATCCCTATATGTGCATGGAACCCTAATTGCTTGGATCTATGTTCTCTCTAATTAAACATACAAGTATTGAACACAAAAGGAGAAACCCTAGGAGGCATCTACAATTTTAAAATTAGCATAACTAGGGTTAGAACACATACCTCAATTGTTATATTGTAATAATAATGATTTCCTTGAAGATCTTGGATTTGAGAGCAAGTGTCACAAGTGTAACACCTCTAATGGCTCACAAACATACTTAGCAAGAGGATGAGAGGAGAGAGATAGAGGAAGCTCAAGATTTTGGTTCTTCTTAGGGTTTAGAGTATATGGCCAAAATATCAAAGGGATATAGCCCTTTATATAGTTGTTGGTAGCTTAGATCGAAAGTTAGGGTTTGCTGGAGGAAACCCTAATTCCTTAGCTTAAGGCCTAAGCAGCCCATGGACTCCCATCCATTAGGCCTTGGACAAAAATTCTAGGGCCTCCCGAGAAGTTTTTGTCCAACCCTCTTTAGGGTGGTCCAAGAGCCCAAATCCACAACTATCAATAAATTGCTAATTAGCCCCTGCACTTTTAATTAATTCTTTTAATCCCAAAATTAATTCCAAATTAATTTCTGATTAAATATTAATTAAATAATATGATTTCTAATTAATACATTATTTTCATAATACATTAATAAATAATTTATTTCAGTTTATTAACCAAATAATAAATTCATCATCTCTCTCAATAGGTCATCCTGTCTAGTTGATAGTATGAAGGAAACCCAAAAGGATTATTTTACTATCAATTCAAGTACATACCAATTATAGTTATGGGCTTAGACACCTAATCCAATATTCTCCCACTTGGATAAGTCTAATAACTATAGTTGTCAGTATAACTTCAAAAACTGATTAGCAAATTGTAGCTTTCAAAGCCGTTGTCGAACTCTGACCCAGTCAGTTATGTGTCCTTAGATAAGTGATCAAATATTCCTCCGTTCTACAAGATATCATATGGACATGAGACATGGATTGTAATCAATCTCTCTATCCAAGATTTGTTTCCCGATTTCTGATTTATGATGATTGATATCAGACTTCTAATTGAACACATCAATTTAGTCCAGGCTTGGCCAAGTGCTTTAGATGTCATCATCAATTCATCGAGGGGCCTACAGATATCGCTTTTCCCGTTAGGTAAAAAGGAATGGAAAAACTTCAACTTATATGTTTGCACTCATCAAATCACACACAACAATATGTTTTATAACATCAAGTTACTGATGCGTTTACTTATTATCAATGCACAACTGACTTGTAAACAACAACTCATATATCTCTGTTTCAAGAATATAAGATATTATCGTCTCAAAATTACTCGTGATAAAATCCATGAAGTAATTCTCTAAGCGTGGGTTTATCCAATACTTAAAATCCCCATTTTCCAAGTACTCATGAACATTGCAGCAAAACCATTGCTATGTCTAATCTAAATAGACAATCTACAATTCCAATCATAACAATCTTAATTCGCTACTTACTTCCAAAAATACGAGCGACTGTGGATGTTTGAATAATCTAATTATTTGGGAAGTAAAACATGTGAAGTGAAACATAATAATAACTTAATTAACTATGGTCTCAAAACTATTGAATATAAATAAACTCTTATTATTTAATCACCATATTAATTAGACTTTATTAATTGTATAATGTTTCGAGTAATCAACTAAACACTTGAATTAAACATCAGTCATGCCATGTTATAAACATGCATACTATGTCTTTCTATGGCCCTTCCTTTGTGAGAAGATCGATTAGACATTATTCCAATGATGCTTATTTCATAATTCCTGATTCTAATCACTATTAAATGTGTTAGAATTCAACCTTACATGCAATATCCTTTTCTGATGTCCATGCTTCAAAGTCACAGATACTTTTCCATCGATATTACAAAATTGTTCCATTGAAACTTTGTTACTTAAAACAATTCCATGGTAAAGAATTCTTAAATTCAAGGTACACTCCTTGAACATCTTCCTTACATTAAAGTCCCTAACTTACATGTAGTATTCAACAACCACCTCCCACTATGGAAATATTTCCATATTCCCATATGACTACCGATTTTGAATAAGTATTACCTCCATTCAAAATTATGTCAATATGATCCATCCAAATATCACTATAATTCCAACTGTCCACAAGCAATCAATCTTCAATAAACTTTAGATTGTTCTCGACAGTTGCTTAACAACTTTAGTCACACCAAGTTCTAGTCCTTTTTCCCTCTCAATACGCAAGGCATTTGGAAAAATCAGAACAAGTGAATATTATAACATATGTAAACGATCCTATATTCGAAGCATATGGGACTTAATACATAATGTCTTACATAAAGCCTGATATCTGATCAGCATCTGGCTATAATATTTCCACATATCGAATTTCCTATGTTGAATCATTTCAACACGATATTCATATATGTCCAAGACTAAGTTCCATTAAATCTTTCAATCTAAACTTTTATATTTGAAATGAAGTATGAGTGCCCTTTCCCTTAAGCCTTATTATAGAGAAATAATTCCCAAACTTTGCAATTTGCAAATTTGAAATCCTTGTTTCCTACAATTAGTATTGTCATCTTGCAATACTTAGCATAAAAATTATGTTCCCACTAGCATAATAATTATGCTCCCACTAGCTTTGACTTGCATCCAGAAATCAACTGGACTTCCAGAAATCAATACTATTGACTTTCTTACTAAAGTGCAGATTTTTGATATATGATGCTTTGATAAGTCTTCATCTAGACTTTTCAATCTCATACACCTTCAATAGATAGAATATGTGTGTGTTTAAACCCTTTCAGAACTTATAGTTGTAAGTCCTGAATGTTCAAACTATTTCTTGCCATTTGTCACAATTCGAACTATGAAAAGGGATGCCGTAATCATATGCGAATTTGAGAACGCAATTATCAAAGCTAACCATAATGATATTAATCAGATTTAAAATCTACCAGCGAAAGTGTTTCCTCATAACCATTTTCATGAATTAGAGTAAAACTATTTCCATCTAGATTTTATGGTGTATGTGTTCCCATCTATGTGAATCTATCATCACCAACCTACAATCATAAGATAAAGTTGAGGACAAAACCAAAATCAAATTTAGTTTTCCTTTCATGGACTGAAATTTGCTTATTCTTAATTTCTTGCCTTCTGGTAGTACAAGGGGCTACCAACGCTTCCATGTTGTTAAGCAGCTCACCTATATCGATCAATGTACTTTCACTAACCAATGTTCTCTACCTTTTGCAGTTAAATAAGAACCATTGAAATTATAAGTGTTATCAACCCAACTGGGAGGTGCACAGAAACAAGAATGTGTCAACTTAACACGATAGGTTATCAACCTCAGGTCGTGTGCTAGTGATAACTAAAAGGTTTATTCTTGATTGACTATTGAAACAATCAAGATCAATAAAATTCCCACTGACTTCTTGACATATAAGTTTTTTCTGTTAAGAAACATTCCTTGAAAAGCAAAAAAGAAATATTCAAAAGTTAGTGTGGATTCTTGTCAAGAAACACTTCATGAATTCGTCTTAGTTTATCGTTTGTTTTAACCAAAAACATCACAACTACCAATTCCAAATGTGCTAGAGTAAGAAAACATTATTACTCCACATTTTATGAGGTGTAATAAACCTACTTAGTATAGAAACAAGCTTCAATATACGATTTGTAGTTACTAAAGTACGACTCTATAACTTCATTGGAAACAAAGTATGACTCATCTCTTGATTGAACCATTTCAACAATATTTGATTCCTCTTCTTATTCAAATAATTGCACTAAGATGTACTTCGAGGATCAATTGGAGAAACTTTTATCTTTCTACCTAATAGATTCTTCATATTCGTTCCACTACTCTTTGAAACTTTTTCAAAGTGTTAGAATTATACTTCATCTTATAAACACAACAATATTTACTGAAGGCATCAACCAATCATGATGAATAAAGTTATCATCCTTTTGTGGCGGATCTGAATAGTCCACATCAATGTGTAGTAGATCCTTTAATCCTTCACTTGACCCACATAAACACATGATCAACAAATTAGTCTTAATCTTCCAAAGATCAAGATTCTCATACATCACCCTATTCAAATTGCATGACTCCAAGTTTCTATCCAATTGAAACTTGGGTGATGCGAATTCCTTTTCACTTGGTCAATTATGACATTTACCACAAATGATATAACTAAGAATCAAATCCATATTTAACATTGCTAATAATAGAAATATAACCACCAATTTCCATAAATGCCATTGCAAGGAAATATAAAGTAAATAAATCTAAAATTCACTTTTATTAATATTAAGCGGAAATTTTTTTCCTTGCAATGCAAATATATGAAAACTATGCCTCTAGATATTTCCTAAGCAATCTATTAATCTATCATAACTCCTAAGCAGTAGCTTCCAAAATCTGATCATCAATGCATGCGACCGAAATCCATCTCTCACGATTAGATTCAGCTTACTCTTCTTAAGCTTCATTCTTTCTCTTAGATTCTGCAAAACATCAAAATGTGACTATCATATCATGCAATAAGAATCTATGAAGAGGAACTTAATAAAATAAAGTTAGATAGTGGATGTACCAGAAGTAGAGTCACACGACTTGACTTTACTATCTTTAAGATCTCTCATGTATTTTGGGCAGCTCCATATCCAATGCCCCTTCAATTGGCAATAGAAACATATGGACCTCTCAAGAATAGCACATGGAACTATCTCAAAACTAGCCTTTCTCTTTACCATATGGTCAAACGGTTCGTCCTTGGCGGATCCCTTTCCATTGGGAAGAGAAACCTATTCTGGACTACCATTGTTGCCATTATCGATGACCATGGAAATTTGGGAGACTGATCCTTCAAACACATTTGCTTGATTTGTGCTCTTAAGCATTTCTGCTTCAACAACAATCAACATATATGTCAGATCGATTAGGGTCACGTCGTCGTCCCTCATATAATAGCCCTTAATGAACTGACCATATGACTCAGGAAGCGAAAGCAGAACCAAGTCAATGACCAACTCCTTTGGGAAAACGACACCCAACATCCCCAATCTGTCAATGTGCGATTTCATATTGATACCATGTGCACACATAGACTTTCCATCTTAATGTTTGCATGCCAATAGGGCTTGAATACCTCCATATTTTTCAGCTTGAAGAAAACGTGACTCAGAGAGAATCACTAGAGGAGGTGGAGGAAGATTTGGAAAAACATGATTTCTAGTTCCACCATTGCTTGAGTAAGGGATCATTCTTTCACCTTGATCAACATGTGGAAGATCATCTTCAGATAAAGAAACATTTTCAGAAGGACGAGGAAGACCATTGTTGTCTGAACTTGAAATCTATAATAGGAGAAAAGAGAATTCAAGTTAGTTGATTTTAATCCTTAATTATGAACCAAAAAATTTAAATTAAAGCTAGGATCCATATTTTTGATCCGAACTTTGAAGAGGGATGCCGTAATAAAATTCGAATCTATTTTAGGTAGGTAAAACTTTTACCAATTTCAATCTAATTGAAACTCCTAGATCTTTGAGATTCATTGAATTATTCAATGGCATTTTTAATCTCGATTATGCTCTCACTTTTTGATTGGGATGCTGAGGATCACAAACGAGATGTGAATAACCATGCAAATTATCTTGGTACTCCCGATGTCATTTATCATCTAATTAATGAGTCGGTTAGCCACACACGCTCCATTAATCAATAATAATTTACGAGACACCCATTGCCAACAATATTAGTCCATATTAGTGTGCTGGTTAACCATACACGCTCCACTAACGACCAATAATGTGCAATGTGCAATTTCATGGGTTAACATCAAATTCACATTTTTCCTAAAATAACTAAGAGTAGGATTTTAGAAAATAGTTTAGTTACTTTTCATCATTATACTTTTAATGAGGTTATGTCCTATCAAACACGTTCGGCTAACGGCCATCCCGCAATCAAGGGAGCGGTGGGTAAGAGTGGATACCCAATGACGGTCATTTTATAGGCCGCTTCCTTAAACTCCTCTTATAGACCGGCTTTGTGAATAAGGTGTATTAGCGATTCGATTGACTTAGTCTTATACGTATAGTATATATTAAACATTTTAACTTTACATATGATATAATGTGTATTTTTAAAATATTTTAAAATTCCAAGGGTTTAATCTTTTAATAAGTTAAAATTTTAATTTAATTAAATTTAAATCAATTTATGGATTTATTAATTTTCTTTTAATTAATCACTTAATTAAATTAATAATAAAATCCATAAGGATGTATTATAAACCTTTTAAAATACTAGGGTTTTAAAATCCTTTTAAATTTCAAAATTAAAAAACAATTTTAATTTTAATTTAAAATTTTGATTTAATAACTATCTATTAATTAAACATTTAATTAATTTTATTAAACCAATTGAGGATTATCCACTGAATTAATCAAAATAAGTTAACTTAATCTTCTTTCCATATATTCGAAAATATGGGAGGGATGTATCAAGATTATTTAATTATCTAGTTAATCAAATAAGAAGATAATTACAAAAAATAAGAAACCCTACCCATAAACCCTAATTTTTCGAAAATAGGCAAATCTTAGGGAGGAAGGCAAGGATTTCAATCTTTTCCTAAAATCGAAAATCCAAAAGGTTAGGAAACCCTTAATTTTGAAACTTAAGGGACAAGGAAAGGGTTAATACCCTTTCCATAAATCTCGAAATCTAGGGTTAGGGAACCCTAAAAATTTCGAAAATCCTTATTCCAAGGGTTTAATTGTCATAAACCCTAACATATCTTCAACCAATTATATCATACTCAATAGAAAACAAATCCTAGGCTCTGATACCACTGATGGATTTTGAGCATAACAAACAATCCCTATGTGTGCATGCAAGCCTAATTGCTTGGATTTATGTTTTCTCTAATCGAACATACAAGTATTGAACACAAAAGGAGAGAAACCCTAGGAGGCGTCTATTATTTTCGAAATTAGCATAACTAGGGTTAGAACACATACCTCAATTATTGTATTGTAATAACAATGAATTCCTTGAAGATCTTGGATTTGAGAGCAAGTGTCACAAGTGTAACACCTCTAATGGCTCACAAACACACTTATCAAGAGGATGAGAGGAGAGAGGAGGAGGAAACTCAAGATTTCGACTCTTCTTAGGGTTTAGAGTGTATGGTCGAAATCTCAAAGGGGTATAGCCCTTTATATAGTTGTTGGTAGCTTAGAGCCAAAGTTAAGGTTTGCTGGAGGAAACCCTAATTCCTTAGCTTAAGGCCTAAGCAACCCATGGACTCCCATCTAATAAACCTTGGACAAAATTATAGAGTCTACCTAGAAGTTTTCGTCCAACCCTCTTTAGGGTGGTCCAAGAGCCCAAATCCACAACTATCAATAAATTGCCAATTAGCCCCTGCACTTTTAATTAATTTATTTAATCTCAAAATTAATTCCAAATTAATTTCGGATTAAATATTAAGTAAATAATATGATTTCTAATTAATATATTATTTTCATAATACATTAATAAATCATTTACTTCAATTTATTAACCAAATAATAAATTCATCATCTCTCTCAATAGGTTATCCTGTCTAGTTGCTAGTATCAAGGCAACCCAAAATGACTATGCTATTATCAATTCAAATACATACCAATTATAGTTATGAGCTTAAACACCTAATCCAACAGATTCCTGCAAGTTTTTTTTTCTTTTTCTTTCCTCAAAATCTATCATGTTTTTATGAACGACGGGTTCAACACTTAGTGGCAATTAAATGGTTTAATAATAATTAAATTGGTTCAATCATAATCTTTAATTTGGAAAGGGTAGTTTAGTAAAATCATATGATATTTTGATCTTGAGATATATTTTTCAAAAGTAAATTTGTTTAATCCTAATTATTATATGACTTTGGATATACATGTGAATTTTATAGTTTTATAACGACATATATGTAGTTATAAATTTTATAAAGATATAAAAGTAATATTTAAAATTTGTAAGAATTTTAATGAAATTTTCACAAATGATCTATAGATTATCTTCAAAACCCCCTGCAATCTTATTACTATAAATAGGACCCAACAAATAAATAGTCTTTCATCAACATACTTACTCATTAAATGAGACATTTTCATCCCATTTTTACAATACATCTCCCCCTTTTTTAAATACGTACTCTTTCTACTCATATTAACATTTACTTTCTTAAAAAATATGAATTTGTCAAACACCCAAAAAGATATAATTGTTACAATCTAATTTGTTGGAACCAATTTTCATATCTTGTTATTCAAGTTCAAATAATCACTTTCAAAACATACATCAAAGTAGCCCTTGAGTTTACAAAGTTTACGAATGTCAAAATAAATTTCTATGCAGTTTTCATGGTATCAAAGTGTAAACCAGTCTTAAACACAATTTGATTTCGTGTTTGCATTTGTGTATTCCTATGAATCCGACAGGAAATGAGCATCATTCATTTGAAAATACGTTAAATTCGGGTTATCTTCCACCTAAAACAAGTTGTAAATTTTGAAAATTCGATTAAGAAATGAATCAAAAAGTTCAAAGCACTTGTAAATCACCCATAGTTTTGAAGTATTTTGTTTGAAAAAACTAGATCATTATTTTGACTTCTCATAGATATTTACTTCTTAACCAAATTTATTTTATCTTGCATGCTTTATCACCTATAATGGCTTGGACGAGAGTAACATCATCAAATTGGAATAGGCTAAAACGGGATTTGAATAAGAGACATGGTACCAAACACTTTATTTTTATTATTATTTAATTATGCTTCAAGCAACATCCATACAAATCTCATCCACGAGCAGATGAGAAGAGTTCATCAAAGAAGGTAATCGCAGTGTCACGATTGAGTTCTTTATCACGTGGTGGCTCCGACCGAACCCAGACACTCGCAAATGAACTGATGGTGAATTGGTTATTTCTGAGTCTACCTGCTCTAACCGTTGAAACCTTATAAGCACACATATCATAGATGGCACAAACAACACCAGATTCACGAGCAGCTTTGTATCCAGCATACTTGATCACATAGTTGACTAATGGTTGACACATTGCAGCAACGTCTGGGGAGGAAGCATGCAGGATAAACGATCGCACGAGGTCAATGTGATGTAGAACTTTACTCGGTGCAATGTTCCAGTAATGCACGAGTAGACTATCCCCAAAAATCATGCCCCAAAACCAGGGGTCCTGAACCAGGAGAGCCTGCCAAACACACACACAAACTATGTGTTATATTAAAGGAGGAGGGGGGAATCAAATCAATCAGTCAACTTATGTGAAAATTTTCTATTTTGGGTCTTATTCTTTTACTAATGGGTCGAATCAAGTTGAAAGTTGTGCATATTAAAAATAGATTTTTTCAATTTACTTCGGTTGATTTGTTTATTGTATCATCCTACTTTCATTTCTTGTTATTATATCACTGTACTTTGAAAAAACTACCCAATCATAGCAATGTCATCCAAATACATAACACTTTTCACTACTATAATTGAGTAGATTTTTCAAAATATAATGTCTGGATATGAACAGTACAAATTACAGTTGGTAGATTTTTCAATGTTCAATTCCTTGATAAGATAAAAAAGAAAGTGCAATGTTTTAACAATTAGAATTGAAAGTACGTAAGGTGTTATCAAACACAAACAAATTAATGTACATTGTTACTTCTAGGATTTACCCTTTTGTAATGATATATATGTAAGTTGATAATTATTTACGAAGTTCTATTAACGACAAAAATTGGCTTGCAGGCCCCATTCCGACTTGCCACTTTTTGATGCCTATAAGTTATATCAATAGTCACTCGATCAAATACATGATCTACAATATGAGCTGAAAATTTGGTGTATATATCAAGATGCTGAAAGAAAACAATTTTTGGGCAGTAGTGCAAAATGGTTACCTTTCCCATCATGGCTTGGGCAGATTGATTTCCAGCTCGGGCACACAAACAAAGGAGACCTTTTCTATTACGGTGCTTCCTAAAATCTTCAGTATTAGAAGTCAAACGCAAAAAATTGACCGCCTTTAAGACGACTGATTGTTTAGCATGGTACATAAGTGCGTTGCAGCTGCACAAAGTTTGCAATGAAAACATTTTGACTAAACAATCCATTAATCATTATCAAGAAGAATAAGGCAGTGTTTGGTATGATGGAGTCACAAAAGAAATGGAAGATTCGTTCCATTGTAATGAAAATAAGCTATTTGTTTTGCCTCATGGAAATGAATTCGAACGATTCAATAAAAATAAAAAAAACTATTTGTTTTGTCTGATGGAATGTATTATGTTTAAGCAATGTGTTTTTCCTTTTATTTCTTAAATTTCATTCCTTAACTAGCAGGGGAGGGGGGTTTATTCTATCATTGAAAGGATTGAAAAAATGAAATTTGACCCATCTTTATTTATATCGTTTTTTCTGACACAAATGTTTCTGAAAAACATGATTTTATTTAAGTTAGACTTTTATTTTCTGGGTTTTAATGAGCTTTCCTTTTGTTTAATATTTTCGTAAATAAAAATTATTTCATCATAATTAAATAATATAGAGTAGTTTAAAACTATATATTGTATTTACACATAATATAAAAATATTCTTATAAAAAATCATGGAAAAACTCCATAAAAGTCCTTAATTATGTATTAAATCTAGGACAAAAGTGTTAATTTTGATAGTTGGATGACCTATTCATCGGGTAAAAGGGTCAAAAATACAGCTGCAAGTATTTGAGACTTAACTAAATAAGATATATATATATATATATATATATATATATATATATATATATATATATATATATATATATATGAGGTCAATACATAAGAACTTTTATGGAGTTTTCCTGAAAATCATTTCATACCCACATGACTACAAAAAAGATTATGGACTGCAACGAGTCATTCGATTAACCCAACTATTCCATTCTTTAATCATATGACATTCCATCCAACCAAACAGGCCCTACAAAAGACAAGAAAATAGTAAAAACTTACCTTAAAGCTGCCCTTGCCAGATCTCCCGCACCATCACTCGATATTGCTACTAAGACCAAGATCACATTCAAAAGATCAGGGGGTAACTGCGTGATATGCACCATCTTCTTTTCCGATTGCTAATAAAGACAAGATCACATTCAAAATTGTAAAAAGTTTGTGAAATAAAGGGGAAACTTAAGATAACTAGCATATCTCTACAATTTCTTTTTTAACAGCAGAATCCATTTACAAATTCTTTATTAAGATGTAAATTTTACAAAGATTCGGACAACAAAAAATTATGTATCTACTTACGGAAAACGAACAATATATTATAGGTATTAACTATTTATTAGATTACTATATAAATTTCACAATAATTTACCGAAAAATCTAAAAACTATCTAATAAGAATTGTGCATCTAGTAACAGAAAATACACAATCGCCCGTATATGTACGAAAATGGAAACAATAGATTTACCAAGAAATTGTAATTTTAAGAGAGGCACCGCTAAGATGCCGAAAGAACTCCAATATGTAGATGAACTCTCACGCAAAATATAAATAAACCCAAGGTACAACTACCTAGTCCAAAATGAATCAATGACCGTACATTAAAAACTTAATGTACGGACAATAATATATGTTATCCCCAACTAAATGAAATAAGTGAGTTTATTAATGTCGAAGAAAAAATTGAGTGTTTTACATCTGCATTCCTAAAAACCAAAAGCACAATTAAGGCTATGTGTTTACGTGGAGAATTGTGATACTCACCCACTCTGTTGTCACTCCTAAGTAGGTGAGAATACACAAATAAGGTCTCAAGTTAAGGATAAGGAGGAGAAGAAAGTACAAAAAAAAATTGCCCCCTTCTAAGTTTTATAACTAGTAGAGGTAACCAAAACGAGAGCCTGCCATAGTGCATAAAGATAAGGAGGATAAGAAAGGAGAAAAAAAATATATTATAAGAAAACAAGGGGGAAAAGTAGGCAGGTAACTATTGTATGCAAAACACAAACAAAAAAGCAATTAGGTCCAATACTACTCCACTACACATCATTTTAAGCCTCCACACTCTACTATATGAGGTCATGTCATCAAAAGATTCAACTCTTTCATGTCTAATCGGACGCTATCTTCCAACTTCATCCTTAAGCATCCACTCCTCATTGCACCCCAAAACTATGACTGTGTCCACCCTCCTAATTGTAATCATCGATTGCGTCCTTTTTTAAACAATCACAATCTTCCATCTCTCAAGCTTCAGGTTCAACACCACACCCAATGTACTTTTGATTTTCGCATTTGGAATCATGTCAAATGATGATCTATCGCATGACTACTACAACATCCTTATTTATGCAAACCCAATTTTCCTTCTTATTTGGCTAACATTCTAATCAACACATCATAGTTGGCCTAACTACCACGCTAAAAAAAATTTCTCTTCAATTTCAATAGTACCTTCTTGTCGCACAAAGCTCATGCAAGTGTCCTCCATTTTGACAAACTCGACTTATATGATGGGTAACTTCTTCCTCAACACTAAATTCTACTTGAATTTTGGACCAACCATATTTGAAACCCCCCATTAGGTGTACTTCTTACTCCAAATACATACTTCTATTTTGCTATTATTATGCTCCTTCTATGGGTTAAAAGTTATATGGAGTTCGTTTCAAAAAATTTAGACATGTTATAAAGAAAATATTGCAAAATTTAGGCCCCAAGTTATAGTTTAATGTTGACACAATTCAAGTTTGAAAATTTATAATACAAGGGTGTCCAAAATAATATCAAAATAAAATTCAAGGAACAACCACTACATGATTTGTGGCATTCTAAATATCAGAGCTAATATTCACTAATCCTTCAACCTAAGTACATGTCAAAAAGTAATGTTAGAATTGGCGAGCCTAGTGAAGAAACCCAGAGTTAGACTTTGGAATGAAACTAGATAATTGAAATAATTCAATTCCCAATCCATAACTCCCGATAAACATTTTAAAACCATTTATAAGTAAAATGTATATTGGGTTAAGAAGCATTAGTAATAATCAATATAATACCAATTCAAATGCAATGCACATGCTTCTAGATTCCTAACCAGAATTATGTACAATCAAAACAAAGTCTATTTCATTATGAGGTCTAACAATTACTAAGATCAAGAAGCAATCAATTAAGGATCACTAAGATCAATATACTGTTAGGATTTTATTAAAAAATTGTTTCGAAAACATAAACATAGCAACGAAAGACTTTAGATTTGAACAAAATACAACTAGTTTTATTCCCACCAAAAGATCATTTTTCAAGACTTGTAAAGATAAAAAAAAAAAACCATAAAAAGAAAAGTGTTACAACCTTTGAAGACTTTGATTCTCATGGGAGATTAGAATTTGATGAAGTGTGGCATGAAACTTCAAGGTATAAGTTCTCTAGAGATATCCACCAACAATAAATCAACTTGATAAGATGTTAGTTAGTCCTCTTCCCTATTCTAATAAAAAAAATAGTTTTAATCTCCTTTTGACATTTGTCATCCTATTAGGCTTCCTAATTAATGCATATTTTATTTTTCTTTTGTCATGTGGCATCCTATTAGGCTTTCTAATTAATGTATGCCACTTGTCAACCTATTAATTCTTTATAAATTTCAAATTTTAAATTTTTCACTATAATTACATTAAATTAATAACATTAGAATAAAAATTAAAATACAATTAATACAAATCATAAGGTGATATAATTTCACATATTTATTTAAATTAACGATTATAATTTTATATAACTAAAAAATATCTCTTAATTAATATATTATTTAAAATAATTGATTAATAATTTTGAATTCTCACTATAAAAATTTAATTAATTTTGTAACCGTGATTCTCACGGGTTATAAACTAGTAGTGATATATAAAACTAAAAAAGATTATGTTTATACGGAGGTCTTGAGTCTTGAAGACCCAGTAGTGGGAATAAAAAAATGATATGTGAAACTTTGATCTGGTTAGACGTATAAGTATAACAAAAGTTTTATTGAATCTATCTTTTTCCCACGGCCATCCAGTCCTCCATTTTTAAATTTATAAAAAAAACCAATGGAGGAGTATCATCATTTACACAAGTACTCTTGGTTATAATTCCTGTAAGTTTTTTTTTCCTCAAAATCTATCATGTTTTTATGAACGACGGGTTCAACACATAGTGGCAATTAAATGGTTTAATCATAATTAAATTGGTTCAATCACAATCTTTAATTTGGAAAGGGTAGTTTAGTAAAATCATATGATATTTTGATCTTGAGATATATTTTTCAATATTAAATTTGTTTAATCCTAATTAATATATGACTTTGGATATACATGCGAATTTTATAGGTTTATAAGGACATATATGGAGTTTTAAATTTTATAAATATATAAAAGTAATATTTAAAATTTGTAAGAATTTTAATGAATTTTTCACGAATGATCTATAGATTATCTTCAAAACCCCGTGCAATCTTATTACTATAAATAGGACCCAACAAATAAATAGTCTTTCATCAACATACTTACTCATTAAATGAGACATTTTCATCCCATTTTTACAATACATCTCCCTTTTTTTTAAATACGTACTCTTTTCTACTCATATTAACATTTACTTTCTTAAAAAATATGAATTTGTCAAACGCCCAAAAAAATATAATTGTTACAATCTAATTTGTTGGAACCAATTTTCATATTTTGTTATTCAAATTCAAATAATCACTTTCAAAACATACATCAAAGTAGCCCTTGAGTTTACAAAGTTTACGAATGTCAAATTAAATTTCTATGCAGTTTTCATGGTATCATAGTGTAAACCAGTCTTAAACACAATTTGATTTCGTGTTTGCATTTGTGTATTCCTATGAAAGTTCATTCACCTTCAAGACACAGAATCCGACAGGAAATGAGCATCAATCATTTGAAAATATGTTAAATTCGGGTTATCTTCCACCTATAACAAGTTGTAAATTTTGAAAAATCGATTAAGAAATGAATCAAAAAGTTCAAAGCACTTATAAAGCACCCATAGTTTTGAAGTATTTTGTTTGAAAAAACTAGATCATTATTTTGACTTCTCATAGATACTTTCTTCTTAACCAAATTTATTTTATCTTGCATGCTTTATCACCTATAATGCCTTGGACCAGAGTAACATCATCAAATTGGAATGGGCTAAGACGGGATTTGAATAAGAGACATGGTACCAAAACACTTTATTTTTATTATTATTTAATTATGCTTCAAGCAACATCCATACAAATCTCATCCACGAGCAGATGAGAAGAGTTCATCAAAGAAGGTAATCGCGGTGTCACGATTGAGTTCTTTATCACGTGGTGGCTCTGACCGAACCCAGACACTCGCAAATGAACTGATGGTGAATTGGTTATTTCTGAGTCTACCTGCTCTAACCGTTGAAACCTTATAAGCACACATATCATAGATGGCACAAACAACACCAGATTCACGAGCAGCTTTGTATCCAGCATACTTGATCACATAGTTGACTAATGGTTGACACATTGCAGCAACGTCTAGGGAGGAAGCATGCAGGATAAACGATCGCACAAGGTCAGTGTGATGTAGAACTTTACTCGTAGCAATGTTCCAGTAATGCACCAGTAGACTATCCCCAAAAATCATGCCCCAAAACCAGGGGTCCTGAACCAAGAGAGCCTGCCAAACACACACACACAAACTATGTGTTATATTAAAGGAGGGGGGGGGGGGGGGGGGGGGGGGAATCAAATCAATCAGTCAACTTATGTGAAAATTTTCTATTTTGGGTCTTATTTTATTACTAAGGGGTCGAATCGAGTTGAAAGTTATGCATATTAAGAATAGATTTTTTCAATTTACTTCGGTTGATTTGTTTATTGTACCATCCTACTTTCATTTTTTCTTATTACGTCACTGTACTTTGAAAAAACTACCCAATCATAACAATGTCATCTAAATACTTAACATTTTTCACTACTATAATTGAATAGATTTTTCAAAGCATAATGTCTCGATATGAACAGTACAAACTACAGTAATTGGTAGATTTTTCAAAGTTCAATTCCTTGATAAGAAAAGAAAAGTACAATGTTTTAATAATTAGAATTGAAAGTAAGGTGCTATTAAACACAAACAAATTAATGTACATTGTTACTTCTAGGATTTACCCTTTTGTAATCATATATATGTAAGTTAATAATTATTTAATTATAAGGTTCTAATAACGACAAAAATTGGCTTGTAGGCCCCATTCCGACTTGCCACTTTTTGATGCCTATAAGTTATATCAATAGTCACTCAATCAAATACATGATCTACAATATGAGCTGAAAATTTGGTGTATATATCAAGATGCTGAAAGAAAACAATTTTTGGGCAGTAGTGCAAAATGGTTACCTTTCCCATCATGGCTTGGGCAGATTGATTTCCAGCTCGGGCACACAAACAAAGGAGACCTTTTCTATTACGGTGCTTCCTAAAATCTTCAGTATTAGAAGTCAAACGCAAAAAATTGACCGCCTTTAAGACGACTGATTGTTTAGCATGGTACATAAGTGCGTTGCAGCTGCACAAAGTTTGCAATGAAAACATTTTGACTAAACAATCCATTAATCATTATCAAGAAGAATAAGGCAGTGTTTGGTATGATGGAGTCACAAAAGAAATGGAAGATTCGTTCCATTGTAATGAAAATAAGCTATTTGTTTTGCCTCATGGAAATGAATTCGAACGATTCAATAAAAATAAAAAAAACTATTTGTTTTGTCTGATGGAATGGATTATGTTTAAGCAATGTGTTTTTCCTTTTATTTCTTAAATTTCATTCCTTAACTAGCAGGGGAGGGGGGTTTATTCTATCATTGAAAGGATTGAAAAAATGAAATTTGACCCATCTTTATTTATATCGTTTTTTCTGACACAAATGTTTCTGAAAAACATGAGTAGTTTAAAACTATATATTGTATTTACACATAATATAAAAAATATTCTTATAAAAAATAATGGAAAAACTCCATAAAAGTCCTTATATATTGACTTCATAATCGATTTATTATATATATATATATATATATATATATATATATATATATATATATATATATATATATATATATATATATTATTCAGTTAAGTCTCAAATACCGGTAGCTGTATTTTTGACCCTTTTGTCGGTTCAATAGGTCATCCAACTTTCAAAATTAACACTTTTGGCCTAGATTAAAAAAAATTACAAATTTTGTCCAAAATTTATATTGGCTCAGATTTTAAAATTTTATTACGAATTCATCCTAAATTTCGTTTTTTTACATCTTTTTTTTTTCAAATAAAAAATTGAATATGTTTTGTTTGCAAAAAAATAATATTTTCACATAACAAAACGTATTTATACAAAAAAAACATATTTTCAAAATCATATTTATATAAAAAAAACATATTTTCACATAAAACCCTTCTTTTTTCTATATAAACACATATCTTACACAATATTTTTGTAGGCAAAATACATTTATAATTTAAAAAAAAAAACACTTTTGTACGCAAAATACCTATTTATAATTTTTTTAAATTGTAAATAGCTATTTAAAAGTGTAAATTTTAGACTGAATTTGTAAGAAAATTTAAAATCTGGCCAAAATGTGAATTTTGAAAGTTGAATGACCTATTGACCGGGTAAAATGTTCAAAATTAATACAATTGTTGATTTTTACGACTTAAATGAATAAAAAATTATACAAG
This sequence comes from Lactuca virosa, assembly GCF_052849685.1. NCBI lineage: Eukaryota > Viridiplantae > Streptophyta > Magnoliopsida > Asterales > Asteraceae > Lactuca > Lactuca virosa. The sequence continues at coordinate 91,255,966 of NC_136434.1, forward strand.
GGTCAAAATGAATACAATTGTCGGTGTTTGGGTCTTAAATTAATAAAAAATTATAAAATGACTAAATCGATTATGAGGTCAATACATAAGGACTTTTATGGAGTTTTCATGAAAATTATTTCATACCCACATGACTACCAAAAAAGATTATGGACTGTAACGAGTCATTCGATTAACCCAACTATCCCATTCTTTCATCATATGTCATTCCATCTAACCAAACAGACCCTACAAAGACAAAAAAAAATAGTAAAAACTTACCTTACCGCTGCCCTTGCCAGATCTCCGGCACCATCACTCGACATTGCTACTAAGACCAAGATCACATTCAAAAGATCAGGGGGTAACTGCGTGATATGCACCATCTTCTTTTCCGATTGCTAATAAAGACAAGATCACATTCAAAATTGTAAAAAGTTTGTGAAATAAAGGGGAAACTTAAGATAACTATCATATCTCTACAATTTCTTTTTTAACAGCAGAATCCATTTACAAATTCTTTATTAAAATGTAAATTTTACAAAGATTCGGACAACAGAAAATTATGTATCTACTTATGGAAAAGGAACAATATATTCTAGGTATTAACTATTTATTAGATTACTATATACATTGCACAATAATTTACCGAAACATCTAAAAACTATCTAATAAGAATTATGCATCTAGTAACAGAAAATGCACAATCGCTCGTATATGTAAGAAAATCGGAACAATAGATTTACCTAGAAATCGTAATTTTAAGAGAGGCACCGCTAAGATGCCGAAAGAACTCTAATATGTAGATGAACTCTCACGCAAAATATAAATAAACCCAAGGTACAACAACCAAGTCCAAAATGAATCAATGACCGTACATTAAAAATTAATGTACGGATAAGAATATATGTTATCCCCAACTAAATGAAATAAATGAGTTTATTAATGTCGAAGAAAAAATTGAGTGTTTTACATCTACATTCCTAAAAACCAAAAGCACAATTAAGGCTATGTGTTTACGTGGAGAATTGTGATACTCACCCACTCTGTTGTCACTCCTTGCTAAGGAGGTGATAATATGCAAATAAGGTCTCAAGTTAAGGATAAGGAGGAGAAGAAAGTACAAAAAAAATTGTCCCCTTCTAAGTTTTATAACTAGTAGAGGTAACCAAAACGAGAGCCCGCCATAGTGCATAAAGATAACGAGGAGAAGAAAGTACAAAAAAAAGATTTTAAGAAAACAAGGGGAAAAAGTAGGTAAGTAACTATTGTATGCAAAACACAAACAAAAAAGCAATTAGGTCCCATACTACTCTACTACACATCATTTTAAGCCTCCACACTCTACTATCTTCCAACTTCATCCTTAAGCATCCACTCCTCATTGCACCACAAAACTATGACTGTGTCCACCCTCCTAAGTGTAATCATCAGTTGCGTCCTTTTTTAATAAATCATAATCTTCCATCTCTCAAGCTTCAGGTTCAACACCACACCCAATGTACTTTTGATTTTCGCATTCGGAATCATGTCAAATGATGTTCCATCGCATAACTACCACAACATCCTTATTTATGCAAACCCAATTTTCCTTCTTATTTGGCTAACATTATAATCAACACATCATAGTTGGCCTAACTACCACACTAAAAAAAGTTCTCTTCAATTTCAACAGTACCTTCTTGTCGCACAAAGCTCATGCAAGTGTCCTCCATTTTGACAAACTCGCCTTTATATGATGGGTAACTTCTTCCTCAACACTAAATTCTATACGAATTTTAGACCCAACATATTTGAAGCCCCCCATTAGGTGTAGTTCTTACTCCAAATACATACTTCTATTATGTTATTATTATGCTCCTTCTATAGGTTAAAAGTTATATGGATTTCTTTTCAAAAAATTTAGACATGTAAAGAAAATATTGCAAAGTTTAGGTCCCAAGTTATATTTTAATGTTAACACAGTTCAAGTTTGAAAATTTATAATACAAGGGTGTCCAAAATAATATCAAAATAAAATTCAAGGAACAACCACTACATGATTTGTGGCATTCTAAATATCCAAGCTAATATTCACTAATCTTTCAACCTAAGTACATGTCAAAAAGTAATGTTAGAATTGGCGAGCCTAGTGAATAAACCCGGAGTTAGGCTTTGGAATGATACTAGATAATTGAAATAATTCAATTGCCAAGCCATAACTCCCAATAAACATTTCAAAACCATTTATAAGTAAAATGTATATTGGGTTAAGAAGCATTAGTAATACTCAATATAATACTAAAATGCAATGCACATGCTTCTAGATTCCTAACCAGAATTATGTATAATCAAAACAAAGACTATTTCATTCTGAGGTCTAACAATTACTAAGATCAAGAAGCAATCAATAAAGGATCACTAAGATCAATATACTGTTGGGATTTTATTAAAAAATTGTTTCAAAAACATAAACATAGCAATGAAAGACTTTAGATTTGAACAAAATACAACTAGCTTTATTCCCACCAAAAGATCATTTTCAAGACTTATAAAGATAAAAACAACCATAGAAAGAAAAGTGTTACAACCTTTGAAGACTTTGATTCTTATGGGAGATTAGAATTTGATGAAGTGTGGCATGAAACTTCAAGGTATAAGTTTTCTAGAGATATCCACCAACAATAAATCAACTTGATAAGATGTTAGTCATCTTCTTGTAATAAAGGAATCTCTTAAGCTCTTAAGACAAAGAAACTAGTTTGCCTTCAAAGAGAGTATTCAAGCATCATCTTTATCTTTATGTTCTTAACACTTTAAGAGACAAAAACTAGAGAGAATATGGAGATGGGAAGCCACAAAATTCATGGTTTTGGCTTGTGAAAGAAAGGAGAAAACTAGTTCTTTTATTTCCTTACTTTAAGCCTTTATCCCATAGGTCTTAGCGCTTTAAGACCCATACTTTATCAAATCAACTAGGCATGCTTTCTAAGAGCACGGTGTGTTGAATAAATTAATCAAAAGCAAGTCTTCTGTCTTCTTTATGGCCTCCTTGAATATTTTATAAAAAGAAGCTACTTTTTACATAAAAACTCTTCTAATTTTTATAACTTATCAAACATTTAAAACCCTATAAGACAAGAAAACCCTTTTGGTCCAAAAAGATGTACATGACATGATAAATCATACCTTATGATATATTATGATATATTTTGATACTTACCATTGAAAATTAATATTTCCATGAAATAAATAATTTCCAATTAATGACAAGAATTATATTTATTTATCATGGATCAAATTCTTATAAATAATATATTTACATCATGTTGTTGTTAGTGTGACCCTTAAGGATCATATATTATCTAGAAATATCATTCTATAATGACTCTTGGGCATATAGATATTTCAATCTCCCACTTGCACAAGACTCATCATAGATTGATATAGATATTGGTGAACATCTAGCAACATTTCATTACCCCCAGTAATATATGACTTAGTGTCATTCTATCAACATCCGATTCCTAAAAGCTCCAAGCTTCAATTGAAAAATTAAGGTAAGTTTATCAGTTATCTCTTTGTTACAGACATCCTGTTGAACATGAGAGTTGGATCGCATCTATCTCATTTGGAGTTCAACTTTGGGTAATGTGCATTAGATGTATACCCCTCAATACGTAAGAGGAGAAAATATCATCTTGACTACATAAGCCTCTTGCATAGTTCACACCATACCTGAAAATGGCTTTTATAACTGTCCGGTTAAGGATCAATATTTGGCCATATTAAAGCACAACACTCCCTACACTTAAGTCTCACTATGTATATCAGGTGTTAAGGATACAAAGATAGTACCTTTTAATAAAGTATGACTCATAACTACGATCTATGAGTTGATCTTGATGCGGGTCTGTTCAATACTAGTTCTCTGACATATACCTATGAAACTTGGTTACAACTACTTGCCTACTTCCATCTAGTGAGAGTCAACCAATCCAATTCATATAGTCTTACTTCATAATTTCTCACATAATTATAACTGACTATGAACTTTTAGAATAATAAGATTATTCATAGATTAAACATGTTAATAAAGAACATAACAAGTAGTAATGTGATGATTATATCCGAATATATCAAAACATTATGTAATATTTGTTGTTACAATGTTCCAATATCCAAATACTAAATCCAAATCAAAATCCCTTTTTCTAGAATAATAAAGTGTTACAGCTAAAATGTGACCATTCATACTTAGATCAAAAGAAGGACTTTATCAATGGGTCTGACTAAATTTTCTATTTGTGAATTTTATGAATACTATCATCTCCATATTTGAATTTAATCTGGGTATAGTTAAATATCTTGGAGATTACGATTAGTGTTCTTTCGTGACATAGAATCTCTTAGCTTGATTAATTATACTCTCAACTTCACAAATATTTTCGTGTTATCCTTGAATGGCAGACACCAACTTAGTTTTTTAATGAACCCATTCATCCAATCATATTTAATTTCAGCTTCTAAAGTAGTAGTGTATTCTTATTTAGCATATTGTGTTATTATGTTTTGCTTGGACCTTATTCCAACAAAACTTACTCTTCTTTCCATAATGAAGTCATAATCCTATTATAATTCATAATTATACATATCTTTTTTGAAGTCAGCATTTTATGTAGCTCTTTACATAAAGATCTTCTTCTAAAATGATTATCTCATGTACATTCTCGTAGTTCTTCTTAAGTACTCCTAGAATGTTCTTATAATCATTCAATGACTTAAACTTGTATTCAATTAGTATCTTATGATATGTTTATAACATAATCATATACCTAGTCTTGTGCATAATATGACATAAATGATGGATTCATTTCCCAAGGAAAGAGAATATAAATCATTTCATCTAGCTTAAACTTATGTGTTAGGCCCTTTTTAGACAAACTCAAAATGATGTCATGTGACAATGCCAAGAATCCTCCAAAGCAATCTTGTATCTTGACCTCTTTCAAGATATTGTTAATTCATGCAAAAGAATTTAAAACTTTTAACATTCATATTTATCTATCTTTATAGATTTTACATTCCAAGAATGTATCTTGTCATTCCTAAGTCTTTCATTTTAGAAATACTAATGGAGTCAAGGTAAAAACGACCCTGCATAGTCGGAATGTAGTTTCTCATGATTAAGAATGTCTCATTCATACAAGATTAGGAATATCACTATGCTCCCACTAGTTCTTAGTAAACACAAACATCATCTTTATTTGATGTGAAAGTACACCTTGTATTTATATATTAAAATGACAATTCCAACCTTGATATGTTTTCTTTATATCTACAAGTGGATCTTAAGCATTGCACATTTTGTTAGGATAACATGGTTTAAGAAAAACCTTTGGGCTAAGCTATATAGATGTCTTCTAGTAGATGTCTATTAAGAATATGAACTTACAGTAAATAATATTCTGATTGATCTAATCATAGCTACTTGTGAAAAGGTTTGATCATAGTCAATGTCATGAGTATGATAAGGACCATATCAATGACCCATGTATGATAAAATCATTTTATAACAAGCCTTGCTAAATGTGTATGATATCCATGTATGTATTCTTTCTAAAAGAATCTATTACTCCTTCTAGCCTTGCTATAGAGAGGAAGATTACTCAAGCCGATACTTGATTATTATACATGAATTTCATATCAATGTTCATGACTGTAATTCATTTATCAAATTCAATATTTGATATAGCATCTTGGTAGTTGATGGATTTTCCCGAAACCATCATGAATAACTCATTAATGAAAGATTCCACATTTTTCAAGTCAATGATGTTTTCTACCAATAATGTGAATAATTTGTGTTTGTGAATAGCTATTTTTCAAGTTCAACAATTCCTTGTTGAAACTAGTGCCAATAATTTCTACGTCGGGATATGGATTTTAAGTTTCATCAAGTTCCATGTGCCTCTCACTTGCTTTACCATTAGAAGATTTCTTTTTACTAACTCAACATTTAGAAGAATAAGAGAGCTTATTCTTGGTGGATTTGTATAATCTAAATGTCCTTTTAGAATATTCTACAGATATGTAATTTGTTGGTATTTATATTCAAGATACAATTAATAGTGATTAAGGTATAATCTCAATAGCATAAAGAAAGATAATTTCTACCAATTAGAAAGTAAACTTTATCCGGTAAGGTCTAATTCATCATTTATTATTATTTAAAGCTTTAGATTGTGTTATTGGATTGTATCTCAACTTTATATTTAAAAGCTTCAACCAAGATTTCACAATTATACTTTACCATGTAAAATATAACTATAACTACTATAGTTGTCAATAAAGTTGATTCGTATCTTTCATTATATCTTAGACATTCACTTAGAAAGGAAGTCATACATCATAATGTATAGTTCCTTAATAATTATTTCCTCTACAAATTAGTGAAAATGTCATTAGGTATCTTTTATATAAATAGAATTCACATACGTCAAATAAACTACATTATTTTCCTTCAAAGATCCATTTCTTGAAGTTGGAATATGTGTATTTCATCTATATAATAACGATAACAATGTCATATATAACTTTTATTTTAAACAAGTTTAAGTCAAAAGTGATTGCATATAAAACTTAATTTTATTTATTAAAATATTGACATTTACATTATAATTATATTAAGAGATCTAGTATAATTTCAGAATATATATAGACATGCTAAAATTAAAACATACATTGTTCCTAAACAAACATTATTTTATATTAAAGTAATTTATGTTCAAAGCATAAATAATAAACTAAACTCTGAGAGTGTAGTTTAACCTTGTTTGTGCTCAGCTAGTTACTCTTCTGTAAATATCTTGTAACCTCCCATTTTTACTATAGCCGTAGATTGTAATTATTATAAAATAAGAAATTAAAATATATTACTGTTGAGCCAAAATAATCATCATAGACACATAGGAAACGTCAATACGATTTATGTAGATGTTTATAACGCCTAAATCTGACTTCGTATGAAGAAGTTATGCTTCTTCAAAGTTTCACGATAAAATCGGTACGACTCTACGTATCGTAAAAAGTAAATTTTGATAAATTACTTTTTTAGCCTAAGTGATCTAAACAAAAGTCGTAGTAGTCGTTAAACCAAGAGTGTTCATATAGAGAATATCTAAATCTGACTTCATTAGAGAAAGTTATGATTTTTCTAAGATGTAGCATAACAATATACAACTCAGAAACCGAATTTGAGGTCAGTCGATTTTTACCAGAAGCAATCTAAACGAGAATTAAAGATCTTGTTAATAGGAACCCAGCGATTTAAGGACTGTAGAAAACGAACTACGGATAAGAAAGATATGCATTTTATACGGGCTTTAGCAGTCTCAGCCTATTTATAAAAAAATGAAGTCCAAATTAGCTGACAGAGTATAAATGGAATTCTTCTCCGAAATTGGAAGTTTTATTGGTCTATTTGTGCATTGTTGGGATCTATTCAGCTTCATTAAGGTGTGGAATCTTGTTTTGGTTGTTAGTGGAATGTGTCTAGTAGCGGTTATTGCTTGTTATTTCGTTTGATATGTTGGTACTTCACTCTTGGGGTAAGGATATGTTAAAGAAGGAACACAGTAGGCATGAGGAGCATTGGCATTTCTCTTGGGGAGTGTGAAATGTTTTTTTTCAAGTTGGGGCAAGCGTTTAACTATCTATCCTGTTTTCTGTGTAACACTCCAAATCAGGTATTACTTTTGAAGCCCTTGAAATTATAAATATTGTATAATGGTCCCTTAAGTAAGTTGGGCGTACATCATGAGTACGGTTAGCGTACCATGCATGGATGATCGCGGAGGGCCAGCACGTATGTTGGGCTTACCAAAGGGTACACGGGGCGTACGTGACGAATGTTCAAACCCTAATTTCTGGACTTAAGACCTATATAAGCATCCTTATCTCATTTGGGCTTCACCCTAACCAGCCTCCTTCACCCTCAAACGTCCCTGAAAACCCTACAATCATTAGAGAGTGTGTTCTTGAGCTGGTGAGTGTTTAAACATCATCCTTTCGTATGTTAGCTACAAGGAAGAGGATGAATCAAGCTTGAACGAGGAAGAGCATCTTGATCTTACATTTTGAGCAGCTTAGGAGCTTGAGGAGGTAAAAAGCTTTCACCTTGGTCATCATTTTCATTTCTAGAGCTAGAGTTTTCTCTTTAGTCCCTTTTTGTGTTCTTGAACCACCTCTTGAGAGTGTGAGCGACTCCAGAGCTTAGGGAGGATAGATCTGAAGTCCTTTGTGATGGGTTTTAGGTAAAACAAATAAACCAGAAAACAATTCCTAAGTTCACATGCAACCTACTTTGGATCTATGTTTTAACTATTGAACATACAACTTTGAATTGCAAAATAAGAACCCTAGAGGAGAGAGACAAATTTCGAAATTAACAAACTAGGGTTTAGGGTTTACATACCTTTCAATTGTTATAGCAAACAATTGATAATCCTCTTGATCTTGATCTTGATCTTCTTGGAAGCTTAGCACCACAAATGTAATGCCTCTAATGGAATCACACCCAAGAACTAGCAAGAAGGAAACTTGGAGGAGAGAGGATGGAGAGAGTATGCAATTTCGGCCTTAGGGTTTCTTCCAAAGAAATCAGTACCCAAAATGTGAGCCAGGAGGCTCCTTAAATAGTTGAGGGAACTAGGGTTTAGGGAAAACCCTAGTTATCCTTTGCTTAGGGCCTAAGCAACACCCAAGGCCTTATCTTGGACCCCTTGGACGAATTCTCTAGGGTTTCCCCTAGGGTATTCGTCCACCCCCTTCCAAGGGAGTTCTGGATCCTTCCATTCAACTATCAGTTAATTGCAAACTAGTCCCTGCACTTTATAATTAATTCTTTTAACCCCAAAATCAATTCTGATTAATTTCTAGCTAACAATTAATTAAACATAATGATTTCTAATTAATATATTAATCCATTAACATATTAATAAATCATTTATATATATATTAATTTATTAATCTTATAAATTAATATCTCTCCTTTCATAATTTCCTTGTCCAGTTGCTAGGTTGAGGGCAACCCAAAAGGACTGTGCTGCTATCAATTCAAGTACATACCAATTATAGTTATGGGCTTAGACACATAATCCAACAGTCTCCCACTTGGATAAGTCTGTAACTATAATTGCTAGTATGCCTTCTAAATTTGACCAGCAAATTGTAGCTTCCAAAAAGTTGTTGCCGAACTCTGACCCAGTCAGTTATGTGTCCTAAGATAAGTGATCATATAACCCTTCGTTCTGCTTGATATCCCCAGACAAAAGACATGGAATGTAATCAATCTCTTTGTCCAGAATCTATGTTTCCCGATTCCTGATTTGTGATGATGAAGGACTTCTAATCGAACACATCAATTTAGTCCTGGCTGGGCCCAGCACATAAGTCAACACCAAATCATCGAGGGGCCCACAGATATCGCTTTTCCTGTTAGGGGAAAAGGAACGAATAAACGTTGACTCATATGCTTGTATCTTTTACTCATCAAATTATGCATGACAATACGTTTTATAACACCAAGTTACTGATGCGTTTTCGTATCACCAATGCACAACCGACTTGTAAATTACAACTCATATATCTTCGTTTCAAGATTATAAGATATTATCGTCTCAGTATTACTCGTGATGAATTCCATGAAGTAATACTCTGAGCGAGGGTTTATCCAATACTCAAATCTCAATTTCTGAGTACTCATGAACGTTGCAGCAATTCTATTGCCATGTCTATCCTTAGACAATCTGCAATCCAATTCATGACAGTCTTAATTCACTACTTACTTCCAAGAGTACGAGCGACTGTGGAGTTTGAATAATCTCATTATTCAGGAAGTAAAACATGCAAAAATGAAACACAATAATAAACAATCGACAAAAGGTAGTAGCCAAACTTATAAATAATACTTTATTATTTAATCACCAAAGGTCAATTACATTTACTTTGTTACAAGTTTCAAAAACTAATCTAACTACTAAAACTAATTTCATCTTTCAGTCATATGCTCCGAGCATGCTGAATATGCTTAGCCCTACTCAGACCCTTTGTGAGGGGATCTGCTGGGTTATCTTCAGATGACACCCTCTTTACTATAAGATGGCCTTCTTCAACTCTATGTCTGATGAAATGGTACTTTCTGTCGATATGTCTGGTCTTACCATGATCTCTCGGTTCCTTTGTCAAGGCAACCGCTCCTTCATTATCGCAGAACAGTTCCATAGGCTCCTGGATGGTTGGAACAACTCCGAGATCTCCGATGAAGTTCCTCAACCAAGCTGCTTCTTTCGACGCTTCACTCGCTGCTATGTACTCTGATTCACAAGTAGAATCAGCCACCGTATCTTGCTTGGAACTTTTCCAAGTAACTGCTCCTCCATTCAGTAAAAATACCCAGCCTGATTGAGAACGGAAGTTATCTCTATCCGTCTGAAAGCTGGCATCACTGTAACCATCTACTCTCAAAGTATCACTGCCACCAAGCACAAGAACCCAGTCCTTTGTCCTTCGCAAATACTTGAGTATATTCTTAACTGCTATCCAATGAGCTCTACCTGGGTTTCCCTGATAGCGACTGACCATTCTCAAAGCAAATGCCACATCAGGGCGAGTACATGTCATAGCGTACATGATCGATCCGACAGCGGAAGCATAAGGTACACGACTCATGTCATCTATTTCAACATCTGTACTCGGGCATTGAGTCTTACTCAATTTGGTATTGCTCTGGATAGGTAGCTCTCCCTTCTTGGAATTTTCCATACTAAACCTCTTTAGTACCTTATCCAAGTATGTGTTCTGACTAAGTCCAATTAGTCTCTTCTTTCTATCTCTCAATATTCTAATCCCAAGAATATAGGCAGCTTCTCCAAGGTCTTTCATGGCAAAACATTTTCCAAGCCAAGACTTAACCTCTTTCAAGGTTGGAACATCGTTAACAATGAGTAATATGTCATCGACATACAACACCAGAAAAGTTACTATACTCCCACTAGCCTTGATATACACACAAAACTCATCTTCACTTCTAGAGAAACCAAACTCTTTGACTTTCTCATGGAAGCAAAGATTCCAACTGCGAGATGCTTGTTTCAATCCATAAATGGATTTCTCAAGCTTGCACACTCTATTGGGGAACTTTGCATCAACAAAACCCTCTGGCTGACTCATGTAAACATCTTCAGCCAACTTCCCATTAAGGAAAGCAGTTTTGACATCCATCTGCCAGATTTCATAATCATGAAAGGCAGCTATGGCGAGCAATATCCTAATAGATTTAATCTTAGCTACTGGTGAGAAGGTCTTATCATAGTCAACCCCTGGGGTTTGAGTGAAACCTTTTGCAACCAGTCGAGCCTTGAATGTGTGCACATTTCCATCCATGTCTGTCTTCTTCTTGAAGATCCATTTGCATCCAACTGTCTTACGACCTGGTGCACTATCAACCAAATTCCAAACTTGGTTGTCATACATGGACTTAATCTCGCTGTCCATTGCCTCTTTCCACTTGGAAGCCTCTGGGCCTGCCATTGCTTCCTTATAAGTGACTGCTTCATCTAAGTTTACCAGTGTTCTGTCACTTATGAATGTTTCACCATCTGAAGTAATATGAAAACCATACAACTCAGGTGGCACACTCACGCTAGTGGATCTTCTAAGAGGTAATGAGTTATCGATTGGTTCAACAGGAACTGTTTCCTCTGGTTGAGTGCTAGTGTCATCTAAGGTTCCTTCATTGGCTGACTCTTGAATTTCTTCAAGGTCAATAGTGCTCCCACTGTCCTCTTTGAATATGAGCTCTCTTTCAAGAAAGACTCCTCTTCGTGCTACAAAGACCACGTTTTCACTAGGCCTGTAGAACAAATATCCAAAAGACTGCTTTGGGTAACCAATGAAAACACATTTCTCACTTCTAGCTGCTAGCTTGTCGTGAGTCTCTCGTCTTACGAAAGCTTCACAACCCCAGACTTTAATATGTGCTAACGAGGGAACTTTCCCTGTCCACATTTCGTGAGGTGTTTTGGCAACCTTCTTTGTAAGGACAAGATTGAGGATGTGGGCGGCTGTCTTTAAGGCATACCCCCAGAAGTGAATAGGAAGCGAAGCCCGACTCATCATAGAACGAACCATGTCTAACAAGGTTCGATTGCGCCTCTCAGCTACACCATTTAATTGTGGTGTCCTAGGAGGAGTCAATTGTGAGACTATCCCACATTCTTTCAGATAGTCGTTAAACTCGATACTAAGATACTCCCCACCTCTATCAGATCTAAGTATCTTTATCTTTCTGCCCAATTTATTTTCGACTTCATGCTTAAACTCTTTGAACTTTTCAAAAGTTTCTGACTTATGCTTGATCAAGTAGATATATCCATATCTGCTATAATCGTCAGTGAAAGTCACATAGAATCGATTAGCATCTCTTGTAGTTGATCTGAAGGGCCCATACACATCCGTGTGTATGAGATCCAACAGACCTTCACCTCTTTCACAAGACCCTGTGAATGGTGATTTTTTCATCTTTCCCAAAAGACAAGATTCACACATATCATCTGACTTTAGGTCAAATGATTCCAACACTCCATCCTTTTGGAGTTGGGCTATGCGTTTCTTGTTAATGTGTCCAAGACGACAATGCCACAAGCATGCCTTGTCTACACTATTAGACAAGTCAATATTAAGTACACTATTTCCTAGGCTATCAACACAAGTCACTGTTTCATACACACCATTACAAGGCAAAGCTTCAAACATAAAAACACCATTCTTATAAACAGAAATTGAACCATTCAAATCATTAAAAGAATATGTAAAACCTTGTCTGAACAATGCATGAAATGAAATAATGTTTCTCGTCATCTCAGACGAATAGCAACAATTTATTAAATCTAATCTAACATCATTACTAAGCAGAAGCTGATAAACTCCGATCTTGGTTACTGGTGAAGACTTTCTGTTTCCCATGATCAGGTTTATCCTTCCTCGCTCTATCTCCTCACTTTCCTTTAGACCCTGCAAATCAGAACAGATATGAAAACCACATCCTGTATCAAGGACCCATGAACGAGAAGATAATGAGTTATTAGCAGAAATAGTGTAAATACCTGCCGAAGATGGCTTCACTTTGCCATCCTTGATATCTTGCAGATATTGTGGGCAAGATCTCTTCCAATGTCCCTTTTGGTTGCAGTAAAAGCAAACTGCCTCTTTTAGATCAGAATCATGGGGAGTGGAACCATTGGGCTTAGCCTTTGGGCCATTACTAGATGACCCAGCTTGAGCCTTGCTCTTCCAGTTTTGCTTGGGAGGACCTTTCCTCTTTTTCCCATTTCCCTGTCCAATAGCCAAAACAGGGGCACTCGTAGGTATGGAGGGTATACTTTTACCCTTCATCCCTGCCTCAGCTGTCTACAACAAGTTGTGCAATTGGGCCAAGGTCTGCTCGGTATTGTTCAAATGGTAAGTTAGAATAAACTGACCATAACATTCAAGAAGTGAGTTCAAAACCATGTCAATGGCCAATTCCTCATCAAAGTGAATATTGAGCTTGACCAAACGCTCTATGTAGCGTTGCATTCTTTGCACATGTGACACAACCGACTCCCCTTCTTTCATCTTGCAAGCCATGAGTGACTTGACTACTTCAAACTTTTCTTGACGAGCTCGCTTATGGTACTTTTCCATAAGGTCCTTGTTCATCTCAAAAGGCCAGTAGTCCTCATAGTACCTCTGCAATTCTGGGGACATAGTTGCCACCATGATGCATGCCACTTTGGTAGCATCATCGTAATGTTTCTTATAGGCAGCATATTCTTCAGGAGTAGCTTCAGACTCATCAAGCTCTTTGAGCTCCTTTTCAAGAACATATTCTTTGTTCTCAAAACGAAGCGCCATCTTGATGTTACGCATCCAATCGTTATAGTTAGAGCCATCCATAACGACTTTGGAGCAGATATTGAGCAAAGAGAAGTTTTGGTTGGAGGAGGACGAAGCAGAAGTGTTTCCAGGAGTAGACATCTGAAAAGAAAGAAAGTTTTAGTTAGATTTCAAGATGCCTTAATAGAATAACCCAAAGATATAATATCAAGGTTAGGATCCAACTATGAAGATTCACAACTTAGAAATGGGATGCCGAGATCCAAGTGCAAATTTCATAAAGGTAGGTGAATGACGATTCACCAATTCCACCATTAGACGAAACAAACGAAGTGAAATTCCTAATTCTTTTGAGATACATTGAAACTATTCAATGGCATGTTTTAATCTCAGATTATGCTCTTCTATTTGTGACTGGGATGCCGAGGATCACAGACAAGATGTGAATAACCATGCAAATGTGCCTGGTAACCTCATTGTCTTTATCATTAACTATTGATGTGCTGGTAAACCACACACGCTCCATCAAAATGACAATTGTGAGATACCCATTACTACTCTTTATTAGTGCCTTTTAGTGTGCTGGTTAACCACACACGCTCCACTAACGACCAATAAAGCATAATGTGCAATTTCATGGATTAGCATACTTTTCACATTTTTCCTAAAGTAACTAGAGTTGGGATTTTGAAAATAATGTTCTAGTACTTTGTTTAATATCATTATACTTTTAATGAGAAGTAGTTGTCCTATCAAATCCGTTCTGCTAACGACCCTCCACTAATCAAGGAAGCGGTGGGTGAGAGTGAACACCCATTCAACTACCATTTTATAGGCAGTTTCCTTATACCCCCCTTATAGATTAGCTTCGTGAATGAGGCATACTAGCGATTTGACTGACCATATTCTTATACATATATAATATTAAACTTTTAATTATAATATATATATAAGGTGTGTTTTAAAACATTTTAAAACTTCAAGGGTTTATAAATTTCGAAATTTAAGCTATTAAATTTAAATTTAAATAAACCAATTAACTAGATTTAATATTTATCTTTTAATTAACTATTAATCAAATTATTAAATCTTGTAAGGATTATCTAATTAAATTAATCCATTAATTTAATCCTAATCCTTATCCCTCTAAATTTCGAAAAATAGGGTAAGGATAATTATCCAATTAATCTAATTAAGTAACAATTATCCAAAACAAGAAACCCTAGTTATCCTCTAGCATATTTCGAAATTCACAAGGGAGTAGGCTAGGGTTTTCAAAACCCTAACCCTAATTTCGATTAGGGTTCTTTGGAGGCTAGGGTTTTCGAAAACCCTTCAATCCAAAACCCTAATTGCGAAAATTTGGCCTTTAGGGTTTAATGGCTATAAACCCTAATTTGCAATTCAACTATTATAGCAATTCAATTTAAAACAAACAATGGCTCTGATACCACTGATGGGTTTTAGGTAAAACAAATAAACCAGAAAACAATTCCTAAGTTCACATGCAACCTACTTTGGATCTATGTTTTAACTATTGAACATACAACTTTGAATTGCAAAATAAGAACCCTAGAGGAGAGAGACTAATTTCGAAATTAACAAACTAGGGTTTAGGGTTTACATACCTTTCAATTGTTATAGCAAACAATTGATAATCCTCTTGATCTTGATCTTGATCTTCTTGGAAGCTTAGCACCACAAATGTAATGCCTCTAATGGAATCACACCCAAGAACTAGCAAGAAGGAAACTTGGAGGAGAGAGGATGGAGAGAGTATGCAATTTCGGCCTTAGGGTTTCTTCCAAAGAAATCAGTACCCAAAATGTGAGCCAGGAGGCTCCTTAAATAGTTGAGGGAACTAGGGTTTAGGGAAAACCCTAGTTATCCTTTGCTTAGGGCCTAAGCAAGACCCAAGGCCTTATCTTGGACCCCTTGGACGAATTCTCTAGGGTTTCCCCTAGGGTTTTCGTCCACCCCCTTCCAAGGGAGTTCTGGATCCTTCCATTCAACTATCAGTTAATTGCAAACTAGTCCCTGCACTTTATAATTAATTCTTTTAACCCCAAAATCAATTCTGATTAATTTCTAGCTAACAATTAATTAAACATAATGATTTCTAATTAATATATTAATCCATTAACATATTAATAAATCATTTATATATATATATTAATTTATTAATCTTATAAATTAATATCTCTCCTTTCATAATTTCATTGTCCAGTTGCTAGGTTGAGGGCAACCCAAAAGGACTGTGCTGCTATCAATTCAAGTACATACCAATTATAGTTATGGGCTTAGACACCTAATCCAACACTTTGGTCCATTCATAGTAGAAAAATGGAGTCTTGATGGGTGTTTTGACCTCATGCATGGATTAAGACTCTTGGAAAGGTCTTAATGGGTTGTTGGGAGCATATGGGACATGCAAAGGCATAAAGTTGCCAACTTTATGCCTTGGGACGTCTTAATGGACTCAGATCTAAAGATTGGATGTTGGAACATCAAGTATTAAGAACTTAATGGAAAAAAGTGCTTAATATGTTTGTACGTTGGGCTTAGTATAACGTACGTAGCGCGTACAACTCAGGGACTCAGTACGCTAAGCGTACAGGAGTGGTACGCAGGGTGTACGCACTAAGATGGGCTTGGACTTGTTTTGGGCTTGTAAGCCCTCTGAGCCAAATCAGTCATTGGACCTGGTTATGTTTTGAATTAGTGGGCTAATTTATCTGTTTTGAGCCATGAATGCTATGGTTGGGCTTTATTGGGCCATGAGGCCCATTAATGATTTTTGGACATGGAATTTGGGCCCATTAGCAATGGGGGACTTTTGGGTCATTAGGAAGGGACTTGGGGCTCGGGTTCTTTAATTGGATTATGTTCAATCCTAACCTTGGGTTAATGGTATTATTGATCAGCATGGGTGGTCACGGACTGTTAGGAGAGCAACTTTTGGATTCAGCAGATAGAGCTGAGTTTTCTCACCGTACTAATGGGTCCAAGGCACCAAGGCCGGCCCATTTCATGATATATGAGTTGTTAGTTGATTATGTGATATGTCACTATGACACTTGTATGGAAGTCCCCGGGGGGTTCCCGTGGCAGTATATTAAGACCATTAGGAGGTTCCTATGGCATAAGTCATTGGAGGGTTTCCACGGCTTCCTAGTATGGTTACACGTTTAGCTCGTATGTTATTTCTATGGTTAGTGTAGACCGTGTGGAGGTTCCCACGGCAGTTAGCCCAGACCACATGGGGGTTCTAGTGGCGGCTAGCAAAGACCATGTGGGGGTTCCTATGACAGATAGTTAAGACCACGTGGGGGTTTCCCGTGGCACTTGGTGTAAGACCTTGGATGGTTTCCATGGCATCCTTATATGTTTGTATGCATGGATTATATGGTTTATGTAGCTTTTATAGCTAATATGTATTATGTGATTATGTGGATTGTGTGGGGTATGCTCTGGGGAAACTCATTAAGCATTATCTTACAGTTTGTTGATTGTTTCAGGTACATCAGAGCCTAAGGGCAAGGGCAAGGTTTGATGGCGCGGCGTGCACTCTCCGGCATTTTATATGGGGACACTATGATATTTGAAATAAAATGTTTATGTTATGGATTTTGAAAACAATTGTCATTGATAATTCATATTTTATGGGAATGTTTTGATTAACTAAAAATGAAAAATTTTATTTGGAAATTTAGGTCGTTACATTATGGTTGTAGGCGGTCATGTTTCGACTGGTGATGTGTCGGTGGCACTATGAACCGTGGAAGAGTTACATATTTCAATATGGTATGGCTCATCTGGTTTTGACAAGTGTTAAGTGGGATTTTTACTGGGTTCTTGCAGGCCAGTGGGATGATGGTAGTATGCCTGTAGGCCCACTGGGTGCTAGTCAGAAGTCTTCATGTATATGGTTGAGTGATGGCAAGAACGGTGAGGAATCGTGAGCTTTTCATCCCAATGGTTGGATGGTGTCATGGCGTGTCGTGAGCCATCATGGATTTCACTATCGTGAGTGGGGTTGACATCTGTGTAGTGGAGACCCACGTGTTGGTTTCTTAGTCGTGTGGCATAGATGGGTGTTTGAGCATTATAGTGTTCTCACTGGTGGCTCAGTGACCGACAGGTTGAGTCCGACAGTTGTAGGATGTTGACTTGCTGGAAAAGTCATGATTGTATTTTATCAGTTCATTATTGGGTTCTTCCTTATGGATTTGTGTTCGATTTATAAGAAAGGTATCATGCGAGTTAAGTTACCAGTGATGCAGTTCGTTGCAAGTTTCTTAGATGTTTTGGCATATGGTTGTTCACCCGAACAGTTTTTGGAGCTTGGTTGTCACGTGAGGATTTGTATTGACCCTGGTTTCACTCAGGGGATCAATTGGTTAGTCTCCGATTATCAGGAATTCAGAGGTGTAATTAAGGTCCTTTGGTCATGAGTTCTAAATTGGGATGAGCGGATCAGCCCAATATTGTTTTGTTTAGTTATTTCCATGGTTAGACGGAGAACTTTTAGAGCCAAATGGATGTGTGGGCTAGCTTAGCATCTTCCTGTTTATGTTTCACTTTTCTCGTATGTATGCGAGGTTGTCGTCTTCAACAGTTGGCAGTGGATCACATTCTTCGGTTTATAGTGGGACAACGTAAGGTCTGGAAGGTCTTGTTTGGGTTAGACCTATTAATTTTTTGTTAGCATGGTTGATGTATGAGGGTGACCTTGCCTATCTGTAAAACAAATATGATCTTGGAGTTTTCAAGTTATGGATGAGAGAGTCAGCTCTTCTCGATATCGATTAATCATGACGTGTTGGTATTTGTTACTCGTAATGTTGTGTATTTCTCGCTTAGGATCGAATCAACTTTTAGGTTTCAAGGAAGTGTCTGTTTTAAGCATTGATCCAGTGCTACATCAGACGTGATTTTGACCTTTGGAAAGTTTCCGCTGGGGTTTTGGTGTATAAGCCTGGTTTTGGAAATCTTTCTGATTATAGTCACAGTTTCAAGCATTCAGAATGGCGCTGGCTCTTGCAAGAAGTGAATAGACTTGGAAGATCCCACAAGAGGATTCGAAGGGTATTTTAAGAATAGTATGTAAATACAGATTTCAAGGAGGAAATCTAATTTAAGTAAGGGAAAGTTGTAACACCTGCTTTCCATATTGGATCAGCTAAAGACTTAATGGGATCAAAGATAGGATTTTAGGGAAAAAATGTTGGATAAGGTGTCTAAGTCCATAACTATTTCTGGTATGTACTTGACCCGACCCGACATGGTCCATTTGGGTTGCATGGCATCATGCATTTGGATAGACTAAATGAGAGAAATAACACTTGTGGTTTATTAATATATTATAATTTCTAATATATTAATAGTATTATTTAATTAGTATTAATCTAGAATTAATCTAGAATTAATTAAGTGATCAAAAGGTGACTAATTAAATATATGGGTTGATTATGTAAATCATCCATAACGTGTATAGTGGGCTAAAAGGCTCCATGGATTATCAAGTTGGGTTAAACCCATTGGATGCTCCATGGAGGCTCCATGGGAGTTACAAACCCATAGGTCATGGAAATGAAGAGTCATGTCACATTAGGGTTTACATGGTGTAACCCTAGATGTGACACACTATATAAGGAACATGTCACTCACCAAAATCGGCTACACATAGTTACAAGAGGGCTAGGTCGATTTTTACAAGTGTTTGCATTCTCTCAAAGTCATTCCAAAGCATTTGGTGTTGTGTGAAGCATTTGAGGCATCACACTTGGGGTGCTAGGCTCTCAAGTTTTTCAAGGAATCAAATCAACTACAAGGTATGTAATTCTAGCCATCTTTTAGATTAAAAGTTCCCCATGTATGCTAGATAGGATTATGAACCTTGGAAATCATATTTTGCATGTATCTTAGACAAACATAGATCCAAGGTTTTCTAGGGTTGCATGTAGACTTAGGAGTGTTAGAATGCTCAAAACCCATAAAAAAACCATGTGCCATAATGTGGGACATGGGTTACCACGACGTGGAAATAGTTGTATAAGCACGCATCAGTTTTGTGCGCCACGACATGAGAAGATTATGGTCATGGTGTGGCGGCCGCCTGAAGGCTTAACCCTAATTCTGGGGTTTATGCCCCTATTTAAGGGAAGTGAGGGGTAGGGTTTGCACACCCTCAGCCTCCATCACCTCCCTTTCACCCTCCAAGAAACCCTAGCCTCCATTTTGATCTTGTGAGCTCCATGTGGTAATTTTAGCCCTTGAAGAATAAGGAGAAGGTGTACTTGCTAGTTGGAAGAGTGTATCACTCCAGATTTCGCATCTCCTGCATCTTGTGGAACTTGGGAAGATATAAAACTTTCACCTTTTGGGTTCTCTCTTCATATATCTAAGATTTATTGCATTTCTTGGCTCATCTTCGAGTTTGAGTTGGTTAAATGAGATAAAGTTTTCAACTTTATGGCTCTACTTGGTCCCTTGGTCTCTATATCTTTTGGATCTGAAGTTTGATTGTGTTTTGAGTTCCATGCATGAGATTTTGGTCTCATTTCACCATTTTGACCTAGTTTGAGTTTTAGACATGCATTGGACATGCATGTCTGTAAAGCTGAAATTTTTATGTTGGAATAGAAGTAAGAAAACCTTCTGGAAAGTATGAATGAGTAGCTTAATGGATTGGGAGCTTAATCCATTAGGCTGTGAAAACCCAGTTTCCATGACGTGGCGAGTGGTGGTTGCTTGACTGTTTTGTCAAGAAGTTGCCACGGCGTGATCAATGGGTGGCCACGACATGGCTGTCAACAGGGGTTTACTTTTGGCTAGTTTGACTTTTTGGTTAAACGTTGAAGGGTGTTAAGATGTAGTCTGAGGTTTAGCCTATGTTTAGTTTAGGAGGTTCGTGTAGCTGATTTTGTGGGGCATTGAGTAGTGGATTTCAGCTCTTCGTTCAGATAAGTCTTCTCACTATATTACTTATGTCATAGTGTGTGCATGTTAACCAACTGAGTCTCATTTGTTAGTTGTTGTTACTGAGCTACTGATAGCTTAAGGGCGTGCTGTTAGCCTACTGGGATTGGTGATAGTCCCTGGAGTTGCTGATAACCCACACAACATGCTATTAGCCCACTAGAATTGCTGATAACCAATAGGGCGTACTGCTAGCCCATTGGGATTGCTATAGTCCCCAGGGTTATTGATTACCTATAGTTGTTTATATTTTTGTGTTGTATGTGATATTAGGAATACTGATAGTCCCATGGTAGTTGATAACCCATAACTGATTATTTTGATGTAATGTATGTGATATTTTGGGGAACTCACTAAACTTTGTGCTTATAGTTTTTGGATTAAATATTTTTCAGGTACTTATCGGATTGTGAAGGTGGGACTGTACACATACATCAACAGTTTTATGATTTGAGATTCCATATTATCTTCTTTATAACTCTGATTTCTGAGCATTGGTTTAAGAACAACTGGTTTGACCTGAATGTAACTTTATAAAAAGAATGGTTGTTTATTCTATTTTAAAATGAAAATTTTATTCTGGAAATTACGAGGTTACATTCCTAATGACATATTTTGAATTATGAGTTTTCTATTCAAACCATTGCTTGAAATTTGGGAAGGAGATGAATGAGATGATACCTATCTTAAGGTTTTAACAAATTCCTAGCACCAATACTTCATAATGAACTTCAAATCTCTTATAAGCTTCCAAAATTTCTAGTTTTCTCTTTTCCATCTTATTTTTGATTTTTAATATGCATGGGGAAGAAGATACGGTGACTAGGTTAACTACTTTAGCAATTGTCATATTACCCTTAGGCTGCGCGGAGTGGTGATACAAACTCACGCGTGAAGCTGAGTTGGCACCCTTGGAGACGCGTGAACACCACCCCAAGGGTCGGTGCTCTGCCTGTGGCGTCTCTACAAAGACGGAGCTTGCAATTGGTTGGCTTCTTTTTTACCGTTTGGAGCCCTTGGAAGCAACTATATATATATATATATATATATATATATATATATATATATATATATATATATATATATATATATATATATATATATATATATATATATATATAGGGAAGGGTTATTTGGAAAACAAAAAAACCTTAAAAATGCAAAAAAAATACTTATAAATCACAAAACTTTTTTTTTTGATTTTTTTATAGAAAAATCGCAGGTTTTTTAATAAAACCGCTGAAAAAAAAATAAAAAATCAATTTATTTTTCAAAAAAAATTTCAACGAATTTATAGTAAAAGCTGCGATTTTTTCATAAAAAAGTTTTGTGGTCTCTAAGTATTTTTTTTATGCATTTTTTTGATTTTTAGGGTTTTTTGTTTTCCATATATATATATATATATATATATATATATATATATATATATATATATATATATATGGGATGGTTCCCTTGAGATTAATAAAAAAATTAGAGATTGTGTGATTAAATATCAGCCAATAGAACTTAACGTCAACTGTTAAATGATTAAGGGGTATAACAGTAAACTTCAAATTAATGTTCAGAAAGCGGACACATTCCTTCTCTAAAAATCATCATATCGCTAAATCATTGATTTTCAGTATCAGTCACGTAATTATATCACCAATCTTCAACAATCATTCAATATAATAAAAAAGATCCTATTTTTACTGAATCTGTTATCAAATTAATCGCAATCTTCAAATCGAAAAAAACGATCGAAACAGAGCATCACTTCATATCCTCATAAATACGAGATACAATCCTCAAATCGAAGAAACAAGCACCTCGCAATAATAAACAAAGCATTTGAAAATTGAATCAAAATCATTTTTCATAAATGATGTCGAATCCAAAAGAAATTGACAAGTCGATCGCAACTGATACTATTATAGCTGAAATCAATTCATCTCGTAACGACGAACAAATCGATTCAATTTCTTTCACTTCTGAAGAACTTTAAAATACGATTCGTATTGAAGGTACAACTAATTCGTTTTAATACTACATATTACATTACAGTTTCTATACTTCATTCTGATTCTTTTATTATACAATATAAATTATGAATAATCATATATGATTATACAATACAATATGTGATTTAATCATATAAGGATGAATAATCATATATGACTATTCATATCTATGATTAATCATATGTATTTATAGTTTGTAATTATGATTTATCATATATGTTTTCAAATTGAAATCTATATTAATATTATATTTGGATGAATAATCATATATGATTATACATCATAAAATATGATTAATCATATATTACAAACTACAAATACATATGATTAATCATACATGATTAAACAATATCAAGTATGATTATTTATAAATTAATACGTAAAATCATTTATGATTACACAATATATTATATGATCAATTATATAATACAATGTACAAATACATATGATTTAACATCTAATAATATATTAATATCTAAAATCATATATGATTTTTTATACTAAAATATAAATACATATCGTTAATCACATATGATTATTACAACATAAAATTATATAATAATATTTTTGTCATTCCCTTCTTTTATCAGGTGAAAGTTCCAATTCAACAAATGAATCATATTGTAGTAACATAATTGAAGAATCTGAATATAAACCAGATGTCCCTACAGAATTTGTACCAGTTGTAAACAGTGTTTTCAAATCACTAAATTTGGCAGTAAAAATGTATATGGATTATGCATAAATTGCAGGTTTTGATACAGACTGAGTAGCCAATCAAAATACAATAGCCAAATAATAAAAGAAAAATATGTTATATTCAATAGGGGTGGCAAGGATAAACCAAAACCTTGTGATACGTTGGCTACAAGTTCTGTCAAGAGGAAACCAAATTCAAACAAGATTATTACTGGGTGTACATCAAAGATTATATTTGAAAATGTTTATGGAACAACAGATTACGAAGTTAAGACATTCTTTGAAATGCACAACCATCCACTGGAAAGTATTGAGGAAAGACCTTATACGAAAAAGGCAAGAAAGATGTCATATTCTGAAAAAGTGTTTGTAGTACGTGCATCAAAAGCTAAAATTGGTCCCACAATGGCTCACAAAATATGAGCAGTTTTGAAATGAGGATATGAATATGTAGGGGCGAAGGTAACAGACTACAAAAACTTGAGGAGATGAGTAAATAGAATCTTATGTTACAAGGATGCTCAAATAATGATAAACAAAATGAATGATCGTAGAGATCATTAACCAAATTATTCATTTGAGTTCCTACGTGATGGAGATCTGTTGACTGTTATGTTTTGGGCAGATGAAAGAGAAAAGGCTTTTTATGTAGAGTTTGGAGAAGTTATATCTTTTGATGCAACTTTTAGAACAAACAAGTAAGTTAATGTATACAAATTCAAACATACTATTAATCAAATATGATTGTACTAAACACATTTTCTTTACATAGGTATAAAATGGTATTTGTTCCATTCACAACAGTTGACCACCAAAAGAAATCAGTTACTGTTGGTGTTGGGTTGCTGAGTAGAGAGACAATTGAGTCGTATGAATGGCTGCTTAAAGCTTTTCTTAGAGCTCATGAAGGGAAAGCACCAAAAATTGTTCTAACTTATCAAGATGCAGCAATAAAATAAGCAGTGGAATATGTCTTACCAAATTCAAGACACAGACTATGCATATGGCACATAATGAAAAAACTGCAAGCAATGGTATAATAAAAATACATTATATAATCATATATGATATTATAGTATTATGACAGATGATTCATATATGACTTATCAGATATCATACTATATAACCATATGTGATTAATCATATATGACTAACTATTCTAATCATATGAATTATCAGATACCATATTGTATAAACATATATGATTACATAGTATGTAATATGATAATACAGTATATAATCATATATGATTATATAATCATATTATTAAAATACTTAATCATATATGATTGATATAATGATATATAATTAAGTATTTTAATAATATGATTATATAATATATATGATTATATATGATTAATCATATATGATTATAATAATATAAGTTATCATATATCATACTATGATTATGATGACACAGTATATAATCATATATGATTATATAATACGATTATATAATCATATATGATCAATCCTACATTACAGTACATATATGATATATGATTAATCATACATATATGATATATGATTATATAATCATATATGATTAATCATATATAATCATATATGATTAATCATATATAATCATATATGATTAATCATATATGATTACAATACATATATGATATATGATTAATCATACATGATATATCCTACATTACAGTAATCATATATGATTAATCATATATTATTACTCATATATGATATATGATTAATCATATATGATTATATAATCATATATAATTAATCATATATAATCATATATGATTAATCATATATGATTAATCATATATGATTAATCATATGTGATTACAGTACATATATGATATATGATTAATCATACATGATATATCCTACATTACAGTAATCATATATGATTAATCATATATGATATATCCAAATAGGTATATAATTTATACTTATATAAGCAAAATTGTTCATTCATAGGTTACTGGTGATTTATTTAAAAACAAAGACTTCAAGAAAAGATTTAACAAGCTTGTTTGGAACATGCATATCAAACCTGATGAATTTGAAAAGAAGTGGGATTTGATTATTAATGAATTCAATCTGGAAGATAAAAGATGGTTCAATGATATGTTTGAATTACGTGACAAATGGATACCTGCATACTTCAGTGATACAAGAATGTCTGGATTGATGAAAACCACTTCAAGATCAGAAAAGCATGAATTCCTTCTTCAACACTTACTCTCAATCTGGAAATTTACTTTTACATTTCATGATAAACTATGACACAATAATTCAAAAACAAAGAAATACACAACAGGAGCTTGATCATCAAACAAAGAAGGCGGTATATAAATTTATTTCACCACGACCAATAGAAAAACATGTTGCAAAAGTTTATTCAAGTACATTGTTTTATGAATTACAGAAAGAAATCTATACAGGTTCCTGGTACTGCCAATACGAACATCTTGGAACAAAAAATGGATGGGAGTTATACAAAGTGGAACAACTGAACAAAAACAGTGATCTAAAAACAGAATTTGAGGTAATATATTCTTATTTTAAATTTTGTTGAATCAGCACATAATATACAAAAATATTCAGTTATGATTATAAAACACTTAATGCTTTAATTTTATTTTGAACAGGTAGAAATAAAACTTCCAACAAATGATGTAAAATGTACTTGTGAATACTTCAACCGCTTTGGGACTTTATGCAGACATGCATTCAACATACTTATGAAACATGGAATTAAGGATATACCTGAACAGTACATTGAGAATCGTTGGAGAAAGGATGTGATATCAAGGCATTATAATTTTGGTAGACATGTATATGATACAGGAGACAGTGAAATTAACAAATCTGTCAATCAAGCATACTACAACTTTGAAGCATGTTTGGAATACGTAAGAAAAAATAAAGAAAAAATGTATTTGTTTGTTAAGAAAACAGAAAGCATGTTGGAGGAATATGAAAACGGTCCTACAAATGAATTGCAGAAAAATAGGACATATGTTGAAGAGGTAGGAAAGCTTATGGGCATATCTATTCCAAAAGACATTGACATCAATGTTCCAAATGTTCAAAGCAATAAAGGATGTGGAAAGAAGTAGAATTCAAAGTGCAGCAGAAATAGCGTATAAAAAATTCAAACAAGCAAACAAGAAGATGCTCAGGATGTGGAGAAAGGGCTCCTCATAACTTGCGGACATGCCCAATCAAACTTGTAGCAGAACAATCATCAAAAGCTACATAGACATTTACTGCTTTAATCAGTAATGAATAAGTCATGAATTTTTTTTTTCAAAATAATATACTTTTTGTTTAGTACACTTTACTCTTTTTATAAAACAGAATTTACTATGATTTTTTCTACTGGATTTAATCTACTTTGATAATTCTTTCTTTGATTTGATAATATATTTATTCATGATTAAACTTCTATTAAATGTTACTACAAGCATTTAAGATTACATATAAATTGTTATTCAATACATGTAATCATTACACATAACCATATACAATATTCATCTATATAATCATAAAATATTATGTAATACTACTTCATATGTTTTGTTTAATCATAAGTGATTAAAAATATGATTACACATAAAAAACATCTAACCATTACATATAACCATATACAACAACATTGTTCCTAACAAATATACAACACTACTCATAAAAATCTAAAGATAACAATATTCATCATCATAGAATAACATCAAACATGATAAAATCTTCAATAACAAACAATTTCACAAGTCTCAAATATCACGTTCCCCATTTTCCAAGATTCTTGTTCTTCATATTCCGAGCTAGATTTTCATACAGATTGTAGCTGACTCCAAGAACTCTTCCACCATTACTTAGAAAGATTATCTCCATTGAACATAACAAATCTTTACTACATATCTGATGTAGAGAAATGTTGTTTATTAAAAAAAATCTTCTTTAAATGAACAAAATTCCTCTACTTCAAAGACATCTAGTGAAGATCTGGTATGTTCAATGAAGATAAACTTTTTAAGTAATGGTGGAAGAGGCGTTCTTGGAGTCAGCTACAATCTGTATGAAAATCTAGCTACAAATAAAATGACAAAAATCTTAAAAAAATGGGGAACATGTTATTAGATACAGAAAAATTAGTTCTTTTAGACTTATAGACTCCATATTTTACCTGAAACAAAATGGAAGTTGTTTACATCATAAATAAATAATGATGATATATAAAAATTGAAGAAATTAATAAACAAAACTAGCCATTTGGAAGTATAAGGGCTCATCTTTGAAGAAATATAAGAGGTAGCACGAGGCTACCCCCTTTATACAAACATAATCACTTATCAAAAATACAATATATGGTTGTACCAATAAGTTTTCATTTATAAAGAAAAGATTCTTCAATACAAACACTAAAAAACAAAACTAAAATCTTACAAAGATAAGATTCTGCATGGTGATGTGTTCCATGCAGTAAAGATAAGCTCACTTATCAAGAAAAAGATATAATAAATTATAATGTGTTGTACAACAAATATAATCATTTATGATTATAAAAATAGAAAAAAAAAATCGATACAATCACTAATGATTACATATAAGCAACATATAATCAATACTAAAAACATAAATTACATATAAAAATATAACATAATCACTTATGATTAACATTCAATAACATAATTCACACAAACAAAGTTACATAATAAAATCCACCAAAATACATATTAACTTGTTTTCCATCACCATGTTTTCCATCATCATAAAAACAAACATTCTTCACAATATCCATAACATACACAACATAAACAAACTTGTTCTTATAACATCATCAATAAGAATATATTCAATCAAAAAAAATTTGACAACCTTCTTTCTATATTCCATTGAGCATCATATGTATGCTTACCACGAATCTTTTGATCAACTTTTTGATACTCATATGCAGCTTTCAACACATCATCACGCGTTGTATTAATCTCAGAAGTTAAAATTGTTGCTGCATATTTCATTCTCAACTTTTCCAGAATTTTTTCTTGAGAACCACCTTCTTTTGGAAGACCATATTTCCATTTAGAACCTTTTTCTCCAAAATAACTCTCCATATGTCTCATAGCAAAAACTCCACAATCCACTTTGTTATAAACTGTCCTCCATGGCATTGTCAATCTTACTGGAGTAAGATTTTTATCAGCCATTTCATTTGCTTTAACATGATCGATCTCTTTTAGATACTTCAAAAAAGATTTTTTCTGAAAATCATATATGATTTCAAGTCAGAAAAATATAAGTATAATAATTATAAAACATATCATATATGATTTCAAATCTAAAGAATAAATATCATTTGAAACTTACAAGAGGTTTAAAAACTGCACCATACTTATCATCGAAATCAGCATCATCTGCACCATTATCGATAACCTCAAAAGCACGTTTCTTCAGATTCATAACAATAAGATATATGTGTTTATGCCTCATAACCGGGAAAAATACCTAACATCAACATGTATAATATTAGAAATAAAATATTAATATATATATATATATATATATATATATATGTATGTATAAAAAAATAAATATAACATATCAACATCCTTCAAAACCTTCAAGTCTCTATCACCAGAAACACTGCGAGAGAAGCTGTCCTTGAAAACTTTATATTATGCAGTTTCATTCAAATGAGTATATTCAAATGACAAAGTCTGTAATATAAGAAAATCATAAATGATTATATAATAACATGTAAATATTTAATAAAAAAAATTATTAATGATTATCAACATATGAAAAGCAAAGAATAAAATAAAAACTTACAGTGTCAGAATTCATGAATAATCTGAGTGGAGAATTAACATCTCTGAATTTCTCTTGATGATTTAGTATACGAGACCATGAATCAAAAACACTAACATGCAAATGGGTTTTTTTATAAAGACTTTCATAATTAGCTCTAAAACCAATAACATCTGTTTCCATAAGCAATACAATATCCCTGTATATATTTATTTAAATGTTATTTAAAATAAAAAATTATAATTATAAAAATAAAAAACTATATTAAAAAAAATTACCATGGATTTCCTTGAAAATTGAAAAGCCATTCACAAACAACATTTTCTACTTGTGTCAAACTAGGTTTAAAATCAATTAACCTTTCCTTAAATGGTGACTTATAAACATAAGAAAACTTCATTTGTCTCTTTCCTTTGATATCCACTACTGATGTTGCTTCTTCATTTATATCTTTAGGTTTGCCAGAAACAGGTTTTGATGGTCCTTCTAATGTACCCAAAGGGGGTGCAAAAGAAACTGGACTGGCATCAATAACATCAACATTTGGAATAACACACTCTGGACCAGCACTTGGTTTTCCCAAAATAACTCTATCCTTAATCTTTTTCTTTGTCATCCGTTCAGAAGAAATTTGACTTTGAGATGACTTCTTGGAACCTTCAGAATCTTGAATAAATCCAAGACTAAAACTTGGAACAATATCATTTTTCAATGATCGAGTCTCATTTGAATCCTTGTTTTTATTTGAACAATCTTCAACATTTTCTACCCAATAAAATTATAAAAATCATATATGAATAAAAAATAATTATAAACACAATTATATATGAATAAACAATAATTATAAACAAATTACCTCCATCTTTATTTTTATTTGAACAATCTTCAACATCTTCACCTTCTCCATCCTTCTTTGCTACAATAACTTTATCAACAATATGATCTGAAATTACTTTATTCTTATGATCATCCTCACCCAAATTTACAGTCTCTAAATTATTAAAATCATAAATGAATCATCTGTATAACATATTTATATATATTTTATGTATTAAAAATACATAAATAAATACTTACCAACATCAATACCAGTCAAATTCAAATTCACATCATCTTCAACTAGTTTCTGATTTAAACAACCATCAGTACCTATAAAATTCAAATATAAAAAATTAAAATCATATATGATTAAACTATATATAATAATAAAATATGCCTACCTTGATCCAAAGTTTTAAGAAAACTTTCAACAACTGGATCGCAAATAAATTGACTAAAAGATACACCTTCCTGGCTATCAATTAGACCCACACTATTAGTAACATTTTCGACAACAGAATTTAAATTCATGGCCTCTTCTTTATTACATCCACTTCCATTTCCTTGTTCATCATCTTCATCATCATCACCTTTACCTTCAACATGATTTTTACCAATATTGCCCTCATGTAGACCACTTCCATCCCCCTGACCACCAGAACATTTCCCTTTATCATAATCTTCAACATTTTCATCATCATTAAGAAAATCATTCACATAATCTTCATCATTAACTTGAACAAAACCAGGTGTTAATATCGGTTCTTTATATTTTTGTGAAACATAATGGAAATCAAAACTTTTTGTGCTTAAATCTTCAACAAGAAATAATAATTTCCAATTTTTCAAATTTTGACTTTGAGGAAACTTCAACACTCCCTCATCTATCTTTACAACAAGATCATTTTTCAAATCCTCCATCTTCTGATACATATAAATGAAATTTTACTTTCATACACCTACATAAGAAAAAAGATACTTACAACTAAAATACTTAAACATAAAAAGTCATAAATGAATAAACTAATTAAATCATAAATGAATAAAACTATAGAATTACCTCCACATCACTAACTTTATTAACATCAAAATATTCTTCATCCTCATCACATAAATCCTCTTCACCATCATATTCAACCTCATCACCACCAGATTCCGCCTCATTATACTCAGATTCTTAAAATTCTTCTTCAACATATGATTCATTAACATGTCCACATCCAAATCTTCCACTCTCTTGTAAAATATCCTCAAGAAACCTTATCTTCTCTGACGTCCAATAAAAAATAGTTGGACGTTTACGTGTGACTTGCAAATGATCAAACTTGAACGTATCCACATACAACAACTACAAAAAACATATATAACATCATAACATATATAACATCATATATGATTTTGATGTGTAATATATAATTAAACAAAAATTATACTACATAATCATATATGATTATATGTAATAAAATCTTATATGATTTATTATAAAAACAAACATATTTTTACAACTAAAAAGAATAATAAATATCAAAAAATAACTCACGTACCATAAGGTATGCTGCTGGTCCATAAAAGAAAGAAGATTCTTTCTCTGGATTGTAAACCTTCTTCGTCCTTACCAAACAATCCACAATGTAATCACACCAATCAATGCTACTTAAATCAGTATCTCTTCTGATTAAATACAATGGATTCAGATTACATTTACCCATGCTTGTAGACTCACAGAAAGTATTAATAAAAAGGACCAAAAAATTGATTCTGAAGTTGTCATCCGCAGCACTAGTTTGAACAAGTTCATTCTGTAGTTGTTTCAATCTCAATTTATCAATATTTTCATATTGTTTCTTCCACTCAAACTCTCTTCATTATTCTCCGAAATGTAATCCATGTTTGAAAGTAATGAGCCACCAGATGGTAATCCTAACATCTCTTGAACAGACTTACTATCAACACTAACTTCACAATTATCAAACTCCACTTTCAAAGATTCAAAATTAAAATGATCAAGAACATAATAAACAATCTTCAACGGTACGTCAATCATCTTCATCCCTAACAAACTCCCAAATCCCATAACCCTAACACAATCCTATGTTCTCTACTTAAACCTTGAATAACACCCAACAATGACCCGGGTGAACATCTATTCTTCAATGAAGGAAATTCTTTTATAACAGCAGCTTTTTTATCTTTCTTCAAAACTTTAGTTTCTCTCTTTGGTTTCTTTGAAGATCCAGGACGACTCTGAAAATCTGAATCATCTTCATCAGATAGTTCACGTTTCTTACTTACAGTTTTGACCTTGACCCTCAGCTTCACTTTTGGTTGTTCAATAATTGTTTTTTTGGATGTCTTTGAACGTGTTTGCGACACCTCATTCGCCTTTTCTCTTTTGGAAGATGACTGTGTCTTCCTTGAGCTATCTACATTCCCTTTTTTAACTACAAATTTCATTACAAACATAGTGTTAGTAAAAAATAAAACATACATATATCATTACTATTCACTAATGATTATAAACAGACGTATAAATTCATTTATGATTAGAACAATAAATAAAAATACAACTAAATGTTATATACAATTCACTTAAAAGAACCACAAAATCAGTTATGATTACAAAAATAACTTTATATTCATGTTTGATACATAAAAATACATTTATCATTACTATTTACTAATGATTATAAACAAACGTATAACATCATCTATGATTAAAAGTAGAAATAAACATATAACTAAATGTTATGTTCAATACACTGAAAAAATCAAAAAATCAGTTATGATTACAACAAATAACTTCAAACATTAAGGTATATGTTTATTTCTACTTCTAATCATAGATGATTTTTTTTTGAACTGTACCTTTGGAAATAACAGCACTTCTACCGCATTCGATATTTTTTTGATTTTTGAATTTTTTTCGAACATAGTTTCTTTTGAAATCCTTATCTGTGAAAATATAAACAAAAACTTACATCAAAAAAACACCACAAACAAACATAATAAAAAACATATCAACTCTAAACGAGACAATCATCAAAATCAAGTTAAAATGACGAAAAACCTACTGAATCAAAACAAAAAAACACCATTATCAACATAAAACGACAGTTAACTAATTAATAAAAACATGCATTATCAATAAAATGAAAAATAACTCGCATTCTAACCTTTCATTTCGATTAACGAAGATGCGACTTCGTTTATATTTTCTCCTGAAGACATTTACTGATTTCTCAATAACATGTAAGAAACGAAAACTAGGGCAAAATGCGATAAAGAAAGAAAAAGAGGGTTTCCTGAGAGTTCGAAGTGAGACTTTGATCGAGAAAGAAAAGAAAACAATAGGCGGTTATAGTATCGTAGCCTGCAAAATTCATATCAATCTTCGTAAAATTACAACAATAGCCCCACAATCGTAAATTAACGGCGTTAGTTTAATAAGTTACCAATATAATTACAAATATGCAACCGCATAGTTTCAGAAACAAACATAAGCACATCAAACGGTTATACACATATCTCACAATCTCTAATTTTTTTTTTATCTCAAGGGAACCAACATCTATATATATATATATATATATATATATATATATATATATATATATATATATATATATATATATATATATATATATATATAGGATTAAGTTCAAATGAGAACACTATTTAATGTGAGAACGTGAGAACACTACTTTATGTTACTATTCTACTATGAATTTAATATGTATAGTATTGTAGTAATTATAATATGAATATATTCAATTTTATATTGCTATTCTACTATAAAAATTATATATATATATATATATATATATATATATATATATATATATATATATATATATATAGTAATTTAGTAATTATAATGTGAATGTTAAATATGTGATTGTTCATATATTCGGTGATAAATAATGTCATAAAGTTGTACATACAAAATTTTAATGTGAATATTAATGTGTGATTGTTCGTATATTTGTTGATGAATAATGCAATATCGTTGTATATACAAAATTCATAGTACAATAGTAACATAAAGTAGTGTTCTTACGTTCTCACATTAAATAGTGTTCTCATTTGAACTTCATATATATATATATATATATATATATATATATATATATATATATATATATATATATATATATATATATATATATATAAAATACCCTTTCTTAGATGCGAAATATGCACGTCTTTTAAGTGAAGAAGATGAAAGGCGTTTGTTTAAAGGAAGGAGACCACACATGTTTCAACAATTGTCAAACTATGGTCCCTTAAGTTTGGGTCAAAAGCAGAACAAATCGTCCCTAATTTCCTTCTCAAATAGGTTTTTAAAATTTGCAAATTACATCCTAGACTTTTATATTTCTATTATTATTATTATTATTATTATTATTATTATTATTTTCTATGTTTTTTAGTAATTTATGTTTAAATTTCTATGTTTTTTTTATTAATTTAGATTTTAAATTTAAGTTATGTAATGGGGTTTTAAATAATGTAAATATTTTATTATGTTTTAAATTATGTTTTTTATTTAAGTTATGTAATGGAGTGGTAACCATTTTCAATGTCTAGTGAGTTGGTGGTGGAGTTGCTTTATCATTGAATTGGCAACGCTTTTCTGATGGTTTAGCTGTGACAACTCCCCATAGCCTTATATTTCTTATTTTCACACCTTGGCTACCACTAGCATATTAAGTAGTCTCTCCATATATTTTTTAAACTAACCTTCCCTAATAATAATTCTATCAATTATGTTAGTTTGGTTAATTTTTGGCCGACTACTAGATTTCGCCTAGATTTAATTATTTAATCTTATTACATTATGAATTTATTCTTTCAAACTAATAATTAAAATATTTTAGTATTTTTTATTCAATTTCACCATTTATTTATTACTTTATTATTTAAATTAATTAATTAGTTTTTTATTTTATTTGTTTATTTTAAATTTGTACTAAAACTATGGTTTGAACGTCGCACGATGCTCCGGAAGCCCGATATATTGAATATCGTAGCTCGACATGGATAATGTTTGTTGGTGAAATTCTGAGACAACTTTCAACATAAGTACGTTCAACCATATTGACTAAAAGCGTAACGTTAAAATATAGTAAGGGATTAAATTCATAATTTAAAATTACCAATAATTTATGTTTAAAATTATGAATGATTAAAACTATATTTTAGAGAAGAAAATGTAAATACGAAAATTTTTTATTAACAGAAACAAATTTGTTATTTTCAGAAAAGACTTATTTTAGAACTTATATTCTTTTCTATAGCAATTGTATTTTAATATGAAGTTAGTTTTTTTTTTTGACAAAACTGCAAAATTGGTCCCTGTGGTATTCAAAAAACTTTGGATAGGGTCCAAAAAGTTTTCCACTTGCATAGAAGGTCCAAAATCAAGGTTTTTCTGTGTTTTTGGTCCAAAAAAATTGAAAAGACGATTATACCCTTTACTTTTTTTATATTTTTTTTAGTTTTTTAAATAATATTTTAATTAAAAAAAACTATTATTATTATTACCCCCCCTCTCTCTCTCTCACTCTCTCTCTCTCTCTCTACATGATTCATCAGAGAAAGAAATGGGGCCCCATTATTCATCATCTTCTTTATGAATCACCCATCACCATTATCAGATTTAAGAAACACAATCGAATCCCTACGAATCCCTCTGTAAATATGTCTGAATTTCCAAATTTGCCAATAAATAACCTTGGCTAAGATGTTTTGAACAGGAGGATCTGCAGTGTAATCGAGCCTAGGGAAAATTGTTTATGCATAATACCTCGGGACTAATAATCCACCATCATTGTTAGCATATGATTGAGTTTTCTTGATTTGATTTTTTTTATCAAACCCTAAAATCCTATTATCATCAGAATCAAAACCGTTAAGGTTTCTGAAGGGGAGAAGACAGATTTTAGCATAAACCACATATGTGTCAAGATCTACCATGAATGTCACTTTGGAAACTGGAGTACAAGGTCTGTGATGAAGATCTGCAAGCACAAGGTCCATCTCCAATCTGTTTCGTCTTCAAGATCGGAGGTCGTGTGTTTTTCAACTTACTCGGGAACTAAGACACAAGTCTGAAGGAGAAACTGTTGAGTGGCTACTTCAACAAGCCGAACCCATTGTCATAGCAGGGATGCCAGAAAAGAAGGACAAACCCTAGTAGGATCTGGCGAAGAAAGAGAAACGATAAAAAATCAAGCCACATATCTGAACAGATTTGGAGTCGACGAGCATGGGATGACTTTCGGTTGCATCCAACGAGCATAGTAACGATTTTTCTGGTTGATTGTCAACAATTTTCCAATGGACTGTAAAGAAGAGAAAGATGGAGCTTGTAAAAGAGGGATGTGGGCCTTCTTGAGTGATAACATAGCTTTAGCATCATTGGTGTCTGATTGAGAGTATCCATGGAGGAAGATTGACAATAGTATTAGAACAATGGTGAGTAAAAGCTTTAATCCCACATGAGTTCTCATCTTCTGTTAGAGAGAGCGAGATAGTGAGAGAGAGAGAGAGAGAGAGAGAGAGAGAGAGAGAGAGAGAGAAGATAGGGTTGGGGGATAATTATTTTATTTTCTTTTTATTTTTAAATTAAAATAGTATTTGAAAAATTAAAAAAATATATGAAAAAGAAAATAAAAGGGTATAACCATCATTTCAAGTTTTGTTGGATCAAAAGCACAGAAAAACATTGATTTTGGACCTTTTATGCAAATGAAAATCTTTTTGGATCCTATCCAAAGTTTCTTTAATACCATAGGACCAATCTTACAGTTTTGTCTTTTTTTATTTATCTAAAGAGAAAAAAAAAAGAGGTCTAATAAATAAGTACTGAAAATAGTTTTTTTTTTTTTTGTCTAACAATTAAAAGAAAAAAAAAGAGGCCCAATAAAAAACTACTGCATGCCCAACTATTAGCCATATATGAAATGAGATATGGTTATCGAACGGCTGTAAATGATACCTCAAATGAACAGTAAAAGTGTGAGGAGAACCCATTTTGCAAATTAATATATATATATATATATATATATATATATATATATATATATATATATATATATATATATATATATATACTCAAATGAACAGTAAAAATGTGAGGAGAACCCATTTTGCAAATTAATATATATATATATATATATATATATATATATATATATATATATATATATAAGAAATTGTTTCATATTAGCAAAGTACGATTTTTAACATTTTTATTATGAAAACATGAATTTAAAAATGATTAAGGACGTGAAAAAAAATATTAAACCGTATTTTAATCTATATTATCATATATATTATCATAACACTATCCATTGTAAACTTACTATCTTTGATTTATTGTTAATAAATGTATTTTTTTATACTACATGTGTTTGATTTTTATAAGATAAAATATGTTTTCGCGTTTTCGCAAAATATTTATGTTTTCGCATGAACCTATATATATATATATATATATATATATATATATATATATATATATATATATAAAAGTAAAAAAATCTAGTCATAAGATGTTACAATTACCAAGCCCTTAAGATGATTATATCACCGGAATCACAACCAAAGAATAAAGGCCATAAATTTCTACAACTTAAACCATCTCGAATATTATTAAAAACTTAAGCTTAACTCACATTTTACGTTATGTATATTTATTAGGCTGGTGGGTATGGGCACGGCTGTTGAGGGATGTTGAGCTGCCATATCATCATCTTCTTGAAGGAAACGGGGTTGACAAGGAGGAAGAAATGGAGCAACTACGTTGAGGTGAAGAAAACAGAGAAAGAAAATGAGAAGAACGCCCGTTGCCACTCGTTACCGTGAACACGGGAAGCCACATAACGCTAAAAAACGCCATGTGGGGGTGGTGTGCGGCTGTGGTAATGGCGTTTTTAGCCGTTTTCCGGTGTCCAGGTCATAGAAAGGGGACCACTCCGATTAGTCTTAGTGTTACACCAATTTCCATTCAATTTAAGATTTTTAATCCATGGTTAAATACTATATACGATCTTCTATTAAGTTCAAATCTTCTATATTTGATTTCTTATATTTCCACAGTACGTATACTTTTATTGATTTTCATGTTAGAACATATTTATTTAATAAACCAAAATCTGGTTTCATTTTATCAAAAAGTTTATCCATTTCTTTCTGGTTTTTGACATATACTACGAAGTTTGTTATTTTTTAAATCTATATTTATAAAAAAAAATAACTTTTGTTTTTCAAAAATGCAACTCATAACGATGTTCTTACATTAGTTTCAACATTTTATATTATTAAATTCATAATCACTTTTAATATGATTTTACTATATATATATATATATATATATATATATATATATATATATATATATATATATATATATATAAAAGTATGTTCAAATGAGAACAATTTCTTATTTTGAGAACATTTGAGAACAAATTTCAGCTACAAAAAACGCCTTTTTTTTTAATGAAGTAGAGAGTATGCACACAATTTTTCATTTCTTTTCCAAATGAAAGCTTCAGGAGCATCTCTTTCGGTGTATACCATCGGACCACCACCACCTTCTCCCCACCATTACTTTGCTGCTACCTTCAACCATCAATCGCACCACCATACACACTGATCTTCTCCGATAAGCATCGGTGAGAACACCACCGTGTTCACCACCATATACCGTAATTTCCACGGCCTCGGTGAGGAATCAGATGATAACATATGAACAAGGTTGGAACGATAAAATTCATGTCGTATTTTGTAATTAAATGAAGGTTGGGGTGTTACTTACCGATCATGTTGAAAATAATTGGAGCAACACTCAGATCTTTGTTTTTTACTTCCGATGGTGACTTCGATGTGTGTTTTTACAGCATTGCTATTGATCCTTTGGTGATCAGTTCTGTGGAGCTTATCCAGATCGATCTAGCTTCGTATGACACCAGGAGTTCGATTTTGAAAAATCATGGCATATTGGAACCGAAGGTACTATGAAGTCGTTTTCTGTTATCCAAAGAATCAATGAGCCATTGGTTCATAGGAGCTCAAATTCAGGGTAACCACAAAAGCAATAGAGCCATTGCTTCACTAGAGCTCAAAGTCAACAATTATATAGGTAATCACTAATATATTCATTACATTCTCTATGCTTATTTCTTGTTTAGAAATGTATAATGTTGCCAAATTGTTATGTTAATTTGTTGATCAGACTTTATATGTTTGTTTAGTTTGAGAAAGATATTATTCATTTGATTTAATTGGTAATAAGATTTAGGCTCTAACACCTGCATATAATCTTTCATAGTATCATTCCTTGTTCATAGTTTAAGAAATTGGTGTCTCACCTGGTGAAACAAATAGCGGCCACCAGGTGTTTGACAAAATGTGATCACAAAGAAACATATTTGTTATTAAGATCTAAATACAAACCTTGTTGTTAACATTACTTATTTTACTTTCATAATGTAGTAGAACTTAAAATGATTATAACATGTCTTATACAAGTAAGACAAAGGTGACTTAAAGAGCTTAATGGGTTAAGTTGGCAACTTAACACTAATAAGTGTAAAAGTGGCATTTTATGTTAAAATCCTTAAATTTTAACCCTCCTTAATCCAAGCATTAAGGACCTTAGGTTAAATTGAATTTCACATCTCAATAGCCTAATAAGTAACCAACAATCATATAAAAAGTGATAAACTTTAGGCTTAACCATTAAGTCCTTAATAGAACACCAAAAGTGATTTAAAAGCTATTATGATCAGATTTTCCAAATCTGTCCTCCAACTTCTAAAATTCGTGCAAGTCAATAAGAACACCTAAAAATCATGAGACTTATTTTTCTGGAAATCCTAGTGTGTATAGTTTCTTCAAACTTTGAATCGCATTTCGAAATTCCAACTCGTTAAGGGGTAAAATTGGCAATCTTCTCAGGTTGGTCCATGCTGTCACAGATTTTATGCATTGTCTTCAAAAAATCATAATAAATTCATTAGAACTCCCAATGCCAAAATTCCAAATCCTATAGTTATATATGTATTTATAGTTTCCTACATATAATGGGAATGATGTAATTATTAGTAGATTGGTACAGTTTATTCCAAAAGTGTTGAGTGGTGCATAAAGTGACAGCTTAAAGTTACTAACTTGTAAATTTAATATAAAATAAACCAAAAATCATTAGAGCGAGATATTTATATTTCTGAAAAGATAAAAGGGGGAACTTTAACAATATTATTTTATCGAAATTTAAGAATGGGTTGAAAGGTAAGAAAACAGATCCCAAAAAGAGCACTACAATCAAAGAGAAAATAAGAAAATATATACATAAGTTTTATAAGAGTAATACAACAAAACACAAACTAAATATTGTTATAATTATTGTGTAGGTTCTTGAAAAGGAAAGGATCCATATTACTCACGCTAGATAATTTT
Organism: Lactuca virosa; assembly: GCF_052849685.1. NCBI lineage: Eukaryota > Viridiplantae > Streptophyta > Magnoliopsida > Asterales > Asteraceae > Lactuca > Lactuca virosa. The sequence continues at coordinate 91,296,609 of NC_136434.1, forward strand.
CAAGTTCAAGGAGGTGAGTTACACTAAGTCTCCTATTATGTGTATGTAATCACATATGATTTATGTGGCTAAGATTCATTCTCGCGTTCTTGATTCAATAATTGTTTTTCCCACTTTAATCATATGTGATTAAATACATTTAATCAGATGTGATTATATTTTTCTAATCACATATGATTTTATTTGGAAAAAACGAATCTTGTCTATATAAATCATATGTGATTAGATACATATAATCACATATGATTATATACACGATAACAAATATTGAACCAAGAACACGAAAACAAATCTTTATCCAAATTAATCATATGTGATTAAATACATCTAATCACATGTGATTATATGAATCTAATCATGTATGATTTATGTGGACACAATTCATTTTCGCTTTGTTAATTCAATAGTTGTTTTCATGTATTTTATCACATGTGATTATATGTATTATCGTATGTGATTAAGTATATGAGCACAACTATTGAATCGAGAAGGCAAAAATGAATCCTGTCCACCTCAAATCATATGTGATTATATAAATATAATCACATGTGATTAAATACACAAAACCAATTATTCATCGAACCGCAAAAATAAATATTATATACATAAATCATATATGATTAAATACATATAATCACATGTGATTATATGTATCTAATCATATATGATTTATGTGGATACGATTCATTGTCACATTCTCGATTCAGTAATTGTTGTTTGTCAACTGTAATCATATGTGATTAAATACATATAATCACATGTAATTATATTTATCTAATCACATATGATTTATATGGACAAAAAATAATGATGCATATATAAATCATATGTGATTAGATACATATAATCACTTGTGATTATATACACGAGAACAACTATTGAATCGAGAACACAAAGATAAATATTGTCCACAATTATCATATGTGATTAAATGCATATAATCATATATGATTATACGTATCTAATCACATAGAATTTATGTGGAAAATATTCATTTTCGTATTCTCGATTCATTTGTTGTTCTTAAGTATCTAATCAGATATGATTTATATGGTCAATATTCATTTTCGCATTCTCGTTCAATAGTTGTTCTTGTACATTTAGTCACATATATATGATTTTTGTACACAAGATTCATTTTCGCGTTTTTTATTCAATAGTTTTTCTTTTTCCACATTAATATTCATATGTGATTAAATACATACAATCACATACGATTAAATACATAAGAAAAAATATTGAATGCAAAATGCAAAAACGAATATTATCAATGTAAATCATATATGATTTGATACATATAATCACATGTGATTAAGAACATGAGTACAACTATTGAATTGAGAAAGAAATAATGAATTTTGTCCATATAAATCATATGTAATTAGGTACATATAATCACATGTGATTATATGTATTTAATCACATATGATTTTTGTGGACAATATTCATTTTTGCGTTTTTAATTCAATAGTTGGTCTCGTGTATTTAATCACATACGATTTATGTGAAAAAGATTTGTTTTCACATTCTTGATTCAATAAATCATATGTGATGACATATATATAATCACATGTAATCATATATAGGAGAACAACTATTAAATCGAGAACATTAAAACAAATTTATGTCCACATTAATCATAAGTGATTAAATAGTTATAATCACATGTGATTAAATATATGAGAAAATTTATTGAAACGAAAAATCAAAAATGAATATTGTTCATGTAAATCATATGTGATTGGATACATATAATCACATGTGATTATACGTATCTAATCACATATGATTAAAGTTGACAAAAAATAATTATTGAATCGAGAACGCAATAATGACATATGTGATTAAATGTATCTAATCACATATGATTAAATATATCTAATCACATGTCATTATATGTATCTAATCACATGATTTATATGGACAAAAAAGAATATTGTACATATAAATCATATGTGATTAATCACATGTGGTGGTGTGTAGTGAGGTGTGGTGTGTAGTGATGTTTGGTGGTGGTAGTCGGTAGGTGGTGGTAGTGGTGAAGGATGGTGGGGGTGAGATGTAGGATGGTGATTATAGTAGGCGGTGGCGAGTGGTGGTGATGGGTGGTAGAGATGGGTGAAGGTGATAGGTGGTGGTGGGTGGGTGGGTGGCGGTTGGTGGTTATGGTGTATGGTGGTTTTGGTGGGTGATTGGTGGGGTGGTGGTGGCGCGTGGTAAAGGTGGGTGGTTGTCGGTTTTCGGTTGTTTTGGTGGGTGGTAGGTGGAGGTGATGGTGACGGGTGGTGGTGATAGGGGTGGTGGTCGATGGTGATGAGTGGTGGTTGTGGGGGGTGGTATAGGTGGGTGGTGGTTATCGGTGGTGGAGGCGGGTGGTGGTGGGTGGTGGTTGGTGGGAATGACGGGTGGTAATGATGGGAGGTGGTGATGGGTGGTGGTGGTGGGAGGTGAGTGGTGGTGATGGGTGGTGGAGGCGGGTGGTCGTGATAGGTGGTCGGTGATAGTGATGGGTGGTGAATGGTGGTCGGTGGTAATGTCAGGGGTCATAATGGTGGGTAGTGGGTGGGTGGTGATAGGTGGTGGTGGTAGTGGTTGGCGGGTGGTGATGATGGGTGATTGAGGTGGGTGGGGGTGGTTGTGATGGGCAGTGGAGGTAGGTGGTGATGGTAGTGGTGGGTGGTGGTTTTGGTGGATGATAGGTGGTGGTGGTGATGGTGATGGGTGGTGATGGTGGTGGCGAGTGGTGGTGTTGGTGGGTGGTGATAGGTGGTGGTGGTGGTGGAGGGTGGTGACGGGTAGTGGTGATGGGTGATTGAGGTGGGTGGGGTGGTGGTGATGGGTGGTGGAGGTAGGTGGTGATGGGTGGTGGAGGTAGGTGGTGATGGTTGTGGCGGGTGGTGGTTTTGGTGGGTGATGGGTGGGGATGGTGGTAACGGGTGGTGGTGGAGGTGGATGGTGGTAATGATTGGTGGTGGTCGGTAGTGATGAGTGGTGGTGCATGGTGGTGGTGGTGGGTGTGGTGGTTAGTGGTGGTGGTGGGTAGTGGTAGAGGTGGTGGTGGGTGGTAGGTAGTGGTGATGGGTGGTGAAGTGGTTTTGGTTAGTGGGTTTTTTAATTGTTTGTAACAATTGATTAATTTTTATGAATATTAGTTTATAGTTTTAATTAAAAAAAATTATGTAGTCCAAATTTGTTCTCAAATGTTCTCGCAATAAGAAATGTTCTCGATTGAATGCTCCTCTCTCTCTCTCTCTCTCTCTCTCTCTCTATATATATATATATATATATATATATATATATATATATATATATATATATATATTCTTCCTATGATATTCATATACTTGTTAGTAAATAATAAAATGAACTTATAATTAACACATAAAATCCTAGGGATGTCAACGGGGGCAAACTCGACGGGGAGGGTATCCCCCGCCCGCGCTCCCAAAATTTCCTCGTTCCACCGTCCCCATCCCTGCCCCTGAAATGTCCAGCCTTCTTATCCCCTCCCCTACCCCCGAATCCCCCTTATTACCCCCGCCCCTGGCCCCGTTCCCCCGTCCCAACTGATTTTGGACTGTCTTTTTTTGGGCTAAAAGAAATTATTTTCTAGGTAACAAATAATTATTTATAGTAGGATTTTACATGTTAAAAGTAAAAAATTTATGACATCTTAAAATATTATACTAACAACTTAAAAACATGTTTTTTGTTGAATTTTTGGAAGCTCAAGATCATGTTATTGTTTATTATATTTATATAACTAATATATGTAAATATATGTATAATTAATTAATCGGGTCCCAATGAGATTTCGGGACGGGATTGCCCATCCCCACCCCCGTCCCCGAAATTAAAACGGGGGTTAACTTTGCCCCTGCCCCCACCCCCGTCTCCACCTCCGATTTTTTTAATAATTACCCCCAAACGGGACGGGGTCCCCACAAGAATGGGGTCCTACGGGACTTTTTGACATCCCTATAAAATCCTAATGTAACCAACATTGTATAATATGTTTTTTGATGTTTATCATTCTTCTCATATTAATCCCATCTTCTCTAAACATCATGGTATCCACACTATTTTATTTTATTTTATGCTCTCTTTAAATAAACATAATTTTGTATAATATACACTCAAGGTAAATGTATATAAGTTCTTTTTATAAATTAGGTTTGTTATATGAAACGAACTACTCTATGTTTTAAGCATTCATATTAAATTAATTCGAATAATACTTACAATTTAATTCCTAGTACCTAAAGCACAAATATAAATATTGCTAGATCTAATGATTTCAAGTTCAAGAGGATCAATTTTTTAGCTCTATTACCAAGTAATATCAAATGCTAAAGATAAGTCTTTCTATCCTAAAGCATGCATGTATGAGATACTAGGATTGGATCCCAAGGCGTATCTAACTATCGATCTAAATCACCTAGGTGATCTAATAGTTTAAGTCTAAGCATTAATCGACGTACCTAGTTCACTTAAACCAAAGGTCTATACCAATTTGAAGCAACCCTCATATCCACTAAAAGTTCTAAAATTTTCTTTTGGTAAAAATTGTTTTCCTATTATCACCTAACATATGGACTTCAAAGTCCAAACATTTTACAAGTTAAACGATAAATAAATTAAACAATTGACTTGAAAAAAAACTAATAACTTGAAGACAATTACAATCACAACCTAAAGAATTTTAAGTTAAAAGATTCCCAAACATAAAGAATTTTAAACCCAACATAAGTTCATAAACAAAATTACTTAATTTAGTGTGTTATTTCGTTGTTGAATAAAATTTAGTGGTTGTATTTGGACGCATGTGGTATTTGAGGGCATAAGCCCCCACTTCTTAAACACTATATAGTATATACATCCTAGGGGCGGCCCAATCAATTTGGGGGTTCTAAGCAAACCAAAATTTTGAGACCCTTTGGCCTTTACTATACTCTTCAATTGTATTGACATACAAGTTCACTCTTTATGTTTTCTTCATGGATAATTTTAATATGGTATAAAGGAGATTTCTTGTTATAATAACCTAAATCAACAAGAATTTGATGCAAAAATTCTATATGATTCTTATAACACCTGATATAACAAAAGTACATAACAAAATTGTTACCAAAACCTATCATTCACTGTCAAGAATTTACGTATTTTGGACTAGATAGCTCAATCACATAGCTATATTCTACTCGAAAAAGTAATTGAAAGGGATATGACTAACGAATCAAATCACCCCTGCATTGTGATTTCTATAAGATATGATTTTACTCATATCCATTTCAATAAATAATAATACATGTAGAAGACTTCGAATAGTGAATCAACAATTGAGATAGAAGAATACTAGAATAGATTAAGGAAAGGAAAATAGTCTAACAGTAAAATAATGTGCAAGTGAAACGCATAACTGTGAGGATTTGAATCGAGAATCAAGATAGAAGTTAGAAGAATAGAAGATGAATGCTTATTTCTTCGGAGTTGTTCATTCGGAAATCGGAAACGGATGAGATAAATGTGTCGTAGAAATCAAAATCAGTACAAGAATGCAGCTTCGTTTCAGTTTCATGAGTCTAGCGATCGTTGATTTATACAGTATTGGGTGTTTTAATGTACTAATCTTTTGTACTTTGGAGAATGTGAGCCCCTTAGAATTTAGGGCCCTAAGCCCTAGCTTAGAAAACTTATACATAGAGCCGGCCTTGATACATCCATGCATGTGTATCATTTTTGCCAAAGCGTATGATGGTATGCCCTTGATGCATGCCGTGGAATTACAGTGTAAAACAAATATATTCACAGTGTAAAATATATTATAAAGGGATATTAATAAAATGCCGTGATGAATGAAGAATTTAATAAAAATGATCAAAAATTTGTGTTTTGAGAAAATGATCTCTTTCTTCAAAATGGGTCATTCCGGATACACAAGCAAAATATAATGTGACTTTTTTTTCCATCAAACATTTTTCAAAGAACTGGTTCTACTAACGTCTGAAATAGTTATTTCGAAGTGTCTAAATTCATTTGTTTTTCAATCAAATGTGACGTTTTAAGCCTTTGTATTATATCTATTTCAAAATTTGTTATGTTTTTTTTTTTAATTTTTTGTTAGATTTTAATAAACAAAACAAAGCATTTTCTTGATATTCCAAATTATTCATCAAATTTTAGACTTTTTCTTGAAACTCTAATATTTTATTATTATTATTATTATTATTATTTTGGTGAAATCAAGATTGTTTTTACTATAATATAAAGTTAATCCCAAATAATCCACTATAAAAATCATTCTCCCCAAACACAAAAACTTTTTTTATAAGGCCTTTGTTCATTAATTTTGTTAATATCCCTTAAATTTGTATCAAGTAGTAACAGCGTTTTTAACCATGGTGCATGTCAAGCTCTCTTACAGTCATGTTGCTTGCTAGGTTTAGCAAAATAAGGTACAGTTCTCAAATTCTTCATGCCTCAATTTCGTTGTTACCATTTAAACTGCATTTTTGGTCTCTGTGGATATCCAAAAAGTGTGGATAAGGTCCAAAATGTTTTCAACTTGCACCATTAGTCCAAAAGCTGAAACTTTTTATGGTTTTGGTCCCTGAAAATTTTAAAATTACTTAGAAAGACTATTTTGCCCTTCCATTTTGCTTATTCCATTTTTTATGTATTTCAGTAATTCAGTAATTGAAAAAAAAAGCAAATAGAAAATATTTTCAACACCCCTCCCACCCCCACCTCTTACGCCAATAACACTACCCCTCTCTTACTGATTTAATTCACAATCATACACTGATACACATACATAAACTATGAACACAATGAAGTTCTGGGAAAATATTATGCAGATTCAACACGTATGAGCACACATAATGAAGTTTTAGAAAAACTGATGCAGATTAAACACACATATGTGGACACACACACACACACCTCTCTCTCTCTTGCGTCTCTCGTTCTCTCTTCCTGATTCAACAAACACACACACACACACACATACTGATAAACCAGATTGAGAACATTGATAAGCCAGCACCTCCCTCTATTACTCTCTTTCTTGAGTCTCTCATTCCAGCAAAGGATTTTCACCGTCGGAGCTACATTTTCATTCGGTGAACCTCCAAGAGCGAAGCGACAATCAGTGTATGTGTGTAGTTGTTCAGATCCGAGATATTAGGGTTTTTAGATGCTCAGGTGGTGTCAATTTTTGTGTTCATCGATGTATGTATGTGATGAAGGTCTAATTTTCAAACACTTGTTCAACACCATTATTTCCATATCTCAATTTCTTGAAGGCACAATCTTCAGATTCTGATTCAATTTCTTGAAGGTCCAACATGTAGATTCTGATTCTTTACAGTGACTCAAGTTCACCACCGAAAGGTGTTGCAGATATGGGTTTTAACTCGTGGTTGTTCTTGTGTGTGATGAACCCAATAGAGAAATGGAGGGTTGGGGTTTACGAATTGGGAGGGTGGGTTATGATGCTTTAGAAGATTGACCCCATTTTTCATGAAAATCGGTTTTTAGGGGAATTCCATTTGAGATCAAAAACTACTCCAGTTCTAGGGAATCATTTCAATGACGGTGGTGGCTTAAGGTTTTTTAAGGTGGCTCTAAAATTATGTTACCTGGTGTTTTTGTCATTGAAGGGATGAAGAAGACGATGAGAGAAAGAGGGTTTTGCAAGTGTAGAGAGAGAGAGAGAGAGAGTCATTTCAAATTGTTCAGGGACCAAATCCACGAAAAGTTTGTCATTTTGGACCAGTGATGCAAGTTGGAAACTTTTTGGACTCCATCCACAATTTTTTGTTAACCAAAGGGACCAAATTTGCAGTTTAGTCATTTTCGACACAACCAATTGATCTATTAAACTCAAATGATACGAAACCTAATGTAAACAATGTCAACATCGACGAACACCATATGTTGGATCGATTATCTGTTCTTTTACTCATCCTCCATCGCAGTACACATTCAATTGGAAAACCTAGGTCAGACCCAACTCAACTCCACAAAAATCTAGAGATGTTGCTATCACCTGAAGACAAGCTGAGAGGGATTTTCATTCAGAAATTGAATGGGAAAACTGAAATTAAACGGGCTTTAACAGCAGCTGTTGTTGATCTTGAAGTAACTTCTGATTTAGTTGCTAAAGTATTGAACATAGGGAGTTTAGATGGGGGGAGGGGTGTCTATGGTTACGTTTTTCAAGTGGGCTATTGGACAGGGGAAGGTATTTGGGGATGTTGATAGTTATAATATAGTTCTTAAAGGGTTAGGAAGAAGGAAATTCTTTGATTATATGATCAATTTGTTAAGTGAAATGAGGGAGAAAGGTCTGAACCCTAATCATGAAACATTGTTTATTTTTGTGGATAGTTAAAATATTTTCCACATCCTCCTAAAATTTGATCAAAAAGAAGATTGGTTTTGTTATAGTTAAAATGTTTTCCACATCCTCCTAAAATTTCTCACTTCTAATAGTGTCAACAACCATTACTCCGATTATCCTAGTGGTTTCATCTTCTTGTTTATTTGACACTTTGACCAAATCCCTCCAAAAATTAAGGTCAATAGTTGTAGAAAGAGTCTCTCTACAATAACTTAACATTTTCAGCAAAATATAATGAGATGCAGATATTTCCTTTTGCCACTTTTAATAACCCTAACTTTGAGTTATCTCTAAAAATTGTCAAGGCGTGATATAATTAAGAAGTCTTTAACAATCACTTCCCTCTCCTGTATGTATTTGTCAACCAATAGAACTCGTTAGCAAGATCTTTGAAAATTAAGTTCAATGTATGAACATAACAAGGAGACCAAAAAATATGTTTGTGTACTTTCTCAATTTCCTTACAACGTTGCAAGTAGCCTTACAATTTTCTGCATTGTTGTCACAACTTGAAGGACATTACTCCGTCGTATTGTTTCAATAGCTCTGAGCAAATAGTTTGCTATTGCGATTCCTGTTTTCTCTATACCAAAAAATTCCTCTGCATACATAAACATTGCCCCATGATTGTTCACGTTTGTGATGGTAATAAGTGGTTTGGGTATGACGTTTGACCACCCATCAGAAACAATTGAAATGCCTTACGAATACCATGTATCCTTAATAGGACTTAAATCTTTTTCTACATCTTTGTGACATTCATCAAGCAAAACAGTTCTTGCTTTCTTGCTTGAGGGAGGTTTATAACCTGCAAGTATTTTTTTTTATTGCACTTACCATCTCCAGAAATTAGGGATTGTGTAACATGTTATATAGAATATCATTTCAGTACACAGTTCTCATAATCTTCAAGTCAACAACATTTCTTTCGATTACACCAAATGCATCTTCAATTGGCTTCTTTGAAGAACAAGAATAAGAAGACTATATTTTATTAATTACAAAGTTTTTTGAAATACGAGACACCTACTATTTCTGACTTTGTTCATCAACCTTTCATACTTGTTGCGATCTTTTAGCAACTCAGTCTTTGTTCTTCAACCTTTCATACTTGTGATCGTTTAATACAACCTTTCATACTTCTTACAAATTTTCAGCAGCTCTAACTTTGTTCATCAACTTTGTTATTACAAAAACATAATTTTCCTCTTCCTTGAGATGATAAGTGCAATCAACAAAGCACATATAAAAAGTTAATAAAAAAAGATAGAGTTGCTGAAAAGTTGTGTCTTGTACTTTAAAAAAACTATGTAATTATTGAAAACCAGTCTTCCTCTCGCTCTTTTTCTAAGAAACCAATTAAAGATGCATTTGGTGTAACGGAAAAAAAAAACGTGGTTGACTTGAAGATTATGAGAGGTCTTTATGCAAAGGTTGATGTATTGTAGCGAGGCTCTTTTTATAGGGATGTCAAAAAGTCTCGTGGGACCCCGTTCCTGTGCAGGCCCCATCCCGTTTGAAGGTATTTATTAAAAAAATCATGGGCGTGAACAAGATTTACATCTCAATACATTTTGTTGCAAAGGTTGATGTATTGTAGAGAGGCTCTTTCTATAGGGATGTCAAAAAGTCTCATGGGACCCCGTTCCTGTGCGGGCTCCGTCCCGTTTGAAGGTATTTATTAAAAAATCAGGGACGTAGACGGGAGTGGGGGCAAGATTAACCCCCGTTTTAATTTCGGAGGTAGGGGCGGGGTGGGCAGTCCCGTCCCGTCCCGAAACCCTATGGGCCCCCGTTAATAAATTATACATGTATTTACATATATTAATTATATAAATATAATAAACAATAACATGATTTTGAGCTTCCAAATTCAACAAAAAAATATGTTTTTAAGTTGTTAGTATAATGTTTTTTAAGATGCCATAATTTTTTTTAACATGTAAAAAACATTGCTATAAATAAATATTTGTTATGTAAAAAATAGCTTCTTTTAGCCCAAAAAAAGATAGTCCGGCCAAAATAAATCGGGGGCAGGGGTAATAAAGGGGATTCGGGGGCGGTGGTGGGGGTAGGAAGGCTGGACATTTCGGGGGCATGGGCAGGGGAACGGGGAAATTTCGGAGGCGGGGGCGGAGGATGCACTCCCATCCCGTTTGTCCTCGTTGACATCCCTATCGTTTTACAACCATTACCTTAATTTTTGGAGTGATTTGATCAAACTAGGAGATGAAAAAACTAGGATAATTGTTGACACCATTAGAAATAAGAAAATTTTAAAGCATTTTAGCTATTACAAAATGAATTTTCTTGTGATTAAATTTTGTGATGTGAGATTAAAAATGGTACAAATATATGAAAAAGTAAACATGTTGAACATGTTAAGAGAAATTAGAGATGTGATGTTAAATAACATATACACTTTTTACTATCCTAAGTTTGAGAAAATCTTACTAGCTAGGTGGGAGAAGATGACTATTCCTTTAAACTGTTTGGGCTTTACTTTATCTTCGCACGTCTATGATACACATTATCTTGAGATGTTAGCACCCGATGGAATTGTTAGAAGATCTCCTAATTTAGACAAAAAATTGGAACTTTGTGTTATGGAAACTTTTAAAAAAAGAATTGAAAGTCAATAAGAAGAGTGGGTGTTGCGAGAGCAATTTGTAACATTCCACTCAAATAGATGCAATGACCCTAGACACGATCGATTGGTGGTTAAGTTCAAAAACTCTTGAATTTGTTGAAGTTAAAAAAAAGTTCTTTCACAGGCCATTTAATAGCTCTTCGGCAAAAAGAAACTAGAGCACCTATATCGATATTGTGAAAAGAAATCGTTTGAATTGTAAAAGGGCGCGTAGGTCAGTGTATATCCATTCAAATATTCGACTACAATCATGCTTCTCTAAAAACTATAAAGATGGCCCCATACAAAATATTTGATGTGAATCCAAAAATACATATTTGGATCGGAAAGTACAAGATTTAAAGACATGAAGACATGCAATATGAGAATTTAGAGGAAGGTGATGCAGATAAGAACAGAAAAGTCAGTATTGATTGATTTCAACTTTTTCGTTTTGTTTTTTACTTTTCTAGTTTTTTGTTATGAAACAATGTTTTCCACTTTATGAACTGAAGCTAACTTAATTATATTGTTTTTTCTTTACTTTTTCGTGAATTACATTATATTTGTTTTATGTTTTGGATATGGTACATACTTTGTGTTGGATTAGATGTCTAAGCCCATAACTATTATTGGTATTTACTCGACCCGAGAGTAGCATGGTCCATTTGGGTTGTATAACACCAGGACAATTTGTTAGGATGGACTCTTGAGAGAAGGTTATATATGATTTGTTAATATATTATAAGTTATAATATATTAATATGAAATCATATGTTTTAATTAGTATTGATCAAGAATTAATTTGGAATTAATTTAGTGATCAAAAGAGATTAATTAAATCTATGGGGACTAATTATGGTAATTAGTTATATTTATATGTGTTGGGCTTATGATCCATGTGAGACTAAGTTTATGTATAGATACATAAAGAGTTGGGCCACATGAACCATGAATCATAAAACCCATGGGTATGGATTTGGGTTATACCCATGACCCTTGGAATCCACACGTATAAATACATGCATCATGACCAAAAACGTGTGCTTATTTTCTTAGAAAAATATGGAGGTATTTTGGTGCATGAAATTCTCTCTCAAGAGTCACATTTGTCCTAGGTGAGTTGTGATTCCATTTGAGGTGCAACACTTGGGGCACTAAGTTCTTAAAGGCCAAAGTCTTTCTAGCAACACCAAATACATCAAGACTTCAAGCCACATAAAAGGTATGTTACTCTAACTAGCATCTTGTATTGTTTATGTCAATTTCATGCTAGTTATAGGTTTAATGCCTTGGAAACTCCTTTGCATGTATAATTAGTGAAAACATAGATCCAATGTATTTAGGGTTGTATGTGCACCATAGGATGTTGTAGTATACAAAACTCATCACTTTGTACCATATATAGATTACATGGTATAGCTTTCCATTTACCAAATGTAACTTATCCTTGTTCTAGAATTTTGAGATCCTTGTTCCCGTTTTTGTTCCTTGTGACATTGCTCTCTACTCTCGGGTGAAGGGAAAGACTGTCTACACTCTGCATCTTCTGACATCCCCTTACCCCATTTTGTTATGGAAAAGGATATTTGATATAGCCAAATTGACAAACTCGATTACTTATAACTTAATGCTTAAAAAACAAACGGTAAGTGTCAGATATTCGAGCAGGGGGTCTTCAAACAAAAGAAAACGACTCACAAAACTGTCTGCTTTCTTACAGCCGGCTCTAGCCCTATTTATAGACTCTCCTAAACTGATAAAATGAATCTATACTCATAGAAGGAAACCCTAAGTGCCTAAGGAAACTAGAATCAACTAGATATATACTAAATAATAAAGATACTAGAATAATTACTAAATTGCCCATGCCTTCTTTTTATGTAGACCCGATCCCACTTATCTACTCGGTTCATATCAATATTATAGTTTTATTATTGGTATATACTACTACGTACTTTAGAATGTTGTAAGCATTTAGATACACTTTGGGAGACTTTTGAACCATTTTGCTTGTTGGATGTGAAAATTATTGAAATTGACCCATCTTTTAGGCAAATTGGTTGAAGTTGCCACTTTTAGATTCTAGGATGCTCGGTGTGAAAAAATGATAGGTTTTATACAAACAATCCTATGTGTGCATGCAACCCTAATTTGATCTATGTTTTCACTATAAGACATACAACTATATGAACACAAAATAAACCCTAGCATGCTTTTATAATTTTCGAAAAACATATAGAAGTGTAGAAGACATACCTTTGTTGTTATATTGCAATAACAACTAGTTTCCTTGATCTCTTGAACTCTTGAAAGCAAGCACCACAATTGTAGTGCCTCTAATGGCTCACAAACACCTTGAAGCAAGAAGGCAATTAAGAGAGAGAGGGGAAGGATGCTAATTTCGGCCCTAGGGTTTCCCTTGGAATCAAGTGGCCTAAAATTGAAGCATAGGGCATCTATTTATACTGTAGGGTGCTAGGGTTTCAGTCTAAACCCTAATGGATAGCTTAGCCACCAAGCAGCCCAAGGAACCTTCTGGAATGAGGCCCTTGGACGAAAATATGATGATCCCTCATCATAATTTCGTTCCCCCTTAGTCCATAAGGTTTCCCAGCCCAAAACTCAACTATCACACATTTGACAGTTTATACCCCTTTATTTAATTAATCTCTTTTAGTCACCAAATTAATTCCTAATTAATTTATCACTAATACTAATTAAATAAATATGATTTCTCCTTTAATATATTATTCTTATAATATATTAATAAACCATAATATCTTCTCTCTCATATCAAATTACCTTGTCAAGTTGCTTTGGTGAAGGCAACCCAAAAGGACCATGCACACTCGGGTCAAGTACATACCAAATATAGTTACGGACTTAGACACTAATCCAACAGTCTCCCACTTGGATAAGTCTAGTAACCACATCTCACATATGACTTCCGTATCCGATTAGCAATCGTAGCTTTCAATAGCCGCTGTCAACTCTGACCAATAATCTGTCTTTCAGATAAGGGATCGTATAATCCTCTGTTCTAGATATCATGCTAACAATACTTATTGTTTAGCATTTTATTTCTTGATCTCTGATTTGTTCGACATAGAACTCAGTTGAACACATCAACTTCATCCTGACCGGGCCCGGCACATAAGTCAAACCAAATCATCAAGTGGCCAAGATATCGCTTTTATTCTCATAGAATAAAAGGAACAGAAAAACGTCGACTAATATGCCTTTATCATTTACTAGTTAAACCACACACAATAATGCGTTTTATAACATCAAGTTACTGATGCGTTTTCGCATTATCAATGTATAATCAACCAGCAAACAATAACCATATCTCTAGGTTTAAAGATTATATGATATTATCATCTTGCGATCACTTGTGATAACATTCATGAAGTGATACCAGCAAGTGTGGGTCTATTCCAATGCTCAATACAAATTTCATAAGCACTCATAAACTTTGCAGCAAACCTTTGCTATGTCTAAAACTTTTCAGACAATCTACAAACAAATTTATGACAATCTTCCTTCATATCTACTTCCAACATATGAACGATTGTGGACTGTTCGAATAATCTTATTATTCAGGAAGTCAAAACATGCAAAATTGAAACAATAGATAAATAATCAACACAAGATAGAAGCTTTCTTATAAATAACACACCTTTATTTAATCATCAAATGTTGAATACATGATCATCCATTACAAGTTTCCTACCTATCTAATCTAAACTAATATCGTCCTTCAGCCCTACGCTCCTAGCGTGCTGCAAATGTTTAACCCTACTCAGTCCCTTCGTGAGGGGATCTGCTGGGTTATCTTCTGACGATACCCTCTTCACAACGAGGAGTCCCTCTTCTACCCGATGTCTAATAAAATGGTATTTCCTGTCGATATGTCGAGATCTGCCATGATCCCTTGGTTCCTTGGTTAAGGCAACCGCTCCTTCATTATCACAGAAAATTTCCATGGGCTCCTTTATGGATGGCACAACTCCAAGGTCTCCAATGAAGTTCTTCAACCATATAGCCTCCTTTGACGCCTCGCTTGCCGCAATGTACTCTGATTCGCACGTTGAATCAGCTACGGTTTCTTGCTTGGAACTTTTCCAAGTCACTGCTCCTCCATTCAGGGTAAAGACCCAGCCTGACTGTGATCGGTAATTATCCCGATCTGTCTGGAAACTAGCGTCACTGTACCCTCGCACCCTTAAGTCATCACTCCCACCCAGGACTAGAAACCATTCCTTAGTCCTTCGTAGGTACTTAAGAATATTCTTGACAGCAATCCAATGTGCCCTACCAGGATTCCCTTGATATCTGCTGACCATGCTCAAAGCGAAAGCCACATCAGGGCGAGTACAGGTCATAGCGTACATAATTGAGCTAACTGCGGAAGCGTAAGGTACTCGGCTCATATCAGCTATTTCTGCCTCTGTACTCGGGCTCTGAGTCTTACTCAGTTTGGTATTGCATTGGATTGGTAACTCCCCTTTCTTGGAATTTTCCATACTAAAACGTTTTAGTACCCTTTCCAAGTATGTATCCTGACTGAGTCCTATCAGTCTCTTACTTCTGTCTCTCACTATCCTTATTCCCAGAATATATGCAGCCTCTCCGAGGTCCTTCATAGCGAAACACTTCCCAAGCCAGGACTTGACCTCCTGCAATGTTGGGATGTCGTTTCCTATGAGTAGTATGTCATCGACATACAATACGAGGAAGCTCACTATACTCCCACTGGCCTTGACATATACACATGACTCATCTTCATTTCGCAGAAAACCAAACTCTTTGACCTTCTCGTCAAAACAAAGATTCCATCTGCGAGACGCTTGCTTTAATCCATAAATGGATTTCTCAAGCTTGCACACTCTATTTGGATGCTTTGCATCGACAAAACCCTCTGGCTGATTCATGTAAACATCCTCAGCCAACTTCCCATTTAGGAAAGCGGTTTTTACGTCCATCTGCCAAATTTCATAATCATGAAACGCAGCTATCGCAAGCATTACCCTAATAGACTTTATTTTCGCAACTGGTGAGAAGGTCTCATCATAGTCAACTCCAGGAGTTTGAGTAAAGCCCTTCGCGACCAATCGCGCTTTATAAGTGTGCACTTTCCCATCCATGTCTGTCTTCTTCTTGAAGATCCACTTGCACCCGACCGTCTTACGACCTGGCACATTGTCAACCAAATTCCAAACTTGGTTGTCATACATGGACTGAATCTCGCTATCCATTGCCTCTTTCCATTTAACAGACTCTGGGCCTGCCATGGCTTCCTTGTAGCTGTTAGGTTCGTCCAAATTTACTAGTGTACTATCACTAATAAACGTATCCCCGTCAGTAGTAATATGGAAACCATAAAACTGGGGTGGAACAACAACTCTACTTGAACGTCTAAGAGGTAAGGACTGGTCAATAGGTTCAACAGGAGTTTCCTCCTCAGGTTGCATGCCAGTGTCAGAGGTTCCTTCTTCTCCTGACTCTTGAAGCTCTTCAAGGTCAATTTGACTCCCACTGTCTTCTTGGCTTATGAGTTCTCTTTCTCTGAAAACCCCTCTCCTAGCAACAAAGACAACATTGTCATTTGGTCTATAGAAGAGATAACCAAAAGACTTATGTGGATAGCCGATGAAATAACACTTCTCACTACGAGGTTCTAGCTTGTCGTGAGTCTCTCGTCTTACGAAAGCTTCACAACCCCAAACCTTGATATGTGCTAACGAGGGAGCTTTCCCTGTCCACATCTCGTGAGGTGTTTTGGTAACCTTCTTGGTGGGAACTAAGTTAAGGATATGGGCGGCAGTCTCCAAGGCATACCCCCAGAATGAGATTGGTAACGAAGCACGACTCATCATAGAGCGAACCATGTCCAACAAGGTTCGATTACGTCTCTCAGCCACACCATTCAATTGTGGCGTTCTAGGAGGCGTCAATTGTGAAACTATTCCACACTCTTTCAGATAGTCGTGAAACTCAAGACTTAGGTACTCTCCCCCTCGATCAGATCGAAGCATCTTGATTTTCCTGCCCAACTGATTCTCTACTTCATTCTTGAACTCTTTGAACTTTTCAAAGGTTTCTGACTTCTGCTTGATTAAGTAAATATATCCATATCTGCTATAATCATCTGTAAAAGTCACGTAGAAGCGACAAGCGTCCCTTGTGGTGGATCTAAAGGGTCCACATACATCTGTGTGTATGAGATCCAATACACCCTCACCCCTTTCACATGTGCCAGTAAAGGGTGACTTAGTCATCTTCCCAAGTAAACAAGACTCACACACGTCATCGTCCCTAAGGTCGAAAGACTCCAAGACTCCATCCTTTTGGAGTTGGGCTATGCGTTTCTTGTTCACATGGCCAAGGCGACAATGCCACAAGCATGCTTTGTCCAAACTTGTGGACGAATCAATATTCAAAACATCATTTCCTAAATTATCAATAACTAACACAGATTCATAAATCCTATTACAAGGTAATGCATTGAAATAAAAGACACCATTCAAATAAGCATTAATAGAACCATTACTATTATCAAATGAATATCTGAAACCTTGTCTAAACAAACCATGAAAAGAAATGATGTTTCTTGCCATATCTGGCGAATAGCAACAATTATTTAAATCTAGCCCTAACCCATTACTCAACACTAAGGAATAAACTCCGATCTTGGTTACTGGTGAAGACTTCTTGTTTCCCATGATCAAGCTTATCCTTCCATGCTCCACTTCCCTACTTCTTTTTAGGCCCTGCATATCAGAACAAATGTGGTAACCACACCCTGTATCAAGAACCCATGAAGTAGCAAATGATGAGTTATTAGATTTAATTAAATACATACCTGCGAAGGTGGGTTTTATCTTCCCATCCTTAATATCTTGCAGATATTTAGGGCAGCTTCATTTCCAGTGGCCCTTCTGGTGGCAATAGAAGCACTCTGCTTCCTTGGGGTCAGAAGAGGGCTTAACAGAACCTGCTTTGGTCCCACTAGAAGAAGAACCATCTTGGGTCTTACCCTTATGGTGGCTCTTGTAAGGAGCCTTCCTCTTCTTTCCCTTTCCTTGGCCAATTGCCAACACAGGAGCAGCTACAGTAGAGGATGATGCAACAGATTTGTCCTTGAGGTTGCTCTCAGCTGTCCTCAGGAGCCCTTGAAGCTTACTTAGGGTGACCTCTTCCTTATTCATGTGGTAGGTCATTCTGAACTGGCTGTAGCAGGAAGGCAAGGAGTGGAGGATGATGTCGATAGCCAAATCCTCATCAAACTTAACATTAAGTTTGAGAAGACGATCAACATATCTTTGCATTCTTTGCAAATGAGCAGTTAGGGATTCTCCACTCCCCATCTTAGCGGTGATCATGTTGGTGATGATCTCATAGCGCTCTTGCCTCGCGCTCTGGTGGTACCTGTCCAGCAAATCTTGATGCATCTCATATGGATACATGTCCTCATAGGACTTTTGGAGTTCGAGGTTCATGGTGGCCAACATGATGCAATGAACTTTCGTTGCATCACGCTCGTGGGCCTCAAAGGCGGCCATCTCTTCAGGAGTAGCTTCTTCTGGGTTGATCCTTTCAAGCTTCTCGTCTAGGACATATTCTTTGTCCTCATAACGAGTTATCATGCGAATGTATCTCATCCACTCGTTGAAGTTCGAGCCATCAAATGTCACCTTTTGACACAGGTTCATCAGCGAGAATGACCCAGAAGTGTTGTTGTTTGCGTTTGCGTTTGACATCTGAAATAGAAAGGAACAAAGTTTGATTAGAATGAATCCCTAATTAAACACCCACATGAGAAATTAGGGCTAGGATCTAACAACATTATTTACAACTTAGAAAAGGGATGCCGTAATCTAAAAGTAAATAATTTGAAGGTAAGTGAATGACGATTCACTAATTTTCACCATGAAAAACGAAAGAGGTTAAGTTTTAAATGTATTTGAAAATTCCTAGATTTCTTTTGAGATTCATTGAACATTTCAATGGCATGTTTAAATCTCGATATGCACTTCAAATTTGCGATTGGGATGCCGAGGATCGCAAACAAGTTTGTGAATAACTATGCGAATCATCATGGTGCACTCAATGTCTTCATTACCTAATCAATGTGCTGGTTAGCCACGCACGCTCCATTGATCTATGATAAGACATCGAGTCACCCTTTGTCACCAATGTCAATCCCAAATTAGTGTGCTGGTTAACCACGCACGCTCCACTAACGTTTGACAGGGGTACAAAGTGTAATTCCATGGAATAGCATCATTTTCACATTTTACCCTAAAGTAACTAAGAGTGGGAATTTGTAAAACAATGTAGTTACTTTAATATTTCCATTATACTTATAATGAGGAATTAAGTGCCCTATCCTATCCGTTCGGCTAACGACCCTCCACCAGTCAAGCAAGTGGTAGATGTGAGTGTACATCCATTAAGCGCCATTTTATAGGCAGCAACCTTATACCCACCTTATAGACTGGCTTCGTGAATGAGGCCTACTAGCGATAAGACTAGCTTATTCTTATACATATATATAATAATTAATCTTATAATATCATAATTGTATAAGGGTGTATTTTAAAACATTTTAAAATACTAGTGTCTTTGTTGCATTTAAAATTTTCGAAAATTAGACAATTTAATTTAAAATTTTAAACACCAAAAATCTTTGATTTAATAATTATCAAAATTAAACAATTAATTTAAATTATTAAATCATGAAGGATTATCATAAAATTAAACAATTAATTTATCCTAATCCTTTTTATCCCCTAGATTTCGAAATTTATGGAAAGGATAATTCAAGATCTTCAATTATCTAGTTTAAACAATTAAGTTGATAATCACAAAGATGGCATTATCCAAATCCCTAAAATTTTGGGATCTTGTCTTGGGGGGCAAGGGATTTTCGAAATCCCTAGGGTTTCATAACCCTAATTTCGAAATTTGGAGGCTAGGCAAAAAAAAGTTTAAGAACCCTACAAAAAATCGCCAACTAGGGTTTCTTAACCCTATTTTCGAAAACCACCAAGCCTTAGGGTTTACTTGCCATAAACCCTAATTTGTCAAATTCATAATATGTATCAAATCAAATTGAAAACAAAAACCTGGCTCTGATACCACTGATAGGTTTTATACAAACAATCCTATGTGTGCATGCAACCCTAATTTGATCTATGTTTTCACTATAAGACATACAACTATATGAACACAAAATAAACCCTAGCATGCTTCTATAATTTTCAAAAAACATATAGAAGTGTAGAAGACATACCTTTGTTGTTATATTGCAATAACAACTAGTTTCCTTGATCTCTTGAACTCTTGAAAGCAAGCACCACAATTGTAGTGCCTCTAATGGCTCACAAACACCTTGAAGCAAGAAGGCAATTAAGAGAGAGAGGGGAAGGATGCTAATTTCGGCCCTAGGGTTTCCCTTGGAATCAAGTGGCCTAAAATTGAAGCATAGGGCATCTATTTATACTGTAGGGTGCTAGGGTTTCAGTCTAAACCCTAATGGATAGCTTAGCCACCAAGCAGCCCAAGGAACCTTCTGGAATGAGGCCCTTGGACGAAAATATGATGATCCCTCATCATAATTTCGTTCCCCCTTAGTCCATAAGGTTTCCCAGCCCAAAACTCAACTATCACACATTTGACAGTTTATACCCCTTTATTTAATTAATCTCTTTTAGTCACCAAATTAATTCCTAATTAATTTATGACTAATACTAATTAAATAAATATGATTTCTCCTTTAATATATTATTCTTATAATATATTAATAAACCATAATATCTTCTCTCTCATATCAAATTACCTTGTCAAGTTGCTTTGGTGAAGGCAACCCAAAAGGACCATGCACACTCGGGTCAAGTACATACCAAATATAGTTACGGACTTAGACACTAATCCAACAAAAAAAACCATCTTTCTTGAATTTTATATATAATTAA
The DNA here is from genome assembly GCF_052849685.1 of Lactuca virosa. Taxonomy (NCBI): domain Eukaryota; kingdom Viridiplantae; phylum Streptophyta; class Magnoliopsida; order Asterales; family Asteraceae; genus Lactuca; species Lactuca virosa. The sequence goes on from NC_136434.1 coordinate 91,317,625, forward strand.
GGTGTTAAATATGATTACAAAAACTATTCCAATACAACATTCATAATATGTTATAATAAATCAATTTATGATCTTGTAAGCATTTCGATACACTTTGGGCGACTTTTGAACCATTTCACTTGTTGGAGGTAGTTATAATGAGAGGTAATATATAACTGAAATTGACCCACGTTTTAGGTAAATGTTTGCCACCCTTAAATTCTCGGGTATGTAATGGAAATTCTTTTTGTCCGTCTTTCTTTAATCTTATAAATAGTTGATGTCTTGTATATGATTACAAAAACTATGGTAGTATAAGTATAATGTATTAAATAAAAAATGTGTAAACCCTACAGCTAATGTATACATTGATTGCTTATTTTTTGTTGTTGTTGATTATTATCATGTTGTAGATGGATGATATTTTAGATATTACCATTGACATTTTGATGTTTAAGAAGGGTATATATGATATTTTGATATTTATGAGAGACATATATGATATTTTGATGTTTAAAAAGGACATATACGATATTTTAAAATTTTATGAAGAATAAATATGATATTTTAATGTTTAATATGGGTATGGTTCATAGTTATGGATGCTCTACTACCAAAACTTTTGAACACCTCCACTTTTTTTCTTTTTGGAACGAAGAGAATATTATTAAAAACCAGCAAGATGCAAATAAACAAATTCACTTGAATCTCATTTATAAGAAACACATTCATTTCGTTTAGTTGGGCATAATAGATATTAATGTATAGTCATTGACTCGTTTTGAACTACCTTATGTTTATTTAAATATAGTTTTTGTGAAAGAGTTCTTCTACATGACGTAGTTGTTTCGTCACCTTAGCGGTGTCTCTGAAATTTACAACTTCTTCAGGTAAATTTGTTCCCATTTTCTTACATCTATCGGTGAGATTATGACTTTTCCTTAACTAGATGACCAGTTTTTGTTTCAATCATCTTAGATTTTCTATAAAGCTTTCTATGGAATGTATATGGTAATCCAATAAATAGTTAATTTCTAGTTTTTATTGTTTCTTTTACATAGACTGATACACAACTTTGTTTAGTCCAAAGTTTTGTATATTTTAATTTTTTCGAAGAATATGTAACAAGATTTGTTTTTAAAAAGGAAATTGGGGAGAAATGTCACTTACCTTAAGTTTTCCTCTTTCACAATTTTTTTACTTGTTTTGAATATGATCTTGGTCTTATTAGCAATTTGAAAAATAAGATGGCGCATATGACGGATTTACCCTTGCATATTTTGGATGTGATATTGGTCGCAATAGCAGTGTCAAGTGATGGTGCGAGAGACTTGGCAAGAGTGGGAGCAGTGTAAGTTTTCAGTGTTATTTCTTTTAGGGTTTGTATGGTTGGATGGAATGGAATGACTCATTACACTAACCATGTTTGGTTGGCATCTTGAAGTGAATAATTTTTCATATGAATTTTTTTATTATGTGTAAATATGGTGTATAGCTTAACTCTACTCTTTATTATTTGATTATAATCACTATATTTTTTTATTACAAAACTAATCAAACACAATAAAAGCTCAATAAAACTCAAATAAGACTATAAGTAAAAAAAAAATTTCTATTTATTTGTAGATTATAAAACTGTAACTTAATGAATTTTTTAAAAAACACGTGCCAGAAAAAATGATATTAATAAAAAGGGATGATAATACAATTTTTCATTCCATTCCTAAATAATGAAAATTAATAAAATGGAAGGAATCAAGTTCCTTCGAGAATGGTCCATTCTATTCCACTAGGCAAAACACATATTTTTTTTTTTTCGTTCCAACCGAAAAAATATTCCATTCCGCTCCGGATTCCATCATACACTCATTCCATTCCGTTTCTGATTCAATCATACCAACCACTATCTTATTGGTCTTGATAATGCTAATCGGATTAATTTAATCAAAACGATTTCATTGCAAACTTTTTGCGGATGTAATATGCTTCTGACCGAGGCTAGAGAACCAGTCGTTTTAAAGGTGGTCAATTTCCAGCGTTTGACTTTTACTGCCATTGATTATATGATGCACCATCATGAAAAGGATCTCCTTTGTATGTCTGCCCGAGCTGGAAATCGGGCTGCCCGGTCCATTGTGGGAAAGGTAACCATTTTGCACAACTTCACAAATTGTTTTCTTTCTGCATTTATAGGCGGCTCAATATGGGCAAGTGGGTGGGTTTGGGTCGAAGGGATAAATTTTCAAAGCAGGTTGTAAAAGTGGCCCACAAAACTATCTCTTTTTAATTTTATTTTTAGAACTTCATAGCTAAGTAACAACTCTAATTGATATGATTACGAAAAAAGTTAAATGCTAGAAATAACAATGCATTATAAATTTATTTGTGTATTATAGCGTTGTATTTTCATTCCTAGTTGTTACACAAATTTACTTCCAATTTTTTTAGAGTGAACTACATTTTAGTCCCTAAGTATAGCTTATTTCTTGCAATTTTAGTCCCCAAAAGTTCTCTCTTTCACTTTTGGTCTCAATAAGCTCTCTTGCAATATTGATTCCAAAAAGCTCAAATAATGACCAAAATTGTAAGAGAACTTATTGGGACCAAATTTGCAAAAATCAGTTGTACTCGGGGACAAAAAAATGCATATTTTATTATCGTTAAGGCATTGTAATTTGAAAATTTAACCCTTACAAAAACTAATATAACACATAGTTGGTGTGTGTGTGTGTGTGTGTGTGAAGCAGGCTCTCCTAGTTAACGACCCGTGGTTTTGGGGCATGATTTTATTGGACTATCAACGTGCATGTTGCGGGTGCATCAAACCATTTGAAGCACTACATCATCAAATCCTTGTGAGAACATTTATTCTCCATGCCACATCAAAAGACATTGCTACAATGTGTCACCAATTACTCAACTATGTGGTGTCGCATGTTGGATACAATGTGGCACGTGAAAATGGACTTGTTTCTGCCATCTTTAATATGTGTTCTTTTGAGACAAGGAGGCTTGTGTTATGTAATATTGGGATCCATGAGACATTCAGTTCGGTTGACTGTCTTGTGGTTCGGGTACAACCACCATACGAAGCATCGTATCGTGAAGCTGTGGTTATTGCATTCGACAAACTCTTCACATTGACTTGTGTTTGAGCATCGTATGATGGATGTTGCTTGTTCTTGAAATATATGATATAATAAAATAAAGCTTTTTAGTACCATGTTTACTAATTACTATCCATATAAAGTTGTAATTGTTTGGTGTTATAATATATGGTACTATCAGCTTTCGATATATAATAAAAAAAGTAATCAACTCTAATAAAAAAAACACTAGGGAACTATCGTGTTTTCATATGTAAAATTTTTAGTATTTGAAGTTGTAATACACATAATTAGATGCGTGGTCACTTGATAAAGGGATATATGCTAGAAAACCTTACATTTTCCGTAAAGACTGAAGTTCGTTTCATTGTATAAGACCATTGGGTATGGGCAACACCCATACCCACCAATAACGTAGCCACATCACCGTCTTCTCTCTACAACGAGATTAGGGGGTGATGTTCCATGTTATACCGCCGTTAAGGTTGTGAAAAAGAAGAAGAAACAGAGGAAGAAAGAAGACGCTGAAGAAGAAGAAGACGCCGTTGTTGTAGGTGGTCGTTACCACGAGAAGCCCCATAACGAGCAAGGGGGCGGTGTGCTTTGCTTTATAACGGCGTTATGGGCCCTCCACGTAGGCAATAACGTCGTGGAGGTGACCCATACCCACTGCTCTAAGAATTAAGAAAAGCAAACATAAACTTAGAGACTGCATCGAGTTTAAGACCTGCATCATACCACCAGGGCCGAAACAAAATAATAAATGAGGCCTTCACATTAAAAAAAATTAGTAAACGAGGGCGACAATTTTGTTTTTTTTTAACATGAGGCCAGGGGCGGAACACAAACACTATAGCTAGGGGGCCGAAATTAAAGCTTTAAAACAAAACTATATAGACAAAAAAAATTGGTTCAAAATTATGACATATCAAAATTTGAAACAAGAAAACTAATAATAAATATTGTTACATCGCACTTCAAAGTGGAACTCATCGATCTTTTGCATTTTTGAAATCTTGCACAATTGTTTCTAGACTAATCGTTTCGGCAAGTTCCCTTTCGTTTAGGAAAAACTGCTTTCGTGCGGTCTCTTTCTTTTTCGGATGAAGGTGAGTGGCAAAGTCTGGTTCAACTAAGGAGTAGGTCGTCCTATCTGATAGAGCGGGTAATGCTCAGTGAGTCGTTCAAAAACTCATCTTCCATCTTATTACGTAACCTTGTTTTAATAAGGTTCATCATTGAAAATGATCTCTCTCTTTTGTAGCAGTGGAAACCGGAAAGAGTAAGTATGAGACTAGCTACTCGATAAATAAGATGAAAATTAGCCACTCTTCCGGTCTTTATCAACCATTGACACAACTCTGAAATAGATGTCAATAGTTTATAATTTGTGTGTTTAACGACATCAATCTCATAGTGTTGAAGTTGCCTCTTTAAAAGTAATTTCTCTTGTTCATTGAAATCTTCAGGATAAAACTTCTCCATCAACCGACATACATCACCACTTCGAAAAGGCTCATTAACACTTTTAGGATTTAAAGTTGCAGAAAGTTGAAGCAACTCCATTGAGCTATCATTAAACCAATGATTCAATTCCATTAATTGACAATTAATGTCTTCGTAAAAGATATCCACTCGGTAATGATGTTCAAGTGTATGATCCCTATGCTCCTTACGAGCTCGAGCCCCTCTGCTAAAGTAGGTAGAAGATAAATTAGGGATATCAATCTCGCGATCCTGAAAAAATGACTTAATAAGAGAGAGCAAACCATCCCATCTTTCATCTTTCATTTTTTGCAAAAGTTCTTTGGTGGATGCAACTAACTTCAATGCATTGCAAACATCTTGAGATTGTCTTTGTAAAGCTTGACAAAGTAAATAAGTTATCTCCATTATTTCCTTCACGAGATGCAAAAGAAAAATGAACTCAAATGTAGTAATAATCTCATATGCTGAATTTGCATCCCCTTTGATCGAACCAGTGCCCTCCTCAATAATTTTAAGTAAAACCTCGCAAGTAGGACTAAACATCTTGATTAAACTCGAAATCGATTTAAGGTGAGTACTCCATCTGGTATCTCGAGCTCGTTGTAATGTACCAATCTAATTGAGACCTCTACCTGTCTCTAACTCATCAATAGAAATCATATATGCAATTTGCTCAACTTGTGCATATCTTAGTTGGTCAGTACATTTGGAGGAAGCACCGACAACATTAATAACAAAAGATAACTTCGTAAAAAACTTTTGCACTGCAACAACTCCTTGTGAAGCGGCCATTAATGCTAACTGTAATCGGTGAGCAAAACAATGAATATAATAGGCATATGGACTATCTTTTAAAATCAATGCTTGCAAACTCTTGAACCGGCCCCGCATATTACTTTCACCATCATACCTTGGCCACGAATTGATTTAAAATCAAGATTGTTATGTGATAATACTGAATAGATTCCATTCTTAAGAGTTTGTGATGTAGTGTCTGGTACATGAACTAGTCCAAAAAACGCTCCACAATAACACCATCTTTATTTACAAATCTCAAAACAATTGATATTTGTTCTTTTTTAGACTCATCACGTGCTTCATCAACAAGTAAACAAAATTTTCCACCATCAATCTTCTTACAAATCATCTGTTTCACCCTAGTTGAGATAAGGTTTAGAATCTTTTTTTGAATTGACGGTGATGCATATAATGCATATTTAGGAGCAGTCCGAAATAGTTCTTTCATCTCGTTGTTATAAAAGCCAATTGCCTTTAACATTTCATGAAATTTTCCTTTGTTGATGGAATTTGAGCTTTCATCATGACCTCTAAATGGAACTGCTTAAAAGGCACACCAACAAACTGAAAAAATAGTAGCCATCAATCTGAGTCTATTATTCTTACGATCTTCATCTGTAAACTTCTCAAACATATTTCGTATATCTTGTGCGTCATTTAATAAATCATCATATAATTTTTGTGCAATTTTGTGAAAAGATGTACACTCAATCCCCATATGATTCAAAAAGACACATTTTTTCCCACCCACTTTCTTCCAATTCTGAAAACCATTTATAGTAAATGCCCGTTGGTCGTATTGTCCCATTCCAAAAGGTTTGTTAAATAGAAAACATGGGAAACAAAATGCAGTATCTCGACTCTTTGAGTATTCAAGCCAAGGAAATAACTTAAAACAAGAAACTTGAAAGTTGCGTTTATTGGTTTCATCCAAATTTTAGATATACCGGAAGGTTCAGTTGAAAGGGACCAAGATTTATATATGCTCGGCGGATGCTATCTCGTTGATTAATTGGATAATCATAAATTTGTTGGATTAGGTGTCTAAGCCCATAACTATAATTGGTATGTACTTGAATTGATAGCAACACAGTCCTTTTGGGTTGCCCTCAACCTAGCAACTGGACAAGGAAATTATGAAAGGAGAGATATTAATTTATAAGATTAATAAATTAATATATATATATATATAAATGATTTATTAATATGTTAATGGATTAATATATTAATTAGAAATCATTATGTTTAATTAATTGTTAGCCAGAAATTAATCAGAATTGATTTTGGGGTTAAAAGAATTAATTATAAGGTGCAGGGACTAGTTTGCAATTATCTAATAGTTGAGTGGAAGGCTCTAGAACCCCCTTGGAAGAGGGTGGACGAAATCTTTAGGGGAAACCCTAATAATTTCGTCCATAGGGGCTTGGATAAGGCCTTTGGGTTTGCTTAGGCCCTAAGCAAAGGATAACTAGGGTTTCCCTTAAACCCTAAATCCCTCAGCTATATAAGGAGCCTTTTGGTTCATGTTTTTGGTCACTCTTTCTTTTGAAGAAACCCTAAGGCCGAGATTTTGCATACTCCCTCTCCTCTCTCTCTTCTTCTACTTTCCTTCTTGCTAGTTTGGGTGTGATTCCATTAGAGGCATTACACTTGTGGTGCTAAAGCTTCCAAGAAGATCAAGATCAAGATCAAGGGAATATCAATTGTTTGCTATAACAATTGAAAGGTATGTAAACCCTAAACCCTAGTTTGTTAATTTCGAAATTAGCCTTTCTCCTCTAGGGTTCTTGTTTTGCAATTCCAAGTTGTATGTTCAATAGTTAAAACATAGATCCAAAGTAGGTTGCATGTGAACTTAGGAATTGTTTCTAGTTTATTTGTTGTACCTAAAACCCATCAAAATTTGCATACGCAAATCGGGATCTCGTTCGACTGTATTAAGATCAATTTCATTCGTTTCAAGTTGAGCTTTTTTAGACGGGTTTTTGTTGGTGATTTTAGTGTCACCATGTCATTTTATGTAACTGGAATTAGCATGCGAGCTAAAGAGCTTCTTAATTTGTTTTCTAATATGTGTACGGGTTGGTGCAGAGTGCACGCATGTATAAGATGAAATTAGTAGCAGGTCCGACGACTAGTCGGGGGTCCGGGGGCAGCGCCCTTTTGGCGGGGTCTAGGGGCAGCGCCCCTAGCGGGGTCCAAGGGGCAGAGCCCTAATGAAACTAACGAAACTTGTTAGTTTTGGTAACCATAAATCCTCATTAAAATCCGGATTACCCTGACTTGCTTCCAAAGGAATCCATATCGGCCCAACCCTAATGAAACCCTAATATCGTTTATTATATAAACGACTCTTCTTTTCCGAAGATATATACGATCTTAAGCTCTCGTTTTCATCATACTTTCACAGAATCCTCTAGCATATTGGCTTACGATTTCTGTGCCTAGAATCATAAGTGTCCACTTGGATTATCCTAGGCTAAATTTCTTGTAACCCAGGCATAGGGTAGAAATATCAGTTCGGAAAGTGATATCACGATCCAAGTTGGTATCCAGATCTCCACCACAAACCTTAAACTTCCCAACAATTGAGCTGATATTTACTGTTCCTGGTGATGGGTGACTCAATCCGCGAGATGACCACTAAGTTTGCAAAGCTGGAGAAGTTCAAAGGTGTCGACTTCAGGCGCTGGAAGAAGAAGATGCACTTCATGCTGACTACTCTGAAAGCAGCATACATGCTGACTACTCCAAGACCAGCAGAGCCAGAGGAAGGTGCTGTTGAGACTATTGAAGAGATAAGAAGGAGACAGAAGTGGGACAACGATGACTACATCTGCAAAGGTCACATTCTGAACGGTATGTATGATGCTTTATTTGATATCCATAGTGAAGGCTTGTGTGCCAAGGAGTTGTAGGACACCCTTGAGTTGAAGTATATCACCGAGGATGCTTCTAGCAAGAAGTTTCTGGTCAGTGACTTTAACAATTATAAGATGGACGACTCAAGGTCTGTTACTGAACAATTCAATGAACTCCATGGCATATACGGTCAGTTTAAACTGCACCGTATGAATATTGATGAGTCCATTGTTGTGTCAACCATCATTGAAAAACTGCCTCCATCCTGGAAAGACTTCAAACACAACTTGAAACATTAAAAGGTGGAACTGTCTTTGGTTCAACTTGCTAGTAACATTCGTATTGAATTATCTCTTCGTGCGAAGGAAAGTGACAAAACTGAAAAACCCAAAGGAAAAGTTGAACCTGGACAGCCCTCGGTTCATATGGTTGAAAACAAACCAAGGAACCAGAACCACAAAGGATATGGAAAACGTAAGCAGGAACATGTCCCTAGCAACTCCAACAAAAAGAGAAAGGATCTGCTTTGTTGGAGGTGCAATCAAGTTGGGCATTGCAAGTGTGATTGTCGTGTGAATTTGGGCAACAATGGTGCTGGAAACAGTGGAGCCAATGGGAAAGTGAATGGGTCTTCGGTCCAAGTTAAAGGAGGTCAGTTTTTACTAACTTTGATAATTCTAATCAGAATTATGTTTATTATGTTTCATTTATCCCTGAATCATTCTATGTGCATGATGATGATGTTGCTTGGTGGATCGACTCCGGAGCAACGAACCATGTATGCAAGGATAAACGGATGTTTGAAACATTAACTCCGCTTGAAGACGGGTTGGTGTTGAAAATGGGAGACGATTCTTTTATTCCTATTTGTGGTTTAGGTGTCGTGTGTCTTGAATTTACTTCTGGAAAGACAATTAAGTTATTTGATGTTTTGTTTGTTCCCAAGATTCGTAAGAATCTTGTTAGTTCTAGTTGTTTGAATTCTGCTGGTTTTAAACAAGTTATTGAGTCGGATAAGTTTTTTTTTGTCTAAGGGTGGAATGTTTATTGGCTTTGGATATTTAAATAATAGAATGTTTCGTTTAAATCTTGTTGACAAATCATTATCTGTTCAAAATTCTGCATTTGTATCTTCTGCTTCTAATGTTAATAAATCTATGCTTTGGCATGTAAGATTAGGTCATGTCAACTTTAGAAGGATGCATGAGATGTCAAAAGATGGATTAATTCCAGCCTTTGATATAACATATGATAAATGTAAAACATGCATGCTTACAAAAGTGACAAAACAGCCCTTTCCTAGTGTCACTAGAAATTCAGCTGTTTTGGAACTTGTACACAGTGACCTGTGTGATTTTCACTCCACTCCTTCTTTAGGAAATAAAAAGTATGTAGTCACTTTTATTGATGATTGCACTCGGTTTTGCTATGTGTATTTGTTACATTCCAAGGATGAAGCCTTAGATAAATTCGAAATATACAAAACCGAGGTGGAATTGCAATTGGGCATTCCGGTTAAATGTCTCAGGACTGATAGGGGAGGTGAATATATGGATCCCATATATTTCCAATCAGTGGGCATCATTCATGAGACCACGACACCTTACACGCCCCAACAGAATGGTATTGCTGAACGTAAAAATCGAGTTTTAAAGGAAATGGTAAACTCGATGTTGTCTTACTCGGGATTGAGTGAAGGATTCTGGGGAGAGGCCATGTTAATGGCCTGCTATTTATTAAATAGGGTTCCAAATAAAAGGAACAAAACAGTCCCATATGAACTTTGGTTCAAGAAAAAGCCGAATCTAAGTTATTTTCGGGTTTGGGGATGTCGGGCAGTTGTTAAACTCACCGAGTCCAAAAAGAAGAATTTGGGAGAACGTAGAATTGATTGTATATTCATTGGATATGCTGAACATTCCAAGGTATATAGGTTTTATGTAATAGAACCTAATGATTCGGTTTCGGTTAACACTGTTATCGAATCACGAGATGCAATTTTTGATGAGATGCGGTTTTCATCGATTCAAAGGCCTAAGGATCTAACTTTTGATGATCATAAAGAGCAAAATTCAGAAATTCAAGATGGTGGTAATGTGAAAGAACCACAAGAGCTTCGTAGAAGCAAAAGAGGCTATATTGCGAAAAATTTCGGATCCGACTTCCAACTGTATTTGGTGGAAGGTTCAAGGGATAAATTAATCTTGAATACTCTTATTGCTATAGTATTGAAGATGATCCTAAGACTTATCAAGAGGCCATGGAGTCTCGTGATAGTGCCTTTTGGAAGGAAGCAATTGATGATGAAATGTCATCAATTCTTGAGAACAACAGATGGGTGTTGTCTGAATTGCCTCCAAGTTCTAAACTACTTGGTTGCAAATGGATTTTCAAAAAGAAAATGAATGTTAATGGGACTATTGACAAGTTCAAATCCCGGTTAGTCATTCAAGGTTTTAGACAAAAACCCGGTATTGACTATTTTGATATGTATGCTCCGGTTGCACGTATTGCTACTATTAGATTGTTGATTGCTTTGGCAAGTATCCACAATCTGGTTATTCACCAAATGTATGTGAAAACAGTCTTTTTAAATGGTGATCTTGACGAGGAAGTTTACATGAAACAACCTGAAGGTTTTATTACGCCTAGTAAAGAGCATATGGTTTGTAAACTTGTCAAATCATTGTATGGGCTGAAACAAGCGCCTAAACAATGGCATCAGAAATTTGATGAAGTTATTTTGTCCTCTGGTTTCAAGACAAACCAATGTGACAAATGTGTTTATAGTAGATTTGATGATGCTACTAAAGTTGGGGTGATCATTTGCTTATATGTAGATGACATGTTGATTTTTGGTACCGACCAAAATCAAGTAGATGAAACAAAGAAATTGTTGTGATCTAAGTTTTCCATGAAAGATTTGGGAGAGGTTGATGTAATTCTTGCAATAAGAATTAAAAGGATGAACAAAGGTTTGGTGATGACTCAAAGTCATTATATTGAGAAAATTCTCAAGCGGTTTAATTTTACCGATTGTTCTCCTGTGAGTACTCCTATGGACCCAAGTGTGAAATTAATGCCAAATAATGGCGTTCCCATTTCACAATTGGAATACTCTAAGGCTATTGGTAGCTTGATGTATGCCATAACAAGTACCAGAACTGATATTGCTTTTGCTGTGGGTAAGTTGAGCAGGTATACTAGTAATCCTAGTGCTCAACATTGGCAAGCAGTAAATAGAGTGTTTAAGTATCTCAAGGGAACCATGAATTATGGCTTGAGTTACTTGGGGAGTCCTTCAGTTTTAGAAGGTCATTCAAATGCAAGTTGGATAACCAACATGGAGGACCATTCCTCAATTTCTGGTTGGGTATTCTTGCTTGGGGGAGGTGCCATTTCTTGGGTTTCCAAGAAGCAATCTTGCATTACAAACTCGACCAATGGAATCTGAGTTTGTTGCGTTCGCAGCTGCTAGTAAAGAAGCAGAGTGGCTAAGGAATTTATTCTATGAGATTCCTTTGTGGTCTAAACCGATAGCACCTATTTCTATCCTTTATGATAGTGTTTCCGCTTTGGCTAAGGCATATAGCTAGGTTTATAATGGCAAGTCTAGACACTTAAGTGTTAGACATAGTATGATTAGAGAACTAATCATGAATGGTGTGATTTCGGTTGAGTTTGTGAAATCGCAACAAAATTTGGCAGATCACTTGACTAAAGGTCTGACAAGAGACTTAGTGCACAAGTCTGTAATCAGGATGGGATCAAAGTCCATTTAATTCTAAATTGATGAGACACCCAATTCCCTCTTAATATAATGTTAGGAGTTGAATTCAATGTGGAAAGCTCATACTTATAGATTGGAACACATGAAGTATTCATCCCAGGTATGTGTTCGGTTCTGCATGTTAGCCTGGTTGAAGTTTAATTTCTTAATAATTCCTTTGAAAATGTATGTGCAGATACATGGAAAGGAGTTACCTACGTGATTGTGAAGTGTAGCCGCATTTCAATAGATTGTGGACTTGACCTTGATACGATCATGAGAGGATTGGGACACATGGCTTTATAATAGTGTCAAGTTGTAATTTGCTAGAAATTTAATAAACTAGTATGTATTTTACTTTCTGGTATTCAAATGGGTTGATGGGTTCAATTCTTAAAACACCCTGATTATCGAGTATTTGCAAATGTATGATACTAATTGAAAATTCAATCGTTTCGATATTTTCATTATGTACTAGTTTTGATTGTTTGATAAAGTTATGTCTATTCAAGGGTAACTCTAAAATGAGGGAGGATTGTTGGTGATTTTAGTGTCACCATGTCATTTTATGTAACTGGAATTAGCATGTGAGCTAAGGGGCTTCTTAATTTGTTTTCTAATATGTGTACGGGTTGGTGCGGCGTGCACGCATGTATAAGATCAAATTAGTAGCCAATTCGACGACTATTCGACGGTCCGGGGGCAGCGCCCCTGGGTCCGGGGTTTCCAAAGGGGCAGGGCCCTTTGGCGGAGTCTAGGGGCAGCGCCCCTAGCGGGGTCCAAGGGGCAGAGCCCTAATGAAACTAACGAAACTCGTTAGTTTTGGTAACCCTAAATCCTCATTAAAATCCGGATTACCCTGACTGGCTTCCAAAGGAATCCATATCGGCCTAACCCTAATGAAACCCTAATATCGTTTATTATATAAACGACTCTTCTTTTTAGAAGATATATACGATCTTAAGCTCTCGTTTTCATCAGACTTTCACATAATCCTCTAGCATATTGGCTTACGATTTCTGTGCCTAGAATCGTAAGTGTCCACTTGGATTATCCTATGCTGAATTTCTTGTAACCCAGGCATAGGGTAGAAATATCAGTTCGGAAAATGATATCACGATCCAAGTTAGTATCCAGATCTCCACCACAAACCTTAAACTTCCCAACAGTTTTCCGCAACAGGAATACTAGTTGTTGGGTTTTACCGCAACAGGAATACTAGATGTTGGGTTTTACCGCAACAGGAATACTAGACGGTGGAATATTTTCATCTAAAACAATCTCCAATGGTTTTTCAGGATCTTTAGTAGAATTGACATGTTTTCTTTTAAATAACCCGTCAATAGTTGATTATTTTTTCATGTTGATATTAACTACATAAATAATTAATAAATAACAAAACAAAATACCAAAATAAAATAACAACTAACAAATATATTATATCAAACAATTATGTTTTTATAAGAATATAAGTTATTGATTTTCTTTATGATGAGAATAAATCTTTGACCGATTAGATCTTTCACAGGTAAAAGATGAAGATCAAACAAAACAAACACAATAATATTATGAACACAGAATAGAATCAACGATATGCTTATGATTCAAATATAGTCATGCCTCAGCAGAGCTCGATGAAGAACTTCCACTGTAGAGGCGAGCTAGGGTTTATAAAACTTGTGTGAGAAAATAATAAAAACCTTAATAACAAAGACTTCATGCATGCAGCTTAAATACTAAACCCTAGAGAAAAACATGCACGGTTGGACAGGCCCAAACCGGCATCCAAAACTGGACTAAGGATCGAGCCCATGACGCAACACTATAAGCCCAACAATCTCCCCCTTTGCGTCAAATGAGGCGAGAGATCATTTTCTTTGAGTAGGCTTCACAGTTTTCACCACCTTGAACAGCCGAGGGATGATTGCAAGAAGAGTCTGCCGAAATTGAATGTACCATCTCAGCATGTCAGTAAACATCTTCTTGTCGGCTGCTGTGTTCTGACTACACCTCTTAATAATCTCCAAAATGTGCTCTAAGCAAGCAGTTGAGAAGAGGTGTTTGTCAACAAGAGCGAATAGGCATTTTTGACCTTCACCCCTGATAAACATCACTGTGTGGAATGTTGGGTCAATCTTGCCTTTGACCATCGAGTTAATATCGCCAGCTCTTCCCATCGGTTTGATCGTGGTTCGCTTGTGAATTGTTGAAGTGATCTCTTGATCCATTTTTGCCACTTCGTGAATGTAGCAGACAAGCATTCGCTTGATATGATCAATGATTGGCTGATACTCCTGAGGATTTGACAGTAAGATGTTGTTGAGGAGTATCCAGTCGTGGGGATTGAGGTTCGGTAGATCAGCAAGAGTGAAGTTGTGAACCGAGCCTTCAGATCCTTGAGTCACTTTGAATTTCACATTAACAAACTTCCCTGCTGAGTAGGGCTTCAGAACCTTGACAGTTGTGATTTTATGCGAACTCCAGGTCAAGTACTGGGGTTGAGCGAACTCCAGATAGAATTCCAATAGATCCCGATCCACCTTCAGGTCTGGAGAAGGGATAGCAGCAGTTGAGTTGAAGCAGTGAAATATGAATGCCTTTCAAGTGATTGGCATGTCAAACTGTGCATCCTTGGAGTTTTCAAGCCTAAAGGACATGACTGGTTTGAGCCAAAGAACACTTGGTTCGTCTATGGCGCTTCTTTGAAGCGAGTCAATAGTCCATTCTGGAAAAATGGACTTTTTCTTTTCCATAAGCTCCTTCTCTTTTTGCTTCTTCTCTTGGTCAGCCGTTAGCTTCTTGATCTTTTCTTCAAGCTCTTTATCAGTTGGTTTTGTTTTCTGATAAGGCTTTTAAGGATTTTCTTCAAAAACATCATTTTCATCATCAATGTCGTCTTCACCGATCTTCTTTTTCTTCTTGTCACTTTTACTGACCGAAGCTTCATTATCCTTCGGTTCAGCAGTTGATTTCGGTTCAGGAGGTGGTTGAGTCTTCGCTACCTTCTCTCCCCCTTGTTTCGGCTGGACACCAGTCACCGGAACACCCTCAATACGACTAAGGATAGCCAGTGCAGGTCTGAGTTTCTCAGCCAAGTGCCTTCGGATGGTAATGGTGATGATGGGATCATGGGCATCAAGAAGGTGAAGCAAAATGGAGTGAACATCGCCAACAGAGCTTCGAATAACCTCCCTTTCAGATTTCAAATCGTTGAGTTCAGTTGTTGCAGTGCGAAGCTTGAGGTTCTGCATTTTTAGCTGAGATGTTCGTTTGTCCAGCTCATCCATAATGCGATTTTCCACAGCCAACTCTGCCTCCAGTTGAGTCAATCGATCCTTGACATTATCATGCAGAGTAACATTGGCTCATGAACCGTCATTGCCTTTGTAACTTTATCGAGCATTGTAATACTTGAAGATATTAGAACACCATGAATAGAACCATATTTTGGAAAATTAAACATTTTCGTGCAAAGAGTGTCAAAGATAAAGAAATAAAGCAAACTTTTTGTGATAATTTGTGAAGTCTTAACAAGACATAAAGCAGCTGATTTTGGGCACAAATCTCTTCCTTCAAAGTCAAGAGAGACTTTAAAGTGCTTGTGTGGCTCCCCATTAAATAACGATCAAGTACTTGTTAAGAAGTATTGAAAGGCATCTTTTAATTAAAGCTTATAAAGGGTGGCTTTTGCTGCATTCTGTGATTTTGATACTTGATATAAGACCGAAACTGAACGAAGTACTTGTGAGATCAATGTGATCTGTTGAACAAGTAGGTAGGGAAAATATTTATTGACTGTTGGATAGGTGAGAAATCCCAAAAAAAAAAATTAACTGGATCCTTGGGGAAGAAAAATTTTTGGTAATAGAAATTTTCAGAAGAATCACTCAAAATAAAAAGAGATTTCATTTAAAATTTGTAACATAGTGATCATGTACCGTCAATTCATTAATGGTGTTGAAGGGTGGGTTTCACTTAGTACATAGTGACACGAAACTAAGATCATTAACACAGATTTTTGTATAACCATAAACCTCAGTGGTAAATTCTGAGAGTCTCAAGGGTTATATTGGTGAGATGAAGTGTAATGGAGAAAAATGATGGAGGTGGTATACGAAACAAATGTACCTCTGCTGTAAAGGAAGGACTAAGCAGAAAACTCTAAGCTCAATGTGAGTAGAGTAATGTAGCTCAAGATTAGAGTGAACATTGCAGCCTAGCTTGGGAAAACATGATTTGTATGTATCATGTTATTAAGGCTTCACTCAAAATGTGTCGATGCTTTAGTCAACATGCAGCAGCATGCTTCTAGGGACGCGTAGAAAGTTTATAGAAAAGAGATTTTACCTTCTGAATCGTCATCATCGAGAGTAACACTTTATGCAAAAGAAATCATTAGATCAAAAACGGAAAATATTTTTGTATTTTGTGAAAATTGTTCAATTGAACGAAAAAGGAAAATATTTTTGGATTTTATGAATATAAGAAGAATTTTAAAAGAGTGTACATAGGAATACAATCAAAATGCCTTGATAAGAAAAAGAAGCGAACGAGTTCAGAAGGACCGAACCCGAAATAGACCGAACGCTCGGTTCATTTCGGTTCATGGTCGAGCTTCACCCGAAATAGACCGAATGTTCGGTTCATTTCGGTTCGCTCTATTTCGCTTCTTACCTTTATTGAAGCAAATGCGATTTTGGTACTGATTCTGCTTCCATCATTCCTAGGCCTTGCAAAATATTGTTGAAGCTTGCTTTAGGTAAAGCCTTAGTGAATATATCTGCCAGTTGATCAGTCGTCCTTACGAAATGAATTTCCACGTTGCCATCTTCCACGTGATCCTTGATAAAGTGATACCTCAGTGCTATGTGTTTAGTCTTCGAGTGTTGCACTGGGTTGTGACAAATCCTAATTGCACTTTCAGAGTCGCAATATAGTGGGATTTTCTTCATGTTCAGCCCGTAATCTCTAAGCTGACTTTGTATCCATACAACTTGTGATGTGCAGGATGCTGCAGCGATGTATTCAACTTCTGCAGTTGAGAGAGAAACACATGTTTGTTTCTTTGATTGCCAGCTAACCAATTTACCGTCGAGAAATTGACATCCTCCAGTTGTGCTTTTACGATCTAATCCACAGCCACCTAAGTCAGCGTCTGAGAACGCTTGGACAAAGAATCCTGAGTTGGCTGGATACCACAGACCAAGAGAGGAGGTTCGCTTCAGATAGCGAAAGATGTTTTTCACAGCTTGCAAATGAGGTTCGCGTGGGTTAGCTTAGAATCTGGCACAGTAACAGACTGAAAACATGATGTCAGGTCTACTAGTCGTGAGATACATTAGAGACCCAATCATTTGACGATATAGCTTCATGTCAGCGGCTGGCTTCTCCAATGAGGGTGTAAGTTTGGTGCCAAAAGCCATTGGAACTTTAACTTTGGAGTCTCCCATCATACCAAACTTAGCAAGCAGTGTCTTGGTGTATGCCTCCTGGTTAATAAAGATGCCTTCGGGTCCCTGTCATGCTCTGGGAGCCTGCTTTAAGCCATATACCGCTTTGTCAAGTATGTAGCAGTGACCTGGATACTTCTCGTTCACGAAGCCTGGCGGTTGCTCAACGTACACAGTTTCTTCAAGTTCACCGTTGAGAAAGGCACACTTGACGTCCATCTGATAGACTTCAAAGTTTTTGTGTGCAGCATAGGCAAGGAAGATATGGACGGACTCTAATCTTGCAACAGGAGCGAAGGTCTCTTCATAATCGATACCTTCTTCCTGACAGTAACCTTTCACAACCAACCGAGCTTTGTTACGAATCACGTTCCCCTCCTTATCCATCTTATTTCTGAATACCCATTTGAGACCGACAACCGAAGCATCCTTTGGAGTTGGAATAAGACGCCATACTTTGTTCCTTTCAAACTCATTCAACTCATCTTGCATGGCCTGAACCCAGTCAGAATGATCAAGTGCTGAATTAACAGTCTTCGGTTCAACTTTGGAAACAAAGGAGTTGAACATGCAAAACTCTACTTGAGAAAAGAGTGCAGCTTGTTTCGCTTTGATCTGTGATCGAGTTAACACTGTTTCTGAAGATTCTCCAATAATTTGACTATGAGGATGATCTTTGGTCCATTTAATAAGCGGTGGATAGTTTGGATCACAAGAGGGATCCAATTCTGCATTTATTTCTTCTTCCAATTCTGATAGAGTATCATCATAATTGACATGTGTACTCTCCCCCTCGAATGATGACACTAATTCTGGATCAGAATGTTCCCCTTCTTTTGGACTTTCGGTTGAGCCAGATGATTGTGACGTTGAATTCTCCCCCTGGAATGAAGGACCTTGATCGTGTTGTAGAGTCGAACCCTCCCCCTGGACAGAAAGACGGTCATTTGAAGGTTCACCTTCGACTGGCCTCTCGGTTGCTTTAGGTTGATCAGCAGCCATCTTTTGAGCAGCATCATCGATGATTTGCTTTAGACTGTCAACCTTGTTATCTTTCGTCATTAATTCAGAATGAATTGCCGTTGGAGGCTCATCAAAAAGAAGCATATATTTCTCGAAAAGATTTGAAATAGGGGCTGTTACTTGACCAGTCTTTGGAAAGATTTCCTGAGTTGTACCTTCGGTTGCTTTCATCTTCTTGACATATCTATCGTCAAAAGTGACATAGTATGTTTCTTCAATCTTCTTAGAGCGCTTGTTTAAAACCCTATATGCCTTAGAATTCAGGGAGTAACCTAAGAATATTCCTTCATCAGCCTTAGCATCGAACTTATTTCGCTTCTCTTTAGAATTGAAGACGAAGCACCTTGAACCAAACACATGGAAGAATTTCACGTTCGGTTTGCGATTGTTCAAGATCTCATAAGGAGTTATAGAGAATCGCTTGTTTAGATATGATCTGTTCTGAGTATAACAAGCAGCAGCAATTGCATCAGCCCAGAAATACAAAGGCAAGGATGCGAAGCATAACATCGTTCGAGCTGCTTCACACAGAAATCGGTTTCGCCTTTCAACGATACCATTTTGCTGTGGAGTATATGGGGCTGAGAAATTATGATTCGTTCCCTTTTCAGCAAGAAAATCTTCAAAATCTTTGTTTTTGAATTCCAAGCCGTTGTCGCTTCTTACGTTACGAACAACTTTCCTCAGTTGAATTTCTACCTGTTTTATGAAGAGCTTGAGCTTTGGAGCAACCTCAGATTTTTGCTTCAAGAAGAACACCCATGTGAATCGAGAGAAATCATCCACTATGACCAGAATGTACTTGTTTCCACCAATGCTTTCAATGGAAGAGGGACCACACAGATCGATGTGCAGTAACTCCAATGGTTCTATCACTTTTGTATTGATAATTGAGGGATGACTTTGTCTACTCTGCTTTCCCATTTCACAGGCTGCGCATAGATGTTCTTTGTCGAATTTGAGAACTGGAAGACCCCGAACATGATCTCTTAAAACCAGCTTGTTGATATCCTTGAAATTAAGATGAGAGAGTCTTCGATGCCATAACCAGCTGTCATCTGAGTGAGCCTTAGTGAGTAAGCAAACTGCTGGTTTACCTCGAATTGGGTTTAGGTCTAAAGGATACATTTCCCCTTTTCGCTTCGATTTCAGCAGAATGTTATTGGACTTCTTCTCAACAATCTCTGAGCCGTCATCATCAAACGAGACTTTCAATCCAGTCCCAACCACTAGCTGTGATACACTGATAAGGTTGTGCTACAATCCTTCAACATATGCGACCTTTCTTATTGAGAAATCACCATTCGTAATCATTCTGTAGCCTTTGATAGTCCCAAACGAGTTGTTGCCGTATTTCACTATTCCACCATCCTTCAGAGATCGAAACTCTCTCAGTTCTTCCTTTCTACCTGTCATGTGACGCGAGCAGCCACTATCAATATACCATTCTTCGTCAAACTGCTCGTCACGAATAACCTGCAAAAATCAAACAGATTTAGGAACCCAAAGAGTCTTGGGTCCTCGTGATCTTTGTACAGAACAAGGATTCGTAAGAGAGATATCAACCAAATAAGTACGTTTAATCAAAGTTGTTTTATCTTTTATTTTTATAGTAAAAACTTTAACTTTGTTGCTAGGTGAAGTTGCCAAATATGTGTATTGTACGTTTGCATATTTCCGATCAACATTATGCTGGATTGATGAATCCTTTGCATTTTCTGGACAAACTTTTTCTTTTCCTTTTTGATCATTCTGAGACTAAAGATGAGATTTGGAGAAATTAGATTTAGAAACAGAGTGAGTTCTTCGGTTATGGCCTTTTTGTGATTGAGGACCGAAACTCTCTTTTCGGTCAAGATGGTTCAGAGGACTGAAACCCTTCTGAGGACCGAAACCCTGCTTTCGGTTGGGTTCATACTTAGGACCGAAACCCTTCTGAGGACCGAAACTCTGCTTTCGGTTTGTTTCGCCATGAGTGCGAGTGGAAGAATTGTCGATTTCTGCCTCTTTTTGCTTAGAAGGTTTTTCGTAGCGAACATAGTTGGGATTTTGAGAACGCCAGAACTGCTTCCTTTCAGTAAGGTTTTTCTTGTACCTCACATTCCTTTGATGCTTTCGATCGTTCACCTATTTTGGATTTCTGAAGCTTGGAACGGACCTGGAAGCGAATGTCTCAAATGGAAACGAACGTTCGGCTGGGTTCGCTTCGGGTGTATAATTGACGATCTTGGAACGAACTTAGATTCAGTCGCTTGTGCTCGGAACGAAAGTAGATGAAACTAATTGGAGTCATATTTGTAGGTTCGTCTGTGACCATTCGTTTAAAATCACCATTCCAGTCGCATCCTTTTATCAGGTGTCAAATGAAGAAGATAACTCAAAGTTTCACACTTGGTCCCTGCAACTTCAAGAACTTGACGATCTGGTCCCTATACTTTTCATGCTTTGGCAGTTTTGGACCAATTCCAGATTTTGTTACAAATAAAGGGGTTTATTGGTGCATGATTACAATTCCAGCCCCTGAGTTTCTGGAAAGTGACAATTTCAGCCCATTTTTCGAAAAAGATTACAATTTTAAGGGCTGGTGAACAGTTTTGAATTCTTTAACGCACATATTTTTTCGTGAACAGAAAATTATGGATTCCATCAAGTCTTGGCGGTTCGGAAAGTCATTTTTCGTGATAACGACAAATTTTCACGACTTTTTCGGATTTTATACTTCATTGTATATATCATTTTGTCACGGGGAGCACAGTAATTTTTATCCATTCAAGATCATTCTCATGACCATAAGAAGGCTTTATAATCACGTTTTCGATTATAAATCGGGGGAGAATTTGGTATGGCCATTCGAAATTGGATTTGTGACTTTTCAAAGTTGAAGATTTTTGATAAAGCTTGTGGTAGAATTATGAAGGTAGCTTTTACAGTGGAAGTTCTTCATCGAGCTCTGCTAAAGCTTTTACAGAGAAGTATCCTTTACAGCGGAAGTTCTTTATCGAGCTCTGCTAAGGACTTGTTATATCTCCGACTTCTAGTATTTTCTCGATCAAGTGGCATTACGAATCTTAAAGTTTGGGTTGTTACATGATATTTTTTGATGGCTTATATCATTAGCTTATTTGAAGATCATTGTGACTTGGAGGGGAGCTCTTCAAAGACAAGAAGTGATTCGGTTTCTTTGTTCTGAAATGGGTTTTTATGGCGGGTTTGGTTTTAATGAAGTTTTTTTTGGGATTACATTCGAAAATGAAGTTTAAAGACATTACTTCAGTGCTTGATTTATATATCCTAGAGCCCGTGTTTGAAGACTATTGAAGAATCAAGATTCGTGAATTGCTTCATATATTCCTCGTTGCAAGATCTTTTTATTTGCTAGATGCTTCTTTTGGAAGTTAAAGCATTGTCATCCATTCCATACTTTGAGGGGGAGATTGTAGAGTTTCAAAGCACTCCATGGATGATGGCAATGGGCCCCTTGATGAAGTGTAGGTTAAAAGCCCAAGACTTGTCTTTTCCCTATAAATAGTCATGTATTATTCATTATTAGGGTTAAGAGTGAGGCAAAATGTAGCCGCCACGTTGTGAGGTTTCTTATGTAGTGTTAGATTCTTTAGTCTATGCTGAAAGTGTAATTTATTCCTCATATTTGAATAAATCGAGTGATCATTCGACATAATCTTCATATTTGTGTTTGTTCTTATTTTCCGCATCTTGTTCATCAAATCTCAATTAGAGTTTTAATCCCAACACTTTATTATATTAGAACCTAAATAAACAATATATTATGGTTTTAATTATTTTCATTTTACACTCATATACAATTATAATAGTTCACAGTTTACATATTTGCATACCACATTACCACAAGTTTTAAAAACAATAAATAATATTAATATAAGATTGTTAAGAGTCTATTTCTTCAACTACATAAATAATTAATAAATAACAAAACAAAATACCAAAATAAAATAACAACTAACAAATATATTATATCAAACAATTATGTTTTTATAAGAATATTAGTTATTGATTTTCTTTATTATATTAGAACCTAAATAAACAATATATTATGGTTTTAATTATTTTCATTTTACACTTATATACAATTATAATAGTTCACAGTTTACATATTTGCATACCACATTACCACAAGTTTTAAAAACAATAAATAATATTAATATAAGATTGTTAAGAGTCTATTTCTTCACACAAATCGAGTGCAATATATTATATATAAAAATGTTAGACCATCCACATCGGGTCTTTCAAAAATCTCTTGCAATGCCACTCAGCAAAAATTAAATGCCATTTGGACTTCGAGCGTGTTCGGCAAAATTAGCTGGTAGCTGGTGGCTTGTAGCGGGTAGCAGGTAGCTTGTTGCTTGTAGCGTTTTGTTAAACGCTACATCAAGTAGCATTTAGATTTGAAGCGTTTTGTTTAAACTAAACGTTAGAAGCTTGTAGTGCCGAACGGGGCTTTCTGTAACGCTAGAAGCTAAAAGCTTTCAAACGCTTCGTGCCGAACATGCCCTTCATCTTTCAAATTGTGCAAGGCTTGCAAATTGATATATTAATAATTTATTTAAATAATCATATCTAAATATTAAAAACCAATTGTTATATTACCTTTTTAATAAAATAATAATATCCAATGATGTGTAATGCAAACAATGCACAAGTGACATTTACAAACCAATTACAAGCCTACCACCAATGTGGTTGCTCTTATGATTATTGATGTGGTTGCTCTTATGATTATTATTTATTAAAGGAACTTCTCCGTTGTCAATCTATAACCAAAGCTATACTCCACCATCATGATTTATGAACAAGTAGAAAGAGGAACAATAAAAGAAAGAGAAAGCAAGTAAATAAACAGAAACGAGAAGAAAATTAGTACCAGAAAACTCATGTGGAGAGCGAAGAAGATAACAAATTATTGGAGAGGGACGGCGAACGAAGGAGAAAAAAAGAGCGATGCGGAAAATAAGCAGTCCAACGACGGAGACGCAGTGGCCGTGGCCACAGAGAGACCGGTGGGGAGATGCAGGTGGGCGACGGGCGGTAATGTTTTTCCGGTGAGAGATTTGGAACTTTTCCGGCATCGATATTTCTAGGCCTTCATTTTTTTCTTAAACCCAAATCTTTGAGTTAAAAGGATTTTATGTTTGATTTGTTTTTTTTAATTTTGTTTTATAGAGAGTTTCTTAACTTAATTAATTTCCTAATGTAATACGGTTTCTTTTGATTTTATCAATGATTCTTTTTATTTGATGAGTGATTTTTGGATGAGTTTATCACTTGATAACAAAGTTTTGTAACTTACATCACATATACATACAAGTGAACTCAAAACAGAGTGGCCAATTAGCAAATATATTGATTATTGGATTTTTTTTATAATAAAAAACTATATATATAAAGTATTAGGAGGCCATGGCCTCCCTGGCCCCTCTAAGCATCCGCCCCTGCCCTTGATAAAAAAATTTCACTACCATAAAAATGTTTTATATGCAATATATTAATGTCAATGAAAAAAACAAGTAAAGAAAATGTAACATCAGTTGTGAACTTGTGATGTCGAACCATTTTTCAGTAACAAAGATAAGGTTTCCAAATCGTTTTCAGACTCCAACAACAAGGATTCAAAACTTATAATTTTGAGGTTTCAAGTTGTCTATATAAAGTTTGAAAGAAATCACATAAATTAACTTTTTATCAGAATACTAACATCAAAGAAGTGAAGTGAAGAACAATAATGAAATCTTACAATTTACACGAATTAGATTAAAACAAATCATAAATCATACATTAAAATTGGTGAGGCTACTTGAAATCATATTAACATGAATACATGACTAATTTTTTTTGAAGGATGCATAAAATCATATTATCATAAGTAATGAACTAAGAAATATTGAAATCAAAATTAGAAAACAGAACTTGAAATTGGAACTCAGAAGGTTACGTGAAAAAATCATAATCGATTGTTTTGTTATCATTAAAAAATCAGAATTGATTCATAGAGTTCTTCGATTGGTGGTGGTAAGAGGCCTAGTGTGATGATTATTCCAGAAGAATCACACGTCGATTAGTCTTCTCAGCTTCTTTTGTTTTGACTCCATTTCCTTTCCTTTTTCCGCTCAGGTGTTATACATGATATATCATAGTTTTTTCTATACTATCTTTCTAGATATATAAAAAATGGAACCCTTGAAATTTGGAGGCCCTCGACCATTACCCAAGTTTCCCATGCCAATGGGTACGACCCTGCATAGATATATATATATGATAACGTGCCTTAGCCAGCACGTGAGAACCGCGCCCGGCCCATAGACTAGCGCGTCTGTCATAACATCATAACAGACTCAGCGGAGCTTAGCGCCCGCCAACTCCCCTAAGGGCAGTGCGCTCTGGAAAAAGGTTGGTGCCCGCCAGAAGCGCTCCCATGGAAAGCTCGTGCCCGCCAAAGGCGCCTTCAGCTCCAAGACAAATGATACGGTCAGGCGACAAAACAGATGATAGGGCACTATCGCCAGAACCAATGGCAACGCTCTGACAATTAGAGGAGCACGATCCTCTGATCAGCGCCCCTGATCCTGTCGCCTCTGGCAATCCTGTTGGACCACTACATACCCACCAATGTCACCATCATAGAACACTGGCATACCCCTTACCGGACCACAATCATCAACCTAGGGGGTGTTTGGCATTCCTTTTAAAATGACTTTTGGAATTTTAACTTTTCCAAAAATCAAAATAGTTCAAAAGATTTTTGGCAAATGGAAAAGTTCTTTTAAAACAACTTTTTGCCATGAACAAAAAGGAGCTTTTTCAAAAGTTATGAAATCCTATCTTTTTGTGACTTTTGGCTTTTAACTCTTAAAAGTTTTAAAAGCCAAGCCAACCACATTTTAAACACATCCTCTTAGAAAAAGTTGTTTTACAAAAAGTCCTTTTATAAAAAGGACTTTTAAGTCTAAAAAGGAATCCCAAACACACCCCTACTATTACGGACCACCACTAGTTCACCAAGACTCACCTTTAACATCTTTCAACCACCATATTTGTTGCCACCATCTTCTTCTTTTTCTTTTCTCTAACCACCATCATGAACCTAAACCTAAAAAAACACAAAAACTGAAAATCAAACCTAAAAAATTGAACCCACATTTGTAAGTTGGAACACGCATGTCGTCGGAGAAGAAGATCGGGAAAATTCTGAGCCACATCCACCTTTCATCTTTTCCAAACAATCGCGAACCCACCGTCACCATAACTTTATATTTTTCATAGTAGCAAGATAATATACTCACACACATACACAGACATTGACTTCAACTTTCTCCATGACTTCATCATCTCCAATTTCTCTCCCCCTCAATCTTCTATCTCTCTCATACCTATTTCTATAGATCTACAAGAATCACCCCTAAATATTGCAACCTTTTCGTCATGTCATCAATCTTAGCCTCAAATAGGATGGTTCTACCAACCGTCATGGTTGTCGGAACTACAATTTTCATCGGCTTCTGTCTCCAGAAACAACTTACAACCACTGTTGACACCACCCAATTCTCGATCATCCACCACTTAAAACTCTGCACTCTCTTCAGGTTCCTCTATTTTTAACTTTTCTTGAGTCAAACCCTCAGACTTCTACTCTCATTTGAGTTTCCGGTAATGGTGGTGCACGGTGATGGTTAAGGGCTATAATAATAAAATGTAAAGTGGATAGGAAGAAGGCGGTGGGTAACTAGAGGTGGGTAGGATTGCTATTTTTTATTGTCTTATTTTTTAATTGTTTTAATTAAAGAAAAATGTAAAGGAAACTAAAAAAGGGTATAAAAATCTTTGTATCTGGGTGAGGACCCACGATAGAAATTGAAAACCACATGGATCTTCCATGAAGTTTTTTAAATTTAGGGACTAAATCCCCTCGGAAACCATAAGGACCATTTATGAAGCTTTGTCTCCTGAAAATGTTGTTTATTTCGCTTGAAATGTTGTTGGAAATAAGATCTAGATAATTTTTGAAGTTGAGGTACTCCATATCCCCATTTTTTTCCCCAAAATTACATCAATCGAAGTACCAGTCTCTTTATAATTCTCCACTTTCGAAAATTTGTAGGAATACTTTTCCAAATGAGGATATAGTGGCGAATGGGAGATTTAAAACACAAATTAGAACACCTAATCATGCTTACCGCCAGGCAGTTGTCAGAATAGAAAACCACGTGGTTCTCTAACCGATTGCAACCGGCCCGTTCAAGAGAGAACCATTTTCAACATGTTCAACCGGAAAAATAATTGGTTCGGTATGTATAAAAACTAGTGGTGAAAGAACCGAGCCCAAATTGGTCATTCCTTCATTTTTTTTTACCAAAACCAACTTACACTACAAGTAAACTGGTATGAATAAGGCTTCAACAAACTTATGGTGTGGAAGTTTGAAAGTGGAAACATTTATTTATAATGGAAAATTCTTCACCACATTCTTCTTGGAGTCGATAGGAGTCATTCATGCCATCAAATATGACGTGTTTTCTATTGTCTATAGTTTATAACTTTTTTTCTTCCTCTCCTTTGCCAAACATACGAAGGTAGGTCCACAATATTTTTATATATTGCTTATAATTTTTTTTTTAAAAATTTGTGTGGGTCATTTCATCCACCTTAGTATAAGTATACCCGCCACTTCCACCAAGAGGACAAGGTTGCAGGGGATCTAGGATCTCTTTGCAAGGCGGCACATTGTTTGCTTATCTACAAGTTAAAGCAATGTGGAGCCATTTGTTGAGAAACTTTCACTTAGAATTGGTGTCTCCATTCTTAGATATTGAGAAGGTTATGGTCCGTTATAAAAGAAGAGTCGTTCCACTTGACTAAGTTGTGTGTGAGAACCGTGGGGACCAAAAGTGTAATTTACTCTATATTTTAATAATTTTAAAATCAAAGTACCTTAAATTATGAAATATTGCTCATGGTAAACGAGTAAAATTAATAAGTTGAATGAAAATTATAAGGTAAACCGAAGGGAAAAAAAATATAGTTAGGATAAAACAATAGAAACTATGAAAAGTTTAGGATGTGTTTGTTGTGGAATATTGTTTTTATTTTTCTAGAAAACATTTTCAAAAAATAGAGTTAAACTTTTATTTTCAGTTTTCAATGAATATTTTAGAAAATGTGTTTGACTGAAACTGGTGGAGGTTTCATTTTCCATTTTGAAATTTTGAAAATTTAGGAAAATTATAAAAAATCACTTTTCTAATTTACATACAATTTGGAAAACAGAAATTTTTCATTTTCTTGGAATACTTTTGAAAATTGAATCAACCAAACGCATTTTCAAAATTTCATTTTTATTTGAAAACTTTCATAGTAAACTAGAAAATTTTCCACAACCAAACGCACCCTTAGGGTTGCCTTTGATTGTGGAAAATAGTTTTCACTTTTCTTGGAAATAATTTCCAAAAAATGAGAGGAGTTTTCATTTTCATTTATCATAGAAAATTTTAGAAAACATGTTTGGTTAAAACTTTTCACTTTTCATTTTCGGTTTTAGAAAATTAGAAAATATGTTAGTTGTTGGTGCGTTTAGTTGTGAAAAACTATTTTCATTTTCCAAGAATAATGTTTTTAGAAAATAGAGTTGAAAATTTTGCATACAATTTGGAAAACAAAAAATTTTTATTTTCTTGGAAAATTTTTGAAAACCAAATAAACGAAACACATTTTCAATATTTTCTATTTCATTTGAAAATTTTCATGGCAAACTAGAAAATTTTCCGCAACCAAACACACTATTTTCTATCGATTTTCATTTTCTAGTTTTTTGTTATTTTAAATTAGGATAAGGGTTTGATAGGTAGGGTGGGGTGGGCCTAGGTAGATTAGCGATGGGAGGGTGGGGGTAAGTAGTGCATGGAGTATGGTTAGGTGGGCGAGTGAGGTGGGTGGTGTGGAGTACGTAGGGTGATTTAGGTGGGTGGTGGGTATGAGGGTAAGTGGGGTGGGTAAGGTAGATGGGGAGGGTAGGATAGATAGGTATTAGGTAGGTCGGGTACAGGCCCGACCCAATGGGTAGGGCAAGTTGGGCGATCTCCACGGGTCTCGGAAAAAGTAGGGCCGCGATTTTATTTATGTTATATATTATGCATTAATATAATTGTATTTTTAAAATCCATCTCCAGTAGTGTTGTAGATCATTTGGGAAAACGCTCATGCTTAAACTGAGGGGGCAACCCTATTTTTCACCTTGAATTGGTCAAAATTTGCAGACTTTCTTACTTTTCGTGGAGGATTAGACAATTGTCGCGAGATCGATTCTCAATCTACGCTATTTTTATTTACAAAATTTCCAATTTTAGTCTACCTCTAAAAACTTATAGTTAAACATTGGTAGTGTTGTTACATGGGCTCATGTTTCTTAATTGATAACACCTTTTAATTGCCAATTTTCACCATTTTTGTTATATTAATAGCTTTTGGTAAAATATACATTAAATCGCTATAGTAAAACATATATTAAATGTAACATCCCAAATTCTCAGGCTAAATTTTTCATTTTTAAAATAATAAAACATCCAATTTTTACAAAACCGCATTCAGGTCACCCATTTGATCATAAACCATTATTCAGGAATCCGAGTTAAAATGACGCCAATGCGGAATCTCAGATAATAAAACTATTGCTGTGAGTGTACAGTCCCACTTTCTCAATCAGATAAGTACCTACAAAATATTTAATTCACAACCGTAATCACAAAGCTTAATGAGTTCTCCAAAATATCGCATACAACACAACATAATAATCAACTATGGGTTATCAGCAACCGTGAGGACTATTAGCGGTCCCGAGGGGCTAACAGCACTCCTTGTGGATTAACAGCACACCTCACGGGTTATCAGCACTCCCATAGACTCACAACAATCCAGGAGTTATCAGCAACTCAGTTCACAATATAACAAAAATCAATAAATAAGACCCAACTGGTCAACATGCATATACTACCACATATGCATGTATAGTGAAAAGACTCACCTCGCAAGTAGTAACTAAACATCACAGTTCTCACCCAGCGAAGACTGATCCTACAAGACACCTAATAGAAATAAAGAGTACCCTCTCAGTCTACACTCCAAAACCCTTAGTTTGATCCCTTTTGGAAAACATAGGTGTTACATTAAATCGATATTATTGGATGTTTATTTATATTCAAAACTTTCAAAAAAAAATCTAAAAATAGTTGAAAAGTCCAAATTACTTTGCCAAGCATTTATATATCCAAATGTTTTCATTGCATATCGAATAGTGTTAACTATACATGTTACTGTAGCATTAGAAATAATTATTTTCAAAATTAAAGTTATTTAAAAACTATTTGAGATTATCTATGTCACAAGAAAGATTAAATGGTTTGACTATGTTATGAATCAAAAAAAATATGTTGTACAAAATTGACCTTGATACTATTTATGATGACTTTGCTTCTAAAAACACTCGCATGTTTGTTTAGTTTTTCTTTGCTATTATTATGAAATATGAGTTCAAAGCATGTTATAGACTTTTTATTTTGTTGTTTTGTATAAATAGTTTTAGGTTGTTTAGAATCCGGGTCTGTCCTAAAACCTTTTTCCTTTCCATAGGTGGGGAGTCCCCGACCTAAAATTGTTTTTTTTCTAATTAATAAAATTTTTTGTAGGTGTCGCCCTCCTTTACCAAAATAAACTATATCTTTAGATCATCGTGAAGGTCCCCATTTTTTATTTTCCCCCGGGCCTCATATCATCTTGAGATGAACCTAGTCGGGTGGGTGGAGGAAGGATAGGAAGGTAAGGGTGGAGCGGGGTATGTAGTTATGGGTAGGTACGGGTAAGGGTCGGTAGGGTAAATGTAGTCGGGGTGGGTAACTGATGTGGGTAGGTGGTAGTGTTAGGTAGGTAAGAGTGGGGTGGGTGGATGTGTTGACAAAAATTTGATAATAAACATTGTGCGCCAGGGTAAAAGAAAGAAGCAAAGAAAACTTGCAATGATTAATTCCTTGATTCTCATATTAATACACACGAAGCACAAACAAAAATAAACTTAATGTGATTTTTATTGAATTAAACAAACTGGACCTAGACATATTTATACTAAAAAGAACAATCATATTCCAATACCAAAACTAAAAGCAACGTCTGTATCAAGTTTTCCTAAAATACCTTATTTAAACTAGATATATAAACAAATACTATAATAAGTAAAGTTTCCTATTAACCGATTAATCCAACAATCACCCCCATAATCGATTCATCATACCACCCGTTCATAATAGAGTCGGTTCCTCTACACGTAGATTTGCTACTTGTTTCTCCTATTTAGGACACTCTTTCCTATAGTGACCAAAATCACCACATATGTAACATTTAATGTGATTTTTATACCGAACACGTTCATTACCATCTCGACTCCTCCCCGACCCCCAACCTCTTCCACGGCCATATCCAAAGTCATCCCGATTTGAACGTCCATTTCCACAATGCTTACGAACATATTATTTTTCCTCACTGGCCAACAACAACCCACCTTGAGCGTCCTTCACTTTCTCGGTTCCTCTTATACGCTCCTCGTATGCCTGCAATCTACCAACCGCTTCTTCGAATAACATTCAATCCAACTCGAAATGTTGATCTATTAACGCCACAATTTGGAGAAATGACTTAGAAATTAAATCAAGTAACCTTTTCACAAAATCAACTTCTTCAAGCTTATAACAGCCCAAAAATAGTGATAAAATTTTTCATTGAAAGACTATCAACTCATTCATTAATTGTTTCAAAATCCAACACCAAATATAATATCCAAAACATCATAGTACAATTATTCAAAATGAAGAAATCATGAGGGGAAGATGGTGTGGCATCACGTCGGGCCCTTCTCTTTCGAATCAGAAGTACTTGAAACCATAAACATAAACTGTAAGCACAAGGCTTCGTGAGTTCCCCAAAGTACCACATACCAAAATATACAATTAGGCTTAACCCTAGGGTATAATCCAAACTGATATACACATATGGGCCCCGTCATGGGGTGTATTTCAACCCGATCATCACATATGGGTCCCGCCCTGGGGTATCTTTCAACTTGAACATACGATAATAGGCCCACCGTGGGGTCTATTTCAACCCAAACATACGATAATGGCCCCCGCCCTGGGGTCTATTTCAACCCATCATACAAACACATATAAGCCACATAACAACTATCATCCTAAATAACACAATAATGGGCCGACATTGGTGCCTTCGACCCATGGATACAGTGAGAAGACTCACCTCACAGACATATGAGAAATTGAAACAACACGCTGCTCCAAAATCAACTATACCAGTTACCTTTATATATATACAATGACCAAAACTCAGAATACATATCAAAATACCCAAAATACCCCTAGATCAAACTTTGTTCAAAGTCAACTAAGCCAACCGGGTCAACTCGGTGAGTACGTTGGGCGTACTCAACACGTACGCGGGGTATACTACTTGTTTGACCAAAATCGAGGGGTTGACCACATACATGCAACGTAGCCTTTGGTACGCCCAGCGTATGCGACCGCCACCCACTCAACCCATTAAGAGCTTAATCCTTAAGCTCTTTCGTCCAAAATCCAGATCTAGCTCCTAAAAGGTGTTCTTAACCATAAAGTTTCCAACTTTATGGTTTTGCATGGCTATTAAGACCTTAACATCAAAAACCCTAGCTTCTTGACCCATTAAGACAACCTAGATCATGCATGGAAAGAAACTAATGTCCAAGATCACATTTTTAAGATTTATCACACCCTAAAGCATCTGAAAGGACAACTCAAAGGTCTTGGAGTTGCCATACTTACAATGATCAAGATTGGGACAAAAAGGTGCCAACTTTAAGCTAGAACTAGATTGAAGCACGAAAACTTCAAGGTTCCTCCTTAACCACCAAGAGCACCAAAAAGACTCTCCATGCTTCAAAACACACTCACACGCTTTAGGGTTTCGAGATAGGCATGAAGGCTAGAGTTTAGGAAGGGTATGGGGCTATAATGATGCTGAAATGGGGTCCAAACCCTAAAATTTAAGGTTTGCACCCTGGCCACGTACTCCCAGCGTACACAAGCTTTGCCGAAAAATTATGAAAATGCCCCTTAGGACTAAATATGTAAACCATGCTCAAAACAAAGGTCAAAAATGTAATACATGGAAATCAAGATGTTACAACTCTCCCCCACTTAAACTAGACTTCGCCCTTGAAGTATGTTGCCGTAAATAAATCAGGGTAATGCTCTCGCATCTCCGCCTCGGGCTCCCACATCCATTCGGAACCCCTCCGATGTTGTCACTGGACCTTGACCAAAGACACTTATTTGTTGCACAGGGCCTTCGTCTTCCTATCCAAGATCGTCACTGGTCTCTCCACATAATTCAGGCGATCATCAACCTGAATGCCATCCAAAGGAACAACTGCAGACTCATCGGCCACATACTTCCGAAGCTGAGAAACATGGAAGATGTTGTGGATCTGGTTAAGCCCATCAGGAAAATCCAGTCGGTATGCTACCTTTCCCACCCGGGCAGATATCCTGAATGGACCAACAAATCTAGGGCCAAGTTTGCCCTGCTTCCGAAATCGGATGACACCTTTCCATGGTGACAACTTCAAAAGCACCAAATCTCCCACCTAAAACTCGAGGTCCGAATGTCACCGATATGCATAACTCTTCTATCAGCTTTGTGTGAATCTCAACCTATCGCGCACGTGCTGAATCAACTCAGTGGTATTGAGTGCCACCTGAGTACTCCCCATGACCCAATGCCCGACCCTCCCCCCAGAAAAACCGGGTCCTACACCTCCTCCTATATAACAACTTAAAAGGCGGTCAGTCAATATTCGCATGATAACTGTCGTTGTAGGAGAATTCGGCCAGTGGAAGGTAGGTATCCCAACTCCCTCCACAATCTAATACACAATCCCGGAGCATATCTTCGAGCGTCTGAATCGTCTGCTCACTCTGATCGTCGGTATGGGAGTGATATGTTGTACTAAAATGCAACTGAGGACCCAACTCCTCATGAAATTTCCTCCAAAACCTGGAGGTGAAACGAACATCCCTGTCCAAAACCACCAAAATTGGCACCCCATGCCGAACCACCACCTATTGAATGCAGATGTCAGCTAACTTCTTAGCAGATATACTCTCGACAATCAATATGAAATGGGAACTCTTTGTCAATCTATCAAAAATGAACCAGATAGAATCAACTCCACGTACCGTCCTTGGCAGCTTTCTGATGAAATCCATGGTAATCTCTTCCCACTTCCACATGGGAATGGGTAATGGTTGCATCTTGTCGTGGGGTCTCTAATGTTCGACCTTGACTTTCCTGCAAGTTAAACACCGCTCGACAAACCATGCTATTTCCCTTTTCATACAGGGCCACCAATAACTCAACTTCAGATCTCTGTACATATTTGTGGCCCCTGGATGGATTGGAAACTTTAACTTATGTGCTTCTTCTAGAACTGTCTGTCTCACTCCACCATTTGTCGGAACCAAGCTCTACCACATTGAGTCAACAACCCCCGACTGTCAATGACAAATAAAGGAACCTGCCCTCTAATTCACTCAGCCTTCCAATTCTCCTTTTTCAATCCCTTCAACTGATCCTTTTTTATCAAATCCAACAAAGGCGAAGTAGCAACCATCCTCAAACAAATATCCCTGATAGGAGAACTCACGGCCTTACGGCTCAAAGCATTGGCCACCACATTGTCCTTCCTAGGGTGGTACAGGTGATATTGCCATATTTATACAGATTTTTAGGCAATAATTATTTACATTTTTACTAATAATTTGGTTATTTGCATAGAATAATGGTACTTATAAGCTAAAATTATATTTTGCAGCCAAATAGAAGCATTTTCGAAGATAGGGACTGAAATTGGCAAAACATGGAACTTTGGAGGCTTGAAGGAAAGAAGAATGGAAAATTCAGCAAATGACGTACTCACGACGTGAGTAATTTGATATTCACGATGTGAGTGGAGTGTACCAGAAGATATGCATCCGGGTGAAAGAGTCCTTGTCAAATACGTAAAACTCGCATTCACAATGTGAATCCTTATAGTTCACGACGTGAACTCGGTAAAATCAGATACTATAAATTCTCTTGCTCATTACGACTTAAAAAGCTTTTGGCTGGAGAAAAGGGTTTCAGAAGACGAATTTTAGCAGAAGAAAAGTCTTGGAAAAAGGTTTTCAACACCAAAAGAGTAGAGGTTCATAATTAGTTTAATTGTTGATACTTGAACATGTTCTATACTTTGATTTGTGTTTGTTTCTTTGCTACTATGAGTAGCTGAATCTAGCAACTCTTGTTTAGCTAGATGAAGCTTATGACATATAGTTTAATTTTTCATGGATTGTTAGTTGGTAATTTGCTTGTGTTCGATTTGTTACTACCCAGCATGTTAATAATTGTTTCTTTAGTTGCTTGAATTCATGTTCTGTGTAGTTAGTGAACATTAAACTGCATGAACTTGTTAACCTAGTGATTTAGTGAACACTAAATTGTTAGAGCTAGGATCGACCAAAATCTTAGATAGTAATTAAAGTAAATAAATTTAGCTGTGCTAGAGAACATAAATTATGACCATAATTGTGTTTGCATAATAAATCTTACATAGCATACTCATAATCTATAACTGGTTCTGTGTTTGATTGTGTGTGACCATGCATAGTTTTACATGAATTAGTCAAATATTAGTAAATTTGGACTTAAATTGCTAATAATATAATATTTGGTGACCAACTTGATAATCCATAATTGTTAACTAACCATAAGGAAGAAGTGGATTCGAACTAAACAGGAGTGTTTTTAGTAATTGATTGAATTTGAGTAAAGTTCGTCTGATCTTGTAAAATCAGATAAAACCCTTTTAAGCTGTTAATAATTAGGTTAATTTAGTAGTAAGTAGATTAATTAGTTAACACCGTTCCTTGTGATCGACACCCGACTTACCCAACTATTCTATAATTCGACTAGGTACACTACCTAGGTGCATTTTAGTTAGTTAAGTTAGTTAGGTTATAAATTATAAAATTAGTGGGTACTTTTGTGCACATAAAGTTTTTGGCGCCGTTGCCGGGGAACGGCTTAGTAATTGCTAATTTATTTGCATTAAATTAATCGATCCTTTTTGTGGGGTAAAACCTGCAAAGAGTTATTTTTTTTCAGTTTCAATTTTTTTTCTGCATTACAGAACTCACGGCGTGAGCGTTACAGGCTCACGATGTGAATCCTGTGATCCTCGTTTTCTTAGTTTTTAGTTTGTCTTTCTTAGTTCAGTTTTACGTTTTTGTTTATTTTGTTTATCTTGCAGAAGTACATGACCAGAGGGTCCAACACACCTTTGGTGCCACCTCTTGAAGATCCAGAGTCTGCCCTTCACAAAAAGAAAGATAAGAACGTGAAAGAAGATCAAACACCAAAGAAGACACCCTTACAAGAACTCAAGTCAGTGTTCTCAAAAAAGTCGGGGAAGAAAACGAGAGAATCAAGTTCATCTTCAAAGGACAAGAGCAAAGTTGAAAACCTAGAACCAACTCCCAACCCAAACGAATCAGAATACGAATCTGAAGCCGAGTTTGGACTATATACGAGCGAACCAGAAGACGAGCCAAGCAACGAAATGGCAAATATTGACGAGATGTTTATGGGAACTTACAAGAAACGTATCAGAGATGATGTTGGTCCAGGTTTGGTACAACCCGCGATTCCTGCCACTACCACATTCGAGTTGAAGGGCCACATCCTTACTGCACTGAAGGATATTCCATTCTATGGAAAAGATCATGAGGATGCTTTTAAGCACCTAGATGAAGTTAATGACATTGCGGATTATTTTAATGTTCCGAATGTGAATAGAGATACCGTCTTATTAAGGATGCTTCCCGTTACTTTTAAGGGAGCTGCTAAGGACCGGTTAAAAGCACTACCACCGGGTACAATCACTACTTGGGCTCAAATGTGTGAGTAGTTTCTAGACCAATTCTGTCCACCATCCAATATAGCTAAACTCAAGAAGGAAATAGCCAATTTTGAGCAAAACCTGGGGGAGTCACTTTACGAAGCTTGGGAGCGCTACAAGGGGTTGTTAAGGAATTGTCCTCAACATGATCTAAATGTTCAACAAGAGATGTCTATTTTCTACGATGGGGTCAATGTTATGACAAGACAACTCCTTGACTCTCAAGGGCCATTGACAAACAAGAATCCAAGGGAGGTCAAGGATTTAGTTGAAGAATTCGCAAGACACTCTCGTGAGTACCACAACCCAAGACAAGATGGAGCAAAAGGTAGTGGGGGTACACATTCTGAAGAAATGGCTGCTATGATGGCGATGCTCAATACTATGGACCGGAGATTGACACGAATGGACCAATCAGTTCATGCAATTAAAGTTGGGTGTGAACGATGCAATGGACCACACTTGACTAAAGATTGCAACTTGGATGAGTATGGGAACAAAAGGGCTCAAGTTTGCTACTCGAGTGGGGATAAGTATGATGAGGATTGGAGAAAACCAAAGAAAGAGTGGCTGCCATATGATGAATACAAGAAGCAAAAGGAAGAGAAATTTAAGCAGACAGGCCGAGGCTTCTATCAAAAAGAGCAACCACCAGCTGAAAACAAAGTAAACTTGGAAAATATTTTGACCCGATTTATGGAAGCATCCGAGAAAAAGCATGATGATACCGATGCAGTGCTAAAGGAACACATGAATATGATGAAAGAACAGTACAAAATGATGATTGACCAGCAAGCTTCCTTAAGAAATCATCAAGCATCGATTCATAGTTTAGAAGTCCAAGTTGGTCAACTCACTACTTTGGTGAATAACAAATTATCTTCACAATTTCCCGAAAAGAAAGTTCAACCTCATGTTATGGCTATTGATACTGAAGAAAAGGCGATCTCTGAGTTCCTAGAAGCCTTAGAAGTGGACTCAAAGCCATCTGAACCAAAGCCAAAGAAAACAAAACTCGAAAACGAAGAATTTGCTGGAATACCCAGTTCACGTCGTGAGCCCGCTATGCTCACGTCGTGGGCCCGGTCTAAACAGAAAATTTTTGTATATGTTCCATCTTATAAACCGCCTTTGCCATTCCCGTCTCGAGCACATCTTAGTCCACTAGAAAGGGAACATCTGGAGTTTATTCAACAAATAAAGGGTATTCCTATTAATACTCCTTTTATTGATTCACTTTCAAAAAGTCCAGAATACGCGAAGTTCCTACAAGATCTAATAAACACTCGACATGAATTGAAGAAGAATTCTAAAGTGATTCTTAGTGAGCAAAGTTCAAGGGCTGTATTAGGAGAGATACCTAAGAAGATGGGAGATCCTGGACGCCTCACTCTCCCATGTGAGTTTGGAAATAATTTGAAGACTTATGTTTTAGCCGATTCTGGGGCTAGCATAAATTTGATGCCTTTTTCGTTCTACCAAAAGTTAAATATTCAGAAAATGAAGGCAACAAAGATGACCATCCACATGGAAAATCGTTCAGTGACTCACCCAAGAGGGATTGTAGAAGACATCCTGGTTAAAATTGGGAAATTTGTTTTCCCAGTTGACTTTGTCATTATGGATATGAAGGAGGATGCTAATGTCCCCATTATTCTTGGTTGCCCTCTACTGAATACTGCTAGAGCTCTTGTTGATATTCGTGAATCCAAGCTCACATTGAGGGTTGGTGATGAAGAGGAGACTTTTGGAATACAAGATGGTTTCCAAGGAAATAACGTTCAAGGTGAAGTGTTCAATATAGAAGATGATGATGAGCTTGCAGAATTAGAGAAATTAATGGAAGAAGAAATCAAAACAATTCAGCAAGGAAAGCGCACTAAGCCAAGAGCTTCTGTTCCACTTGTGTTCGAGGTGTTTGCTTACAAAACACCAACATCTTGGGTGAGCAAGGAAAATGATGAAATGTCGAGTGATGAAGAAGTAGTTACATCAAAGGTGACTAGTCCAGTGGTGAAGGAAGAAAATGATACTATGGAGCTTAAGTGTGAAGACAAATTAGAGACTAAAGGGATAAAACGTAAGCTCGATGGAGACGAAGTCAAGGCTAAAAAGGAGAATTCTAAAAAGGCGTATATTCGTCGAGTTCAAGCTTACAAGAGACGTTTCAAGGAGCAAAAGAACCAGGTGGTGGACTCTTCTGATGATTCAACGTAGGAGGCACGGAGTCCAGCTCAAGACTCCTTAAAAAGAAGCGCTTCTCGGGAGGCAACCCGAGTTTGGTTTGCGTTTTCTTTCTTTTTTCTTTTTAGTTTTTGCATTTTTAGTTTTAGGGAAATCGATCATATCATCCAAATCATTTTATACATAATATAACACTGAGTGTGGGGTCCTTAAAAATTAAGTGGTAATAATTAAAAAATCTAGTTAATAGACAAATTTGGAGTTTATAATTAATTTCATGATCAGACAGTACTCACGCCGTGAATCATTATGATTCACGAAGTGAGTCCAGGTTGAAACGGACAATGTATTCCTTAGCACATTATTAGTCCAGCCCACTCCATGTTACAGTCCTATATAATTAATTGGCCCAATTGTACAGCCCAAACGGACTCACGACGTGAACCCTTTAGAATTCACGATGTGAATCCTGAAACACACGGGACCACAGATTAAAGATAGAAAACTCATTGACCTACTTCATTCTTTATTTCCCACGAAGTGAGAAGTTGTTTTCTGGTCCCCCCTCTTCGCGATTGCGGCCGATTCCATTATTTAATCATCTTTTGCTTACGTAATCCTCCAAATTAGGTAAATTAATCTTTTTTACATTGTCTATTATTGATTTAATTGCTAGACTTAGGGGTTAGGGTTTGCTTTTCATTATATTATCAAAATCAATTCCCTAAAGGTTTGAATTTGTTATTGCATGCTCCTAGAATGTGCTTAGATATGGTCTGGAAATAAACCCCAAGCATTGTATTAGCCCGATTTGTACACAGCATTGCTGATTCTGACTTCACGACGTGAATCTTTAGGGATTCATGACGTGAATCCTGGGACTTGACATTTCTTGTTCTGTTTAATTCTAATATTTTGGGATGTTTTGTTGGCTGTGTTTTATGATTATTTTTGTAGCAATGGCTCCCAGGAGAGAAATTCCGACAGGGGTGTCGAGTTTACATCCGTTCTACAATTTCCCAACAACAATGTCCCAAGAAATTTTGACCCGCTGGAACAACCGTTTGGGGTGGCTTTACAACCGTGAGATTGTTGTTGCCCCTACAATTAATTGGGCAAGGTTAAGGGAGGTTGGGCTTGTTGATCAAATGTCCCAGTATCTCACGAAAATATTTTTGGGAAATGGATTTTCATTTACGTGTAAAGGGTGGCACAACTTGTTTAGAATTCAAGAGAGGGTTTATAAGGAATTTTGTGTGGAGTTCTTCTCGACAGTGACATTCCAAGAGAATGTCCACGACCCTCATTTTTAGCGAGCTTTGGTATTCCGTCTCGGGGGAGAGTACCATGAATGCAACCTTGTGGAGTTTTCTTGGAGGGTGGGGATATATAATCCCCAAGAGGCAATGACTTCTGAGTTTGGCATGTTCTTGAGGGAGGCGGTCAGAAGTTATGCAGATGGTGCTACTGTGTTTATTTTCTGGCACAATATTGCATCCGGGATATTCAATTCCGGAGTGTCACCGGAGAGCAGCAT
Organism: Lactuca virosa; assembly: GCF_052849685.1. Lineage (NCBI taxonomy): Eukaryota > Viridiplantae > Streptophyta > Magnoliopsida > Asterales > Asteraceae > Lactuca > Lactuca virosa. The sequence continues at coordinate 91,357,883 of NC_136434.1, forward strand.
TCGGTCCCCTATCCACCGATTACTCCACCGATGTATCACGTTTTCCATCAACCACAGGAGGCATGGGGATAGAGTAACGAAGCAGAATATGTTTTTCTTATGGTGTATCTTACAGTCGGGAGTGTGTTGCAACATTCCTTACTTTTTGGCACGCTTTCTGGTTGATTCTGTTGCTAGTTCTCGCCCCGGGAGCCCTATCTGTGGAGGGCAATTCATTACACGTTTGGCCCGATCGTATGGTTTGCTTTTTCCTGATATTACCCGTTCCATGACTTGTATGGATGGTAATGAGTTTAGCATGGGTTATTTGGAGACAATGCGGGTTGTTCAAAACTTTGGATCTCACTGGGGTATTTTGGCATCAGATGATGAGGGTGGTGACCAGTCGGGTGATCAACCCGAGCAGCAGCCGCAACGACGGCCAAGGCGAAGGAATATGAGAGGGAGAGGTGAACGAGGACAACCGGTGCACCAACAAGCACCCTTTGGAGGACCAAATTTTGGGGGTGATATGGCTGGTTATTTTGATCAGCTGTCTTTGAGTACTAATTGGATTGGTGGTACAATGGAGAATATGGTCCGACATTTCCAGATTGAGCAACCACCACATTTGGGTCACTACCCCATCTGCCCAACGTGGAGCTCCTATCAACAGTCAAGGGGAGATGAAGCGGGCACAAGTGGAGCACATCACGATGAAGAAGATGATGATTGCTAAAAGATGAAGCCCATTGACGCATTTTACTACATGGGTCACCACTTTTCTTCTTAGGATTGTTATGAAGATTACTTTAGCTAGGTTTCTTTACCATTTAATGTGGCGTATGCTTTCCCACATTATTCTTCTTGCTTGGAGATTTACACCACCTTTGTTGAAGTTTGGAGTCTCGATTCCATATTTTATTAACGCTTATTATATCTCGCAATGATCAAGATTCAAGTTCATATTTCGAAGAAGTTCCACATTCGAGATGCGAATTTTGTCCACACTTATGGAGTTCGATCACGCCACTATCCCAGGGGAGTCTGTTCATTTTTCTCCCTTTTATTGCTTTTAATTAGTTTATGCATACAATGAGGGCACTGTATGTAATAAGTGTGGGGTAGGAGGTCGAAAAAGTAATTGCTTAGATTGTTAAAAGTAAACTGCTAGAATTTAGTAAAATTAAAAAATTTTAGAAATAGATTTGGAATAATAATCTAAATAAAAATTTCTAGTAGTAATAATAGTTTGAACTGCAGTTGCTAATGTTGCATGGGGTGATCCGATAAGAGCCCAAATATTTAGTTGAGCCAATATACGTTCTAGTGCATTTGTGGCCTCCCTTTATTCTAGTGAAATCATGGGACAAAAACACAACCTTGCTTGGTTTGAGGGATGCAATAAGTTTAGCATCGTGTACTTGAAATGTATCCAGGAAAACTATTATCTTTAACCAATAAAGGTTGAAGTTGAGCGCCCCTGCTTAAGCATGTAGGGTTTTGAGTGAAAGAAAAAAAAGTGAGTTACATGTTAAAAAAAAAAAAGAGAGAGAATTACAAGAAAAGTTTGAAGAATTTTGGAGCAATTAAAGTGAAGATTAGAAGATCAAAGTTCAAAAGTGGAAGATACCAAAAACCAAAAGTTGGTGAATTCAAGGAAATTAAAGTCGAATTATCAAAGAGTGAAGAATTCCAAAAATAGCTCCATAGTGGTATCAAAAATTTGTAATTTTCTAGTTATGTATGCTTAGATTGCTCAACCAAAAATACCTTGAGGTTAGGAGGTTCTCTACGGATGGATTCGGAGGGATGCATAAAATGTGCATTGTTCAAAAGAAGTGGGCGAGTGTTTATGAGGATTGTTAGTATTTAGAACTAAGGGGGGTCCTTAGGAAAAATTTTAGACACAAATACACGCGTTGAGGTCTTGGCATAATGGCTGAGTTTGAGTTGTATCGTTCTATGTGATGTTGGTGATTAAGGTTTGAATTAAAAAAAATTAGATTTGCTTGAGGGCAAGCAAAGCACAAGTGTGGGGTATTTTGATATTTCCATATTTATACATATTTTTAGGCAATAATTATTTACATTTTTACTAATTATTTGGTTATTTGCATAGAATAATGGTACTTATAAGCTAAAATTGTATTTTGCAGCCAAATAGAAGCATTTTCAAAGATAGGGACTGAAATTGGCAAAACATGGAACTTTGGAGGCTTGAAGGAAAGAAGAATGGAAAATTCAGCAAATGACGTACTCACGACGTAAGTAATTTGATATTCACAACGTGAGTGGAGTGTTCCAGAAGATATGCATCCGGGTGAAAGAGTCATTGTCGAATACGTAAAACTCGCATTCACGACGTGAATCCTTCTAGTTCACGACGTGAACTCGGTAAAATCAGATACTATAAATTCTCTTGCTCATTACGACTTAAAAAGCTTTTGGCTGGAGAAAGGGTTTCAGAAGACGAATTTTAGCAGAAGAAAAAGTCTTGGAAAAAGGTTTTCAACACCAAAAGAGTAGAGGTTCATAATGAGTTTAATTGTTGATACTTGAACATGTCTTATACTTTGATTTGTGTTTGTTTCTTTGCTACTATGAGTAGCTGAATCTAGCAACTCTTGTTTAGCTAGATGAAGCTTATGACATATGGTTTAGTTTAATTTTTCATGGATTGTTAGTTGGTAATTTGCTTGTGTTCGATTTGTTACTACCCAACATGTTAATAATTGTTTCTTTAGTTGCTTGAATTCATGTTCTGTGTAGTTAGTGAACATTAAACTGCATGAACTTGTTAACCTAGTGATTTAGTGAACACTAAATTGTTAGAGCTAGGATCGACCAAAATCTTAGATAGTAATTAAAGTAAATAAATTTAGCTGTGCTAGAGAACATAAATTATGACCATAATTGTGTTTGCATAATAAATCTTACATAGCATACCCATAATCTATAACTGGTTCTGTATTTGATTGTGTGTGACCGTGCATAGTTTTACATGAATTAGTCAAATATTAGTAAATTTGGACTTAAATTGCTAATAATATAATATTTGGTGACCAACTTGATAATCCATAATTGTTAACTAACCATAAGGAAGAAGTGGATTCGAACTAAACATGAGTGTTTTTAGTAATTGATTGAATTTGAGTAAAGTTCGTCTGATCTTGTAAAATCAGATAAAACCCTTTTAAGCTGTTAATAATTAGGTTAATTTAGTAGTAAGTAGATTAATTAGTTAACACCATTCCCTGTGATCGACACCCGACTTACCCAACTATTCTATAATTCGACTAGGTACACTGCCTAGGTGCATTTTAGTTAGTTAAGTTAGTTAGGTTATAAATTATAAAATTAGTGGGTACTTTTGTGCACATCAACGGGATCCCGCAATCACAATCCTTTAGCACATCCAATCATCTCCGTTGCCGCATATTCAAATTTTTGGTCCATCATGTACCTCAAACTCTTGTGGTTAGTGCAAATAGTACACCTAACCCCATACAGACAGTGCCTCCAAATCTTGAGGGCAAAAAACACAGCCCCCCAACTCTAAATCGATCGTAAGGTAATTCGCCTCATGAGGCTTCAACTGCCTCAAAGTGTAAGAAATCACATGACCCCTCTACGTAAGGACAACTCCCAAACCCGAAATAGAAGCGTCATAATAGACCACGAAATCATCCAAACCCTCGAGAAGCATGAGAATCGGGGCCTCGGACAATCTCTGCCTCAGAGTCTTAAGAACCAACTATTGATCAAACCCCCACTCGAAAGTCACATTCTTCTTCGTCAAGCGGGTCAAAGGAACTGCAATCTTGGAGAAATCTTGGATAAATCTCCGATAATACCCTACGATACCTAGGAAACTCTGAATCTCAGATGGGGTCCTTGGGACCTCCCATTGCATCATGGCCTCGATCTTGTTCGGGTCAACCAATATACCCCTTTGGTTGACGATGTTCCCCAAGAACCGCACCTCGCACAACCAGAAATCATATTTTTAGAATTTGGAATTAAGCCTCTCCCTCCCCAAGGTCTCCAACACCTCTTGCAAGTGATCCGCATGCTGCTCCTTGGTCTTGGAGTAGACCAGGATATCATCTATGAATACTATCACTGACCGATCCAGCATCGGCTTACAAACCCGGTTCATGAGATCCATGAACGCTGCTGGTGCATCGGTGGCCCTGAAAGGCATCACTACGAACTCATAATGACCATAACGATCCCTGAAGGCTGTCTTCTGTAGATCATCATCCCTGACCCTCATCTGATGGTAACATGATCACACATCAATCTTGGAAAACGAAGATGTGACCTGAAGCTGGAAAAATAAGTCATCAATCATCGGGAGTGGGTAACGGGTTTTCACCGCTAGCTTATTCAACTCTCGGTAGTCAATGCACATCTTGTGTGAACCGTCCTTCTTCTTTACGAATAGGATTGTTGCTCCCCATGGTAAGCTACCCGGTTGAATAAATCCCTTGTCTAGCAGCTTCTGAAGTTGCTTAGACAACTCATGCATCTCTGGTGGTGCCAAACGATACAGTGCCTTAGCTATGGGAGCTGCTCCAGGAATCAAATCAATCTTGAACTTGACTTGCCAGTCGGTAGGTACTCCGGGTAACTCCAAAGGAAACACATTGGGGAAAGCACGTACAATAGGCACCTCACTCAACGTCATCGCCCCATTAACTTGAGTATCCGCCATATAAGCCAAAAATACCGAACAACCCTGCTGAAGATATCTCCTGGCCTTTGCAGTTGAATAGAGAGTCAACCCATGCGAAGCTTCCTCGCCATGAAAAACTAGATCTCCCCCAATTGTGGTTCGAACTCTCACTAACTGGTGCTCACAGTCGATCATGGCCCCAATGGGGACCAACCAAATCTATCCCGATAATAACCTTCGATCCTCGCAGAGGAATCGACACCAAGTCAATAAAGTATTTCTCACTAAACAGATTTAGGACACACCAACGATGAACCCTCGAAGCACTCCCAGTATGGTCATCCACAATCTTAACCTCCAATGGGAAATCTAGAGTCCCGGGAGCATCACAAAACTTATTGCCAAGTGCAAGAGATACAAAGGATCCGGTAGCACCCGAATCAAACAGAACATGAGAAGACATACCATTAACCAAAAAGGTCCCTATACAAGGTCAAATATAATCATGAGCACAAATAAAGAAAGCAATAAAATATAGAAATAAGTCACATACACATCCGATGCTGCACGGGCCTCGTTGGTGGTCAGCTGAAATGCCCTGCTCTTCACCACATGTGCATTCGCCTTGCCTTGGCGGCCATCGGTAATCCTCAAGGTGGTTGGCGCAAGCGCCTCCACTGCTCCTCCATACAATCTCAGACAATCGGCCCTTTTATAGCTAGTTTGATTGCAATGGAAGAAAATCAGAGCACTCCTGGGGTAGTCCCTACTCATGTGGCCTGGCTGACCACAACCAAAACATACTGAACTCGTCAATCGACACTCCCCACCGTGCGTCTTGTCTCACTTATCGCAGAGGCTCAGGACCTAAGGGCCTCTGGTGCATGAATCGGAAGTCTTGGGCCTCTTAGCCTGGCATACCGCTGTCTATACTTGCTCTGGCTTCCGTTTCGTGTGAAACTCCAACTCAATCTCCTGCTCACGGGCGTTCTCGATCATATCATTCATGGACTTGCACCTCAAGAAGATCACAAACTCCCTGATATCCTCTCTCAACAAATCATGGTATCTTGTATTGTTCATATCCTCATCCGCAACATACTGCGGAACCAACAAAGCCCTCTCCTAGAATTTGGCGGTAATCTTTGCCACAGTCTCAGTAGTCTGGAAAAGGTCCTGAAACTCCCTCGTCAACTGATCCACCTCGATAGCTAGTGCAAACTCCATCTGGAACCTCGAAACAAAATCCTCCCATGTCATGACTACCACTACTGCTGACCCTACAGTTCGACTAACCTCCTCCCACCAGTCTCGTGCTCGGTCCCTCAATAGTTAGGATGCAAATCCCAGCTTTGCTCCCTCGGGGCAAAAACTCGTCCGCTGAGTATTCTCCATGACAGAGATCCAACATCGGCCACCAATGGGGTCCTTAACTCAAGAGCTCTACAGGCCTTAAACTTGTAACGCCTGGTTTCTGGTATGTATTTAAACTTATAATTTATTCATTTTTATAGAGCAACTCGACGAGTCGGAAGCCCCAGACTCGTCGAGTAGAGATGTTTTGGACCGCATGTTTTGGTGACAAACTCGACGAGTTGGGAGGCCTCAACTCGACGAGTTGGCTGGGTAAAATGAAACCCTACTTCTAGGGTTTTCACCCTATTTAAACACCTTAAACCTTTCATGATGGCCTCATTTCCCAGCCTCCACTATCCTAACCCTAAATCTTGAAACCCTAAGGCATTTGTGAGAGTTTGTGAGTTTTTTTGGGTGTTTTTGGTGTGTGTTGAAGCCATTAGAAGAAGGAAAAGCTTGAAGACTCAAGAAGGAGCTTATAGATCCAGAATCCTTGCCTCATCCACGACCCTTTTCTGGTATAAAGCTTGAACCTTGCCTTGTAGTTGTTTAGATCTTCTTTTAGGGTTATTTTGCTTGGTTTTGGACCAAATATCATGGTCCTTGGGAGTTGGACGTCCCAGATGGTTTAACACTTCAGATCTAGGGTCTTGAGGGATTTTCATGGCATAAAGGTGCTAACTTTATGGCCATGGAAGTCCCATGGAACCATTAGACCATCATTTTGATCCTTCAAGCTCCAAATGGCCATACATGTGGATAAAGTTTAAGACTTTACGTGACCTTCCAATCCCTAGAGTCCAGATCTATGACCTTATGGTCTATCTTGTAGTTTTAGTGGCTTTTGGATGAAGACTTTGGCATTTGTGGGTTAGGATTCGAGCTTAATATCATTAGGAAGGGCATTAATGGGTAAAGTTGGAAACTTTACCCTCCTAGAGGCATTTCTAGTCTAGATCTGGAGTATAGGGTGTAGATTTGAAGAAAAAATGCCTTAATGCATTAAGAAGAGTTAACAGACTGAAGAACTTGACGAGTTCATGGAAGGATTCGACGAGTTGTATTGAGGAGTCTCGATTCTGTTGAAAAGGAAGAACTCAGTGAGTTGGAGGAAAACTCGACGAGTTAGATCGCGATTTCACGATTCTGTGATTTATGGGAACTCGACGAGTTGAAGGGCAAACTCGACGAGTTGAGTCAACTCGGAGCATTGACTTTGACTTTGACTTTGACTTGGACCAAAATTGACCCTTAAGGGATTATGAGAATGAAAGGGTAATTAAGGAAATTTGTTATGTGTAGGGATTGAGTTGGGTTGATATTCGGAGTCGGGGACTGTTCAGCTACTTCCAATTTTTGAGGTGAGTTACCTTCCTGGTATAAGTGGGTCGAAGGCACCAATACCGGCCTACTAGTAGTTGTTTACAGTAGAGATGATTGTCTTTGTGATAATTGTCTGGTATGCCACTATCTGCTGAGATTTATATGCTTGTATGCTATTTTATTACGTGGTTGTGGGAGGGGTGAAGCAGACCCCGTAACCGGTCGGAAGAGACCGAAGGGGTAGGCCAGCACCCAGATATGCTAGGCAGTATGTGATTTATGTGCTTATATGCTAGGATATTATGCAGTAGTGATATGGGTGAAATAGACCCCGTAACCGGTTGAAAGAGACCGAAGGGGTAGGCCAACACCCAGATATGCTAGGCAGTTACCAGTTGAAAGATACCGAAGGGGTAGGCCAGCACCCTGATATGCTAGGCGGTTACCGGTTGAAAGAGACCGAAGGGGTAGGCCAACACACTGATATGCTAGAAAGTACCGGTTGAAAAAGACCGAAGGGATAGACCGGCACACAGATATGCTAGGCAGTATGTTTATTGTATGGTATGTGGTATGATGGGGGGACTCACTAAGCTTCGTGCTTACGGTTTTCAGTTTTGGTTTCAGGTACTTCTACTTCGAAAGGAAAGGAACCGACATGATCGCAGCGCATCACACTATGACTTTCCGGACATGAGATCTTTGGGAGTTGTACTATGATGTTGTTTTCTTATGACATGTTTTGAGATATTGTTTTTTATTATGATATGGGGTGACACTTTTGATGTTTCCAGACCACTGGTTTTTATAATTACGTAATTAAAAATGAAATTTTTGGTCATGAATTTAGGATGTTACAAAACTCCCAAAATGTGGGATTTCGAGCTCCTATCTGACCCGTAGCAATCTCGGATCGAAAATGCCTGAGCCTCTCATCCATCAACTCCATAATCCACTCCTTGATGGTACCGAACATCACAAGAGTAGCATCCAAGATACCGCGAGTAACCTCAGGCGCAATGAACTCGCGCAGCCTCTCATCAATTGGTTCTGTACCCGAGCCAGAACCTAACCAGAATTAGAACCTCCTCGAGTAGTCATCACCATACTCAAAATGAAACATAAACATAATAACAATCAACATAAGTCTCGAGAAAAGTCTTACTATACATGTATCCTTAGAGTCTCCAGGTCTGCCCTTGTCTCAGGTACAGATCTTGTGCTTCAGTAGTACGGGCCCAATACTACCTTTCACACCTATCTATACCTTCCTCGAGAGTCGTCCTGATTTGTAACACCCAAAATTTCAAACCAATTTAAACTTTTAAAACATGTCAAGTTCATCAAAACATTACAACTTTGTTTTCAAAATGTTATTTATCAGAGTATTCCCAGAAACATAAACATAATATGAGGAGCTGTACGATCATGCCTTCGCCTTGCCACGATCCCCTGATGTACCTGAAACAATAAACTGAAACTGTAAGCCCGAAAGCTTAGTGAGTTACCCCCAAAATACCGATACACATACAGTCCACATAACCATATCAGTAATAACATATCATAACAAACTGAAACAGAACCACACGTAACGGGTCCACAGCTTTACAGACTGGAATACCCCTGGGCCCACAATGTGAGTCCGGAATGCCTACCGGGCCCTCAGCTCACATCTGGATTGCCACCGAGCCCTCAGTACGATTCTGGAATGCCTACCGGGCCCTCAGCTCGTATCTGGAATGCTCCCAAGTCCTCAGTATGAGTCTGGAATGCCTACCGGGCCCTCAGCTCATATCTGGAATACTATGGGGTTTGTTGGCTACCGCACGGAGCAGTACAACCTCAACCCATCCCACTTAACATGTCGACATGTAACAGATAAATGCACATACAGGTAATCAATCAGTATCACAGGTAGTCCTACAGACCTACCCTCTAGCATATCAAACTAGCATGCGTAACCAACTCATACTCAACATAATACAACTACTAGGATATCATATCCAATGGGCCGGCCTTGGTGCCTTAGACCCCTTAGTATAGTGAGGATAACTCACCTCGCAAATGTCGACCCAGAAGATAAAACCCAACTCTCGAATCACTTGGCACAGGCTCCACCACCTAATACCATAGCACAATATACTCATAAGTCCTTAACCTTATAAGGTACTCCATAACCCACTAGTCAACCCCTGGTCAAAGTCAAAGTCCTCAGCCAAGGTCAACAGTACATGTTGACCTTACTCGCCGAGTACCCTCGGCTACTCGTCGAGTTCCTTGAAACACTAACCCACTCGCCGAGTCATCGAGGTGACTCGTCGAGTTTCTCCGATTCTCGACCAAACTCTAAGGCCACCCGTCGAGTTTTCCTTTTTGCACACGACGGACACACATACATTCATAACTTGGGGAAAACTCATCTGACTCGTCGAGTTGTTCTTCAACTCGCCGAGTCTTATGGTAATCTTCATCGGACTCGCCGAGTTGTTCATCCAACTCGTCGAGTCCACGGCCATCTTCATGTGACTCGCCGAGTCAACCTTGCGACTCGCCGAGTCCATTCAGTCCTTTTTCCATACAGACTTGTTTTGAGCCATGCAGCGGTTCCAAATCACAGATCCAAGCTTCTAGGGCATGCTTATCACGTAAAGTTGCAAACTTTACGTGCATGCATGGCTATAAAGGCTCTAAGTGACTATTTTAAGTCCTTAATGGAACTTCATGCTCAAGAGGGACCTTAATCATGACCAAAGCTGAAACTTTATGCTTATAGAATCCAATGAGGGTCCAGATCTGAAGTTACAACCTCAGATCTAGCCCATAGCTTATCTTTCCAACTTAATATCTCACCAAAAACCCTAAAACTCAACCAATAGAAGAGATTCACAAGGAAAAAGGTGATTTGGTTACCTCCAGAAGATGATAACTGAGATAAGAGTTGATTCCCACACTCTACTTGCTCCAATCTCCTTCTCCTCTAAGCCTTCCCCCTCCAAGGATCCTCTCTTCAAGATTCAAACACACAAAGGGAACACACACGTATTAGGGTTTTCTGAGCTCTCAAATGACAGCAAAGAGGCCAAAGGAGGCTTATCATTCCTTAAATAGGATACAAAACCCCGAGATTTAGGGTTTCATCTGCCAGCTCCTACTCGTCGAGTCTCTTAGTGGACTCGTCGAGTAGGTTACTAAACACGCGTTCCAACCCCGCTGCTACTCGACGAGTAAGGCAACCAACTCGTCGAGTAGGACATTAAACCAATTAACCCTTTACTTAAGTCCATACCTGGAATCGGGGCGTTACAATTCTCCCCCACTTGAACTAGACTTCGTCCTCGAAGTCTGTTGCAGCGAATAACTCCGGGTAATGCTCCCGCATTTCGGCCTCCGTCTGCCACGTCCACTCAGACCCCCTTCGATGCTCCTACTGTACTTTCACCAAAGATATCTCCTTATTCCTCAGAATCTTCATCTTCTTCTCCAAAATGGCCACAGGTCTCTCCACATAGTTCAGGCGCTCATCGACCTGAATATCCTCCAGCGATACCACTGCCTCCTGGTCCATGATGCACTTTCACAGCTGCGAAACGTGGAAAGTGTTGTGTATCCGACTAAGCTCCTCCGGCAGCTCTAGCCTGTAAGCTACCTTGCCAACCCGGGCAATGATCCTGAACGGCCCAATATATCGGGGGCCCAATTTTCCCCTCTTCCTGAAGCGAATCACGCCTTTCCAGGGCGAGACCTTCAGGAGTACCATGTCACCCACCTGAAATTCCAACTCCGATCGGCGTCTGTCGGCATAACTCTTCTGCCGACTCTGAGCGGTCTGCAAACGCTGTCTAACCTGCTGGATCTTTTCGGTAGTCTGCAAGACTACCTCCGTACTACCCATCACTCTATGTCCAACTTCACCCCAATAGACCGGGGTGCGACATCTCCGCCCGTACAACAGCTCGAATGGCGGGGCGCCAAGGCTAGAATGATAGCTGTTGTTGTAGGCGAACTCCGCAAGCAGTAGGTGAGAATCCCAACTCCCACCGAAATCAATGACGCACGCCCTCAACATGTCCTCGAGGGTCTGAATAGACCGTTCGCTCTGGCCGTCCATCTGTGGGTGGAATGCAGTGCTGAAGTGCAACCGCGTGCCCAGCTCCTCGTGAAACTTTTGCCAGAAGCGGGAGGTAAAACTGACATCCCGATCAGAGACAATGGAGACAGGAACCCCATGGCGAGACACAATCTCGCGAACGTACAATTCGGCCAATTTCTTGGCCGATGAGCTCTCCCGTATAGCCAAGAAGTGGGCGCTCTTGGTCAATTGATCCACGATGACCCATATAGCATCAAACCCCCTTGCCGTCCTCGGCAACTTGGTAATAAAATCCATCGTGATCTGTTCCCATTTCCACATGGGAATCTCTAGGGGCTGTAGCTTTCCATGCGGCCTCTGATGCTCGGCCTTGACCATCCTACAGGTCAAGCACCTCTCGACGTACCAAGCGATATCTCGCTTCATGCACGACCACCAATAGCTCAAACTCAAATCCCTATACATCTTGGTGGCCCCCGGGTGAATAGAGAAATGAGACTTATGAGCCTCCTCCATAACCGTCTGCCTAACCCCACCAGACATCGGAACCCAAACCCGACCGCATCGGGTCAATAGTCCCCGACTATCCTGTATGAACCGGGTATTCTCACCCTTGATTCTCTCCAGCTTCCAATTCTCCGGTCGCATGCCCTCTACCTGGGCATCTCTGATCAAACTCACAAGCGGAGAATCCACCGCTATCCTCATATATACCGTGGGGGTGGAAGACCCAGCTGACTTGCGGCTCAAAGCATCCGCAACCACATTCGCTTTACCGGGGTGGTAAAGGATCTCACAATCGTAGTCCTTGACTACATCCAACCACCTGCGCTGCCTCATGTTCAGGTTCGGCTGATCCATGATATGTCTCAAGCTCTTGTGATCCGTGTAAATGGTACAGCGGATCCCATAGAGGTAATGTCTCCATATCTTGAGGGCGAACACCACCGCCCCCAGCTCCAAGTCATGCGTAGGGTATCTCGTCTCATGCGGCTTCAGGTGCCGCGATGCGTAGGCTATCACTCGTCCTCTCTGCATGAGGACCGCCCCTAAACCTGTGATGGATGCATCACAGAACACCACAAAATCCTCAACTCCCTCTGGGAGTGTCAAGACTGGTGCCTCACACAAACGCTGACGGAGGGTCTCAAACGCCCTCTGCTGCTCGGGACCCCACCAGAAATCCACCCCCTTCCTCGTCAGACGAGTGAGGGGTACTGCAAACTTGGAGAAATCCCGTATGAACCTCCGGTAGTACCCTGCCAATCCCAAAAAGCTCCTAATATCTGAGGGAGATTTCGGAATCTCCCACTGCATAACCGCCTCGATATTGGTCGGATCGACCAAAATCCCCTCCTGGTTAACGAGGTGTCCGAGGAACTGGACCTCTCGTAACCAAAACTCACACTTTGAGAACTTGGCGTACAGCCGTTCTCGTCTCAGAACTCCCAACAGCTCTCGCAGATGCTCCTCATGCTGCTCTCGGGTCTTGGAATACACCAAGATATCATCTATAAACACTATGACCGAGCGATCAAGCATCGGTCTGCAGACCCGATTCATCATGTCCATGAACACCGCTGGCGCGTTGGTGAGCCCAAACGGCATCATCACGAACTCGTAATGTCCATAACGAGTTTGAAACGCGGTCTTCTCCACGTCCTCCTCTTGACCCTGACCTGATGATACCCAGACCTCAAGTCTATCTTGGAAAACCAAGATGCGCCCTGTAACTGATCGAAGAGACCGTCTATCCTCGGGAGTGGGTAACGGTTCTTCACCGTCAACTTATTCAACTCCCGGTAATCGATACACATCCGGTGCGAACCGTCCTTCTTCCAAACAAAAAGTATCGGTGCTCCCCATGGAGAACTGCTAGGTCGAATGAACTGCTTGCCCAGCAGTTCCTGTAGCTGCGACGACAGCTCCTGCATCTCTGGTGGTGCCAATCGGTACGGCGCCTTAGCGATAGGGGCCGCACCTGGCACCAGGTCGATCTGAACTCGACCTGCCTCTCCGGAGGGATTCCTGGCAACTCCTCCGGAAACACATCTGCAAACTCCCTGACCACCGATACATCGGAAACCGAAATCTAATCCCTGACTCGCGTATCTACCACATACGCTAGATAACCCGCACACCCGTGCTGAATGTACTTTTGAGCCCTGGCAGCTGAGCAAAACCCTGATCCCACTCTGGTGCCCTCGCCATATACAATCAGTTCTCCCCCACTTGGGGTTCGAACTACCACTCGCTGGCGCTCGTAATCAATCATAGCACCGAACCGACTGAGCCAATCCATGCCTACAATCACGCACACCTCCCCCATGGGAATCGGAATCAAATCTATTGGAAAGGACACCCCGAAAATCTCCAAGTCACACCCTCGATAAACTGAAGAAGCAGAAACCTTGTGTTCGTTGGCGATAGAAACTCGCAACGGACACTCTAGCTCGCCTACTGGCACTCTGAACTCCCTACTAAAAGTCTGAGATACAAAAGACCGACTCGCCCCCGAGTCGAACAAAACCAAAGCAGGCAAGGATTTCACTAGAAACGTACCTAATCACAGGTACAACAGATAAGCATACAACAGATATAGTAAATGAGATAAAGGATAGAACATAGCAGCAACCACATCCGGTGCTACCTTGGCCTCCTCGGCCGTAAGCTGAAATGCGCGTCCATGAGCCTTCGGAGGCTCTGCTCTGCCCTGCCTCCCATCGGTAATCCTCAACGTAACCGGCGCAGGAGCCTGTGCCAGCTTGGCGGCAAGTAGTGGACAGTTGGCCCTCATGTGGCCAACCTGATCGCAGTGATAGCATAACCTCATACCCTGAACTGGGGCGGCCTGGCGACAGTCCTTCGCGTAATGCCCCTCCTTTCCACACCGGTGGCACCCACTACCAACTCGACAAACACCAGAATGACCCTTGCCACACTTCCCACAAGTGCGGCTCTGCTGACCCCCGGTCCTAGTATCAGCGGTCTTAGACCGCTTTGGCGCCGGCTGAGAATGTGTCGGGGCCTGCCGCTGCTCTCTCAACTGTTGCTCAATCTCCAACTCACGCCGTCTGGCGGCCTCCTGTAACTCCAGAAGAGTATCACATCGTTGGGTAGACACAAACTGACGGATATCCGTCTTGAGCATGCTCAGATAACGGGCCATTTGAGCCTGCTCTGAAGCGAACTCTGGGCAAAACATCGCCCTCTCAGTGAACATCCTGGTGATCTCCGTCACCGACTCCCCATCCTGTCTCAAACTCAGAAACTCCTGTGCCAAACGTTCCCGCTCAACCCGCGGAATGTAGCGGGCGCGGAACATGTCCCTGAACTGCTTCCAAGTAACAACAGCTCTCTGATCATCAGTGTACGACCCAGTCGCAAGTCTCCACCAGTCCTTGGCCCCAGACCTAAGCAGGTTCAGAGCACACCTGACCTTCTGGTCAGCAGGACACGAGCAGGTGAAGTAACACCCCTCCACATCTGAAATCCATCTCATAGCCTTGATGGGATCCTGCGTCCCATCAAAAGTAGGGGGCTTCGTGTTATCGAAGTCCCTGTACTGAAAACCTCTACCAACTCCTCCCCTGCCGCTGATACAGCTGATGCAGCTGCTGCGGCGGCTGTCTCTGCAAGGGCTACGTAGCGCTCATCAAAATACTCCACCATGGCGGTCTTAATCGACCCGAACATCTCCGGTAACTGAGCCCGGAATGCAGCAGCAACCTCATCATGCAGGATCTCTCGGATCCTGGCATCCAACTCTTCTGTACCCATCTGCACCACCGGCTCAGGTGCTGTTGGCCCCTTCTGGCTTCTGTCCCCTGATCCTGATCCCGAACCGGATCCAGCCACAAAGCGCCTCGTCATCACCATTCTGAAACATACCACAAGATATCAGATAATCCATATAAATAACTGGGAGCCAACTCCCTACTAACCCTAGGGGTTGTGACTTCCTTGCTACGCGTATGGGTCCTGTGCTTTCAGTAGTATGGGCCCCTACTACCTTCCATACTTACTCATATTTGTCTCAAGTATCACCACAACGCCCTAACTGAATACACAACATGGAGAGCGCTCAATCCTCACTCCTAGAGGAATGCTAAATATTTCATAACTGGCCTACCGGCCTCTCACATAACCCACCTATCCCTGAAACTTTCACCAACCCTGCAGCACTAGTGTATGCTAGCCATACATAATGCTGGACCCTATAGACTTTCGAATATCCAACCCTACCCTAAGCTCCTAATCAAACAAGAACAGAACATAAGGCTAAATCAAACATTCTCAGGCTATAAGATCTTAATTATGTATAACCATAATGCATACACTGAGCAACTACAGTAATGATGTCAATTTCATATAAGGAAAACCCTAGGCTAGCAGGCATCATATAATCAGGTAATTCTATCATGTAATTCCTGAAGATTCCTAGCCTCCCTCTAGCATGTTGTTCTAACATATCACATAATCAAATAACTGTATGGTATTTTTGTTGGATTAGTGTCTAAGTCCATAACTATTTTGGTATGTACTTGACCCGATTGTGAGCATGGTCCTTTTGGGTTGCCTTCACACGGGTGACTAGACAGGATAACAGTTGAGGAGAGAGGTTGATTAGGGCATAAATATGATTTATTTATTATATTATATGATTAATATAATAATTTGGAATCATATTATTAATTAGTATTTAATCAGAAATTAATTAGGAATTAATTTCGGGATTAAAGGAATTAATTAAAAGTACAGGGGCTGTTTTGTAATTATTTGATAGTTGAGACTTTGGGCTATTGGATCACCTTTATTAAGGCTTGAACGAAAATCCTATAAGGATCTAGGAGTTTTCGTCCAAGGGCTTAAGGAAAGGAGTCCATGGACTTGCTTAGGCCCTAAGCTAAGGGATTAGGGTTTCCACCTTGAAACCCTAGCTAGCCTCAAGTATAAATAGCACCCTAAGGCACTAGAATTCGACTACTCCTTGGGAAACCCTAAAAGGGACGAATTTTAGAGCAAGATACCCTTCTCTCCTCTCTCCCATATTCATCCTTTCACCTAGTGTGTTTGTGAGCCATTAGAGGTACTACACTTGTGGTACTTGCTTTCAAGAGCTAAAGAAACTCAAAGAATTTGTTGTTATTACTATATAACAACAAAAAGGTATGTATTCTATTCTCCTATGTGAATTTCGAAATTACTAGGAGCATGCTAGGTTTCCTTATGTGTTCATAATGTTGTATAACTAATAGTGATAACATAGATCCAACTCTAGGGTTGCATGCACACATAGGATTGTTTGTATAAAACCCATCAATTTTGGGGTCTACTTACTGGCTCCGGCTGATCGTACACCCTGCATCCTCCTTTACTTATTTTGAAAACCATTTAAAACCATTTTGAAAATCTTTCCATGATTTGAGACTGGATTCACACGAATGTTCCTCCAATTCACTCAAACCAAGGCTCTGATACCAACTTGTAACACCCAAAATTTCAAACCAATTTAAACTTTTAAAACATGTCAAGTTCATCAAAACATTACAACTTTGTTTTCAAAATGTTATTTATCAGAGTATTCCCAGAAACATAAACATAATATGAGGAGCTGTACGATCATGCCTTCGCCTTGCCGCGATCCCCTGATGTACCTGAAATAATAAACTGAAACTGTAAGCCCGAAAGCTTAGTGAGTTACCCCCAAAATACCGATACACATACAGTCCACATAACCATATCAGTAATAACATATCATAACAAACTGAAACAGAACAGCACGTAACGGGTCCACATCTTTACAGACTGAAATACCACTGGGCCCACAATGTGAGTCTGGAATGCCTACCGGGCCCTCAGCTTACATCTGGATTGCCACCGAGCCCTCAGTACGAGTCTGGAATGCCTACCGGGCCCTCAGCTCGTATCTGGAATGCTCCCAAGTCCTCAGTATGAGTCTGGAATGCCTACCGGGCCCTCAGCTCATATCTGGAATACTATGGGGTTTGTTGGCTACCGCACGGAGCAGTACAACCTCAACCCATCCCACTTAACATGTCGACATGTAACAGATAAATGCACATACATGTAATCAATCAGTATCACAGGTAGTCCTACAGACCTACCCTCTAGCATATCAAACTAGCATGCGTAACCAACTCATACTCAACATAATACAACTACTAGGATATCATATCCAATGGACCGGCCTTGGTGCCTTAGACCCCTTAGTATAGTGAGGATAACTCACCTTGCACATGTCGACCCGGAAGATAAAACCCAACTCTCGAATCACTTGGCACAGGCTCCACCACCTAATACCATAGTACAATATACTCATAAGTCCTTAACCTTATAAGGTACTCCATAACCCACTAGTCAACCCCTGGTCAAAGTCAAAGTCCTCAGCCAAGGTCAACAGTCCATGTTGACCTTACTCGCCGAGTACCCTCGGCTACTCGTCGAGTTCCTTGAAACACTAACCCACTCGCCGAGTCATCGAGGTGACTCGTCGAGTTTCTCCGATTCTCGACCAAACTCTAAGGCCACCCGTCGAGTTTTCCTTTTTGCACACGACGGACACACATACATTCATAACTTGGGGAAAACTCATCTGACTCGCCGAGTTGTTCTTCAACTCGCCAAGTCTTATGGTAATCTTCATCGGACTCGCCGAGTTGTTCATCCAACTCGTCGAGTCCACGGCCATCTTCATGTGACTCGCTGAGTCAACCTTGCGACTCGCCGAGTCCATTCAGTCCTTTTTCCATACAGACTTGTTTTGAGCCATGCAGCGGCTCCAAATCACAGATCCAAGCTTCTAGGGCATGCTTATCACGTAAAGTTGCAAACTTTACGTGCATGCATGGCTATAAAGGCTCTAAGTGCCTATTTTAAGTCCTTAATGGAACTTCATGCTCAAGAGGGACCTTAATCATGACCAAAACTGAAACTTTATGCTTATAGAATCCAATGAGGGTCCAGATCTGAAGTTACAACCTCAGATCTAGCCCATAGCTTATCTTTCCAACTTAATATCTCACCAAAAACCCTAAAACTCAACCAATAGAAGAGATTCACAAGGAAAAAGGCGATTTGGTTACCTCCAGAAGATGATAACTGAGATAAGAGTTGATTCCCACACTTTACTTGCTCCAATCTCCTTCTCCTCTAAGCCTTCCCCCTCCAAGGATCCTCTCTTCAAGCTTCAAACACACAAAGGGCACACACACACGTATTAGGGTTTTCAGAGCTCTCAAATGACTGCAAAGAGGCCAAAGGAGGCTTATCATTCCTTAAATAGGGTACAAAACCCCGGGATTTAGGGTTTCATCTACCAGCTCCTACTCGTCGAGTCCCTTAGTGGACTCGTCGAGTAGGTTACTAAACACACGTTCCAACCCTGCTGCTACTCGACGAGTAAGGCAACCAACTCGTCGAGTAGGACATTAAACCAATTAACCCTTTATTTAAGTCCATACCTGGAATCGGGGCGTTACATGATTCCTCTAAGTCACCACACTAGAACCATATACTAAGCCTATGCTAAACAACATACATGTCCTAGGTTTTCCTAGGAATCCTAAACTCTCACCGCTCGTAATACTGAGAACGTTAATCAACACCTTTGGTTTCCTTATGCATGCAAGTTATACACAAATGGAATTACATAGAGTGTCAAATGATGATTCTACCCTAAGTCCACAACCAAACAAGGAACACGAAATGAGGCCAAATCAATCATTCTAGGGCTATATGATCCTACTCTTATACAACTTTGAAAGAATACACTTAGCAATTAACTGATCTGATATCAATCCCAAGTAATACATAACATCCAATCCTCCTAGGCTATAAGGCATCACACAAATCAGACAATCATATCATATAATTCCTGAAGTTATCCTTAGCCCTATGCTAGCATGCAATTCTCATATTAAGCATACTAATCATAACACATAAGTATGGGTAATTTTGGGAACTACTTACTTGAGCTCGTCTGATTGCACGCATCGCACCCTTTTACTTAGTAAGAATCTTTTTAGAAATTCAATTTTGTTTTTCAAAAAAATTATCATTTCCTCAGTTTGAGTTCTAACACACCCGAAAGTGTGCCCGAATCCCTCAAACCAAGGCTCTGATACCAACTTGTAACATCACAAAAACAATGATAAAATTTTTCATTGAAAGACTATCAATTTTTTCATTAATTGTTTAAAAATCCAACACCAAATATAATATCCAAAACATCGGAGTACAATTATTCAAAATGCGAAAATCATGAAGGGTGGATGTTGTTCCATCACGTCGGGCCCTTCCCTTTCGAATCAGAAGTACCTGAAACCATAAATATAAACTGTAAGCACAAAGCTTAGTGAGTTCCCCAAAGTACCACATACCAAAACATACAAGTGAGCTTAACCCTAAGGTATAATCCAATCGGATATACATATATGGGCCCCGCCGTGGGACCTCGTCCTAGGGTGTATTTCAACCCGATCAACACATATGGGCTCCACCGTATGGTATCTTTCAACCTGAACATACAATAATGGGCCCCGACCTAGGGTCTATTTCAACCCTAATGGGCCCCGCCCTGGGGTCTATTTCAACCCATCATACAAACACATATAAGCCACATAACAACTATCATCCTAAATAACACAACAATGGGCCGGAATTGGTGCCTTCGACCCATGGATACAATGAGAAGACTCTCCTCATAGACAGATGAGAAATGAAACAACACGTTGCTCAAAAATCAACTCTACCAGTCACCTTTATAAATACAGTGACCAAAACTCAAAATACATATCAAAATACCCAAAATACATCTAGATCAAACTTTGGTCAAAATACAGGTCAAAGTCAACCGAGTCAAACGGGCCAACTCGGTGAGTATGTTGGGCGTACTTAACACGTATGCGGGGAGTACTACTTGCTTGACCAAAATCGAGGGGCTGATTACGTACACGCAACGTACCCTTTGGTACGCCCACCGTACGCGGCTGTCACCCACTCAACCCATTAAGAGCTTAATCCTTAAGCTCTTTCGTCCAAAATCCAAATCTAGCCCCTAAAAGGTGTTTTTAACCTTAAAGTTTCCAACTTTATGGTTTTGCATGGTTATTAAGACCTTAACATCAAAAACCCTAGCTTTTTGACCCATTAAGACAACCTAGATCATGCATGGAAAAAAACTAATGTCCAGGATCACATTTTTATGACTTATCACACCCTAAAACATCTGAAAGGACAACTCAAAGGTCTTGGAGTATGCCATACTCACAATGATCAAGATTGGGACAAAAAGGTGCCAACTTTAAGCTAGAACTAGATCTTAATGAGATATTCATCATGGTTGGAGCTTTATACCTCCAGAAGATGCACAAGAGAGAGTAGTTGTTGGATCCAAAGTCTTGATTGAAGCACCACAACTTCAAGGTTCCTCCTTCACCACCAAGAGCACCAAAATGGCACCAAAATGACTTTCCAAGCTTCAAAAAACTCTCACGCACTTTAGGGTTTCGAGATAGGGATGGAGGTCGCAGTTAAGGAAGGGTATGAGATCATAATGATGCTTCAATAGGGTTCAAACCCTAAAATTTAGTGTTTGCACCCTGGCTACGTACGCCCAACGTACAAAATGTACGCCCAGGGTACGCAAGCCTTGCCCAAAAATTACAAAAATGCCCCTTAGGACTAAATTTGCAAACCATACTCAAAACAAATGTCAAAATGGAATACCTGGAAATCAAGATGTTACAAAGCTCGTAACCAAGGCTCCTTGCTTTTGTGTCTAAACCGGATAATTTCGTCACAAAATCATCGACCGTTTCACCCTCTTTCATGTGCAAACTTTCAAGCTCTCTCTTTAATGTTGCAAGTCGAGCCATTTTCACCCGATCCACACCCAAATACCATGTTTTCAGCCAATCCCACATTTGCTTTAGGTCGGTGTAACTCCCCATTTTCAACACCATGTCTTCGGGTATCGCTTGAAACAGAAAGGAAAGAGCTTGTTTTGACTTCTTTTGATCCGACGTTTCACCTAACGCTCTCGATTCAACAGTCTCCCGTATGTCGTGTGCATCCATAATCGACTTGACTGTGACTGCCCACACCAGATAATTTTCTGGAGTCAAAATCGGAACTTGATACGTCATCGAACCTCCTCCTTTAACCAACGATATCCTATTCTCCTTTTGACAATCCCAACCTCTTTAATCAAGCTTGTTTCAAGAGCACTCTTCCACCGAACAACAAGACAATGTCACAACCACTTTTACTGTCTTCCGTCACCTGCAAAACGAACTGAATCTAATCCACCTTTTTTGATGTATTCCCATCCATTTTGCACATTTGGTTAGTTTCTCACAAGCCCAATTAAGAAAAATCGGGGCTGTTTGTAATCAACCTCGAATCACACCCCCCCCCCCCCCCCCTTAAACGTAACCATGCTTTGATACCAAGTGTTGACAAAAAGTTGATAATAAACCTTGTGAACCAACGTAAAAGAAAGAATCAAAGAAAACTTGCAAGGATTAATTCCTTGATTCTCTTGTGAATATGCACGAAGCACAAAACAGAAATAAACTTAATGTGATTTTTATTGAATTAAACAAAACTGGAGCTAGACATATCTCTCTATTCTAATAAAAAAATAGTTTTATTCTCTTTTTGTCATATGTCATCCTATTAGGCCTCCTAATTAATGCATATTTTATTCTTCTTTTGTTATGTGTCACCTATTAGACCTCCTAATTAATGCACGCCACTTGCCAACCTATTGATTCTCCATTTCAAATTTCAAATTTCAAAATCACTCTAATTACATTAAATTAATAACATTAGAATAAAAATTAAAATAAAATTAATACAAGTTATAAGGTGATATAGTTTCACGTGTTTATTTAAATCAACGATTATAACTTTATATAATTAACAAATATTTTTTAATTAATATATTATTTAAAATAATTTATGTAAAATAATTGATTAATAATTTTAATTTTTTACTATAAAGTTTAATTAATTTTGTAATCGTGGTTCCTACGGATTATAAACTAGTTTATACTAAAAAAATCCTATTCCAATACCAAAACTAAAAACAATGTCTATATCAAGTGTTCGTAAAATACCTTATTTAAACTAGATATATAAGCAAATCCTGTAATAAGGATAGTTTCCTATTAACCGATTAATCCAACAAGGTGTAGGTGGGTTGGGATGAGGTGTGTTTATTTATATATTTTAGTGTAGGTGGGTTGGGGTCAGGTGTGTGTATTTATATATTTTAGAAAACTTTTCAAAATAGTAGAGTATGGGAAAGAGGGTTGAAATAGGATTAGTTGATAATCAAATTCATTGATGTCTTAAGTAGATTGTGTTATAATCACTTCTTTCATGCATGGTTTATCATGGACTTCAATACAAAATACCCCACTAGAGACACTTCCACCATGAACTCGTTTTCAATTTACATGTGAAGTTTTAATAAACAGTCATACTTTCAAAAAGACAAACATTTTCTTTTTTGTTTCATAAATCATAAAGCATAATAATTAGTTTACGTACAAAGGTTTGAAAGGAAACTCACTTAACAACAACGTAAAATCAACACTCAATTCAAAATAAAAGAGAAATCATAGATAAAGTACATAAAGTAAAAGATCATTAATAAAATCTAAGCTAAACACTCTGCAAGAACTCAAGTGTAAAACGCAAAGTACACATAGATAAGACCAGACCATAATCTATGAACATGAACATGCAAATTTCCAGCAAATATTTGTTTGGTCTGAAAATGAATTCAGACAGATTTTGCTGAAAAAAAAAGCATTGATCTCAATCATCATCTTCATCATCATCCTCATCATCTCCATCATCATCACCACCTTCCTGTAATTATTACAATGCAAAAATTAAAAACCAATACTTACTTTCTTTGATTTGTTTATTGTAGTCAATTGTCTATTTTACCAAAAAAACATTAAAAATACCTGTCCACTTTCCTCATCTACTTCAGACTTTGACTTTTCAGATTCTTCATCATCATCAGCAATGCTATCCTGTTGAGTTATACGTAAATCTTTGTAAATAAACAAGTCATGATGTTTGTTGTTAATTTGTTATTAATTAACATGAAAATATTACCTGTTTCTTGTTGTATGCAGTCATTAGTTTCTCATAATCAATCTTCCTTTTTGCAGCTTTGGCCTCATATGGTGCTTTTTCCTGATAAGAGTAAAAAATAACTAAGTTCCATTTAATTATTTGTGTAAAATTTATACTGTAAAAAAGTTATTTTCCACAAAGACAAAAACTTACAGCTGCAGTAAGGGATTTCCACTTCTCTCCCCCAGCTTTCCCAACCTGTATAAACAGAAAGATAAATAAAATGGAAAAATAAAAAAAGTAAAAAGTAAAAAAACAAACAGCAAGATAATGTAACAAGGATTGTGTAGTACTTACAGCTGAAACAGCTTTCACATCAGGGTTTTCTTTCTTGAATGTCTTTCGGAATTCCTCACTGTAAATGTTATATGATCAATATCAGTAGGAATATAAAGTGTAAAGTTCATTTCAAACACTAAAAAGATGTTTTTTTTTTCTTTTTTTTTTAATGAATACACATACAGGAAGACAAAGAAAGCACTTGGAGGTCTCTTTGGCTTGTTGGGATCTTTAGCTGCTTTCCCAGTCTTAGCTTTGCTTTTGCCAACAGCCTTAGCAGGAGGTGCCTTTCTCTTCCCTACTTTTCTGAAAGATTGAAAAGAGTACATCAATTATCAAGATAATTAGGTATTTGGGAAATTAACTTCATAGAAAAACATGTTGGCTTTTTGCTTTAGAACAATAATTTGAGCATGAAATTAAGAGTGATCTTAACTTGTCATCAACAGGCTTCAAGGTGTCCCTCTTTGCTGCCCCTTTGCCCTTGGCACCCTTCATATCTATAAAGCATCAAAGAGTTTATAAACAAAATTTTGAGAAAGATGTATGTTAGGAAAGTGATTTGAGATTATAAATTTGATAATTGACATTGCATTAGTCCACTTGAAAGAAAAAATGTCTCATTATTAGTCAAATTTCTAAAATAACATTTGATCTGATGGACCTGAAGCATAATGAGATGGAAATTATGCACTTGCGTTATGTTATTCCAAAGCAAATTGAAGAAGGAATAAGCATAAGTCAAAGCACTAAAAGATAACAAGAAGGGTATCAACCTCTCTCATAAAAAACAAATCGAATCGCTTCTAGAAAATAGCTACAGAAACCCTAATTCAATTCGTTGGAGGAAAGAAAATATGAAATTCAAAATCTGAAGTTCAAAAAAACTGAAACATAAACAACAAGACAGAACAAGGAAAATCAACAGATATCGGACCAAAAGCGGAGAAATTCACAAACTTCGAAGCGATTAATACAATAATTAAGCACAAATTGTTCGATTTGAAAAACATTTAAATGAAAATATCACAAACAGAAACAACGAACGATAACAAAAACAGCAAAAATCAAACAAAAAACGGAGCAATTCACCAGCTTCGAAGTGAATAATACAGTAACTACTCGCAAATTGTTCGATTCAAAAGACAATTAAACTCAAATTCACAAAATAAAAAATTGAAGAACAGATCTGAAGAAGGAGATACCTAGAGCGAGAAGTGAGAAACGATCTGTGATCGGTGAAGTGGAAGAGAACAGAAGTGCGAGGAAGGGGCAGAGAACCGGGAGAATGAAGAAGACTTTTACGAAGAGTGACCGGACAAGCCGGTTGACTTGTTCCCGAATTTGTCGCAACGGCTCAATAAAGATCTTCAAAAAGAATACAGGTTACCGGGTGTAGCCGATTTCGGACAAAAGTAGAGGAATCAGTAATCAGTGGTACAAGAATGATATTTTTGCATATTGGACTCCCATGTTTGTACAAGTTTGCATTTTGAGCTTCTATTTATTAATTTCAATTTTCAATCCACTAACTTTTCAAAGGAGAGATTTGTGTTTTTGTACGGTATTACCGGCTTACATTGCTCCTCGTGATTTACTGGCTTATTTTTTTGTGCATGTCTTTCTTTTTCTTTTTCTTTTTTCATTTGGGTTGACATTTTTATAAACAGAGTTACAAAATATCAAAAAGATCATTTAGTGTGGATTATGTTCATCTTTCTGCTTTTTTATGTCGGTTATCATATTTAACATATATACATTCTATAAATTTTGACAAAAATGACAATAATGATTTTACCATGGGTCAAACAAGCCGACATATTTTGATCCGTACCAAAAAGTCTTCATTACTTTAAGTTTTAATTTTTAAAGCCACATTTGGCATTACCCATCCATATTCCCATGATCCCATCTCTAGTAATTTTAAGACAAAATAACTTGTTTGGTCCATAATATCTAAGGTTTATTGCAATGTTCATTTTGTTACGAGCTTTGTTCATTGTTGTAAGATCGGGTCCATATTACAAACTATATTTGCAAGGTTAGTCCCTTGAACTGACGCCCATTACTTCGAATCCGTCAAGAACGCTCGTGTGGCATGCATATGAAGGTATTTTCGTAATTTTACCCATGACACTCTTTAGTGTTTGCCCATATTTCTTGAGGCTGTTTAAAGGACCAAAATGTCTAATAGAAGCAAATAAATTCATCGAATTGCTAACTCACATATTATCCAAATGTTAACCTAAATGCAACCCATATACCGACATGAATGTAATCTGTATGCTAACATAAATATAATTCAAATGGTAAGGATAATGTAATCCAAAGAAAATAGAGAGAAATGTGATGTCTCTAAACACTTTAAATCAAATGACGATCATAGTAACTTGAAACAAGTCATGAAACTACAAACTTTAAACCAATTAAGAGAAGCAAGATATATATATATATATATATATATATATATATATATATATATATATATATATATATATATATATTTATATATATATATATATATATATATATATATAGGTCGGGCTAGGTTATAATGTGGATCAACAACTATTGTGCGGACGTGTGAACAGTTCTTTTCTATAAGATCTATGAGAATTACTAAGGTGTTTATTTTTTTGAAGCAAAAATCCATAAAGTCTGCGGACCACCTGTCACACCCCCAAACCGAATTGGCGGAAACATTCAGGGGTGGAGGACGTCATGTACAGTATTATAACAATGCATAATAGTAAATCAAGCAACAAGATTCATTGCATTAAATAGTATAGTTAATACAAGTGTGTTCTTTATAAGGTTTAAATGACACCAAAAATGAATGTAACAAAAGAATAAGACGAGTCTTGAATTCCGCTCCGTCTTCTCAAAAGCTAAACGAGTGTACCTGTCTTACTGGTTTCCTGAGAATACAAGTTATTTTGAAAGAGAGCGTCAACATATAAATGTTGGTGAGATCATAAGTATTTAATGTCATTATGTTGCATTTGTTTTACAGAAATGATTGTATTTGTATCATGAAAATGTTTGTTTACTTACCCAGAAAATCCTATATTTTCTGCTTATAATGAAATGTAGTCTTCTACCAAGACCCGACTGTTTGTACATTTGTTCTCTTAAAATAATGAAAATGAAGTGTTTGTATTAGTTAAAATATTCTACTGATAGTTTTACTGCCTTATAACCGAGTTGGTTAATTTAGGATTAAAATGTGATTGAAGTTATAACCATACTTGATCGACCTAGTATAAACACACGACGCTCTTCAGACGTCGAACATGTATGACATTTGTTCACCCGTAGACTTGCAGGTCCCACTGTAGCTAGCAGCGAGGTGTGGGATGGTCAATCCCGTATAGATCTATACATAAACTCACGCTCTCCCTCTAGGAGACTCTGGTTACAAAACGTGACACATCAAGTGTATTGCTGTGCCAGGAAGTAGTATCTCACATTTTAGTTATCATGTACATGTATAGTGTGTATATTCTTTCTGTTTCTGGTATATGTGTGTGTGTGTTCCTTTTGTAAGTGTATATGTTCCGTTTGTAAATGTATATGTATAGTATTACTTCTTGTCCTTGTATATGTATATGTATGATCTCTAAACTATCCCTATTATAGTTTACTAGTATGTTTGTTGTATAACTGACTTGTTGGAAAGACTAAATTTTTAAGCATAAACAATTAAGTTAAGTATAACCTTGAGAATGAGATTTAATATCCATATAAGTATTTAGTATGTATAATTATAAGTTAATTAACATTCGGACAAGTGAATCCTACCCTAAGCCCACTACCAAACAAGGAACAGGAGTCAAGGTCATTAACATTAGTCCTAAGTTCATTAAAGCATATTTATACACAAATATCTATATGAATATGGTTTTGAAAATAAAAGTGTAACACCGTAAATTTCAAAACAATTTTTCACTTTTTAAAATATAATTTCATTCATAAATATTCTCGAATCCCAATGTATCACATATCAAATCCATAAAAACACATCCCAAGATCATAATGTATAAAACTCCAATAGTGTGTACTGATCATGTCGGCGCCTTCCCGCGATCCTCACTGGTACCTGAAACACATAACACAAAACACTGTAAGCATAAATGCTTAGTGAGTTCCCCAAAATACCACAAACAACACATATTAACCACTCGAGGCTATAACTCTGTTTGACCCTCTGGTCAATGTGTCTCAGTGGGACCCTCCATTCCCATAACTCTGTGGGCCCTCTGGCCCTAACTCTGTGGACCTTCCGGTCCTAACTCTGTAAACTCTATAACATACATAGCATAAATCGCATAGAATTCACATCATGCAAAAGCATACAAAATACTCTGCCACATAACCCTAATTACCACCCTAGGTAAAGTATAGTGAGAAGACTCACCTCGAGTAACTCGGTAAACCTCGAACTCTGAAATACTGCACTAGCCTTCACCTAATCACATAAATAAATTCTCTAATTAATACAACTTCTAAAGGCTAGGCCAATTCCTCTCTATAAGTTCTCTAAGAAGGGTAAAAGACCATTCTGCCCCTCTAATGGCTCATAAGTCCAAACACTGACTAATCCCTAAAAGTCAACAGAAGTCAACAGTCAACATTGACCAGACTCGCCGAGTGCACTAGAGTGACTCGGCGAGTACATGCATGCCTCCTCGTCCCTGGTCCTCACTTGACTCACTGGGTCAACCCTATACTCCCCGGGTCGTTACAGATCGCGAGTCACGGGGCAACCCGACTCGACTCGTCGAGTCCCTTATGGACTCGGCGAGTTCCTCCCATGAAAACTCTCAAAAGATCTCTTGAGGTCAGATCTGCTTCACCAAACAGTAGATCCATCCTTCTAACATTCAAAAGTCACGTAAAGGTGCAACCTTTACGTGCATGCAACCCATATCAAGCCTCAAATGGAGAAATATCACTAGAAATGGCAACCTAGTCTCCAATTGCTTATTTGCTTGCAAAAAAAGCTAGAAGGTAGTGACTCTATGGACCTCTCAAGGTCCAGATCTGATATCATCAACACAAAGGGGACCACATACTCACTAGATTTGATAAAAAGGGAGGTAAAAACCCTAAAATCATGAAATCTATCATATCAATACGAAATAGAAGGGATTATACCTCCAGAGACAATATCTCAAGATGATTAGCTCCAATCCAAGCTCCCTTCACGATCTAGATGGATCCTCTCTTCTTTCTCTAGCAAAAATCACCCCAAAATGAAGATTATAAACTCTTTCTTGCACTCAAGCCTTCCTCACTCTCTCTAGGGTTTCTCTGGTACAAGGTGGCCTCAAATGACGGCCATAAGGGCCTTTAAATAGGGCACAAGCCTCGAAAATTAGGGCTTCATTTAACAGCGCGGACTCGCCGAGTCCACGCATGGACTCGCCGAGTCCCTTCATTAAATCCAGGCTGGCAGAAGCGCGATTCCACTCGGCGAGTCTGAGCGCCTACTCGCCGAGTCCCTTTCTAAAATTCAACAAAATACTTAAAATAAGATACCTGGGTATCCGGATGTTACAATTCTCCCCCACTAGAATCAGACTTCGCCCTCGAAGTCCTGCTCGGCAAACAACTCTGGATGCTGCTCCCGTATCTCCGACTCCAGCTCCCAGGTCAGCTCGGACCCCTTCCGATGTTGCCACTGGACTTGCACCAGTGACACCTCCTTGTTCCTCAGAACCTTGATCTTCCGATCCCGAATTGCGATTGGCCTCTCCGCATAATTCAGGCTCGCATCCACCTGAATATCCTCCAGTGGCACCACTGCCGACTCATGGGGTATACACTTCCTCAACTGAGACACGTGGAAGGTATCATGAATATGGCTCAACTCCGCAGGTAGCTCCAACCGATATGCTACCCTGCCCACCCTCGCGGTCACCCTGAACGGACCGATGTACCGGGGCCCCAGCTTGCCCCTCTTCCTGAATCGGATCACTCCTTTCCAAGGAGATACCTTTAGGAGTACGAAGTCTCCCACCTGGAACTCAAGATCGGATCGTCGCCTATCCGCGTAACTCTTCTGACGACTTTGGGCCGTCAGTAACCTCTGTCTAACCTGATGTATCTGCTCTGTCGTCCGAAGCACTATCTCAGTGCTACCTATCACACGCTGCCCTACCTCTCCCCAGCAAATGGGAGTCCGACACCTCCTCCCATACAACAACTCGAAGGGAGGCATACCAATACTCGAATGGTGGCTGTTGTTGTAGGAAAACTCAGCCAACGGCAGAAACGTGTCCCAACTTCCTCCGAAGTCTAACACACATGCTCGGAGCATGTCCTCGAGCGTTTGAATCGTCCGCTCACTCTGTCCGTCCGTCTGGGGGTGGTAGGCGGTACTGAAATGCAATCTCGTACCCAACTCCTCGTGGAACTTCTTCCAGAACCTGGAAGTGAAACGTACATCTCGATCTGACACAATCGAGATCGGTACTCCATGACGCGATACCACCTCACGCACATACGACTCTGCCAACCTCTCAGCAGAAGAGCTCTCACTGATGGCAAGAAAATGCGCGCTCTTCGTCAGCCAATCGACGATCACCCAAATTGCATCGACACCCCTCGCGGTCCTCGGTAATTTGGTGATGAAATCAATGGAAATATGCTCCCACTTCCACTGGGGAATATCAAGCGGCTGCAACTTGCCATGCGGACGCTGGTGCTCGGCCTTAACCTTGCGACAGGTCAAGCACCTCTCCACAAACCACGCGACATCCCTCTTCATACAGGGCCACCAATAATCTTTCTTCAGGTCCAAATACATCTTAGTGGCCCCGGGATGGATCGAGAACCTCGATCTGTGCGCCTCCTCCATCAAAGTGATGCGCGTCCCGCCCGTATACGGCACCCAAACCCGACCCTGAAAGGTCATAAGCCCACGGCTATCGGTAACGAACTCAGGTGCCTGCCCAATCACCCGCTCCCTCTTGCGGTTCTCCGGTCTCACAGCCTCTGCCTGGGCGTCCCGAATGGTGTCCAGCACCGGATTCATCACTGTCAATCTCAAGCAAACATCTCGTATCGGGGCACTCTCCGCCCTACGGCTCTGGGCATCAGCTACAACGTTAGCTTTGCCCGGGTGGTACAGGATCTCACAATCGTAATCCTTTACCACGTCCAACCATCTCCTCTGGCGCATATTCAGGTTGGGCTGATCCATCAAATACTTCAAGCTCTTGTGGTCCGTGTATATGGTACACCGAACCCCATACAGATAGTGACGCCAGATCTTAAGAGCGAACACCACAGCCCCCAACTCCAGGTCATGAGTGGGATACCTCGTCTCATGAGGCTTCAGCTGTCTCGATGCGTATGCTATCACATGCCCCCTCTGCATAAGCACTGCACCCAACCCTGATATCGATGCGTCACAATACACCACAAAATCCTCCATTCCTTCTGGAAGGGATAACACCGGGGCTTCGCACAACCTCTGGCGAAGAGTCTCAAACGAGACCTGCTGCTCAGGACCCCACGAAAAAGTAACGCCCTTCCGGGTCAACCTGGTGAGAGGCACGACGATCTTGGAGAAATCTTTAATAGATCTCCTATAATAGCCGGCCAACCCAGAAAACTCCTGATCTCGGTGGGGGACCTCGGCACCTCCCAACTCATTACCGCCTCAATCTTGGCCGGATCGACCAATATCCCATTCTGATTAACGAGATGTCCTAGGAACTGGACCTCTCGCAACCAGAAATCACACTTGGAGAATTTGGCGTAAAGCCTCTCCGATCTCAGAACTCCGAGGATCTCCCTCAAATGCTCCTCATGGTGCTCTCTGGATCTCGAATACACCAATATGTCATCGATGAACACGATCACCGATCGATCCAACATCGGTCTGCACACCCTGTTCATGAGATCCATGAATGCTGCTGGTGTATTGGTGAGCCCGAAGGGCATCACCACGAACTCGTAATGCCCATAACGAGTCCTGAACGCCGTCTTCTGGATATCCTCATCTCGCACTCTCATATGATGATATCCAGACCTCAGATCAATCTTGGAGCACCAAGACGCTCCCTGCAACTGATCGAACAGATCATCGATCCTCGGCAATGGGTGACGGTTCTTGACCGTTAACTTGTTCAACTCCCGGTAGTCAATGCACATCCAGTGTGAACCATCCTTTTTCTTGACAAAAAGGATCGGCGCTCCCCACGGCGAGCTACTCGGCCGTATAAACCCCTTTCCCAGCAGCTCCTGAAGCTGCGAGGATAACTCCTGCATCTCTGGAGGTGCAAGGCGATAGGGCGCCTTGGCGATAGGCGCTGCCCCCGGAACCAAATCGATACGGAACTCCACCTGCCTATCGGGAGGCACACCCGGCAACTCCTCGGGGAAAACATCCGGGAACTCACGCACTATCGGGACCTCATCGACCAACCTCGGTCTCTCTGCACCTACTCTCGTATCCACCACATAAGCCATAAACCCACCACAGCCCTGCTGTAGACTCTGCCTCGCTCTTGCAGCTGAACAAAATGCCGACCCAGAACGGGTACCCTCGCCATAAACTGTAAGAACTCCCCCACTAGGGTCTCGTATAGTCACCAGATGTCGCTCGCAGTCGATAACCGCTCCAAATCTGCTCAACCAGTCCATGCCCACGATGACATAGACATCTCCCATAGCAATCGGGACCAAATCAATCGGAAACTCAACGCCGAAGATCTCGAGTACACATCCTCGAATCACATCAGTGGCATACACTGCTCTCTCGTCAGCTATGGAAACTCGCAAAGGTCGACTCAACGCCTCTCGACGAGTACTGATGTGCTGACTAAAGGCTAACGATACAAAAGACCGACTCGCACCGGAGTCAAATAACACCAAAGCAGGTACATAACACACAAGAAATGTACCTAAGCATAACACAATATAAGCATAACACCACAACCCAAAATAAGTAGATGAAAGAATACATACCATCCACGACATCGGGCGCTGCGCGGACCTCCTCCGCTGTTAACTGGAAGGCTCTCCCGCGAGCCTTTGGCGCCTCGGCCTTCACTGGCCGACTTTCCGTAGCTCGCATGGCAGCAGGGACAGATCCCTGAGAAGCTCCCTGAGCTGACCCTCGCAACTGCGGACACTCTGCCTTCCGGTGTCCGGTCTGGTTGCAGTGAAAACAAACTGCAAACCCCTTAGGGCAATCCTTGGCCATGTGCCCCTCCTTGCCACACTTGTAGCAAGACCCTGCTCTACAAACTCCCTCGTGACCCTTGCCGCACTTGGCACAAGTGCGGCCCTTCTGGTTCCCTGATCTCGAATCGGCGGGCTTGGCCCGCTTGGCTGCCGGCTGGGACTGTGCCGGTCGCCGATCTCTCCCCGGAGACTCCGCCTCCTCTCTAGCCTGAGTCTCTAGCTCTATCTCCCTCTTCCGGGAATTTGCCTGAAGCTCAGCAAATGTCCGGTATGACGAGTTCGCCACGAACTCTCGTATGTCCCTCCTCAGAATACTCAGATACCGACTCATACGTGCCTGCTCGGTAGACACGTGCTTAGGGAAAAACATCGCCCTCTCATGGAACATCCTGGTGATCACAGTAACGGACTCAGTACCCTGCTTGAGGGTCAGAAACTCCTGGGCCAAATGTTCCCTCTCCACCGGGGGAACGTACTCATCACGAAACATAGCGGTGAACCTCTCCTAGGTCACTGCGACAGACTCTGCAGGTGTGTAGTGCGCTGTCACAAACTTCCACCAGTCCTTCGCTCCCAAGCGAAGTTGGTTCAGTGCGAACCGTACTCTCAGATGCTCCGGATAAGAACACGTATAAAAGCATCCCTCAATATCAGAAACCCATCTCATCGCAGCAATCGGATCCTGCGTCCCATCAAACTCTGGTGGCTTCGTGTTGCTGAACTCTCGGTACAGCAACGAGTCACCCCCCTGCGGCCTGGCAGCAGCGACGGCTACGATGGCCGCAACAACAGCAGCCACAGTGAGAGCAGCGTACCGCTCATCAAAAGTCTCGATCAACGTGGTCTTGATAGACCCGAACATCTCTGGTATCTCAGCTCGGATGGCCGCGGCCACCTCCTCGTGAATCAACCTACGGATCTCCTCATCACTGGTACCACTGCCCCCTGGGTGATGGCGCGTCCCAACCATGATGTCTCTGAAATATAACACAAAAGGAATCAGAGACTCGCTCGAGTATATTCGCACTCGATACTCGACCCTACTTGCTCTCTTAGTACCCAAAGGATTCTTACTTAGAGTGCGCACTGCTCCGGTGTCTTCAGTAGTACGGGCCCTATACTACCGTCCACACCGCATCAGTATTCACCCTAAGTCCTCCTCCTTGGATCCCAGGTCACCAGTACTCCATATCTCACTAAACTCAGGCTACTCTCTAGTAAACCACTCATAAGTTCCTCGCTGCTACCTACTTACTCTCGAAGCATCTCATAGTAGCAGTAACTCCTAAGCTAAGGCATCACAGATCAGGCCACTCTAGTCCTAATAGTAATACCTAGCCTACTCTAGCATGCATATCATATCATAACACATCTTATAACACATAATATAAGGGTATTTTGGGAAATCACCGTTCAGGCGCTAGCTAATCGTACACACTGCTCTGCTCTGCTCTTTTCAAAATCTTTTTACTCTTTTAGAAAATTTGTTTATTTTATGAAAACTTTCTCAATTCCTCAGTTTGAGTTCAGATTCATCCGAAGATGCACCCGAATCCCTTAAACCAAGGCTCTGATACCAACTTGTAACACCGTAAATTTCAAAACAATTTTTCACTTTTTAAAATATAATTTCATTCATAAATATTCTCGAATCCCAATGTATCACATATCAAATCCATAAAAACACATCCCAAGATCATAATGTATAAAACTCCAATAGTGTGTACTGATCATGCCGGCGCCTTCCCGCGATCCTCACTGGTACCTGAAACACATAACACAAAACACTGTAAGCATAAATGCTTAGTGAGTTCCCCAAAATACCACAAACAACACATATTAGCCACTCGAGGCTATAACTCTGTTTGACCCTCTGGTCAATGTGTCTCAGTGGGACCCTCCATTCCCATAACTCTGTGGGCCCTCTGGCCCTAACTCTGTGGACCTTCCGGTCCTAACTCTATAAACTCTATAACATACATAACATAAATCACATAGAATTCACATCATGCAAAAGCATACAAAATACTCGGCCACATAACCCTAATTACCACCCTAGGTAAAGTATAGTGAGAAGACTCACCTCGAGTAACTCGGTAAACCTCGAACTCTGAAATACTGCACTAGCCTTCACCTAATCACATAAATAAATTCTCTAATTAATACAACTTCTAAAGGCTAGGCAAATTCCTCTCTATAAGTTCTCTAAGAAGGGTAAAAGACCATTCTGCCCCTCTAATGGCTCATAAGTCCAAACACTGACTAATCCCTAAAAGTCAACAGAAGTCAACAGTCAACATTGACCAGACTCGCCGAGTGCACTAGAGTGACTCGGCGAGTACATGACTGCCTCCTCGTCCCTGGTCCTCACTTGACTCACTGGGTCAACCCTATACTCCCCGGGTCGTTACAGATCGCGAATCACGGGGTAACCCGACTCGACTCGTCGAGTCCCTTATGGACTCGGCGAGTTCCTCCCATGAAAACTCTCAAAAGATCTCTTGAGGTCAGATCTGCTTCACCAAACAGTAGATCCATCCTTCTAACATTCAAAAGTCACGTAAAGGTGCAACCTTTACGTGCATGCAGCCCATATCAAGCCTCAAATGGAGAAATATCACTAGAAATGGCAACCTAGTCTCCAATTGCTTATTTGCTTGCAAAAAAAGCTAGAAGGTAGTGACTCTATGGACCTCTCAAGGTCCAGATCTGATATCATCAACACAAAGGGGACCTCATACTCACTAGATCTTATAAAAAAGGGAGGTAAAAACCCTAAAATCATGAAATCTATCATATCAATACGAAATAGAAGGGCTTATACCTCCAGAGACAATATCTCAAGATGATTAGCTCCAATCCAAGCTCCCTTCACGATCTAGATGGATCCTCTCTTCTTTCTCTAGCAAAAATCACCCCAAAATGAAGATTATAAGCCCTTTCTTGCACTCAAGCCTTCCTCACTCTCTCTAGGGTTTCTCTGGTACAAGGTGGCCTCAAATGACGGCCATAAGGGCCTTTAAATAGGGCACAAGCCCCGAAAATTAGGGCTTCATTTAACAGCGTGGACTCGCCGAGTCCACGCATGGACTCGCCGAGTCCCTTCATTAAATCCAGGCTGGCAGAAGCGCGATTCCACTCGGCGAGTCTGAGCGCCTACTCGCCGAGTCCCTTTCTAAAATTCAACAAAATACTTAAAATAAGATACCTGGGTATCCGGATGTTACAAAAAGAGTTATTAAGTAGTTTGAAAAGAGTTTTGAAATGAAGTTTAACAATGTTTGAAAATAGTAAAATCCTTTTGTTTGTAGGTAATCAAAATGTATAAACAAACACAATATCATTGTGTTTCAACTTGTATCCCCCCCCCCCTAAAAAGCATTTAAAACATGTAAAAGGTTGATTATAGGGGTATGAACTCACCTGTTAGTGAGTGATTGCTATGAAAGATAGATATAGGATGCTTGAGTTCACAAATGAAGTCCCGAAGCACCAATGGATCCTATATAGCATATAATAACATATATATTCATACAATTAGTGTCTATAACAACTCATATGCATAGCAAACAGCCTTAGGAAGTAGGAATCACTTGCAATAAGGTGTTGGAATCGAAACTAGAAGGCTGAAAGGTGATCACGGCCAAACAAGGGGGAGTTCATGGCCTTAGGGTGGTTCACGGCCCAAGATCTTATGAAGGGTTCATGGCCCTTGATGAAGGGTTCACGGCCAGAACCCTTGAAGATCTTGAAGATGGTGGTGAAAAGTGATGTAACAAAGCTAGAATAAAGGGGTTTCTACGCATGAACAAGTAAAGGGATAGATACTTACGTTTTTGGGGTGAAATGAGAGCCTTTGTTGGATGATACTTGAGAGAACTTGAGAGGTTTTCGGCCAAGGATGGAAGAAATGAGGAATAAATGAAAGAAATGCATATATATGGAGAGGGGTTCA
This sequence comes from Lactuca virosa, assembly GCF_052849685.1. Lineage (NCBI taxonomy): Eukaryota > Viridiplantae > Streptophyta > Magnoliopsida > Asterales > Asteraceae > Lactuca > Lactuca virosa. The sequence continues at coordinate 91,394,924 of NC_136434.1, forward strand.
CGACCAAACATGGGTTCACGGCCGTGAACACCCTTTGATGAGTTTTCAGGTTCGATTGCATTCCTCTAATCCCAAGCTAACACTTCTCAACATCCAATCCTTAAGTGTACTAAGCTTAGAGACTTCTCAACATCCAACCCTAAACATAGTAAAGCGATAGCAGAAACAAGTCTGACTTTTGATTGATTGGATTGACTTACCGATAGAGATTTCGGGTTGTCACACCACCTCTGCAACCCTCTGCAGTAGAAGAGGTGGACCAAACGGCTGCAAACTGTAATAAGAAGCGTGTTTGTTTTTTTAACATCTGCATGCTGCTACAGATATTAAAAAATTAAAATAAACTGATTTTATAATCCGAAAATAGTTTTTTAATACCGAAAATTTAATAATGTATGACATTTCGGCAAGAATTTATGATATTTCAGCAAAAAATAATGATATTTTAACAAAAAATAAAGATATTTTAGCATAAAATAATTATATCTCATCAACAAATTATTATTATTCTATATAAAAAAAATTCAACAAGAATAAACAAAAAAAAACGAAAAAAAATGTGAAATAAGATTTCAGCAATATATAATCAATATTTTAGCAAGAAAAAAAAAGAAAAAGAAGAGGTTGGAAGAGGTAGGAAGAGGCAAAACAAGTGCTGCGCCAAGAAGAACACGCGCAGAGGTTTTTGAATGCGAAGACTTCTGAAAAACAAACAGCTACGAGATGAAAAGTGTTTCGCGTATGCTGCGCCGCGCAGCAATAAGAGGTCTGAAGAGGTTTTTTCCAAAAAACAAATAGCACCTAAGAGAATATATTGTTTAGTAACGTGAATACATTCAACCTTACATAACTATCGTTATTTTCATGCATTCTCATTAATTCTTATTCATTTTTGTTCTCACACATCGTTTTTCACTAATTTTCGTTCTTACAGAATACGACTCAATAAACATTCTGACTGAATGGAAATAATAATAAAAAAAAGTCTATAATAACCTTATAGACGATTTAATTAGTGAGAATGTGTGATAATGACAATAGTTATGTAACATTGAACGTATTCACATGATCAAACAACATATTTTCTTTGTCATTCTCGCAGAATAGCACTGTCCACACGTCCGCACAATAGATGTCAATCCACAATGATGCATCTTTATGTTGAAGATCTTGTCATAGTCGCTATAACATCATCTTTCGGGGCCTATGAACCCTAGTATTTAAGTGAGTTATAAATAAAACTAGGGCTAAACTGGTAATTTTGATAAAAACCTAGTGTTGACCAAGATTTATCTTGACTAACTATAGTAGGTACCTTATTGATAAAAACTTTGTTGGGGAGGGACTAGTAATGAGAATATAAAAAAGGGCTAGCTAAGTTAAGTTTATATTGGAGCTAATATGGGAAATGAAGGAAGTTAGGGGGTTAGTTGTTAATAGTGGGAAGATTATAATTGATGGATTTTCTATGTTACAAAACAACATATTTACGAAGCGGAATCATAAAACCATTTTATGGGCATATGCAACCTAGAGATCAACGAGATTTTTTCATTAGGGCAACATACTATGAAACTAAAGAACTAATCTATTAATTTAGAAAATCGATTAGATTAGAAACACATACGTGTTGTTATAATCGAATATAACAAGTCTTGAAACTTCGATCCTTCCATGGAATGCAATCACCAATAGTATGGATGCTTCTAATAATTCACACCCAATACCATATAAACCCTAGGAACGAAATAGCAGAGAGGGGGAGGGGGAGGATGAAATCCAATTTCTACTTGTGTATGACTAGGGATCGGATTTTGCTATGGTTATGGTCCCTATTTATAGCTTGTAGATCTCCGGGATAAACTATGATTTGAATAATTAAATAATATAATTTAATCGATTCAAAGCAGTTATCCCTATCAGTTATAGGAGGTTTCCAGAATCATTCTGGAACCCCATTAGAAACCATCCAAGCTAGGGAGGTTCTAGAAATTCCTCACTTGCTCAACAATTAAACAATTGCAATTCAACACTTGTACCTTTAATTATTCTAGTTAAAAATTAAATTCCAATTAATTTTGATTAATTTAAAATTAATTATTATATTTTCTAATTAATTTATTAATCATATAATAAATTAACAAACCATTTCCTCACTCTCTAAAATTTGTTTATAGTTATTTCTAATTATTATGGGCAATCCAAAAAGGACTTTGCTTTTATGCCATAAAGTTATATGAATTTAGTTATGACCTTAGACACCTAATACAATAGTTTCCCATTTGGATGAGTCATCAACTACAACTGCAAGCATATAATTTAAATAACCAGCAAAGTGTGCTTTCTAAAGCCACTGCCAAATTCTGATTCATATCAAACATTGGCCCTAAGATAAGTGATCAACTATTCCTTTGTTCTACTAGATATCGTATGGATACGAGACATGGATACAAATCAATCTCATAGTCTAAGATTTTGTTTCCCGGTTTTCGATTTATGATGACTTTATTAGACTATGTATCGAACACGTCAATTTAGTCCAGGTTGGACCCATACTATAATGTCAACATCAAATCACTGAGGAGCCCAAAGATATCGCTTTTACTTTAAACGAAAAATGAACGAATAAACTTTGACTACATAATTATAATCTTTACTCTTCGTGTTATACATGGAAGTACATTTTATAACATCTAGTTATAGATTCCTTAATGTAATACCAATGCACAACAAATTTATAAGCTATAACTTATATATATTTGTTTGAAGAATAGAATATATTATTGTCTTAGAATTACTTGTGATAAAATCTATGAAGTAATCTCTAATCGCGGGTTTAACCAATACTTAAAATCTATATTTAAGAACTCATGAGTATAGCAACAATCTCTATGCCATGTCCAATCACTATGGACAATTTACTAATACTCCATGACAATCTTAAATCACTACTTACTCCCAAAAGTATGACTGAATGTGTGCTTTGAATAATTTAATACTCAGGAAGTAAACATGCAAAACGAAATAAAAGAATAAATAATTAAAGATACTAGTTCACAAACTCATAAATAAATCTCTATTATTTAATCACCAAAAACCATTATAATTTATTTTGTTACATTGTTTCAAACTATCAACTAACCATTAAAACTAAAATCATCTCTTAACCTAATGATCTTATCATGCTCGAAGTGCTTGTTCTTGCATAACGCCTTTGTAAAAGGATCAACAGGATTATCCTACGATGATACTTGATTCACCGCGAGGTCGCCATCTTTAACTCTATGTCAGACGTAATGGTATTTCCTTAAAACGTGCCTAGAACTCCCATGATCCTTTGGTTCTTTTAATAAAGCAACCGCATCTTCATTGTTAAAAAAAATTCTATGGGTTCTTGGATTGATGGAACAACTCCAAGATCACCAATGAAATTCTCTAGCTAAGTCGCTTCCTTTTCCCCCCTCGCTTGCCGCTCCACTATTCTGTAGGAATACTCAGCCGGATTGTGAACAAAAGTTGTCTTTATCCATTTGAAAGATGACATCACTATAACCACTCACTCTTAACTCGTCCTCGCCATCGAAAACTAAGAACATTTATATGGTTCTCCTCAAATACTTAAGAATATTATTTACTATTGTCCAATGAATTCCGCCAGGATTATCCTGATATCGACTAACCATGCTCAAGGCATAATACACATCAGGATGAGTACAAGTCATAGCATACATGATAGATCTAATAGCTAAAGTGTATGGGACTCGACTCATAGTATCTATTTCTTTATCACCACTGGGACATTGAGTCTTACTCAATTTAACAGTGTGATATATGGGCAAGTCCCCTTTCTTGGAATTCTCCATATTAAAATGTTTCAATATTTTATCCAAATATGTACTCTGGCTAAGTCCTATTAGACGTTTCTTTCTATCCTTATAAATCCTTATTCCAAGAATGTGCATCACCTCTCCTAGGTCCTTCATAGCAAAACATTTCCCAAGCCAAAATTTCACATCTCGAAAAGTTAAGACGTCGTTTCCTATAAGGAGTATGTCATGAACATACAAAACTAGAAAGGTTACGATGCTCCCACTAGCTTTGACATATACGCATGACTCATCTTCACTTCTAGAAAATACAAACTCTTTGACTTTCTCATAGGAACAAAGATTCCAACTACGAGATGTTTGTTTAAGTCCATAAATCAACTTATCAAGCTTGCATACTTTATTAGGATATCTGGCATGTTCAAATCTTCTAAGGAGTCATATAGATGTCCTCAATAAAATTCTCGTTTAGGAAAGCAGTTTTAACATCCATTTGTCATACCTCATAACGTAAAAGGCAACTATGGCAAGCATTATCCTAATTAATTTGATCTTAGCTACTGGTGAGAAGTTCTCATCAGAGTCAATCCCTTGGGTTTGAGTATAACCCTTCACCACCAACCTAGCCTTGAAAATGTGTACATTCCCTTCCATGTCAGTCATGTTCTTGAAGATCCATTTAGAGCCCACTGTCTTTAGACCGGGTGTAGGATCAACCAAATTCTAAAGTTGGTTATCGTACATGGATTGAATCTCATTATGCATGGCCTATTTCCATTTAGCATCCTCAAGGCCTGCCATCGTTTCCTTGTAATTAGTTGGCTCATCCAAATTTACTATTATTTTATCACTAATAAACGCGTCCCCATCCGCAGTTATATGCAATCCTTAATACTCGGGTGGCATACTAACTCTACTAGATCGATGAAGAGGTAATGAACTATCAGTAGGCACAACATGTATTTCATCCTTAGGTTGAGCGCTAGTGTCAATCAAATTTTCCTCATCAGTTGACTCTTGAATTTATTTAAGATTAATTGCACTCCTAGTGTCCTCTTTGAATATGACCTCTCTCTCATGAAAGAATCCCCTACGAGCTACAAAGACCTAATTTTCACTTGGTCTGTAGAACAAGTATCCAAAGGACTTTTGTGGATAACCAATGAATATACACCTCTCAACTCTAGGCAGTTTATCTTGGATTTCACGCATAAAGGGAGTCTCACAACCCCAAAGCTTGATATGTGAAAGCAATAGAGGTTTTCCACTCCACATCTCATGAGATGTTTTGGAAACCATTTTGATGGGAACAAGATTTAGGATATGTGCGGCGGTGATCTCTGCCACAGTCTCAGTAGCCTGGCGGAGATCCAGAAACTCTCGCGCCAACTGCTGCACCTCAATCGCCGGAGAAAACTCAGCCCGAAACTTGGTCGAGAAGTCATCCCATGACATAGCATCAACTGTTGGATATAGTGTCTAAGTCCATAACTATATTTGGTATGTACTTGACCCGACCCGACATGGTCCATTTGGGTTGCACTTCACCCGAACAATTTATGGATAATCGTTTGAGAATAGTATAAGTTATGATTTATTAATATATTATAAGTCCTAATATATTAATATAAAATCATATTATTTAATTAGTATTGATCTATAATTAATCTAGAATTAATTTAGAGATCAAAAGTATGACTAATTAAATATGGGCTCTTGTATTTATATAGTGTGGGCTAATGCTTATTTGGAATGGGCTAGGCTTGCATGGAAAGTCCATGGATACTCCATGGAGCTTTAACCCATGGATCTCATGGAAATGAAAAGACATGGGTATTAGGGTTTACATGAATGTAACCCTAATCCACCACACTATATAAAGGAGGCTTTGGTTCTTGAAATCACACGAGTTGTGGTGAGTAATGTAAGAGGGTCGATTTCAAGAAAGGTGATTACTATTCTCTCAAAGTTCCAAGTTTGTGGTGATTTGTGATTTCCATTTGAGGCATCCACACTATTGGTGCTAGGCTCTAAAACTCCAAGCAATCAACTACAACTACAAGGTAAGTAATTCTACCAGCTTTATTTGATTCAAGTTCCCCATGCCATGCTAGATAGGATAAGAACCTTGGAAAAATAATTATTTGCATGTATCATAGTCAAACATAGATCCAAGGTTTCTAGGGTTGCATGTACACCATAGGAGTGTTAGAATGCTCAAAAACCCATCAGTGGTATCAGAGCCTGGTTTGTTTATTTGATACTTGATGCAAAAAAAAAACTTGAAAATCGAGGTTTTGTTCAAAAGCTCGTATCAAAATTTCAAGTTTTGTATATGTACTTACGATTCTTGAAATTTTTGATATGAACATTCATAAACATATGAGTTTAGAAGATCATAGAAATTATGTGCTAATAATTGATTAGATTAATTCTTGATATTTATGTGTTTTAATGGAGTCCATAACTAGTTCTTAAGTTATGGATAACCAAAAGTCACATTTATAAATAACCATTAAAAGAACACATAGGTTACAAAAAATGAAGAGTCTTCATTTTTAATAACCATTAACTCATAAGTTATGAGAAATGAAAAGTTTTGAAAGTTTACAAAACTTGCCCTCAAGTTTTGGAACATGTAAAGTCATATTAAAAACTTTAGCTCCATCCCCTAGAATTTTAAAAGTTAAAATTCAACCCTTATACTTTATAATATTATAAGTTTAATAATATTTATATATGTATAAGATCAAGTCGTCTTACCGCTAGTACGCCTCATTCACGAAGCCGGTCTATAAGGGGGGTATAAGGTTGTTGCCTATAAAATGGCAACTTAATGGGTGTCCACTCTCACCCACCGCTTCCTTGATCGGTGGAGGGTCGTTAGCCGAACGGGTAGGACAAGGACTTATAAATTCTCATTAAAAGTATAATGATAATACTAAAGTAACTAAACTTTATTGAATTCCCAATCTTAGTTATTTTAGGAAAATGTGAATAAGGTGCTAATCCATGAAATTACACTTTACCCTTTGTTTAAGTCGTTAGTGGAGCGTGTGTGGTTAACCGGCACACTAACTTGAACTTAACAAGGTAGGTAAAGGGTGACTTAATGTTTATCATAGTATCGATGGAGCGTGTGTGGTTAACTGGCACATCGATTGAGGGGTAATACATTAAGGGTACCAAGTAATTTGCATGGTTACTTCACACCTTGTTTTGTGATCCTCGGCATCCCAGTCACAAAACTTGAAGGGCACACTCGAGATTGAAACATGCCATTGAAGAAAGTTCAATGAATCTTAAAGAATCTAGGAGTTTCTAAACAAATTAAAACCTAATTAAATATTTCGTTTTTCATGGTGGAAATTGGTGAATCGTCATTCACCTACCTTCAAATATCTTATAGCTTAGATTACGGCATCCCTCTTCTAAGTTATAAAATATTGTGTTGGGTCCTAGCCTTAATATTACATTTGGGTGTTTTGTTAAGGACTATCTCTATATCTAATCTAATCTATTCCCTCTTCTTTTCAGATGTCTTCCAATAACAATGCTTCTGGCTCAAACCCTACTAGCTCCTTCTCTCTCATGAATCTTTATGGGAGAGTCATCTTTGATGGGTCCAACTTTACAGATTGGATCAGAAACATCAGGATGGTCACTCGGTATGAGAACAAAGAATATGTTCTCGACAAGGAGCTGAAGGTACCCGAGCCAACTGCTACTCCTGAAGAGCTTGCTGAATATGAGGTACATGAAAGGGATGCTACAAAAGTGGCATGCATCATGATGGCCACCATGACAGCCGAGCTCCAAAAGTCCTATGAGGACTATTATCCTTTTGAGATGCACCAAGACTTGATGGACCGCTACCATCAAAGTGCTCGTCAAGAGCGATATGAAATAATCTCCTCCATGATAACAACCCGAATGAAGGATGGTGAACCCATCACGGGCCACATGCAGAAAATGCAAAGGTATGTGGACCGTTTACTGAAGCTGAATGTGAACTTCCCTGAGGAGTTAGCAATAGACATCATTTTGCATTCCTTGCCATCGTGTTATGATCAATTCCGCATGACATATCACATGAACAAGGAAGAAGTCACCCTCAGCAAACTTCAAGGACTCTTAAAGACCGCCGAAAGTGGTCTAAAGGGTAAGTCGGTTGTTACTACTCCTACTCCTACTCCAACTGCGGCCAATGTCTTGGCAATCGGGCATGGCAAAGGGAAGAAGAGAAAGAACCCTTCTAAGGGTACCAAGGGTAAGACCCTTGAAGGCTCCTCTTCAAGCAAAACCAAGAAAGGTTTTGTCACTCCTTCTGCTAACCCTAATGAGGCTGAATGCTTCCATTGCCATGAAAAGTCGCACTGGAAGCGAAACTGCCCAAAGACGACAATGCCATAAGGACATGCTTCTATTGTGAATCTTGTTTGCTTGGTAAAATGACAAAGTCACCTTTTACTGGAACTTGTGCTAGGGGTGAAGGTTTGTTGGACCTCATACACACGGATGTGTGTGGACCCTTCAGAACCGCCACAAGAGATGCTAATCGGTTCTATGTGACTTTTACTGATGATTTTAGTAGATATGGATATGTCTACCTAATCAAGCATAAGTCAGAAACCTTTGAGAAATTTAAAGAGTTTAAGCAAGAAGTGGAGAATCAGTTGGACAGGAACATTAAGATGCTTCGATCCGATCGTAGTGGTGAGTATCTTAGTACTGAGTTCCTTGACTATCTTAAGGAATGTGGGATTGTCTCACAATTGACACCTCCTAGGACACCACAGTTGAATGGTGTAGCTGAGAGGCGCAATCGGACCTTGTTGGACATGGTTCGTTCCATGATGAGTCGAGCTTCGCTACCAATCTCATTTTGGGGGTATGCCTTAGAGACTGCCGCCCATATCCTTAATCTAGTCCCTACAAAGAAGGTTGCCAAAACACCTCACGAGGTGTGGACTGGAAAAGTTCCCAATCTAGACCACATCAAGATTTGGGGTTGCGAGGCTTTCGTGAGACGCGAGACTCACGATAAGCTCGAACCCCGAAGCGAAAGGTGTATTTTCATAGGCTACCCACAGAAATCCTTTGGTTACATCTTCTACAGACCCAGTGATAATGTGGTCTTTGTAGCAAGAAGAGGATTCTTTCGAGAGAGAGAATTCATGAGCCAAGGAGACAGTGGGAGGCAAATTGACCTTGAGGAAATTCAAGAGTCAAGTGGTGAAGGAACCTCAAACCCTAGCCCTCAACCTGAGGAGGAAACTCCTGTTGAGCCGACTGAAGAATCTATACCTCTGAGGCGTTCCACCAGAGTTAGGAATGCACCTGAGCATTATTATGGTTTTCATATTACTGCAGAAGGTGAGACACTTATCAGTGATAACACACTGGTAAATCTGGATGAGCCTAACAGCTACAAGGAAGCCATGGCAGGCCCTGAGACTGCTAAATGGAAAGAGGCTATGGATAGCGAGATACAGTCCATGTATGACAACCAAGTTTGGAACTTGGTTGACAATGTACCTGATCGTAAGATAGTTGGGTGCAAATGGATCTTCAAGAAGAAGACCAACATGGATGGTAATGTACACACTTATAAGGCACGACTGGTTGCAAAGGGTTATTCTCAAACTCCGGGAGTTGATTATGATGAGACCTTTTCACCAGTGGCCAAGATTAAGTCTATTAGGGTTCTGTTAGCCATTGCTGCATTTCATGATTATGAAATATGGCAAATGGATGTCAAAACCGCTTTCCTTAATGGAAAGTTGGCTGAAGATGTTTACATGGTTCAGCCAGAGGGTTTTGTCAGTACAGAGTACCCCATTAGAGTGTGTAAGCTCGAGAAATCCATTTATGGATTAAAACAGGCACCTCGCAGATGGAATTTTTGCTTTGATGAGAAAATCAAAGAATTTGGCTTTTCAAGGAGTGAAGATGAATCTTGTGTCTATATCAAGGCTAGTGGGAGTATAGTCAGCTTTTTGGTACTGTATGTGGATGACATACTACTCATAGGAAATGACATCCCAACCCTGCATGAAGTAAAGTCCTGGCTTGGGAAGTGTTTCGCTATGAAGGACCTTGGAGAAGCTGCCTATATCCTAGGGATAAGGATTTTGAGAAACAGGAGTAAAAGACTAATTGGACTTAGTCAAAGCACCTATTTGGACAAAGTGTTGAAAAGGTTCAACATGCATAACTCCAAGAAAGGAGAGTTACCCATCCAGAGTAACGCCAGATTGAGTAAGACACAAAGCCCTAGTACTGAGGTTGAGATAGCAGAAATGAGTCGAATACCTTATGCTTTAGCTGTAGGATCGATCATGTTTGCTATGACGTGTACTCGACCTGATGTAGCCTTTGCTTTGAGCATGGTTAGCAGGTATCAGGGGAACCCTGGCAAGGCACACTGGACTGCGGTAAAGAATATCCTCAAGTACCTACGGAGGACTAAGGACTGGGTCCTTATCCTCGGTGGCAGTGAGGACTTGAGAGTTGTAGGGTACAGTGATGCTAGCTTTCAGACTGACAGGGATAATTTCCGCTCTCAGTCGGGCTGGGTCTTTACTCTAAACGGAGGGGCAATTACTTGGAAAAGTTCCAAGCAGGAGACAGTGGCTGATTCCACTTGTGAATCAGTGTATATAGCAGCAAGCGAGGCAACAAAGGAGGCTATATGGCTAAAGAACTTCATCGGAGACCTTGGAGTTGTACCAGCTATAAAGGAGCCAATGGAGATTTTCTGTGACAGCAATAGTGCGGTTGCCTTAGCCAAGGAACCAAGAGATCATGGGAGATCCAGACACATTGACAGAAAATATCACTTCATTAGACATCGAATAGAAGAAGGAATCCTCGTGGCAAAGAGGGTATCATCGGATGAGAACCCAGCAGATCCCCTCACGAAGGGACTGACTCGGGCTAAGCATCTCCAGCATGCTCGGAGCATAGGGCTGAAGGATGATATTAGTTTTAGTAGTTAGATAATCTTGAAATTTGTAAAATGTAATTGACATTTGATGATAAATAAAAGCTGTTATTTATGAGTAAAGTGTTGTTATCTCTTGTCAATCATTTACTATTATTTCTTTTTGCATGTTTTAACTTCCAGAATAATTATGTTATGGTTTATATCATATTATTCAAACTCTCCACAGTCGGTCATATGTTGGAAGTAGATATGAATCAAGACTGTCATGGGTTGGCTTGTAGAGGTCTAAGATGTTAGACAAAGCGGGGCTACAACACTCATGAGTTCTCATAAGTTCTGAGTATTGGATTCAACTCACGCTCACTTGTATCACTTCATGGAATTTATCTCGAGTGATAGTGAGACGGTAATATCATATAAGTCTTCAAACCTAGAGATATGATTTGTTGCCTATGAGTTGGTTATGCATTGATTGCACAAAAACGCATTGGTAACTCGATGTTATAAACTGTGCTTTTGTGTGTAATTCAACAATTAGTAGAGCAAACATATGAGTCGAAGTTTATCTGTTCCTTCTAGGATTAGAAGCGATATCTGGGCCCCTCGATGATTTTGTTTTGACCTATGTACCGGGCCCGGTCAGAACTAAATTGATGTGTTCAGTTAAGTTCTATGTCAAACAAATCGGAAATCGGGAAACAAATGTTGGACAATAAGCAAGACCATGTTCCATGTATTTGTCCGGCTGATATCTAGAACAGAGGATTATATGATCACTTATCTAAAATGGCGCTTCATAGTTCAACAGAGTTTAAAGAGCTACGATTGCTGATCGGTTCCTGAAGTCATACTTGCAACTATAGTTATTAGACTTATCCAAGTGGGAGACTGTTGGATATAGTGTCTAAGTCCATAACTATATTTGGTATGTACTTGACCCGACCCAGCATGGTCCATTTGGGTTGCACTTCACCCGAACAATTTATGGATAATCGTTTGAGAATAGTATAAGTTATGATTTATTAATATATTATAAGTCCTAATATATTAATATAAAATCATATTATTTAATTAGTATTGATCTATAATTAATCTAGAATTAATTTAGAGATCAAAAGTATGACTAATTAAATATGGGCTCTTGTATTTATATAGTGTGGGCTAATGCTTATTTGGAATGGGCTAGGCTTGCATGGAAAGTCCATGGATACTCCATGGAGCTTTAACCCATGGATCTCATGGAAATGAAAAGACATGGGTATTAGGGTTTACATGAATGTAACCCTAATCCACCACACTATATAAAGGAGGCTTTGGTTCTTGAAATCACACGAGTTGTGGTGAGTAATGTAAGAGGGTCGATTTCAAGAAAGGTGATTACTATTCTCTCAAAGTTCCAAGTTTGTGGTGATTTGTGATTTCCATTTGAGGCATCCACACTATTGGTGCTAGGCTCTAAAACTCCAAGCAATCAACTACAACTACAAGGTAAGTAATTCTACCAGCTTTATTTGATTCAAGTTCCCCATGCCATGCTAGATAGGATAAGAATCTTGGAAAAATAATTATTTGCATGTATCATAGTCAAACATAGATCCAAGGTTTCTAGGGTTGCATGTACACCATAGGAGTGTTAGAATGCTCAAAAACCCATCAGTGGTATCAGAGCCTGGTTTGTTTATTTGATACTTGATGCAAAAAAAAAACTTGAAAATCGAGGTTTTGTTCAAAAGCTCGTATCAAAATTTCAAGTTTTGTATATGTACTTACGATTCTTGAAATTTTTGATATGAACATTCATAAACATATGAGTTTAGAAGATCATAGAAATTATGTGCTAATAATTGATTAGATTAATTCTTGATATTTATGTGTTTTAATGGAGTCCATAACTAGTTCTTAAGTTATGGATAACCAAAAGTCACATTTATAAATAACCATTAAAAGAACACATAGGTTACAAAAAATGAAGAGTCTTCATTTTTAATAACCATTAACTCATAAGTTATGAGAAATGAAAAGTTTTGAAAGTTTACAAAACTTGCCCTCAAGTTTTGGAACATGTAAAGTCATATTAAAAACTTTAGCTCCATCCCCTAGAATTTTAAAAGTTAAAATTCAACCCTTATACTTTATAATATTATAAGTTTAATAATATTTATATATGTATAAGATCAAGTCGTCTTACCGCTAGTACGCCTCATTCACGAAGCCGGTCTATAAGGGGGGTATAAGGTTGTTGCCTATAAAATGGCAACTTAATGGGTGTCCACTCTCACCCACCGCTTCCTTGATCGGTGGAGGGTCGTTAGCCGAACGGGTAGGACAAGGACTTATAAATTCTCATTAAAAGTATAATGATAATACTAAAGTAACTAAACTTTATTGAATTCCCAATCTTAGTTATTTTAGGAAAATGTGAATAAGGTGCTAATCCATGAAATTACACTTTACCCTTTGTTTAAGTCGTTAGTGGAGCGTGTGTGGTTAACCGGCACACTAACTTGAACTTAACAAGGTAGGTAAAGGGTGACTTAATGTTTATCATAGTATCGATGGAGCGTGTGTGGTTAACTGGCACATCGATTGAGGGGTAATACATTAAGGGTACCAAGTAATTTGCATGGTTACTTCACACCTTGTTTTGTGATCCTCGGCATCCCAGTCACAAAACTTGAAGGGCACACTCGAGATTGAAACATGCCATTGAAGAAAGTTCAATGAATCTTAAAGAATCTAGGAGTTTCTAAACAAATTAAAACCTAATTAAATATTTCGTTTTTCATGGTGGAAATTGGTGAATCGTCATTCACCTACCTTCAAATATCTTATAGCTTAGATTACGGCATCCCTCTTCTAAGTTATAAAATATTGTGTTGGGTCCTAGCCTTAATATTACATTTGGGTGTTTTGTTAAGGACTATCTCTATATCTAATCTAATCTATTCCCTCTTCTTTTCAGATGTCTTCCAATAACAATGCTTCTGGCTCAAACCCTACTAGCTCCTTCTCTCTCATGAATCTTTATGGGAGAGTCATCTTTGATGGGTCCAACTTTACAGATTGGATCAGAAACATCAGGATGGTCACTCGGTATGAGAACAAAGAATATGTTCTCGACAAGGAGCTGAAGGTACCCGAGCCAACTGCTACTCCTGAAGAGCTTGCTGAATATGAGGTACATGAAAGGGATGCTACAAAAGTGGCATGCATCATGATGGCCACCATGACAGCCGAGCTCCAAAAGTCCTATGAGGACTATTATCCTTTTGAGATGCACCAAGACTTGATGGACCGCTACCATCAAAGTGCTCGTCAAGAGCGATATGAAATAATCTCCTCCATGATAACAACCCGAATGAAGGATGGTGAACCCATCACGGGCCACATGCAGAAAATGCAAAGGTATGTGGACCGTTTACTGAAGCTGAATGTGAACTTCCCTGAGGAGTTAGCAATAGACATCATTTTGCACTCCTTGCCATCGTGTTATGATCAATTCCGCATGACATATCACATGAACAAGGAAGAAGTCACCCTCAGCAAACTTCAAGGACTCTTAAAGACCGCCGAAAGTGGTCTAAAGGGTAAGTCGGTTGTTACTACTCCTACTCCTACTCCAACTGCGGCCAATGTCTTGGCAATCGGGCATGGCAAAGGGAAGAAGAGAAAGAACCCTTCTAAGGGTACCAAGGGTAAGACCCTTGAAGGCTCCTCTTCAAGCAAAACCAAGAAAGGTTTTGTCACTCCTTCTGCTAACCCTAATGAGGCTGAATGCTTCTATTGCCATGAAAAGTCGCACTGGAAGCGAAACTGCCCAAAGACGACAATGCCATAAGGACATGCTTCTATTGTGAATCTTGTTTGCTTGGTAAAATGACAAAGTCACCTTTTACTGGAACTTGTGCTAGGGGTGAAGGTTTGTTGGACCTCATACACACGGATGTGTGTGGACCCTTCAGAACCGCCACAAGAGATGCTAATCGGTTCTATGTGACTTTTACTGATGATTTTAGTAGATATGGATATGTCTACCTAATCAAGCATAAGTCAGAAACCTTTGAGAAATTTAAAGAGTTTAAGCAAGAAGTGGAGAATCAGTTGGACAGGAACATTAAGATGCTTCGATCCGATCGTGGTGGTGAGTATCTTAGTACTGAGTTCCTTGACTATCTTAAGGAATGTGGGATTGTCTCACAATTGACACCTCCTAGGACACCACAGTTGAATGGTGTAGCTGAGAGGCGCAATCGGACCTTGTTGGACATGGTTCGTTCCATGATGAGTCGAGCTTCGCTACCAATCTCATTTTGGGGGTATGCCTTAGAGACTGCCGCCCATATCCTTAATCTAGTCCCTACAAAGAAGGTTGCCAAAACACCTCACGAGGTGTGGACTGGAAAAGTTCCCAATCTAGACCACATCAAGATTTGGGGTTGCGAGGCTTTCGTGAGACGCGAGACTCACGATAAGCTCGAACCCCGAAGCGAAAGGTGTATTTTCATAGGCTACCCACAGAAATCCTTTGGTTACATCTTCTACAGACCCAGTGATAATGTGGTCTTTGTAGCAAGAAGAGGATTCTTTCGAGAGAGAGAATTCATGAGCCAAGGAGACAGTGGGAGGCAAATTGACCTTGAGGAAATTCAAGAGTCAAGTGGTGAAGGAACCTCAAACCCTAGCCCTCAACCTGAGGAGGAAACTCCTGTTGAGCCGACTGAAGAATCTATACCTCTGAGGCGTTCCACCAGAGTTAGGAATGCACCTGAGCATTATTATGGTTTTCATATTACTGCAGAAGGTGAGACACTTATCAGTGATAACACACTGGTAAATCTGGATGAGCCTAACAGCTACAAGGAAGCCATGGCAGGCCCTGAGACTGCTAAATGGAAAGAGGCTATGGATAGCGAGATACAGTCCATGTATGACAACCAAGTTTGGAACTTGGTTGACAATGTACCTGATCGTAAGATAGTTGGGTGCAAATGGATCTTCAAGAAGAAGACCAACATGGATGGTAATGTACACACTTATAAGGCACGACTGGTTGCAAAGGGTTATTCTCAAACTCCGGGAGTTGATTATGATGAGACCTTTTCACCAGTGGCCAAGATTAAGTCTATTAGGGTTCTGTTAGCCATTGCTGCATTTCATGATTATGAAATATGGCAAATGGATGTCAAAACCGCTTTCCTTAATGGAAAGTTGGCTGAAGATGTTTACATGGTTCAGCCAGAGGGTTTTGTCAGTACAGAGTACCCCATTAGAGTGTGTAAGCTCGAGAAATCCATTTATGGATTAAAACAGGCACCTCGCAGATGGAATTTTTGCTTTGATGAGAAAATCAAAGAATTTGGCTTTTCAAGGAGTGAAGATGAATCTTGTGTCTATATCAAGGCTAGTGGGAGTATAGTCAGCTTTTTGGTACTGTATGTGGATGACATACTACTCATAGGAAATGACATCCCAACCCTGCATGAAGTAAAGTCCTGGCTTGGGAAGTGTTTCGCTATGAAGGACCTTGGAGAAGCTGCCTATATCCTAGGGATAAGGATTTTGAGAAACAGGAGTAAAAGACTAATTGGACTTAGTCAAAGCACCTATTTGGACAAAGTGTTGAAAAGGTTCAACATGCATAACTCCAAGAAAGGAGAGTTACCCATCCAGAGTAACGCCAGATTGAGTAAGACACAAAGCCCTAGTACTGAGGTTGAGATAGCAGAAATGAGTCGAATACCTTATGCTTTAGCTGTAGGATCGATCATGTTTGCTATGACGTGTACTCGACCTGATGTAGCCTTTGCTTTGAGCATGGTTAGCAGGTATCAGGGGAACCCTGGCAAGGCACACTGGACTGCGGTAAAGAATATCCTCAAGTACCTACGGAGGACTAAGGACTGGGTCCTTATCCTCGGTGGCAGTGAGGACTTGAGAGTTGTAGGGTACAGTGATGCTAGCTTTCAGACTGACAGGGATAATTTCCGCTCTCAGTCGGGCTGGGTCTTTACTCTAAACGGAGGGGCAATTACTTGGAAAAGTTCCAAGCAGGAGACAGTGGCTGATTCCACTTGTGAATCAGTGTATATAGCAGCAAGCGAGGCAACAAAGGAGGCTATATGGCTAAAGAACTTCATCGGAGACCTTGGAGTTGTACCAGCTATAAAGGAGCCAATGGAGATTTTCTGTGACAGCAATAGTGCGGTTGCCTTAGCCAAGGAACCAAGAGATCATGGGAGATCCAGACACATTGACAGAAAATATCACTTCATTAGACATCGAATAGAAGAAGGAATCCTCGTGGCAAAGAGGGTATCATCGGATGAGAACCCAGCAGATCCCCTCACGAAGGGACTGACTCGGGCTAAGCATCTCCAGCATGCTCGGAGCATAGGGCTGAAGGATGATATTAGTTTTAGTAGTTAGATAATCTTGAAATTTGTAAAATGTAATTGACATTTGATGATAAATAAAAGCTGTTATTTATGAGTAAAGTGTTGTTATCTCTTGTCAATCATTTACTATTATTTCTTTTTGCATGTTTTAACTTCCAGAATAATTATGTTATGGTTTATATCATATTATTCAAACTCTCCACAGTCGGTCATATGTTGGAAGTAGATATGAATCAAGACTGTCATGGGTTGGCTTGTAGAGGTCTAAGATGTTAGACAAAGCGGGGCTACAACACTCATGAGTGCTCATAAGTTCTGAGTATTGGATTCAACTCACGCTCACTTGTATCACTTCATGGAATTTATCTCGAGTGATAGTGAGACGGTAATATCATATAAGTCTTCAAACCTAGAGATATGATTTGTTGCCTATGAGTTGGTTGTGCATTGATTGCACAAAAACGCATTGGTAACTCGATGTTATAAACTGTGCTTTTGTGTGTAATTCAACAATTAGTAGAGCAAACATATGAGTCGAAGTTTATCTGTTCCTTCTAGGATTAGAAGCGATATCTGGGCCCCTCGATGATTTTGTTTTGACCTATGTACCGGGCCCGGTCAGAACTAAATTGATGTGTTCAGTTAAGTTCTATGTCAAACAAATCGGAAATCGGGAAACAAATGTTGGACAATAAGCAAGACCATGTTCCATGTATTTGTCCGGCTGATATCTAGAACAGAGGATTATATGATCACTTATCTAAAATGGCGCTTCATAGTTCAACAGAGTTTAAAGAGCTACGATTGCTGATCGGTTCCTGAAGTCATACTTGCAACTATAGTTATTAGACTTATCCAAGTGGGAGACTGTTGGATATAGTGTCTAAGTCCATAACTATATTTGGTATGTACTTGACCCGACCCAGCATGGTCAATTTGGGTTGCACTTCACCCGAACAATTTATGGATAATCGTTTGAGAATAGTATAAGTTATGATTTATTAATATATTATAAGTCCTAATATATTAATATAAAATCATTTTATTTAATTAGTATTGATCTATAATTAATCTAGAATTAATTTAGAGATCAAAAGTATGACTAATTAAATATGGGCTCTTGTATTTATATAGTGTGGGCTAATGCTTATTTGGAATGGGCTAGGCTTGCATGGAAAGTCCATGGATACTCCATGGAGCTTTAACCCATGGATCTCATGGAAATGAAAAGACATGGGTATTAGGGTTTACATGAATGTAACCCTAATCCACCACACTATATAAAGGAGGCTTTGGTTCTTGAAATCACATGAGTTGTGGTGAGTAAAGTAAGAGGGCCGATTTCAAGAAAGGTGATTACTATTCTCTCAAAGTTCCAAGTTTGTGGTGATTTGTGATTTCCATTTGAGGCATCCACACTATTGGTGCTAGGCTCTAAAACTCCAAGCAATCAACTACAACTACAAGGTAAGTAATTCTACCAGCTTTATTTGATTCAAGTTCCCCATGCCATGCTAGATAGGATAAGAACCTTGGAAAAATAATTATTTGCATGTATCATAGTCAAACATAGATCCAAGGTTTCTAGGGTTGCATGTACACCATAGGAGTGTTAGAATGCTCAAAAACCCATCATCAACAACATCATCACCCAACTCGCTACCGACCTCTTCCCACAAATCCCGTGCCCTGTCCATCAATAGGCAGGAAGCATATCTGACCTTCGCCTCCTCGGGGTAGAAACTCGTCCTAGACGCGTTAGCCATATCCGCTAACCACCTCTTACTGACGATGGGGTCCCTCTTCCCATGGAACATAAGAGATCCACAAGCACGGAACTCCCGGAAAGAAAGAGTGTGAGCTCCAACAATAGCCATAATCTCATAATGGAACGCGCCCAAGCGCTCATCCAAGATCTCCGAAATACCGCGAGAAATCTCTAAAGAAATGAACTCCCGCAACTGCTCGCTAATCGGCTTAGCACCTGCACCTGAGCCGGAACCAGAACCAGAACCACCTCCTTGAGTGCTTATCTCCAGACTGAAATACAGCATGCCAAAGATCAAAATCTGCTCATGAATCCTCCTCCCATAAGATTCTTAGATTCTCCAAGACTCTCACTGATTCGAGTATGGATCATGTGCTTTTAGTAGTACGGGCCCATTACTACCTTCCACACCTATCCATACTTTCATCAGCAATCCTCCCGAATCCTCTAAGTCACTTCCCCAAACCAATGCGCCAAGACTCATTAAACCGCACTACTAACCCACTGAAGCATATCCTAGGCTTTCCTAGGTTCCTGACCTCACCCAACCCTCAGCTGCTGAAGTACTCCCACCAATGTCAACTGGCTTCCTCATGAATATAGTCACATGCAACAGAGATCAAATAATCCTTCAAGTAAAAGACTCAGCCCTAGAACGGTTGGACTCAGACAAGAGTTGCGCAATAGAGTCAAATCCATCACTCTAAGATTATTTAACTTGTGCCGCGTGTAACTTAGCATATTCACTTAGCAGTCAGTTCACGTCTAAGAGTCCCACAAAGCACAAAGCAAGCAACATTCAGGCAACGGAAAATCTAACCAACATACACTAATCAAGCTATTATATCCACTTATCTTGAATCAATACTAGCATGCAATTCTAAAGCTCATACAATCAGGCACATAAAAAGGCATCTCTTCTATCATGAAATACTGAGCAAATCCTTAACCCTATTCTAGCATGCAATTCTCATTGTCATAACATATATCATAATAAATATGTATTGGTATTTTGGGAATCACTTACTTGAGCTCGGCCGATTGCACACATCACACCCTTTTCTTGATTAGAAATTTCTTTTTATTTAAATGTTTATTTTATAAAAAATTTCACCAAATCCTCAGTTTGAGTCCAGGCACACCCGAGGGTATACCCGAATCCCTCAAACCAAGGCTCTAATACCAACTTGTAACATCCCAAAAATCAAGGGTAAAAATTTCATTTTTTTATATTCAAAACACTAAAGTAATCTTTTCCAAACTTTACAAAATATTTCAATACAAAACATTTATCAGAGTTTATTCCAAAGATCACATAATACGAAAAACACGGGTGGATGCGCTGCGATCAAGTCGGGCCCTTCCTTATCAAACTGGAAGTACCTAAAACCATAAACCGAAAACTGTAAGCACAAAGCTTAGTGAGTTCCCCAAATACCACATACCATACATACCAATCGTGCCATAAATAACAGTCATAACATCGATCCATACATATATCACAATCAATAAGAGTGTTATGTGTCATCCATAGTCTTGCCATTATGCCACGAGCCACCTCATGGTCTTCCTTGCCAGGATGGGGGCCACAACCCATTGGTCTTACAGACAAGTTCCAGGAGCCACCTCCTAGTCTTCCATGCAAGTATCACAAATACAACTAGCATACAATCTACTGCTACTTAACTAACATTTTTCAGAGTTCAGACTCTGACCTTGCATACAGTTTGCCAGGAGCCGCCTCCTAGTCTTTCACACAAATTGAGTAGGGTTACCCCCGTGTATTCCTACAATACATAAACCAAATGGGCCGGCATTGGTGCCTTTGACCCATACAACAGTGAGGAGACTCACCTCGAATGCAGAAACTTACTGAAAGAAATCCCTCGCTGCTGCCCTGCCGACTCCCCGAGCTATCAATACCAACAACACACCCAATTAGCAATTGCAATCTATAATCCATAATCCTTACTTGGGGTAAAATGACCATTTTACCCCTGACCCAACATGAACCAAAACTGAAGCCCAACACCAAAAGATCCACAAAGGCCCACTAATGACCCGATTTTCCAAATTGGGCCCAACCCCATAAAGGTCTTATCCTAAGCCCATAATTTTCTTAATTACAATTCTGATTACCTCAAATACCCCCTTAGAACAACTTGGTCAAAGACTAAAGTCAAAAGTCAAGGTTAACGGCCTGAGTTTACCCAACTCGTCGGGTTTATCCATAAACTCGCCGAGTTCCTCTATCAATATGCAAAATCAGGGAAAAACCAAGCAAACTCATCGAGTTTATCCATAAACTCGCCGAGTTCCTCTATCAATCTACAAAGTCAGGGAAAAACCGAGCCAACTCGCCGAGTTTATCCATAAACTTGCTGAGTTCGCCAGAAACCCACTTCTTAATACATTAAGCCAACATTATTGACTCCAAGAGCTTCACAACTCAGATCTCGACCAATTATGAGATCTAGAAGGGTAAAGTTTCCAACTTTACCCCTAGGAACCACCGAAATGGATCCAAGCCCAAACCCTAGACTTAAAAGAATGAGGGCTTAACCATTAAGCACTTAATACTCAAAGACAAAGCCCTAAATTGCAAATCTGATACTCTAGAGCTGGAAGACCACGTAAAGTTTCCAACTTTACACTCATACATGACTAGAAGAGGCTCAATTTCTCAAAAAGGGCTAAATAAGGGAATTAAAGAATGCATGAAGCCCTTAAATCCATAAAGTTGGCACCTTTATGCCAAAAGGGTCCATGAAAACCCCAGATCTGAAAGCATAAGGCTTTGGGACGTCCTAATCCCAACATCCATCCAACCAATGGCTCAAACATAACAGCTAACCCAAAAAGAAAGATCTAAACATCTAGCCATTAAGATAAGAACTTGATACCTCAAAATCCTTGCAAAATGGATAATGATTCTGGATCCAAGGCCTCTCCTCCAAGCTTAGACACTTCAAGATCTTCTAGTTCCTTCACAATGCACAAAATGGACACCAAACTTCCTTCCAAGGCTCAAATGCTTGACAATGGAGGCTACAAATCGTTTTACGGTTTTGATAACAATGGAGGCTGATAAGGAGGCCAGCCAAACAAACTTAAGGCCTTTAAATAGGGTGCAACACCCTAAAAATTAGGGTTTCCTTCCCCGCCACCAACTCACCGAGTTGAGGCACCTCAACTCGTCGTGTTGGTTCATTAAACCCTCGCGATTCTTCCATCTTGAACACGTCGAGTTGGTCCCTCCAACTCGTCGAGTTCACCTTTTATTCTCATAATTTCTCTTCAAGATTTCGGGTGTTACATGGTATAATAAAAAAATCAATGAAGGCTATCCTCTTTTTCTTGGAACTCACCCTGTTTATAAGTGTCCCTAAAATATCAAGACCCAAAAATATCAAAAATGGTGAAATATCATGGTTATCTTACTAACATAATATCTTTTCTTTTAACCTCTAAGTTGTACGTCTTAAAATATAAAGACGTTGCTTTCTATTAGTTTTTAAAGTAATAGCATTACACAAAGAGAAAAACAGAAAATAATAAACTTCAAAGTACAATGCCATTACAGAATATAGCCCATTTGTGCAGGATAGTCAAAGTACAATGCTCTTGTATAACATTGATCAAAAAAGAGTTTCAAAGCACTACAAAATTGGATATTGTATTACATCCACAATATACAACATATATATATATATATATATATATATATATATATATATATATATATATATTCTATTTTTAAGCATATCCTTGATGTAGGCAATTCCATCATCTACTGCTGCCCTTGGGTCAATAGTAACCAATAGATGAAGAAGCTGTTGGATTAATGTCTAAGTCCATAACTATATTTGGTATGTACTTGACCCGACCCGGCATGGTCCATTTGGGTTGCACTTCACCGACACAGTTTATATGGATAGTCTTTTGAGAATAGTATATTTATGATTTATATTAATATATTATAAGTTCTAATATATTAATATGGAATCATATTATTTAATTAGTATTGATCAAGAATTTATTTAGAATTAATTAAGTGATCAAAAAGAACTAATTAAATATGGACTCTTATATATATGGAATGGGCCAAGTTCATTTAGGTTGAGCTAAGCTTTCATGGATGGTCCATGGAGCTTTTAACCCATGGATCCTATGTAAATGAAAGGTCATGGGTATTAGGGTTTACATGGATGTAACCCTAATCCTCCATAATATATAAAGGGGTCCTTGGCTCATAAAATTGGCACAAGTGTGTGAAAATAAGAGTGGGCCGATTTTAGTGTGCATACATATTCTCTCAAGTTCTTCCAAGGTGTTTTGG
Organism: Lactuca virosa; assembly: GCF_052849685.1. Taxonomy (NCBI): domain Eukaryota; kingdom Viridiplantae; phylum Streptophyta; class Magnoliopsida; order Asterales; family Asteraceae; genus Lactuca; species Lactuca virosa. The sequence goes on from NC_136434.1 coordinate 91,418,202, forward strand.
TGATTTGTGATTCCATTTGAGGCTTCCACACTATTGGGGCTAAGCTCTTAAAGCTTGAAGAAATCAAGCACCAACAAAGAGGTATGTAATTCTACTAGATTTTATATTACATGTACTTTATATTATGCTAGTTAGAACAATACCTTGGAAAATTGATATTTGCATGTATAATAGAGAAAACATAGATCCAAGGTATTTAGGGTTGCATGTACACCATAGGTGTGTTAGAATGCTCAAAACCCAACAGTGGTATCAGAGCCATGGGTTGTTTTCTATTATATTTGATGCAAATGTATTTTTTTTTCAAGTTGAAGGAAAAAAAAGGGAAAAAACATGAAGTTTGTCATATTTTAAGATAATTACTTGATTTTATGAAAAACTAATTATTTTTAAAATTTGAGTCACTTTACTATATGAGTTGAATTAGGTCAAATTTAGTAAAAGATAAAATGATATGATTATTTTATTAGTTTTAAAAGTTTGATCTAAAGAGTTTTTTGAAACCTCCATAAGTTATGGATATGAAAAGGTTTTAAAAAAATTGATTCAAAGTTTTTTATGGAGTTACAAAACTTGGTCTTAATGTTTTAAAATTCCATAACTTGTTCTTAAGTTATGGAACATGAAAAGTTTTTTTGTGTTACCTTGTTTTATGAGTTAATTTAGATTGATGAAAAATATTATTTGTTAAGTTGCTTTCAATCCATATTAATCTAAAAGAAGTTCATAAAAGGTGTTTTTGTAACTTTTCTTCAAGTCACATAAAAGGTCACATTTATGAATCTTAAAACTCATAAAAGTGCCATAGGTTACACAAAAATGAAGAGTTTTTTTTTTCATTAAACTATTTTATGACTCCATAACTTGTCCTCAAGTTATGGATGTTTAAGAGTCACTTCTTTAAAAGTGTTATTAAAGAATAAGAGGTTACATAAAAATGAAGAGTCTTCATTTTAATGAACCATTAAACTCATAAGTTATGAAATGAAAGGTTTTGAATAGTTTCAAAACTTGCCCTCAAGTTTTGGAATTTGTAAAGTCTCACACACATTAATGTTTTAATTCCAAACTCTACAATTTTAAAAGTTAAAATTCAAACTTTATGGACTTCATTAAATTAGTTAAAGTGTTTAATTAAAAGAGTTAATAATTCCATAAAGACATGGTTTAAGTTTAATTAAATTAAGAGTATAGTTTAATTAATATATTAAACCACCAAGTATTTTAAATGTTTAAAATACACCCTTATACTATTATTATAATTTTAATTATATAGATATGTATAAGATAAAGTCAATCTTACCGTTAGTAGGCCTCATTCACGAAGCCGGTCTATAAGGGGGGTATAAGGTTACTGCCTATAAAATGGCAGTTTAATGGGTGTCCACTCTCACCCACCGCTTCCTTAACCGGTGGAGGATCGTTAGCCGAACAGGTAGGACAAGGACTATAATTCTCCCTTCATTATAAGTATAATGATAAAAACTAAGTAACTAAACACTTATAAATTCCCAATCTTAGTTACTTAGGAAAATGTGAATAAGGTGCTAATCCATGAAATTACACTTTGCACTTTGTTTAAGCTGTTAGTGGAGCGTGTGTGGTTAACCGGCACACTAACCTGGACTTAACATGGTAGGCAAAGGGTAACTTAATGTTTATCATAGTATCGTTGGAGCGTGTGTGGTTAACCGGCACATCGATTGAGGGGTAAATATTAAGGGTACCAAGTATATTTGCATGGTTACTTCACACCTTGTTTTGTGATCATCGGCATCCCAGTCACAAAACCTGAAGGGCACACTCGAGATTGAAACATGCCATTGAAAAGTTCAATGAATCTCAAAAGAATCTAGGAGTTTCAAAACCAATTAAAACCTAATAATACATTTTGTTTATCTTGGTGGAAATTGGTGAATCGTCATTCACCTACCTTCAAATATTTTATAGCTTGGATTACGGCATCCCTCTTCCAAGTTATAAAATAGTTTGTTGGGTCCTAGCCTTAATATATCATATTGGGTGTTATATTAAGGACTTAAATCAACTTTATGTGAATTTCTCCCATTGTTGATGTCTGGTTTAGACAATAATGATCTTCCCAAACCAAGCTTTCCTAATGAATATGACTTCCCGAGTTTGGCTCATGGAAGTCATACTTCTCTTCCTCGACCTCCTCCAATTATTCTCCCTAACCCACAAGTTCAAGGTCACTCAAGCCCTAATGGCAAGCAAGGTCTATGTGTGATCACATCTTAGAGATGAAGTCACATATTGACAAGCCGGGAGAGTTGGGTGTCAAAGTCTTGAGAAATTTGGATGTTCAATCACTTTCTAAGTCACATAGTGAGTTCCTTTGGGACTACTATGAAACAAACTATGACATGAACCTTAATGATCATATCTATTTGCTTGATGTTGCTGAGTCAGCAATGATTTGGAACGATAGTAAAGCAAATTTGATTAGAAGATCAACTTCCCAAAAACTTTATGGACAGTGACAATGGTGACACTGGAAATCCAGAAAAAGCATTCTCTTCCCAATGGAAAGGGATTGGCCATAGTCAACCCGGTTGACCAAATGGGAAAGAGAAAGGCTAAGTCTGAGATAGTCTCATTACCAAAGGGTCCATATGTTTATTTTTCCAAAGGAAGGGGTGTTGATTGCAAAGCTGCCAAATTTACCTAAGGATGTTAAAGTCAATAAGTTTGACTCTACATCAGGTAGAGCCCATTATCTAACTCTGTTAAGTTCTATTCTGAGATCCTCATTACATGATGTGACTGGGTCACATGTTGATGTTCTAAGAATCAAAGAATAGAGAGAAATCTTAAAGGAAGTATATGTTGATTCTGGTCGCGAAGGTGGATTTCGATCGCATCAGAATTTTGAGCAGTTGCTTAAGAAGTTATGATATATTGCTAAGGAATAGATAACAACAATTTTCCATGTGGATTGTAAGGATAAGTTTTTCCGCAAAGTTTTAAAATAAAAGAAAATTGTTTAATTTTATTTATTTGAAGTATCCTTACAATGGTATTTGTGGAAAATTGTTGCTTATATGATTCCACTGACAGCAATATTGGAAAATGGATTTGATTCTTTTATTTGTGGTAGTGTCTAAATTTACCAAATCAGGAAAGTTCCTCATCACCCAAGTTTCAATTGGACCGAAACTTGGAATCATGCAAGTTGAATAGTATGATGAATGAGAACTTTCAAGCATTGGAAAATCAAGACTAATTACTTGTTCACATGGATGTGTGACTCAAGTGAAGGACTAAAGGGATCGAGTACACATTCTTGTGCACTGGTCATGTCCACCACAAAGCTCGTTAAGACTATTTGATTTACTGAAGTTTAGTAAATATGGTTATACTTACAAGTTTAAGTATAATTCTGAAACATTGGAAAAGTCTCAATGTATGGTAGAACGAATGGGAAGAATCAAATTAGGCAGAAAGATAAAAGTTTCTCAAATCTGAAAAGATGGGAGAGTACTTTAGTATCATGTTTGTGATCATCTTAATGATTTAGAAATCATATCACAATTAGTCCTCTAAAGGTCATCTTAGTGCATTCTTATGACTAAGAAGAAGAGTCATGAATTGTTGAAATGGTTAGATCAGGAAGATGAGTCATACTTCGTTCCAAAACAATTCTTAGAGTCATACTCCAAGATTGTAACTTGAGTGACATATCTTAAAGAAAGGTTTAAAACACTTGTCAAATGTAAGAGTAAAAGTGTCCTACTATTGTACATTTGAAATTGGTAAGTTGTGATGTTTTGGATAAAACAAAGACCAACTAAGGCCAATTGTGTGAAGTGTTTGTCTTGATAAAGAATCTGCACTATCTCTTGAATATTTGGCAAGATAGTCTTATATGTCAAGAGGATAGTGGGAGTCTTAAAGATCCTAAAAAGAATTTCAAGAACTAATCAAGAATAAAACCTGAGGTTCTTCACTAGCACACGACTTGAGGTTTATAACCTATCGTGTTGACATATTCTGTGCCCATTCCAGTTAAAGTTGGCTTTGCATAGGAGTTCTGAAAGTTCTCAATTGGTTGCATAACAACTTGGAAGCAATGGCAGGCCCTCTACTGCCAGGTGGCAAGAAGTTAAGATTGCATAAGTTCAGTCCATATGAGTTTGGATTTGTCATTATCCTTGTCTTGTGACTATGGTTTTGACGATTCACATGGATAAGAACACATACACCATAAAATCTAAGGTTTCTCTCCGATTCATGAAAATGATGGTGAGGAAACACTTCCACCAAGTAGATTTGAAGCAGATGGCAAAAGGTCTAAACAATTGAGACTATGATTATGGCATCCCTTTTCATAGTTCTGAAATTGTTTAGACACATATGCATGCTATCTAAGGAAAGGTGTATGATTTTGATAAAGTTTTATCAAAGCATCTCGTATCAGAAATCTGAACTTTGGTAAGAAAGTCAATAAAGTATTGATTTCTAGAAGTCCAGCTGATTTCTGAGTACATGTCAAAGCTAGTGGGAGCATAATCGTTATGCTAATAATCATCATGTTAGTGGGAGCATGATAATTATTGTTAGTGTTGCAAGTTAGCAATGTTAATTATAGAAAACAAAAGTTTCAATTTGTGAGGCTGCAGGGATTGAAAAAGTTGTTTTGCTATAATTAAGGGAGAGGATATACTTCATTTCAGTTCTAAAGGCTTAGATTGAGACCTTAATCATCTTTAGTCAAGAATATATATATGAATTTCATGTTGGATTGGTTCAACTTAAGGAAATTCTATATATTGCGTTCTCAAAATTCGATTATGATTACGGCATCCCTCTTCATAGTCAAATTTTGAAAACATGGCAAATAAAAATATTGTAGCAAAAGACTGGTCTAGAATCATGTCTTTATGTGAGACATCATGAATCGTGTACCATTTGCTTTGGGTACAGGATCGATTGCATGTGCTATAATATTTGTCATTTCTAAATTTTTCCAAATGCCCAGAGGCATTAAGAAGGGAAAAGGTCTAGAATTGGATATGATTAAAATGATTAAGCAATTGTCAAGGACAATCTGAGGTTTACCAAAGATTGGTTGCTCAGGGACAGTTGGAAGTATAGTGCTAATTTTGGAAGCACCATATTGACATATTCTGAAAAGAGGCATCTCTTATTCAGAAGTGATAGTCAAAATGAGAATATGGAGTTGTCTCCATAGGTGGAAGTTATCTGTGTAAGATTAGAAAACTTAATGCAAGAAGCATGTCCAAAGCAATGTACTTTGAATATGAGACTTAGTTTCCATGGAGTTGATTTCCATTGGAATACCTTATAATGACTGTTGACAAGTCTTTGTGACTTTGTACATATTCATTACAGGAAGGTCAGTGCATATAAGTTTAAAATCTAAACAGATTTCGATAAATGATAAGAATTTGAAATTCTCACATTTTTCGATAAGGATTTGGGAGTGTGAAATTAGAATCATTGAAATTATGTTCAATTGGTTTATTTCACAAAGTAAGGATCATAGACAAACATAGAGTGCATACTTGGTGTATGGCAAAGCTATTGTTTAAGAAAAACATAGTGTACATGCTTGGAGCATGGGACAACTAGTGTTTTTAATTCAAGTATAAAGTTGATAAAACCGAAACAATGAATAATGAGTAATAAGTATGGTGATAAATAAAAGTGTTTATTTATATTCATAAGGTTTGATGCCATATTTGATTCATTTATTCTTGTGTTTCACTTTGCATGTTTTGACTTCCAGAATAACTAAGTCGCTCTTCTTGAATGATTAAGTTATTCAAACCATCCACAGTCGGTCATATGTTGGAAGTAGATATGAATCAAGACTGTCATGGGTTGGTTTGTAGAGGTCCAAGTTGGTGGACAAAGTGATGCTACAACACTCATGAGTGCTCATAAGTTCTAAGTATTGGATTCAACCCGCGCTCATTTGAATCACTTCATGGATTTTATCACGAGTGATCATGAGACGATAATATATTATATTCTTCAAACCTAGAGATATGAGTTGTTACTATGAGTTGGTTATACATTGATTGCACGAAAACGCATTTGGTAACTCGATGTTATAAAACTTGCCTTTGTGTATGATTCAACAAGTAGTAGAACAAGCCATATGAGTCGAAGTTTATCCATTCCTTTTACCTTCGGGATAAAAGCGATATCTGTGGGCCCCTTGATGATTTAGCGATGACACATGTGAGTGCTTGGCCAAGCCAGGACTGATTTGATTTGTTCAATCAGTCAGTCATCATAAATCGAAAATCGGGAAACAACAAATGGACAGAGAGAATGATTATAATCCATGTCTCAGTCCATATGATATCTAGAATGGAGGAATATATGATCCCTTATCTAATGGACAAGTCGTTGACAAGGTCAGAGTTCGACAGCGGCTTTAAGAGCTACGATTGTCAGTTAGGTTTTGAAGTCATACTCAATAATAGTTTTAGACTTATCCAAGTGGGAGACTGTTGGATTAATGTCTAAGTCCATAACTATATTTGGTATGTACTTGACCCGACCCGGCATGGTCCATTTGGGTTGCACTTCACCGGCACAATTTATATGGATAGTCTTTTGAGAATAGTATATTTATGATTTATATTAATATATTATAAGTTCTAATATATTAATATGAAATCATATTATTTAATTAGTATTGATCAAGAATTTATTTAGAATTAATTAAGTGATCAAAAAGAACTAATTAAATATGGACTCTTATATATATGGAATGGGCCAAGTTCATTTAGGTTGGGCTAAGCTTTCATGGATGGTCCATGGAGCTTTTAACCATGAATCCTATGTAAATGAAAGGTCATGGGTATTAGGGTTTACATGGATGTAACCCTAATCCTCCATAATACATAAAGGGGTCCTTGGCTCACAAAATTGGCACAAGTGTGTGAAAATAAGAGTGGGCCGATTTTAGTGTGCATACATATTCTCTCAAGTTCTTCCAAGGTGTTTTGGTGATTTGTGATTCCATTTGAGGCTTCCACACTATTGGGGCTAAGCTCTTAAAGCTTGAAGAAATCAAGCACCAACAAAGAGGTATGTAATTCTACTAGATTTTATATTACATGTACTTTATATTATGCTAGTTAGAACAATACCTTGGAAAATTGATATTTGCATGTATAATAGAGAAAACATAGATCCAATGTATTTAGGGTTGCATGTACACCATAGGTGTGTTAGAATGCTCAAAACCCAACAGAAGCTTCTTAATTCTCTTTGATGGTGAGTTCATCAAATAGTGGGGGAAATTGTTTGGCACTTTCTCCGGCTTGTGTTCTAGGTATAGATGTTCAATGTAACAAAAGTTGGAATAATTAGGATCATCACACACACCCACACACAAAATAACATCTTACTTTCAACCTTTTTTTTGCTATCTTTCAAATACAAACCCAACTCAGGAAATAACAGTGTACTTAATTAATCCAGTAAAATTTTCTTTCTATTCATTCAAATTTTATTCCATTGTTTTCGAGGTCTAAAAAGAAAAAGATAATAAGTGTGTGATGACAAAGCTATGCCTAAAATAAACCATTGTTTCTCGAGGTCAATCCGCCTTAGCTTTTATATTTCGTTTAAATAAGTATGTATCCAGCAGTGATGATGGTAGGGTAGTAAAATCTCAAAAACCCATACATGTAATAGAAGTATTTATTCTTTTCTTTTGGTTGCAATGTACTTTGAAAAATCAGCCCAAATTAGTAGAATTTTCAAAGTACAATGCTGATAAGAAGAAATGAAAATTGATGCTAAAATATACAGATTAAAAAAGGTATAATATTATAATCGGAAAAAATTCCAAGTACTTTAATTTATTTGTTTATTATAACACACACACACACACTTTATTGAATACAAAAAGCACAAGGTAGAAAACAAAAACATAAGTGTATGTTTGAAGCATAAATGAAGTTGCAGCATGAAGGCATGATCAAGCTTATCTTTCCCTTTGAAAATGATTATTTTGCCATTGGATAGTTAAAAAGAGAATATCACAAGAATCCATTTTATAATTCTTTTACCCGTTGATTTGCTATAAATTAAAAAAATGATTATTTTTGCAATGTTATAAACCTTAATAAAAGGATAGAAGAGAATAACAAATTTGGTCCATGTGGTGTAGTATATCGTTCTATTTCAGTTTTGGTCCAAGGGTAAAATGGTCAGTATCAAATTTTGACATATAGAACAAACTTGATAAGAAACTTTAAAATAAAGACCAAAATTGCAAGAGATCTTTTTGGGACAAAAAAAATGCAAAATTAGTTGTACTCAGGACCAGATTAGTAATTCACTCTTTTATTCTTACCTTTAAAATGGCAATTTTTAATTTATTGAAACATTGTATGTATGAAGTTCATACAATGTAATACCCACAGATAATGAGATACTAAGGAATTCATAGTCAAAAATCAATATATTTAAGTAAATATCAAATAAACAAATTGAAGAAGAAACTGTGTTTCCTTTGCCAAAACACTACTATATTAATAAAACAACAATACAATATTCATAAAACAAAAGAAAAATGTTTTAAATAATCATGTAGTTATAACAAAGAAAAATGTTGTGTTTGGATGACAATTAGCTTCTCATAGTGCCACCTGCAACTTCCTTTTTATGTTTCTAAACAATAACATTACCTATTTAATCATTTAAACCCTATAATATGAAAAAAATTCCAGATTAAACATAGGTCAAACTTGGAACTTATGCCCTTGCTTTCAGATTCAATGTCATATCATTCTCAGATTACAATCAAGTGTATAAAATCATACATACATGTCACCCTGCTCACTATTTGCATCAAAATCAAGATTTCACCAAGTGAATCCTTGCATTACAGCATAATCTACAATGAAAAAGAACCTAAGCACAAAAGCATTGCCATTAAGAAAATTTTCCTTACCATTTTTAATTGGTTTAATAAGAGACAAGATTGTAAGGAAGGGAGGGATTACTGACACACCAATTTATAACTTCATAACCGTGAGAATCATCCATCTTTTGAGATTTGAAGACAAAGTACTTGTATACTTGGGATGTGTTAAATACTTGTTGTGCTAACCATTTTTATATTAGGAGTGGACCTCTAACAACCTGATAATTACAAAAACTCCAAAAGCTATATAAAAAACAAAACTTAAATATAACTGTTGAAATCTCAAATGGGAAAAAGAAGTAAAGTGAATAGAAACAACATTTACATCTTTGGAAACAAAAAATAAGTAATTTTTTGTTAACATGAAAATATATGAAAAAATTAAGATCATTTAATAGACAAAAAGATGATTGTAAAACAAATTAGAACTAGAACTTGAAATGTCTCCATATATGAAAATCTTAATACTTAATATAATTGAACTAACCAGAGCTTGAAATGACTCAACAATCCACAACTTCATGTATGGTTGTATGGTGAATCATATACAACGCCATAGGGACATGGTGCATTACACCATGTTAAAAAGAAACATCCCACCACGGTCTTGATCTTGACTGCTCTCAGTACTAAAATTATCATGTCTTTGTGAAGGAAACTAAAAATTGAACATTTATAAAAAACAAACACAAAACATTTATAAAAACCTAAATTATATTCTAAAGCATAAGGTTTGAAACATAGAGTGAAAACAACAACTAAACATAATACTAAAAACAAAGCATCCTAAACTCAACAAAGTTAACACAAACATGCCCTTTAAAAAAAAATTAACACAAACATATTAAAACCAACTTATAGAAACATCAAGCCTCCACATCCGACTCATCAAGGAGTTTCATGGTTCGATTTCGATTGTGAATGCAAACCCTGACTTTCTTTTTTGTTTGTATGACATCCTCTTCCTCATCATCATCTAAACAGAGGTCCGCAACTTCATCCCACTTCCACTGTGTTAGAGCTAAAACCCTTTTTCTTTTCCTTTCGAATTGTTGATCTTCTTTAGCAATTTCAGAAACCTAAAATAAAAAAAACATCATAAACTATTAACAATTGATGAAAAGGCGAACAATTTTTACCTCTTCCGAAATAACATTTTCCAAAATGGATTTATAAGGATTGAAGTGAGGAGAATACTCAATTATCTCAGTAGAGTCACTTTCAGAATCAATGGATTTGGCTGATATTGTTTGAAGGTTGGCAATTTCATGAACGACTTCAGTGTTCTTCATTATGCAACGATAAGAAATTAAAATCATATATCAAAAACCATAGCAAATGGCCAAACATAAACGATAGTTAGATTGAACAATATAATAAAATCAACGATTTAATCAATTTTGAATTGAGATAACTACAATTAAGCAGTAAAAAAAGTAAAATTTTCCAAACACAGGAATCTAAATCCAAACATCTATTCTAGAAATTTTACCTTCGGTGAAATTCTTTTAACGGAAAAGCCAATTTCTGGTCCATGATTGATCAACCAATAGATAGATTAAATTGATGGAATAGCGAATACATTCAAAGAAACAACCTCTTATATAGGCAGAGCAGTTACTACAACTACCTGATGTTTAGGGCTTATGGAGGTGGGTAGTTGAACTTGGAGGGCAGAAATGTTATCTGTGAAAGGGGACGAACGTCGTAGGGAGAGAGTGAAGTTTGTAGAAGGAAACATGGAGGAGAAGTGGGAGGTTGAAGACGTACTGGGCAACGTAGAGAAGAAGACAGAGCTCGACCAAAAAAATGTAAAAAAAAACTATAAATAAGAAGTTTATGTGGCTGCGATCAAAAGTTGAAGAGATCCAACGGTTATAAATGACAAAACGGTTATTTGTGAACCGGTGTTAGTAATAATAATAATTATATATTTCTTTTTCTGAAAAAGCCATAGTTTTTAAAGGAAAAAATAAAACATTTGATTTAAGAAAACAAAACAAAGTTTTATATCTTTCATGAAATTAACGAAATTAACCTCTAATCTTTAGCCAATCTCTCCTTGAAAATGTTTTGGCTAGGTTTTAAATCTTTTAAGTTCTTATTATTAATGGTTTAATTTGGCAAATATCAGCCACAAGTTACCATGACACGTACTCCTCCACAATCCACCAGTAGAAATCAGACATTCTTCAACCAGATAAGGCCTAGATAAGGCCTACGTTCTCTCATCCCTCAGATGGATACTCGCTTCATCCAAAGGCCAAAATTTCCTCGCTTATCTAATCCCTTCACACCCATCAAACTCTATACATCACGCCACACTTCTTGCCCACTACACACAAGTCACAACCCACCACCACCACCAATGGCAACCGCCGCATCTGCCGCCGCCGCATCCTCCTTCATCGGAACCCGTCTCCCGGACCTACATTCCAACTCCGGCCGAGTTACAGCTAGATTCGGATTCGGAAAGAAGAAAGCCGCCCCCAAAAAAGCATCGAGAACCGTAACATCTGATCGCCCCTTATGGTATCCCGGCGCAAAAGCACCGGAGTATCTAGACGGGAGTCTGGTCGGAGACTACGGGTTTGACCCTTTCGGTTTAGGTAAACCGGCAGAGTATTTACAGTTTGATTTGGACTCGTTGGACCAGAACTTAGCGAAGAATTTGGCCGGAGACGTGATCGGAACCCGGTTCGAAGATGCGGATGTGAAATCGACACCTTTCCAGCCATACAGCGAAGTGTTCGGGCTTCAGAGGTTTAGGGAGTGCGAACTCATCCATGGCCGGTGGGCTATGTTGGCTACCCTCGGTGCTCTCACCGTCGAATCCGTCACCGGTGTTACATGGCAAGATGCCGGAAAGGTACGTACGTACATGTTATACATTTGATTAGTCGATGATTAAGCATAAACCATGAAAATTAATCGATTTTCTTGTATTGTTTTTCTGTAGGTTGAACTAATCGATGGATCATCGTACCTTGGTCAACCACTCCCATTTTCCATCACCACTTTGATCTGGATTGAGGTTTTGATCATCGGCTACATTGAGTTTCAAAGAAACGCTGAGCTTGATCCTGAAAAAAGGTTATACCCCGGTGGTCCATTTGATCCGTTGAACTTAGCCGCTGACCCCGAGAAGAAAGCCATCCTACAACTGGCGGAGATCAAACATGCCCGTCTTGCCATGGTGGGATTCCTTGGGTTTGCCGTTCAAGCAGCGGCCACCGGAAAAGGTCCTCTTAACAACTGGGTTACTCATTTGAGTGATCCACTTCACACTACTATCCTTGACACCTTTGGCTTCTTCTCGTAAAATCGTTTTTGGGGATTCCGTTGATAAATATATATATCATCACCGATGTAGTTTTATGATTACGTCTATCTTGTAAAGTTTGTAACTTTTGACAAATCAAGCGGAACAATATATTGCTTTTTATTGTCACTTCGCATGGATCGAACCTATGACACTTGTTCTTGTTGTTGCTTTGTTTTTGTCAATGATGAGGGGAAATCTGTATAAACCGTTTGCTTTTGATATTTAAATAAACAATAAAGAATTTACATTAATTAACTAACTGATAGGATAATAATTTTGTCGCCTTTTCATAATTAAACAACTTATTACTTTATTTTATATATTTAACTATTTAAATTATTATATGTTTTACATATTACGGTTGTAACCGGTTATAACAAGTAACAATGGTAATATGTGAACACATTTAACAAATTAAATGGTCAAATGTGTATAAAAAAATAAAGTTGTCTAAATGTGAACAAAACGAAAATTTAATTATCATAATAAGTTATTTACCCCACTTTTAATTAGGCGTGATCGTTGTTCGGTTGTTTTACGGTTTGGCTTTCGGTATTAAACTTTTCAAACCATAGTAAACAGTTTGACTTACGGTTTTTAAGATTTCAAACCATATAAAAACCGGACTGGAGCATATATATATATATATATATATATATATATATATATATATATATATATATATATATATATATATATATATATATATATATATATATATATATATATATATATATATATATATATAGGGAAGGGTTATTTGGAAAACAAAAAAACCCTAAAAATCATAAAAATGCATAAAAAAAATACTTAGAGATCACAAAACTTTTTTTTGAAAAAATCGCAGCTTTTTATACAAAACTTTTGAATTTTTTTTTTTTTTACAAAAAAAAAATTGATTTTTTATTTTTTTTTCAGCGAATTTTAACAAAAACCTGCGATTTTTTATAAAAAAATTCAAAAAAAAAATTTGTGATCTCTAAGTATTTTTTTTATGCATTTTTATGATTTTTAGGGTTTTTTTGTTTTCCAAATAACCCTTCCCTATATATATATATATATATATATATATATATATATATATATATATATATATATATATATATATATATATATATATATATTAAATTTTTTATATGTACTTGTATTTTGTTGTATTATATATTAATTTTACATAAATAATTAAATTAAAACCCACAACATTTAACTACTCGGCCCAATCCTAATTTCTTTTGTGAACTAGTAAATAAAGCCCAATTGAAAAAACAAGAAGTGTCCAATCTAATCCAAGAGTCCAGACTCCGGATGGGAAGTAAGTCATGTAACGTCGTAACCTAATCGCAAAAACGCAAACTCGAATCGAACTCGTCGTTTCTCTTTCGTTGTTTCTATCTTCACTGTCGTTGACTTGTAGCCAACTAAGACTCTGAGACGGTTTCAGCCCTCCGACTACACCTCGCCGGCTCGTCGCCTTCGCCTGCAGCAGCTCCACCTTCGTCTGCAATAGCTTCGCCTCCGCCTGCAACAGCTCCTCTTCTAGCTTACAGCTTCGTCGCTCCTTCTCTGATAAGGTATGTTATGTTCAGAACATAAGGTATGTTATGTTCTGATCAAAGCTAATACACCACCAATCAATCATTAATTCATTTAGATATCAAAGCTTTAGGTTCTATGTGTTTAGATTCTGATTCATACTCAATATTTTGGTTCTCTGTGTTTTTTTTTATTCAAAATGCTTAACAACTTAACATCATAGATTCACAGTTCTAGAGCATCATGTCAAAACATCAATTATATGGTTAACAACTTACAATTGCTAGAGATATCTTATCATTATATGTGGATAAAAAGAATAAGTTGAAAGAGCTTTTACGAAAATCTTCACAATTTGTTTGTCTTACAATTGATGCATGGACTTCATGTCAAAACATCACTTATATGGTTTTAACAGTCCATTACATTGATGTAGAATGGAAATTGCAAAAAAGAAGTTTGAATTTTGAAGTTATTTCTAATCATAAGGGTGACACAATTAGTAAGATGGTTGAGAGTTCTCTAATTACATGGGGTATTGAGAAGGTTTTTACAATCACGGTGGATAATGCAAGCTCTAATGATACAACTATTTCCTTTCTGAAAAAGAAAATACAAATTTGGGGACATGCGGTTTTAGATGCTCAATACTTGCATATGCGTTGTCGTGCTCATGTGTTAAACTTGATTGTGTGTGATGGGTTAAAAGATGATGATCTTGCAATTCAAGTTATTAGAAATGTTGTGATGTATGTTAGATCCTCGCTTTCAAGGTTGGGTAAGTTCAAGGAATGTGTGAAGATAGAAAAGTTAAATGTTCCAGGAACTATTTGTTTAGATGTTTCCACTAGGTGGAAATCCACTTACTTGATGTTGGAGTCAGCTTTGAAGTATGGAAAAGCATTTAATCGGTTGGAAGAAGATGGACATTATGCAAGGTTTTTTTAATGTGGGTCCTAGTAGCTTGTTGAATGAAGTAGACGCAAAAAAAAAAGTATGATGTCACTAAAGTTGTTAAAGTGGGTCCTAGTAGTGTATGTAGATGTTCTTGATCCTCGATACAAGTTAAAATATGTCAATTGGAGTTTGGAAGAAATGTACCATATTTATGATATTGCCGACTTGAAAAAAAAGTTAAAAGCCACTTTGACTTGACTTTATGACTTTTATTTGGAAAAACATCCTATGCATGCAAAATATAAGATTTTAGGAAAAATATAAGGCACATTTGGAAGATAAAAAAACAGGAGAATTGAGTGAGCTTCAAATATATTTGTCAGATAATCAAGAGCCAAGTTATGAGTTATTTGACTTATTGGATTGGTGGAAGACAAATGAAGCAAAATATAAGATTTTAGGAAAAATTGCAAGGGATGTCTTGGATGTTCCAATTTCTACAGTTACTTCGGAATCCACATTTAGCACGGAGGGTAGAGTTTTGGATTCATTTAGGAGTAGTCTTTCTCCTAAAACAGTGCAAGCACTTTTATGCACAAAAAATTGGATTCGGGGTGTGTTTAATAAAACTGCAAAAGTTTGTTATGAAGATGTGTTGAAAAAAATTGAAGACCTTGAAGAAATGGAAAATGGTAAGTTTTCAAATTTTAAAAAGTTATACATTTTCTCTTAGTTATTATTTCTAACAAAATATAACTTGTATTTCAGATTTTGCAAGCAAACTTAATATTTGCACCGACAATATCGATTGAAAGGTACTTTTCTTCTCATGGTTTTATATTGAATTAGGCGAATCCTCGCGCGTTGTGCGCATATATAATTACTTAATTTAAAATAATAAAATTTTACAAATTGTGATTTAATATTTATACATGCAAAAAACAATGTCATTAGCAAAATAAATGTCACACCCCCAAACCAGAACGACGGAAACGTTCGGGGGCGGAGGACGTCATGTACAGTATCATAACAATTGAATAGTAAAGAAAGTACACACCACCATAATATAAATATATTTGAAAAGTTTAAATGATTGTATGTGTTATATGTTTAAATATCAAATACAATATGGTGATCCAAAATATGTTACTAACGTCAGCGCGTTAGTCTTCAAAAAGTAGTTGCTACCTGACTTAGCGTTTTCCTGAGAATACAAGTTATTTCAAAGAAAAAATGTCAAACAACAAAGTTAGTGAGTTCATAAGTAGTGTTTTGATAAAATGTATGCCATTCGAAAGTTCGTGTATGTTTTCCAGAAAATCCGATATTTTCTAACAAATGTATGATATGAGTATGAAAGATCGTTGTATAAACTGTATGTATTTGAACCAGGAAAATCCTATATTTTCCTAAAAGTGAAATGTAGTCTCAAATGTCCAAGACCGTAACCTGTAAGAAAATATGACATGCTCAAAAGATGATGTATAGTCTTATTATAAAACAAAACTACAAGAAGATTTGTATTTGAATGTGAAAAGAACTGTATTTGTTACTTTTCCCCATTAAAACGTAATACCATAATAATTGTCTATCCAATGAGTTTTTATAACCGTACTATCATAGTTTGCCTGTAGCGACGTTCTTCAGGCGTCGAAATGAGATGACACTTGTCACCCCGGGGACTGTAGCTAGCAGTCAGGGCGCGGGATCATTAGTCCCGTATAGATCTATACACACTTGTCACGTTCTCCGGACGGGAGATTCTGGTTATAAACAGGACTTCTAGTGGTACCTTTAAAAGGTATATTGAAGATGAATGCCTCACGAATTCTCAATTAAGTCACGTATTAAAATGTATATGTTTGTTTCTGTAACGATTATCCTTTTTCATAATGATAATAAAGGCATAAAATGATTTGTATGTTCTTGTATGTATAAAGATGTCATAACGAAAGTGGTTACCCTAAATATGATGTAAACGTATAAATAGAGCTTATGATATTTATACTCATATTCCATTCTGTGAGGGTAAAGTAAAGTAAGATGTTTTGTATGTTAGACATGATCCATGTGATAGTTATTAAAAACAGTCTGAAATGTATAACGAAAGATAGATGTTTTCACACAGGATTAACCGTTTGTTTACTTGTATTCTCCCCCGTAAAGTGTTCAAAAGCATTTAAAATCAGTTAAAAGCGTAGAAATGGGGGTATGAACTCACCTGATAGAAGTGGTGAGTTGAAGAAGGCGAGACTAAACTCGGGCAGTACTTCGACTGGAAAGAAGCAAGTTCCTCGGGAACTACGGGACTTCGAGCCTTGCGTCGTGTGCTAGGGTTGTTTTCGGGGCTTCGGGGTGGTCTCGGGATGCTTAACACAGAGTAGAAGTGGGAGAGAGGATGGGGTTGAGCAACCAAAGTCGGAAGGCTTAGATTTCTATATATAGCCACCATTTTGACATTCACGTCGTGAGTTTTGCATAACTCACGTCGTGAGTTTTGGTCCCGAATCGTCATGGCATGCGTCACTCGTCAACTTGCTCTGGAAGGGTCATTCAGACTGTTCACGTCGTGAACTTTAGTGTTCACGTCGTTAACACTGACAAATCCTGACACAGCGTCGAAAATCGTGCCTCGAACTTCAAAAATTCATATCTTTCGCATACGAGCTCCGTTTTCGACGTTCTTTATATCCACGCGTAGGTGAGATTATGCTCTACAACTCTCGTTTAGACTTCGTTGGCTAATTTTGACTTTATTTTTAATATTACATTTTTAATAGGTCGGGACAGGAAAAGTCCGTTAAAAATCCATAACTTCTTCATTCGATGTCCGTTTTCGTCAGACTTTTTACCGTTACAATACCATTGATGAGATATTCGATTCTCGTTTAGTTCATGTTGGCAAAAAGTCGCTCGATCTCGATTTCGAGTTTTTAGTTGTCTACTGCTATGTCTGAAACTTCGAAAAATCATAACTTCCTCATATGAAGTCAGATTTGGGCGTTCTTTTTATGTATGTTCACGGTTTTGGGATATCTACAACTTTCATTTAGACACCTATGGTTGAAAAGTATTTTATTGAAATTTCTCGTTTTATGTTTAACAGTGTTTTACCGGTATTGTCGCGTATCGTCGATCAGTCATAACTTCTTCGTTATAACTCGGATTTTAGTGTTTTTTATATTTTTGGAAACCTAGTTACGATATCTACCACTTAGTATACTCAATTATGGTTACTGAACAAATTTATTTTTGACCTAATTTTGCTGGTGTTACAATAAAACATATAGTTAACCTATTAGTTTTATTAACTATAATAAGTTTATATCATTAGTTCTTTCTATTATTAATTTGTAACACCCAGACTTTCAGGTGCATTAATATGGGTTTAACCTTGAGATTCATGGAGTGACTCGGCGAGTTGTGAGTCCAACTCGTCGAGTAGAGTCGAGTTGTCCGCGTGTCATTAATGAGTGGACTCGACGAGTCAGAGAGAGCTGACTCGCCGAGTAGGTGCTGGGCAGAGAAACCCTAATTTCCGGGGTTTGGGATATATTTAAAGGCACTTATAGCCTCATTTGCGACTACCCTTCCTTGAGAGAAAACCCTAAACGTGCATAGAGAGCCATGAGAGTCTTAGAAGCTAAACTTGGAGAAGACTAGTGCATCTCTTGAGGAGAAGAGGAGATCATCCAACAAGGAAGCTAGAGAATCAGTGGATCTGGTGTAACTTCGTGCAAGGGCTTGAGTAAGAGGTAAAAGCTTGCACCTTTCTTGTTATTTTGCTTAGATCTTGTTGCTATGGAAGATTAGGGTTTCTTCCACCATTGTTGGGACTTTGAATGCATAAGGTCCCTTTTGAGGTCTAGACTTCAGATCTGGACTTTGTGAGGTCCAGAGAGTCCAAAGATTATAGCTTTATTTAGCCATATAAGAGTTATTGTGATTAATCATCCTTGTTAGAGTTATATTGGCATTATGAGCCTTATATGCCATGTTTAAACGTAAAACTTGCAGCTTTACGTGACAATCAACCCTTAGGATGGTAGATCTAGTGTTTGGAGTGATGGATCTGCCTTAAATCGTTTGAATGAGGAATCTGATCGAAGGGACTCGCCGAGTCCATGGCCTGACTCGACGAGTCGGTGAGCGTTTGTCCCGATAGGTTGATTGAGTGATAACTCGGCGAGTTGGGGGTCAACTCGATGAGTTGAGCTAGACTTTTTGAGACTTCTGAGGATACGAGGCGACTCGACAATTCTCAAGAGTGCACTCGACGAGTCGGGTCAGACATGGACTGTTGACTCGAGTTTGACTTCTGTTGACTTGGGGCTTTGGTCAACATGAGTAATAGAGACCATGGAGGGGTAAAATGGACTTTTTTCCACTTCAAAAAGTTAGAGAGAGAAATAATAGCCTTCGGTTATTTGAGTTGTGAAAAGGGTATTACTTAGAGATATTCATCCTTTGTGTTAGGCGGAGGCTAGTTCGAGATCCGAGTGCGGGGTTATCTACTCACCTGATTACGAGGTGAGTCTTCTCACTATACTTTACCTAGCGTGGTAACCAGAGTTGTGTGATAGAGTATCTTATGTGCTTATATTGAGCATTGTGATATCCTGCATTATATCTTTGTGATTTATGCTGTATATTATGTTGAGCCTTATAGAGTTCGGACCGGAGGGTCCATCAGAGTTGTGGGACTGGAGGGTCCCACTGAGACACATTGGCCGGAGGGTCTTTCAGAGTTATAACCTCGAGTGGCTAATATGTTGTATGTGGTATTTTGGGGAACACACTAAGCTTCGTGCTTACCGTGTTATGTGTTATGTGTTTCAGGTTCTTATCAGGAATCGCGGGAAGGCGCCGGCTTGATTGTACACACATCTGAGTTGGAGATATGTCTTTGGAGGATCCTGGAGTTGTGACAAACAATTTGAAATGTGTTGATAAATTGATACTTGTGATTTTTGAGAAATGTGACATGTGATTTATTGTGTTTTAAAATGAAAATTTTGGGTTGAAAATTTATGTCGTTACAAGTTGGTATCAGAGCCTTGGTTTGAGGGATTCAGATGCAACTTCGGGTATGTCTGGACTCAAACTGAGGATTCGAGAAAAGATTTTTAAAAGAGATAAATTTTTCTAAATGAGAAAGAGTTTAAGAGAAAACGAGTTGGAGCAGTGTGTACAATCAGCCAGAGCGCGAATGGTGATTTCCCAAAATACCCTTATTTTGTGTTATGAGATATTTATGAGATGTTATGAGATATTTATGAGATGTTATGCATGCTAGAGGATAGGCTAGGTGTTTCATATTTTAGGGCTAGAGTTGCCTGATTTGTGATGCCTTAGCCTAGGGGTTGTTGCTATCTGTTATGTGCCTTGAGTATGTGCTGAGTAAGAGTATCTAGCATGAATCACCTAGAGAGAATAGGTAATCTAGGAGAGATACCTAGATGAGCATTTGAGGAGTCTACTGAGTAGAATAATTAGATACCTCGAGAGGTAGGATTTCCTGAGTCAACGATGTCTTTTGAGTTGTGAATAGAGTAAGAGGAATTATACGCCAGAGTGGCTTATGTGTTAGTGGAGGTTATTCGATGCCCGAATGCTGCTTGCTTCATGCTTTGTGGAACCCTTGATGATGGGAGACAGCTACTAAGTGAATATGACGATATTCAGGAGGTAGATGGTTGGCATCATGAGGAGTTCTTCAGCAGCTGATGGCAGAGAAGTGTGAGAACCTAGGAAGAGCCTAGGGAGTGAACTTAGGCAGATGAGTACGCTGATAGAGGAGAGTAACTCGCTGGAGAGCGAACACGTTGAAGGGATTGATGATTAATAAGGTTGAGCAACTACTTAGAGAATTTGAGACGATCAGTGTGGAAAGTATGGGTAGATGTGGCAAGTAGTATGGGCCCGTACTACTGAAAGCAGAGGACCCATACTCGAAGCAGGGAGAATTCCAGAGGTTCTAAGTGGCAGATCGAGAGGAGATAAAGTGGTCCGAGTACCACGAATAGTAGCAGATTGAGAAGAGAGAGAACATGGTTCGAGTGCCACGATTCGTAGCAGATCGAGAGGAGATAACATGGTTCGGGTACCATGATTCATAGCAGATTGAGAGGTGACCACATGGTTCGAGTACCATGATTCATGGTGGTTAGTGTTTCTGGTTTGCCAGTTATTCCGTTGTGATTGCTCAGGCTGAGATCAGATGTGATAGAGTGTGGGGCTAGAGGGCCATGTTGAGCAAGTTGTAATGGAGCATACCGGGAAAAGGAATCGAGTTAGTTTCCGAGAAATTTATTGGTGAGATGCCAGTTGGAGTCGCAAGACACAGGGATGAGTAGAGATGAGACTTTATGGAGAATTGCGGCCTGAGTTGAGCAGTCGACCGATAGTTGAGATATCATTTTTTGTGACAAGAGTTGCGCTTTCTTTATTTCCGGTTAGAAGCGAAGGAGATAACGAGCTTCCGGTTTCGGAGTTGGAAGTAAACTGTGGGGTAGCATATGGTCGCGTCCTTTTTGCCAGAGTATTTGAGAAACATGTCTACTGCAAAGTATTTTCCCATTCCATGAGAGAGTTATTAGTGGGGACCGAGATGAAAGAGAACAAGGAAGTACCTTCCTGGGTGAGACATACTTTTAGCAGCAGTCCCAGGTGATTACGAGGAGTATACCGGGGCAGTGGCCCTCGTTGCGTATGCTGTGTATCGACTGTGAGAACGGAGTCTCCTGTTTCTATCCACACGATGGGACGTTGGAGGAAGGATCAGAGACGAGATGTGTGATAGTGCATTATTTTCAGATTGAGAGACGAGACTAATTTGGGACAGTTTGGATATCTGGCGGTGTGTCGGTCTGAAATGTCGAGATCACTAGAGGCATTCACGTAAGGAGGATTTTGAGGTTTGTGGATTTTGGGATAATTGGAGTTATGTGGTTATTATCCGGAAGATCATCGAGCGCGGTGTGGTGTATTCCATGAGGCGGAATTGGTACGTCTGGCGAGCCAGTCTGTGGAATAGACTGTGGTATGCCAAATGGTGATGGTTCGAACCCTGAGTGGGGGAAAACTGGATTATTTACTGAGAGAATCAGATAACTGTTCAAGTGCGGTTAGAGAACCGGATGTGGAGACCTGCGGTGCGGATTCATGAGATCATGATTACTGATGATCAAGGCGAGGTACAGGGCGAGATAATGTGTATTGAACGTGCTCAGGGAAGGAGGAGTGGTTCCACGGCGAGTATCCATTGGGTAGGCACCTTAGGGTGATGAGAAACTCTTCGAGGTTGTAATGGTCGAATTCGAGGTGGTTGGCTCGTAAGGATAGTCTCGACGTGTTCTGAGTCATCAACGATTTCTCCATGTTTCAAATTGAGGGTTGAAATTTTCGAAGTTACGAGTTGTGCGAGAGGAAAGATCAGTCGTGAGATTTTAAGAGAGTGCATTGCGGTATCTGATTATGATGCCGTGAGTAGGAGATCAGTGGTTGAGGCAAGACATCCTGAGATTCTGTGATGGTATGTCGAGGTATCCGGGTATGATGTCCTAAATTTTGGATTATTTCGAGACTTGAGTTATGAAATGACGAGTGGTGTATCAAGTATCTATGGTTTCGGTGGGGGCCCTTCAGCTAATTGACATCAAACGGGATTATCTGAGAATGTGAATTGCAGCGAGAAAAAGGGGTTTTGTCATGGCGGTGGTCATCAGGAGTAGTGATACTTAGCCTGGATGGGTGTGTGTACCTATCTATGTTGAGCCGTGAAGCGTGAGTAGTGGACGTAGTGAGGTGATGACACGAGGATGAGATTGTGGGGTGATAAGAGAGTGTTGTGATACCGCGGGGAGCCGTAGTACTCAATAGTCAGCAAGAGAGTGTTGTGATACTGCGGGGAGCCGTAGTATTCACTAGTCAGCAAGAGAGTGTTGTGATACTGCGGGGAGCCGTAGTATTCACTAGTCAGCAAGAGAGTGTTGTGATACTGCAGGGAGCCGTAGTATTCACTAGTAAGCGAGAGGGTGTTGTGACATTGCGGGGAGCCGTGGTATTCACTGGTCAGCGAGAGAGTGTTGTGATACTGCAGAGAGCTGTAGTACTCACCAGTCATCGGGAGAGTGTTGTGATACTGCGGGGAGCCGTAGTATTCACGAGTTAGTGAGAAAGTGTCATAGGCATGCGGGGAGCCATAGCCTTCATGAGATAGTGAGAGGGAATGTTATGATACTACATGGAGCCGTTTTATTCGCTAGTCAGAGCATGACGCATAAAAGTTTTTAGGCTTGGGTAGCCTTATTCTTTGAGTTTTAGGGGAACCTGGAGGTCGGACCAGGGGCGAGACTGGGGTCTCCTTAATGATCGGGAATCTTTATATTCTGAGTTAAGGTGTGGTTATCGCAATCAGAAGGAATTGGAGAAGTGATGTACGCACGAGTTGCGGGTCATGGGTCGTGAGTTGAGTGCTTCACTGGGACGAGTGGCTCCAATTCTGAGTCGGACCAGACTCTCGAGTTAGAGTTTGGCTCTAGGGATGTATTGAGTAGGCGAAATGAGATTATGGATCCAGAGAAGGGGTTCCATTTTGAGGAGCATTGTTTGTCATCTGATGACTTAGGCCTGAGTGGGTCAGTTCGTTGGTACGGGAGGTTCACGAGACGCATGGAACCAATGAGTAGTAGACGACAGAGGTCGGGGTGAGATGATCTTCAGTTGGGGTTGTAGTATTCGCTCGGGGTAAAGCGAACTTCATGACTTGTGTGTCACACTGGGCCGAGATAGTTAGTGTGAGAAGGAAGTCGGTGAGACGTGTTGGGGTATGCAATGGGTAACCTTTGGAGGTTCAATTGCTAGGTCGGGAGATGACCTGGTGCTCAGTGTTGAAAAGGGATATTTGAGAAGGGAGCTGGGATTTATGATTGTTAAATGTCAGAGAATACTTCTGAACAAAACAGGATCATTGTCTTGTGTCTGAGGACAGGGTGTTGAGAGTTCATTGTTCAGATGGGTTTGATTGTAGTACAATGGATGGGTCCCTGGTGTGATGAGATCCTTTCATTCCTTGGTATATGATCTGGATTGTTTATCATGTCTGGGATGAGTGATCGGTAGCCAGTTTTGGGCATGGACTTGTTTTTATCGGTCCCAACTGGAGAATCAGAGGGGCAGTGAGTTATCGGGTTTTGTTATTCGAGGAGCGAATAATATGGTGATATCTTGAGAAGGCGGTCTGGCAGTGAGACAGGACACTAGAGTTTCCAGATTCTAGGGAGTCCTCGTGCGTTGTGCGCAGATATAATTACTTAATTTAAAATAATAAAATTTTACAAATTGTGATTTAATATTTATACATGCAAAAACCAACGTCATTAGCAAAATAAAACATATAGTTAACCTATTAGTTTTATTAACTATAATAAGTTTATATCATTAGTTCTTTCTATTATTAATTTGTAACATCCAGACTTTCAGGTGCATTACT
The DNA here is from genome assembly GCF_052849685.1 of Lactuca virosa. Lineage (NCBI taxonomy): Eukaryota > Viridiplantae > Streptophyta > Magnoliopsida > Asterales > Asteraceae > Lactuca > Lactuca virosa. Next base: position 91,442,385 of record NC_136434.1, read on the forward strand.
ATAGGTTTAACCTTGAGATTCATGGAGTGACTCGGCGAGTTGTGAGTCCAACTCGTCGAGTAGAGTCGAGTTGTCCGCGTGTCATTAATGAGTGGACTCGATGAGTCAGAGAGCTGACTCGCCGAGTAGGTGCTGGGCAGAGAAACCTTAATTTTCGGGGTTTGGGATCTATTTAAAGGCACTTATAGCCTCATTTGCGGCTACCCTTCCTTGAGAGAAAACCCTAAACGTGCATAGAGAGCCATGAGAGTCTTGGAAGCTAAACTTGGAGAAGACTAGTGCATCTCTTGAGGAGAAGAGGAGATCATCCAACAAGGAAGCTAGAGAATCAGTGGATCTGGTGTAACTTCGTGCAAGGGCTTGAGTAAGAGGTAAAAGCTTGCACCTTTCTTGTTATTTTGCTTAGATCTTGTTGCTATGGAAGATTAGGGTTTCTTCCACCATTGTTGGGACTTTGAATGCATAAGGTCCCTTTTGAGGTCTAGACTTCAGATCTGGACTTTGTGAGGTCCAGAGAGTCCAAAGATTATAGCTTTATTTAGCCATATAAGAGTTATTGTGATTAATCATCCTTGTTAGAGTTATATTGGCATTATGAGCCTTATATGCCATGTTTAAACGTAAAACTTGCAGCTTTACGTGACAATCAACCCTTAGGATGGTAGATCTAGTGTTTGGAGTGATGGATCTGCCTTAAATCGTTTGAATGAGGAATCTGATCGAAGGGACTCGCCGAGTCCATGGCCTGACTCGACGAGTCGGTGAGCGTTTGTCCCGATAGGTTGATTGAGTGATAACTCGGCGAGTTGGGGGTCAACTCGATGAGTTGAGCTAGACTTTTTGAGACTTCTGAGGATACGAGGGGACTCGACGAATCGTAAGAGTGCACTCGACGAGTCGGGTCAGACATGGACTGTTGACTTGAGTTTGACTTCTGTTGAATTGGGGCTTTGGTCAACATGAGTAATAGAGACCATGGAGGGGTAAAATGGTCTTTTATCCACATCAAAGAGTTAGAGAGAGAAATAACAGCCTTCGGTTATTTGAGTAGTTAAAAGGGTATTACTTAGAGATATTCATCCTTTGTGTTAGGCGGAGGCTAGTTCGAGATCCGAGTGCGAAGTTATCTGCTCACCTGCTTACGAGGTGAGTCTTCTCACTATCCTTTACCTAGCGTGGTAACCAGAGTTGTGTGATAGAGTATCTTATGTGCTTATATTGAGCATTGTGATATCCTGCATTATGTCTTTGTGATTTATGTTGTATATTATGTTGAGCCTTACAGAGTTAGGACCGGAGGGTCCCAGAGTTAGGACCGGAGGGTCCATCAGAGTTATGGGACTGGAGGGTCCCACTGAGACACATTGACCGAAGGGTCTTTCAGAGTTATAGCCTCGAGTGGCTAATAGTCAGGGTGCGGGATCATCAGTCCCGTATAGATCTATACACACTTATCACGTTCTCTAGACAGAGACTCTAGTTATAAAACAGGGCTTTCTTGTATACCTTGATAGGTACTAGGAAGACGAATGACTCACAAATTCCCAACGAGATTACGTATTTTTGAAATGAATATCGTTACATCTGAAATGGTTACTCTTTTTACGATGTTTATAAAGACATAAAAATAAATCATATTTATATATATATATATATATATATATATATATATATATATATATATATATATATATATATATATATATATATATATATATAGACATTAATTTATCCCGAGAGAGTAAAATGGTATCATGAGATGTTTTGCATGCTAATATTTTCATATAAAAGTTATAACAACAACAAGAAAATATAGCAAAAGATTGATATTTTAACACGACTTATCTGCGTGTTTACTTGTATCCCCCCCAACCCTAAAAGTGTTTAAAAGACATTTAAAAGTATAGTTGTAGGGGTATGAACTCACTTGGTAAGAGTGATGATCTGAAGAAAAGCTAGGCTTCACGCGGGCAACACTTCGACTAGAACGAGGTTAGCTTCTCAGGAGTTTCGGGGCTTCGAGCTTCCGTCAGAGCTTGGATACGTAACCGGGGCGTCGGGGCATTCTTGAGAGCTTAAAACAGAGTAAATGCAGGAGGGAGGATAGAATTGAGCAGTCTAAACCCGAGACTCTCGGTTTCTATTTATAGGGTGTAAGTTTTGAGTTCACGTCATGAACATGAAATTGTTCACGTCGTGAACTTGGTCATGATTCAACTCGTAGACTCGACGTCTGATATCCCGGCTCTGGAACACGTCAATCACTGCTTCACGTCGTGAACTCCTGACTCATGACGTGAATCCCTGACAGGTGTTGAAGTTCGCGTCCCGAACTTCAAAAATTCATATCTTTCGCATACGAGTCTCGTTTTTGACGTTCTTTATATCCACGCGTAAGCGAGATTATGCTCTACAACTTTCGTTTAGACTCTGTCGGCTAATTTTGACTTTGTTTTTAATATTATATTTTTAACAGGGTGGGACAGGAAAAGTCCGTTAAAAATTCATAACTTCTTTATCCGACGTCCGTTTTCGTCTGTCTTTTTACTGTTGTAGTACTATTGTCGAGATATTCAATTCTCGTTTAGGTTGCGTCGGCTAAAAATCACTCGATCTTTATTTCGAGTTTTTAGTTGTGTACTGCTATTCCGAAACTTAGAAAAATCATAACTTCCTCATACGAAGTCAGATTTGGACGTTCTTTTTATGTATGCTTACGGTTTAATGATATCTACGACTTTCATTTAGATACCTAAGGCTAAAAAGTATTTTATTGGAATTTCGCGTTTTACGCTTAACAGTGTTTTACCGGATTTGTCGCGGATCTTTGATTGGTCATAACTTCTTCGTTATAACTCGGATTTTAGTTTTCTTTATATTACTGAAAACCTTGCTACGATATCTATCACTTTATACATACCAATTGAGATTTTTGAATATTTCATTTTTGACGCTATTTTATTAACCCAAAAATAGGTTACACTTCTTGACTTTAGATTATTACATTGACTTGAAATATCGGGTTGTTACATCATCCCCCCGTTAAAGGGAATTTCGTCCTGAAATTATTTACAAAATAAGTGTTTATGGACTAGGGAAGAGATGCGGGTACTTTTGTTGCATCTGATCTTCTCGTTCCCAAGTGAATTCAGGTCCCCGCTTGGCATTCCGGCGAACCTTCACTATTGGTACGGGGCTTTGCTTTGTACGCTTGACTTCCCTATCCATGATTTCGACGGGTTCTTCCACAAAGTTAAGATTTTCGCTCAATTCGATCTCTTCAAGTGGAATTACAAGAGTTTCATTAGATAGACACTTTTTCAGATTTGACACGTGAAACACAGGGTGTACGTTGCTAAGTTCGAGTGGTAGTTGGATTTTATAAGCCACTGGACCAATCCTTGCAATAATTTCAAAGGGTCCAATGTACCTTGAATTTAGTTTTTTGCGCTTTCCAAAGCGTATCATGCCCTTCCATGGTGAGACCTTTAGTAGGACACGGTCACCAACCTGAAATTCCAAGGGTTTTCGTCTCTTGTCTGCGTAGCTCTTTTGCCTATATCGTGAGGCTTTCAGTCGTTCGCGGATTTGGACAACCTTCTCAGTCGTTTCTCTAATGATTTCTGGAGCAGTGAGAGTGTTATATGGGAGTAGACCTTTTGCCAACTGCGTGTCACCCACTTCCGCTCAACACAGAGGTGATCTGCAGTTGCGGCCGTAGAGGGCTTCAAATGGAGCAGTCTTGATGCTAGTGTGATAACTGTTGTTATACTAGAATTCGACTAAGGGTAAGTGGGTATCCAATGCTTTACCAGAATCTATGACGCAAGCTCGTAACATGTCTTCTCGAGTTTGAATAGTTCTCTCACTTTGTCCGTCAGTTTGAGGGTGGTAGGTTGTACTCATGTATAGCCTAGTTCCCAAGGATTTTTGTAGTGATTGCCAGAACCGTGAAGTGAATCTACTATCTCTGTCTGAGATGATAAACATCGGTACTCCATGAAGTCGCATGATCTCCCGGATGTAAGTTCTTGTCAGTTTCTCCATCTTATCAGTCTCCTTGATTGGTAGGAAGTGGGCATACTTGGTTAATCTGTCAACGATCACCCAGATGGTATCGTGACCACCCTATGTCTTGGGTAGCTTTGTTATGAAATCCATGGAAATCTGCTCCCACTTCCACTTAGGTATTTCTGGTTGTTGAAGTAGACCTGAGGGTTTTTGATGTTCTACTTTGATTTTGGCACAAGTTAGGCATTTGCTCATGTAGGTAGCAATATCTGCTTTCATGTTTGGCCACCAATAAAGTTGTTTGAGATCCATATACATCTTATCTAAACCTGTATGTATAGAGTATCGAGTCTTATGTGATTCGTTCATGACCACTTCTCTGAATCCATCAAACTTCGGTGTCCAGATTCGATTCATGAGATAACGAACCCCGTCACTCTTGATTTCAAAATTCTTGTCCATTCCTCTAAGTGCCTCACCTGTCACATTTTATGGTTTCAAGGCTTCTAGTTCAGCTTCCTTGATTTGTGTTGACAGGTGTGAATGGATTGTCATGGTTAGGGCTTTCACTCTTCGACCAGAGTACTCCTTTCGACTTAGGGCATCTGTCACCACATTGGCTTTTCCGGGATGATAACGAATTTCGCATTCGTAGTCATTGAGTAGCTCAACCCATCGCCGTTGTCTCATATTTAGCTCTTTCTGGTCGAATATATGCTGAAGGCTCTTGTGGTCTGTGAAGATGGTGCATTTTGTACCGTACAAGTAGTGCCTCCAAATTTTTAGAGCGAACACTACAGCTCCCAGTTCCAGGTCGTGAGTGGTGTAGTTTACTTCGTGTGTTTTTAATTGTCGAGAGGCGTAAGCAATGACCTTTCCTTGTTGCATCAACACACAACCCAACCCTTGATTGAATGCATCGCAGTATACTACGAAGTCTTCTGTCCCCTCAGGAAGAGAGAAAATGGGTGCGGTGCACAGGGCTTGCTTTAGAGTTTGAAATGCAGCATCTTGTTTTTCTCCCCAGTTGAAGGTTACGCCCTTTTGATTCAGGGTAGTAAGGGGTTTGGCGATGCTGGAAAAGTTTTGTATGAATCTGCGGTAATAGCCAGCAAGGCCTAAAAATTGGCGGATTTCGGTTGGTGTCTTTGGTGCTGGCCAATTATTGATTGCTTTGATTTTGGAAGGGTCCACGTGGATTCCTTCTTTGCTGACCACGTGACCTAGGAAATCTACTTTCCTAATCCAAAACTCGCACTTCGAGAACTTTGCATATAGCTTTTTTGCTCTTAGCGTCTCCAAGACTTGTCTAAGGTGCTAACCATGTTCTTCTTTACTCCTTGAATAGATGAGTATATCATCTATGAACACGATCACAAATTTGTCCAGGAAAGAACGACATACTCGGTTCATTAAATCCATGAACACGGCGGGTGCATTAGTTAGTCCGAAAGGCATCACTACAAATTCATAATGACCATATCTAGTTCGGAATGCCGTTTTGGGAACATCACTTTCCAGGACTCGAAGTTGATGATATACGGATCTGAGGTCGATTTTTGAGAAGTAATTTGCTCATTGGAGTTGATCGAACAGATCGTCTATGCATGGCAAAGGGTATCGGTTCTTTATGGTGAGTTTGTTTAGCTCGCGGTAGTCGATGCACATTCTGAACGATCCATCTTTCTTCTTTACGAATAGGATTGGTGCTCCCCAAGGTGAGAAGCTCGGTCTGATAAATCCTTTGCTGAGCAGTTCGTTTAGTTGACTGGATAATTCTTGCATCTCTGCTGGGGCTAAACGATACGGTGCCTTGGCTACGGGGGTGGCTCCAGGAATTAAGTCAATTCTAAATTCAACTTGCCTTGTAGGTGGTACTCCTGGAAGATCTTTAGGAAAAATGTCGGGAAAATTACAGAAATCCGGAACGCTCTTGATGTCTTCTACTTCTCGCTTTACATCCACGACGTGTGCCAAGAATGCATGACATTCCTTGCATAAATATTTTTGAGCTTTGACGCAAGAGATGATATGAAGATTTGTACTGTGTTTATCGCCATAAATAACGAGGCCTTCACCATTTAGAAGATTAAGGCGAACGACCTTTTCGTAACATAAAATGTCCGCCCGATGAGAACTCAACCAATCCATGCCTATGATAACGTCGAAACTTTTTATTGAAACCGGCATGAGGTTGATTGGAAAAGAATTGTTGTTTAGTGCGAGAGTACAGTTTAGGTATATTTCTTTAGCGCCTTCTGTTTTTCCGTTAGCCATTTCTACTATGAATGTTTCATTTAATGGTTGGGGTGTTTGTTTGAGTAGATTTTTAAACTTGTGACTCATGAAACTCCTCTCCGCTCCACTGTCAAATAGAATGCATGCATAAGAGTTATCGAGGAGAAACGTACCCATAACCACCGTGGGATCTGCAATAGCTTACTCTTGTCCTATTGTGAAAACTCTGCCTCCTCCACCAGCATTTCTATTATTTGCCTTTGGGCAGTCCCTTCTGAAGTGCCCCGCTTCTCCGCATTCATAACAAGTACGGCCCACTCCAACATTTGCGTTTGGAGCGACCGATTGGATTGGTTCCTTGCAGAAGCGGACATTATGTCCCTTCTTGTTGCACCTCGTGCACTGCATGACACGGCAGGGTCCGTCATGATGATGATTGCATTTATTGCACTTCGGCAGGTTTCCGGAGTACGACTTTGTTGGTGTAGGAGTGGTTGGGACAGTAACAACGTGAGCTATCACTATTTGTTGCCTTTTTGGGTTTTCTTGTGTTGGTTGCCCCTTTCTTTTGTTCCAGGGTTTCCTTCGGTTCTCTATCTCTTTTGGTGGATCGGAAGCAACTGTAATTGTACCCTATCGAACCCCATGGTCAATCAGTCGCTGAGCCAAGCGCATCGCGCTGTCAAACGTGATCGGGTTAGATGCTAGGACATGTCCTTGGACCTGGGGTGACAATCCTCATATGTACCTCTCCACTTTCTTCTGTTCCGGGTTCACCATACCTGGACACAAAGCTGCCAAATCACTGAACCTCACCGTGTAAGCAGCTAGATCTGATCCAGTCATCTTTGGGTTCCATAACTCCTGCTCTAACTTCTGGATTTTGCCCCTTGGGCAATACTCCTCCAGCATTAAGATTTTTAGATCCTCCCAGCTCATGGCATTAGCAACTGGGAGAGATAAGGCTTTCACGTGGCCTTTCCACCAGGTGAGGGCTCGATCTGAGAAAGTGCAGGCTGTGAACTTGACTTTACTTATTTCCGGGCATAAGCAGATTTCAAAAACCGTTTCGATCTTCTCGAACCACTGCATAAGTGCAATGACTCCTCCGACTCCGTTAAAATTTTTCGGTTTTGCATTTGTAAAGTCCATGTATGTGCATTCCCTTGGATAACCATTTCCATGGTTTAGGTGGTTAGTACTACTTCCTGCTCCACCAGCACCATTAGTGTTGATCTGAGTTAATGCAGCTGTGACTACTGCAGTTATAGCAGCCTGAACCATATTGGGATCGTATTGTGGAGGGGGTGGTGGTGGTGTTGGTGTTGCATTGTTACCATGTCTTCCAGATCTACGAGGAGGCATCTTTCTGCCAAAGAATTAACAATGAAAGACAATAAGTCTTTGATAATTGAAAGTCGAGTGTTAATAAGTTAACTATTTTGGATTCTTTATGTATTAATATTCGACTTTAAAATGTGATTAGTATTCAATTCATAATAAGAGTTTATACAAAAGATAAACTTATGAAATTCGAGTGATACAAAATGAAGTGTAATACAAAGTAAATACTTTAATATATATATATATATATATATATATATATATATATATATATATATATATATATATCCGATACATCATGATGTTGGGAAAAATTGGACCTTTCTAAAGGTCTATAGTACACATAGTTAATGAAGGTAAAAACATTTAGCCGCAGTCCTAGTCTATAACAAAATTGGAAGTAGTGCAAGTACTACTTGCGACGTGTACTACGTCGAGTACTAGACTCAGATTCTTGGTGTTTGGTTCCCATTAATTGCCTTTCCAGGTTATTTTGATTCTCCTTCAATTCTCTTATTTCAGTCAGGGCTGCATCCATTTGGCCTTGTAGTGCCTCGGTGTGGGTTCGGGTGTCATCACGTAGTTCGTCCAGGCGAAGAATGTCTGCCCTGTTGATTTGTGTCGTTGCATTGACTTCCAGGACCCGGTTTATTGAAACCCTTGCCTGATCCGTCTGGCACTCAATGCGATGAACTATGATAGGGAGAGCCCTGTCAGCCAAACTTCCATCGATAACATTGTAAAAGTCTCAACACATTCCATATGGAGGGCACACGCCTTGTTGTCGGCTCCAGTGATGTATGAGATTAGCCCAAATTGGAGTTGGTCCTTGAAAACCTCTTCAGATTGCAGGAGGTGGGATGGCCGGTGGGGGATTGTATACTTCGGGTTCTGTGTCGGTACCCTCTGAATCTTCATTTTCTTCTTCCTCCATCGGTTCCTCTTCTTCCTCTTCATCTACGATTTCTTCTGGATCCTCTTGCGAATCATCTTCTATCCAGCCTCTGTTGCCTTGGTTTGGAAAGTAAGGGTCCCCTGGTAAATGAAATCCGGCCATTGTGTCTGTACGAGAATAGGGATATGAGAATTGCATGAAAAACTAAAGCATATATAAAAATTAAAGATTGAAGTTGAACTATTGTATTTATAAAATACTCCTATAGTGCTTTAAATCTTATGTTTGATTCTACAGTTCATAAGTTTGGTAAGTTTTAGACTTGTTGCCCATTGCAACTATCCCCTGACATATGTTAGTCGTCTCTCAGATAAATATAGTTGATCAGACTATATTCATCCCAGTCCCGATTACATATTCTAAGGCATACTTTTAGTGCACAACTCATCTATAATACTTCTATACTGTTTCTATTATAACACATCTACTGTTATATAATGTATGCATGACAAATTTTATAAAAAATTTATTTTAAAAATTATAACTCTTACCCAGAGTGTTTTTGACCAGTTGTATTTATAGTTGTATATCAAAAATGATTTGATATACTTAGTTCACTATAAACAATGCTCTGATACCAATTTGTCACACCCCCAAACCTGAATGACGGAAAACATTCGGGGCGCAGGACGTCATGTACAGTATCATAACAATTGAATAGTAAAGAAAGTACACACAACCATCATATACATAATTGAAAAGTTTACATGATTGTAAGTGTTACATGTTTCAAAAGTCAATTACAATATGATGTACAAAAGATTTTATTAACGCCTGAGCGTCAATCTTCAAAAGTAGTTGATAACCTGATTTAGCGATTCCCTGAGAATACAAGTTATTTTAAAGAAAAAGTGTCAACAATTAAGTTGGTGAGTTCATAAGTAGTTATTTGAATAAATGTATGCCATTCGTAAGTTCATGTTTGTTTCCAGAAAATCCGATATTTTCTATAAAATGGGTTATGATTTGTTGCTGTATAAAATGGATGTATTGAACCTGGAAAATCCTATATTTTCCTAAAATTGAGAAGTAGTCTTAATGTTCGAAGACCGTAGTTTGTAAGTAAATATGTCATACTTAACTTGATAAAATATAGTTTTATTAGTAAATAAAACTATTTGAAAGCTTGTATTTTCACGTAAAAATAATTGTATTATTACTGCTTACGTAAAACATAATACCGTAAAAGTCGTCTATCATGTGAGTTTTCATAACCGTACTAAGATGGGTTTGCCTGTAGCGACGTTCTTCAGGCGTCGAAATGTTATGACATTTGCCACCCTTAACCTGCCAGTCGAGCTGTAGCTAACAGCCAGGGTGCGGGATCATCAGTCCCGTATAGATCTATACACACTTATCACGTTCTCTGGACATATACTCTGGTTATAAAACAAGGCTTTCTTGTATACCTTGATAGGTACTAGGAAGACGAATGACTCACAAATTCCCAACGAGATTACGTATTTTTGAAATGAATATCGTTACATCTGAAATGGTTACTCTTTTTACGATGTTTATAAAGACATAAAAATAAATCATATTATATATATATATATATATATATATATATATATATATATATATATATATATATATATATATATATATATATATATATAGACATTAATTTATCCCGAGAGAGTAAAATGGTATCATGAGATGTTTTGCATGCTAATATTTTCATATAAAAGTTATAACAACAACAAGAAAATATAGCAAAAGATTGATATTTTAACACGACTTATCTGCGTGTTTACTTGTATCCCCCCTAACCCTAAAAGTGTTTAAAAGACATTTAAAAGTATAGTTGTAGGGGTATGAACTCACTTGGTAAGAGTGATGATCTGAAGAAAAGCTAGGCTTCACGCGGGCAACACTTCGACTAGAACGAGGTTAGCTTCTCAGGAGTTTCGGCGCTTCGGGCTTCCGTCAGAGCTTGGATACGTAACCGGGGCGTCGGGGCATTCTTGAGAGCTTAAAACAGAGTAAATGCAGGAGGGAGGATAGAATTGAGCAGTCTAAACCCGAGACTCTCGGTTTCTATTTATAGGGTGTAAGTTTTGAGTTCACGTTGTGAACATGAAATTGTTCATGTCGTGAACTTGGTCATGATTCAGCTCGTAGACTCGACGTCTGATAGCCCGGCTCTGGAACACGTCAATCACTGTTTCACGTCGTGAACTCCTGACTCACGACGTGAATCCCTGACACGTGTTGAAGTTCGCGTCCCGAACTTCAAAAATTCATATATTTCGCATACGAGTCCCGTTTTTGACGTTCGTTATATCCACGCGTAGGCGAGATTATGCTCTACAACTTTCGTTTAGACTCCGTCGGCTAACTTTGACTTTATTTTTAATATTATATTTTTAACAGGGTGGGACAGGAAAAGTCCGTTAAAAATTCATAACTTCTTTATCCGACGTCCGTTTTCGTCTGTCTTTTTACTGTTGTACTACTATTGTCGAGATATTCAATTCTCATTTAGGTTGTGTCGGCTAAAAATCACTCGATATTTATTTCGAGTTTTTAGTTGTGTACTGCTATTCCGAAACTTAGAAAAATCATAACTTCCTCATACGAAGTTAGATTTGGACGTTCTTTTTATGTATGCTTACGGTTTAATGATATCTACGACTTTCATTTAGATAACTAAGGCTAAAAAGTATTTTATTGGAATTTCGCGTTTTACGCTTAACCATGTTTTACCGCATTTGTCGCGGATCTTTGATTGGTCATAACTTCTTCGTTATACCTCAGATTTTAGTGTTCTTTATATTACTGAAACCTTGCTACGATATCTATCACTTTATACATACCAATTGAGATTTTTGAACATTTCATTTTTGACGCTATTTTATTAACCCAAAAATAAGTTACACTACTTGACTTTAGATTATTACATTGACTTGAAATATCAGGTTGTTACATATTTTCAAGGGATAATGTCATAAAAACCCTCAAGTTTTCAGGGTTTTGTCGGTTTTACCCAAAGTTGAATTTTATGTCCGTTTTTACCCTAACATTTTCGAAAAAATGTTCGGTTTTACCCTTTTACCGGTGATAAGAGGTTTTCCAGGTTACCATTATATTAAATTCGCAAAAAAACCCTTAAGTTTACCCTTTTTTTTGCGTTTTTACCTTAAGTTTATAATTTTTTTACACTTTTACCCTAAGTATTTTTTTTTCATAATATACGTATTCATGCAGAAAAATCGTATTTATATACGAAAAAATGATTAATTAAATATTGTATTTATATTTTTTTAATGTTATATATATATATATATATATATATATATATATATATATATATATATATTTGTGTGTGTGTTTGCAAGGTTATAGCATTTAAAAAGATAAATAATATTTTTAGAATTATGAATACGTGTTTTATAGATATAGTTTTTAGAAGTATAAATACTTATTTTTACATTTTTATATATTAATATGTATCTATACTTCTAAAAATATATTTATACTTAAAAAAAACATATATCAAAATACATATTTACACTTCTAAAAATATATGTATATACTTATATAAACATGTTTATGATTCAACAAGTTTTTTTATTGATATGTATATTTTTAAATACATAAAAATATGTACCTGTAGTTCTAAAAACATATTAATTTGTGTTTTTTTACATCTTAAATGGTTTATCCAAGAAAAAAACCCACACACACACGCACACACACACACACACACACATATATATATATATATGTATATATATATATATATATATATATATATGAAGAAATAACATTAAAAAATTGTAAATACAATATTTAATTAAAATTTTTTCGTATATAAATATTATTTTTCTGCATGAATACATATAATATGAAAAAGAAAATACAAAGGGTAAAAGTGTAAAAAAAATATAAATTTAAGGGTAAAAACGTAAAAAACTATAAACTTAAGGGTATTTTTTGCGAAGTTAATATAATGGTAACCTGTTATCACCGGTAAAAGGGTAAAACCGAACATTTTTTGGAAAATGTTAGGGTAAACACGGACATAAAATTCAACTTTGGACAAAACCGACAAAACCTTGAAAACTTGAGGGTTTTTATGACATTAGCCCTATTTTCAAACATATTTTGATCAAAACTTATTTATATAATACAAATATAACTATAGTGCATATAAATAAGTGGAAAATAAAAAAACATTGAACATTAATAATGAAAACTTAAAAAAAAAAAAACTCTTGAATGTAGTGGAAAATAAAAAGACATGACTAATTACATTAAATATGGAATCAAAACTACATTTAAAATAAAAAAAAACTCTTGAATTGTAATCGGAGTGTCAAACACTTGAGTTGTATGAAATAACGTAATATAAATATTGACAATTATATGTTATAATAACAATATTATTGGAATTTATCATTAAAATAATGATTTCTACACTAAGTTGTAACTAATTTTATAATTATTTTAAGTATCGATAAATAAGATAGATATAATAAGTTGTGTTTGAATTTAATTAAATAAAGTTTTTAATTTATTAAAAAATATAGGTAGTTTTAAATGATTTCGAAATAATTTATTTAAGTATTGTTATTTCATTTATTATTATTGTTATTATTATTATTATTATTATTATTATTATTTCAAATTACAATCATTTTTTAATATAATTTAATCTATGTTGTAGTTTTACTTTATTTTAAACTATTATTATTTTTACTTAATTAAAAACTACTTGCTTGAAAATATTTTTTTATTATGTTTAAAAAAAGTTATCTTACTTCAGTATTGTACTTTTATTTTTGTCCATAAAGTTATGGAATATTGGAAGGGAATGAAGGGTACAAGTAAAATAGTGATTTGAAATTTAAAGCTATAGTAACTGTCAAGTACTAAGACCAATCAAAAAAATATTAAGAATGGGTTAGGGAGTGGGGAGTGTTACACGTAAAGTATATTTTTATTACTTATATTTTCTTATAAAAGTATTAATATTTTCTTTATTTTTACTTTAACTTTCTGGTGAATAACGAATAGGAAAAAAGAAATTGACTAATGTAATAAGATATAATAGAGTACTTATTTTTATTACTATAAAAATATTTAAAAAATGGATACATACATAAAAATTTTGCGAGAACATAATGATTGTATTTTTATGACAGATAAATAATCTTTGGTTTTCAACAATAAAGTCATATCATATTTAAAATCATTCGTTCTAATTTGTCATTATCATCATCAATTTGGAATAATAATTGTAAACTCGTTTTAACGAAATAACTTATCAACAGTTCCATCGATGTTATTTACAACAAAATAAACTATAGAAACTATCATAGTATATAACTAATAGCATAAAATACATGTTGAATAATGTTCTCTTGGATATAGAAATGGATTGTCTTAACATAAAAGAGAAAGGAGACATAAAGATACATACATGTTAACAAAGTTAATTGTTCTAACTGATAAATAGCTTAAATGTTGATTTACCAAAAGCTCGTGAGAAGTAAATATCAGTCCCACTTCATCATCTTGTGATTATAAAAAGATCCATAACATATGAAATTAAAAAAATTGTCTCTAAGTATACCTTTACACACATACCCAAATTTGAAGCTTGGTTAATATATAAAACTTTACATGCACCAAATTTGGATTTACTTGCATTTACATTTGGAAAAGTTGCAATTGCTCTCTTACATCCATAGAACCACTCGGATAACTCTTCAAACTCTACCAATATAATCTATCATTTTGTGTTGACATACATGCAATATGCAAGCTACAATGTTCTTATATAGGCTAAATATTTCATTAACCCATCAATTAAATAACATGATTTGAAGAGTTTTGGAAGTTACAAATCATAATATTTCAATTAATTATAAATTAAATTATATAAGTTGAATAGTCTTGGGAGTTTCAAATGCATGAGGTTCAAGGAAAAATGCTAACTTTATAAGATACTAGGCGAATGCTCGCGCGTTGCGCAGAAGAATCTATATAGCTGAAATCTTTACAGATATATGTTTTTTTTAATATAACAATAATGTTGTTAAATTTGATATAATAATTCGTATACTAAGTTGATATAATATATTGATTGTTTTGAATTATATGATAATATATATACATCTATTAAAACTGCATAATCTCAATCTTTTGAATGACTTCTACCCGCGGGTTACTCATGAATAAAATTAAATATAATATATAATTTAATGTTATTTATAGTTGTTGTTATTGTTAATTAATTTTTAAAATTTTTTTTGCTTAACGTTTTAATTTCTATCATTGTAATTATTTACAACATCATTTTTTTTAATTTTAAAGGTAACAATGTAAGCTTTTATATTGAGTTATTTTTAGCTATTGTTATTATAAGTTATTTTAAGCTACTTATTTGAAAATTTTTAACGATTATAAAAATATCTTTAGGAAATATGTTACTTAAATCGATATTACAATTTAGTTTTTGCATTTATCACTACAATTTATCACTTTTAACTATTCACAAAATATTCTTTGGGATTTTTTAAGTGGAACTGACATTTATATTGAAGTTGATCAAGTAATGTTATATTTAAATTAACAATTTAAGTATTTTGTCCAAATTGTTCTAAAGTTGTAGCTTTAAACTGATAATGGTTTACATACAACAACATATTAAATCTAATAAATTAAGTATAATATGTTAAAAGTTAAAGACATAACTTTATAAGTAGAAGTAAAAATATTATTTTAATATTGAAATTTAGTTTATTTATGATTGCACTTTAGATTTGATATTTATTTAACCTTATAAACCAACTTATAATCATTATTAGAAAGACACTACAATTTATCACTTTTAACTATTTACAAAATATTCTTTGGGTTGTTTAAGTTGAACTAAAATTTATATTTAAGTTTATCCTGTAAGGTTATATTGAAATTAACAATTGAAGTATTTGATGCAAATTGTTCAAAAGTTGTAGCTTTAAAACGATAATGGTTTACATACAACAACATATTAGACCTAATAAATTAAGTATAATATGTTAAAAGTTAAAAACATAACTTTATAAGTAGAAGAAAGTATATTCTTTTAATATAGAAATTTAGTTTATCTATGATTACACTTTATGTTTGATATTTATTTAACCTTATTAACAAACTAATAATCATTATTACAAAGAAATAGAAAAGTCATGAGAGTTTCAAATGAATGTGGTGAAAGGAAAAATACATGGGTGTTTCAAATGAATGTGGTGAAAGGAAAAATGTTTCATTTATAACTATACTAGACGAATGCCCGCGCATTGCGCAAAAGCATCTATATAGCCGCAATCTTTACAAATATTTTTTTTTAAATATAACAATAATGTTGTTAAATTTGATATAATAATTCGTATACTAAGTTGATATAATATATTGATTGTTTTGAATTATATGATAATGTATACATCTATTAAAACCGCATAATCTTAATCCTTTGAATGACCTCTACCCGCGGGTTACTCATGAATAAAATTAAATATAATATATGGTTTAATGTTATTTATAGTTGTTGCTATTGTTAATTAATTTTTTTTAATTTATTTGCTTAACTTTTTAATTTCTATCATTGTAAATATTTAAAGCATCAGCCAAATTTTTTTTAATTTTAAAGTTAACAATATAATCATTTATATAGAGTTAATTTTAACTATTGTTATTCTAAGTTATTTTAAGCTACTGATTTGAACACTTTTAACGATTATAAAAATATCTTTAGGAAATATTTTAGTTAAATTGATATTACAATTTAGTTTTTGCATTTAGCACTATAATTTATCACTTTTAACTATTCACAAAATATTATTTGGGTTTTTGAAGTGGACTGAAATTTATATTGAAGTTGACCCTGTAATGTTATACTACAAATTAACAATTTAAGTATTTTGTCCAAACTGTTCAAAAGTTGTAGCTTTAAAATGATAATAGTTTACATACAACAACATATTAAATTTAATAAATTAAGTATAATATATTAAAAGTTAAAGACATTACTTTATAAGTAGAAGTAAAAATATTATTTTAATATTGAAATTTAGTTTATTTATGATTATATTTTAGGTTTGATACTTATTTAACCTTATTAACCAACTTATAATCATTATTAGAAAGACACTGAAATTTATCAGTTTAAACTATATACAAAATATTCTTTGGATTGTTTAAGTTGAACTAAAATTTATATTTAAGTTGTTCCTGTAAGGTTATATTTAAATTAACAATTTAAGTATTTTACACAAATTTTTCAAAAGTTGTAGCTTTAAAATGATAATGGTTTACCGTTTACATACAACAACATATTAGACCTAATAAATTAAGTATAATATGTTAAAAGTTAAAAACATAACTTTATAAGTAGAAGAAAATATATTCTTTTAATATTGAAATTTAGTTTATATGATTACACTTTAGGTTTGATATTTAATTAACCTTATTAACCAACTTATAATCATTATTAGAAAGAAATTAAAAAATAATGGGAGTTTCAAATGAATGTGGTAAAAGGAAAAATGAATGGGAGTTTCAAATGAATGTGGTGAAAGGAAAAATGTTTCCTTTATAAGTATATAATGATAATGATGATAATGATATAGATTTTTGGTGTGATGTTTTTATATTGACTTTTATGGACCGCAAAAGCTTCTGAATTGGATGACATTTTGGAAGTGAATAACATTTTGGAAGTAAGCTTGCTCATAATGGAAAAATATTTGATGTTTTTATTTACTGTTTTGTGTGTATTAGTCTGATATTTGATGTAATGGAACAATATTTGCTGTTTTTATTTACTGTTTTAGATGGTTTTTAGGCTACATGAATCAGAGTATCGGACAAATGCTTAATGTAATAGAACAATGTTTGATGTTTTCATTTACTGCTTTTTATTTACCGTTTTGGCAATTTTTTGGTTGTTTTGACAACTTTAATATTTTAGTTTTTTTTAATAATATTTGACAGAATTTTTGTTGTTTTGACAGCTTCAATATTACATTTTTTTAACAATAGTTGGCAAAATTTTTGTTGTTTGAACAATATTGCATTTTTTTTAAACAATCTAATAGACTCGTCTGAAATGGGTCTAAAAAGCCTAAACCAATAAACCAAACAGTTAATAACGGTTTGGTTTTGTTCGGTTTTAATTTTTGAACAGTTCGGATTCGGTTTTCGCTTGACAAAAACCGTAACTAACGGTTTTCTTCGGTTTGACCTAAAAACCAAAAAAACTGGACCGTAAACACCCCTACTTTTTATTGTGATTTTATTTTTCATATTTGTTAGTATTATTTTTTTTCAAACGTTATTTTTAAAGTATCCATAATATCCTAATTATTAATTAAATATTGATCACTTCTAAACTTTACTTTTTAATTAATAAATATGTTTTTATTTTGTGAAATATATTATTAGTCTCTTATATATTTTTTTCTGTTGTTTTTAACCATGTACAATATTTTTAAAGTAAATATTATCTAACAATAAAATAAAATAAATTAAATATGTAACAATAAATATGGATGGTCTTTTAAAAAAATAAAAAAAATATTACGTAGCTAATAAAAAAAAATAAAAAAATCTATATAATGTAAATGATGTAAAATTAGTACAACTTTTTAATACATTTTAATTACAAGCTTATAACCTTTTAATTTTTTTAATACAACGTTTTAAACTAGTATTTAACGAAAGTATTTTAAAATGTTATATAAAAGTATTAAATTGTCGTACAAAATTTGTGAAATACTTTAAAAACGTTGTAAAAGAAAGTTTAGAAATAATCGTATGAAAGTTATAAAAAACATTATATGAAAATGTAAAAACAAAGTAGCTATTATTTTAGTAATATACAAAACGGTACAAGACATTTAAAAAAAACATCCATGACAGTACATTATCGACAAGAAGCATGTTCCGGAGACGATCTTCGTATTCCGAACATTCCAGAACATTTCTTTGTATTCCGGACTCATTATTCACATTCTGGAATATATTTAACAAGATTACCTATTGTTCTTTACTTTGTATGTAGTATCAATTACAAATTTTATGTTACATATATGGTAACAATGCCTAAAAGTTATATAACAGTACATGCTATTCCGAAGATGATAGTCGTATTCCGTAATTGTTGTACGCCTTCCAGACTAAATAAATAGTTCATAGACATAAATGAAAGTACGTTAATCTGTAAAACTAACTTGGTTTATTGAATCCATGGTGAAAATTACACAAAATCTTCGATATTAAGGTTGGACGAATTTAATTTGTATTCACCATGTATCCATAATGATTTGCTCAGAATGTCGGGTCGAAACACGTGTGGACCCTATATATATATATATATATATATATATATATATATATATATATATATATATATATATATATATATATATAGAGAGAGAGAGAGAGAGAGAGAAGATCAATGGAGAACTAAATTGAGGAAGAGAACCAACAAACTTTTTATCTATAATGAATTTAGGTATCAAATTTCACATGTGAATGTACATACCTATATATCTAAGACAAATGCAAAAAAAAGAACACTAAAACAAAATTTATATGTATGTACATATGCACATTTTTTTGAAAATATATATTTACACAAAAAATATCAATATGCATTAAAAATGCCTTTTTTTGAAAAATTCTTTTATCAAATCTTTATTTAGAAATATAAGGTATATTTTCACTTATTTAAAAAAATATTATTATTTTTTAATTTTTTTTAATTATAGTTTAATTTTTTAATTTTTTTTAAATCAGCGAAATTATTCCTTACATTTCGAATTTAATATTTAAAAATATATATATTTTTAATGCATATTTATATTTTTTGTGTATATACATATTTTTAAAAAACATATGCATATACACATGAGTATTTTTTAAGAAAACACTTTTAATGCCTCTATATATGCATAAGAGTAAGCATATATATATATATATATATATATATATATATATATATATATATATATATATATGTTGTTGCGACATCGACCTCCGGCGAGTCTTCTAGTCTTCTGCTGCGACGGAGTCTGGACATCACAATGCAAAGTCGTTAGAGCCGCCCCAGGGACTGTACCCCGGGAGCGAACTCCGACGGTCAAGTTAGATCAGCTAGAAGATCTGAGATGGTCCTCCATAGCTGGAGAGAACCATCTTGGTGTTGGTGGTGGTATGTGGTGGTTGACGGCGGCGGGTGGCGGCTGAGCCACCCGGCCGGAGTATAGTGTGGCGGCTGAGCCATGTGGGAAGAGTCCAAGGGAAAGGTCCTCGGGAAAAGAGTCCTCCTTCATGGAGGAGGCACTATTCTATTTATAGTGGACAATTAGGTCAAGGGGAATTAGGTCAGGCCTTGGGCCAGCCCAATTCAGGCCCAACTAGCAAGGAGCTGGGTAAGGCCGCCCGGAGACGTCGGACGGGGCTGGCGGGCGCGCACCAGGAAAGGATGACAAAGGAGTGTTAGGCGAGGGAGCGCCTGGCCGGGCGGGCAGGAGAGTCCCCAGCAGGGCTGGCAAGGGAGCGCCAGGCAAGGCTGGCAGGAGCGCGCCAGGCTAGGCTGGCACGCTAGAGCAGTCTAGGCCATGCTAGTGGACCATATATCATCAAGTCCCCCCAGTCTGATGTTATTGGTATGCGGCCAATGACATCGGACTGGACTTAGTCATATAAATTGTGCGTCGTCAAGTCCCCCTAGTCTGATGCGATTGGGTTGCTGACAATCGGATCGGACTAGATAAAGCACCAATACATTAAATAATAAAGAGAAACGACCGAACCTCGCCTACGAGAGTCGTGGGGTTGTGCGAAGAGCCAAACATTGCTTATGCAGCTTGAGCTGACTTGATACTCCTTTCTTGAGAGGAGTGCGAGCCGAGCGGTGCGATGCAACATAACTGTTGCTGCGATCATGCGGACCGAGGCTGCAAAAGAGTGTTACGCGACACTGATGTCGATAAAATGTCGGGCCGGGGTAGCTAAGAAGCGTAAGCTTGCCATTCAGTCCCTGAGACTGTTATCCGACACAGTTATTGTTGTAGTCACGCGCAGATGGAATGTCACCGATAACCATCTACACAGTCTGCATTAATAACCGTCCTGGAGGTGTCTCCGAATTATGCTATACCTAATTGGATTCCCCCCAGTCTGATGTGGGTAGCGTAGGTAGCCAGATCAGACTATGACAAATAAGGCAAGGTTGCTATGTCAATTCGCGATGAAGTGGCAAAACTCTTTGTACTAGATGGATGTTGTCAAACCGATAAGGCGTAAGGTTGTTGACCGTGTAACAGGTTGTAGAGGTTCCAGGCGCTGGGCGATTAGGTTGGTAGCGGAGATCACACGGCGAGACTACTGTCAATAGCCAGACAATAGAATCGTTGCGGGATAAGCAATGAGGCTATAGGTTAAGGTTTCATAGCGAGACCGTTGTCGAGAGCCAGACAACAGAGATGCTGAGGGATGTGCGGCGAGGCTACAGGTAGGGCATGCACAGCAAGACACGGTTGAGGGCCAGGCAACATATATGCTAAGGGGTTGTAGCTAGTGGGGATGTTGTCATGATAATCTTCTTGCTGAAAGGTAACCTCACTATAGCAGGATGCAGTGTGGGGAGCGCTTCATCGATCGTCCGAGCACAAGAGAACCATGATGATGATCTAGGGGATGTCAAGCGGGAGAGCATCGCGTGTAACAGATCGAACTTAGTTGCCAGCGATCGTAGATTTACCACGCAGGAGAGCATCGCGGGGGATGGATCGGGCTCGGTTGCCAGTGATCGTAGATACATCACGCGGGAGAGCATCGTGAGGAATGGATCGGGCTTGGCTGCCAGCGATCGTAGATACATCACGCGGGAGAGCATCACGTGGAATGGATCGGGCTTAGCAGCCAAATATCATAGGGATGCCACGCGGGAGAGCATAGCGTGGAACGGATCGGGCTTAGCTGCCAGCGATCATAGGTGCATCACGCGGGAGAGCATCGCGTAGAATCAAATAGGCAAAGGTTGTATGTCTTTGAGTCTCGTTGGTGGAGCATGCTGCTAATGGAGTCAGGCTGAGAAGCCAAGCGACTCAAGGCAAGGATGTTGAACCTTGCATACGGAGCCCACCGCTATAATGGAGTCGGGCTGAGAAGCCAAGCGACTCAAGGCAAGGATGCTGGACCTTGCGTACGGAGCCCACAACTATAATGGAGTCGGGCTGAGAAACCAGGAGACTCGAGGCAAGGGTACTGAACCTCACATACGGAGCTTGCCACTATGATGGAGTCAGGCTGAGAAGCCAGACGACTCATGGCGAGGAACTGAACCTCGCATGCGAAGCTTGCCGCTATAATGGAGTCGGGCTGAGAAGCCAGACGACTCATGGCGAGGGTACTGAACCTCGCATGCGGAGCTTGCCGCTACAATGGAGTCGGGCTGAGAAGCCAAACGAATCAAGGCGAGGGTATTGAACCTCGCATACGGAGCTTGCCGCTATAATGGAGTCGGGCTGAGAAGCCAGACGACTCAAGGCGAGGATACTGAACCTCGCATGCGGAGCTTGCCGCTATAATGAAGTCGGGCTGAGAAGCCAGGCGACTCAAGGCGAGGGTACTAAACCTCGTATGCGGAGCTTACCGCTATAATGGAGTCGGGCTGAGAAGCCAGACGACTCATGGTGAGGGTACTGAACCTCGCATGCGAAGCTTGCCGCTATAATGGAGTCGGGCTGAGAAGCTAAGCGACTCAAGGCGAGGGTATTGAACCTCACAGAGTTGGCCGTAGCGGCTGACAATCTATGTATCTGGCTCGGGGATCAGTCTGGGCCGAAGTGCAATGGCACTTGATGCTTTGTTGCATCACTAGCTATAGCTATGATTGGTGCCTCGCTGTCTTGGCTGTTTGTCGAGGGTTACGCAGTGATGCTACATAGAGTTGGATAATGTAGCTGTTGTCAAGTGGAATGTAGCGAGACTGCTATCGAGAGCTGATCAACAAGGTTGCTGGGGGCCAAGCAGCGAGTTGCTAGCGATAGATGAGCAGCACAACTATTGAGAGTTGAAACACGAGGCTGCTCTTTCAATCCAAAATATTATCGTCACCTCGGGAGCGCATTATCATGCATAGCATCAGCTCTTCATGCACTTCAACTCTGCCTCTTCGAAATAAAAATCACTTTTGCATAGGGCCGAGGAGCCAGACGACTCAAGGCAAGGATGTTGAACCCTACATGATTGGGCGCAACGACTGGCAATCTATGTGTTTGGCCCAGGTTATCAGGAGCAAATGAAGTGTAATGGCACCTAGTGCCCTGCCGTATCATCAACTATAGCGATGATTTATGCCTCGTCTTCTAATGACTTTGTCAAGAGCTATACAGCGAGGCTATCGAGAGCAGGACTGTGGGGCTGCTGTCAAGAGTTAAGCAACATGCCGCCGAGGACTGGGCAACGAGCTACTACCGATAGATAGGCAGCATGATTACTGAAAGTTGGGCGACGAGACTCCCGAGGGTTGAACTACGAGGCTGCTCTTTCAAACCAGAATACTTCTGCCTAGTGTCGTACCAGCCCTTCCCCCCTCCCCCCTTTTTCTTAGAGGAGGGGAGGAAACTGAATGATGGACGCATAACTGATGGAAACTGAGCGACATAGTCGCTGAAAAAGCTAACTGACATAAGTGCCAACAAAAACTGGGTAGCGCGGCTATCAAGAGTTGGGCAACGCGACTGCTGGCGATCAGACCATGTAACTGCTGATGACTGGGCTTTGCGGCTGCTGAGCTGGGTCTCGTGGCTGCTGAGGACTAGGTTGCGCGACCGATGAGATCCAGGCAGCGCGACTGCTGGGAGCTGAGTAGTGAGACTATCAAGGGCCAGTCAGCGTGAATGGTGAGAGCTGAGTAGCGAGTCTGACTGAGGTTGGTTGTTGGGATCTAGGAAGTGCAGCCGCCGAGGAGTAGGCTTTACGGCTACTCTTTCATCTATAATACTAATGTCTTCCTGAGAATGCATGACCATATATCGTCCGCTTGTTATGTAGTTAAACTCCTTGCTTGAAATAACACTTCTGTAGTGCTGTCCTAACCCTTCCCCCTCCCCCTCCCCCTTTTACCTTAGAGGAGGCGAAGAAAGGGAAAGATGGATGTATAGCTGCTGAAAGCTGAGATACATAGCTACTGGGAAGAGCTAGGCGATGCGAGTGCTAACAAGAGCTGGGTAGCATGGCTGCCGAGAGCAGGGCAACGTGACTGCGGGATGTCGGCCAACACGACTGATGAGAGCTGAGCTACGAGACCGCCCAGGGCCAGCCATCACGGCTGCTGATAGTCGCGTAACGTGGTTGATGTTTGGTGTTGGGCTATGAAGCTTCTCTTTCATTTCTACCACCAAACTCTTTCCTGCGGATGCACAATCGTATATAACGTCAATTCATTATGTAATTCAGCTCTTTACTCGAAATAGAAATGACACCTCTGCATAATGTTAATACTCCTTCCACTCCCCCCCCCTTTATTTTTTATAATTATTTTTTTAAAAAAAGGAAAAGTGGAGGGGGATATCGGCTTGTGCTTGCACGTTCGAGCCTCATTCGTTTGTACATGCCATTGTAAACAATAATAGTAAGTTATCTAGCTCCATACTATGTGAACGGTCGTAATATAAATGTTTGATAATGGCAGCTAAAATGGCTTTTGTGAATGCAATTTTGGAAATTGTTCACAACATATGCCATTGTTTAAACTTGTATAGACAAACTACTTGTGCGTTGTATAAATAGTTGAGCAGTATGCAATTAGTAGTTGCAAACTAATGATGAAAAAATGGTTTGATTGTATCGAAAATTGTTTGTCAATTTAGTTATCAAAACGTGGTATTTTGCATAAGATGTTGTAGTAAAACGATTATCTACTATGTAGTAGATTAGTATTTTGCATAGATACCTTAACTCACTGAAGGTAAAGGCATGCCACGATTGTCATAATAAAGCTTTTAGTAAATATCCTAGTTTTTACTAAATGGAGATAATAAATAAATGACATTAATTTACTTGAGGAATGAGAGAAAGTAGACCTTGATCATTTATCTCGCGATCGTATTCTAAAATGCTTCATGGAGTAGTAGTAGCATGCTACTTTTTTCCCTCCTTTTTTTTTGAAAATGTCGAGTGATCCGGGCCGCAACGCGTGTTCTGAAAATGTTTTTTTTTTTTTTTGTTGAGCGGAGTTTGCGGCACGCAACTATTAAATTTCTGATTTTTGTCTTGTAAAGATGGCTCATGTTACTTGTTGACGTAGCCCAATATGATCAAATACCAATATAATAGGAGCTAAGATGTATTCTGCAGCCCAATAGCTTGGGGGAAAACATCTTGAAGAAACCCACTATAGAATTATAGCCCCAACTTTCTTGTATGAGAAATGTCCAACAATATGAAGAAGCCCGAAATAAAATGGCAACCCATTTTCGAAATGGTAAAGGCCCAAGATGAGGATTATTGGAATCACTCGTGATTATCAGCCCAATATTAATTTTCTTGCATGAACTATATACACAAATGGGTATTACCTCCTTTTTTTTCTTAAAAATGTCGCGAGAGTTCGACTTGCAACGCATTCTGTTGAGCGGAGCTTGCGGTGCGTGAGCGTTGGTTGACCGACTGTTAAATTTGTCTCATAAGATAAGTCTGTTTTATTGTTGTTGACGCAACCCAATGAAATGAAGGAGTCCTCTTGGAAGAGGCCCAAAATGAAATTTTATGGAGCCCATTCACGAAATAATCAGCCCATTTCTCGAGTTAGGCCCATCCTTATATTATAATCTTTCTTTGTAACGATGCTATGCACAAGGTAATATGTGCTCTCTTTTCTTTATCATTTTGAAACGTAAGCAATCTTCATACGGGCCCAATTTTTTTTATTTAAATTTGAAAAACAAATGGTTGCCCTCTTGCCTTTGCTAACGCAAGTGGTTGCGTAGAGACACCCAAAAGGAAAATTTATGCGAACGGAGCTCTGCTACTTCACGGAGAATTAATGTTTTTTTTCTCTCCCTCTTAATTTTTGTTCTCCTATTTTTTTTTTAAAACGTGAAGATCCATATTTCTTTCTTATTTGTGGTTTATGAACCGTATAAACAGAGAGGGGCCCACCACGCTCCAAAGTTAACATGACCCACACTGCTTTCGCTGCTCGTTTTTTTTTTTATAACCTGATTTTAGACGAAAGCTTCATATGGGCCCACTGGATTTTGTTCTCATCTTGCAGTCGCCTTCCCCATTTTTCTTACGATCTGTGGTACCAAAAAGTAGAAACAAAACCTGTGATGGGAGGCTCCTTACAGGAGGATACCGACTGTGGGGTAAAACAGAGATACGATTGTACTGGTGTCATGGAGCTGTTGGGTCGATTGGAGGTCGTCCGGTGGTTGGAGGTGGGTATTTTCTCGTCGGGAGACGATGGCTGTAGTCCCTAGCGGGGTCGACGGACTTAGTCGGCGGCGCAAGTCTGCTCGGTCATGACTGAACGCTCTTCGTCACCTGTGCTGAAGGTGGGTAGCGGCTGGAGGTTTTCCCGTTAGTGGTGGTGAGTGAGAGCGAGGAGGCCGACTGGTGGGTCAGAGTTTACTGCTTGTAAAAGTGGTCGGGGTAGTGATCTTGTCGGCGCTGCCGCTTAGATGAATCGGTGACCGCAAGAGGTCCAACATCGGCGGTTTTTGGTGGTGATTTGCACTGAAGGGGGTCGTTGCCATCGTCTGTGGTGGTCGGAAGAGGTGGTGACCAAATTGGGCCCCACCTATTGACTTCTCTTCCAGCTTTCTGTCTTTTCATGTACTTTTGGTTTATGGTGTACTGCACCTTCCCTTTTTTTTCAAGAAACACAAGGCACACTTTCCCTGTATGTTTTTTATATTACTTTGTCAGCTTTGGAATAGTTTAGGTCCCACACACTGTTGTATGCTACACCGTATATGGATGCGATGTACACGGATCTGGTGCTGATATACTAGACCATTTTTACTCTTTTGTCTGTTGAGCTGATTAATAACTCTTGTATCATTCTTTCTTTTTTTTTTTTTTTTTTTTTTGAAAATCATTAACCAAAATGGTAAAACTATGGGGTAAATGTAACTTTTACCTTTTGAAATGTACAAAAATTACAGCACCATTTAAACAGACTTGTACATTTAGACTTATTACTAAAATGATCTTTGGATGATATGTAAATTGAAAGATGGTAAAAACTCAAAATAGTTTGTTTTTTTTTTGAAAGTTGAATAGAGCCACCAAGCTATTAACAAAAATAGATCTGAATAATTCTTTGTAGACATGTTCAAAAGGAACAAAAATCTCAGCGGGTCCAAGGATCTGAACTGAGAATATATAGAAATACCCAAATGAAGAATGAGTTTTCTAAAAATTTGAGAAGGTAAAAAATTCATAGAAACTTATTTCTTCCCTCAAGCTTCTAAATAACTTGAGTAAACTTATATACAGAAAATCATGAACTAAATGAGATTTTCTGGAAACATATAAACTGAAAGTGGGATAGAACCCATAAAGAACCTCTTCTTCTCTCTTTTCTTTTCCTGAAGAGTTCTGTAAAATGTGCAAGCTACATAGCTGTATGTACAAATAAATGTTTCAGGAATTGAAGCCTTTTTACAAAAAATCGTTTTTCTGTAACATGTAAACTGAGAATGAGGTAAAACTTCTCTACTTCTCAGATTTGCTAAACAAACCCCATATTATAAGTAAAAAAACGAATCTAATGTGGAGTGCTGCACATAAGACCTCATTTGCTTTTCAGCTTGCTCAACAAGCTATCAAGATATGGGCAAACACCAAAAATAAAAAGGTGGTGTAAAAATTTGAGTTTTTTCTCTTGATTTTATGAACTGAAAAATATGAGTAAGAACTCACAAAACTTCTTTTCTTTTGAAACAAACCCCCCAAGATATAAACAAAAAACAGATCTAAGAAAGTTTTTGCAGATTTGGGGAGTATTTGAGTGAAGAAAATGTAGATCCATAGATCTGAACTAAATACGAAATGGATCTAACAAAGTTTTATCCTCACTAAACCTTCTTTACTCTTTAGCTTGCTCAATAGATCTGAAAATCTTTTGTTTTCCATCTCTAAGCTTCTAGAAGAAGCATCAGATAAACAACTTGAATGAAGTTGCACATGAGAAATCAGGAACCAAAACCGATTTTCTTGAAAATGAGCAAGCAAAAGAGGTAAAGACTTGTAAAATATTGTTTGTTCTTCAACTTGCTGAATAAAATTCGAAAATATGAACAAAGATGGGGAAAAACTCATAGAAATCTCTTTTCTCCCCAACTTTCTGAATAATCCAACAAAGATGGATCTGATAAAATCTTTTAACTTGAGAATTGCTCAAATAAACTAAAACAAGGCGTATTTAGATATCTGAGCAAAAACAAGGTAGATCTAACGATATGAGCAAAAACTCAACAGATCTAAAGATCTGAGCAAGAAACTAAACAGATCTGAAAGATCTTGGCGAAACCAAATCGATCTGAACAGATCTTGGTAGAAACCAAATGGTGGGTAGAAATGAACAGATCTGAACAAATCTTAGGGGGAAAACACATCAGATCTGAACAAATATGGGAAGAACAAGGTGATGGCTGCTTGATCAAGTCCGGGATGGCGCCAAATGTTGCGACATCGACCTCCGGCGAGTCTTCTAGTCTTCTGTTGCGGCGGAGATCTGGACATCACAGTGCAAAGTCGTTAGAGCCGCCCCAGGGACTGTGCCCCCGGAGCGAACTCCGACGGTCAAGTTAGATCAGCTAGAAGATCTGAGATGGTCCTCCATAGCTGGAGAGAACCATCTTGGTGTTGGTGGTGGTATATGGTGGTTGACGGCGGCAGGTGGCGGCTGAGCCACCCGGCCGGAGTATAGTGTGGCGGCTGAGCTATGTGGGAAGAGTCCAAGGGAAAGGTCATCGGGAAAAGAGTCCTCCTTCATGGAGGAGGCACTATTCTATTGATAGTGGACAATTAGGTCAAGGGGAATTAGGTCAGGCCTTGGGCAAGCCCAATTCAGGCCCAACTAGCAAGGAGCTGGGCAAGGCCGCCCGGAGACGTCGGGCGGGGCTGGCGGGCGCGCCCCAGGCAAGGCTGGCGGGCGCGCCCCAGGCAAGGCTGGCGGGCGCGCACCAGGAAAGGATGACAAGGGAGTGCCAGGCGAGGGAGCGCCTGGCCGGGCGGGCAGGAGAGTCCCCAGCAGGGCTGGCAAGGGAGCGCCAGGCAAGGCTGGCACGCTAGAGCAGTCTAGGCCATGCTAGTGGACCATATATATATATATATATATATATATATATATATATATATATATATATATATATATATATAAGAATAAGTATATGCATATTGCAATTAAATACATATGATTATGCTTATGCATATGCATAAAAATAAGTATATACCTAAAATAATTAAATACATATGATTATGCGTATGTATATGCATATGCATAAGAATAAGTATATGACATATGCATATTCATAAGTTTATGTATATTTATATTTATAAGTATATGTATACGTATAAGAATAAGTATATTCATAAGGTAATTAAATACATATTTATTATGCTTATGTATATGAATAAGTATATACATATGCATATGTATAAGAATAATTATATGCATATGAATATGCATAACTATATGAATATGTGTAACATCCCGAAATATGGATGTTTAGAAGGTGAGAAAGAAAATGAAATAAGTTGGAAATTGACAAATAACAATAAAGGGAAAAATGGTCAAAGAGGGTAAATTGGTTATTTTATGTAACCAACAAGGTATATAATAGTAAATATGTCACAATTATACGAGTTATATGAGTTTTATATGCTTATGGTGTAAGGGATTAAGTTCAAGGGCAAAAGTGGAAAAGAATATGAAATTTGTAATTCCATGTAAAAGTGATAAAATGCCAACTTTGAGACCATAAAAGTCAACCTTAGAGGAAAATAAAGGAAAAAGGTTACAAAGGTAACTTGTAGTAGACTTGAAAATGAACCAATAACAAAAAGAATCAGCTTAAAAGGAGGTCATATGAAAAATCTACTAGGTTGCAAATTTGGACAAAAATTAATTAAAAGCTGATTTGGGAATTTGACAGTTGTAACGTGTCAACTTTGGAGCTTAATAAGTCGATATTCATAGCTAAATATAAAGAACATTATAAAGCACAGTTGTAGTCTATAAAACGAATAATACACAGGAAAAAGAATCAAACAAAATGGATATGTAATGAATGAGATATGGTCGTTTGAAGTGGGTTGTTCAAACACTTGAAATGTTGTAAGATTTCGACTTGCCATGTTAATAGTTGAATTATTCCCGTTTTAGACATATTCAGACGAAACAAATAATAAGGAACTTGTAATACTCCTAACAATCTTTCCAATGATATAAACATTGCCATTATCATGTTGACATTAGTAAATAATAAATTTGCCACTATCATGTTAACATTAGTAAATAAGAAAGATGAAAATAATTAAATTAAATGAGAATTTCTTTTTCTTTTGGAAATGCCTATCAAGGTAATATAGTGAGAGCCCTTTTTGCCAAAGATCTATTCACACAATACCAATGATCAGTACTTGTAAATAACATAAGTTTCTTGCTTTCGTTATCATCATTAATTAATTAAGAAATAAGATGCAATTTCCACTTAAACCCCAAATTAGGTTTCATCATGGGCATATAAATATTTCAAGAATGAATAAAATCCTACATGTATATCTTGCTGCATTGGACATTAAGTAATTCAAGTGTCAGAAGCTTTTGAAAGTTCACACAGAAAAGCATTTCATCAAACAAGTGGTAGGCAAACAAAGTTCAAGTATCAAAAGATTGGAATTTCACTCAAAAAATCATGCCAATTAATCGGAAGAACCAGAAATAGTATGCAAGAAGTCTTCATTACCTCCTGCAATACCCCTTAATTTTGGAAGTCGACAATAAAGATGCATATGAACTCCCTCAAAACCACTTTTTGGTGGGTAAATTTGTAGCATAAACAACTTCTATAGTGTAGCTTGATAGCAACCGAAAGAATCGTAAACGATAACACACCCGCCGAACCACCTTCCGGAGCACTGGCTTCCCTTGCCTCCCCTAGAGAAAAATCTCTACTGACATGATCAACCTGCTACGCTCGTAGCAACCCATACTTCTGGATTGGAAAGCTCCATTGTGCCTTTCTCGCACGCGCTACACCGACCCCGACACTGCTGGCCTCTCCAACCTGTTCAGAAGTCAGGGGTCTCTTCCCGAGACCCTCCACTAAATGCACCTGGCCTGATCCTTTCTCCCCGAGGTACTCCAAATCGATCTCCCACCCTCGGAATCTGGGATTCATATCATTTAGGGTCTAGCACCCTGACACCCTTACCATCTCAATCGTCAACGGCTGAACTGCAATAACTGGAGCAACCTCTGCCCTAACCTGGGTTACAAACTACTCCCAAGACATAGTCTCCAATCCTGAAAGCATAATAGATCGCACAATCAATCCCCAACAACTCCTTGCTGCCCGATACAAGAGATCCAAGGCGAACCGAACCTTAGCTCCTAAAGGGTAGGGACTAGTGCGGAAAACACTTTCCATCTCCTTAAACCAACGTGAACTCAAATCTCTGACAGTCCTTCCACTACCTGGCTCACCATCGGAGCCGAGACCAAACCCTGGTCCTTCCCCATACGTGCTCATCCTCATCTTGCAAAACAACTATTCACATGATCAGAGCATAACCAAGAATTCTCCTTCCCATAAGCTTCTTAGATTCACCAAGACTCTCACCGATTTGAGTATGGATCCTGTGCTTTCAGTAGTACGGGCCCAATACTACCTTCCACGCCTATCCATACTTTCCTCAACAATCCTCCCGAATCCTCTAAGTCACTTCCTCAAACCAAAGCACCAACCTTGCCAACTCGCCTCACTAAACTCACTGGAGCATATCCTAGGCTTTCATAGGTTCCCGACCTCACCTTGTCATCAGCTGCTGAAGAACTCCTCATGATGCCAGCCATCCACCTCCTGAATATCATCATATGCACTTAGCAGCTGACTCCCATCGTCCAAGAGTTCCACAAAGCACAAAGCAAGCAGCATTCGTGCAGTAACTTTCCAACCCATGAAACTATCATAGAACATTCGACCCACATACCACAACTCATGCTATCCAAATCCACCCTCACTATTGGTTGCCTTATGCATGCAAATTATACACAGAACAAGATCTAATAGACTCTACCCTAGGACCACGACCAGACAAGGAACAAGAAATAAGGCCAAATCAATTATTCTAAGGCTATTAGATCCTAACCGTATACAATTTTCAAAGCATACACTTAGCAGTTACTAATACCAATAGCCATTCCCATTCCAGCATAGCATCCAGTATCCCCAAGGCTACAAGCATCACATATCAGGCCAATCTATCGCTGACTGTTCAGCACTAGCATGCAAGTCTACCAGCTCAAACAACATATAAAGGCATCTCTTCTAGCCCTAACTAGCATGCGATTCAAAAATTCATAAATCAAGTCATAATAGATAACATATATGGGTATTATGGGGAAAACTTACTAGAGCTCGTCCGATTGCATGCACCACACCCTTTCTTGTCTTAGAAAACTCTTTCCTTGAAAACATTTTTCTTTTGAAGACTTTACAGATCCTCAGTTTGAGTTCAGACACACTCGAAAGTATGTCCGAATCCCTCAAACCAAGGCTCTGATACCAACTTGTAACGAGCCAAAAGTAAAGGGTAAAAATTTTATTTTTATTATAGTCAAAACACAGATATCTTTTAAATCCAAGCATTCCAAAAACATTGCTAATTAAAAACATTTATCAGAGTTCATCCCAAAATCACATATTGCGGAAACATGGGTGTGTGCGTTGCGATCAAGCCGGGCCCTTCCTTTCCAAACCAATGATACCTGAAACCATAAGCAAAACTGTAAGCACGAAGCTTAGTAAGTTCCCCATAACATACCCCACACAATCCACATAATCACATACACCACACCAACCACATAATCACATAAACCATATAAGCTATATAAGCTATGCATGCAAACATATAAGGATGCCATGGAAACCCCCCAAGGTTTTACACTGAGTGCCATGGGAACCCCCACATGGTCTTAGCCGACTGCCATGGGAACCCCCACATGGTCTTAACTAACTACCATATAAATCATACATACAAATTTATAAGGATGCCCTGGAAACCCTCCAAGGTCTTACTCCGGGTGCCATGAGAACCCCCACATGATCTTAGCCTGGAATGCCATGGGAACCCCCACATGGTCTTATATCCAACTGCCTCAGGAACCCCCCGGGGTCTTCCATTCAAGTATCATAAAGACAACTAGCATACCACATACCACAAAATCAACTAGCATACCACATATAACTAATTGCCATGGGAACCCCCGCATGGTCTTCACATAAATACATAATGTATCGATAACACATCCGCAATAATCATCACAACTAGATAAATGGGCCGGCCTTGGTACCTTCGACCCATTGGTATGGTGAGGAGACTCACCTCGAATGTAGAAGCTTCCCGGAAGAAAACCTTAGTTGCTACCCCGCCGGCTTCCCGAGCTATCAATACCAGAACCAGATAAAATCTTAGTTAATAGGCCAAAACCCTCAAGTTTGGCCCAAGGTCAAACTTGGTCAAAAGTCAACGGTCAACGAAAGTCAAAGTCAACAAGTCAAACTTCAGGCTGAGTATGCCCAACGTACTCAGCTCGTACGCATGGCGTACTTACCAACCAGAATCAGGACCCCATATGAGTACACGCAGCGTACTCGAAGGTACGCCCGACGTACCCGGCCAAATGGCACTTTTCCATTAAATGCTTAATCTCTTAAGTCCTTTCATCCAACACTTAGATCTAGTCCTACAACATCATTCTAAGTCATAAAGTTTCCACCTTTATGACTTTCCATGTTTAGAAAAGGTCCAAAAGTTAAAACCTTAACTTATCAATCCATTAAGACATCATGACACTCTCATGGAAGGTATAGAAGGATCAAGATTGCATTTTTATGGATCCTAAAAGCTCCATAATGGATAAAGTTTCCAACTTTATCCATTAGAATGGTCCAAACCACTAAGATCTAGCCTTTAAGCATCAAATGGAACCAAAAATGCATCTTTTTCAACTTAATCCATTAAGTCCAAGTCTCCAACCTTCGTATCTGAATCACAATGATGTTTAGATGGATAAAGTTTCCAACTTTATCCATAACAAGTTCACAAACTTTCAAGATCTAAACTTTATGCACTAAAATGACCAAAAGCTCATAACATCCAAAACTAGTTAGATTTAACAAATGCATCATCAAGATTCAAACTTTATACCTCTAGAAGATAGATCAAGGTGAACAAAGTCCAGATCTACAAGCTCCAATGCAACCAACACTTCTATAAGTAGTTCCTTCTTCTCCAAGGTGCACCATGCATACTCCAAAGCACTCAAAATCACATTCTTTTAGCTCAAAAGGATCATCTAAGGTTAGGGTTTCATGAAAGGGGTGTTAAAGGGGTGGAGGCTGAGAATGGAGTGGGTTTGGGGGAGTTAAGGAGCTTAAATAGGGCTTAAACCACGAAAATAGGGTTTGGGAACTGATTACGTATGCCCTACGTACTCCTGGTACGCCCAGCGTACTTAGGATTCCATTAGTACGCCCAACGTACACCTTTTTGTACGCCCAGCGTACTCAGCTTGGCCCAAAACCACCCAAACTTCAAACGGTCATAACTTCTTTGTTCTAACTCCATTTTCAACGTTCTTTATATCCACAGAAAGGTATTGAGGAGCTCTACAGCCCTATCTAATTACTTTTGAATTAAAACACATCTAACTAAAATCCATAATTCATAAAAGAAGTCTGAAAACAATACATTCCCATTTTACCCTTTGACTCCAAAGTGCAAACCGAACTATTGGGTCACATATCTACATTACCCGCATCCAAATAGGCCTAAATCTTACCTTTTTAAAGGCCTAATCCTTATGATGACCGCTCTTCGGGCCACAACCTCGAATTATGAATCGATTCGGAACAGGGCGTTACAAGTAGTACGTCATCAACATACTATACTAGAAAAGTTACTATACTCCCACTGAGAAATTAAATATCCTCCTACTTTTGTTCCTATAAATCTTCCTACCCAATTAAATGATGACGTGTGTCACATTAGTATATTAGAATATCATTAAATGAACATTAAATGTTACAAATGTCACTATTTAATTGGGTAGGAGGATTTGTAGGAACAAAAAGTAGGAGGATATTTAATTTCTCCTCCCACTAGCTTTGACATACACACCAGACTCATCCTTACTTCTAGAAAAAAACAAACTCTTTGACTTTTTCATGGAATCAAAGATTCCAACTGCGAG
Organism: Lactuca virosa; assembly: GCF_052849685.1. Lineage (NCBI taxonomy): Eukaryota > Viridiplantae > Streptophyta > Magnoliopsida > Asterales > Asteraceae > Lactuca > Lactuca virosa. Next base: position 91,477,430 of record NC_136434.1, read on the forward strand.
ATGCTTGTTTCAATCTATAAATGGATTTCTCAAGCTTACACACTCTATTAGGAAACTTTGCATCAGCAAAACCCTCTGGATGACTTATGTAAACATCCTCAACCAACTTCCCATTATGGAACGCAATTTTAATATCCATCTGCCAAATTTCATAGTTATGAAAGGCAGCTATGGCGAGCATTATCCTAATAGATTTTATCTTAGCTACTGGTGAGAAGGTCTCATCATAGTCAATCCTTGGGGTTTGAGTAAATCTCTTTGCAACCAGTCGTGCCTTGAATGTGTGCACATTACCATCAATGTTGGTCTTCTTCTTGAAGATCCATTTGCAACCAACTATCTTTTGACCAGGTTCTTGATCAACTAAATTCTAAGCTTGGTCATCATACATGGACTTGATCTTGCTGTCCATTGCCTCTTTCCATTTAGCAGCCTTAGGGCCTACCATTTCTTCATTGTAGTTAGCTGGTTCTTCCAAAGTCACCAGTATACGATCACTAATAAACGTAACGCCTTCTGCAGTTATATGGAAACCATAAAACTGAGGTGGCATGCTAACTCTACTGGATCGATGAAGAGGTAAGAAAGTGTCAAATGACTCAACTATAACTTCTTCCTCTGGTTAAGTTCTAGTGTCTTCTAAGGTTATTTCATTGGTTGACTCTTGAATCTATTCAAGGTCAATTGTGCTCATACTGTCCTCTTTGCAAATGAGCTCTCTCTCGTGAAAAACTCCTCTTCGTGCTACAAAGACCACGTTTTCACTAGGTCTTAGAACAAATATCCAAAGGAATTTTGTGGGTAGCCAATGAAAATACATATCTCACTTCTGTCATCTTGCTTGTCTTGTGCCTCTCGTCTAACAAAAGCTTCACAACCCCAGACCTTGATATGTGCTAAAGAGGGAACTTTACCTATCCACATATCGTGAGGTGTTTTGGCAAACCTTTTCGTTGGGACAAGATTGGGGATATGGGTGGTAGTCTTTAATGCATACCCCAGAAGGAAATGAGAAGAGTGACTCGACTCATCATGGAACAAACCATGTCCAACAAGGTTCGATTGTGCCTCTCAGCCACACCATTAAGTTGTGGTGTCCTAGAAGGATTAAATTGTGAAACTACTCCACATTCCTTAAAGTAGTCGTGGAATTCGATACTAAGATATTCTCATCCTCTATCAGATCAGAGCATCTTTATATTCCTGCCTAATTGATTCTCGACTTCGTGCTTAAACTCTTTGAACTTTTCAAAGGTTTCTAATTTATGTTTGATCAAGTAGATATAACCATATCTGCTATAATCATCAATAAACGTTACATAAAATCGATTAGCATCTCTTGTGGTGGATCTGAAGGGTCCACACACATTTGTGTGTATGAGATCCAACAAACCTTCAACTCTTTCACAAGATCCGGTGAAAGGTGATTTTGTCATTTTGCCCAAAAGACAAGATTCGCATTCATCATTTGGCCTTAGATCAAATGATCAAATGAAAAGTAAATTAGATTGGGACTTAAAATTCCTCCATACCTCTTTTTACACCAGATAAAACAAAACTGGTTGTACTCAGTTTTGTGTGATCCAATTCAAATTCTAGTTTGTAAACTGTTAATGCACCTCAAATTAAACCACTATAAATGCTAAAAAAAATACATGTTGAATCTGATAAATTAATAACTAAAAAAAACAAAAAAAACTTGTTTTTCCAAGAGTAAACACTCAGTAGGGCTTCCAACAGGATCCGAAACAATTTGGGCTAAAGCTGGAACATGGACCGTAGATGGGCCATTAATGGTAAAGTCTCGGCTTGAATTGGACTGGATCCATTGTCCAAAGGTGCTCCTACTCCAAGAGCCCCAGGAACTGATGGGTTTTAAGCATAAGAACAATCTTATGTGCTCATACAAACCCTAATGCTTGGATCTAGGTTTCTCTATTGTACATGCATTGAATCCAAGACTTGCAAACCCTAATCTAGCATACATAATTCGAAAATTAACTTAATACATCAGATCCAGATGTTTACCTCTTCAAAGATTGGCTTAGATCTTCTTATCTTCTTCTCTTGAGCTTAGAGTCACAATTATAACTCCTCTAATGGATCACAAACACCTCAAGCAAGAAGGCAACTTTGAGAGAGGAGGGAGGATGCTAATTTTCGGCCCTAGGGTTTCTCTTGGAAGCAAGTGGCCGAAAATTGGAGCCTTGGGGTCTTATTTATAGTGCAGGCTGCTAGGGTTTCAGTCTAAACCCTAATGGATACCTTAGCCACCAAGTAGCCCAAGGAACCTTCTGGAATAAGGCCCTTGGACGAAAATATGATGATCCTTCATCATAATTTCGTTCCCCCTTAGTCCATTAGGTTTCCCAGCCCAAAACTCAACTATCACACATTTGACAGTTTATGCCCCTTTATTTAATTAATCTCTTTTAGTCACCAAATTAATTCCTAATTAATTTATGAGTAATACTAATTAAATAAATATGATTTCTCCTTTAATATATTATTCTTATAATATATTATTCTTATAATATATTAATAAACCATAATATCAAGTTGATTTGGTGAAGGCAACCCAAAAGGACCATGCATAACCGGGTCAAGTACATACCAAATATAGTTTAGGCATTAATCCCATGACAAAACAGCAACAAAATCCTGAAATATCCTCTGCCTGATGCACAGACTCGTCGAGTCAGACCTGGACTCGTCGAGTCGGGCCAACTCGCCGAGTTGAGTCGGGCAGAGGAAAAAAAATCGATTTTCAGCAATTAAACAGTTAAAGCATCACATACAACAGAAACCAATCAAGGCTCTGATACCACTGATGGGTTTTAAGCATAAGAACAATCCTATGTTCTCATACAAACCCTAATGCTTGGATCTAGGTTTCTCTATTGTACATGCATTGAATCCAAGACTTGCAAACCCTAATCTAGCATACATAATTCGAAAATTAACTTAATACATCAGATCCAGATGTTTACCTCTTCAAAGATTGGCTTAGATCTTCTTATCTTCTTCTCTTGAGCTTAGAGTCACAATTATAACTCCTCTAATGGATCACAAACACCTCAAGCAAGAAGGCAACTTTGAGAGAGGAGGGAGGATGCTAATTTTCGGCCCTAGGGTTTCTCTTGGAAGCAAGTGGCCGAAAATTGGAGCCTTGGGGTCTTATTTATAGTGCAGGCTGTTAGGGTTTCAGTCTAAACCCTAATGGATACCTTAGCCACCAAGTAGCCCAAGGAACCTTCTGGAATAAGGCCCTTGGACGAAAATATGATGATCCTTCATCATAATTTCGTTCCCCCTTAGTCCATTAGGTTTCCCAGCCCAAAACTCAACTATCACACATTTGACAGTTTATGCCCCTTTATTTAATTAATCTCTTTTAGTCACCAAATTAATTCCTAATTAATTTATGACTAATACTAATTAAATAAATATGATTTCTCCTTTAATATATTATTCTTATAATATATTAATAAACCATAATATCCTCTCTCTCATATCAAATTACCTTGTCAAGTTGCTTTGGTGAAGGCAACCCAAAAGGACCATGCATAACCGGGTCAAGTACATACCAAATATAGTTACGGGCTTAGACACTAATCCAACAGTCTCCCACTTGGATAAGTCTAGTAACTATATCTCACATACGACTTCAAGATCTGGTTAGCAATCGCAGCTCTTATATGCTTCTGTCAACTCTGATCAAAATCCTGTCCTTCAGATAAGGGATCGTATAATCCTCTGTTCTAGATATCATGCTGACAATACTTATTATCCAACATTTTGTTTCTCGATCTCTGATTTATTCGACATAGAATTTAGTTGAACACATCAACTTCATTCTGACCGGGCCCGGCACATAAGTCAAACTAAATCATCGAGTGGCCAAGATATCGCTTTTATTCTCTTAGAATAAAAGGTATAGAAAAACTTCGACTTATATGCTTTTATCATTTACTAGCTAAGTCACACACAATAATGCGTTTTATAACATCAAGTTACTGATGCGTTTTCACATTATCAATGCATAATCAACTAGCAAACAACAACCATATCTCTAGGTTTAAAGATTATATGATATTATCATCTTGCGATCACTTATGGTAACTTTCATGAAGTGATACAAGCAAGTGCGGGTTTATTCCAATGCTCAAAACAAATTTCATAAGCACTCATAAACTTCGTAGCAAACCTTTGCTATGTCTAAAACCTTTCAGACAATCTACAAACAAATTTATGACAATCTTCTTTCATATCTACTTCCAACATATGAGCGATTGTGGATTGTTCGAACAATCTTATTATTCAGGAAGTCAAAACATGCAAAATTGGAAATAACAGATAAATAATCAACACAAGATAGTAACTTTCTTATAAATAACACACCTTTATTTAATCATCAAAATGTTGAATACAAAATTATCCATTACAAATTTCCTACCTATCTAATCTAAACTAATATCGTCCTTTAGTCCAACGCTCCTAGCGTGCTTCAAATGCTTAACCCTACTCAGTCCCTTCGTAAGGGGATCTGCTGGGTTATCTTCTGACGATACCCTCTTCACAACGAGGAGTCCCTCTTCTACCCGATGTTTAATAAAATGGTATTTCCTGTCGATATGTCGAGATCTGCCATGATCTCTTGGTTCCTTGGTCAAGGCAACCGCTCCTTCATTATCACAGAAAATTTCTATAGGCTCCTTTATGGATGACACAACTCCAAGGTCTCCAATGAAGTTCTTCAACCATATAGCCTCCTTTGACGCCTCGCTTGCCGCAATGTACTCTGATTCGCACGTTGAATCAGCCACGGTCTCTTGCTTGGAACTTTTCCAAGTCACTGCTCCTCCATTCAGGGTAAAGACCCAGCCTGACTGCGATCGGTAATTATCCCGATCCGTCTGAAAACTAGCGTCACTGTACCCTCGCACCCTTAAGTCATCACTCCCACCGAGGACTAGAAACCATTCCTTGGTCCTTTGTAGGTACTTAAGAATATTCTTGACAGCAATCCAATGTGCCCTACCAGGGTTCCCTTGATATCTGCTGACCATGCTCAAAGCGAAAGCCACATCAGGGCGAGTACAGGTCATAACGTACATAATCGAGCCAACTGCGGAAGCGTAAGGTACTCGGCTCATATCAGCTATCTCTGCCTCTGTACTTGGGCTCTGAGTCTTACTCAATTTGGTATTGCATTGGATTGGTAACTCCCCTTTCTCGGAATTTTCCATACTAAAACGTTTTAGTACCTTTTCCAAGTATGTATCCTGACTGAGTCCTATCAGTCTCTTACTTCTGTCTCTCACTATCCTTATTCCCAGTATATATGCAGCTTCTCCGAGGTCCTTCATAGCGAAACACTTCCCAAGCCAGGATTTGACCTCCTGCAAGGTTGGAATGTCGTTTCCTATGAGTAGTATGTCATCGACATACAATACGAGGAAGCTCACTATACTCCCACTGGCCTTGACATACATACATGACTCATCTTCGTTTCGTAGAAAACCAAACTCTTTGACCTTCTCGTCAAAACAAAGATTCCATCTGCGAGATGCTTGCTTTAATCCATAAATGGATTTCTCAAGCTTGCACACTCTATTTGGATGCTTCGCATCGACAAAACCCTCTGGCTGATTCATGTAAACATCCTCAGCCAACTTTCCATTTAGGAAAGCGGTTTTTACGTCCATCTGCCAGATTTCATAATCATGAAACGCAGCTATTGCGAGCATTACCATAATAGACTTTATCTTGGCAACTGGCGAGAAGGTCTCATCATAGTCAACTCCAGGAGTTTGAGTAAAGCCCTTCGCGACCAATCGCGCTTTATAAGTATGCACTTTCCCATCCATGTCTGTCTTCTTCTTGAAGATCCACTTGCATCCGACTGTCTTACGACCCGGTACATTATCAACCAAATTCCAAACTTGGTTGTCATACATGGACTGAATCTCGCTGTCCATCGCCTCTTTCCATTTAGCAGACTCTGGGCCTGCCATGGCTTCCTTGTAGCTATTAGGTTCATCCAGATTTACCAGTGTACTATCACTAATAAATGTATCCCCGTCAGTAGTAATATGGAAACCATAAAACTGGGGGGGAACAATAACTCTACTTGAACGTCTAAGAGGTAAGGACTGGTCAATTGGTTCAACAGGAGTTTCCTCCTCAGGTTGAACGCCAGTGTCAGAGGTTCCTTCATCTCCTGACTCTTGAAGCGCTTCAAGGTCAATCTGACTCCCACTGTCTCCTTGACTTATGAGTTCTCTCTCTCTGAAAACTCCTCTCCTAGCAACAAAGACAACATTGTTACTTGGTCTATAGAAGAGATAGCCAAAAGACTTCTGTGGATAGCCGATGAAATAACACTTCTTACTACGAGGTTCTAGCTTGTCGTGAGTCTCTCGTCTTATGAAAGCTTCACAACCCCAAACCTTGATATGTGCTAACGAGGGAGCTTTCCCTGTCCACATCTCGTGAGGTGTTTTGGCAACCTTCTTGGTGGGAACTAAGTTAAGGATATGGGCGGCAGTCTCTAAGGCATACCCCCAGAATGAGATTGGTAACAAAGCACGACTCATCATAGAACAAACCATGTCCAACAAGGTTCGATTACGTCTCTCAGCCACACCATTCAATTGTGGCGTTCTAGGAGGCGTCAATTGCGAAACTATTCCACATTCTTTTAGATAGTCGTGAAACTCAAGACTTAGGTACTCTCCTCCTCGATCAGATCGAATCATCTTGATTTTCCTACCCAGCTGATTCTCCACTTCATTCTTAAACTCTTTGAACTTTTCAAAGGTTTCTGACTTTTGCTTGATCAAGTAGATATATCCATATCTGCTATAATCGTCTGTAAAAGTCACGTAGAAGCGACAAGCGTCCGTTGTGGTGGATCTAAAGGGTCTACATACATCTGTATGTATGAGATCCAATACACCCTCACCCCTTTCACATGTACCAGTAAAGGGTGACTTGGTCATCTTCCCAAGTAAACAAGATTCACACACGTCATCGTCCCTAAGGTCGAATGACTCCAAGACTCCATCCTTTTGGAGTTGGGCTATGCGTTTCTTGTTAACATGGCCAAGGCGACAATGCCACAAGCATGCTTTGTCCAAACTTGTGGACGAATCAATATTCAAAACATCATTTCCTAAATTATCTATAACTAACATAGATTCATAAATCCCATTACAAGGTAATGCATTGAAATAAAAGATACCATTCAAATAAGCATTAATAGAACCATTACTATTATCAAACGAATATCTGAAACCTTGTCTAAACAATCCATGAAAAGAAATGATGTTCCTTGCCATATCTGGCAAATAGCAACAATTATTTAAATCTAGCCCTAACCCATTACTCAACACTAAGGAATAAACTCCGATCTTGGTTACTGGTGAAGACTTCTTGTTTCCCATGATCAAGTTTATCCTTCCATGCTCCACTTCCCTACTTTTTCTTAGCCCCTGCAAATCAGAACAAATGTGGTAACCACATCTAGTATCAAGGACCCATGAAGTAGCAAGTGATGAGTTATTAGATTTAATTAAATACATACCTGCAAAGGTGGGCTTTATCTTCCCATCCTTAATATCCTGCAGATATTTAGGGCAGCTTCGTTTCCAGTGGCCCTTCTGGTGGCAATAGAAGCACTCTGCTTCCTTGGGGTCAGAAGAGGGCTTAACAGAACCTGCTTTGGTCCCACTAGAAGAGGAACCATCTTGGGTCTTACCCTTATGGTGGCTCTTAGAAGGAGCCTTCCTCTTCTTTCCCTTTCCTTGGCCAATTGCCAACACAGGAGCAGCTACAGTAGAGGATGATGCAATAGATTTGTCCTTGAGGTTGCTCTCAGCTGTCCTCGGGAGCCCTTGAAGTTTACTTAGGGTGACCTCTTCTTTGTTCATATGGTAGGTCATTCTGAACTGGTTGTAGCAGGAAGGCAAGGAGTGGAGGATGATGTCGATAGCCAAATCCTCATCAAACTTAACATTAAGTTTGAGAAGACGATCAACATACCTTTGCATTCTTTGCAAATGAGCAGTTAGGGATTCTCCACTCCCTATCCTAACGGTGATCATGTTGGTGATGATCTCATAACGCTCTTGTCTCGCGCTCTGGTGGTACTTGTCCAGCAAATCTTGGTGCATCTCATATGGATACATGTCCTCATAGGACTTTTGGAGTTCGAGGTTCATGGTGGCCAACATGATGCAATGAACTTTCGTTGCATCACGCTCGTGGGCCTCAAAGGCGGCCATCTCTTCAGGAGTAGCTTCTTCTGGGTTGATCTTTTCTAGCTTCTCGTCGAGGACATATTCTTTGTCCTCATAGCGAGTTATCATGCGAATGTATCCCATCCACTCGTTGAAGTTCGAGCCATCAAATGTCACCTTTTGACATAGGTTCATCAACGAGAATGACCCAGAAGTGTTGTTGTTTGCGTTTGCGTTAGACATCTGAAATAGAAAGGAACAAAGTTTGATTAGAAATGAATCCCTAATTAAACACCCAAATGAGAAATTAGGGCTAGGATCCAACAACATTATTTACAACTTAGAAAAGGGATGCCGTAATCTAAAAGTAAATAATTTGAAGGTAAGTGAATGACGATTCACTAATTTTCACCATGAAAAACGAAAAGAAATTAAGTTTTAAATGTATTTGAAAATTCCTAGATTTCTTTTGAGATTCATTGAACATTTAAATGTCATGTTTAAATCTCGATATGCACTTCAAAATTGCTACTGGGATGCCGAGGATCGCAAACAAGTTTGTGAATAACCATGCGAATCAACATGGTGCACTCAATGTCTTCATCACCTAATCAATGTGCTGGTTAGCCACGCACGCTCCATTGATCTATGATAAAACATCGAACCACCCTTTGTCACCAATGTCAATCCCAAATTAGTGTGCCGGTTAGCCACGCACGCTCCACTAACGTTTGACAGGGGTACAAAGTGTAATTCCATGGAATAACATCATTTTCACATTTTACCCTAAAGTAACTAAGATGGGAATTTGAAAAACATTGTAGTTACTTTGTAATATTCATTATACTTATCATGAGGAATTAAGTGCCCTATCCTATCCGTTCGGCTAACGACCCTCCACCAATCAAGCAAGCGGTGGATGTGAGTGTACACCCATTAAGCGCCATTTTATAGGCAGCAACCTTATACCCACCTTATAGACTGGCTTCGTGAATGAGGCCTACTAGCGATAAGACTAGCTTATTCTTATACATATATATTAATTAATCTTGTAATAATATAATAGTATAGGGTTGAATTTTAAACTTGTAAAATTCTAAGGATTTGAAATTTAAATCATTCAAAATTAAACTTTTAATCGTAAAATTTAAATTTCAAAACTTGAGGACAACTTTTGAACTTTTCAAAACACAAGGGATCAAATAACAAATAATATAAATTAAACAATTCATTTTATGATTATCTGTATTTGACCTAATCCAATTTTAGTCACAAGATAATTACCAAATAATTCAAATAATCCATATTTATCATATAAAGAAATTATTATTCAAAAGATTTGAAATTATCTTTTGTTTTGGCAGGGATAATCATTCAAATATAATAAAATTCGGATTTTATCTTCAAAAAACGATTTAGGCATTAATCCCATGACAAAACAGCAACAAAATCCCGAAATATCCTCTGCCTGATGCACAGACTCGTCGAGTCAGACCTGGACTCGTCGAGTCGGGCCAACTCGCCGAGTTGAGTCGGGCAGAGGAAAAAAAAATCGATTTTCAGCAATTAAACAGTTAAAGCATCACATACAACAGAAACCAATCAAGGCTCTGATACCACTGATGGGTTTTAAGCATAAGAACAATCCTATGTTCTCATACAAACCCTAATGCTTGGATCTAGGTTTCTCTATTGTACATGCATTGAATCCAAGACTTGCAAACCCTAATCTAGCATACATAATTCGAAAATTAACTTAATACATCAGATCCAGATGTTTACCTCTTCAAAGATTGGCTTAGATCTTCTTATCTTCTTCTCTTGAGCTTAGAGTCACAATTATAACTCCTCTAATGGATCACAAACACCTCAAGCAAGAAGGCAACTTTGAGAGAGGAGGGAGGATGCTAATTTTCGGCCCTAGGGTTTCTCTTGGAAGCAAGTGGCCGAAAATTGGAGCCTTGGGGTCTTATTTATAGTGCAGGCTGCTAGGGTTTCAGTCTAAACCCTAATGGATACCTTAGCCACCAAGTAGCCCAAGGAACCTTCTGGAATAAGGCCCTTGGACGAAAATATGATGATCCTTCATCATAATTTCGTTCCCCCTTAGTCCATTAGGTTTCCCAGCCCAAAACTCAACTATCACACATTTGACAGTTTATGCCCCTTTATTTAATTAATCTCTTTTAGTCACCAAATTAATTCCTAATTAATTTATGAGTAATACTAATTAAATAAATATGATTTCTCCTTTAATATATTATTCTTATAATATATTAATAAACCATAATATCAAGTTGATTTGGTGAAGGCAACCCAAAAGGACCATGCATAACCGGGTCAAGTACATACCAAATATAGTTACGGGCTTAGACACTAATCCAACAGGAACAACCCTGCAAAGGATAATATCGTCAGTTGTGTTATATAAAAATAATATTATGAAATGTAACCAACTTACCTTGATGCAATACCACTTTGATTAAGCTTTGCCATAAGCATCACCCTTGATAGTGCGCGCATTTAGAGCCTGTAAAATAACCAATAAAACATCTGAATGAGACTAAATGACTATTTTACCCTTACATAATAACACTCCAATAAAACACATTTCATTTTTTTAATCTATTTTAACATTAAAGCTGGGAGGAAAAATGAGGAAAGGCTGTCAGCCGTCACTCCCCCATGCAGTCCCCATCTACCATCAGTGACACTCACTGATTTATAACAACAATTAACAAGATCCACTAATTATAAACAATAAAAAAAATTAAAATTCTGAAATTATAAGGGTTTATTAGCAAAAAGAACATCAAACTACTTGAGTAAGATTATATCATTATTAAGTAATAATATAGTTTGTATAACTATATCTTTGACACTAATTATTTGCTAAAAGATAAACAAACCCATAACCAAAGATCCATCAACAGTTTGCTACTTCTATTTTTTCTTATAAAAAATGAAAATTTTATTGAGCCCTACTTATGCTTACACTATAAATAGGGTGAAAGTAAATTGTTTCATAATCTAAAGGATTAAGAAGATCATATACAAGCAAACCAAGATTAACATCAACTATCTTATAAACATCATTAGAATTTTGCATAACTGGAGCAGATGAGGACATATAACCTTAGTTGTCAATTTGAAGCCGCCTTTCTTCCATAATCAATTATTCCTGTAACTTACAGATCACATCACTCACCTAAAAATTAATATAAAATATTTTAAACTTGAAAAAAAAATAACACAAACTTCTGAAAACATCATGCCACTCATAACTCATATGTAGAAACTCAAAATTTAGACCATGTATGTTCTTCTCCACAAAAATATACCCACCAAATCATTAACCTTCAAATCTCTCTTTTCTGAAATAAACAAATACAATATGAAAGCAAATTCAGTCTCTTAACCCCCCCCCCCCCCCCCCCCGCTTCCCCCAAAAAAAATATCATTTTCATAAAACATTAATTTCCATATTCAATAACACTCGATAATGAAAATTTAAAGAAATCCAAAAACTATCCATACGACACAATTTACATATATATGCCTATCTACATACGTTTTTTCTTGTGATTTTGACAAAAAAACCAAGATGATTTATCTAAATCTAAAGCCTGAACATATTTAGTAGATCTATATTTTACCTGCACTTTTACAGAACAATCATGCTTCCAAAAAATGAATAGAACCCTCAAACGATGTGATTATATCCAGTTTTTAATGTTAAACTTATTGTGCTTCAAACTTTAAAAAATCGATTTCTTACTTGTTTCTTAAAAAAAATAAAGATAAAATAAAATCCTGGGAGAATTTTACAAAAGAACGTGTTATTAATCTTGAACGTGCATCGAAAATCTATATAAATTCATCATCTCATTATATGCTGATAAGAGTAGATTGAATACCAAGTTTGATAAACTTCAGTCTAAACATGGGCAGTTGCATGGTATGCAAAAACCCCCAAACTTTTTATTGATATTAAATACACCATCAGAAATGACAGCTGGCATACACGAAACTAAGTCATGTACTGTTGTACATTATAGTTTTACAAGTAACTTCATTGAACATATGCTCTGTAAAGTTACTTATAAAACTATAATGTACACCAGTCACGTGACATAGTTTCGTGTATGCCAGCTATCATTTCTGAGACAGACACAACGAAGAGTCCCATTGTGACATCCCCATTTTCTCGGCCAGAAAACACCGATTTTGTTTATGCTTTATAAAATCAGAGTATCTCTTTTAATAAAAATGTTGCGGAATTTGTTCCCAGAAAAACATGATAAATACATTATCAAAGCATTTCCGAAGAAATGTATTTTTATTCATTTTAAAACATTTGGGATGTCATCGTCAATACAGAAACATAAACATAAACAAAATTTACATTCATTATCACTAGTGATTTATATCTCCTTAATCTCTCAGTGTAATGTAACTTCATATCGACACCTGTGATACAAATAAGCTTGAGTGGGTCAGGTTGGGAAACCTGGTGAGTACATAGGGTTTTCAACCCACAATAATATAATTATTATGTTTAAACATCAAACAATCAACCCAATTACCCATCCCCATTATCTTCTTTACTCTTAAGGATCTACCCTAAGAATCGACAATTCCTCGTTAATTCATTCCTAAGGATTATCCTAAGGAATAGGCACGAAGTCCATCGTTGTCAGGGTTTATACAACAGGCACTAAGTCACATAGTCGCCAGGGTTTAGGCACTAAGTCTCATAGTCTCCAGGGTTTATACAACAGGCACTAAGTCGCATAGTCGCCAGGGTTTAGGCACTAAGTCTCATAGTCGCCGGGGTTTATACAACAGGCACTAAGTCGCATAGTCACCAGGGTTTAGGCACTAATTCTCATAGTCGCCATGGTTTATCTCATTTATTGACAGTATTGTTTTCGAGAGTCCAATCGCAATACATGTCAATGGGTTTTTTTAGAGTACACCGGTGAACACATCGTTCACAACACCTACAGGTTGCGAGTCTGCTAGAGTTCCACTGGACTGTCTAGAATAGTCCGTGGTTGTCATCCATACTCTGCTAGATGACGGGGCCAACACTTGGGTAAAAGGCTTCTCTCATTGTTCACCTCTCACCCTTATCTCATGGTCTATATCACCTCTCACCTCATCATCCAACTCATATTTCATCTACCCATGTTTTACCCAACATATTTTGTAGATATAAAATACATATACAGTTTAAATCATTTAAAACATGTATAAAATCGTTCATCCAGCATAGATAGCAAGTATACAGATAAGATGCACACATAGCACATAATTTATATTAAATACTTCATATCTATGTGTAAGATGAAAGTAACTACGCACTCACCTGATAAGGTGGTGATTCCGGACTCGGACAACGCTTCGTCTCTTAAAACAACTTCTTTTGACAAAACCTAGTATCATTACCACTAGATTTTAGTCTAATGTTCAACGAGACTAATTATTAGTCTTGGTATTATTATTATTATATAAGCGTTAAAACAATACTCTTCACCCACTATATACAGACAGGGTACCCTATCACATTTGGAAATAAAAGAGGAACACCGGAGGGCAGGATCATTTTGGCATATAGCACTTCTGAATCCAGCAACCCAAGCGACCCTTCAAACCGGATTCCCCGTACCTTTAAAAAGATATTATAACGACACTTATATAAGTCATAATAATAGCCCAAATACTTATTATAAGTTCATAATAACAATACTAATTTTAAATATAAGTTATACTTAAAGTAGGGTAATCATAACTTACTTACAATGGGGTTTTAGCTGGGAGCCGGGCTCTGCAAGGGCAGAACTTCGTCGCTGAATCTTTCTAAGAAAGATTCTTGTAGCGCTTCAGTGCTCACATTACTATACTAAAACTATAGAAAGAGAAGTCGAATCACGAGGGACCGAAATGCTCGGGGGATAAGAAGAGAAAGACTCTTGAATCAAGAGAATGGTGCAAGAATAATGAGAGCCTAAGGCTCTTATTTATAGTAATTGAATTTTCAAAAACTACCCTCATAGTTACTTAATGACCTTATAGTTATATAAACAACTAAACACCCATTTATAATACTATTTTAAATAGATTTAACGATATTTGTACTAAACTAATGTCGAAAGAACTCAACATTAGTCTTATAATGACCGCATCGTCGATACCTTTCTAATGATATATACATATGTATATATATGTGTACGTATATATGATTTATACTTTATTATAATACGTAAATATGCTATTATAATTTGTAACTCGTTCATACGAACTCCGTTTTTGACTTTCTTTATATTCACGCGTAGGTGGAGACGTACTCTACAACTTTCGTTTAGACTCCGTCGGCTAATTTTCACTTTATTTTTAAAGTTATATTTTTAACAGGTCGGGACAGAAAAAGTCCGTTAAAAATTCATAACTTTTTCATCCGACGTCCGTTTTCGTCTGTCTTTTTACCGTTGTGCTACTATTAATAAGATCTTCAATACTCATTTAGGTTGCGTTGGCCAAAAATCGATCGATCTAAAATTCGAATTTCGGGTTGTGTACTATTATGCCAAATTTTAGAAAAATCATAACTTCCTCATACGAAGTCAGATTTTGGTGTTCTTTTTATGCAGAATCTCTCGGTTTAACGTATGTTACGACTTTCGTTTAGATCGCTAAGGCTAAAAAGCACTTTATCGTAAACTCATTTTTTACGTCACACAGTGTAGTGTCGGTTTAGCCGTTAAACTTCGACGAGTCATAACTTCTTCGTTATAACTCGGATTTCAGCGTTCTTTATATGTACGATACCCTTGTAACATATACTATAACTTGGTTAAGATTACCCATTCTAAATAATCTTCCATCAAAAAGTTATTTTTGACGCTCATTGTCTCTAAATTGACTAGCCCGAATCTGCGGGCGTTATACCCATCAAGTTTCTCACATCTGTGTCCATAATGCTGAACCTTTTGGCAGATATCCTTACAATCCGTATCCTTCACACAAGTTGAAGAAATGATCTGTTTTTTACAAATCTTTGCTTCTGTGGAAGTCATAAAAGTCTCATCTGCAACAAAACAATCCATCATCAGTCACATATACGTATTTATTTGTTTATTCTCTCAAAATCACACTTATAATTCATCATTTTCGTCTTAATAGTTATTAACAAGAAAAATATAATTTTACATGCAAGAGATGTTTACATCTCAAGTAGCAATGGAACGGACAAGGATTAAGGGATTAAGGGCTAGCTAGCAGGCATAGTTTCTGTCTAGATGATTTCTACATAATATCTCATTTAGCATGTTAGTTATAATTCCATGTTACAGATTACAGATTTAGATAGGATAGGTATATACCTCTTGTTGTAATGCCCAGTTTCCGGTATGTATTTTAAATTTAAGTTGTTGCATTTTACTTTGGGACTCGACGAGCTGGAGGCCCAACTTGTTGAGTAGATGAGAATTTTGGATGCGGGACTTAAGTCGCCTACTTGGCGAGTCGAGAGCCCGACTCGACGAGTAGACCCGTCTGGAGGAAACCCTAAATTTTAGGGTTTACACCCACTATAAACACATTAACCCGCCTCCAATGCAGCTCCCATCGTCTCCCTTAGTCCATAACGCCCTAACTCGTGTCCCTTGAGCTTTTTTGAGTGTGTGAATCCTTTGTGAGAGTGTTGGTGTGATTTTGAAGCTAGAGAAAGAAGAAGAAGGAGCTAGAAGGTCCAAGGAAACTTTAGATCCAACATTGAAGCTACATTTCCAGTCCCATTAAGGTATAAAGTTGCTTCCTTGACCCTCCTATTGATAGATCTCTCCATGTTTGAGTTTAGGACCATCTTTTAGCAATCTTGTGAACCTTTTTGAGTATACAGTGTGATCTGAAGTTGTAACTTCAGATCCAGGCTCATTTCAGTCTTTATAGCCATAAGGTTCACGAATTCATAATGCTTTATCCCTTCCTTTTTGGCCTAGACTTCATATTAGAGTTAGAAATGGTGTTTTTGGCTCACAACACCTTGAATGCACGTAAAGCTTGAAACTTTACGTGTAATATCGACCCTAAAAGGCTAGATCTAGGTTCTGGATGCATTGAGCTCGAGTATTATCGACTGTATGGATTTGGTACATGAGGGACTCGACGAGTTGTTCATACAACTCCGCGAGTCGGGTCGTGGTCCCCAACCTTTCTGGCTCCGGGTGAGCTCGTTGGGTTACACGTAATTGTCTGGGTGCCACTATCTGATATGTTATTTGTGATAGGAAATTCTGACATACATGCTCAACAATACTTGATGCCCTGTTATTACAGTAGCGGTAGGAGTGAAATAGTCCCCGGGACCGGTTGAGATACACCGGTAGGGGTAGGTCAGACACCCCGGTATGTCTGACATGGGGTAGGTTGAGCACCCTGGTATATGCTCATCAGGGTAGGTTGGGCACCCAAATATGCCTGGCAGGGGTAGGTCGGGCACCCTGATATGCCTGACAGTATGTGCTTGAATGGTATGTGGTATGATGGGGGAACTCACTAAGCTTCGTGCTTACGGTTTACAGTTTTGTTTTAGGTCCTTCTTCTTCCAGGGGAAAGGAGCTGGCTCGGTAGCAGCGCATCACACACACTATTTTCCGCATATGATGCTCCTGGGATTTTGTACTCTGACACTATTTATCAGGATATGTATTGACTATTAATACTCTGGTTTATTATAATTGATGTTATGTTGGTTTCCAGAAAAATGGTTTTTATAATTAATAACTAAAAAATGAAAATTTTGGCCTTGAAATTTGGATTGTTACAAGTTGGTATCAGAGCCTTGGTTTGAGAGATTCGGGCACACTCTCGGGTGTGTCTGGACTCAAACTGAGGACTAGTAAGAAAACTCTTAAAAAGGAAAAACATTTTTCTGGAAAAAGAACTTGAAAGGAGAAAGGATTAATAAAAGAACAAGATGTGTGGTGCGCGCAATCGGCCGAGCTCAAGTAAGTTACTCCAAGATACCCATACATGTATTTATGAGATGCGAAGATGAGAGTTGCATGCTAGATTAGAGCTAAGGATCTAGAAAGATGCCTTATGTGCCTGCTTTATGTGCTTATTAAACTTTATGCTAGAACTGATTAGTCAGTAACAAGATAACCTGATTAGAATATGCTTGGTTTGGGTTACCCAATGCCCGAATGCTACTTGCTTTGTGCTCTTAGGAATTCTAGTTATCTTTGGCTAGCTAATGAAGGAATACGTTAAGTTACATATTGCAAGGACTAAATAATCTCAGAAGGTTAGGTCTAGCCCTATTTCACAGCTCTTGTTTGAGTCCAACCGTTGTAGGATTGGATCTCTCATTCGAAGAACTATTTGGTCTTTGTAGTATGTAATGGTATTCGCGAGCTAGTTAGTTAAAGGTAGCAGGGATTACTTACGCAGCTGAGGGTGGAGAGTAGTTTGGAGAGTTATCCTAAGGAGAGCCTAGGATGAGTTTACTGCAGTGAGTAGTAGTCGTAGAAGGGACTTGGTGAAGTCAATGCAATCCTTGAGGAAATTACGGATAGATGTGGAAGGTAGTATGGGCTCGTACTACTGAAAGCAGAGGATCCGTACTCGAGTCAAGGAGGGATGGGATTGGATCAGGGAACTTGTAGAATGTGTGAGGCCCCTCGAGGTTATGTATGATCCTGCTGATTATGTGTTTTGTTTCAGAATGGTGGTGACACGTTACGGAGCAGGAGGATCAGGGTCTAGGTCAGGATCGGGTGCAGGTTCCGAGCCAGTTGACGACGGATTACGCGAGTTCATCGCGTCTGATATCACAAGAGGCATCCTTGAGGAGACCCTGATGATTTTCGGGTCGATCAAGGAAGGGATTATTGAGCTGATGGAGGATCGCCTCCAGGCGTTCCGGAGCGACATGGCACCTAGCCAGACAGGCACGCGCACTCTGTCCTTCAAGGACTTCAGAGGATTTGGTGTGCCAGACTTTCAAGGGGTGAAAGACCCCATCGTTGCCAGGAGGTGGATCGCAGACATTGAGTCTGCCTAGTTGACGAGCTTCTGCCGTGAGGGGTCGAAGGTTCGGTATGCTACTGGATATTTGAGGGACAGGGTGAGGGATTGGTAGGAGGCAGTCAGCGATTCATTGGGAGCCCCAGCCGTGGAGGCTATGACTTGGTCGGACTTTGTGAATAGGTTTAGGGTGGAGTTCGTGCCGGCGGTCGAGCTTCAGGCTATAGAGTTTCTTGATATGAGACAGCTGACAGAGTCGGTGGTGGAGATTACCGCCAAGTTCAGAGAGAGAGCTTTATTGGTAACTCAATACGCCGGCGACGAGGAAGTGAAGAAGACACGGTACCATGATATGTTGAGGGATGACATCCAGGAACATGTCAGCTACTCAGCCTGCCCAACATTGGATTCCATGATTACGAGAGCGAGGGAGAAGGAGATTGATATAGAGCACCTCCGGAAGAGGAAGGCAGAAGCTGAGCAGGTGACAGGGGTTTCTGGGAAGAAACCCAAGGGATTCGACTTGAGGTCGAAGGGCCATCAGGGCCGGAGTCGCTGTGGAAAGTGCGGCAAGCCGCACGAGAGAGTATGCAGGGCTGGGGGATCGGGCTGCTACAAGTGCGACAAGACGGGGCACTTTAGCAAGGACTGTACTGCCCCTACCCCCACTATTCAGACATCAGAGTTGCTGTGTTTCCACTGCAACCAACGAGGCCATAAAAAGGCCAACTGCCCGAGATTGACAGCAGCAGCGCCAGTGGTGGCACCAGCTCCAGCGACCCTGCGGATCACGAATGGCCGGCAGGCCAAGACAGAGGCTCCAATGGTGAGAATCCGAGCTTTCCAGCTGACCACCGAGGAGGCGCGTGCCACACCGAATGTGGTGACGGGTATGTTTTCTTCTCCCTAACTTTTATCACAAGTCGGTTATGTTATTCATGTTCCATGTTTATGTGTTTTGGTTACGATCGTTCCACGTGAACGGCATCCCATTACAGGTGTTATTTGACTCGGGGGCTACCCGATCATTTGTCTCTCTTGCTCTTAGCAAGAGATTCTCCGAGCCTTCTGGCATGTTAGATCGTCCCTTAGAGGTCGAGATTGCTGATGACCGATCTATTCGAGCATCAGAGGTTTTCCAAGACTGCGTGTTGAGGTTGTATGACAAGCGATACCTCGTGGATTTGGTTCCCATTCCATTGCGTGGGAACAAGGTCATCATAGGCATGGATTAGTTGAGCCCCAATGGGGCAATGATCGATTGCGTGGGGCAATTGTTGCGTATCAAGACCCCAAGTGGGGGAGAGTTGGTGGTTCAGGGTGAGAGACCGCAGCAAGGACCAACCTTGTGCTCAGCGGCGAGGGTTAGGCGTTACCTTCAGCAGGTTTGCGCAGGGTACGTCGCCTATGTTATGGATACCCGGGAGACGGGTAAGGCGATGGTAGGTGATGTGCCAGTGGTGCGAGAGTACCCGAATGCATTTCCAGAGGAATTGCATGGGATACCTCCGGAGAGACAGGTGGAGTTCCGGATCGATCTGGTTCCTGGTGCGGCTCTAATAGCCAAGGCACCATATCGGTTGGCTCATCCTGAGATCTAGGAGATGTCTACACAGCTGCAGGCGCTGTTAGACGAGGGATTTATCAGGCCGAGCAGTTCGCCTTGGGGAGCCCCGATCCTATTTGTGAAGAAGAAGGACGGGTCGCATCGGATATGTATAGATTACCGGGAGCTGAACAAGGTAACGATGAAGAACCGTTACCCACTCCCGAGGATTGATGATCTGTTCGACCAGCTACAGGGGGCATCTTGGTTTTCCAAGATTGATTTCCGATCGGGCTACCATCACATGAGGGTCAGAGACGAGGATGTTGCCAAGATTGCTTTTCGGACTCGCTATGGCCACTACGAGTTCGTGGTGATGTCCTTCGGGCTCACCAATGCTCCTGCCGCGTTCATGGACCTCATGAACCGCGTATGTAGACCGATGCTGGATAGGTCTGTGATAGTCTTTATCGACGACATCTTGGTTTATTCCAAGACGTAGGAGCAGCATGAGGAGCACTTGCGAGAGGTATTGGATACCCTAAGGAGGGAGAGCTTGTATGCCAAGTTCTCCAAGTGTGAGTTCTGGTTGCGCGAGGTGCAGTTTCTTGGGCACCTTGTCAATCAGAATGGGATTTCGGTCGACCCGGCCAAAGTAGAGGTCGTGATGATATGGGAGGTTCCAAAGTCTCCATCTGAGATTTGGAGTTTCCTTGGATTGGCTGGCTATTATCGGAGGTTCATTCACGATTTCTGCAAGATAGTAGTACCCTTGACTCGACTGACGAAGAAAGCCGTTGTTTTTCACTAGGGGCCTGGGCAGCAGGCAGCGTTCGAGAAACTTAGACAGAGGTTGTGCGAGGTGCCGATTCTATCCCTTCCTGAGGGCGTAGAGGATTTTGTGGTATACTATGACGCTTCTATTTCAAGCTTGGGCGCAGTATTGATGCAGATGGGGCATGACTTCGCCTACGCTTCGAGACGATTGAAGCCTCAC
The DNA here is from genome assembly GCF_052849685.1 of Lactuca virosa. Classification (NCBI taxonomy): domain Eukaryota; kingdom Viridiplantae; phylum Streptophyta; class Magnoliopsida; order Asterales; family Asteraceae; genus Lactuca; species Lactuca virosa. The sequence goes on from NC_136434.1 coordinate 91,498,248, forward strand.
GAGGCGAACTAACCGACGCACGATTTGGAGCTGGGGACTGTAGCTTTCGCCCTCAAGATTTGGCGAAATTACCTCTATGGGGTTCATTTTACTATCTACACGGACCACAAGAGTTTGAGGTATCTCATTGATCAGCCGAATCTGAACATGAGGCAGCGTCGGTGCTTGGACATAGTGAAGGATTATGATTGTGAGATCCGTTACCACCCAAGTAAGGCCAATGTGGTGGCCGACGCCCTGAGCCACAAGGCGGTAGCGGCTCCGATGCGGGATATGTGTCTGAGGATGATAGTGATTACTCCACTTCTAGAGAAGATCCGAGAGGCGCAGGTTGAGGGCATGAAGGAAAAGCGCCGGAAGTGTGAGCGGATCGTTGGTCAGGTGGCCTCTTTTGATTATGACAGTCGAGGATTATTGACCCTGCATGGGAGGGTTTGGGTTCCGTTCTGGGGTGGAGTATGGCAGATTCTGATGGATGAGGCCCATAAGTCGAGGTTCTCTATCCATCCTGGGGCGACGAAGATGTATCAGGATCTTCGCCCTGATTACTGGTGGCCTTGCATGAAGCGGGACGTAACTTGGTATGTGGAGCGGTGCTTGACCTACAGGAAGGTCAAGGCCGAGCACTAGAGGCCGCATAGAAAGATGCAGCCGCTAGATATTCCCATGTGAAAAGGGGAAGATATCACCATGGACTTCATTACGAAGCTTCCCAGGACCGCTCGTGGAGTTGATTCGATCTGGGTCATCGTGGATCGGTTGAGCAAGAGTGCTCATTTTATCCTGATCTAGGAGAGTATCTCGGCCGAGAAGCTGGCCGAGATTTACGTGTGTGAGATAGTGGCGCGACATGGGGTGCCTGTCTCGGTGGTGTAAGATCGAGATGTTAGTTTCACTTCCAGATTTTAGAAGCGGTTTCACGACAAGATGGGTACTCGTCTCCATTTCAGCACTGCTTTCCACCCCCAGACAGATGGGCAGAGCGAGAGGACGATACAGACTCTCGAGGACATGCTTCGTGCATGTGTTTTGGATTTCGGTGGAAGTTGGGATATGTATCTCCTGTTAGCGGAATTTTCGTATAACAACAGTTACCACGCCAACATATACCGACCTCCCTTTGAGATGCTCTACGGGAGGAAGTGTAGGACCCCTATATATTGGGGCGAGGTCGGTCAGAGAGTCATGGGGAGTACCGAGGTGGTACTCAAGACTACTGAGAGGATCCAGCAGGTACGGAGCAGGCTTCAGACTGGTCAGAGTCGGCAGAAGAGCTATGCCGACAGGAGGCGTTCAGATTTGGAGTTCCAGGTGGACGACATGGTCCTACTGAAGGTGTCACCTTGGAAAGGTTTCATCCGGTTGAGGAAGCGGGGAAAGATGGGCCCTAGGTATATCAGTCCGTTTAGCGTTCTAGCCCGGGTAGGTCGAGTTGCTTACTAATTGGACCTTCCATCAGAGCTCAGCCAGATCCACAACACTTTCCATGTTTCACAGTTGCGGAAGTGTTTGGTGGATGATTCAGTAGTGGTACCCCTTGAGGATATTCAGGTTGACGATAGTCTGAACTACATTGAGCGACCGGTAGCTATCCTCGATAGGAAGACGAAGGATCTGAGAAACAAGAGGGTGGAGTTGGTTAAGGTGTGGTGGCCGCATCGCAAGGGGTCAGAATAGACTTGGGAGCCGGAGGACGAGATGAGAGAGCACTACCCTGAGCTTTTCACGGATACAGCGACAGAATTCGAGGACGAAGTCTAGAATAAGTGGGGGAGATTTGTAATGCCCAGTTTCCGGTATGTATTTTAAATTTAAGTTGTTACATTTTACTTTGGGACTCGACGAACTAGAGGCCCAACTCATCGAGTAGATGAGAATTTTGGACGCGGGACTTAAGTCACCTACTCGGCGAGTCAAGAGCCCGACTCGACGAGTAGACCCATCTGGAGGAAACCCTAAATTTTAGGGTTTACACCCTATATAAACACATTAACCCGCCTCCAATGCAGCTCCCATCGTCTCCCTTAGTCCAGAACGCCCTAACTCGTGTCCCTTGAGCTTTGTTGAGTGTGTGAATCCTTTGTGAGAGTGTTGGTGTGATTTTGAAGCTAGAGAAAGAAGAAGAAGGAGCTAGAAGGTCTAAGGGAACTGTAGATCCAAGATTCAAGCTACATTTCCAGTCCCATTAAGGTATAAAGTTGCTTCCTTGACCCTCCTATTGATAGATCTCTCCATGTTTGAGTTTAGGACCATCTTTTAGCAATCTTGTGAACCTTTTTGAGTATACAGTGTGATCTGAAGTTGTAACTTCAGATCCAGGTTTCTTTCAGTCCTTATAGCCATAAAGTTCACGAATTCAAAATGCTTTAGCCCTTCCTTTTTGGCCTAAACTTCATATTAGAGTTAGAAATGGTGTTTTTGGCTCAACACCTTGCATGCACGTAAAGCTTGAAACTTTACGTGTAATATCGACCCTAAAAGGCTAGATCTAGGTTCTGGATGCATTAAGCTCGAGTATTATTGACTGTATGGATTTGGTACATGAGGGACTCGGCGAGTTGTTCATACAACTCGGCGAGTCGGGTCGTGGTCCCCAACCTTTTTGGCTCCGTGTGAGCTCGTTGGGTTAGAAGAGGACTCGGTGAGTTGGATTTGGCTTGGAATCGAAGATCATAGGACTCGACGAGTTCAGGGAAGAACTCGGTGAGTAAGGTGTCAATGTCCCAATTAAGATGAAGATGGACTCGACGAGTTCAAGATCTCACTCGGCGAGTAGTGAGAAAATACCTCAGCTTGTATGACGGGGAACTCAACGAGTTGATGGACCAACTCGACGAAAATGACGGCCCACTAGTAGGTGATCATGTAGGAGATGATTGTCTTTGTGATAATTGTCTGGGTGCCACTATCCGATATGTTATATGTGATAGGAAATTCTGACATACATGCTCAACAATACTTGATGTCCTGTTATTATAGTAGTGGTAGGGGGTGAAATAGTCCCCTGGATCGGTTGAGATACACCGGTAGGGGTAGGTCAGACACCCAGGTATGTCTGACATGGGGTAGGTTGAGCACCCTGGTATGCTCATCAGGGTAGGTCGGGCACCCAGATATGCCTGACAGGGGTAGGTCGGGCACCCCGGTATGCCTAACAGTATGTGCTTGAATGGTATGTGGTATGATGGGGGAACTCACTAAGCTTCGTGCTTACGGTTTACAGTTTTGTTTCAGGTCCTTCTTCTTCCAGGGGAAAGGAGCCGGCTCGGTAGCAGCGCATCACACACACTATTTTCCGCATATGATGCTCCTAGGATTTTGTACTCTGACACTATTTATCAGGATATGTATCGACTATTAGTACTCTGGTTTATTATAATTGATGTTATGTTGGTTTTCAGACAAATGGTTTTTATAATTAATAACTTAAAAATGAAAGTTTTGGCCTTGAAATTTGGATTGTTACACTTGTACTGATCCTGTCCTTTCCATAATTATAATTAAAAACATAATTTAAAGAATCGACATGTATAAGAAAAATATTCATACCTAAACATGTAACAAAAATAATATAAAATCACTCATATTTCATACACGAAAAGGATAAAAGAAGAATAAAGTAAAATGCCTGTAGTGAAGAGAACAAGGAGCAGCATCAACACAAATAAGTTTCCCCATTATGATTTTGTATCACAGGAATAAATACATGTGTAAAGCAACAACACCTCAACCCCCTTATATAGGAGACTCATTTCATTCCCTAGTGTTACGTATAGGTAAACACCACCTATGGATCATTGATTATGGGCAATTTATGCACGTTTTCAGATTATGTGTTTCAAGAATTCAGATGATCGACATGTAATCCACGATTTTCTTTTCCATTCCAATCTAACATCACATGACCTATATTCAAAGTTCAAAACTTCAAACAATTATATAATTTCATAAAGTTAACAAAATCACATAAAACTAATTAATTATTTACAAACACATATTACATTATCACAAATCAAATTTAAGAACATAATTTTTTTTACAAACAATCATATGTATTTATATAAAAATATAAAGCATTAAAAAATGTTAAGTAATAAAAATTAGGGCTTTAAGATTACCAAACAAAAGTTTGGTTAAAACCTAACTGCATTTGACAAATAACCAATTAATTACAATTACATATCAAGCATAATACGTATCACAAAAATGCGAAGTTTTCAAAATTATCAAACAAGAATTAGGTTAAAGTTTGAACGTACCTAATTTAGAAGGGGTTGGAGGTCGAGAACGAGATAGAAAGACCAAAGACTAAAGAGAGGCGGACTGCATAGGGTGTTTGGTTGGAGATTAAAATGAATCACTGTGTTGATTTTTTATTTATTTATTTTTTTTTTTTGTGCGTCTTTGCTAGCGTTGAAAGAGCCAACAAAATTGGGCTTATATTTATTTATTTTCGAGCTTCATTTCCTCTTTGGCCCAAAGTGATGCTAACAAGCCGAATCTCTAAGAGCCTGGCCCAAATTTCATTGCAGGCCTCTCCTTATATATTTAAATAAAATTAATCCAACAACTCTTAAAGTCAATTATATTTATATGACACGGACCCCAATCCCAATGCCTTAGATCCGCATATAATATACCACAGATAGACAAAAAATTGGGGTCAATTTCTAAATTTAGTCATAATTTTTTTTTCCAGATATAGACATACATTCCGCGGAGGACCCTCCGCGGACCTCCGCGGAACCATGAAATCTCCGCGTAGAGGGGGTAATTTCGTAAATTCAACCAAATTTTTTGAAAAAAACGAAGGGGACCTCTTTTGGTCCCCACTGGTCCCCGTTCCTCTTCGTCATTCCGCATCGTGTCGCATAGGCATTGATCAAAGACTTCAAATCCGGTGACGACTTCAACTCCGGCGACGACTTAAACGACTTGAACTCCGGCGACGAATTCAACTCCGCATCGGGTCGCACAGCTCTCTTCGTCACCGATGGACCCCAAATTCCCCGATGTTATGGCTGATGGATACGGTTCCCGGGTATTTCTCACATTCTCATCTAATTATTAATGTCGAAAATGTCGAATATGATTCAAATTAGAGGAAAACCCATTTTATTACACTGAAAATGTATACAGATTTAGGATTTTTAGGTTTAGAAATCACAGGTACGTTATTTGGGATGATCCATTCCATGGAGGGGGACGTCAGTCCGCAGAGGGTGCTCCGCGGAGTGATGTGTTACCTCCGCGGAATGTTATAATCGAAGCATGCAGTCCTCCGCGGAGGCTAGAGGTCAATCCGCAGAGAGGCCTCCGCGGAATGACATCTACCCTCCGCGGAATGACCTTAAAAATTGGTTTTTGCAAAATAATTTTTTTTCTGCCTTTAAGTATGTTGCTATTTATTTCATAATGAAATAATATATTTTTTTTATTTTCAATTAGTAATGTTTTAAATGAAATAATATTTTTTTGTTGTGTAGCACGAAGATCTCAATCAAAAAGCGGATTTAACTTTGAAAGGCGTGGTGGGGACTATCGTTAAAGACTATTTTCCGCGCCTAACACAATCACAACGAGTATTATTCGAAGGTTCCCCCTTTGGAATATTCTTAGGAATGCATATCCCACATGGTGATCCCTTACTTGTGCATAAGATGATGTTGCACGAAGTAAGGTGTCAACAAATATTTGAAATGGGGAGGTTTCTGTTTGATATAAAGGGGATCCAGTTGGGTTTTGGTGAAATTGAATATATTCTGATTTGTGGTTTAAAAGTTGGTCCTTATGTGGATTTACTCCATGACGAAAAGGGCCAGTCAAATTCAAATCTCCGTGCTCGGTTGTTCCCAGATATTTCTGATGCACGTTTGCGGCTGAAAGATTTAGAAGACTTAATTATGTCCCCGAATTATTTAGCACTACAAGATGAAGATGCTGTGATGCTTATCCAGCTTGTTTTTATGTTGAAGGGTCTACACGGACGGGACGTTAAAACGGGCAATCCTACAGCAGTAAACAAGCTTGTTGATAATATAGATGATTGGAATATGTATTACATTTAAAACAGGCATTCCCGCAGTAGTATGCAATGCATTAATTATAATAAATAAATTGAAAATTGCAGGTTTGCATGGGGTACGTATTTCTGGAAATATACTTCGCGTATGATGCGTGGAATGTATAAGAAAATAGAAGAGTTTAGAGAATTCAAGCAGGCCAATCCCGAATCGAAGAAAGTACACAAGTATACCGTTCCCGGTTTTATGCTTCCGTTTAAGGTTACTTTCTAATGCATTTTAATAGTTTTCATTGTTTAGTTTTTTATACTAAAAAACTTTGAACTTCGTTTTGTATTATATAATAAGTTTGTATCATGACTTTTATAGTATAATAGAACGATACTTACATTTTTTTTTCATAGATATGGATTTTGGAGACGTTCCCAGAGGCAACCAAGTTTTATATACGCACGCCGACAGAATTGCCACGGATGAGGGCGTGGAGAAGTAAACACCGTTAAATTGGGTTCAATGTTGTCGAATAATGAACGTGTCTGTGGTATGGTTTTTATATTAACAATCATCTATATTTACAAATTCCAATGTATTTTCATGTTAAACTAACAATTTGATTTTTGCAGCCTAACAACCAACCTATTAATGTCATGGCAACCCCGGAGGAGTTGATGTTGTCATTTTATGTTCGTTATGTCAATTGGACTCTTAATCCTGTAGAGTCTCCCCCACGACAACATAGTCCTGTCCGAAATAGTCCACCTCATGTTGCCTCGCCTGCTCGAAGAAGGATGTACAAGTCCGAAATACAAACATCTTCGAATGAATCTGCCACAAATGCTTCTTCCTCGCAACATCTTGAAATAAAAACAAGTTATATGTCAAACGACACATCAAGATTGGTAAAGAATAAGAAGACAAGCACAAAGGCATTAGTGAAGCGTCTACTAGGCGTTGTGGCTGACTTAAGTTCTAAAGTAGACCGTGTATTACAGAAAAAAGAAGAACCAGACACAAATGTTGAACCAGACAGAGGGTTTCGAGAGGAGGAAGAGGTGGAGGAGGAGGAAGAGATGATAAATGAAGAGGAGGAAGAAAAATATTACCATCATACACATTTTAACTATGATGATATAGGTACTCATGGTTTGGAGGGGGAATTTGGGTCTACACCTACGCATGTTGAGCCGTCATCGGACGTGGGTGAACATCACACAAAAGAAATGACTCCTATTGTTAGGCCGCAACGAAAGAGGGGTGTTCCATGGTATCAGCGGACTCCGTTCACAGTGGTACAAAACTGATATTTTAAATTTGGTATATTTTTAAAATATTAACGTATTGATAATTATTTAACATGTTAATTTTTTAGATGCAATCCACACCAAAATTGAAGAAAATCACCAAAGCAAAGAAAAAAAAAGTTGTGAAGAGTCCTGAAAAAGCAAATGAAGACATTGTGAATGAAGAGAGTAATGATGTTTCAAATCATCTCCTACTCGACAGTGTTGAAGCTGCCAGTACGTTGACTTTTTGGAAAGAATGGAATAGGATCTCTTCCAACCTAAACACTAAACATAGGCTGCATATGCTCACACTGGATGTGGAGTTTTGGTCGAGGTTACTTGCAGTTACTGACGCTGGGTGGTTAATTTCTTCGGTAACATTCGTTAAATATAATTTTTAACTACATTTTTAGACGATAATTTATATAAAAAGCTGTAACATTTTTATCTTAAAATGTACAGCATATTGCGATATGGAGTGCCTTGCTCATGGAAAGACGGCCGACGAACACAAGGTGGACGATATTCCCTCAAGAACTTAATTTGCAAAACGGAAAAACATATTTTCTTAGGAATATTGCAAATGGTGTTGGAGGCCATCCTAAATGGAAGGATGTGGATATGGTTAGTTAAGTTTATTAATTATTTATTTTATATAGGAAACGAATTAATGACTATTAAATTTGTTTTTGTTTGCAGGTTCTATTCCCCATAAACTTTCCTCATGCCCATTGGTTTTTGGTAGTGCTACATTTAGATATTTGGAAAGTACACATTTATGATTCAACACGATGTATGAATTACTTCACAACGTACTTAACTGGTGGAGAATTCAAAAGTTTTGGGGATAGTATAATCGAAGAGCTAGATGCGATTGACTACTGGAAGGATTTCCCCGATGGACACAAAGACAACGCAGTTGTGGAGTTTATTGATATTGTAGACGCGCCACAACAAGAATATATTACTAATAGAGGGGATTGTGGAGTATTCGTAAGCATGTATATGGAAATGATTGCTTCGGGGGTACCGGTGAAGAGTGATAAGCCATGTAGAGATGCGAGATTTCTCTACAGAAATAGGATGACAAATATTATTTGGGATACTAAATAACTTGATGTTTGGAAGTTTGTATACATTATTATGAAATACTTGTTTTTAGTAGTTTTGTTTAATATAAACAACTTTTGTATCATATATTTTTTGAAACATAATTCACCAACATCTATTACGATACATTAAAAACAAAACAAAAATTTGAAATAACATAATAACATTACAGAAAACATTGCAAATAAAAGATGAACGACTAACAAACGTTACATAGAACATTACGAATAAAAGAGTCGTCTACATGAAAAAGGGTTTATTTCTAACCAGATTACAAACGTCCGTATACTCGAACTCAGTTTTATCAAACTGGCACAGGTAATATCCGTTCACGTATTCAAGAAGTTCTTCATCATCAGCATCAGAGCATCGCATTTTCTCATAATTGTAGCATCGATTGTACCATGTGACTTTAGTCTTTAAATCCATCCATTACTAACAATATCGGGTTTTAGTCGTTTTTGTCCTTGTCCCACGTTATAGTTGAACAAAGCTACTAAGCGGGACCATTCATCACCAAGAAGGCAATTAAGGGGAGCTATTACCGGTAGACCCTCGTAAACGGTAATCCAGCATCGTGTTAGGACCAACACCTTTGTTGTCGTCCATGGAGATGTACCATTTGTTGGAGCAGACGCATTAGACAGATTAGCTGCATTTGAAGACGTTGGTACATTGGATGCCATTTTGTGAAATGATCCCTTACCTCTAATTCGGACGTATAGATACTTGCTTTACTATATATAAAAAGATAGGTAACGCGGACTGACAAGTCAGTAACGCGGACTGACGAATAGCTATGCGGAATGACAAGTCAGTAACGCGGACTGACGAATAGCTATGCGGACTGACAAGTCAGTAACGCAGACTGACAAATAGTTATGCGGACTGACAAGTCAGTAACGCGGACTGACGAATAGCTATGCGGACTGACAAGTCAGTAACGCGGACTGACGAATAGCTATGCGGACTGACAAGTCAGTAACGCGGACTGACGAACAGCTCTCTGCGGAGTTGAAGGGTCTATATATTGTCATGGATGATCGTTGGATATTTGTGGACTGTCATGTCTATATAAAACGACAAAAAATTATGTATCACTTCATCTAATCTATTTTAGTTCATGTAGTTTGTATGTTTTACAATGGGTTCAAACCCATGGACCGCTAACGAGTATTTGCTTCTAACTCGTGCATATATTAATGACTACGAGAACACCAGTTTGGAGGATAGAATGTTTTGGTTCCTATTAACGAATACGTTCAACACTGACGCTGAAACCACCATAGAAAACCATCGCAGCACGCTTGATATAGCTGCAAAATGGTATGAATTGAAAACAGAAGTTGTGTTATTCAACGATATTTATAATAAGATTGAAGACGATCGTGTGAATGATACTGAGGAAGACATCTTGGAGGCAGCTAAAGAAGAATACAAATCCATTAGCAACGGACAGAGTTTCGAGTATGAAGCCCCTTAGAATCTTTTGAAAAATGTCCCATTTTTTTAACTAGTACTGCGTTTTGTATTGTTCTTGTATTGCTTTATTTATATGTAATATGGTATTCATCCTTTATATTATGAAAAATAATTCCCATGTTTAAAAACCATACATTCAAACAGGTTACATGGACTGACAAATAAGTTACGCGTACTGACAAGTCATTTACGCGGACTGACAAGTAAGTTCTGCAAAATAATGTATACTAATTCCTTATAAATTGGACAAGCATTTCCATTTTTACAAGGTGTCGAAAGTTGTGAAAATGAGTTCAGTCAATCAGGTATTAAGAAAAAGTTTCTCCAGCCTACCGACTTTTTTCCATAATCTGCAAAGAACCAATCCTAACACCTTCACGTACATTACGAAAGATCAGTACAATCGTTTCCAAATTTGTTTCGTGGCATTGGGATGCATGGTATGTAATCCCTTATAGTAAATAAATATTTAGTTATTTCAAGTTGTTATATGCCTAATATTCTTATGTTGACTTACAGATTCGTACGTTTCTCACGTCTATGATACCAATCATATTTGTTGGTCAAGTACCTCTAATTGGGGTGTATGTAAGATCCATGTACTTTGCGGTTGCTTTAGATGGAAATCATGAACCCCTTCTCATAGTGTTTGCTTTGGGAACCATAAACCGTGACAATTCATGGTTATGATTCATGAGGAGGCTTAAAGAATGTTTAGGTGACTATACAGAAGTTGGTTTCATAAGCCATATGTCTGATTCTATAGACTTTGCAGTTCAAAGAGTCTACCCTGATTCATATCATGGCTATTGTTGTAAAAATATAGCCGAGAAAATACGCGCTTCCATCGGAAGCAATACAGTCGTAGAGCAGTTGTTCTGGAAGACTTGTAAAGCGTATAATTTATCTCATTTTTATGCATGTTTGAACAACTTAAAAAATGAGGTTAATGGGAATGATCTTCATTAGCTTGACAATATTCCCATTGCAAAATGGGTACGGGCTTGTTTTCCAAGAGTACGTTTCAATGTTATATTCATTGACATTCCCGTTGTTGTCAATTGGTTTAAAACAAACACGCATGAGTTTCCAATAACAACAATCATTGAAATGGTCCATGACTCGATGCAAGCAGTGTATCTTCAACGTGCTGCATTTGGAGGTAATTATAAGTTATGACATCACTCAAATGGTGAATTGATATGTTATTATACGTTATGACATCATAATTTTTGTTTTTTGATTCAGTTCATTTCACAGGGGATTTTCATGGTCTTCTAACCCCTTATGCACTTAAGGTGATTCATAAAAGATTTATCCACTCGGATGGTTGTAGGATTACGCATATTGTTGGCGACAGATATGAAGTGACTAAGTATTCAACAACCGAATCTGTCCAATTAGACTGTGGTATTTGTAGTTGCGGTAAATGGCAAAAATGCGATATACCTTGTGAGCATGCTATAGCTTCACTACAAAGACTCGAAATTGCAGAAATCTAGCAAATGGTAAATTTAAAGTTAAGTACAGCGGTGTATCGAAATGCTTATCAAACTGAGACGGTCAATCCTATTCCAACCCTTAGGCATTGGGAAATACCAGTTGAAAGTGTTGTGGTCTTACCTCCACGACAATTCAATTGAATTGTATTGTATGGATCACAACGAATATTAGTTTGTATTCAGTTCTATGTTGACCGTAGTTGTAATGGTCTGTTGGCGTTCTTTACTTTTTAATAAAAAATGTTTACCTTTAAATAAATAATTGTATTCCCATAATTGTAATGTATGGATGACAACGACTAGACAAACAGCTCTGCAGACTGACAAACATTATTGCGGACTGACAAAAAGCTCTGCGGACTGACAACAGCTCTCTGCGGAGTGGAAGGGACTATATATAGTCATGGATGGTCGTTGGATTTTTGGTATAGAGTTATAAATTTTTTTTAAATTTAAAATGAGTTTATCTTCAACTTTGTATATTTGCTCGTGCAACGAAGTTGATTGTTTCTATTGTGATCCGATCGACCCTTTTCTTGCCCCATCACCAAATTTAAGAGAGCCGTATATGTCGGAGGATACTTTGCAACAACTACAATGGGCTGAAGAACAAAAAAAAAAGATAAAGACTCATCTCGAGCTCTCACTGAACGTCGTGACCTCATTGCGGCGGAGTGCAAAGAGGTTGAGGAAAGGATGACGATTACTAAAAAAAATCAAAGATCATGAGGAATGGATAAAAAAAAGTAAGAAGAATATCAAACTGTCTGAAAAATGGCTTCCTGACAAGGATGCAGAAATGATGGAACTTGGTAGCCAAAAGGACCGTATGGAAGATAAAATAAGAATTAGGGACGACTACATAACAATGGAGAAAGAAAAGTATCCTTTGCAATTCTCTTAAGTTAATTACTATTGTTGTACGTTTACTATATGTTTCTGGTTTGTTGAATGTATTATCTTCGAGTATTAGTTATTATTCTACTAGTAATTATGCACTAATATAATCATAATATTACCCATCATCTTTAAAATAAACACACCATTTCAAAGTACACAAATTAATGTCGTCTAAAACAAAACATAATTAATTATAAATACAACATCAATCATTCAAATCAAACGTTGAACAATAGTCTTCTCTCTGCGTCCCACTCGTCCAACGCGTCTCTTGTGTCCCGTGCGTCTCTAGCGTCTCCTGAGTCCCTTCTGTCCCTTTCCCTTTCCCTTTTGTGATACTACCTGATGTCGCACTACTTTTTGTAGCCTTTTTTTGTTTCTTTGGGACCAATGCCGGACAAGTCGCTGCATTATGTGTTGTACTATCACATCTACTACACCTTCTTACTATAGGTTCCTCACCTTGTGACAGGATACGATTTCTGTTTCTCGGTCTACCAGCTTGACGTGTATCCATTATCGGGGGTTTAACAACCATCATCTCAGCAAGAATTTCCCAATCACACGGTTCTGGAAGGGGGTAAACCGGCTCCTCATACGTACTTCGGTACGTTTCCATTTTGTAAGCATCTATAGCCAGATGTCCGAAGTTAGTTTTTTTCAAGTGCTTCAAGACCATTATGACATGACCACAAGGCAACCCAATTCCTTCCCAATATTTGCATGTACAACTTTCTTGCCTCAGATCAACTATGCCACCATGTTTGAAATCATGAACTTGATATATTACATCTGAAACACCAGAAACGGACCATCCTGTCGTACGCTCTTCATTTTTACTAACTACTTTTTCAGCCCACTCGGTTAGCACTGTTGAACGTTTCCCTGTAAAGAAGATATATATAATTAACTTATTATTCGACCTAATTAAAGTCCAAATTAAATTCATACCTCCTTCGATGCGACGCTTGTTACACCATTCCTGTGAAAGACGACGGAAGAACTCAAGAAGGGGTATTATAGGCATCTTCCTTGCATCTATAGATAAAGCATTCGTGGACTTTGCACTGTTCGAGGTCATGTAATTGTACCGTTTCGATAGCGAATATGCTCTAGTCCACTTATTACGGGGAATTTCACTTAGATACGCTGCTACTTGCGGCCTAGTAGAACTAAATCTATACCACAATTCTTCAAAAACATTTCTTTTGCAAGCTTTCACAAGCCTCCAAAACAACACTTTTGTTTTATCATTTTTCCCAAACCTGTGTACTATGTTTCCTAGTAGATGAAAAGCACACAAGCCATGATGAGCATGTGGGAAAACATTTTCAATACTAACCCGAATTGCATCGGCCCTATCAGTTACAAAAGTCAATTCTTGACAATCACCAACACATTCATACAACTTTTCAAGAAACCATGTCCAAGTAAGACCACTCTCTTTTTTGCATATTTCGTGCGCAAGGGGCAATATCTGGCTGTTCCCATCCATAGCTACTGCATTCCCTTAAAATCACCCTTCAAATGGGCACCATCCATAATTATAACTTTACGACAAAAACGTTTGAACGCTCGTATCTGCAATATATTAAAATGGAACACATAAACACTCTATAATTTGTTTAAAAAAATTATATATTAAATAACAACAAGTTTTTTGTATTTACCGTGCTCCCAATGGCATAAAAACAACACTCGAAACAATCTTTAGAATCTGTTTGAATATATGCCACTGTACCGGGATTATGCCTCTTCAAATTGTGAAAATAAATAGGAAGTTTGGAAAAACATTCTTCAGAGGATCCCAACAACAGTTCCATAACATATTGTTTTACACGCCAAGCTTGTTTGTAATCTACATTGATTTCCAGCAAAGCATTTAAATCCCTTGATATTTCATTAGGCCTCCAAACCTTGGAACGAGTTTTTCCCATAATCTCATTCAATATAGTACCCATCACTTTTTTATTAGCATGCTTATGATTAGGGTGTATCTGTAATGACGAACATGTGTGCACGTTGTTGAAAGTCCTGATTTCAAATTCATCGGTGGGATCAAGGCGTTTTGCATATAAACGCCAACTACAGTTCTCAATTTCACAATATACCTCATAACGATTTTTGTTAGAATGTTTGGTCTTAAACTGAAACTTTTCTCTGGTTGCTTTAAGACTCAAAGCAAATATTAGTTGTTGTTTGTTATCATATGTTTGACGAACAAACATATCATCATTTGGACCTAAACTGTGACATGGTCCGGGTTCAACAATAGGATCAGGACAATCAGGTATGGGAGGCATACCGTAAAATATGTCTGAAGCTTTTTTCTCGTGTGTGAACTCATCTTCTGACCATCCTTCATTTGACTCTTCATCGTCTGACAAAGTTTTGTCAGTCAGTCTTCCAAACTCATATAAATTTTTTTTCTTCAACCGTATTCACTGCCACAGTTTCTTCTTCTGGACACTCTTCAACATTATCAGATACAACGTTTTCAACATTGTATGGTACAATCTTGTCAACCGCTTCTGTCTGTTCGACCAGTCCCTGAAACACCTCTAAATACAAATGCACAATCTCCTTCGTTTCAGAAATTACATTTCTAAGTTGATGAACATCTGCTTCGTCTAAAATATTCATAACATACCCATGAACCGGGTGTTGAAATGATAATGATATATTACTATTGAACACATTAGCCTTAATTTTGACCAAATCAAACAATATTCGACGATCAAAATTTGGTGGAAGCAGTAAACCTAAGTTGTTAAACTTTGGTCTAACGTAGGTGTTAATCCCATTACTTATCTGCCAAAAACCCCCAGTACATAAAATAACAAAACTCATACTTTTTTTTTTTGAAAATGAAATGAATAAGAACTGATCTATTTTGTAGAGATGATTGACCAAATCGACCTAAAAAAATGAAAAACAACAGTTTATATAAAAAAAACCCTCTAAAAACCGTTGCAACCACGACTTCCGCGGAGACATTAATCTTTCCGCGGAGCTCCTCGTCACCTTCTCCGCGGAGGTATTTATGAAGGCCAAACGACTCGCTCCGCGGAGGTATTAATGTATCCGCAGAGGGCGTACGCGGAACATTCTTTTATCAATTCAAAAATCAGAATTGTAGCTTGTCCACTGAGATGACGTCATTCCGCGGAGGTCCGCGGAGGGTCCTCCGCGGAATGTATGTCTATATCTGGAAAAATCGTTTTTTATGACTAAATTTAGAAATTGACCCCCATTTTTTTGTCTATTTGTGGTATTTTCCCTATAATATATATTCCTTCCGTTCCATAATTTTTCATCAGATTTAATTTTTCATAGTAAACCTAATTAACTAAGGATTTAAAATGTGAAAGGGAGGTATTGTAGAACCACCCGACAAAGAACCTAGATTACATGCCTAAAAATTATTACTGGCAGACAAAGAACACACATGATGAACACACACGCACACACACCTACAAATCAATATTGAACACACCCACACATAATGGTTCACACAAACACACACACCTACAAATCAATATTGAACACATCCACACATAATGGTTCACACACACACACCTACAATCATATGCATTTGGATCTTTGAGGAGTTCAAGAAAAAGAAGCAGTAAAAGCGTTGGTATTGGTCACTAAATCAAAACAAGAAACCAAAAGCACCGGTGGTGGTCTCCGCACAAAATGAAACAAGAATGATCAAATTAGTTTACAATGATTCTGGTCACACATGAGAATAATATTATTATGAAAGCCAATAGTCCAATTTTAATGCACATTTGAAGCCTTAATTAGATGGTCGATATTGCGTTTTTACACCAAATTCACGTGATTACTTTTGCTCGCCTCAATCTTTACTTCAGTTCAGTGATATGGTATTCAGGTATCCAAACATGAGTATTTCGGTTCACTTACTGTTTGAATCGATGAAGACGCAACGACAGAAGAAAGTTTCGTGGAAATTATTGAATCGATTAAATCGGACATGCAACAGGAAATCAAAGTTGTTTTGGAAACAAATTATTTTCTCTCTCTTCGATATAATAATAAAAACAAAAATAGGTGGAGGGGTATAAGTGTCCAAGCATTGATTTTTCAGTGGATTAATCAAAACACTATGTGGAAAACTCAGCACCCAAAAAAAATGATAATGGTTAGTTTTTCTACATTCCTTGCAAAACATCATAATTTATGGGTGATATTCACTAATAGTCAGACCTTCAATGCATATCATTAGATCAATCCAACGCACACACTAGGTTGGTCGTTTATATTCTTATGTTTTGTAATTGTAGTGCAATTATCTTAGTTATTTCCAATTTTAGTCAAATATTATTAGAAAGTATCATTTTATAAATATTTAATGTTACTCATTCCAATTTAAAATTTTCTTTGAATCAACTCGTGTATGTAATTACTTACTATGTATTATTTATGTTATTATTAAATCTTAAACTATGTATTACACGGATTTTAACATTTTATATATATATATATATATATATATATATATATATATATATATATATATATATATATATATATATATATATATATATATATATATATCAGCCAATCAATATAATTCATTAATTAAAATTTTTACCTGCCTAAGGGCATTTTCGGCTATGCACAATTTATTTGATGACTAATTCAATGTTAATTTCCTATAATTATGGTAAATTAAATATTCCATAATTTCCATAATAACAAACAATCCAATTACAACTAGTCAAACCTATTATACTGTATCCATCTTCATCTTCAAACGTTGGTTCATTCAACCTTATTCTCCACTTATAATTGTAATTCATAACAATCCATTTATATATTTGTTATTCCCCCACGATTATGCAGATACCCGCAATATGTTTGACGATGAAATATTTTCAAGTGACTGATGAATTGGTTTTATCCGATCACGATAATGTCGACATCATCGATCAGCAACATGAAGAGGAGGTTATGTCTGCCGAAGATTTTGCCAATAGCAGCAAAATTTCTGGAAAGTTCTTCGATTAGTTTATTGTATAAAATGGTAATCAATGGTCGGCGTCATCTATCTGTAACACCCAAAAATTTCAAACCAATTTAAACTTTTAAAACATGTCAAATTCATCAAAACATTACAACCTTGTTTTCAAAATATTATTTATCAGAGTATTCCCAGAAACATAAACATAATATGAGGAGCTGTACAATCATGCATTCGCCTTGCCGCGATCCCCTGATGTACCTGAAACAATAAACTGAAACTGTAAGCCCGAAAGCTTAGTGAGTTACCCCCAAAATACCGATACACATGCAGTCCACATAACCATGTCAGCAATAACATATCATAACAAACTGAACATAACAGCACATAACGGGTCCACAGCCCTACAGACTGTAATACCCACGAGCCCACAGTACGAGTCTCCCTTAGCCCGTAACTGGAATGCTCCTGAGCCCACAGTACGAGTCTCCCTTAGCCCGTAACTGGAATGCTCCTAGGGTTTGTTGGCTACCGCACGAAGCAGTACAACCTCAACCCATCCCATATAACAAACACATAACATAACCACTGAGCATGCAATAATCACATAACATCACAGGTAGTCCTACAGATCCACCTAACTGGCATAACCACTAGCATGCAACACTAACTCGTACTCAACCTCTAACACTGCTAGGATAATATATCCAATGGGCCGACCTTGGTGCCTTAGACCCCTTAGTATAGTGAGGATAACTCACCTTGCAACTGTCGTCTGAAACTAGAAAGCTCAACTCCCGGATCAACAACACGAACTCCACCACCTATAGTTACCATAAAACCCTTTTTCATAAATCTCCAAATTACCGGAATACCCTCATAAGTCAACTGGTCAACCCTTGGTCCAAGTCAAAGTCCACAGTCAAAGTCAACAGTCCATGTTGACTCTGTTGGGTTATGAGCATTCTAACACTCCTAAGTGTACATGCAACCCTAAATACCTTGGATCTATGTTTTCTCTATTATACATACAATTATGAACATCCAAGGTATTATCCTAATCTAGCATACAAAATAATAAATATAACAAGATAGAATACATACCTCTTTGATGTAGAATGTCTTAATTAGGCTTGAGTGCCTAGTGCCCCAAGTGTGACACCTCAAATGGTTCACACAACACCAAATACACTTGGAATAACTTGAGAGAAACTTGAACACTCCTTGAAATCGTCTAGCCCTCACACTTACACATTAGTGCACGATTTCTTGAGCCATGGGATTCTTTTATATGGTGGCTATTAGGGTTACACCATGTAACTCATAACTTTACCCATTCCTTATGCTCCATGGATTTTAACCTCCATGGAGTATCCATGGGTCACCCCATGGACTTAGTCCAACATAAGGAATCTTGGATCACAAGCCCACATATGTAAGAATGAATGATTTACACAATCAACCCATATATTTAATTAGTCTCCTTTTGATCACTTAATTAATTCCAAATTAATTCTTGATCAATACTAATTAAATAACCTTATTAATATATTAGAACTTATAATATATTAACCAACCTTAAGTGTTATTTCTCTCATTATAGTCTATCCAAATGCATGATGCCATGCAACCCAAATGGACCATGTCGGGTCGGGTCAAGTCTTACCAATTATAGTTATGGACTTAGACATTAATCCAACAGTCTCCCACTTGGATAAGTCTAAAACTATTATTGCGTATGACTTCAGGAACCGATCAGCAATCGTAGCTCTCAAAAGCTTCTGTCGAACTCTGACCTTGTCGATGAACTCTGACCTTTGTCAATGACTTGTCCATTAGATAAGGGATCATATATTCCTCCATTCTAGATATCATATGGACTGAGACATGGATTATCAATCATTCTCTCTGTCCATTTGTTGTTTTCCGATTTCCGATTCAAGATGACTGACTGATTGAACAAATCAAATCAGTCCTGGCTTGGCCAAGCACTCACATGTATCATCTTTAAATCATCGAGGGGCCCACAGATATCGCTTTTATCCCGAAGGTAAAAGGAATGGATAAACTTCGACTCATATGGCTTGTTCTACTACTTGTTGAATCATACACAAAGGCACGTTTTATAACATCGAGTTACCAATGCGTTTTCGTGCAATCAATGTATAACCAACTCATAGTAACAACTCATATCTCTAGGTTTGAAGAATATAAGATATTATCGTCTCATGATCACTCGTGATAAAATCCATGAAGTGATTCAAATGAGCGCGGGTTGAATCCAATACTCAGAACTTATGAGCACTCATGAGTGTTGTAGCACCACTTTTGTCCACCAACTTGGACCTCTACAAACCAACCCATGACAGTCTTGATTCATATCTACTTCCAACATATGACCGACTGTGGATGGTTTGAATAACTTAATCATTCAGGAAGAGCGACTTAGTTATTCTGGAAGTCAAAACATGCAAAGTGAAACACAAGAATAAATGAATCAAATATGGTATCAAACCCTATGAATATAAATAAACACTTTTATTTATCACCATACTGATTACTCATTATTCATTGTTTCGGTTTTATCAACTTTATACTTGAATTTAAAACAATAGTTGTCCCATGCTCCAAGCATGTACACTATGTTTTCTAAACACTAGTCATGCCATACACCAAGTATGCATACTATGTTTGTCTATGATCTTTACTTTGTAAAATAGATCAATTGAACATCACTCCAATGATCCTCTTTTCACAGTCCCAAATCCTTACTGCAAATGCAAGAATTCCAAATTCATGCCATTTACTGAAATCTGTTAGATTCTAAACTTATATGCATTGATCCTCTTAATGATTATGCACGAAGTCAGAAAGACTTGACAACAATCATTACAGAGCATTCCAAAGGAGATCAGCTCTTGGAAACATTCTTCTTTCATTAAGTTTCCTAATCTTACACAGATTGAATAATTTCTAACTTTGAAACATTTCCATATTCCATTTTGACTATCACTTCTGAACAAGAGTTGCCTCCTTACAGATTATGTCAATATGGTCCTTCCAGAATTAACATTATACTTCCAACTGTCCTTGAGCAACCAATCTTTGGTAAACCTTAGATTGTCCTCGACAATTGCTTAATCATTTTAGTCATATCCAATTCTAGACCTTTTCCCTTCATAATGCCCCAGGCATTTGGAAAATTTTAGAAAGGATGAATATAGCACATGTAATCGATCCTATATCCGAAGCATATGGGACACGATTCATGATGTCTCACATAAAGACTAAACCAGTCTTTTGCTATAATATTTCCATTTTAATTTGCCAAGTTCTCAAAATTCAGATTATGAAAAGGGATGCCGTAATCATAATCGAATTTTAGAACGCAAATAATGGACCCATATATAGAATTTCCTTATGTTGAGCCATTCCAACATGAAATTCATATATATATCCTTGATTAAATACGATTAAAATCTCAATCTAAGCTTTTAGAATTGAAATGAAGTATAATTTTCCTCTCCCTTAATTATAGCAAAACAACTGTTTCAACCCCTGCAACCTCACGAATTGAAACTTTTGTTTTCTATAATTAACATTGCTAACTTGCAACCTTTGTCATAATTATCATGCTCCCACTAACATGATGATTATTAGCATAACACTTATGCTCCCACTAGCTTTGACATGTACTCAGAAATCAGCTGACTTTCTTACCAAAGTTCAGATTTCTGATACTAGATTGTTTTGATAAAACTTTATCAAAATCATACACCTCTCTTAGATAGCTCACATGTGTGTCTAAACAATTTTAGAACTATGAAAAGGGATGCTGTAATCATAGTCTCAATTGTTTAGACCTTTTCCACTTCTCACAAGTCCATGTTAGTGTGCCGGTAAACCACACACACTCCACTAACGACTTTGAGAATGCAAATATCACAATTGCTATCTAGCTAAAATCTACTTAGTGAAAGTGTTTCCTCACCATCATTTTCATGAATCGGAGAGAAACCTTATGACACTTAGATTTAATAGTGTATGTGTTCTTATCCATGTGAATTTGTCAAAACCATAATCACAAGACAAGGTTAGTGACAAATCCAAACTCATATTGATTAAACTTGTGCAGTCTTAAATTCTTGCCATTTGGCAGCTCAGGTACCTGCCATTGCTTCCAAGTAGTTGTGCAACCAATTGAGAACTCTCAGAACTCCTATGCAAAGCCAACTTGAATAGGCACAAAAATTTCAACACGATAGGTTATAAACCTCAAGTCGTGTGCTAGTGAAGGACTTTAGGTTTTATTCTTGATTAAGTCTTGAAACTTTCAAGAGCTTTAAGACTCCCACTGTCCTCTTGACATATAAGACTCCCTTGTCAAATATTCAAGAGATAGTGCAGATTCTTTATCAAGACTAACACTTTACACAATTGGCCTAAGTTGGTCTCTGTTTTATCCAAAACATCACAACTTACCAATTTCAAATGTACAAGAGTAGATAACCTTTTACTCTTACATATGACTAGTGTTAACAAACCCTCTTTAAGATATGTCACTCAAGTTACAATCTTGGAGTATGACTCTAAGAATTGTTTTGGAACGAAGTATGACTCATTTTTTTGATTTAACCATTTCAACAATTCATGACTCCTCTTCTTAGTCATGAGAATGCACTAAGATGACTTTAGAGGACCAATTGTGATATGGTATCTTAATCATAAAGATGATCATAAACATGATACTAAAGTACTCTCCCATCTTTTCAGATTTGAGAAACTTTTATCTTTCTGCCATACTTTGATTCTTCTTATTCGTTTTGTCTCACATTGAAACTTCTCCAATGCTACAGACTTATACTTAAACTTATAAGTATAACCATATTTACTGAACTTAAGTAAATCATGACGAATAGTCTTCTTGATCTTTTGTGGTGGACTTGACCAGTGCACAAGAATGTGTGCTCAATCCCTTAGTCCTTTCTTTATTCACATAAGGATTAGTCTTAATTTTCCAAGCTGAAAGTTCTCATTCATCATACTATACAACTTGCATGATTCCAAGTTTCGGTCCAATTGAACCTTGGGTGATGAGAATCTTTCCTTATTTGGTAATATTAGACACTACCACAACCGAAAGAATCAAATCCATTTTTCCAATATTGCTATCAATGGAATCTTATAAGCAACAACTTTTCACAAATGCCATTGTAAGGATACTTAAAATAAATAAAATCAAAACCTTTTTCTTTTATTTTAAAACTTTGCGGAAAAACTTATCCTTACAATCCATATGAAAACCTTGTTGTTATCTATTCCTAAGCAATATAAATATCATAACTCTTAAGTAATAGCCCAAAATTTTGATCACCGAACCATGCGATTGAAATCCATCTTCGCGATCAGAATCAACATGTACTTAATAGAGTTAGACAATGGACTTTACCTGAAGTAGAGCCAAACTTATTGACTTTAACATCCTTAGGTAAATTTGGCAGCTTCGTAACCAATGCCCCTTCCTTTGGAAATAGTTACCTATGGACCCTTGATAATGGGACTATCTCAGACTTCGCCTCTCTCTTTACCATTGGGTCAACCGAGTTGACTATGGCCGATCCCTTTCCATTGGGAAGAGAGAGCTTTACTGGATATCCAATGTCATCATTGTCAATGTCCATAGCGTTTTAGGAAGTTGATCTTAGCAAATAGATAAGATCATTAAGGGTCTTGTCTTAGTCTGTTTCATAGGATTCCCAAAAGAACTCACTATGTGACTTAGAAAGTAGTTGAGCCACCAACTTTCTCAAGACTTTGACACCCAACTCTCCCGGCTTGTCAATATGTGACTACATCTCCAAGATGTGATCACACCTAGACCTTGCCTTGCCAATAGGGCTTGAGTGACCTTAAACTTTTTAGGAACTTGTGGGTTAGGGAGAATAATTGGAGGAGGTGAAAGAAGTATGATATCCATGGGACATCATCTTCATTTAGGAAAGCTTGTTTCAAGAGATTTGGGAAGATCATAAATGTCTAGACCAGACATCTTTTTGGGAGATATTCAAGATAGTTGATTTAAAGTCCTTAATATGACACCCAATATGAAATATTAAGGCTAGGACCCAACAAACTATTTTATAACTTAGAAGAGGGATGCCGTAATCCAAGCTATAAAATATTTGAAGGTAGGTGAATGACGATTCACCAATTTCCACCATGAAAAACGAAATAATTTATTAGGTTTTAATTGGATTTGAAAGTCCTAGATCTTTGAGATTCATTGAACTGTTCAAATGCATGTTTCAATCTCGAGTGTGCCCTTCAGGTTTTGTGACTGGGATGCCGATGATCACAAAACAAGGTGTGAATAACCATGCAAATATACTTGGTACCCTTAATATTTACCCCTTAATCAGTGTGCCGGTTAACCACACACGCTCCACCGATACTATGATAAATATTAAGTTACCCTTTGCCTACCTTGTTAAGTCCAGGTTAGTGTGCCGGTTAACCACACACGCTCCACTAACGACTTAAGCAAAGTGCAAAGTGTAATTTCATGGGTTAGCACCAAATTCACATTTTCCTAAGTAACTAAGATTGGGTATTAATAAGAGTTTAGTTACTTAGTATTTATCATTAATACTTTTAATGAAAGGAGAATTATAGTCTTTGTCCTACCCGTTTGGCTAACGACCCTCCATCAGTCAAGGAAGCGGTGGGTGAGAGTGGACACCCATTAAACTGCCATTTTATAGGCAGTAACCTTATACCCCCCTTATAGACCGGCTTCGTGAATGAGGCCTACTAACGGTAAGACTGACTTTACTCTTATACATATATATAAATATTATTAACTTATAATATTATAAAGTATAAGGGTTGAATTTTAACTTTTAAAATTCTAAGGGCTAACTTGGAATTAAAGTATTCATAAGTGAAAACTTTTCAAATTCCAAAACTTGAGGGCAAGTTTTGAAACTATTCAAAACTAATTAATTCCATAACTTATGAGTTTAAAGTAGTTTTTAATTAAAAAAAAAAAACTCTTCAAGTTCCATAACTTGAGGACAAGTTATGGAAGACTTTAAACTAATTAATAAAAAAAAATAACTTTTTTTATTGTAACTTATGGAACTAATTAAGGTTACACCTTTTTTTTAATTTAATGAAGAGACTCTTGAACCTCCATAACTTGAGGACAAGTTATGGAGTCATAAAACCATTTAATTAGAACTAGACTCTTCATTTTGTAACCTTTGCCAACTTTTATGAGTTTTATGATTCTTAAATGTGACTTTTCATATAACTTGAGGACAAGTTACAAAAACACACTTTGGAATCAACTCTTAGATTAAAATGGATTGAAAACAACTATTTCACACAACTTTTCTATTAATCTAAGAACCTCATAAGAACAAGATAATTCAAATCATCAATCTTCAAGAAATTAGCATGAACATACAAACTAATACAAATCTTGAAATTATGATAATTATCTTAGAAATTGGATTAGCATGAACATTACCACATCAAAAACAAGTTTATAAGTCCAAAAACATCTTAGGGTAATGTTCCTAGTCCAATTCCAGCCAAAACAATCGAATATATGCATCCAACTCGATTTTTCAGCTACTTTTGCAAGTATAACAAGAAAACAAGCCTAGACTCTGATACCACTGTTGGGTTATGAGCATTCTAACACTCCTAAGTGTACATGCAACCCTAAATACCTTGGATCTATGTTTTCTCTATTATACATACAATTATGAACATCCAAGGTATTATCCTAATCTAGCATACAAAATAATAAATATAACAAGATAGAATACATACATCTTTGATGTAGAATGTCTTAATTAGGCTTGAGTGCCTAGTGCCCCAAGTGTGACACCTCAAATGGTCCACACAACACCAAATACACTTGGAATAACTTGAGAGAAACTTGAACACTCCTTGAAATCGTCTAGCCCTCACACTCACACATTAGTGCACGATTTCTTGAGCCATGGGATTCTTTTATATGGTGGCTATTAGGGTTACACCATGTAACTCATAACTTTACCCATTCCTTATGCTCCATGGATTTTAACCTCCATGGAGTATCCATGGGTCACCCCATGGACTTAGTCCAACATAAGGAATCTTGGATCACAAGCCCACATATATAAGAATGAATGATTTACACAATCAACCCATATATTTAATTAGTCTCCTTTTGATCACTTAATTAATTCCAAATTAATTCTTGATCAATACTAATTAAATAACCTTATTAATATATTAGAACTTATAATATATTAACCAACCTTAAGTGTTATTTCTCTCATTATAGTCTATCCAAATGCATGATGCCATGCAACCCAAATGGACCATGCCGGGTCGGGTCAAGTCTTACCAATTATAGTTATGGACTTAGAAATTAATCCAACAGACTCGACTCGTCGAGTGCAGTTCACCGACTCGTCGAGTCCTTCCTAAACTCGAGAAGTCATGAAATCCTTGATTGGCTCGGCGAGTTCCCTTTTAACTCGCCGAGTTCATACGTGTCCAATAATTTGGAGAAACCCTAGCCGACTCGCCGAGTCTTCGAATGACTCGCCGAGTTCAAGGCAATCTTCAACGGACTTGCCGAGTTGTTCATCCAACTCGTCAAGTTCATGGCCATCTTCAACGGGCTTGCCGAGTTGTTCATCTAACTCGCCGAGTCCTTGCAGACCTTTATCCATGCAGACGCTTTTTAAGCCATAGCAAGGTTCCAGATTATAGATCCAAGCTTCTAGGGCATGTTTATCACGTAAAGTTACAAACTTTACATGCATGCAAAGCTTTAAGACCCTTAAATGGCAAAACTAAGCTTGCAATGAAGTCTCACACTTGAGGGAAGGCTCCTACTAGGCAAGGCTGATGACTTTATGGATCTAGAGGTCAAAGGGAGTCCAGATCTGAAGTTACAACTTCAGATCTTAGCTTAAACATGGGGAGCCTTTCATAAAACCCATCCAAAAGAGGTTAAAAAAGAGATGAGCTAAAGGAACAGCTTAATACCTTCCAGAGAGTGACAACTGATGAATCTCTTAGCTCCCCACGAGTTCCTAGCCTTGATTTCCTTGCTTCCCCAAGTGTTTCCTTCTCCAAAGTTCCTCCTCCAAGCTTGAACACACCAAAAGAAAACACACACACACGATTTAGGGTTTGAGAGGGACAAGGGGCAGTAAAGGGGAGGCTGGGGGAGGCCAATGATCCTTTAAATAGGGTGCAAAACCCCGAGATTTAGGGTTTCATCTGCCAGCTCCTACTCGTCGAGTCCCGTCTTGGACTCGGCGAGTAGGTCATTAAAATACGTGGACCAACCCACTGCTACTCGACGAGTAGGGCAATCAACTCGTCGAGTAGCCCTTGAAATCAAGAACTCACACATTAAATCAATACCTGAGAATCGGAGCGTTACAAACACATTTTCATTTGATTATCCACGTAACTATTGAAATATATAACTTTATAAATTGATTACTTCTTTTTCATTATACGATTTTGCATCAAAAGAAATATATCTTCTTCTTATTATTTAATGTCTAACATTCATTCAGAGTGATGTCATAAATAAACAACTATGCCACTTGGGTATACTCGATCACTAACATCAACGATTTCTTTCAGAAATATGTATTATGATTTAGGGTTCTTATTCAAAATTTTGAAGTGTGTAAATCTTTCTAATTTAATCACTTTTTTTATGTGTGTATCATGTTTCTAATTCATGTTTTTAACTGGAAATACATATTCCATTTATGTTGATTTTTTGAATATTCATTCACACATTCCTGTGGTTAAATTACGTATTGTAAATATGTATTTTTATTGTGTTTGTCGCATATAACATTCAGAACTCATTTATGTATATTTTATATACTAGTCAACAATGTCTTTAGTTTATAATACCTAATAACTGATTACATTCATATATCTTATTCATGATAAAAAAAATTATTCGATAAGGAATGTTATGTACTTCATAATAACATATTTTACCATACTTCATATTCTCTTACATTCACCTTCAAATAAATGTTAATCAACAAGTTTATTAAAAACCATTGTCTTTACTAAACATACTTTTATTAAACAAGAAATTCAAGTATACAAATTAAATTCATTTACACTCGTTAATCAACAAACACATACCTTCAAAACAGAATATATTGGCATTCAATACCGAATATTGTATAATGACTTTTTATGTACTATCTGAACTTCATACTCAAAATTGCATATACTCATACATAATTTGCATAAAATCAAAACCCTAATATTCCAACCTGATTCCATCATTCTTGGACTCCTTCGTAAGCTTTGTGATCCCGTCCACTTCATTTCACTCCAAATATATAATGACATAGAATCAACCTAAATTTTTGGAAAATTTGTTGAAGATTTTGCTGATCCTTGCTAACAGAATTGAAAAATATTTTGGGAGATTTTTATGGGAGTGAATATCGACTTCCGTTTGACTTTGCTTGAGTTCCCTTCTTTATCACAAATGTCATTTACAGAATTACCCTTGTATGCATATAAATCAATGTGGAATACGTCTTTATACTTAAATCATTATAGAATACAACTTATGTCTGGTTCATTCATCTTAACCGTTAATTAAAAATATCTAAGGGTTGTAATTTGTCCTCATGTTCTCATTTTAAAGTGTGTTCTCACAAGAACTGTCCCTTATATATATATATATATATATATATATATATATATATATATATATATATATATATATATATATATATATATATATATATATAGAGGTAGGTTCAAATGTTTCTCATATCTATTGTGTGCTAGAATGCACCAATAGGAATTTAGTATTAATTATATGTATATTAAATGCTATCCATACTTATAACTCATTTTTATGGAAACTAATTAAATTCTTCATTAATGTCAACAGTAATATTCTTTCAGAATGAATTCATATCTAGAAGAATGAGAGTGTATTCCAGCAGAATGAGAGTGTATTCTAGTAGAATACACTCTCGTTCTTCATATTCCATGCAACTTTATTGTATTTTAAGTGAGTGAGTTCTGAAACAAAATACAAACTCATATATAAAAACCTAGATGCGAATTCATTCTGAAAGAATGTTATTGCTGACATTAATGACAGATTTAATTAGTTTCCATAAAAATAGAATTATAATTATGGATATCATTTAATATACATATAATTATGGAAATCATTTAATATCTATATTTACTCCCTCCGTCTCAAAATTATAGTCCATCTTTTCTTTTTGGTTTGTCCCAAAATAATAGTCCACTTCTAAAAATAAATAACATTTTTACCAAAATACCAAATTATTATTACTTAACCAACTATGCATTTAATGAAACATTAAATGCAAAGTAAGGACAAAACTGTCATTTTATTGTATAAAGTTAGTGATAATTAATTTTTCCTTAATCTGTGTGTTTTTTGTCTGTGGACAATAATTTTGGGACGGAGGGAGTATTTAATTAAATAATTATTCAATTTATTAAATTCCTATTGGTGCATTCTAGCACACAATAAATGTAAGAAACAAAATAACCTAGCCCTATATATATATATATATATATATATATATATATATATATATATATATATATATATATATATATATATATATATATATATATATATATATATATATGACATTGTTCTTTCAATTTAATGTTTTAATTAGGAAAAAATAAAATAGAATTATAGAATAGAAAAGAAAGTGAAACATAAACAATTACTAATAAAATTATAGCATTGCACTTTTAAAATACATTGGTTTAATAAGAAAAAATTAAAGTAAACTTAAAAAATTTAAAGAAATATAAATAAAAATAAGATGCTATATTAGGAAAAAATGAAAGTACATTGTCATTTCTTGCCTTTAGCTTATGATCGGGATAACTGCAAGAAATAGAATGTTAAATAACAATATTCTCATAAGAAAAAGGAAAGCTAGAGTTGCATTCATATGGATTTGCAAGCTACATACAAATACCAAAAAAGGTTATAAATTACACATTTTTTGGAAGTTGGCAGGCATTCAAATAGTTCCATATTATGATTATTGTAAAAACTAAAGTAGACTGGAACTTAAAATTTCTTCCAACCTCTTTTTACACCAGATAAAAGAAAACAGGTTGTATTGTATTTGATGTGATCTAAATCAAATTACATGTCAAGTTGTAAAAAATACCTCAAATTAAGGTAGTGTTTGTTTTTTGTCTGCAAATCTGCGTGACCTCTTCTGCGCGGCAGACATTAGCCTTCGCAGACTGTTTGTTTTTTTGAAGACTGTAGACTTAAAAATGTCTGCGCGTCCTCTTCTTGGCGCAGATGTGGACCAGAGTCTTCTAACATCTTCAGACATCTTCTAGCCTAAAAAAACATATATATCTTTATTTTTTTTAATTTATATTGTTTTCCAACTTTATTAATGATAAACAATTTGAAAAAGAAAAATAACAAAACTTAAAAAAAACGTTCGACGATACAAACATGATATTTTTGACAAATTTATAAATAATGATTTATTACAATAATAGTCGTTGAAATTGTTTATATAAATATGAAAAAAAAAATCATAATATATTCTTATATTTTTTTGCCAAATTTTGTAAAACATTATTTAATACAGTATTGTCAATTTCTCGAGAAAATATTTATGGTACGTTTTTAATGGATTTAATTGAAAAAATCGAAGTTTATTTCCATCTATTTATGTATCAAATTCTTTGATCACTAATTATAATGTTTAGTTATAACTTTGCAACCAAAGTTGTTGGTTTTTATCAAATATATACGTTAATTCATATCATTTTTATTTTTATTTTTTTATACAATAATACATAAAAGTTGATCTAGATTCGTTAATTATTTATAACAAAGTAATAAAAATATTAAAAAATCACTTTTAAGTTTAAAAAAATCAGTTTATTTAGATTTCAGTTTATTTTAATAGCCCGCAGATGTTAAAAAAACAAACAGTTTTCTTTTTTCAGACTGCAGACGTTTGGTCCACCTCTTCTACTGCAGAGGTCTACAGATGTGGTCCGCAGACTGCAGACATTTTGCCTCAGAAAAAACAAACAGCACCTTCGCTATGAATGCTAAAAAAAATACATGTTTAATCTGATAAATTAATAATAAATAAATAAAAAACTTGGTAGATGGATCAAACATGTTTTCCAAAAATAAACACTCGCTAGGGTTTCCAACGGGCTCCAAAACAATTTGGGCTAAAGCTGGAACATTGACTGTAGATTGCCAATTAAACATTAAAGTCCCGCCTTGAATCTGACCAGATCCATTGACCAAAGGTCCTCCTACTCCAAGAGCCCTAGGAACAACACTGCAAAGGGTAATATTGTCAATTTTGTGTTATATAAAATTAATACTATTAAATGTAACCACTTTGATTAGGCTTTGCCACAAGCATCGGTGAGCATTTTACCCCTACATAAAATAACCAATAAAAGATCTGAATGATAATAAATAACCGTTTTACCCTTAGATAATAACACTCCGAAAAAACACATTTCATTTTTTTTTTTTTTATCAATTTTAACATCAGAGCTGGGAGGGAAAAAGAGGAAGGGCTGTCACAGCCATCACTCCCCCGGCCAGTCCCCACTACTATCAGTGGCAGTAGCAGATCTGTGCTACTTTTATTTTTTCATATAAAAAATAAAATTTTTACTAAGAACATTACTACTGATTCATGAACCCTACTTATGCCTACACTGTAAATAGGATGAAAGTAATTTGTTTCATAATCTGAAGGATTAAGATGATCATATACAAGCAAACCTAGATTAACATCAACTATCTTATAAACATCATTGGAATTTGAATAAGAAAAACAGGCAATTGAAGAATTTTGCATAACTGGAGTAGATGAGGACCGACATATAACCTTAGTTGTCAATTTGAAGTCGCTTTTCTTCCATAATCCATCATTCCTCTAACTTACCGATCGCATCACTCACCCAAAAAAGAATATAAAATATTTTAAACTTGAAAAAAAAAATGAACAGAAACTTTGGAAAACATCATGCCACTCATAACTCATATGTAGAAATTCAAAAAGTTAGACCATGTATGTTCTTCTCCACAAAAATATACCCACCAAATCACTAACCTTCAAAGCTCTGTTTTCTTAAATAAGCAAATACAACATGAACGAAAATTTAGTTTCTTAAAACCCCCAAAAAAAATATCGTTTTCATAAAACATTAATTTCCATATTCAATAACACTCAATAATGAAATTTTACAGAAATCCAAAAAGATATCCATACCACACAATTTTATATTAACTTACTAATTCCTGTCTGGTTTATAAATCCATTAAAAAAAATTGAAATGCATTTTTTAATATGTTTACAAGGGCAGTTTGGTCTTTTAATGAAAAATTAAGAAAGGAATTCGGTTCTTACAGGACACCCCTAGGAATGATCCGAAACATGGATTTAGAGGAATCTCCCTGAATTAAATTCCATTGACACACCACGGAATGGAATTTGAAATTCCAATTCCATTGAATTCCATAAACCAAACACACCAAGGATGTTTGAACAGCAGTTGATGGGAAAACAGAAACAAGGCCTAATAAAAAGATGAATGAAACACAAAAACAATCGTATGACTTATCAAATGCATCTGCTTCTGGTTTTTATTTTATTTTATTTTTTAATTTTTATTTTTTTTGCTGAAAAACACCATAATACCTTATGAAACTGAATTCAGTTTCGATAAAAATGGTTGAATATAATGAAAAACTACTCATTCTTGAAAAAATACGTGAGTTGGGGATTTTTTTTTTAAGAATTGTTGTTAATTCCCAGCAGAGAGAATGTTCCACAAAGATCACTTTAAGTTACTTTCAAATAATTCCTCTTATAAAGTATGCCACTTTACTCCCCTATAGACTCTGTTCTATCCAGACAATAAAAAGAGTTACTTGTAGTTGTAAGGGGGGAAATGGTAAAATGATCAAAGAGAAAGAAACAATTACCTGTTTTCATGTGATAATCATAACCTGATTAGAAACTCAGAAAGGCAAACAACTCCCAATCATCATCATTTTCACCCTTATTGCTCAATCGAACACCTCCGAGCCACAGTCAGTCGCTATTGACTTGATTTCCGATCAATCCTCTTTTCCCTCCTATGTTACAGTTGATTGGACCAAAAGAAGAAAGAGGTCGTCGATGCGAACATGCAGTATCGACGCCTCTCCTCAAAACCTCACGACCGTCACCGGAGTTCGGACCCTTCGCCCCTCTGTTCGATTGTTCGTTCTTTTCCCGTTCCTTTGCTCAATCTGGTGATCAGTTGAAGAAGACGAAGACGCGACCCCATTCCCTTTTATTTGACCTACTTGACATGACTGGTCCCTCAAAATTGTGGTTTTTAAATCAAAATAAACCCTTGGTGAATATCTCTACAAATCAGGTCCCAATTGATTTAAACATTACAAGTATGTTCCCTTTTTGGATATAATTTATTGTAAAATCAGTCCCTGGTGTAAAATAAAATTACAAATTAGCCTTTTCTTTTAAATATAAAATATTTGAAAACGAGTCCCTTTAGTTTAAAACATTACCAAATAAACCCGGAAATGCTTGAAAGACCAAGAAAGGTGACCTCGCGGTTATTCACGAAAAGCCTCACCAAAACGTGAATCAGGATCAAGATCACGCTACGAAAGTGAGTTTCTATGGCCCCTTTTTTACTGGTTTAATAATTGGAGGTAGAATATATGCGCGTCTAATAAAGTTTGATGATTTTCAAGTTTTATATATATAAAATAACATCATATTTTATTATTGGTCAAAAGTTTATGATGTAGCAATCTAAAAATGCGATAAATCACCAATAAATCTATTAAGTTAAAATAGATTGTTAAAAGATGATATATTTATACTTTATGTGAAATATAAATATAGATATTAAGAAAATTCATAAGATTATAAGTAGATTGCTATAATAACACATGTTGATATTATTAGTCACATGAATGATGATTGTATATGTATAAGTTAAAGTATTTCATGGAAGCATGGAAATATATAAAAATGACCAAAAATATTATTCGTGTATAAAACTAAAATACATCGTCATATGTGATGGAAAGACCAAGTTCACAACTTCTCGAGTTCAAGAAGGACTCGACGAGTCGGTGAACTGCAATCGACGGGTCGGGTCAACATGGACTGTTGACTTTGACTGTGGATTTTGACCTTGGACAAGGGTTGACTTTTGGACTTTTGGGAGTATCTTGGGAATTTATGGACTTTGTGATGTGTCAGATATAGGTGGTGGAGTTTGTGGTGGTGATACGGGAGCTGAGCTTTCTAGTTTCAGACGACAATTGCGAGGTGAGTTATCCTCACTATACTAAGGGGTCTAAGGCACCAAGGCTAGCCCATTGGATATGTTATTCTAGTAGTGTTAGAATGTGGAGTATGAGTTAGTGTTGCATGCTAGTGGTTATGCCAGTTAGGTAGATCTGTAGGACTACTTGTGTTGTTATATGATTATATGCATGCTCAGTGGTTATGTTATATGTTGATATGTTATGTGGGATGGGTTGAGGTTGTACTGCTCCGTGCGGTAACCAACAAACCCTAGGAGCATTCCAGATACGGGCTAAGGGAGACTCGTACTGTGGGCTCGATGGCAATGTAGATGTGAGCTGTGGGCCCGGAAGGCAATCCAGACTCACGCTGTGGGACCAGGGGTAATCCAGTCTGTAAAGCTGTGGACCCATTATATGCTGTTCAGTTTGTTATGTTATGATATTGCTGACATGATTATGTGGACTGTATGTGTATTGGTATCTTGGGGGTAACTCACTAAGCTTTCGGGCTTACAATTTCAGTTTATTGTTTCAGGTACATCTGGCGATCGTGGCAAGGCAAAGGCGTGATCGTACAACTCCTCACTTTTTTATGACCTTGTTTCTGGGATACTCTGATATGATATATTTTGAAAACAAGTTTTGTAATAGTTAATGGATTTGTAATGTTTTTAAAAGTTTAAATTGGCTTCAATTTTTGGTGTTACAAGTTGGTATCAGAGCCTTGGTTTGAGTGAATTGGAGGAACATGCGTGTGAATCCAGTCTCAAATCAAGGAAAGGTTTTCAAAATGATTTCTAAAATGGTTTTCAAAATAATGAAATGAGGATGCAGGGTGTACGATCAGCCGGAGCCAGTAAGTAGACCCCAAAATACCATACAGTTATTTGATATTGTGATATGTTAGAACAACATGCTAGTACTAGGCTAGGGGTCTTCAGGAATTGCATGATAGAATTGCCTAATTATATGATGCCTGGTAGCCTAGGGTTTCCTTATATAAGATTGACATCATTACTGTGGTTGCTTAGTGTATGCATCACGGTTATACATAATTAAGATCTTATAGCTTGAGAATGTTTGGCTCGACCTTATGTTCTGTTCTTATTGATTAGGGCTTAAGGTAGGATCGGATATTCGAAAGTCTATAGGGTCCATCGTTATGTATGGCTAGCATACACTAGTTCTGCAGGGTTGGTGGAAGTTTCATGGATGGGGAGGTTGTGTGAGGCCGGTAGGCCAGTTGCGAGATATTTAGCATTCCTCTAGGAGTGAGGATTGAGTGCTCATTATGATTATGTATATTGTTAGGGCGTTGTAATGATACTTGAGACAAATATGGGTAGGTGTGGAAGGTAGTATGGGCCCGTACTACTGAAAGCACATGACCCATACGCGTAGCAAGGAAGTCACAGCCCCTAGGGTTTAGAAAGGAGTTGGTTCCCGGTTATCTATGTGGATTGTCTGATATCTTCCTCTTATATTTTCAGTATGGTGGTTACGAGGCGTGTCGTGACTGGATCCGGATCGGGATCGGGACAGGGTGAGCAGGAGGCCCCTGTGGCACCTGAGATTATCGGCCAGGAGGAGCCAGTGTTGGCAGAGGATCGAGTCAGGGAGATCATCCGCGAGGAGGTGGTCGAGATTGTCCGGGGACAAATCCCAGAGTTGTTTGGGACTATTAAGTCCGTTATGAGGGAGTACTTTGATGACCGATACACAGCCCTTGCTGAGACGGTTGCCGCTGCAGCTCCCGCGGCTGTAACATCGACATGGGGAGGAGCTAGTAGGGGCTTTCAGTACAGGGACTTCGATAACACGAAGCCCCCTACTTTTGATGGGACGCAGGATCCCATCAAGGCTATGAGGTGGATCTTAGATGTGGAGGGGTGTTTCTTTACCTGCTCGTGTCCTACTGACCATAAGGTCATGTGTGCTATAAACCTGCTGAGGTCCGGGGCCAAGGACTGGTGGAGACTTGCGACGGGGTCGTACACTGATGATCAGAGAGTTGCTGTTACTTGGGAGCAGTTCAGGGATATGTTCCGCGCCCGATACATTCCACGGGTCGAGCGGGAACGGTTGTCACAGGAATTTCTGAGTTTGAGACAGGATGGGGAGTCGGTGACGGAGATCACCCGTATGTTCACTGAGAGGGCGATGTTTTTCCCGGAGTTTGCTTCCGAGCAGGCCCAGATGACCCGTTATATGAGCATGCTCAAGACGGATATCTGTCAGTTTGTGTCTACCCAGCGATGTGATACTCTTCTGGAGTTACAGGAGGCCGCTAGACGACGAGAGTTGGAGATTGAGCTGCAGTTGAGAGAGCAGCAGCAGGCCCCGACACAGTCTCAGCCGACGCCGAAGTGGTCTAAGACCGCTGATACGAGGACCGGGAGTCAGCAGAGCCGCACTTGTGGAAAGTGTGGCAAGGGTCATTCTGGTGTGTGTCGAGCTGGTAGTGGGTGTCATAGGTGTGGCAAGGAGGGGCATTACGCGAAGGACTGGCGCCAGGCAGTCCCAATTCAGGGTATGAGGTTATGTTATCACTGCGATCAGATTGGCCACGTAAAGGCCAACTATCCGTTACTTGCCGCTAAGCCGGCACAAGCCCCGGTGCCAGCTACATTGAGGATTTCTGATGTGAGGCCAGTAAAGGCAGAGCCTCCGAAGGCCCTGGGGCGTGCCTTCCAGCTTACGGCCGAGGAGGCCAAAGCAGCGCCAGATGTGGTTGCTGGTATGTTTCTATCCCTTATCTCATTTACTGTATCTGTTGTATACTTATATGTTGTACTTGTAATTAGGTACGTTTCTAGTGAACTCCTTACCTGAATTTGTTTTATTTGACTCAGGGGCGAGTCGGTCTTTTGTATCTCAGACATTTAGTATGGAGTTCAGAGTGCCAGTGGGCGAGCTTGAGTGTCCGTTGCGAGTCTCTATCACCAACGAACACAGGGTTTCTGCTTCTTCGGTCTACCGAGGATGTGAGATGGAGATCTTCGGGATACCTTTTCCGTTAGACTTGATTTCGATTCCCATGAGGGATGTATGTGTGATTGTTGGGATGGACTGGATCAGTCGATTCGGTGTCATGATTGATTGTGAGGGTCAGCGGGTAGTGGTTCGAACTCCAAGTTGGGGAGAACTGATCGTATATGGGGAGGGCACCAGAGTGGGATCAGGGTTCTGTTCAGCCGCCAGAGCTCGGCAGTACATTCAACACGGGCGCGCGGGTTACCTAGCATACGTAGTGGATACGCGGGTTAGAGATCAGATTTTGATTTCAGAGGTTCCAGTGGTTAGGGAGTTTGCCGACGTGTTTCCGGAGGAGTTGCCAGGGATACCTCCGGAGAGGCAGGTCGAGTTCCGGATTGACCTGGTGCCGGGTGCGTCTCCTATTTCTAAGGCGTCGTACCGTTTGGCACCACCCGAGCTGCAGGAGCTGTCTTCACAGCTGCAGGAACTGTTGGGCAAACAGTTCATTTGACCTAGCAGTTCTCCATGGGGAGCACCGATCCTCTTCGTCAGGAAGAAGGATGGATCGCACCGGATGTGCATTGACTATAGGGAGCTGAACAAGTTGTCGGTGAAGAACCGTTATCCACTCCCGAGGATAGACGATCTCTTTGATCAGTTACAGGGTGCATCTTGGTTCTCCAAGATTGACTTGAGATCGGGATATCACCATGTCCGGGTTAAAGAGGAGGACGTGGAGAAGACCGCGTTTCAGACCCGTTATGGTCACTACGAGTTCGTGGTGATGCCGTTCGGGCTCACCAACGCGCCAACAATATTCATGGACCTGATGAATCAGGTCTGCAGACCGATGCTTGATCGCTCGGTCATCGTGTTCATAGATGATATCTTGGTGTATTCCAAGACCCGAGAGCAGCACGAGGAGCATCTTAGGGAGCTATTGGGAATTCTGAGACGAGAGCGGCTATATGAAAAGTTCTCGAAGTGTGAGTTTTGGTTACGGGAGGTCCAGTTCCTTGGACACCTAGTTAACCAGGAGGGGATTTTGGTCGATCCGGCCAAAATTGAGGCGGTCATGCAGTGGGAGGTTCCGAAATCTCCCCCGGACATCAGGAGCTTTTTGGGGTTAGCAGGATACTACCAGAGATTCATTCAGGATTTCTCCAAGATTGCAGTACCCCTCACTCGTCTGACAAGGAAGGGGGTGGATTTTCGGTGGGGCCCTGAGCAGCAGAGGGCGTTTGAGACCCTCCGACAACGGTTGTGTGAGGCTCCAGTTTTGACACTCCCGGAAGGAGTGGAGGACTTCGTGGTGTTCTGTGATGCATCCATCACAGGTTTAGGGACGGTCCTCATGTAGAGGGGACGAGTGATAGCTTATGCATCTCGGCAGTTGAAGCCGCATGAGACACGATACCCTACGTATGATTTGGAGCTGGGAGCGGTGGTGTTCGCCCTCAAGATATGGAGGCATTACCTTTATGGGGTCCGTTGTACCATATACACGGATCACAAGAGCTTGAGGCATATCATGGATCAGCCGAACCTGAACATGAGACAGCGTAGGTGGCTGGATGTAGTCAAGGACTACGACTGCGAGATCCTTTACCACCCTGGTAAAGCGAATGTGGTTGCGGATGCTTTGAGCCGCAAGCCAGCTGGGTCTTCCACCCCAACAGTATGTATGAGGATAGCAGTGGATTCTCCGCTTGTGAGTTTGATCAGAGATGCCCAGGTTGAGGGCATGCGGCCGGAGAATTGGAAACTGGAGAGGATCAAGGGTGAGAATACCCAGTTTATGCAGGATAGTCGAGGATTATTGACCCGATGCGGTCGGGTCTGGATTCCGATGTCTGGTGGGGTCAGGCAGACGGTCATGGAGGAGGCTCATAAGTCTCATTTTTCTATTCATCCGGGGGCCACCAAGATGTATAGAGACCTGAGTTTGAGTTACTGGTGGCCATGTATGAAGCGAGAAATTGCTTGGTATGTCGAGAGGTGCTTGACCTGCAGGATGGTCAAGGCCGAACATCAGAGGCCGCATGGTAAGCTGCAGCCTCTAGAGATTCCCATGTGGAAATGGGAACATATCACGATGGATTTCATTACCAAGTTGCCGAGGACGGCGAAGGGATTTGATGCTATATGGGTCATCGTGGATCGATTGACCAAGAGTGTCCATTTCTTGGCGATTTGGGAGAGTTCGTCGGCCGAGAAGTTGGCCGACACGTACGTTTGTGAGATCGTGTCTCGCCATGGGGTTCCCGTTTCCATTGTCTCCGATCGAAATGTCAGGTTTACCTCCCGTTTCTGGTAGAAGTTCCACGAGGAGCTGGGCACGCGGTTGCACTTCAGCACAACATTCCATCCGGAGACTGACGGGCAAAGCGAGCGGATCATTCAGACCCTCGAGGATATGTTGAGGGCGTGTGTCATTGATTTTGGTGGGAGCTGGGATTCCCACCTACCACTTGCAGAGTTCGCTTACAACAACAACTATCATTCCAGTATTGGCGCCCCGCCTTTCGAGCTGTTGTATGGACGGAGATGTCGCACCCCGATTTGTTGGGGTGAGGTGGGACACAGGGTGATGGGGCAGACGGAAGTAGTCTTGCAGACTACTGAGAAGATTCAGCAAATAAGGCAGCGATTGCAGACCGCTCAGAGTCGTCAGAAGAGTTACGCCGACAGGCGTCGATCTGAGTTAGAATTTCAGGTGGGTGATATGGTTCTCCTGAAGGTCTCACCCTGTAAGGGTGTGATCCGCTTCAGGAAGAGGGGGAAATTGGGTCCCTGTTACATTGGACCGTTCAGGATCATTTTAAGGGTTGGCAAGGTGGCTTACAGGCTAGAGCTACCGGAGGAGCTTAGTCGGATCCACAACACTTTCCACGTTTCGTAGTTGCAAAAGTGCATTATCGATCAGGGGGCAGTGGTATCACTGGATGATATTCAGGTCGATGAACGCCTGAATTTTGTGGAGAGGCTTGTGGCCATACTGGAAAGGAAGACGAAAGTTCTGAGGAACAAGGAGATACCCTTGGTGAAGGTATAGTGGGAGCATCGCAGGGGGTCCGAGTGGACGTGGGAGCCAGAGACAGAGATGTGGGAGCTCTACCCGGGGTTGTTCACCGCGGCAAACTTCGAGGACGAAGTCTAGTTCAAGTGGGGGGAATTGTAACGCCCCGATTCTCAGGTATTGAATTAATATAATACTTTTCTTGATTTCAAGGGCTACTCGACGAGTTGGTTGCCCTACTCGTCGAGTAGCAGCGGGTTGGTCCACGTGTTTTAGTGACCTACTCGCCGAGTCCAAGAAGGGACTCGACGAGTAGGAGCTGGCAGATGAAACCCTAAATCTCGGGGTTTTGCACCCTATTTAAAGAATCATAAGCCTCCTTTGGCCTCTTTACAGTCCCTTGAGAGTCCAGAAAACCCTAATACGTGTGGTGCTTCATTCTTGTGTGTTTTAAGCTTTGGAAAGTGGATCTTTGAAAATAAGAGCTTGGAGGGCAAGAGGCTAGAAGCAAGGAAAGTGTGGGGATCAGAAATCTGCCGCAGTTAGCATCATTTGAAGGTATCAAATCGCTATCCTGACCTCATTTCATTTCTAGATCCCTTTTGGGCAAATTTTAGGGCTTTCCTAGTATGTTTGGAAGCTTTTCTTGTGTATAAGCTAAGATCTGAAGTTGTAACTTTAGATCTGAACTCTCTTGGGCTTCTAAGTCCATAAAGCTTCCAGCTCTTGCAAGGATGAGACTCTCCTAAGGGTTAAAGCTCCATTAGAAGCTTAGATTGGCCATTTAGAGTCTCTAGGGCCTTGCATGCACGTAAAGTTTGCAACTTTACGTGATAAACATGCCTTAAAAGCTTGGATCTATAATCTGAAACCTTGGCATGGCTTAAAAAGTGTCTGTATGGATGAAGGTCTGAAGGGACTCGGTGAGTTGCATAGTCAACTCGGCGAGCCACATGAAGATGGCCATGTACTCGACGAGTTGGATGAACAACTCGGCGAGTCCGATGAAGATTGCCTTGGGCTCGGCGAGTCAGTCGAATGACCCGGCGAGTCGGCTAGGGTTTTTCCCGAACTTTTGGACACGCATGAACTCGGCAAGTTATAGGGAACGCAACGAGTCAACCAAGGATTTCACGACTTCTCGAGTTCAGGAAGGACTCGACGAGTCGGTGAACTGCACTCAAAGGGTCGGGTCAACATGGACTGTTGACTTTGACTGTGGACTTTGACCTTGGACAAGGGTTGACTTTTGGACTTCTGGGAGTATCTTAGGAATTTATGGACTTTGTGATGTGTCGGATATAGGTGGTGGAGTTTGTGGTGGTGATACGGGAGCTGAGCTTTCTAGTTTCAGACGACAATTGCGAGGTAAGTTATCCTCACTATACTAAGGGGTCTAAGGCACCAAGGCCGACCCATTGGATATGTTATTCTAGTAGTGTTAGAATGTGGAGTATGAGTTAGTGTTGCATGCTAGTGGGTATGCCAGTTAGGTAGATCTGTAGGACTACCTGTGTTGTTATATGATTATCTGCATGCTCAGTGGTTATGTTATATGTTGATATGTTATGTGGGATGGGTTGAGGTTGTACTGCTCCGTGCGGTAACCAACAAACCCTAGGAGTATTCCAGATACGGGCTAAGGGAGACTCGTACTGTGGGCTCGATGGCAATGCAGATGTGAGCTGTGGGCCCGGAAGGCAATCCAGACTCACGCTGTGGGACCAGGGGTAATCCAGTCTGTAAAGCTGTGGACCCATTATATGTTGTTGAGTTTGTTATGTTATGATATTGCTGACATGATTATGTGGACTGTATGTGTATTGGTATCTTGGGGGTAACTCACTAAGCTTTCGGGCTTACAGTTTCAGTTTATTGTTTCAGGTACATCAGGGGATCATGGCAAGGCAAATGCGTGATCGTACAGCTCCTCATTTTTTTATGACCTTGTTTCTGGGATACTCTGATATGATACATTTTGAAAACAAGTTTTTTAATAGTTAATGGATTTGTAATGTTTTTAAAAGTTTAAATTGGCTTGAATTTTTGGGTGTTACATTTATGAAATTATATAAGTATTAGTTAAAATTATAAAATTTAACTTTTAATATATAAGGTTATGTAAAATGAATGGAAAAATCCATTAATATATTTTTATATCAATTATAAAAATATAAGTAGTTTACTAAGCTATGGATTTTATTGCAATAAATAACATGATCGACTTCACGACTTAAGAGTCGTTATTTTGCAAGAATTGTATAGTATCAATCACATGAATTATAAATATCATGGAAATTGCTGGTTTCATGTTAGTTGAAACCTAGAAAATATTATAAAAGTAGGCGTTATGCTGCCCAAATTTCGTCATAACAGACAATAGAAATTTGGAAATCCATTAAGTCTTGCGTATCCCAATACTAAAAGACTTCAATCAAATATTATTCATAAACAACAAAATCATAAATATTCAACAATATTATAACGGGAAGTTTAGGACTAGGATGCCTAGACATATTATTAGGATCCATTACGCCCACGAGACGCTCTATGTGAGCTATGTTTGTTTCTAAAAGCCTTATGAGCTAGGATCATTTCCTAAGCTATGGGTCATTGTGTTTGGGGCTTAGATCTCATGTGTGTATCTGTGAGAAACTTTACGAAGGGAGTGAAAGAGAGAGTTTTATGATGGGGTGTTTTTCGTTACTAAGGATCAGAAGGTTCTAGAGCCATATGAGTTAGGTTCGTTTCCTAAACCATTTTGACTATATTGTTGGGTATACTGAGACTGTGTGTCTTGGTAGAAGACCCTTTATTTTCATAACCTTAAATTTGCAAGGGAACGACTAACGTCGGGTGTAAGTGTCATAATATTGATCTTATACGGTACGACCATCCGCCTGGAGTTGCTAGCTACAACTACGTCTGACGAGATGGATTTTGGCGCTAACATTTGCATTATTGGACATTAACACATGTTACAACGAGGTGAATGACTTTAGCATGCCCTATTATGGTGTCGGTGCAATAATAATGTACAGTGTCACGAGTTCGGTTATGATTTCATTATAAAATCCCAGTTTTTTTTCGTTACCGTATAGAATCGATATTAGGTTTATACGAGATTTTTGTTCGGTGATACTAGCTGAAAGAGACTGTATGTAGTGATATAGATTGAGACTCAAAACGATAAGTGTCAATACCATAAATTAAGTTGTATAACACTTAATTAATATCATGACACGACTGAACTAGGTTTATTAACTTACATAAAGCAAGTTATTTATATAAACCCTTTGTTTTTATACGAAAACACAATATTTATGTGGGAGAAGTTCTACTTAATAAATACCATGACACGAATTTACAAAGTTTACAAATTCGAAACCTATCAGTTTTACATATAAACTATACGAATGCTTGTACAAGGTTTCAAGAGTAAATTTGATTATTTTATGTTTTCACAAAGAGTGATACGGCTTTCTTTTATATATATTGGTATTCAAATATCCTTATATAAAAAGGCATTTTGGTCATGAGAACCGTAAGAATTTGTTTGATTTACTTATATATTTGACAAATGTTGTACTTTTGGATTTGAGAGAAAGATATATCTAAATTAGTCTAAATATACTTTAATGACTCAATTTTTTTATACTTTTGATTAAAAAGTATATATTTATAAAAGCCGGTCAACCAGATAAATTTTATAAAACACTTTTGGGTATAAAAATACTTTGTGTCAAAACCTATAGAACTCACCAACAATTTTGTTGACGTATTTTAATGCATGTGTTCTCAGGTTATTTAGCAGGTCGGAAGTGTTCGCTCAGAAGACTCTCTGTTATTTATATTATATATTTGTAAACATCGGATTGTTAGGCGCGTGTCACGATTTAGCATTAGTCATTATAAATGTAATTTCTATTTCGGTAATAATATATGATTATATTTGTACTGTTCAATGTATATTCAATAACTGTGATAACTGATTTACGTCGTGCACCTCGGCGTTTTCGCCGGCGGCCGGGGGTGTGACAAATTATAAAATCCAGGTAGACAAATTCACAATTGTTTGCTTTAGTTTCTGTAAGGAATAATGAAGAGAAAGTAGATGTAAATGTTACATTTTTTCGCGTCGCAACTAAGAATCGAGTGTGTTCTTTCCCCACTTCTGCAAATATAATTCACATAAATTAGATCATAAAGAAGAAAATAAACAGAGAGCGCCTGGCAACGTTCAATATCACATATGAGTCAGAAAATATCCACATAAAAGATAGAACGACACCATCAATACCTAGACAG
This sequence comes from Lactuca virosa, assembly GCF_052849685.1. Lineage (NCBI taxonomy): Eukaryota > Viridiplantae > Streptophyta > Magnoliopsida > Asterales > Asteraceae > Lactuca > Lactuca virosa. The sequence goes on from NC_136434.1 coordinate 91,542,249, forward strand.
AGTTCGTTTTTTGTCTAAAAAGAAAACCGGTGGTTTATATCCATGTGGATTAGCGATATGAATAGAAAGAGGAGAGGCAGAATGAAAGAAACCCATTATAGCCTTGAATGAATTTATCAAATGAATCATGTTTCAATAAGTATCGGTCTTCTGTTTAGTAACTTACCAGTAAAATGATTTTTCATTTGTCGACTCTCTAGCGAGTGTGTTTGTAGAGCTTTCATTGATCGGTAATAAAATAGTATTGCCTATAAAGATCAAAACATAAGAACAAAACAAATGAACACCATATTTATAATGGAAAAACCTGAAATCAGGAAAAAACCCACTTTGAATGAACACTATATTAATCTTAATAGTTGGAGTGATTACCATGGCTTGTGTTTTGTGTAAAACGGGAATGAAAAGGATAATTAGAAAAATACAATCTAATATCCTATATATAAGAACTAATAAGAGTCCTAATAGAACTCTACGTGGAGAGCAAGAAAAGCGGCAGCCTTATTGAACAAGGAAGCTATAATAGCTTGCCAAATTCTCTAACGACAATTTTCGGAATGTGTCACCAAAACAGAAAATATCCCATGCATGCTTTGATTCGGATCATATTCAACAATATCCACCTTGATACGAAACCAAACCTTTAGCAACGTAACCTTCAACCATCGAGTGAAATGAAAAACATATAGTTTTCAAAAGTATCTAAGGACTTAATTTGAAATACCGACCAAATCTAAACAAAGTTCAAATTTGGCGGTCGGAACTGGCTTCGTCATCATGTCATCCGGGTTGTTCTTGGTGTTAATATTTATCACCTTGATATCGCCTTGGGCTATTACATCGATGATGTAATGGTGTCGTATGTCAATGTGTTTTATTCGCTCGTGGAACATCGAATCCTTCGTGATACATATCGCACTTTACTGTCACAATAAATTGTAGTGCATGAGAAATCACGACATAGTTCACCATACAACCCTCTAAGACAAGTAGCCTCTTTACACGCTTCTGAAATAGACATGTACTCAGCTTTCGTAGTAGACAAAGAAACGGTAGATTGAAGTGTAGCTTTCCAACTCACGAGGCAATCATTGATAGTAAAAAGATAACCCGTGATGAATCTTCTTTTGTCTAGATCGCCTGCATAATCTAAATCAACGTATCCACATAACCCAATTATTGATTTCCCAAACTCCAAACATGCGGTAGAAGTACATTTAAGGTGATGGAAGATCCATTGGACGACTTTCCAATGTTGTTTTCCTGAATTAGCCATGAAACGACTAAGAACACTCAAAGCATGTGATAAAACCGGGCCAGAAACAAACCATATCATAGATTAATGACCCAACTACACTTGAATTAGGAACCTTTGACATATGATAGGTTTCATAATTTTCTGTGGAGCAATTCTAGAAGAAATCCGGAAATGGTCGGCAAGCGGTGTATGTACCGGTTTGGCATTTTTCATGTTGAATCGATGTAGAACTTTGTTAATGTAGCTGCTTTGGCTTAAGTATAACCTTCTAATGTGTAACGCTCGTAGATCCGGGCTAGTCAATTTAGAGACAATGAGAATCAAAAATGAGTTTTTTATGGAAGATTATTTAGAAGGAATAATCTTAGCCAAGTGGTAGTATATATTACAAGGGTTCCGTACATATAAAGAACGCCGAAATCCGAGTTATAACGAAGAAGTTATGGCCCGTCGAAGTTTTTCGGCAAAACCGGCATGGCACCGGGAGATGTAAATAGTGAATTTAATATGGAGACCTTTTTAGCCTTAGCAATCTAAAAAAAGTTTTAGTATACGTTAAACCAAGAGCGTGCATTAAAAGAAGGCCCAAATTGACTTCGTATGAGGAAGTTATGAATTTTCTAAGATTTGACTTAGCAGTGCATCGCCCGAAACTCGAATTTTAGATCGAGTGGTTTTTGGCCGACGCGGCCTAAATGAGATTTGAAGATCTCATTAATAGGAACTCAACGATAAAAAGACAGACGAAAACGGAGTCCGTATGAAGAAGTTACGAATTTTACGCGGACATTTAACAGTATAATCTCCTCCTACTGTTAAATTTAAGATCGGTCGAGAATTAGCCAACGGATTCAAAACAAAAGTTGTATATCTTATTTTTACCTATGCGTGGATATAAAGAACGTCGAAAACGGAGCTTGTATGCGAAGGTTATGAATTTTTGAAAATCGGCTGATTTCCACCCTATGTGCGATGCCACGTGTCAGCACCAGACTGTGACTTGGTGCCCAAGCCAGTTCACGACGTGAATTTAAGGTTCACGACGTGAATTGACCCCAATTAAGCCTATAAATAGAGATCAATGACTACCGAGTTATTCACACCTTTCAAGCCATCTTTCTCTCTCTAGAACCTCTCTCTAGCCTCTAAAACCCCCCTAAAGTCTAGGTAAACCCCCTAGCACCCGAAGGAATCCCCGAGGCTCCCGGAGCCCCGAGAAAAGAGCCTTTCGGCTCAGGAACACTGCTCCAGCGAAGCCCGGTTTTGAGAAAAATCCACTGTAAGTGAGCAACGCCTATCCTATCTTTAGTATAGCTTATGTTTTAATATAGTAATGTTATTAGGACCTTATAATAAATATTTGGGCTATTATTATGAGTTATATAAGTGTCGTTATGATATCTTTTTAACCACTCGCGGTACGGGGAATCTGGTTTGGAGGGCCGCTTGGGTTGTTGGATTCAGAAGTGCTTTATGCCAAAATGATCCTGCCCTCCGGTGTTTCATGTCTGACCCCTGTCTGTACATAGTGGGTGAAGAGTATTGTTTCACGCTTATATAATAGTAATTATAGCTAGACTATTAATTAGTCTCGGTGAATATTAGACTAAACTCTAGTGGTAATGATACTAGGTTTTATCCAAGGAAAATTGTTTTGAGAGTAACGAAGTGCTGACCGAGTACCCAGTCACCACCTTACCAGGTGAGTGCATAGTTACTTTCATCTTACACATAGATATGAAATATTTTAGTTAAACTACGTGCTATGTGTGCATAATATTTGTATACTTTCTATCTATGTTGGATGAACGATTTTATACATGTTTCAAATGTTTTAAACTGTATATATATTTTATATCTACAAAATATGTTGGGTAAAACATGGGTAGATGAAATATGAGTTGGATGATGAGATGAGAGGTTATATAGACCATGAGATAAGGGTGAGAGGTAAACCATGATAGAAGCCTTTTACCTAAGTGTTGGCCCCGTCATTCAGGAGAGTATGGATGACAACCACGAACTATTCTAGACAGTCAAGTGGACACTAGCAGGCTCGCAACCTGTAGGTGTTTTGAACTGTGTGCTCACCAGCTATACTCTAAAACCCATTGACATGTATTACGAGTATTAGAAACGATACTGTCGATAAACGAGCTTAACCCTGGCGACTATGCGACGTAGTGCCTAAACCCATTGACATGTATTGCGAGAGGAGTCTCGGAAACGATATTGTCGATAAACAAGATTAACCCTGGCGACTATACGACGTAGTGCCTAACCCCATTGACATGTATTACGAGAGGAGTCTCGAAAACGATACTGTCGATAAAAGAGAATAAACCCTTGTGACTATGAGACTTAGTGTCTGTTAAGTAAACCATGGAAACGATGGACTTCATGCCGATTCCGTAGGATAATCCTTAGGAATAAATAAACGAGGAATAGCTGATTCTTAGGATAGAATAAAGAAGACAATGGGGATGGGTAATTGGGTTGATTGATTGTTTGATGTTTAAACATAATAATAATATTATTGTGGGTTGAAAATCCTATGTACTCACCAAGTTTCCCAACCTGACCCACTAAAGCTTATTTGTATCACAAGTGTCGATACGAAGTTACAATACACTGAGAGATTAAGGAGATATAAATCACTAGTGATAATGAATGTAAGTTCTGTTTATGCTTATGTTTCTGTATTGACGATGACATCCCAAATGTTTTAAAATGAATAAAAATACATTTCTTCGGAAATGCTTTGATAACGCATTTATCATGTTTTTCTGGGAACAAATTCCGCAACATTCTTATTAAAAGAAGTACTCTGATTTTTATAAAGCATAAACAAAATCGGTCTTTTCTGGCCGTGAAAATGGGGATGTCACATAATGGATCTATCCCTTGAAATTTCCATGCCAATTATCTTATTTTCATCACCCAAATCTCTCATCTCGAACTTCCGGCTAAGTTGGTTTTTCGGTTTGGTTATGGTGGACTTGTCTTTCGCAGCTATAAGCATATCATCAACATAGAGTAATAAGTAGATAGGATGCCCTTTTTTGAATTTTAGGTAAACAAATGAATCATAATCTGATCTATTAAAGTTTTGAGATATCATTAAGTTATCAAACTTCTTGTACCATTTTCAGGGTGATTGCTTTTATCCATAAAGCGATTTCTTTAACCGACACACTAAATCTTTTTTCTCGGGATAGCAAACCCTTTGGGTCGCTCCAAGTACATGTATTCTTCCAGATCACCGTGTAAGAAATCGGTCTTAACATCAAGTTTTTTAAGCTATAAATCATGCATTGCAACAATTCTAAGTAAAGTACGAATGGAACGATGCTTGAAAACACATCAGCAAAATGTATATTGGGTATTTGGTTATACCTTTTTGCAATTGTTGGGTTTAATTTTGACTTTAGTCAAAATTAAGTTAGCCTTTTGTTGGTTTTATTTAGTATTTGAATAAGTGTTGTTTGACTAATTTCAAATAAGTGATCAGTGGTGTACTTGTTCCTTGTAGTGTCCTATTTTCTAGGAGTAGTGGCTAGGTTTTAGGTTGAGTTTGTTTATTCATGTGGGATGTTTTGTAGGCTATTTAAAGCCTTTTGTTTTCAAGATTAAAGGAAGTAGCTTTTGAGTGAAAACAAAAGATTCCATCTATTTTTCTTTTTCTCTTTCTCGTGTACAACAACATAGTTTGCTTCTTTGTTATTTATTCACAGGGTTCACAAGGGGCTGAACCAACAATTGGTATCAGAGCCCTAGGTTCGTGGGATCTGTGGAAGGGGTTCTATGTTGTCACAACTAGCAAAATTAGCTAGGAAATTTTATGCCTTGTAAACATTAACAATGACAACAATTGTAACCCCAACTTGATAATGCATATGATGTTATTTCAATAACAACAAACTTCCATCAAAAATCCAATTGTAAAGCCCAAAACTTCATGCAAAACATTATAAATAGTCAAATAAAGATTGGAAACCCTACAAATCCCAACTTAAGTCCATGATGGACTAGGATTTCCTTATTGGGCCTAATGGACCAATAAGCTTCCAAATTGACTATTTCGGGCATAGAACCCTTTAATGAGCTCTAATTGGACCCACATTCATAAAACTTAACATTTTGGGCTAGGATGGGCCTAAAATGAATAGGTTTACTATTAATGGGCTTAGTTGGGCCAAAATAAATCTAATTAACCCTAATAGGCCATAAAATCCATTCCTTTATACATTTAGGGCCGTGAACCATCCTATAGACCTAATGGGCCGAAAACCTTCTTAATGGGCTTCATGTTTCCGAAACAAGAACAAGAATGGGCCAACTAATTCACTTCTCTTTTCCTTAAACCCATTCTTGGCCCATGTGTTAAAAAAATGAAGGATTTATTTGGCATTTGACACCTCACTAATGTTTAGAGGTTAACCAAGCTTAAATCTCATACTTCTAAGGCTCTAAACCTCCATATAATAACCAAGAATCTCCTTCCTCCTTCTCTTCTTATCACTCTCGGCCAACACCAACATCCCACCACCTTCATTTCTTTTCAAAATTCTCTCAAGAATCCTCTCAAGAACACATCTTTTTCCTCCATATTTTCGAGACTTTGTGTGGATCTTCAAGAGATTTTCATCTAGATCCTCATCTTTAGTAAGTTGTCATCATCTTTAAGTCTTTGATTTTAATCCTTAAACCAAAAAAAACACTCCCTTATAAAGCTTTATTTCGTGATCATGCCTCCTAGGACATTAAAGTTTTGAAACTTCTTCTAGGGAAGCATTCAAAACCGAAAATCACATCACCTTATTCCATTCTTCTTCAAAAATCAAAACATCAAACCCCAAGGTGAGTTCATACCCCCTTGTTTTTTGGTTTTTACTTGTTTTGGGGGGAGAATACAAGTATTATGTGTTGATCTATGTGTGTTTGCATGTTATATGTGATTTCCTTGGTTTGTTTTGTGAGAATTGGGTTAATATTTGTTATATCTCGAGATCTATAGCAAAAGTGTGAAAGATTCATAAACAAGAACATAATAAACGACATAATACAAAGATCTAAGAGTATTTATGGTTAAGAAGTGAAAAACAAAACCAAAGGTTTTATAAGTGCCATTTTAGCAAAAATAACAAAGAATTGGTTAAAAGATGACAATTTCGGTTTTATAAGGGTTATATGGTATTTATTTATATAAAAATCTGATTTCTATGAAAATGATACTTTTCAAGGGGTCAAAAATATAAATTTTAGCTTATTGGGCTTACAATTGGGCCTCACGGGTTTTAGGCCCAAAATTGCGAAAATGAAGAGTTTTGGAGTTGAAATCGTCAATTCATTAAAGTATGAGTCTAAAAACGTAAATAAACCAATTCAGGGGCTGAAAATGTCTTTTATTCCTAAATTGGGTTAAAAATGTAAAGTTTTTGGAAATTGGGCCAAAAATGTAAAACTTACGGAATTTGGGCCAAAAGTGTAAACTTTTTACAAATAAGGGCTGGAAACGGCAAATACAATAGTTTTGGGCTGAAATTATTATTTAAGTTATGCTTGGGCCGAAAATGTCAAGAAAAATGGTTTAAGGACCAAAAATGTCATTTTTCATCAAAAGGGACTAAAAGTGTCATTTTGCACCATTAAGGTCGGAAAATGTAAATTTTGTATGAAAAAGGGACTGAAGTAGTCAAATAAACATTTTGGGCCAAATATGTAAATTTTAAACAATTTGACCAAAGATATAAATTTTTACAACATGAAGGTTTAAAAATGGTATTTTTACAAAAACTAAGAATATCGTTATAAACCAACATTGAGTATGTTAACATCGAAAGTAAACACTAAGTGTAAACCAAATATCATACTACAACTTATATCGATAAACCTATAAATAATACGACGGTTGGGCCCAATGTTTCCTATTCGTGCTTATTGGGCTTCCGGTGACCCAGTTACACGATTATTGGGCCCAATATAATCAACACAAGTTTATTGGGCTTCCGGTGACCCAATTACATGCCTAACGGACTCTCATTAGCTTTTACATGCTATTGGGCCTTCGTGGCCCATTTGCATTGCTAATATGGTCCAAATCAATTATCATATGCTTGATGGGCTAACGTGTCCGTCGCATACTCGACAGTCTGTAATAACATACATGATTAGTAGGCCACAGTTGTCCTTTTTCGTGTTTGTTAGGCTTTATTCATATTCATGTAAACATCAAACGGGTTGTAATCAATGTTATTCAAATTAATGGGGTAATAATAGGGATTTAGTGAGAATTATCGGTTGGCACCAATAAGTGTCGGCCGTAGCCTGTAGTTATAACCAGAGTCTCCTGGAGGGAGGGCGAGAGTTTGTGTATAGATCTATATGGGGGTGACTCCCCCACACCTGAGCTGTTCGCTACAGTTAGACTAGGCCAGTCTAGGGTGACAAAATCTTGATCAAAACCGGCGTTTGAAAAAATGCAAAGACAGGCGAATTAGTCACTATTATGCATGGTTATAACGACTCACATAGAGATCCATTACCATCTAAGTATTCATGGGAAATCATATCCATACACCGTGACGATACAAAGTGATTCACACGATAATACAAAGCAATCATACTATCTAAATCGGAAAACATCGGGTTTTCCGGGAAACGACGTCACTTATTTCTACATACATCAACTTTAATACAAGGAACAATTATGAAAGTCATTCACTTCTATATGTTTTGAAATCACATACATATATACATATTGGATCACCACATCATGTTGTAAACAGTTTTTATTACCGAAAATATCGGATTTTCTGGGTTTCACAAATAATACAAACCTTTTATATCAAACATGCTTATGAACTCACCAACATTATATATGTTGACCGTTTTCAAAATAACTTGTATTCTCAGGAAATCGTTAGACTGAAGAAACTTCAAGTGTGTTTCAGGAATTTCTTTTGTGAAATGTTAATCATCAAACAATTTATGTTTTGAAATATGTAATGTAAAACAATGTACTTGATGTGAACAATGTCAGTTGTATTATATTGATGTATGGTGATGTTTATGTTATGTTTCATGTATAATCATTGTGATGATATTTCAATTTAAGTCACACAAGCCCTCGGACGTTTCCGTCGTCTGGTTCGGGGGTGTGACATATGTGAACCATATAGATAAGAGAAAGTAGAAGTTCTGTGTGAGCCGAACAAAGCTCTGTGTGAACTGAGTTCAAAATTAGAAATCTGTGTGATTAAAACTGCATCTGTGTGATGTGTGATTGTGTTTTTTTTAAGATTAATTTGTGAGAGAGAGAGAGGCTGTGTGCTGAACGAGTTCAACCAAGAAAAACTGTGTGATTGAGTGTTGTGAGAGTTGAAGGAAAGCTGTGTGCTGAATCCAAGTTCTGGGTGAACCAAGAAGAAAAGGAACCTGTGTGGTGAAGCTAACCTGTATGGAGAAGCAAGTCAACGTGAGAAAGATGTGACATCCCCATTTTCACGGCCAGAAAAGACCGATTTTGTTTATGCTTTATAAAAATCAGAGTACTTCTTTTAATAAAAATCTTGCGGAATTTGTTCCCAGAAGAACATGATAAATAGGTTATCAAAGCATTTCCGAACAAATGTATTTTTATTCATTTTAAAACATTTGGGATGTCATCGTTAATACAGAAACATAAGCATAAACAGAACTTACATTCATTATCACTAGTGATCTATATCTCCTTAATCTCTCAGTGTAATGTGACTTCATATCAACACCTGTGATATAAATAAACTAAGTGGGTCAGGTTGGGAAACCTGGTGAGTACATAGGGTTTTCAACCCACAATAATATAATTATTATGTTTAAACAATCAAGCAATCAACCCAATTACCCATCCCCATTATCTTCTTTATTCTTAAGGATCTACCCTAAGAATCAGCTATTTCTCGTTCATTCATTCCTAAGGAGTATCCTAAGGAATAGGTACGAATTCCATCGTTGTCAATGACACATCTGTCAAACACAGCTGCTAGTTCTGTCACTTAGGCGCAACTGCCAAAATTGTGACATTCTCTACGAGGCGCATCTGCCGGTATTGTCCTTTAGGCGCAGCTGCCAGGGTTATCTCGTTTATAGACAGTATCGTTTCCGAGAATCCACTCACAATACATGTCAATGGGTTTTTAGAGTACACCGGTGAACACATCGTTCACAACACCTACAGGTTGCGAGCCTGCTAGTATTCCACTGGACTGTCTAGAATAGTCCGTGGTTGTCATCTATACTCTGCTAGATGACGGGGCCAGCATTTGGGTACAAGGCTTCTCACATCGTCCACCTCTCACCCTCACCTCATGGTCTATTTCACCTCTCACCTCATCATCCAACTCATATTTCATCTATTACATCTACCTATGTTTTACCCCAACATTTTCGTAGATATAAAATACATATACAGTTTAAATCATTTAAAACGTGTTATAAAATCGTTCATCTAGCATAGACAGCAAGTATACAGATAATATGCACACATAGCACGTAATTTATTTAAAATACTTCATATCTATGTGTAAGATGAAAGTAACTATGCACTCACCTGAAAATGTGGTGATTCTGCCTTCGAACAGCGCTTCGTTATCTCAAAACAATTATCCCTCGATAAAACCTAGTATCAATATCACTAGGGTTTAGTCTAACGTTAACCGCGACTAATTAATAGTCTAGCTATTATTACTATTATATAAGCGTTAAACGATACTTATATAACCCATAATAATAGCCCAAGTACTTATTATAAGGTCCTAATAACATTACTATATTAAAACATAAGCTATACTAAAGATAGGTTAGGCGTAGCTCACTTACAGCGGTTTTTTCTCAAAACCAGGCTTCGTTGGAGCAGCGTTTCCGAGCCGAAAGACTCTTTTCTCGGGACTCCGGGAGCCTCGGGGCTTCCTTCGGATGCTATGGGGTTTACCTAGACTTTAGGGGGGCTTAGGGAGCTTAGAGAGAGAGTGTAGAGAGAGAAAGAGAAGTTGGAAGGTGTGAGAAATGAGGGTGCCCTGACTCCCTTTTTATAGGCTGGAAATGCCAAAACTCGTCGAGTTGGCCTCCAACTCGTCGAGTTCCAGGCCAGGTGTCACCATCTGGTGGCTAGCCTTGGGGAGGAAGCAATGGCCAGGATTGCGCCACGTCACCCGATTTCGCACAACAGCCTCCCGACTTAGAAAAATCATAACTCTCGCATACGAGCTCCGTTTTTGACGTTCTTTTTTTCCACGCATAGGTAAAAATAAGATCTACAACTTTCATTTAGACTCCGTTGGCTAATTCTCAACTGATCTTAAATTTAACAGTAGGAGGAGATTAGGCTGTTAAATGACCGCGAAGAATTCGTAACTCCTTCATACGGACTCCGTTTTCGTCTGTATTTTTACCGTTGAGTTCCTATTAATGAGATCTTCAACTCTCATTTAGGTCGCGTAGGCCAAAAACCGCTCGAACTAAAATTCAGTTTCGGGCCGTGCACTGCTATGCCAAATCTTAGAAAAATCATAACTTCCTCATACGAAGTCAGATTTGGGCGTTCTTTTTATGGATGTTCTCGGTTTAACATATTCTACGACTTTTGTTTAGATTACTAAGGCCAAAAAGTCTTCTATCGTAAATTCACTATTTACGCTTCCCGGTGTCGTGTCGGTTTTGCCGTAAAACTTTGACGGGTCATAACTTCTTCGTTATAACTCGGATTTCGGCGTTCTTTATATGTACGGAAACCTTGAGACATATTCTAAAACTTGGTTAATATTATTTATTCTAAATAATCTTTTGTCGAAAAGTCGTTTTCGACCCCTATTATCTCTAAATTGACTAGCCCGGATCTACGGGCGTTACAAAAGAAAAAAAAAGATTTGTGTGATCAGAAGAGGAGAAATCTGTACACCTGCAAGTATGTGGGTTGAATAAAGGAAGAAGATGTGAGATAACCCAGATCTGTGTGATCTATGATGGTTGGTATGTATGAGAGAAAAAGTACCAATATGAAACAGATGGTGTTTCATGTTAGGTTTTCTATCTTGATGAAGGAGGCTGTAGAGGTTTTTGCAGGAGGAGGTGCTGGTGAAGAATCCAATGGAGATGAAACTTGGTTGAAGAAAGAAGAGAAGGCGAAGAAGAAAACTGTCAGGGTGTTGGTTAGTAGAGGTTGTTCTAACTGTGGAAAAGATGATGCATAATTGTGAAGGAGATGGTGCAGGAAATAACTCTAGATCGAGATTGCTAGGGGAATGAACACGTCAGAATTATGGGGGTGATTGTTGGGTTTAATTCTGACTTTAGTCAAAATTAAGTTAGCCTTTTGTTGGTTTTATTTAGTATTTGAATAAGTGTTGTTTGACTAATTTCAAATAAGTGATCAGTGGTGTACTTGTTCCTTGTAGTGTCCTATTTTCTAGGAGTAGTGGCTAGGTTTTAGGTTGAGTTTGTTTATTCACGTGGGATGTTTTATAGGCTATTTAAAGCCTTTTGTTTTAAGGATTAAAGGAAGTAGCTTTTGAGTGAAAACAAAAGATTCCATTTGTTTTTCTTTTTCTCTTTCTCGTGTACAACAACATAGTTTGCTTCTTTGTTATTTGTTCACAGGGTTCACAAGGGGCTGAACCAACAACAATGAGCAAGGCTTTGAATCTGGAATCTTCCTTTTTCTTTTACACCTATTTGAACCTAATTACCTTCTTTTACTTGGGTAATTTGACAAGTTCCCAAGTCTGATTCTTATTTAGATATTCCATTTCTTCATGCATTGATTGCATTAAGTTGTGGATTTTCTGTTTAAACCGTGAATTGACTTCATTAAGCTGTAAATTTTGTATATTAAATATGATTTTTGTGTTATAAACTGTGAATTAATTGCATTAAACTATGAGTTTTCTATTTAAATTGTGATTTGACTATGAATTTTTAATGAATTTTTTGTTAAACTATGAATTATTTATTTATGAATGTTTGCATTAGATTCTTGTGAATATATTTAATTTTTTGTTGTATAAATATGTAAAAATGTATTATTTTTTATAATTATTTTACGTAAACTCTAAATAAGTGAATTAATTGGTTTATTAAGTTGTGAATATAGTATTTAAGCTGCTAATCAATGGTTTTATTTACAGCTTTGATTTGGTAGAAATGATGATTACAACGATGGCAAGGGTGGTTGATGATGACGTGTGGTAGTTGGCCGTGGTGGTGGTGGGAGAGTTTGAGTCGACTTCTTTAAATATGTGAATTAATGTGTAATGTATTGTATTATGTTATGTTGTGAATTTTATGTATTAAACTAAAAATGGACTATATTATGTTGTATATTTTAAATAAATTTTGTGTTAAAATATGAATGAAAGTACGCATTAAAATACTAATTTGTGTATCAGTGAATTATTATGTTTATTAAACTATGAATATTGTATTTTTAAACTGTGAATATTTCTTATATACGATATATATATATATTTTTTTTTGAAGAAATCTACAATTTAGAAAAAAGAAAATTGATTTTTTTTAAGACATAATTCTATTTTTTACTAAAATTTTGTATATTTTGGCAGGAAAAACAAAAAATATTACCAAAGAAATAAGGGCTACAATGTTTAATCTATTAAGCTATGAATACGATCAAAAAAATGCCACTAAATTTAATGTTAGTCCAACGGTGGTCTAACGACGATCTGATGAGTTGGCAAGTAGTTTGTAAACCAGGAAATGAAAAAGTTTGTTTAATACAATATAAATTTTACATTTGTCTATAATGCCCTTAAGAAAAACATTTAAAAATATAGTTCTTAGGGTTCTCAACTTTTTGGGTTCTCATTTGAACCTTATATATATATATATATATATATATATATATATATATATATATATATATATATATATATATATATATATATATATATATACTACTTTATAACCCGTGGGAACCACGGTTACAAAATTAATTAAACTTTCATAGTAAAAAATTCAAAATTATTAATTAACTATTTTATATAAAATTTTAAATAAATTATTAATTAAAAGATAATTTTTATTAGTTATATAAAATTATAGTTATTGATTCAAATAAATATGTGGAGTTAATTTTCCATATATATATTAGACAAATAGCATCACATTACCAAAGGGCATCTAGCCCAAGATCTTCGTTAGGTGGTCTAATATTTTGACACTTGGCAAAAGAACTACTCCTTTATTAGTGTGTATATATATATATATATATATATATATATATATATATATATATATATAGAGTTAGGTTCAAATGTTTCTCCATCTATTGTATGCTAGAATGCACCAATAGAAATTTAGTATTAATTATATGTATATTAAATGCTATCCATACTTATAACTCATTTTTATGGAAACTAATTAAATTCGTTATTAATGTCAACAATAATATTCTTTCAGAATGAATTCATATCTAGAATAATATTCTAGTAGAATACACTCTCGTTCTTCATATTCCATGCAACTTTATTGTATTTTAAGTGAGTGGGTCTTGAATAAAAATACGAACTCATATATAAAAACCTAGATGCGAATTCATTCTGAAAGAATGTTATTGCTGACATTAATGACGGATTTAATTAGTTTTCATAAAAAGAGAATTATAATTATGGATATCATTTAATATACATATAATTATGGAAATCATTTAATATCTATATTTATTTAATTAAATAATTATTTAATTTACTAAATTCTTATTGGTGCATTCTAGCACACAATAAATGTAAGAAACAAAATAACCTAGCCCTATATATATATATATATATATATATATATATATATATATATAATTCGCCTTTGTCAAACAGCTCCCAATCATCATCATTTAGAAACAACTTCCAAGCATCACTGCTATGTTTCTTTTCTCCAATACGAAATACATTCAATCTCTGTAGGAGACTTGGGTGATTGAGCTCACCTTGAAGTTGAAGTCTTGTAACTCCAAGATCTTCGTTAGGGATTCCTACTGAATGATGAAGATGGAGAGGCTAAGATTGGTGATGTCTAATAAGAATATAGTGATATATTTTTTTTAATTTTTGTTTATGTTAACAATATTCATTGAATTTAAGGTGAGAAGAGTTCAGAGGAAAAAATGAAGGTAAAGAGACAATGTTTTAGTACATTAAGCCAAGTTTTTTTCACATAACCAATTAAGTCAAAAAAATAAATAGCCATGTATATATGAGAAGCTTCTTAAGGGCTTAACCCATTAACCTTGTTCTGTCAATAAGAAATAGCATGTTAATACTGTAAGCTGTGTATATGTGTTTCGATTTAGCTTAATGCAGAAAACAGAGAATAAGTTGGGGAAAGAAAACAGAATGAAAAATTAGTTTCTTAAAACCTTATTAATTTCCATATTCTTTAACATACAATAATGAAATTTTAAAGAAATCAAAAGAAGTTATCAATACCCACACAATTTCATCGTAACTTACTATTTCCTATTTGGTTTATAAATGCATTAAATAAATTGAAATGTATTTTTTATTATGTTTACAAGGGCAATATGGTCTTTCAATGAAAAATTAAGAATGAAATTCAGTTCTTACCAGACACCCCTAGGAAAGATAAAATATCTCAAAAATGGATTTAAAGGAATCTCCCGTAATTCAATTCCATTGACACACCTCAAAATGGAATTTGAGATTACAATTCCTTTGAATTCCATAAACAAAACACACCAAGGATGTCTCAACAACACAACAGTTGATCGGAAAAACAGAAAAGAAACAAGGCCTAATATAGAGACGAATGAAGGGTTATGTACAGAAAAGTCCCAAACTTTTTTCAAAAGTTTCAATAAAGTCCTAAAAGTTTTTTTTTGAACAGAAAAGTCCCAATATTTTGATTTTTTGCCTAAATTTACGAAAAAGTCCTTTTTTTATATTTGAACAGCAAATGATAGATTATATGATTTTTTTAAAAATATTGGGACTTTTTTGTTCAAAAAAAAAAACTTTTAGGACTTTATTGAAACTTTTGAAAAAAGTTTGGGACTTTTCTGTAGATAACCCATGAATGAAAAACAAAAACAATCATATGACTTTTCAAACGCATCTCTTGGTTTTTCTTTTTTTTGCTGCAAAAAATCAATACCTTGCGAAACTGAATTCAGTTTCGATAAAGGCGGTTGAATATAATGGTTCATGTTTCCATAATTTCTCCAAAAAACTGCTCATTTTGGGAAAAATATGTGAGTTGATGGATTTTTTATAAAGAATCGTTGTTATAAATTCCCAAAAAGCTGCTCATCTTTAGGGATTTGGAGAAATTATGGACACATGAACCATTATATACAACCCCCTTTATCGAAACTGAATTCAGTTTCGCAAGGTATTGGGTTTTTCAGCAAAAAAAAAAAAAAGTGCTCATTCTAGGTAAAGCTGTAAATATAACTCAAATTAAATCACTATAAATGCTAAAAAATACATGTTGAATCTATAAATTAATAACTAATAAAACAAAAAAAAATGATTTCCAAAAGTAAACACTAACTAGGGTTTCCAACAGGATCTGAAACAATTTGGGCTAAAGCTGGAACATGGACCGTAGATGGGCCATTAATGGTAAAGTCTCGGCTTGAATTGGACCGGATCCATTGACCAAAGGTGCTCCTCCTACTCCAAGAGCCCCAAGAACAACACTGCAAAGGGTAAAATCGTCAATTTTTGTGTAATATAAAATAAATATTATATTATGAAATGTAACCAACTTACCTTGATGCAATACCACTTTGATTAAGCTTTAATTGCCAAAAGCATCAACCTTCATATCGTGCACATTTAAAGCCTATACAAAATCTGAATGAGACTAAATGACCATTTTACCTTTACATAATTACATTTCATAATTTAATTATTTATTTATTTTTTATCAATTTTAACATAAATAACATCAGAGCTGGGAGGAAAAAAGAGGAAGGCTGTCAGTCCCCATCCACCATCAGTGGCAGTGGCAGATCTATAACATTATTATAGTAATAATAGGATTATATCATTATTAAAGTAATAATAATAGTCCGTATAACCAAACACACCAAGGATGTCTAAACAGCAGTTGATGGGAAAACAGAAACAAGATGAATGAAACACAAAAACAATTGTAAATGCATCTGCTTGGGATTTTTTTTTTTTTTTTGCTGAAAAACACCATAATACCTTATGAAACTGAATTCAGTTTCGATAAAAAGGGTTGAATATAATGAAAAATTACTCATTCTTGAAAATAATACGTGAGTTGGGGATTTTTTTTTAAGAATTGTTGTTAATTCCCAATTGAAAGGCAGAGAGAATGTTCCACAAAGATCAGTTTAAGTTACTTTCAAATAATTCCTCTTATAAAGTATACCACTTTACTCCCCTATAAAAAGACTCTGTTAAAAAGAGTTAGTTGTAGTTGTAAGGGGGAAAATGGTAAAATGATCAAAGAGAAAGAAACAATTACCAGTTTTCAAGTGATAACCTGATTAGAAACTCAGAAATGCAAACAACTCCCAATCATCATCATTTAGAAACAACTTCCAAGCATCACTACTCTGTTTCTCTTCTCCAATACAAAATACATTTGATGGAGTTGTTATGAACACATAAACTGGATCTGAAAGCAAAAATACTATGCCTATCTACATATGTATTTTCTTGTGATTTTGACCATAAAACCAAGATTATTTATCTAAATCTAAATCTAAAGCCTCAACATATTTAGCAGATGTATATTTTACCTACACCTTCACAGAATTATTATGTTTCCAAGATATCAATAGAAACCTCAAACGATCGATTATATCCTGTTTTTAATATCAAATTCATTATTTGAAAAAAAAAAAAAAAAAAAAAAAACTCTGAGAATTTTACAAAAGAATGTGTGCATATAAATTCATTATTGCAGTATATGCTGATACCAAGTTTGATACATGGGCAGTTGCATGATAAGCTAAAAACCCCAAAGTTTTTATTGATATTAAATACACCATCATAAATGACATGAAATTAAGTCACGTGACTGGTGTACATTATAGTTTTATAAGTAACTTCAATTCAATGAGAGAGCATATGTTCAAGCACATGGCTTGATACACAGACAATTACGAAGCTTCTCATCACATTTCCCGCTAGCAGAACCTTTCATTTTGCAAACATTATTACACTGAGGATCAGACACACAAGTTTCTCCATAGTCCGTTGTTGCGCAATCCTTTGCTTCTGTCAAAGTCATAAAAGTCTCATCTGCAACAATATATATATATATATATATATATATATATATATATATATATACTACCCTTTCTTAGATGCGAAATATGCACGTCTTTAAGTGAAGAAGATGAAAGGCGTTTGTTTAAAGGAAGGAGACCACACATGTTTCAACAATTGTCAAACTTAAAGATGTTTACATCTCAACTAGCTACCAGGCATAGATGATTCTATCGAATATCTCATTTAGTCTGTTAGTTACAATTCCAAAACCATCACTAATCATGTACTTTCCATAATTATAATTAAAATCAACATGTACAAGAAAATTCTTCATAGCTCAACATCAAACAAAAAAGCCCTAACATTACATAAACAAAAAGGGTAAAACAGGAATAAAGTAAAATGCCTGTAGCAAAAAGAGTAACCAGCAGTATCAACACAAACAAGCTTTTCCCCATTTTGATATACAAACCACACCCTGGCCCCCTTATATAGGAGACTCTATGGATCATTAATTATTGGTGATTTAGGCACGTTTTCATATTAGGTATTTGAAAATTTCAGATGATGGACATGTAATCCAACAAAAAAAAAATTTCATTCCAATCTAACATCACATGACCTATATTCTAGGTTCAAAACTTCAAACAACTATATAATTTCAGAAATTAAAAAAAAACACATAAAAACTGACTTCACAGTACTTTGGAGTCATAATTAACTATTTACAATCACATATTACATTATCACATATCAAATTTAAGAACATAATTTTTACAAACAATCATAAAGATATAAAGCATTAAAAAATGTAAGTAATAGAAAGTAGGGCTTCTAAAATTACCTTCAAAAGTTAGGCTAAAACCTAACTGCATTTCACAAATAACCAATTAATTACAATTACTTAATCAAATATAACACGTATCACAAAAATGCAAAGTAATACAGGGATTTCAAAATTATCAAACAAGAATTAGGTTAAAGTTTGATCGTACCTGATTTAGAAGGGGTTGGAGGTCGAGAACGAGATAGAGAGACGAAAGAGAGATGGAGAGAGACAACGAACAACGTGAATCGATCTTAGGGATGTTTAGTTGGAGATTAAAGTGAATCACCATTTTTTTTGTCTTGTCTGCATCGTTGCTATGTAAGGAGGCTGCAAGCGTTGAAAGCCGACAAATCCAACAAAATCGGCCTAAAGCCCAAAGTGCTCCCAAGAAGCGAAATAGTGTTACCCAAAATTCATTGAGGGCCTCTTGTCACGGGATGACTCTTTTAAATTAGTCAATACCGTGTGCCACTTAGTGCTTCTCCGACTAAGTCAGACTAACTCCGACAATCTAGATATACTAACGAACTTAGGAAGCAAGAGTTACGACAAGGGACACTTCAAGAAAGCTTCTATTATATAACTCAACTTCTTTACAAGGAAACTTCTCGATGGTTTGGGCAAATGAGCCCTTCTCCCTATTTATAGGAACCTTACACCTCCTCAAATGGAAATTTCTAGGTCCCGATCATTCTTGACTAATCTAGACTCTTACTATTATATACATGGATTTTTACAAGACTCTAGAATATGGTATACTTGTCTACGATGTTCTAGAAATCTCTAGGTTGTCCCGACATTATCCAAATCATTCTTGTATGATCTAGCGTGTTCTAGATCGTTCCAAAGTCTTTCGGGTCGTTCTAGCTTCGTCTAGTGCCTTCTTGATTATTCCGGATCGTTCTCCTTTGTCCCACGGACATCTATAATATTCTAGTATCTTCCAGGGTCCCGTAGAACATTCTTGATCTCTCCGGAGACTTCTCGAGTATACTTGATCGTTCCAGAGTTCTCTAGATGATCGTGGAATTTTCCAGAAACTCGGTCCGTGACACCCTCCCCCACTTAAACTCTTGACGTCCTCGTCAAGGCTTTTAACATGTTTCACTTGTCTTCTTACTTCCTCGCCTGTTGTGGGTCTTCTTGTAGCCTCACGATATATCGGAGAAATTCTTAAGGATAATCGTGACTCCGTCTTGCACTGATATGTGTCGACACCTCGAATTATGTGGTTTGGTTTCACATGCTTCCTGCTTTGATCACTAGTCGCTTGTGAATCATCTTCATTCTTCCAACTTAGGGTATTTTCCCGTATCTTCCCAACTTCCTTAAGGTCTTTGTTAAACTTCATCGATGACAGCGTTCGAGACCTTGTCTACTCCTCTCTATTGGTACGATGTGAATGATTTTACCTTTAGTAATACGCATCGTGTTATCGCTTTCAAATGACCATGGACGTACTCCGTCTAGGAATTCCATTCCTAATACCATGTTATAGTCGTCCATCGGTACGACTACTAGGTCAACGTTCCCTTCCCATTCCGCAATTTTGATGGGTACTCCCCGTGAAACTCCCAGGATAGGTTTGGAGGGAGAATTGACAACCTTCAACTGGCCTTCTTTTTTCAGGTAGTGGATTCCCAATCTCTTTGCTTCGTTTTCAGAAAGGAAGTTGTGAGTCGCACCTGAATCTATTAGCGCTTTGGTATTTCCTCCATTCAACTTAGCTTCGACTAGCATGAGACTTCCTACCTTAGAAACACTCCCTTTTGATTCCCTTGTCTCGTCTTTTGTCATAGAGTTCAGAAGTCGCATGGAACTCATGTGAGCTTCTTTTTCTTCTTCTTCTTCTTGCAACACCATTGCATAAAATATCTTTTTCTTCGGACAGTCTCGGATCAAGTGAGGACCATCACACAAGTAGCACTTGATCTCCTTCCATTCTTCCCTTCGGTTTCTTCCTTCGATTGCTTTTCCATTCGTATTCAAAGGTTGGGGTGTGTTTTGTTTTGGTTCCGGTTCTGACATAGTTTGTTCTCCCCCACTATTCTTCTTAACTGTGCTTTCTTTTCGAAATTCCATTAGATCTTCTGCCACGGCAATAACTTCGTCGACGTCTTTGACATTTCTCCTCTTGAGCTCGTTGTAGGCCCAAGATTGTAGTCCATCCATGAAATAGAAAGGTTTGTCCTTCTCCTGCATGTCTGGTAACTCTAGCATCAAGCTCGTGAACTCGACTATATAGTCTCGGATGGATCCAGTATGCTTTAGCCCACAAAGTTTCTTCATCGCTATGTCTTCAACATTATGTGGGCAGAATTGTCTCTTAAGTTGCCTCTTGAATTCTTCCCATGTGTCTATGGTATACAATCCTTTTTCAATATCACTGTGCTTCCTTCGCCACCATAGAGCTACACTCTCGCATAGATAAAGTACGGCTGTATCTACCTTCGTCTTGTCGTCCTTCACTTGACTAGCATTGAAGTAGCATTCCATCGACCAAAAGAATTCGTCAAGTTCTTTGGGATCGCGTTTACCTCCATACTTCAATGGTTTGGGTGCTTCTGTGTGCGACAACGTTCTCGCAATGGTCCCTCCGGCGATTGCTGCCTTGCACAAGTTTACTTCGGCTTGTAATGCGTCTACCTTCTCATGGAACTCATTCTGCAAGGTGTTGATAAGTCCAAGGACTTCTTCCTTGATGACAGCGATGGTCTCCTTCAATCCATCGCTCGTGTCACTTACCTCAGCAACGAATTGATCGACGGTATCCTTCCACTCAAGGATCTCACCGACGCTAATCTCCACCTTTGTAAGCTTGTTTTCTAAGCTTGCCAAAGGGTCAACGGATTGGTCCCTCCTCCTGGACTTCCTTCCTTTCTCTTCGACGACAGGGAGAATGTTAGCTACATCACTTCCTCCTTCCATTGCTACGATCTCTTGCTCGTACGAACTCTAGCTCTGATACCACTTGTCACGGGATGACTCTTTTAAACTAGTCAATACCGTGTGCCACTTAGTGCTTCTCCGACTAAGTCAGGCTAACTCCGACGATCTAGATGTACTAACGAACTTAGGAAGCAAGAGTTACGACAAGGGACACTTCAAGAAAGCTTCTATTATATAACTCAACTTCTTTACAAGGAAACTTCTCGATGGTTTGGGCAAATGAGCCCTTCTCCCTATTTATAGGAACCTTACACCTCCTCAAATGGAAATTTCTAGGTCCCGATCATTCTTGACTAATCTAGACTCTTCCTATTATATACATGGATTTTTACAAGACTCTAGAATATGATATACTTGTCTACGATGTTCTAGAAATCTCTAGGTCGTCCCGACATTATCCAAATCATTCTTGTATGATCTAGCGTGTTCTAGATCGTTCCAAAGTCTTTCGGGTCGTTCTAGCTTCGTCTAGTGCCTTCTTGATTATTCCGGATCGTTCTCCTTTGTGCCACGGACATCTATAATATTCTAGTATCTTCCAGGGTCCCGTAGAGCATTCTTGATCTCTCCGGAGACTTCTCGAGTATACTTGATCGTTCCAGAGTTCTCTAGATGATCGTGAAATTTTTCAGAAACTCGGTCCGTGACACTCTCCTCTTAAAAATAAAAAAAAATAATAAAATAATAAAAAACAAAATCCAATGTCTATTAGAATCCTATTAATTTGTAGTACTTAATATTTTTACTTGTATTAATCTGTTAGAATTGTTTCAAAAGTTTAAATTTTCAACTTTATAAATTTAAAGATAATATCAATAATTTATACAATTTTTTTTATTTTAATATAAGCATAGTTGTTTGATTATTAATGACAAAAAATCAGTTATTTTTTACAATGTCTATTAATAATTTGATTATATTACAAAAGTGTTGTAAAGTTGAAAAAGACTGAAAAATGAGCAACACAAAATGGTCGGTTGTCATACAACCCAAGCAAAACATAATATTTTGTCGGTAACATTTGTAAAATTTGGATGGTAGAAGAGCAGAAGCTTGTGAGAAAGGTCAGAGCAAACTTTAATTATACAGAGCTACGGAAGGTTTGAATACTAATCGGTTGTATATTATATTATCTTTTTCCAACGATGCACATCCAACTTATTTATTACTTTTTTATTCAAGTAATTTTTCATAAACTTTCTATAAAAGAGCATTTTTTTTATTAAAAGTGTAATTATCATTTTGATTGTTGGTCTTGCATCAAAATCAACATTTTTTACCATTTCGTTCAAACATACTCAATCTAGACAAACAATTGATCCAAAAAATACATTCATAATCAAAATCAACATTTTTTACCATTTCGTTCAAACATACTCAATCTAGACAAACAATTGATCCAAAAAATACATTCATATAAATTAAAAGAAAAAATACTGCAAAAACTTCTTTCTCTCTGTTTCTTGGGCTTCTTATTTGAAACTTTTAAATATGTTTATAATATTCAATTTTATGGTACTTTCCATTAAGTACAGATAAACATCGGAACAACAAGACAAAAGGTTTTACGAGTTCTGTCAATAATTGGAATTTCAATGCTTATCATTGGTTCGATTCGTGACACACATAAGCTTGACTGTTTATATTCTTATGTTTGTGGTTGTAGTGACATTCAGTTGTGGAATTACCCTTAATTACTAAATAAATACATAATATCTATTTATGTCCTATTTTAGTTAAATCTTATTAGAAAATATCATTTTATAAAATATTTAAAGTTACTCAATCTTATTTAATTTTTTCTTTCAGTTAACCTGTATAGGAAATCACTTATTATATATTATTTATGCTATTTTTAACCCTTGGACCATGTATTACACGGTTTTAACCTAATGTGTGTGTATATATAATAATAATAATAATAATAACTATCTTGAAATCAAAAACCAAAATCAACATATATGATAAAAACTAATCTTTACTGTTGTTAGGGGAAGGATCCTTAACTCATATTCAAGATCCTTAAATACTTTTGAAGCCTCAGGATCCATAAACATTTCCTGAAATTTTGACTATTACCATTAATATTTGTAACACTTGTAACGACTATATTTTCTTTATTTTTCTCACATGTGCAGAACGAGTCAACATAATACCCATTCTCAACGGAGAGTCATCTCAACCAGAAAAAAGACCCGGGATACCAAGTCAAATAACGTTCATATGCTGATTCTGGAGGATCCCAGAATTATTGGACTTCTTGTTATTAGCATTAGACTATAAATAACACATGTAACTATCACACTAGGGATATATTAAGCTCATCCACGATACTTGTACTTACATTTACACGTTCATCTCTATAAATCAACATTTTATATCAATAAAATCATCAAGACAAGTGATCATCATCACCTCCCAAGGTTTTATGTTGGAGATCCTATCAAGGATCAAGGGCTTACCTTGTAACTCACTTGTGTCACTTTGATTATCATTTCCTACTTGATTTACCATGAACATCACAGTCTCTCATACAATTTGGTTAGTAACTACTTAGTTGATTTTTGACCAAAACAATTTGGCGCCCACCATGGGGCCGTGGTGTTCAAAATCTTTCAGAAAATCATGTCTATACAACCAAACATATCTTCCTTATCTATTCCTCATATTTACTCTAAAAACCTTCCTCCACCCCTAGGGGGAGCTCCCAAGAAAGCCTCTGAGGCACTGAATAAAAACACATCTCTGGTCGCTACCCAAGGACTTTAGGATCCTCCTATGCTGATTTCCAATAATGAAATCTTCGCTATGATGAAAAGACTAGAACGACAAATCACTCAACAACAAAGAGGATAACAAGATAATACTAAGGAAGTGGAGAGAATGAGGGCAGAAATCCATAAGCCTCAAGAAGCAACACCCTCCATCTTGCAGCCCAAGATCCTGAACTTTGATAACACGGGATCCTCAGCGAATCGCCGTGAGATAGGATCCTCAATACCGACCTCTGTTCTCGCTTGGGGCGCAACTCCAAGAGAGCAAGCCCATATGATCCAGTATCCCAGCGAAACCTTCGTTACTCCCAATAACAAGGATCCTGGTAACTTCATCGATACTAATATCTTTACTACTAACTCTATGGACCTTAATATAGGTTTAAGCCTGATCATGGCTAAGGAGCTTCATCAATTAAGACAAATGATCTCAAGCGTGCCTAGAGTAGTTCAACCTATACCAGAAGTATCCCCCACAAGCCACAAGATCTCAAGATTCGTTCCTACAAACGCTGACACCGAGGTCCCAAAGCGCTTCCAAACGCCCAACATGAAGTCTTATAATGGGACCACAGATCCTGAGGAGCATGTCGCATAGTATAGGGAAATAATGGAGATCATTCCCATTCCCACACACTTGAAGGAAGCTTGCATGTGCAAGGGTTTTGGTTCGACCCTCACATGATCAGTCTTAAAATGGCTTCTTAACGTTCCTCCTTACTCTATTACTTCATTTGCTCATTTAGTTAATTTGTTTAACAATCAATTTTCTTGTAGCAGAACATTCAAAAAGATCACTAGTGATCTTTATTGAGTGGTCCAGGATCCTAAGGAATCCATTAGGACATTTGTGAACAGGTTTGGCAGGGAAGCTATGAGTATCCCCAACATTGAGATGGTGACTGCGATTGAAGCCTTTAAAATGGGCTTAAAAAAGGACTCTCCTTTCTACGAAGACCTTGTAATGACCCCATGAAAGAGAATGGATGAGGTCCAAAACAGATCATTAAGATTCATAAGGCTCGAAGAAGACAAGGAGATCCAAAAAAGGAGAAACCCGCCAAGCTCATACGATCACCCTAATAGGAAGGCCGACTCATTGACACAAAGATCCTACAAGTCGAAACCATATTCCAAACTTGGTCATCATAGGGTTAATGCCCTTTAAGATGAAGGAAAGGAAGAAGAACTTCCTAATATTACTGACTATTGCTTTTATGTGGATATTTCAGGTATAATATTTGCTATGAAGGATCTTGGTGACAAAGCAAGATGGCCAAGGAAGGGAGAAAAATCCACCACTTGGAAAGACAAATCCAAATGGTGTGCATACCATGAAGACTTTGGTCATATCACAAAAGATTGCATAAATCTTAGGAAGGAGATCAGCTACCTCTTAAGCAAAGGATACCTTAAAGAAATCCTTGAAAAAAGAAAGGAAAGATCCAAAGAGAAAGATCAGGATCCTCAGAAGATCCTCAATAATTTGGGATCCTCTCCTGATGGCGCTAAGGTAATCAATGTGATATGGAGGATCTGACATTTGTGGTACCTCTTATTCTGCGGCAAAAAGGCATGTCAGGGTGTCAAAAATAGAAAAAGAAGAAATGCCACAGAAGAATACGTCAATCAAAAATGAGAAGGAGATCACCTTCGACGAAGCAGATAGACAAGACATCCAGGATCCTCACCACGTCAGATTGGTGATCACTCTTTACATCGCCAACCATTTTGTCAGAAGGATCCTTGTCGACGGAGGATCCTCAGTCAACATTATACTCTTGGATGCGTTAAAATGAATGAACATCCCATAGTCCGAAGTAATCAAAATATCCTATCTACATTGAGGGGGTAAACTATATGCAACGTTTTTGTGTAATAGATACATTATCCTCTTATAATGTTATACTAGGTAGATCATGGATCCACGAAATGAAGGCGGTTCCACTACTACAAAATACCCTTTAATGACACGCATTGTGTGTCGCAAAACACACAGATAACACACAAATGTGTGTCAAGGAAGGCCCTGTCATAAAGAAAGATGATACGCTTTTGCGTGTCATAAATTTACGACGTGCATTGACGACGCACGTTTACGACAAACAATGCGTGTCAAGGAAGGCCATGTCATAAAGAAAGATGACACGCATTTGCGTGTCGTAAACCTTACGACACGTATTTACGACTCACATTGCGTATCATTAAAGCCCCTATCATAAATGAAGATGACACACATTTGTGTGTCATAAACTTCAACAACCATTTTCAATACACATTTACAATACACATTTACGAATAATAAGAAAACAATAATCACATTTAAACAATTCATTTCATACGATAAATGTATTAACATTTAAACTGAATCATGTTCAATAATCTCATTATACATAAATATAATCTCTCTAAATTTGACCTCAAAAGTATAATCAATAACTAATGGAACATTATAAGGGATTAAGATACATGAATCAACTTTCACCAAATCAAGAAGGACCATAACATCATCCTCAAACATGATCTGTGTGAAAACATGACCAAAATTGTCAACCATCATAAGAAAAACACAAATTATGAGAAAAAATGACAAAAAAACTTATACTTACCAAGTGTTGTCTTGCGTATTGATGTTAAACCGCTTAAGCACACATGAAACGTAATGTTACCTGCATCCACTTGCTCTAGTATAAAGAATGGAAATGACTTGTAACTAGAACAAAATTAGCAAAACCAAAATGACATATATACCCTTAAAACACACATGAAACGTAAATAAAAATAAAAATAGATGGGTACATACCTGTGGGTGGAGAAAAGTAAAGCGAGGGATGTAACTGTCTTTTCCGCACCTGATAATTTCTCCAAAAATGGTTCTTCCTCATTTTCCATGTTTACATATGCAATGTCACCTACCGGATGGAGGGAAAATTGGTCAATTAACATCCATCAATTAACGGTGTCAAATTCAGACTAAAAGCATCACTAATTTGCATTTTAGGCACTAAAAATTGAAATATTTAACCATATTTGTAAAAATCAATAAACTTAAGGGACTAAAAATGCCAATTGTCTAAAAATAGATGTAGTATAAGCTAAAAGACTTAATCCCATATATATGATCAAACTAGCAAAGAAACTGGGGCAAAATGGTTGTTTTGCAAGCACTTAACATCCATGTATTGACAGTGTCAAAGTCAGGGACTAAAGTTACAACGAAGCAACATTTCAGGGACCGGAAATTAAAAATCAAACACACACACACACATGGTAGAAAACTGTAATTTACCCAAATATACATGTATTAGAACTAAAAGACGTTACTAGCAAAGGCATGCTAAAACATAAACCCATGGGGGGACGAAATGGTCATTTTTGCATGCGATTTAACATCCATCTATTATTGGTGTCTAAGTCAAGGACTTTAGGTGTAAAGAAACTATGGTTTAAGGAACCAAAAGTTAAATATCAAAAACTGGACCATACCCGTAAAAATGAAGAAACCATAGGGATGAAAAGGCTCTGTACAAAATATACCACATCTTGCTAGTGAAATCAATGATGTATTAACAACTATTGACAACTCCATTGACAATTCAGGGGGAATCACAGAGGTTATTGTAAGAGTCGAAGTTTTTTGTAAGGTTTCGAAGGTTATTTTGTATTCAATAGTAATGTAATGTTATTACAAAGACATAGTTGTTTCGAAAATCTAATGTTTAGCCCTTTGTATTTTTTGTGTGCTTTCTAGTTTTTCCTATAAATAGGGAAGGATACATAAGATAGATAGAACTTTTGCTACTCTTCTGTCTAAAACTCTTTGTATAGAGAAATCATAATATGAGTTGAAACAAGATTATATTTACTCTCTGTGTTCTTAATTCATTCAATTATGATCTCGTTTCATTCCTCGATTAAATAACTACTACATTTGGTATCAGAGCAGGAATCATACTGCAATGATCTGATTTTCATCTTGTATCAATCATATTTTGAGTCTCGTCTTGGATTCAGAAGTTTCTGCACTTTTGATACTGAAAATCATCTCTGATCTTCAGTTGTGATTCGATTCTTGTCACACCCCGCTAAAGCGGAAGCACGAGGCGTGGCAATATAAAGGGTTTCATAGCAAAAGTTAAAAGACAACACCAACCATAGTATTAAAAATCATTACAAATTTACAATGGGTTTGAACAACTTTTAAAAGAAATTACAATGAAAATTGAAATACAACACATGTGAATGCTCCTAAAAGTGATGTGTCCCTAAGTGCCACTTACTCGATGATTCCTGAAAAAGCATGTAAAACGAGCGTCAACTATAAAAATAGTTGGTGAGTTCACAAGTTAAAAATAATATTGGTTTCATGAATCGAAATCAAAATTTTGATATAAGTTTCCATAGATAAAAATATATTGCTAAAATGAGTAAATAAGTTTGTATAAACAAAGTTCGTTGTCATCATGAGAAATAAAGTATGTTGCCCAAAAGAGATGCAACGTTCATATCCTCATGGGAAATAAAGTTTGTTACTAAAATGAGTAAACAAGTTTCATTGCTACACGGAGCAAACAAGTTTGTTACTATAAGGAGCAACCAAGTCCGTTGCTAAAACAAGTAAATAAGTATCTAGTAACAAAAGTTCGTTGTTATAATGAGATACAAAGTTTATTGCTATAATCAGTAATGAGTTTGTATGTGTATGAGCAAACAATGAGTTCCCAACCAAACCTATGACTGATGCCCTATCAAGATCTATGTTTATCGTTCCATAGATTATATGGTATCATGCACTCCAGCAATCGGGCGAGTGAGGAGTTGTCAATTCCTAATAACGCTATCCATAATGACCATTGGCTCAAAGAGTTAATGGTTGGAGTAAAGTATAAGGGAAGAGACTTAAGATGATAAGTTCTCATGTTTCGTGTTGCATAGACATACATAGCAGAATATAGCAAATTATAGCAAAATATAGCAATCGAGTTTGATACGAATCAATTTAAATACAACGAATAATAAATAGTTTTTCGGACATGCTTTTCCACCCCAAAACATAAAAACCGAAAATAGGGGAGTGCGTAAATACTCACAATATGCATTGAGATGATGCAAATGATGCCTTGAACTACGTTCCACTCGTACCACTACCGATTCCTACAATAATGGTATATGCTAGTGAGTCTCTAATCGAAATCTAACACCAGTATACTTACTACTACAATAGAATTATGCCAATAACATGTCAAAATTTAATATTTTTAAGTTACAAACATTTTTCTGAAATGGTGAAATTGTATAACTCATGTGATTAAGATAATTTTGGATATTATTTTTCATATTTTTGTAATATTAATTGAGGGTATTTCAATACATTTAAAGGTGTTTTAAACTCCTAAAAATCCAAAAATATTATCAAACAGTTTCCAAAATTCATCAAATTTTACATTTTTGTTCCAAATACAGTAGACGTCTTCCAGAAATTTTCCCTTGAATTTTTGATATGATTAACTATTTTCCCAATTTCTAAGCCTTCATAACAATATAAATTCGTGAAAAATAGTATCCAGATGATAAAAATTCCCAAACTTTTTATAATACTGCCATTGAACATACTTAAGCTGGGAAAAATAGAAAAATAGATTTCTAAACTGTTTAATCCAATTTTATGATTTTTGTGCATTATTATAATAAAAATTGAAATAAATAGAAAACAGTTTCCAAAATTGCCCAGACTTTTTTTAACACTGATATTAGATATATAGAAGCTGTGAAAAATATAAAAGATATTTTTAAATTATTTTTGCTATTTTTCTTTGTTTTATTCTCTTGAATAATCATTAATTGGTGAATAATTATCAAACAGTTAAATTAAATTACCAAATTTTTTGTAAACTTCATTTCCATTATACATAATCTGAGAAAAATACCAATGGTGATTTTTATATTCCGTAATCCAATTTTGTGGATATAAGTGTATTTAATCTTAGAAAATAGAAGAAAAATAGCATACTGAAAAGAAAAATCATACAAATTTTTATTTAGAGGTATAATATATTATAAGGTCTTCTGGTAAATTTTCATGAATTTTGGATGAGTATAACCATTTTTCCCATTATTAGTCCATTATAAATACAAAAATCAGGGAAAAATAGGTATGCATTATGAAAATTTTTGAAAATGGTATTATGAGTCTTCCACATACGGTAGGAGCTGCGAAAATTATTAGATAGACATTTCAAATTCCTTAAAGTGGTTTTATAATTTATTTGAATTAAATAAAAAGAAAGATCAAAACCATACCAACCAGTAACAAAAATCAATGAAACTTAATGAGATGTCATCATTTACTTTAGGGGTCATCCACGAATTTACCTAGGATTTATAGACCTCAGAAAGTATTTTAAATGATTTATGGCCTTGTTTTCTTGTAACAATTTTAATTAATCAAAGAAATGATAAGAACTCTTGAGATTTTCCAGATCTTCATACCATCTTACTGGCAATCTGCGGAAATTTTATTTCGAACAGAAAAGAATATATAGATTTTTTTTTGAATAAAATCATTTACATGCACTATTAACAATGTACTTTGATCATCAAGCTCTTTAACTTGATGTTCATCACATGCATCACAGTTTGAAGACCATGCATGGACATATTTTGTTCATAGTGATGTTTTTCAAGGAAAAACTTTAATGCATAAGGTAGATGAACCTCTAAAACTTGTAAAAATCCGTATTTTAGGGTTTGACATAGGTTTTGGTCCTTGGATTTCACCATTAAACAACATGCATGTTGTTTTTGGGTGAAACCCTACCACCATCATCATCAAACTTGACATTCATGGCTATGATCATGAATGTTCACGAAGAATGGTGTTGAAGAAGGAGAAGTGTAAGAAAAACCTTTAAAACTAGAGAGAAAAGTGAAGGAGATTGAAGGATTTTCGGGTTTACCTTTAAGAACACTCCTAGATGATGAACATTTCGAGTTTAAGGAGTGTTTTTGGGTCCTATTCTCTGGAAATTTCGTGGTTGATGGATAGAAGAAGAGAGAATAGAGAGAAAATGAAGTGGGGGTGTTGGAAAAATGAGAGAGAATGAGGGAGATGGAGTGTAGGAGAAAGGAAAATAATTTAATATGTTGGGATGGGAAGACAATTTTTGAAGGAGGAGAGAGGGGGAACGAAATTTATGAGGCATGATGCCCTCTCTCACTCTTTTGTTTAATAAAAATTTTAAATTTTATAAAGTATGCTTCTAATTTTATAAAATCTCATTTCTATAAAATGCACATTTATTGAATTTTGGTTATAAAAACCCTTGGTTTTTCACTTATAATACAAGGTTAAATGTTAATGACTTCAATTTTTATTTTCCTTAATTATATTTCCTTGAATTTAGTTATTTTAAATTGATCTTGTAAGGTTCATAAATATTTTAATTGAATTTTAGAGGTCAAATTTTATAAATTTAGGTTTTTAGGGCATTTAGGGTTTTTGAGAGTTTGTAAATCTTTGGATATCAAAATAAATAGAATCTTTGAAACTTCAAATTATCTTATGGTATTATAACTCCTTCATAGTTATAAATAATGTTTGTAATTCATTTTTACCGGTTTATTGGCATTCTATGTAGTGATTCCTAGATTCAAGCGAGATTGAGGAATCAAGTATAGTAGTCCTAGCTTTCAACTTTAACTTAAGTTCCTACGAGACTCGGACCTAATTTCTACTACTAGGTCAAATGCATGATGTGTGTATATGATTCATGAAAAAGGGTTCAAGTCAAGGAATTAGCCGAATATGGATAGGTGTTACAGTTAAAGTAACTATAGAAGTCACGTATCAATGTGAAATCTAAGTACACTATCCTTCAATCCTACTTGTTTGCAAGTTTCTAGTAGGTTATAACTTAGCTTCTAGTTACTAAGTCTAGTATGTGTTGTGCCTATATGTGCAACTAAGTTTAGTCAAATCTAGAACTGACTCGAATTTTGACGGTTGTCACAGTCTCCCCCGGTTGAAAGAATTTCGTCCCGAAATTCAATATTAGAACTAAGCTGAATACAATTGTATAATTGGAGAGATGGTGACTTGAAGAGCTCTTTGATTATTTTGGGTTAATTCCTCAAGGGAAGAGCCCAACTCTTTAGCTATAATCAAATTAATGTTTCCCTAATTCGAGTTTTACAGTCTAGATTGTGGGAAAATAGGATCATGGAAATCATGACCCAACCATGGTGACCTCGTTCATAAAGATTATCCTGTTAGATATTATGTAACTTAAAATAGCGCTATAATTTTTTGCTGAAGCACCAACTGCTTCTAGCGTTAAGTCCGCATTGATCCTTAAGCCGCGTTCTAAATCAACACTACATGTAAATTTTCCGCCTAATAACGAAGAGATTAGGAAAAATTTGTTCGCTTCCGGGTTGGCTACTAAATCTGGAAAAAGATATATTCCGAAATACGAAGGGGTAGCACGAATGAAAGAGAAGCGATCGACGGTAAGTTCCTAATGATACGTATTAAGGGTAGGCAACGAAGTTTTGGTACATCTCGAATGTAAAGGCTATTTAACTCCCATCTACAAAAGAAATTACGAAACGGTCGAGGATTTCCGAAGCTATAATTTCTACTACGGGTACTCTCACTATAATAGAACCATGATTGAAGAATATTGTTAGAGAATCGTTGTTTCTAATGAAGGCGGTGAAACTTTATGATATTTTAAATCACATTATTTAGGTAGCATTTTGAGCGTTTAAAATGATAAGTAATCTCACTGCTATCAAAATGTGTGTTTAGAAATGATAATTAATCTCACTATTATCAAAATGTGTAATAATTCCAAGATAATGAAGATACATGTATGGCGATCCAACGAAGTAGTAAAATAATATAAAGATTAATTAAGGTTAAAGGTTTAAGTCGTCATTAAAGGAATTTCTATAGAAATATTTGTATTAAATTTTTGAGAAATTGTCCAATTGTCTAAGTCAGGATAAATTCAAGTTTACGAGGAGTCAGAATACTTATGAAAACAAGTTTGAGAGTTTAGGAACTCACTGAAAGTTGCAAGGTAAAATATTATTTTAAGAAAGGTGTAAAAATGTCAATCTTTGAAAATAGTGCCTAAAATGCAAAAGGTGTTCAAGTCACGGAATTAGCCGAATATGGATAGGTGTTACAGTTAAAGTAACTATAGAAGTCTCGTATCAATGTGAAATCTAAGTACACTATCCTTCAATCCTACTTGTTTCCAAGTTTCTAGTAGGTTATAACTTAGCTTCTACTTACTAAGTCTAGTATGTGTTGTGCCTATATGTGCAACTAAGTTTAGTCAAATCTAGAACTGACTCGAATTTTGACGGTTGTCACAATTCTGCAACTAGTTTGTTTAATTGAGTGTTCTGCTTGTTTTTTCTGATCAATTCATCCATAAATTCTCAAATTCCTGAAGTTTTTCTGGAAAATTCGACCTTACATCAATGGCGAATTTCAATATGAACACGATGACGTCTTTTTCTCATCTGCTAGGATCTTCAACAAAGATTCCTATGCTTATTCCAGAGTATTATGATCAATGGGCTGATCGCATGGAAGACTACTTGAATGGACTTGATGAGGAGCTTTGGAATTGTATTTCTGGAAATGTTCTTCCTCCAACAAATGTTCAAGCTATTGGTTCATCTTCTTCAACTCAAAGTGTTAGTGAACAATCTGCAAGATTGAAGAACAATGAGAAGAGGTGTATGAGAGAGGTTCGTGGTGCTCTTCCTCCTGTTGTTTACAACTATGTTCGAGGTTGTAAATCTGTTAAAGACATCTGGAATACTCTCAAGGAGAAATTTCAAGGGAGTGAAAAGACGAAGATCAATTCTATGAAACATTATTTAGTTGAGTTGAAAGAGTTCAAACAAAAGGAAGGTGAATCAATTGAAGGTTATTATGATCGTTTGAATGAACTCATTTACAAATGCAATCGATATGGAATAACTTGATCAACCATGGATTTCAATCTCACATTCATCATGGGGATGCGTAAAGAATGGAGGAATGTTAGTCTGATGGTGAAAACTTAACAAAGTTTCGATACTTCAACTCTAAATGATTTGTACAACTTGTTGAAAACTCATGAAGGAGAAGTAAATGAAATGGCTGAAGAATCAAAGATAAGCTTGGGAGGGTCACTTGCGTTAGTCTCGAAAGTATATGAGAAAGAAGCTACTGAAAAAGAGAGTTCTGATAATGAAGGCTTGATCGTTAACTCAGATGATGAAGCCATTGCTTTTTACTCCAACAACAAAGTGAAGAAATTTTACAAAGAGCCATTTGGTTTGAAAGTAAGGTCTGGTGAGGCGAAAGTGAGTTTTGCTGGAAAAGTGAATGAGGAGAAGAAGTTCGAAAAGAAAGAATCAAAGTCTGAAGATTCGAAAGTTGAAAAGAAGCTCAAAGGTGATTCTGGTGTCGACTGTCACTATTGTCATGGCGCAAATCACATGGCAAGTGACTGTATGCTTCGAAAGAAAGAGGAAAAGAAGAATAAGATCAAAGATGAAGCGTATTATGTCGAACGTCTGGAAGAGGTGAGAGCAAAAGCGAAAGGTCTGTAATTGGTGGCGAGAGGAGAAGGGGATGAAGAAGGGACTTATCAAATCTGGTCGTCAGGATCAGATGATGAAGAAATGCGTAATCCTACGCATGGGACAATGTATGCGAAGTTTGAGGAGGAAGATGAAGAGAATGTAGCTGGTCGTTGTTTTATGACGAAAAATGGAGACAAATCACCAATGACCACGAAGGTACGTTCTATACTTCAATCTTTTAATATTCCTTTGAATGCTTATGATTCTGAATTAACTGCTTTTGATGATAATATTGCTTATTTTGATAATTTGGTTATCTCTGCTAGCAATGAGGCTAAGAAATCTAGTACACAGTTACTAGAGCACAAAAGCAGCTGGATTCGAAGAAAATGAGAGGATAATATCTATAGTTACAAATAACTAATCTCATGTGTGATAGGGACAATTTGAATAATCCAGTTCGCATGTTGTTAGCACAAAGAAACATTTATTGTAATTCAACTAAGAGACTATATGCAAAGTTAACTGCTTTACATCACTCTTCTGATATAAGTAAAGAACAACATAGGAAGTTATTACATTTTCTAGCTTTTGAAAGAGAGAAGGTTGATTGCATTTCCTATGATTGTGAGAGGACCATAGCTGAATTTGATAGAGTTCCTGATAATAGGTTTGCATATGGAATTGTGAAAATAGATGAATATCTTGATGCAAATGAGTTAGTTGACATTGTGAATGAAACTTTGACCAAAAATGAACAAATCGAGATTTTGAAAAGAACCGAGAATTCGACATCTGACTCTCAATCAAATTTTGCTGATATCGAAGATAATTCTGATAATCTTAGAAAATTAGTGAAATTGAGGAAGAGGAATTTGTCAATTGTTCTCGATTGTCTGTCATTAATGTTACATCTAAGTCAAAAGGCAAAGGAAAGTGTAATGATTCATTGGTTAAGGTTGAAACTGACAAAACCTTAACTTTGAAAGTTTGTGATTTTGATCATGTGAGTGTCAGGGATAGTCAGACTGATAGTAGTGATGATGAGGACGATAATGAGGTTTCGAACAATACAATCATGACAAATGATGTTTCGAAGGAAACATAAATTCCACGGGTTGTTGTTGATCAGGTGTATGGAGAAATAGAAAAATTCGACAATGTGATGAAAGAAAAAGGTGCTCATTATCTTGAAACGAATTCAGTTGTGTATCCTAACTTCAAATGCACAGATGATGTCATTTTTCCCAATCAAGTGTTTGTAACAGCTGGGAATGTTGATAACATCAAACCTGAATTTAACAAATTAGTTGAAGAAGATAACAAGCACACATCAAGTGAAGGATTCTTTTCTAATCAAAGTACTGTCGAAAACAATCTCACCAATAACTCAACTACTTTTCAAAGACAAAAACCACAATGAAAATGGGTTGAAAAACAAGAAATTTCAAAAGAAGTCTCAAAACAAGTTGTTGTTGAAACAGATCCAATTGTCAAAATAAATTCACAAGGTTTTAAAGATCAAATTGACAAATTTTCGAAAGAAAATGGGATTTCAAATAGACAAGCACGGAAGAAATTTTTTTGGCAAGTTGTTGAGTCTCGAAAGAAACAAAATGATTTGACAAAGAAAAAGTCGGAAAAGAAAAAGTTTGAAAAGAAAACATCAACATCAGTTAAGACTTAGTTTTCAACAAGTTCAGACGATAAGAAAAATCCCGCTCAATCAAAAATGTCTTTGTCTCAATCAACTATACAAACTACTTTTTCAAAATCAAAACCTCCAGAAACTAAATCTTTGTCTCAAACTCAAACGACTAATACAAAGAAGTTTCCAACTCGTCAATCAGTAAGGAATTTTAGTTCACATAATCAACAAAGGTTTTCTCAAAATCAATTTTCAAAAAATCAACAAAGGTTTTCTTAAAATCAATTTTCAAAACAAAATCATTTCTCACATCCTTCAAAGAATTTTCAAAATCGATTTTCTTCTCGACCCAATGTTGAAATACATGTAACAAATCGAAAGTTTGATAATATTCGTTCTAAACCAAGTGTCAAGTTAACCCCACAACAACCAACTTTTCTAAACCCTTCCACGAAACAAACTTTCAAGGTTTCGTATATCAAGGGTCATTCAAATGTGAAAAACATGGATCATTGGCTTGAAGGCAAAGGGAAATCCTACCAATCCGGAAAATTCTCTCAACAACAAATTAAGGATGCCTATGAGAAGTATTTGAATGAATCTTCAGGTGGAAGTTCATCTTCGAAAGAATCAAATCCTTCTGTAAGAGCGTGGCGTTCAATTTCGAAAGTAGAACAAACTGAGAAGCAAAGGGCAAAAGTCAGTGATAGTCCTAAACTTTCGAAACATTATGTTTCTGTGCCTTTGACCCATGATGTAGACTTAATTGATAGTCTCAAAACAAAAGTTCGTAATTGGGTTTTAGATTCTTCATTTCATTCTTTTTTTCAAACTAATCACCAAGGACCCAAACAGCCTTGGGTACCTAAATTCTTCCATTAATTGCAGGTTATGAGTGACGAGTAATATGAAGAAAAGTGGTACATTGATAGTGGTTGCTCTCATCACATAACTGGGAAGAAGGAGAACTTACATGATTATAGAAGTTTAGAGAATGCAGGCGTAGTAAAGTTTGGAAACAATCACAAATGTCAAGTGAAAGGATATGGTAAAGTAACGAATGGGAAATTTACAGTCAACCGCGTTGGATATGTCGAAGGTCTTCAACATAACTTGATAAGTGTTTCGCAACTTGTTGTGGGCACTGGAAATCAAGTGGTGTTTAACGAAGAAGGAAGCATTATTTCGAATGTCAACACGAAAGAAGGTTTACTCAAATCCAAACGACATGGTGACATGTTCAATCTCGACATCAAACCAATAGTTGGAATTCCCTCGGTGTGTTTACTTTCGAAAGCTTCATCAGATGTTAGCTGGCTCTGGCATCGACGTCTTTCACATTTGAACTTTCAAAATCTTAACAAATTGGTGGTAAATGATCTTGTTCGAGGACTACCTGTATTAAAATTTGATAACGATACATTATGTGCAGCTTGCGAACAAGGGAAACAACATCGACAAGGATATTCAATTGTCAATGATTCGAAAATTGTCGAACCATTAGAACTTCTTCATATTGATCTTTGTGGACCATCGACTGTTGAAACTCTCAACAAGAAACGATACATTTTAGTCATTGTTGATGATATTTCTCGATTCACTTGGGTTTATTTTCTCAGGTTAAAATCTGAAGTTGCTCAAGTAATGATTGATTTTATCAAGAAAATTGAAACAAGTTTGAAGAAGAAAGTTCGAAAGATCAAGAGTGACAATGGCTCAGAATTTAAGAAAAATGTTCTTGATTCATTTTTAACTGAAAAAGGAATTTCACATAATTTTTCTTCACCTTACACACCTCAGCAGAATGGTGTTGTTGAAAGGAGAGATCGTTCTCTTTGCGAACCCGCAAGAACGATGCTCACATATGCGAATCTTCCTCAATATCTTTGGGCTGAAGCAGTTTCTACTGCATGTTTTACACAAAATAGATCGTTTATTCATCGAAGATTCAATATTACTCCTTATGAAATTATCAATAACCGAAAACCTAATGTCAAATTCTTTCATGTTTTTGGTTGCAGGTGTTTTATCATGAATCTCAAGGATAATCTTTTGAAATTTCAGTCCAAAGCTGATGAAGGAATATTTTTGGGTTATTCACATAATTCGGTTGCATATCGAGTATTGAATAAACGAACTTGGAAAATTGAAGAAACATTCAATCTAACTTTTGATGATTATTATATCAAACAAGTTGAAAAGTGTTTTGAACAAAATCCAATTATTAATGAATCAAAAGATGAATCTGAAAGTGTTAATTCGTCTGATTTTGATTATGATTTAATTTTTGGTGTTCCAGATAGGGCTGCTGATGATGAAGTAAATGTTGAGGATAATGTAAGGTCCTGATTACAGGATCAAACCAGTGATCAAAACAAACAATAACAGAAATGAGTAGAAGAAGCAGATAATCAAGTAATGCACACGTTCATTCACTAAAAACGTCAAGTACACCTTGAAGAATCACACACACTGACCGTAAACTGTTGTGTTACGTCCACCACTGACAGATACTGACACAAACTATATATAGGAAAGACTAGCCGTAAACAGGTTTACGACCGTAAACCTGTTTACGGCCGTAAACACCTACCCAACCGTAAACACAAAACAATCAGCTACAAAACACCTCTAACATGACCAATACCCTACCAAGACATATACAAATAACTGCCTAGCCCAAACAACAAATCTATGACCTATCAATCTCCCCCTTGGTTTGAGGCTAGCATCAGCTCGGTCTTCTGTTATCATGGGTTCTCGAACAGCCTCACATCCGTTCTTTCAATAGCTCCCATTCAAAGCTTGTTGGCAATGATCTTTGCAACCATTCCTGTGTATTCTTTAGCAGCTGACTCCAAGATGTCTGATTTGCAAATGATTTGATGACTTGCCAAGGTGTGAATGTCTCTCTCCCTGAACCTTAGAAGATCCTTAGCTTCAGCAAGTCGAAGAACAGTGTCACTATCGGAGAACTTGATAACTACAGTGGCTGTGACCTCATCAAAGGCCCAGAATTCCATTCGATCCAGATATCCATCTTGAAAATGTTGAGGAATTGGGATTTCTTTTGTTTGTTTAGTAGCAGGACACAACACTATCTTCATTGGCTCGTTGGTTCGAGGATCTAGCACATCCTTGTCTTTTCTAACTAGAGATTCCTCAGTCTTCATCCCAGAAAAATTCTCTTTCACTTGTTTCTCTAGAAAGAGTTTGAAGTTAGAAGCCTGAGGATCCTTGGAGGGATTGTGGAATGGAGCATTTGAAAGCTCTATAAGATCGATTTTTGTCCAGGAACAAAAATCTTGTGCATTTTTGTAGTATTCAGGAGTGCCAAATTTCCTTTTTACCAACCACATATTTAAATCAACATGATATCCCCACATCCTAATTCCCGATCGATTTCCAAACTCATCACCAAACTTTCGTTTTTTAAGATCAGTCACTGTGAGCTGAGGTTGGTCTCCACTACGGTTCTCATCAGATCTCCTCATGAAGAGTAATCCTTGTTTCTTGTTAACAATGACTTATCTCTTACCGTGCTTGATAGTGATTCGACGATTGGCATTGACAGGCTCAGATTCGCATCGATCGACAATTCGTGTGGTTCTGGGAGGTGGAGGATCCACATGATTGTCATTTAGAGGAGGCTGGACAGGGGCGCTAGAAAGACCTTCAGTTGCTTCTGATGGAACGACAAATGTCTTGAACTTGTCACCAAATTCTTCATAAAGCTTATTTTTCAAGTCGTAGTAGCATGCAGTCAAGGCTCCAAGGTGATTTTGGAGATAAGATATTTGCTTTGATTTGGCCCTGTTGTCAGCTTCAACATTTGAAAGACGAAGATCAAGATTACCTATCATCACATCTTTTTCGATGATTGTCTGTTTCAACACACCAATCTCAACCCTGAGCTCTGTGTTGTAAGGCTCAACTCCCCCAGATCTACCTTCCTCAATAGATATGCCTTTTCCGCAAGGAGGAAGGCCAGTTTATTCTTGAGCTGCCAGGGCCTGTGCAAGTCTCTTAGAAGCAATGTCATGAGCAGGCCTTGGAGGAGAGGAACCTCCAGGAGCTGAAGGACTTCCTGCTTCAAAGGTAGTTCTTGGTCCTTCATGATCGGGAGCAGTTGAAGCGGTTGGAGTAGTAGCTGATGTTGTGATTGTTGGCTGAATGGGTGAAGTCTGTTCCTGAATAAGTACCCCTGGTCTTGGATCATGTCTTTTTCGCTTTAATGGAGGCTGGGAGGTATGTGTCACAGGCGGATCACTAACAAGTGGCGTGGAGGTTGGAACATCAACATTTAGGGGAGGACTCCTTAATGTTGCATCCGTATCCTTTGGAGAACTGCCCACCTATACAGAGGAAGGATGCGTAGCTTCTTGAACATCATCTACATCCCGTGTCTCCGTTGTCGGATGAGCAACATCATGGACACCGTAAACGAAAGTGTCAAAGTCCTCATTTGTGGGGCAAAAGTCATTCGCAAGCCCAAAATTCATTTCCAAATCATCAAATCTTTCCAAATTTCCTCCAAAAATTGAAGCATCATCTTCAAATACCTCTTCTTCACCACCATCATCACCAGTGTTTATACTCTCATGAAAGTCACTCTGCACTTCCACATTGACCATAATATCATGTTCCTCTGCTACAATTGCAACAGGAGGAGCTCTCTCAGCTTCATGGTCAGAGGCAGTTATCACATCATCTTCTTATTCCAAATGAGCAGAGGACTCTTCAGACTCAATTGAATCACTTAGCTCTGCAAATGCTCTAAGCTTCACCAAGGGATATTTTCCTTGAAACAGGACTTTACCCCTACGGTTTTGTTTGATTAAGCCAACAGTGTTTGATCCAAGAGATTTCATATCAAGTGTTTCTCCTGCTTTCTCAATCTCTGGATATTGCTCATTGATGATCATTTTAAGGAGCCTTGGATACATGAAGAATTTGTCTCTTTTCTTTCCTTCAAGGTTCTTGACAAGTTCGTCCAAGATGAACTTGGAGAAGTTGAAGTCAAGCCCTGCAGCCAAAGCAGTGATTGCGCCTGTATTCCGTAGAGAGATTTCGTCTGCCTCAGATTTCCTTCCTGAGATGCAGCTCACAAAGACATGAGCTAGAAACCTCTAGTATGGGGGTAGCAGCTTCTTGAAAGTAGGAGGAAAATCTCCTTCATATCCCATTTTTCCAAGAAGTTCTTGAGCTTGATCCATTCCAATCTGAGAGGGGAAGCCTGGTTGATCTTCAATTCTTAGCACCTCCCAGATGATATGCTCAGTTGCTATGACTTTGCATCCCTTGACAGTATCTTCAACGGACTTTAAACCATCATCCCCCTTTTTCACCATTGCAGACATCTAAAATTCTTGAATCAAACTTTGATAAATTACTGGATTAAAAGTCAGGGCAGTAGCTAAGCAGCATTTCCTCAATCCATGGATCATAGACTTAAATTCACCATGAGCTGCTAGAGGGTCAACCAGAAAGATCGCCAAATTGTGACTTTCAGCAAATTTGAGTCCAGCCATTTGATCTGCACTTAATCAAGTCAAGTAAGAAAACAATTTAATTAATCATTAAAGGCTAAGGTTTTACTCATGTAACAATTTAATTAGGCTTTAATAG
The DNA here is from genome assembly GCF_052849685.1 of Lactuca virosa. Lineage (NCBI taxonomy): Eukaryota > Viridiplantae > Streptophyta > Magnoliopsida > Asterales > Asteraceae > Lactuca > Lactuca virosa. Next base: position 91,584,181 of record NC_136434.1, read on the forward strand.
TGATTGAGTGAAAAAAAAAATTTAAATGCCCAAAAATTGAAGTGTACGGCCGTAAACGGGGTACGGTCGTAAACGGGGCACAACCGTAAACGGGGTATAACCGTAAACGCGACACAGCCGCAAACAGGGTACAATCGTAAACAGGGTGTACGGCCGTAAACAGGGTACAACCGTAAACCCTTCAATGGCCGTAAACCATTCGATGGCCGTAAACGCCGACAAAAACAAATTCATTGATTAATCCTTCGATTCACGGTCGATTTGTTGTTAAAATGGCATTTTGGTGGCCGGAATATGCATACCTACAAGATTAAACAGTCGATTTCGAGTTAAAACACAAATGGGGATGGACCGATGAGAGGATTTGAGAGTAAGTTTACGGCTGGAGCAATGAAAAGTGAGCAGAAAAGGTTTACAGGCGGATACAATGGGTTTTATACCTGGACCCAAAACCCGGTTCATTTTCCATGGGCTGCAACCCAAAAAGCTTTAAAAAAATGAAGTCCAATACCCAAAAAAAATTAAAAATAATGCATTTTGAGGACTAAAATAAAAGAAAGAAAAAAAATAAAAAAAATAAAAAAAATAAAAATAAATCAATGAATTATAAAAAATTAAACTAAGTAAAAAAAAATTTTAATTTTTTTTAAATTTTATCAAAAATAAAAAAAAACATAAAAATAAAATTTGAGATTAAAAAGAATTAACACTAATTTCACCTAAACTAATTGTAATAACAGTTTTTTTTTATAAAATTGGGATCAATGTTTTTAGATAGTCCAAACATGTTTTTCGGTACCTCTACCTTCATGTCTAGATCTGGTCGATCGCCAGTATTGTGGTCCACTTATACACGAAAGATCGTGACAAAATTTTCTTGACATACAATTAATGACAAGGCATTATGACCTTACGTTTCTAGATAAAATTCCTAAGGACCATTCATCTAACGACGAGTAAGGATATTGTTGTCCACCTAAATTGAGTAGCGAGATCTACAGACAACCTTGTGATTGTTCAATTTTTTTTAAATGTACTAGAACATGTTTCCCGCTTCCTGACATACCCCAATAATCAGGAACTTCCAAAGTACTCCTTACTTTAGGTGAGCAGACAATTATTATGGGAGAAGTCAGATTTAGAATGCATATGCTATACACCCAGGTCGGATCTCTTCCAATCTCGCAGAGGGTGAAACATATGACTAACCAGATTTAGAGGGATTGAGAAGTAGAATGATGCATATGCTGTGTACCAGGTCGGATGTATTTCAATCACGCAAAGGAGACAGCATATGGCTAACAGATAGAAATAATTGCATAGATAGAAGATGCAGAGAAATAGAATTGCATATGTTGCAGTCCAGGTCGGATGTATTTCAATCACACAGAGGAAGCAACATATGACTAACAGAAAGAAAGCAAGAAAATAATTTCCTACAGACCTACTTTATCGGAATTCCCCAGTCGCCCCATCAATACCGGAATTAAGGACAGAGTCCGTACATCGAGGAAGAGTTAAACCACGGTTCTAGATACAAATTACTTTAGTGTGACCGGTGGATTATCATGTATATCTCCCTGCTCAATCTACCCAAGCGTCGTATTGTCAGGCTAAATGGAACTATTTAAGTTAAGATTTGTCAAATCTCTAGATTCCTTAAGTTCATCTATACCTAGTCAAGTCCATTTAAATCTTTCGTGCCTACCAGCACATCGAACACAGAGCCTAGTCAATTCAACTTTGGTACATTACACAGATTCAAATTGCCTGTTATCACTAGAATATATCACTTCCCAACACAACACTTACAGAAAAACAATTGTTTTTGGATTTTTTTAATTTTTGTTTGGTTTTTGTTTAATTTCTCGCCCTAAATTTGTGCATGGGTGAGAATGAAAAATTAAATGCGCAAATTTAAACTAACCTAAAACAAAAAAATTAGTCCTCAAAGCGAATCATCTTTAAAAATCCCACAAGCACATCGAATCGAGCTTTGTTAAACGGTTTTGTGAACAGGTCCGCCACATTATTAGTAGTGGGAACCTGTTCCATCCGAATGAGCGAACGCTCATAACAATCTCTGATAAAATGCACTTTGATATCGATGTGCTTGGTTTTCGAGTGTTGGACATGATTTTTAGCAATTTGAATTGCAGCCTCATTATCGCAAAAAATAGGGGTTTCTAGAAAATTCAAACCATAATCCATAAGCTGATGTTGTATCCAGATAACTTGAGAACAACAAGCAGAAGTGGCTACGTATTCCGCTTCTGCTGTTGAGGTTGAGACTGTATGCTGTTTCTTGCACTGCCATGACACTAGCCGATCACCAAGAAATTGACATCCTCTAGACGTTGATTTCCTGTCAATCTCACAGCCTACGTAATTACTGTCAACAAAAGCATATAAATCAAATTCAGAATTTTTCGGATACCAAAGACCCAATTTTGGGCTTCCTTTGAGATACCGAAAAATTCTTTTGATAGCAATAAGATGTGAAAGTTTAGGATTAGCCTGGTATCGTACGCATTGACAAACTGCAAACATGATGTATGGCCTGCTTGCAGTTAGATACATCAGTGATCCGATCATCGATCGGTAGTCAGTCTGATCTACAGATTCGCCTTCAATATCTGGAGTCAACATAGGTCTCTCGGCCATTGGCGTCAGTGCAGGTTTTGCTTCTCGAAACCCGAACTTCTCTAGCATATCTTCAACATACTTGGCTTGATGTATCAGGATTCCGGTTGAGTTTAGTTTGACATGAAGCCCCAGAAACATGGTCATTTCTCCGAGAGAACTCATCTCGAACCTCTTCTTCATAACGCTTTCGAACTCTTTGCACAGCTGTGGACATGTGGACCCGAAAATGATGTCATCAACATAGATCTGAACCAGAATTTGATCGGCACCAACATGCTTGATGAATAGGGTTTGATCAATTGTTCCCCGTGAATAGTCGTGCTTGAGCAAGTGCTTTTTAAGAGTTGCATACCACGCTCTTGGAGCTTGATGTAACCCGTATAAATCCTTGTCCAACTTGTAGACGTGATTCGGAAAATTCGAATTGATAAACCTAGGAGGTTGATCAACATAGATTTCTTCCTTCACAGCGCCATACAGGAAGGCAGTCTTGACATCCATCTGGTAAACCATGAAATTCATGTAGGAAGCGTACGAAAGGAAGATGCGAATGGCCTCCAAGCGAGCTACCAGAGCATAAACTTCGGTGTAGTCAAGACCCTCAATTTGGCGAAATCCACGTACAACCAATCGAGCCTTATTCCGCACAATAACCCCTAAATCATCTTGCTTGTTCCGATAGACCCAACGCGTATCGAGTGACTTCTTGCCCTTAGGTAATTCAACCAGCTTCCAGACCCCAATCTTTTCAAATTGATTCAATTCCTCATGCATAGCATCCACCTAGCTGGGCTCATTCAAAGCCATTTGAACATTCTTTGGCTCCATTTGAGATATGAAGCAAGAATAGAGACATGTATTTACATCTCTACTCTGACTCCTCGTTTGAACACCGTCGCCCAGCTAACCAATGACGTTTTCGATTGGGTGATCGCGTTGAATTATGGAAGGTATCTCCTGGATGATGTCATTGAGCGTTACGGGAAGGTTGTGAATATTAACAAATCCATCTTCTGCTGAATGAACCACCTCGAACGAACTAGAATCGTGAGAGGGGCTTGCCACAAACTCGTTAGCGATTAGTTCAGGAAAGAGCAGTTCCATAAATGTTTTAGTAGAAGCGGAAGCATATTTGGACATGAACTCTCTTTCATCAGGTGTAAGAGGAGTAGCATCAGCATCTGGAATATTTTGTTGACATGGAGATTCTGAAGAAACACTTGGAACAAGTTCATCCACTGGAGGAGTCGTAGAGGACACCACCGACGGTCTGTAAACAACTTCTTCGTCTTCATCTTCAATCACAGTCTTCGAACCAGAACTGGAACCAGATAAATCATTTGAAAACCCATTGAATGATTTGAAAAGAGATGTGTAGTCAAATAACCAATCTGGACCGACTCTAGCATCCGTCTTGTTCTCCTCCAACCAGCGCACGTCGAAGGATTCTACGATTTGCTTTGGCTTCTTATTGTAGACCCTATACGCCGTGCGAGCAGCATACCCCACAAAGTAACAATCATCGGCTTTGGCATTGAATTTGGGGTTGGATTCCAGATAAAGGAGGGTGCAAGGACAGCCAAAAATATGGAAATGACTGACAAATGGCTTGTGACCGTACAGAATTTCGTATGGAGTCTTCATCTGAGCTTTGATGATCAGGACACGATTTTGGACATAGCACGCCGTGTTGATCGCCTCCGCCCAAAAGAAAATCGGAAGTTTGGAGTCACATAACATCGTTCTTGCAGCGTCTTTTAACATTCGATTTCGCCGCTCAGCAACACCATTTTGTTGCGGTGTGTGAGCAACACTATATTGACGCACAATCCCTTTTTCCGCACAAAAATAATCAAGGACAACATTCTTGAATTCCGTCCCGTTATCAGTTCTGAGCGCCTTTACCTGGTGGTTGGTCTGGTTTTCAATCATCACAATAAACTTCTTAATCAAGTCATCGACTCCAGTTTTGTTGGACAGGAAAAAAACCCACGTGAATCGCGAGAAATCATCGATCACAACCAGACAATATGAATTTCTGTTGATGCTGAGGACGTTGACCGGACCAAATAAGTCCATATGTAACAATTGCAGCACTTGGTTGATTGAATTAACCTGTTTTTGGCAAATGTGGTTTTTTATGATGTTTTCCTTGAGCGCAAGCCACACATTTTTCAAACGTGATGAAGTCTTTGTCAGGAAGCCCGCACACTAGATCATTCTTTGCAAGTCGATTCAAGTTCTTTGCATTAGCATGACCGAGCCAACGGTGCCACAACATAGCATTGTGCTCGGAAACGTTTGAGAAGAGGCAAGTTACTTGTTCAGGAAGATTTTTGTTCATGTTAATGATATATGCAGTGCCATCCCGTTTTGATTTTACAAGAATCCATTCATCTAGAATGACAATGCCTGGCTTCAAAATTAGACATTCTTTATCTGTGAAATGCGTCGAATAGCCCTTGTCACAAATCTGAGAAACGCTTAACAAACTGTGCTTCAACTCGGGCGCGTAGTTGATATTCTCGAAACTTAGCACTCCATTTGAAACTGTTCCCCTTTGAGTGATCTTTTCGCCATCCCCTCCCGCAAAGGAAACATAACCCCCATTAAATGTTTGAATGTCATGCAATTGGGAGATGTATCTTGTCATGTGCCTGGAACAACCGCCGTCGACATACCACAGTCTGACGACATTCCTCCGCAGCTGTTCCTGCACAATGAGCGGGATTAATTAGATTTTAGAACCCAGGTCATTACAACCCTGGGTTTACCTTTAACATCCACATATTTTCCTTTTTGACCTTTTGATTTTTCTTTATCATCAGAAATACACTCAGGAGATGATGTTGATTGGACAAGTTGAGATTTAGGCACCCACTGGTAATTAGGTTTTAAAAGATTCACATGTGATTTAGAAATATTTTTCCTTTTCTTTGTGCATTTAGATTTTTGACTAGGATTAGTCGAAGATCCAGAAGCACCCTTTGACGAAATTGACTTTGGCTTAGCCGTATTCGATTTCGACAAGGCACCTATGACCGGTTTAGTAAAAACCTGTTTGTTCATTTTAAGATCAGCCTTTTTCTTTTTATTACTAACTTTCCAATCATCATCACGAAGACGAGATCTCAAGGATTTTCTCGTTAAAGACCTTCCTTGAGACTTATTTTCTCTCCTTGGTGTGGAAAAATGTACAAATGCCCTATTAGAACAATTGCGAGCAATGTGGCCGACAGTACCACAGTTAAAACAAATTTGTTTTTGATCACGAAAACTGGTATTGCCTTTCTCTGATTTATTTTCTTTAATGACACCCTTACTTTTCCCACAAGTACATGTGCAAGGGTCAGGTTGTGTGTTTGGTGAGGGTGAAGTGGATGTGCTTGAGACAGGAACATCAATATTGTCAAACAAATCATCAAATATATCAAAGAAATTTGAGTTATCGGACATTGACGCAAAATCATCACAAGACACAACATTAGTTTTGGAATCAGAAACAAAAGCAACATCATTTGAAACAAAAACATCAGGTTCAGAAACAATCTTATTATCAGACACATTTTCTTCAGCTTCTTGCTTGAGTTGACTTAATGGTTGATCTGCATAAGAAGTAGAAGCATTAGTATTTTCAACCTGAGGACCACATCTCGACACAAATACGGTAGGTTTTCCATATTTGAGATGTGCCTCTCTGTCCATTTCCTCTTTTGTCAAAGGGTTATACTGATAGGTGTGATTAAAAGGAGGAGGCACTTTATCATTGTTGGGTTATGAGCATTCTAACACTCCTAAGTGTACATGCAACCCTAAATACCTTGGATCTATGTTTTCTCTATTATACATACAATTATGAACATCCAAGGTATTATCCTAATCTAGCATACAAAATAATAAATATAACAAGATAGAATACATACCTCTTTGATGTAGAATGTCTTCATGAAGCTTGAGTGCCTAGTGCCCCAAGTGTGACACCTCAAATGGTTCACACAACACCAAATACACTTGGAATAACTTGAGAGAAACTTGAACACTCCTTGAAATCGTCTAGCCCTCACACTCACACATTAGTGCACGATTTCTTGAGCCATGGGATTCTTTTATATGGTGGCTATTAGGGTTACACCATGTAACTCATAACTTTACCCATTCCTTATGCTCCATGGATTTTAACCTCCATGGAGTATCCATGGGTCACCCCATGGACTTAGTCCAACATAAGGAATCTTGGATCACAAGCCCACATATATAAGAATGAATGATTTACACAATCAACCCATATATTTAATTAGTCTCCTTTTGATCACTTAATTAATTCCAAATTAATTCTTGATCAATACTAATTAAATAACCTTATTAATATATTAGAACTTATAATATATTAACCAACCTTAAGTGTTATTTCTCTCATTATAGTCTATCCAAATGCATGATGCCATGCAACCCAAATGGACCATGCCGGGTCGGGTCAAGTCTTACCAATTATAGTTATGGACTTAGACATTAATCCAACAGTCTCCCACTTGGATAAGTCTAAAACTATTATTGCGTATGACTTCAGGAACCGATCAGCAATCGTAGCTCTCAAAAGCTTCTGTCGAACTCTGAACCTGTCGATGAACTCTGACCTTTGTCAATGACTTGTCTATTAGATAAGGGATCATATATTCCTTCATTCTAGATATCATATGGATTGAGACATGGATTATCAATCATTCTCTCTGTCCATTTGTTGTTTCCCGATTTCCGATTCATGATGACTGACTGATTGAACAAATCAAATTAGTCCTGGCTTGGCCAAGCACTCACATGTATCATCTTTAAATCATCTAGGGGCCCACAGATATCGCTTTTATCCCGAAGGTAAAAGGAATGGATAAACTTCGACTCATATGGCTTGTTCTACTACTTGTTGAATCATACACAAAGGCACGTTTTATAACATCGAGTTACCAATGCGTTTTCGTGCAATCAATGTATAACCAACTCATAGTAACAACTCATATCTCTAGGTTTGAAGAATATAAGATATTATCGTCTCATGATCACTCGTGATAAAATCCATGAAGTAATTCAAATGAGCGCGGGTTGAATCCAATACTCAGAACTTATGAGCACTCATGAGTGTTGTAGCACCACTTTGTCCACCAACTTGGACCTCTACAAACCAACCCATGACAGTCTTGATTCATATCTACTTCCAACATATGACCGACTGTGGATGGTTTGAATAACTTAATCAGTCAGGAAGAGCGACTTAGTTATTCTGGAAGTCAAAACATGCAAAGTGAAACACAAGAATAAATGAATCAAATGTGGTATCAAACCCTATGAATATAAATAAACACTTTTATTTATCACCATACTGATTACTCATTATTCATTGTTTCGGTTTTATCAACTTTATACTTGAATTTAAAACAATAGTTTTCCCATGCTCCAAGCATGTACACTATGTTTTCTAAACACTAGTCATGCCATACACCAAGTATGCATACTATGTTTGTCTATGATCTTTACTTTGTAAAATAGATCAATTGAACATCACTCTAATGATCCTCTTTTCACAGTCCCAAATCCTTACTGCAAATGCAAGAATTCCAAATTCATGCCATTTACTGAAATCTGTTAGATTCTAAACTTATATGCATTGATCCTCTTAATGATTATGCACAAAGTCAGAAAGACTTGACAACAATCATTACAGAGCATTCCAAAGGAGATCAGCTCCTTGGAAACATCCTTCTTTCATTAAGTTTCCTAATCTTACACAGATTGAATAATTTCTAACTTTGAAACATTTCCATATTCCATTTTGACTATCACTTCTGAACAAGAGTTGCCTCCTTACAGATTATGTCAATATGGTCCTTCCAGAATTAACATTATACTTCCAACTGTCCTTGAGCAACCAATCTTTGGTAAACCTTAGATTGTCCTCGACAATTGCTTAATCATTTTAGTCATATCCAATTCTAGACCTTTTTCCTTCATAATGCCCCAGGCATTTGGAAAATTTTAGAAAGGATGAATATAACACATGTAATCGATCCTATATCCGAAGCATATGGGACACGATTCATGATGTCTCACATAAAGACTAAACCAGTCTTTTGCTATAATATTTCCATTTCAATTTGCCAAGTTCTCAAAATTCAGATTATGAAAAGGGATGCCGTAATCATAATCGAATTTTAGAACGCAAATAATGGACCCATATATAGAATTTCCTTATGTTGAGCCATTCCAACATGAAATTCATATATATATATCCTTGATTAAATATGATTAAAATCTCAATCTAAGCTTTTAGAATTGAAATGAAGTATAATTTCCTCTCCCTTAATTATAGCAAAACAACTTTTTCAACCCCTACAACCTCACGAATTGAAACTTTTGTTTTCTATAATTAACATTGCTAACTTGCAACCTTTGTCATAATTATCATGCTCCCACTAACATGATGATTATTAGCATAACACTTATGCTCCCACTAGCTTTGACATGTACTCAGAAATCAGCTGACTTTCTTACCAAAGTTCAGATTTCTAATACTAGATTGTTTTGATAAAACTTTATCAAAATCATACACCTCTCTTAGATAGCTCACATGTGTGTCTAAACAATTTTAGAACTATGAAAAGGGATGCCATAATCATAGTCTCAATTGTTTAGACCTTTGCCACTTCTCACAAGTCCATGTTAGTGTGCCGGTAAACCACACACGCTCCACTAACGACTTTGAGAATGCAAATATCACAATTGCTATCTAGCTAAAATCTACTTAGTGAAAGTGTTTCCTCACCATCATTTTCATGAATCGGAGAGAAACCTTATGACACTTAGATTTAATAGTGTATGTGTTCTTATCCATGTGAATTTGTCAAAACCATAATCACAAGACAAGGTTAGTGACAAATCCAAACTCATATTGATTAAACTTGTGCAGTCTTAAATTCTTGCCATTTGGCAGCTCAGGTACCTGCCATTGCTTCCAAGTAGTTGTACAACCAATTGAGAACTCTCAGAACTCCTATGCAAAGCCAACTTGAATAGGCACAAAAATTTCAACACGATAGGTTATAAACCTCAAGTCGTGTGCTAGTGAAGGACTTTAGGTTTTATTCTTGATTAAGTCTTGAAACTTTCAAGAGCTTTAAGACTCCCACTGTCCTCTTGACATATAAGACTCCCTTGTCAAATATTCAAGAGATAGTGCGGATTCTTTATCAAGACTAACACTTTACACAATTGGCCTAAGTTGGTCTCTGTTTTATCCAAAACATCACAACTTACCAATTTCAAATGTACAAGAGTAGATAACCTTTTACTCTTACATATGACTAGTGTTAACAAACCCTCTTTAAGATATGTCACTCAAGTTACAATCTTGGAGTATGACTCTAAGAATTGTTTTGGAACGAAGTATGACTCATTTTTTTGATTTAACCATTTCAACAATTCATGACTCCTCTTCTTAGTCATGAGAATGCACTAAGATGACTTTAGAGGACCAATTGTGATATGGTATCTTAATCATAAAGATGATCATAAACATGATACTAAAGTACTCTCCCATCTTTTCAGATTTGAGAAACTTTTATCTTTCTGCCATACTTTGATTCTTCTTATTCGTTTTGTCTCACATTGAAACTTCTCCAATGCTACAGACTTATACTTAAACTTATAAGTATAACCATATTTACTGAACTTAAGTAAATCATGACGAATAGTCTTCTTGATCTTTTGTGGTGGACTTGACCAGTGCACAAGAATGTGTGCTCGATCCCTTAGTCCTTTCTTTATTCACATAAGGATTAGTCTTAATTTTCCAAGCTGAAAGTTCTCATTCATCATACTATACAACTTGCATGATTCCAAGTTTCGGTCCAATTGAACCTTGGGTGATGAGAATCTTTCCTTATTTGGTAATATTAGACACTACCACAACCGAAAGAATCAAATCCATTTTTCCAATATTGCTATCAATGGAATCTTATAAGCAACAACTTTTCACAAATGCCATTGTAAGGATACTTAAAATAAATAAAATCAAAACCTTTTTCTTTTATTTTAAAACTTTGCGGAAAAACTTATCCTTACAATCCATATGAAAACCTTGTTGTTATCTATTCCTAAGCAATATAAATATCATAACTCTTAAGTAATAGCCCAAAATTCTGATCACTGAACCATGCGATTGAAATCCATCTTCGCGATCAGAATCAGCATGTACTTAATAGAGTTAGACAATGGAATTTACCTGAAGTAGAGCCAAACTTATTGACTTTAACATCCTTAGGTAAATTTGGCAGCTTCGTAACCAATGCCCCTTCCTTTGGCAATAGTTACCTATGGACCCTTGATAATGGGACTATCTCAGACTTCGCCTCTCTCTTTACCATTAGGTCAACCGAGTTGACTATGGCCGATCCCTTTCCATTGGGAAGAGAGAGCTTTACTGGATATCCAATGTCATCATTGTCAATGTCCATAGCGTTTTAGGAAGTTGATCTTAGCAAATAGATAAGATCATCAAGGGTCTTGTCTTAGCCTGTTTCATAGGATTCCCAAAAGAACTCACTATGTGACTTAGAAAGTAGTTGAGCCACCAACTTTCTCAAGACTTTGACACCCAACTCTCCCGGCTTGTCAATATGTGACTACAACTCCAAGATGTGATCACACCTAGACCTTGCCTTGCCAATAGGGCTTGAGTGACCTTAAACTTTTTAGGAACTTGTGGGTTAGGGAGAATAATTGGAGGAGGTGAAAGAAGTATGATATCCATGGGACATCATCTTCATTTAGGAAAGCTTGTTTCAAGAGATTTGGGAAGATCATAAATGTCTAGACCATACATCTTTTTGGGAGATATTCAAGATAGTTGATTTAAATTCCTTAATATGACACCCAATATAAAATATTAAGGCTAGGACCCAACAAACTATTTTATAACTTAGAAGAGGGATGCCGTAATCCAAGCTATAAAATATTTGAAGGTAGGTGAATGACGATTCACCAATTTCCACGATGAAAAACGAAATAATTTATTAGGTTTTAATTGGATTTGAAAGTCCTAGATCTTTGAGATTCATTGAACTGTTCAAAGGCATGTTTCAATCTCGAGTGTGCCCTTCAGGTTTTGTGACTGGGATGCTGAGGATCACAAAACAAGGTGTGAATAACCATGCAAATATACTTGGTACCCTTAATATTTACCCCTTAATCAGTGTGCCGGTTAACCACACACGCTCCACCGATACTATGATAAATATTAAGTTACCCTTTGCCTACCTTGTTAAGTCCAGGTTAGTGTGCCGGTTAACCACACACGCTCCACTAACGACTTAAGCAAAGTGCAAAGTGTAATTTCATGGGTTAACACCAAATTCACATTTTCCTAAGTAACTAAGATTGGGTATTAATAAGAGTTTAGTTACTTAGTATTTATCATTAATACTTTTAATGAAAGGAGAATTATAGTCCTTGTCCTACCCGTTCGGCTAACGACCCTCCACCAGTCAAGGAAGCGGTGGGTGAGAGTGGACACCCATTAAACTGCCATTTTATAAGCAGTAACCTTATACCCCCCTTATAGACCGGCTTCGTGAATGAGGCCTACTAACGGTAAGACTGACTTTACTCTTATACATATATATAAATATTATTAACTTATAATATTATAAAGTATAAGGGTTGAATTTTAACTTTTAAAATTCTAAGGGCTAACTTGGAATTAAAGTATTCATAAGTGAAAACTTTTCAAATTCCAAAACTTGAGGGCAAGTTTTGAAACTATTCAAAACTAATTAATTCCATAACTTATGAGTTTAAATTAGTTTTAATTAAAAAAAAAACTCTTCAAGTTCCATAACTTGAGGACAAGTTATGGAAGACTTTAAACTAATTAATAAAAAAAATAACTTTTTTTTTATTGTAACTTATGGAACTAATTAAGGTTACACTTTTTTTTTAATTTAATGAAGAGACTCTTGAACCTCCATAACTTGAGGACAAGTTATGGAGTCATAAAACCATTTAATTAGAACTAGACTCTTCATTTTGTAACCTTTGCCAACTTTTATGAGTTTTATGATTCTTAAATGTGACTTTTCATATAACTTGAGGACAAGTTACAAAAACACACTTTGGAATCAACTCTTAGATTAAAATGGATTGAAAACAACTATTTCACACAACTTTTCTATTAATCTAAGAACCTCATAAGAACAAGATAATTCAAATCATCAATCTTCAATAAATTAGCATGAACATACAAACTAATACAAATCTTGAAATTACGACAATTATCTTAGAAATTGGATTAGCATGAACATTACCACATCAAAAACAAGTTTATAAGTCCAAAAACATCTTAGGGTAATGTTCCTAGTCCAATTCCAGCCAAAACAATCGAATATATATGCATCCAACTCGATTTTTCAGCTACTTTTGCAAGTATAACAAGAAAACAAGCCTAGGCTCTGATACCACTGTTGGGTTATGAGCATTCTAACACTCCTAAGTGTACATGCAACCCTAAATACCTTGGATCTATGTTTTCTCTATTATACATACAATTATGAACATCCAAGGTATTATCCTAATCTAGCATACAAAATAATAAATATAACAAGATAGAATACATACCTCTTTGATGTAGAATGTCTTCATGAAGCTTGAGTGCCTAGTGCCCCAAGTGTGACACCTCAAAATGGTTCACACAACACCAAATACACTTGGAATAACTTGAGAGAAACTTGAACACTCCTTGAAATCGTCTAGCCATCACACTCACACATTAGTGCACGATTTCTTGAGCCATGGGATTCTTTTATATGGTGGCTATTAGGGTTACACCATGTAACTCATAACTTTACCCATTCCTTATGCTCCATGGATTTTAACCTCCATGGAGTATCCATGGGTCACCCCATGGACTTAGTCTAACATAAGGAATCTTGGATCACAAGCCCACATATATAAGAATGAATGATTTACACAATCAACCCATATATTTAATTAGTCTCCTTTTGATCACTTAATTAATTCCAAATTAATTCTTGATCAATACTAATTAAATAACCTTATTAATATATTAGAACTTATAATATATTAACCAACCTTAAGTGTTATTTCTCTCATTATAGTCTATCCAAATGCATGATGCCATGCAACCCAAATGGACCATGCCGGGTCGGGTCAAGTCTTACCAATTATAGTTATGGACTTAGACATTAATCCAACAATCATACCCTAAACCCTTTGACTGATTATTTTTAAATCTCAAACTATTTTCCATCATTGATGCAACTACTTCACTCGACACATCAAATTTTCTGAAATTAAAATCCGCATTTTCAAACTTATGTTTTAATGTGTCAAGTTCAGCAGTTAACTCTGCAAGTTGTTCTGTCACATATCTATAGTTTGCACATTTATTGTTGTATTCTTCCTGAAGTTTCCTAAAATCTTTTGTTTTTGCTTCTAATTGTGCTTGCAGAGGTTTCTGTCCTTTCCTAAGTTGATATCTATCGTATTTTAGGTCCTCGTTCTCTCTACATAACAATTCTATATGCTCAAGTAGGTTTTTAACATTATCAACGCATGTTTGAGAACAAGAAGTCTGACTTACCTCTTTCTTTTCAGGCTCTGGAGTAGTAGACACCATGAATGCAAATTGATGCTCCATCATTTCTTCCTCTGGGTCCAGTTCATCTTTCTCTTCAGGAATGTCATTGATTTGAGCCAAGTGAGCATTTTCAGATCCTGAAATATTCAAGGCCTGAATCTGGTCCTCCCAGTCAAATTACTGAGCTACCACTTCTAGATTGCAGTCTCACTGTTAACAACAACATTTCCTCGATTGCTCCCAACTGGTACCATCGTTCGATCAGTGTTTACTCGTCTGTCAGGCTTCGAACAATCACGAGCAAAGTGATTTGGCTTGTGACAGTTATAGCAACGAAGCTTTCCCTTGTTGAAACCTACCTTCTTTTCTGCATTCATTCCCCAATTGTTCTTTCCAGTTTTCTTTGAAAATTGTTTTGCCCTGAATACTGTCATCGCAATCTGCCATGTAATATCCATTTCTTCAACATCTTCGGGATGAATTTGGTCCAAATCAGCAAATGACAATTGAGGGGGCAGTTCACCGGCTACAAAAGCATTATAACAATTGACTAGACCAGTTGCAAGAGCCAAATTTTCGTCATTCTCTTTGGGAGCAAGGGTTGGAGCGGGAGCTGGAGCAGGTGCCTTTGAAGAAGAAACAACTTGTGGATAGGATACTGGAGAGTGAACACTTTGCATAGATGGAATGACATATGATGATGGTTGGGAAGCAGCAAACGGTTGAACTTGAGGAGTGGTGAAAGATGAAAAGACACTTTTGGATTGAATCCCGAGATTCGCAGTATGAATTGACATGGTTGATCTCTCTCTGCTTGTCATCCAAGTCACAAGCTTTAACAATTGCCATTGTTTCAGCTAGACTTAGACGATCGAGGTCTTTTGTCTTATTGATCACATCAACATTCATATCCCATGAGCTTGGCAGAGAATTTAGCAGCTTCTTGTTTATTTCAGATTTAGGCACATAAATTCCGGCTGAACTCATTTCAGTAGTGAGTGTGGTAAATCGCTGTAACTGAGCTTCCAGGGTTTCACCAAGAATATGATTAAACATATTGAATTTTTGTCTTAGCATATCCTGACGACTCTATTTCATGTCTTTGTTTCCTTTGTAGACTTCAATTAGAGCTTCCCATAGTGCTTTGGCTGAATCATATTCTCTGAAACCTTGAGCTATCTCGGGAGATAAATCCATGGTCAGAGTAGACAGAGCCCTTTCTTGTTCTTCCACCTTTTCAAAATCCTCATCAGTGTAATCTGCATACACTTTGTCAATTATTGTTCCATTTGCAAGTGTGGTAGTAATCCTGACCGGTCCTCTGAGAATGCTACGCCATACTTTGAAATCTTTCATCTTGATATACTTCTCAATCTGATATTTCCATTCTGGGAAACCTTCGGCAGATAACAGACGTGGAATACGTGTGGTTGTTCCCATTATGGAATCCATTTCATGATGAATCGATGAGTTTTGTGAGTCCATTTTTTTGTTTGTTTTTTTAATTAAAAGAAAAGATACTCGAACACACAAAACAAAAAAAAATTTGAGAACTTGTTTACGGCCGTAATCAATTTACTCAAGTTTACGGCCGAAAGCTATTTACGGCTGTATACTTGAATACGGTTCGATTGTTTACGGTCAGACAATAGTTTCCGGTCTTTGAAGATTAGCTGTCTATGGCTTTCTAGGAATAGTAATTTATGGCCTTTGAAGATCAACGAATTACAGCTGTATAGAGTGTTTATTGCCGTACTCCCTTCAACAATAATAACGGTAAACTCCTAGAAATGACGAGGACGAGTATTTTTCAGGCAGTTTTTGATTCCTTTATCTGTGAAACACACTCTAATGTAGAACCAAGCCTTGAACAACAAAGAATTTGAAGATTCCTTCAACCGTAAACACCACTACAGCTTGTTTTGACACCAGAACTGCTATGATATCAATTGTAGCTCAACTTCGTGCTAAAAATGAGGTTCTTAATACTCATCAAAAAATTTTCATGTTCAATGTCTTTATTTCGAAAATTGAACCAAAAACAGTCAAGATTGCTATGGAAAACCCTGACTGGATTGTTTCTATGCAATCTGAATTGGCTGAATTTGAAAGAAATAAAGTTTAGCGTTTAGTTCTGAAACCATATGATATATCTTTGATTGGATTAAATCAAAAATAAAACTGATAAAGATGGAAATATTATTCGAAATAAGGCTAGGCTTGTAGTTAAAGGTTATTCGCAACAAGAAGGTATCGAATTTGAGGAAAACTTTGCCCTGTTGCAAGACTCGAGGCTGTTCTAATCTTTTTAGCCTATGCAGCACACAAGGATTTTGATGTTTATCAAATGGATGTGAAGTGTGCATTTCTTAATGGAGTTCTTGAAGAAACTGTGTATGTTGAACAACCACCAGGTTTTATCAATTCTCAATATCCTGATCATTGTTATGTGTTAGATAAAGCTGTTTATGGGTTAAAACAAGCACCAAGAGCCTGGTATGCAACACTTACCAATTTCTTAAAACATTCAAAATTTAAACAAGGGTCAGTTGATCCCACTTTATTTCAAAAGAAAGTTGGAAATCATCTTATGCTTGTTCAAATTTATGTCGATGATATTATTTTTGGCTCTACTGACCCTGCTTTGTCTAGTGAATTTGAAAATATGATGAATAGTCAATTTGAGATGAGCATGATGGGAAAAATAAACAATTTTCTGGGATTGAATATTCGTCAAAGCAGAGAAGGAATTTTCATAAATCAAGAAAAATATACAAAGAATCTGCTTGAAAAATTTGGGATGACGAATAGCACAAAGTTACAAGTACCAATGGCGGTTGGAACAAGGCTCACTCCTTCGTTACATAAACCTGTTGTTGATATTACTTTATACTGAAGCATGATAGGTTCGTTACTTTACCTAACGGTAAGTCGACCTGATATTATGTTTTCTGTTTGTAATTGTGCCAGATATCAATCGAATCCCAGAGAACCACACTTAACAGCAGTAAAGAATATTTTTCGATATCTCAAAGGGACAATTTCATTAGGATTGTAGTATCCTTCGAAAACTGGCTTTTTCATACAAGCTTTTTCTGATGTTGATTTGGGAGGATGCAATCTTGATCGAAAGAGCACAAGTGGTGGATGTCAACTTTTAGATGGAAAGCTTGTGAGCTGGTAGTCAAAGAAACAAACATGTGTTTCGATTTCCACAGCAGAAGCATAGTATGTTGCTGCTGCACCTTGCACTTTGCAAATAATTTGGATTCAAAGCCAATTACGTGATTATGCTATAAACATGAAAAAGATTCCATTGTATTGTGATTCACAAAGTGCTATACGCATTTGTCACAATCCAGTGCAACATTCAAAAACAAAGCATATTGCACTTCGTTATCATTTCATTAAGGATCACGTGGAAGATGGAAATATTGAAGTCTACTTTGTAAAAACAACTGATCAACTTGCTAATATTTTTACAAAGCCATTGGATGAAAAGTCGTTTGTACGAATACTAAATGGACTAGGGTTGATAGAATCTAATTCAATTCTAGGATTTATTTCGAAAGAATGACAAGGGAAAAAGTTACAAAGGTGTCGATTCAGAGGTGCTAGGTGTTCATTCAGAGGAGACAGTTCATCATTTAGAGGTTACTATTCATGTTCAGCGCTTCGACACGCTTCGATTTCGACATCATGTACAATCCGCTTAATCACAAATTTTCGTTAGCTCAACACAATTTTTTTTATGTCGAAAAATCAAAAACACCACAAATATTTTCTCATTATTTTCTTTTGAAAAATTTAAAAATACCAAAAAGATTTTCTTATTTTTGTTATTTTCATTTTATAAAACAAAAATCCAAAAATATTTTCCTTTTCTTGTGTGTTTTTACTTTTGTTGTGTAGATGTAGCGAATGGAGAATTTTCTTGATACATGCTTGCTGCTTTGAGGGAAGGTATATTTTCGAAAACTATGTACCAGTTAAGATGTCCCTAGAAGCATGCTGCAACATGTTGACCCAAGCCTCGATAATGCTATGAGCTTCGAAGCCTTAATGGTTTTCTCATTCTGAGAATTCCTTCCCAAATAGGCTATATTCTCATTCATTTCTGAGCTACCTTACTCTTCTCAATTGAGTTAAGAGTTTACTGCTTAGTCCAATCATAGCAGAGGTACATTCGTTTATTTTATCCTATCTTTTTCATCCTAAAGCTCTTACACAATCACACACCAAAACATATGTCCTTGAGATCTCTGGTAAAACCAATCAGGATTTAGACATATTAAATCTCTGTGTTAATGATCTAGATTCATGAGACCGTGATGATAGTGAAACCCATATTCTCAAAACTTTGAAGGAATTGATGGGGAACTTTGTTCCAGCTTTAACGAAACATTTGTTTCAGTACCAATTTTCAATACTCCAAATCATATTGTTTCGATTTGAGTGATCTTGATCAAATGTTCGAAACCCACAACATTTGTTTCCCAACATGATCCAACTAATATGTTGTTTTCTTGAATATGATTTCCGTGTGAGTATTATTCGTTATCCTTGTCACTCGATAAAATTTTACAAAAGATACTTGTCACTGACTACACTGGTCAAACAAGTAATTTCTGTTACAATTACTCACCTTATGTTAAGTGCTGACATGTAATGAAATTTTAAGCCACCTTCGATGTAACATCCCGATTTCCCAATATCAATTCAAAGCTCCAAGAGTCATGTTTCAGAGGCGACTCGACGGGTTGATATGCCAACTCGTCGAGTAGTGACCAAATTAGCCGCGTGGGTTTTAGACCCTACTCGACGAGTTGGAGGACCCGACTTGACGAGTAGGTGCTGGGAAGTAAAAACCCTAATTTTTAGGGTTTGCACGCTAATTAAAGGTCCTTAACTTTCCTCCTCAGCCTCCCCTGTCACCTTCACGTCCAGAGAAACCCTAATAGCTAGCTAGTTTCTATTCTTGAGTGTGTGAGACCAAAAGAGAGTGTATTGGAGCATTTCTTGAGGAGTTAAGAGCTTGGAACAAGGAAGAGCTTGTAGATCCTGCCTTTCCAGTGTTGTGACAACAAGATTGAAGTATAAAGCTACCACCTTTAAATTTCATTGCTTAGATATCCCTTTTTGGTAAAAGAAATGGTCATTTCTAGGGCATGATGGGGTCACACTCGGATTTAAGCTTGTCACAAGGGCATAGTTTCAGATCCTGACTTCCCAAGGCCTTATGGACATAAAGCCTCAAGCTTTATGATGCCCTAGCCCTCTTTCATGCCCAAAACCTTCTCCTAATGCTAGTTATGAGTGTTTTGGCTTCATAGAACCTTGCATGCACGTAAAGTTAGCAACTTTACATGATAACAACACCCTAGGAGCATAGATCTACTGTTTGGAGCTTTGGAGCAGCTTAAAATCGTCTGAATGAGTGATGGACTGAATGGGACTCGACGAGTTGCATGGTCGACTCGACGAGTCGGTTGAAGATTGCCCGTATTGGTTTTGCATGGACTCGGTGAGTCAGTAAGAAGACTCGACGAGTCAGTTAGGGTTCTTCCTGACATTTAGACACGCGTGGACTCGACGAGTTGGTGGGAACTCGGAGAGTTGACTCAGGGTTTTCGCGGTTTTTGAATTTTGGAGGAACTCGACGAGTCAGTAGTTGGACTCGACGAGTTGGGTCAACATGGACTGTTGACCTTGACTGTTGACTTGGACTTTGACCTGGGTTGACCATGTTTGACTTTTGAAGGTATTTGGTAAATGGGTATTTATGAAAATGGATCATTGGTGGTTATAGGTGTTGGAGTTTGGGGCAGTATTTCGGGAGCGTGATTTCGTGGTTCAGTTCGGCATTGCAAAGTGAGTTATCCTCACTATATCAACAGGGTCTAAGGTACCAAGGCCGGCCCTTTATCGGATTTGTATATGGGTATTTGCTTGATATGTTTATTGTTCTGCTAGATCTGTATCCTGGTAGTTAGGATGGTATTATGTTTAGTGACCTGGTTTAGGTCGGTATCTTGGCATATAGGATAAGGTTATGTTAGTGACCGGTTAGGTCGGTATCCTGGTTATAGGATGGTTGCTGTGTTAGTGATCTGTTAGATCGGTATGATTATCTTTTATATACATGCTAGCGTATGATATTATGTGCACATGATTGTTTGTTGGTATGGAGGATTGGGTTGAGGCAGGTCCTACTTCGTGCTGTAGGCCAACATACCTAGGACGGACCAGATAGACTGCAGGCCTAGGAGGGCACATAGTCAGGCCGAAGGCCCGACGCATGGTCCGGATAGGTTAAAGGCCCCGAGAGGGCGGTCCAGACGTGCCGAGGCTCGGAGAGTGGGCCAGATAGACTGAAGGCCCGGTGCGGGTGGTCCAATCATACTGTAGGCTTAGAGAATGGACCAGGTGGACTGAAGGCCCGGTGCGGGCAGACCAGTCACACTGTAGACTCGAGATGCATGTTGTTCTGTGTTTGTTATATGATATGTTATGGTTGTAGGAGGTTGGTATTTTGGGGGTAACTCACTAAGCCTTCAAGCTTACATTTATCGATTATTGTTTCAGGTACAGCGGATGAACGTGGGAAGGCGAAGGCGTGACCTTACATTTCCTCATATTTTGATTTTGGATTTCTGGGGTACTCTGATATGAATCTATTTTGGAAACCTTTTTGTAATAACTATTGGTATTTGAAATGTTTTTAAAAGTTTAAATTTGGCATGATTTTTATGGATGTTACAAGTTGGTATTCGAGCCCATGTTTGAGTGAATTGGAGGAACACTAGTGTGAATCCAGTCTCAAATCAAGGAAAGGAGTTTCAAAATGATTTTCAAATTCTTTTCAAAATAATAATGGAGGATGCAAGTGTATGATCAGCCGGAGCCAGTAAGTAGACCCCAAAATACCATACGGTTATTTGATATTGTGATATGATAGAACAACATGCTAGTACTAGGGTAGGGATATTCAGGAATTGCATGATAGAATTGTCTGATTACATGATGCCTGCTAGCCTAGGGTTTTCTTTATATGAGATTGGCATCATTATTGTAGTTGCTCAATGTATGCATCACGGTTATACATAATTAAGATCTTATAGCCTGAGAATGTTTGGTTTGGCCTGATGTTCTGTTCTTGTCTGATTGGGGGCTTAGCGTAGGATCGGATATTCGAAAGTCTATAGGGTCCATCATTATGTATGCCTAGCATACACTAGTGCTGCAGGGTTGGTGGAAGTTTCATGGGTGGGTTGTGCGAGGCCGGGAGGCCAGTCAGGAGATATTTAACATTCCTCTAAGAGTGAGGATTGAGCGCTCGCTATGTTTATGTATATTGTTAGGGTGTTGTGATGATACTTGAGACAAATATGGGTAGGTGTGGAAGGTAGTATGGGCCCGTACTACTGAAAGCACATGACCCATACGCGTAGCAAGGAAGTCACAACCCCTAGGGTGTGGTTAGGGTTAGGTTCCCCGTCGTTTGTGCGTATTGTATGATATCTTCCTGTTATATTTTCAGTATGGTGGTTACGAGGCGTTTCGTGATGGGATCTAGATCGGGATCAGGGCAGGACGATCAGGGTTCCCCGGCAGCACCCGAGGTCATCAGTCAGGATGGACCAGTATTGATAGAGGATCGAGTCAGGGAGATCATCTGTGAGGAGGCGGTCGAAATTGTATGGGGTCAGATTCTGGAGCTGTTTGGGTCTATCAAGACCGCTATGATGGAGTATTTTGATGACAGATATGCAGCCCTAGCTAAGACGGCTGCCGCAGCAGCTACATCGGCTGTAACAACGGCAGGGGGATGATCCGGTCGGGGGTTCCAGTACCGGGACTTTGATAACACGAAGCCCCCAAATTTCGATGGGATTTATGACCCTATCATAGCCATGAGGTTGATATCGGACATCGAGGGGTGTTTTTTCACATGTTCCTGCCCGACTGACCAGAAGGTCAGGTGTGCCCTGAACATGTTGAGGTCCGGGGCGAAGGACTGGTGGAGATTGATGACAGGGTCTTATTCGGATGAGTGGAGAGCTGCAGTTTCTTGGGATCAGTTTAGGGAGATGTTCCGCTCCCGCTACATTCCACGGGTCGAGCGTGAGCGGCTAGCTCAGGAGTTCTTAGAGTTGAAACAGGACACGAAGTCGGTGACGGAGATCACCCATATGTTCACTGAGAGGGCGATGTTTTGCCCGGAGTTTGCTTCCGAGCAGGCTCAGATGACACGTTATCTGAGCATGCTCAAGACTGACATTAGAAAGTTCTTTGCTACCCAGCGATGTGATACGTTGCTAGATTTACAGGAGGCCGCTAGGCGGCGGGAGCTGGAGATTGAGTTACAGTTGCGAGAGCAGAGGCAGGCCCCGATGCAGTTACAACCGACGCCAAAGCGGTCCAAGACCGCTGATTCTAGGGTTGGAGGTCAGAGCGGACGCACTTGTGAGAAGTGCGGGAAGGGTCATACCGGAGTTTGTAAGTCCGGTGGTGCGTGCCACAAGTGCGGAAAGGAGGAGCACTATGCGAGGGATTGTCGCCAGTTGGCCCCGGTTCAGGACTTGAGGATTTGTTATCATTGCCATCAGGTTGGTAACATGAAGGCCAACTGTCCACAACTTGCTACATTGAGGACTACTGTCGCGGGCCAGGGTAGAGCAGAGCCTACGAGGGCTCAGGGACGTGCCTTCCAGCTTACAGCAGAGGAGGTCAGGACAGCGCCAGATGTGGCTGCGGGTACGTTTCCATCTCTTATCTTACTGTTTATGGTTATATTGTGAATTTTTCCACCTCTTTTTGCGTGAGATATTAAAACATAGAAGGGTCAGAGGAGTTTAGTATCGAGGGGTTGTAGACGGTTAGTATCCAGGGGTGTTGGAGAACAGGAAGTTAGGATATAGGATCACCATTCCAGGGCCAGTAGTCGTGAATCGGAGATGCAGAAGTGTTCAACTGGGGTTCGGGTTTCTTTTCAAGTTCGGTTGCTCCATGTCGGGAAGGTTATTCTGTGGAGGTGGTTCACTCCAGGGTTAAATGATCCATAGATAAGGATGATAATACCTAGTAGGGACGGTTAAGTTATGTTCTGGTTTCGCCGCTAGTAGGTAGTAGTTAGTGTCCCAAGTGGGGGAGAATTGGAAACTCTCAGATGGAGCATCAGCCATTGAGGGTTATGTTAGCTACCAGGGTTCGACAGTGCATTCAGCACGAGTGTGCGGGTTATGTAGCGTATGTGGTAGATACGCGGGTCAGGGATCAGACCACGGTTTTCCGAGAGGATGGGCGATCGACATGAGGCCTAAGGTTAGGCCGGGGTTATAGTCCAAAAAATGGATCAGAAGTTCGAAGCCCCAAGTGGGTGAGAACATGCTGCATGAGAGAGAGCACCAGGAGGGGTGGTCCAGGGTGATGCTCAACAGTTTGGAGCGGTCCGGATAAACTGAAGGCCGGTGGGGCGTACCAGTCAGGCCGAAGGCTCGGAGAATGGTCCAGACAGGCTGAAGGCCCGGAGAGGCGGTCCAGACATGCTGAAGGTTCAGAGAGCGGTCCAGATAGGCTGAAGGCCCAGAGAGGCAGTCCAGACATGCTGAAGGTTCGGAGGACGGTCTAGGCACGCTGAAGGCCCAAAGAGGCGGTCCAGACATGCTGAAGGTTCTGAGAGTGGTCCAGATAGGCTGAATGCCTGGTAAGGCGGTCTATTCATGCTGAAGACTCTATATGTGTTTGTAGATCTATGTTCGGGTATTGAGTATGCTGCTATGCTATAGCAATCAGTAGGTCTGTCCCCAAGTATTGAACATGCTGCTGGAGTTGGCTGAAGAGTCCGGTGTATTTTTGGTTTGATCGGAAGTTGTTATTAGAGATCAGATGGAGTACATAGGATCTTGGTGATCTCATCAGTTCAGAGTGTCTCAAAGGATTAATCTTCTTGGATCGGGTAATACTCCAGTTGGGGACTAGGAGTAGATCCGAATGGGTATTCATTAGCTTTAGGAAGGCATTGGATTAGAATGTCCTGTCAATCAGGTTATGTGAACCAGGTTAGATCTTTCTCTTGATTGTCTATGGTGACACATTATATGTGGGTAGGGTTGAGGCGGTCCTGCTTTATTCAGTAGGCCAAGATACCCGGTGCGAGCCGGCTGAAAGTCGTAGGCACAGAGGCTCAAGAGGAGTGGTAGGGTTGAGGCGGTAGGCCAACAAACCCTGAGAATTTCAACTCGATGGTTGAACTGATTCGACATGTTGGTATTCCAATCTAGGGTATTCCACCCCGAGGATGAAGGACCCTACGATCAATTGGACTTGACATATTGGTATTCCAACCCGAAGGGTGATATGGGCTAGATATGAGTGTCGTGCCGGTTGGCTGGTAGTGGTAGGTATGTTGTTTGGTGGTAATCGCTTGCAGGACTGCATTCTATGGAAGAGGTGGGCGATAAGGAACGACAACCTAGATTATTATCGGTATTATGCGGACATCTGATCCTGATGGTTTATCGGATGGCATGTTGGGCTTGATTGGGCTGAGGTGGTCCTGCTCTATGAAGTAGGCCAAGATATCCGGTGTGGGCCGACAGTAAGTCGTAGGCATAGGGGTTCAGTCGAAAAGAAGGATTGGGGCAGGAGGTTAGCGGACTAGGACGGTTCGGAAAGATCGAAGGCCTGGCAAGGCGGCCCAGTCAGGTCAAACGCTCAGCGAGCGGTCTGGGGAGACTGTAGGCCCTGAGAGGCGGTCCAGTCATACTGAAGGCTCGGTGTATGTTAGTTGTTAATCTATGAAGGCGCATATTGGATGAAGAGGCGGTTGTATCACTGGGTGATGTTCAGGTTGGAGAGCACTTGAACTATGTAAGGAGACCAGCGACAACATCGGGAGGGATTTAAGTTGACTGGGAAGCCGGAGGTTGCATGGTGAGGGCATTATCCGTATTTGTGCACTGCAGCAGGCTTCGAGGGCGAAGCCTAGTTTAAGTGGGGGAGAGTTGTAACATCCTGATTTCCCGATATCAGTTTAAAGCTCCAAGAGTCATGTTTCAGAGGCGACTCGACGAGTTGATAGGCCAACTCGTCGAGTAGTGACCAAATCATCCGCGTGGGATTTAGACCCTACTCGATGAGTTGGAGGAGCTGACTTGACGAGTAGGTGCTGGAAAGTGTAAAACCTAATTTTTAGGGTTTGCACCCTATTTAAAGGTCCTTAACTTTCCTCCTCAGCCTCCCCTGTCACCTTCACGTCCAGAGAAACCCTAATAGCTAGCTAGTCTCTATTCTTGAGTGTGTGAGACCAAAAGAGAGTGTATTCGAGCATTTCTTGAGGAGTTAAGAGCTTGGAACAAGGAAGAGCTTGTAGATCCAGCCTTTCCAGTGTTGTGACAACAATATTGAGGTATAAAGCTACCACCTTTACATTTCATTGCTTAGATCTCCCTTTTTGGTAAAAGAAATGGTCATTTCTATGGCATGATCTCGGATTTGAGCTTGTCACAAGGGCATAGTTTCATATCTTGACTTCCCAAGGCCTTATGGACATAAAGCCTCAAGCTTTATGAAGCCCTAGCCCTCCTTCATGTCCAAAACCTTCTCCTAATGCTAGTTATGAGTGTTTTCGCTTCATAGAACCTTGCATGCACGTAAAGTTAGCAACTTTACATGATAACAACACCCTAGGAGCATAGATCTACTGTTTGGAGCTTTGGAGCAGCTTAAAATCGTTTGAATGAGTGATGGACTGAATGGGACTCGACGAGTTGCATGGTCGACTCGACGAGTCGGTTGAAGATTGCCCGTATTGGTTTTGCATGGACTCGGTGAGTCAGTAAGAAGACTCAACGAGTCAGTAAGGGTTCTTCCCGACATTCAGACACGCGTGGACTCGAC
Source organism: Lactuca virosa (assembly GCF_052849685.1). NCBI lineage: Eukaryota > Viridiplantae > Streptophyta > Magnoliopsida > Asterales > Asteraceae > Lactuca > Lactuca virosa. The sequence continues at coordinate 91,610,369 of NC_136434.1, forward strand.
GAGTTGGTGGGAAACTCGGTGAGTTGACTCAGGGTTTTTGCGGTTTTTGAATTTTGGAGGAACTCGACGAGTCAGTAGTTGGACTCGACGAGTTGGGTCAACATGCACTGTTGACCTTGACTGTTGACTTGGAATTTGACCAGGGTTGACCATGTTTGACTTTTGAAGGTATTTGGTAAATGAGTATTTATGAAAATGGATCATTGGTGGTTATAGGTGTAGGAGTTTGGGTCAGTATTTCGGGAGCGTGATTTCATGGTTCAGTTCGGCATTGCAAGGTGAGTTATCCTCACTATATCAACAGGGTCTAAGGCACCAAGGCCGGCCCTTTATCAGATTTGTATCCGGGTACTTGCTTGATATGTTTATTGTTCGGCTAGATCTGCATCTTGCTAGTTAGGATGGTATTATGTTTAGTGGCCTAGTTTAGGTCGGTATCCTGGTATATAGGATGAGGTTATGTTAGTGACCGGTTAGGTCGGTATCCTGGTTATAGGATGGTTGCTGTGTTAGTGATCTGTTAGATCGGTATGATTATCTGTTATATACATGATAGCGTATGATATTATGTGCACATGATTGTTTGTTGGTATGGGGGATTGGGTTGAGGTGGGTAGTGCTTCGTGTTGTAGGCCAACATAGCCAGGGAGGACCAGATAGACTGCAGGCCCAAGAGGGCACATAGTCAGGCCGAAGGCCCGGGGAGCGGTCCGGATAGGCTGAAGGCCCCGAAAGGGCGGTCCAGACGTGCCGAGGCTCGGAGAGTGGGCCAGATATACTGAAGTCCCGCTGCGGGCGGTCCAATCATACTGTAGGCTCAGAGAGTGGACCAGGTGGACGGAAGGCCCGGTGCGGGCGGACCAGTCACACTGTAGACTCGAGATGCATGTTGTTCTGTGTTTGTTATATGATATGTTATGGTTGTAGGAGGTTGGTATTTTAGGGTTAACTCACTAAGCCTTCGAGCTTACATTTATCGATTATTGTTTCAGGTATAACGGATAACCGCGTGAAGGCGAAGGCGTGACCGTACACTTCCTCATATTTTGATTTGGATTTCTGGGATACTCTGATATGAAACTATTTTGGAAACCTTTTTGTAATAACTATTGGTATTTGAAATGTTTTTAAAAGTTTAAATTTGGCATGACTTTTATGGATGTTACATTCGAAGCCATGCTAAAAGAAGCCCTTCGATACTTCTTAACAAGTATTCGATTGTAATTCACGGAAAACCACACAAGCTGTTGATCATCTCTCTTGATGATTAGCGAAGCAATCTTTGCCTGAGATTTATCTACTTTTATGTCGAAAATTATATTTTCGTCATCACAGAATCAAAATATTCTTAGTTTGCTTCTTATCTTTTTCTTTGGCACAATGCACTCACGAAATCCTTGAGGTCCCGAGTATTACCAACTCAGGCCGATGATTTCGAAAGTCTGGCACATGACTTCGTTTTCAAACCCAAAAGAAAAAGAACCCAACCTCCATTTCGAAGGTTTTGGTCCTTATCCACTAGGTACTCACGAAGTGACTCTTGATGTGACGGTTTGGTAACTGTGTGTGTTTCTAGGAAACAGTGTTCATGACTTTCTCTGACATGGCGTATTTGACAGCTAATGGTGCGATTTTCAAGGGCCACGTGTCATGTTGATTAATGGCAACCGTTTGAGATTCAAATTAAAGATACAGATAAAAAGGAAATTAGGTATTCATTCAAACTTTACGATTTCTTAACCTACTCAAAGACGATATGTGCTCTCTTTTCTTCTGTTCTTCAAGTTTTCAAGCAAACCCTAGCAATGGCTGCTCATCAATCTAACACTACTGAAGATATATCTTCTCAACCCATTATGAAGATTCAAAGTACGAATTATCAAGTTGATGGTGATGTCTCTTTTTATCCAAACGAACTCAAGATGTTGGTTGTTGCTCTAAAACATTCAGTTTTGTCTACTGCAATGTTTAATTCGTATGATGTTCCAATGTCTTGGCTATCCATTTCTGGTTCCACTGCCTCTTACAACAAGACGATGTACACCGTTACATTCAATCCGGTGAATGATAAAAAGTTTCGTTTGTCCAAGAAGCTTTTTGCTAAGATTCTTGAAATCCCTAATTTTCCACTTTTCGAGAAGGTCACTAATGAACAGGTGATTCACATGTTCAATTAAATGGGTTATCAACCTATTCTTACCAAGATTAGCGAGTTCAAGAAATCAAGCCTTCCTTGCATCTGGAATTTTCTTTTTGGCATTTATCTTCGATGTATGACTGGTCGAAGTGTTGGTTTGGATAAAGGAAAACTGGAGGTGTATGTAATGGTGTCTGGAATATACTATGACCTATCAGTGGATTATGCAACTCATATATGGAAGGAATTCCTGAAGAGTGTGGAAAATACAAATGCTGTGGATGGGGTTTCTTGTGCTAGATATTGGAGTTTGATTCTTCAATATGCATATGAGAAAGAAGGTATTCAAGTGTCTGCTGATGAACCAAAGGATGATTTTGTAAAGTATCACTACCCAAAGGCTATCGAAGATGATGTGATTGTGTTTCCGTCAGTCGCTCGAATTCCGGATGCAATGATCAAAATGGTTGATCCATCGAATCTTGTGTTAGTGGAATATTTACAGACAATCAATCCTTCTATTGAGACTGGAGTTTTACTTCCATGATCTGATGAAGGTTCTTCTAAGAAGTCACGAAAGCCAAAGAAGGTTGTTGAAACTAGCCCTTCGAAACCTATTAAAGAGGAGAAAGTGTTTAAGTCTCCTAAGAAGAAGTCTGGAGATGGAGGTAAAGTTTCGAAGAAGTTGGAGAAGCCTGTTGAGCTTGAAACTGTTGATCCTTCAAAGGAGTTAGTTCCTTCGAAAACTGGTTTGCTAAAGCGTCTTAAAAGGTAGCTCGTAAGTCACAAAATTCTCTTGAACGGTCATTTAGCTTTTCACCATCCATGGTTCGAAATCCTCATGTAACTCGTAAAGGTCTTGTCCTGCGTGATGTACCTGTACTGGTTTCTCCATCCTCTAAAAAACGCAGAGTTGAGGATGATGCTAAACATATTTCCAAGAAGCAAAAGAAGAGAAAGTTGATTCTTCAGGAAGACTCTATGGAAGAAGAAGATGTTCCTGTAACACCAATGGGTGATGTTTCATCTAAGAAGAAATCTCCTGTCAAATCGAATGAGGAGATAGAAATTTCAAGTAGCTCTGTGAAAACTTCAATAGTGGACACAACTACTATTCTTGGTGACAAAATCAAAATATCGACTCCTGAGTAGACTTCGGTCATACCAACCAAGTCATCTCATGAGGAGGTTCGAACCTCAGGCATTCCTATACACGTATCTGATACAGATGTACATGTTAATATGGGTGAAGGAGTCTCAAACAAAGAAAACCCAGTTTCAACTACTCAAGGTATTTTCGAAACTTTTACCACTACTACCAATACTTCATTGCCACCACCATTTATCACAACTGTCTCTACATCCACACATTCACCCACTTTTGATCAAGTCATGAATCAACCTATCCTTTCTCTATTTCCGTCTCAATCAACTGAACCACCCAAAACGATGAATGATGATGACACTGATGGTGGAGGATTTGGAGGATCATTTGCTGACTTAGAATTTGATCCTGAAGAAGAAGACATCCCAGATCACATGCTTATGCCGGGGAAACAATTTAAGATTCTCAACAGAAAGCTCAACTCTTTATTGCAATTTCAAGCAGATGCAGGAGCCAAACATTCTTTATCTGGCATTAAAGTCTATGTTATGCTCAAAGCTCAGGAGTTTCGACTTCAACAAAAGTTGGATGTCATGGATAAAAACAATGAGCTCCGAATAAAGGCTCAATATGACACTTTCAATAGTGAAATCAAGGAGTTAAGGTTGGTTGCGAAGGAACGTCATGTTCTTTTTATTAAGGATGTCAAGACTATTCGAGAAGGTGTGAATAGAAAGCTTGAGGAATTGAAGGTTGATGTGGCAAAAGCGCTTCAAGAGTTGAATACCAATTATTATTCTCTCCTTTCGAAAGTGGTCATTATAGCAGGGGTTGTAACGAATGTGGTGGAATGGTATCAATCAGTTATTCCCAAGTTTGATAAAAAAGCACTTGGTGATGTTAAAAGTTTTGGGATGCTTGATGTCATGCTCAGTGAATTGAAAGAGTTGGTTTTGAAGTCTGGTTCTTCATCTCTCTTAACTCCTGAGTTTTTAACTCAGAAGTTTTGTTCATTCAAAGCTTCTATTCAAAAGTAGTTAGCTCCATTGTCTCAATTGGTTAATCTCTTACCAACAAATGCCCCACCTGTTGTCACAGGGGTGCAAGGGGGAGAAAGGAAGGTTGTTGGTAAAGGAGAAGGTGCTTCTGGGAAAACTAACGAAGCAGCAAAGGTTGTTGGTAAAGTCTTTTCAACTCAAATTCCAACATCAAAACCAAAAATTTTGAATGCTGAACCAGTGATGGCAACTATAGTTACCACAAGGACGATTGTTAAAGGCATTGTAATTGGGTCTACAGGTGAGGGTAGTTCTTCGAAACCCAAGCAAACAGAAACAGAAAAAGGGAAAGGAAATGGGCCTGTTATAGAAAAATCAAAGGAAGAAAGAAAAGCTGAAATCGAAGCGGAAATGGAAAAGCAGCGTCAAATTCAAAGTATTTTGATGCTTCGTAAAGATGATCCTCCTACTTTGAACAAAGGTGATCCAAGGAAGCTACACAGTTATGAGAATATCGAAGCAAGAGTAGCTTACAGTGAAATGTATGAGTTTGAAAAGAAGCCAAGAAAGAGCTATGCCATCGAGAATTCTGACATGAATCAACTCGATTTTCCAATCAATGAGATGATGTTCATTACAACACAATATAAAGTCATTGATAAATTTGAAGATAAAGATGATTTTGATACATTTGAAGCTGAGGTTTCATGCTGTGTTGGGAAAGGAACATGATGAGGTTTGGTCCTTAGTCAAGATTGTTCGTGTGGTGAGTATAACTAAGGATGTGCTTTTCGAAAATATGCTCCAAAATTTTCGATTTCATGTTGTGAGAGCCAATAATGTTGCTTGTGACTTTTCAATTGCTGATTTTCCCTTGTTGAATTTGAGTGAACTTATTCAAGTTGCAAACATTCTCAAAGACATGGATGTTTCGAAACTTCAAGGAACAAGTAAAGAAGTATTGAGACTGGGTTTGGGTCATGTCAAAATCGTCATAGACAATTACTATGATTGTCTAGCATTGACTGATGTCGAATTGGCTTTGTCAATGGGAAAAGAAATTACTGTTCCTGAGTCTGTGTTGAAGAATCAAGTTGACTTAAAGAACTATGTAGATGGGGAGATATGTTTGAAGCCATTAGTGATTGTTTTCAATGGAAAAAAGCAAAAAGGGGAAGTCAATGAAGTTTTTATTCCAGTCATGTGATGTTGAAAGATATATAACTGCTCAATATACAAACTTAATTGTGCGTATATATAGTTGTAAGAAGAATAATGATGGGGATCAAGCAGAGCTGAAGAAAGTAATGAATTGGTATGCGGAGATCAGAAGGACACTGTATATGGCTGCTCAAGCTTTGATAACCTGATTTCGACACTACTTACAAAGGGGGAGATTGTAAGAGTCGAAGTTTGTTGTAAGGTGTCGAAGGTTATTTTGTATTCAATAGTAATGTAATGTTATTAAAAAGGCATAGCTATTTCGAAACTGTAATGTTTAGCCCTTTGTATTTTTTGTGTGCTTTCTAGTTTTTCCTATAAATAGGGAAGGATACATAAGATAGATAGAACTTTTGCTACTCTTCTGTCTAAAACTCTTTGTATCGAGAAAGCATAATATAAGCTGAAACAAGATTATATTTACTCTTTGTGTTCTTAATTCATTTCAATTCTGATCTCGTTTCATTCCTCGATTAAATAGCTACTACAGTTATAATTAAAGAACAACTCAGAAGAACCTTGTATCTACTTGTGTTTGGGTCCTCAAGCCCCTAAATCAAGACAAAATTACGGTTATAACCTTATCCACACCTTTAAAACACTAATAGATGTCAATTTTCAACACCCAGTTGAGCTTTATACCTTTTTAGTACATATCCATCTGCTATAATTGCAAAAACAACTAAAAACAAGATGAAAAGCCCACTCTCCCATCTATTAGTAGTAACCTACATAAAAAGATATACATACAATTATTTAATTATCAACCAAATGGTGATAAAATGTAAAAATAGAAAAAAGAAAAAATAGTTGATATCAAGAACTTTAATAAGAAAAGAAAAAATTGATAATGTTCAACAACCTTCTCAATCTCTGCATACTGCATATGGAAACCAGAGGGAAAAAGAGTAAATAAACCCATTGAACTTGCATATAAGCAGAAGAAAGAAAATCTTGAATAATGGACGCATATGTTTAAGAACAAAAATGGAAGAACAATGCTTATATCACTTTGCTATATTTTAATCACATTTACTGTAGGCAGCTAGTACAACCACAGGAACACCTTTTTTATTTCCATGTAATTATGGAAATAAAATAAATAGGCTGACTTAATTTCTATATTCTATCACACGATTATTTCTTTTTAATTTCTATATTCTTTCTTCTTCACCTAGTGGTACATCGACCACCATTGCAGAGAACAAGCGGAAAGAAAAAGACACAGAGAAAGAGACATAGCCACATGTAATCACCTCATTTTTATTTTTTATTCCCGAATTTTCTGTTCATCTCATTTCCACATCCATACATGAAAATCGATTCAAGGGAGGAGGATCGATCTCCACCTGAAATCTATATTCGTTCGTTTGATGCTGAGTGAATGCACCAAAAATCATAAGGTACACATTATAAACCGATCCAATATCACATTCTCTCGCTTCTCTTCTAATAGATTTCAGTCAGACCATTTATTTGCTGAAAATAATATGAGTTTCTCAGAAAGTGTTTTTAGTTATCCGGGTCTTTTTTCTGAACACCAAGTGTTCGACTAAATGCCTAAATGAAGATTTAATTTTTAATTGGTCACTTCTCCATCAAAAACTCTTCTCTATGGTCCTAAGTGAATTTTTAATAAGTGTAGATAGTTCTTATATTTTGAGGAATGGTTTTATTTTTACTTTTTGAAATAGTTGTTTACCTTTCAATTATGTTTGGTTCAGTTTTCAATTTATGTTTATGTAAAGTGCACTAATCTTGTTTGGTTCAATTCTCGCATCATATGGATATATAATTTCAGTAGGCCTAATTAAAAGAATGATCATGAAATTATTTTGTTTTACCTCATCTCATGAAAATTGAGTAAATAATTGTGTTGTTGATTTGTAACTTACATGTAAACCATTGAAGGATCACAAGCAAAGAAAGTATGTGCAATATTATTCCAGAATCAAAGTTTTACCATATTCTTTCAGAATATATTCTATGTAGTCTACCATATTCTATGTATTCTTCCAGAATATATATAAAGTGATAGGAATTGCAAGTAACATGTTTTTAACCATTCATAGTTTTTGTTGTATTTGTGATAGGAATGGATGGAAGAATGTGTAAGGAATAACTTGAAGAATGAATCAAAGATTGATCATACTCATAGTTTAAGAATGTTGTTATTTTTTAGGAATTTTCTTCATTTTTGTTGGTATTCTTTTAGAATATGTATAACTATAATAAAATGTATAAAGCTACTAGCCTGTAAGTATATGTATGAATTTGTATTTTAGTTCGAATATATAAGAATATATTAGAATGTTTTTATTCTTCAACCGGGAATTCAAGAATGATTATATGAAAATATCATATCTTCATCCTTATTTCTCGTTCCATTCTATTAGAATATCACATCCTTCATTCATTTGGAATTTACTTACCCTTCATTTATCATATAAAAACACAGAATACCAAATCATATTATGATTCTGTTAGAATCTCATTAAGATATAATCTACATGAAATTACATAATCTATAAGAATTACATATATTACCTCATGCTACAAGTATTCTGTTAGAATGTAGTTATTACAAACCAAACAACAAATTGTCTAAAGTCATTCTATTAAAATTTTACACTTCATATTCTACAAGAATTACATATACACATGTTGATCATGTTAAAATCGATAAAAAGAACTTGTAAATGTAACAAAATCTCGTCAAACACAAACCCTAGAAAAATCATAAACACTAGATTAACATGAAAAATTATAAATGAAATCATCATCTTCTTCAAGATTCAACACCGTGTCTGCGATGTTCTTGAACTTGGACTTGTATGCACTTGATCTTGTACTCTGCATTCTTCTAGAATAAAACTCACCGAGACGCCCCGATGCCTTCTTCTACTTTTTCTAGGGTTCACTAATCAGTTGTATAACAAAAAACCTTCACCGAATCTTCTAGTTTTATGTAAGACACAAGGAAATCGGAATGATTTTTAGTCTTCGGTTGATTTTCTAATCGAGTTGCATCTTTGTGAGAAAATGGGGAAGGAGGTATTCGGTTGCCAAAGATAAAACTATTTCCCTATTCTAAAGGGGATGCTAATGTACTATACTACCCCTTTATATCCGTTATCTTTCACAAAATGTCATTATATTGATTATTTTTAATTAGTTACTAAATATAAAACCCTTACTTAAATTACCCCAAATGATTGGCTCAGAATCATTTTCAAAGGCACACAATACTTAGTAAAAACAAAATAACCTAAGCATATATATATATATATATATATATATATATATATATATATATATGGTTATAGTTACTAGTTAGTGGTGGAAGAAAGAAAGAATTTTCACTTGCCTTTTTGGAGTAGGTTATGTTTAGAATAGAGCTTATAACTTATGCAGTTCGATAAAGAGCAGAAATACTTGGTAGAGCCATAGCAGAACTAATCGGGAGTTTCTCTAGAAGTACATCTATGGTATCCCGAACTAGTCCTAGTCTCCAACCTACATACAATTAATTACACATGCATGCGTTATTTGTAGTTTTTACTGTTGGTAGATCTTTAAGGACCATTAGGAATAAGGAACATTACAAACCTTACATGAGAGAGTTGAGATGTAGTTTTATAAAGCGCACTAAAGATCAATATAGTAGGTATCAGAGGCCCTTCCAGATAATCTCTTAAGAAAGAAAGAAACATCGTATTCAAGTTAAAATAAGAAATAAAGTACAGAAAATGAATGATGCACTAAATAAGGACAAATATTATTTACCGAAAAGGATTGCACAACTCACTCTTCAGCACCAGGTCTCAAAGGCAAAGATTTTGACATCACAAGATCTTCTAATGCTTTTTGTTGTCTAAAGTCTCATTGTCTTGGCACATCAAAAACATCACGAAGAAGCAGTAATATAATGTAATTAGTCATGCGTGATGAAGGCTGGATAAAATCGGGTCTGTTTTATTCCACCAAATTTCTCAAATCCACACTACAATCAAATCACGAAATATTCACAACGAATGAAGTGATGAATAGGAAAAATTAACCATTTTAAGTGGCAATTATCATACATGGTAGAGAAGAAATAAGCCCTAACAGAAATGGGTGGCTTAACGTCCTCGTCAGTCACAAAATCATCGCCAGAATCCTCAACCACTGCGCACATAGCAGGTTCATCCCACTCCAGCGTATCAGCGACCGAAAACAACGGTGATGAGGAGGAGGAAGGGACAATGGAAAGCAATCAGAGTAGGGATAAGGGAGAGAAAAATGACACATGATGACAATAGGTGAAGATAATGATTGATTTTTATTACGATTTCAGTGAGATATGCGAAGATCAGTGAGACGAGACAACATTTGTTACATCCATGGGATATCTCTATGAAATTGCAGGTTGGGTTTTAGGTTAGAGAGAAAGAGAGAGAGAGAGAGAGAGAGAGAGAGAGAGAGAGAGAGATACCTAAAGTCGCAGGAGAAGAAGTGTTTGTACATCAATGGAGGAAAGACTAAGATAAAGCATGTTATATGGCCGCCAATTAGGGGTTTTTTCATGTGGAGGATGTAGTTTGAGGTTTTCTTCCGGAGAGATCATGAGTTGCGTTGGATGAACACAGAAGCGTTGGAGGCGCTGAAGGTGGGTGAAGACGAAGACCCTAGGGCTTTTTTCTTGCTAATTGGAAGAGGCAGGGGTTTTAATTTTTTAGATATAATAGGCGGGGGTTTAATTTTTGGGGATTTCATTTCCCCCCTTAATTAAAACGCGTGTTTCATTAAAAAAAATATAAAGCGACACACTTACCTGACACACATTTTATGATAGGCGCCCTTCGTATTTTTTTTTCTTTTCCGACACTAATTTTAGGGCACGCACAAATGTGTGTCCTCTATCCTTCAAATTTTGGAAAACTGGCATTATTTTTAGGACGCTCAAAAAATACGTATCGTAAATCAGTGTGTGTCATTGTTTATGTGTCATTAAAGGGTTGTTTTCTAGTAGTGTCCCATCGACATACCATCAATGTGTGAAGATGCCCACCCTATGTGGGACAGTGAAGATCGCAGATGATTAACAAGAATCCAAGGAGTGTTGCAAGACATCAATGAAATCTTCAATAATACCACGACAAGCATAGCAATTAAAGCAGGGGGCACAAGATGTGTTAGGATCAAGAGAGCAAGATATAAAGTTAGTGCTCGTGAACCTTGAGGATCCTGATGCCAAAGTTCACATAGGATCCTCAATACCAGAACCAATCGAACAAGGACTAATAAGTTCCTCAGAGCTAAAAGCAAGACATTTACATGGAAGCACAAGGACATGACATGTATAGACAAAAATATAATAACCCATAAAATTAATATTGATCCTTCTTTTAGACCAATACACCAAAAGAGAAGGAAATTTGCAACAGAGAGAAACCAAATCATACAAGAAGAAGTAGAAAAACTTCTCAAAACAGGAATGATCAAGGAAGTGAATTTCCCAAGGTGGCTAGCCAACGTGGTCGTAGTACAAAAGAAGAATGGAAAATGGAGAGTATGTGTGGATTATATGGATCTCAACAAGGTTTGTCCCAAGGATCCTTTCCCTCTACCACACATAGACTCCATGATAGACGCCATGGTTGGTCATGAGTTACTAACATTCATGGACGCATTAGCTGGATTCCAACAAACCCAAATGGAACCATCTAACCAAGAATATACAACATTCATAAACCCAACAGGTATATATTGTTATACTGCCATGCCATTTGGTCTTAAAAATGTAGGTGCAACATATCAAAGGCTTATCAACAAGATTTTCAAAGAGAAACTGGGGGACACCATGGAAGTCTACATTGATGACATGGTTGTCAAGTCAAAGAAAGCTGAAGACAATCTCAAGGATCTTGAAGAAGCCTTCGACATACTTGACGGATATAGCATGAAGCTGAACCCCTCCAAGTGTCACTTTGGAATGAGATCAGGCAAGTTCCTTGGGTACATGGTGACCAAAAGAGGAACTGAAGCAAGTATTGAGCAAATCAAAGCAATCATTGATCTAAGATCCCCATCCCCGATAAAGGATATTCAAAGACTAACAGGAAGAGTAGAGATATTTTTGTGCATGTGTGATCCTGTAACACCTGTTCCAGGTATTACTTAATTTATTTAATTTTTAGGGTTTTTGTGCGTGGACTCGGCAAGTTGGGAGTCTAAATCGTCGAGTAGAGACATTTTTGTGGACGTGGGATCGGGACCTACCCGACGAGTCAGAACGCCCCGACTCGACGAGTAGGAGCTGTAAAGAGAAAGCATAATTTTTAGGGTTTGCACCCTATTTAAAGAACATAACCTGCCTCTTGTGGCCTCCCTTATCACTTTATTAGCCAGAGAAAACCCTAGATCGACCTTGCTTCCTTATCACCTATAGGAAGGTCAAGGCAGACTAAAGGAACTCGTTGAGTCCTTTAGCTGACTCGACGAGTCGAGTAGGGTTTACCCGTTTTTGGGTCTTCTGAGTTTTCGGTTGTCATGAGTTTTCGGTTTCATAAGTTTTCGGTTTTGGACATGGAGGGACTTGGTGAGTTACTCAGGTAACTCGGCGAGTGGATGAATTACTCAGAAAACTCGACGAGTTGATGGATGCACTCGACGAGTTGAGACCAACATGGACTGTTGAACTTGACCGTTGACTTTGAGGGCATCTATGGTATTTATGGGATCATGACAAGTTAATCACATGATGATTATAGGAAGTTGAAGAGGAGCAGTGTGGGGGACATATCAGATCTTAGCTTATCAATTCAACATTCGAGAGGTGAGTCTTCTCACCATACCAATGGGTCTAAGGCACCAAGGCCGGCCCATTCTATGATATGTGGTTTGTCGATTGATTATGCGTTATGTTAGTATAACATTTACATGGAAGACCCCAGGGGGTTCCCATGGCAGTAGACTAAGGCCACGTGGGGGTTCCCGTGGCATTTGGTATAAGACCTTGGAGGGTTTCCATGGCATCCTAGTATATTTGTATGATTAGCTTGTATGATATTTGCTTGGTAGGAAGACCATGTGGGGGTTCCCATGACAGGAAGACCATGTGGGGGTTCCCATGGCAGGAAGACCATGTGGTGGTTCCCATGGCAGGTAGTAAGACCACGTGGGGGTTCCAGTGGCACTAGGTGTAAGACCCTGGAGGGTTTCCATGGCTTCCTTATATGTTGTATGCATGGCTTATGTGGCAGAGATAGCTTTTATAGCTAATATGATATGTGTTATGTGGATTGTGTGTGGGGTATGCTCTGGGGGACTCACTAAGAATTAGCTTACAGTTTGTGGATTTGTTTCAGGTACATCTGAGCCCAAGGGAAAGGGCAAGGTTTGATGGCGCGGCGTGCACTATCTCTTAGGCGTTTTATGGGACACTCTGATAATGTGAAATAAATTTGTAATGATTATGAATTTTGAAAACAATTGTATTCGAAAACCTCATGTTTGTGGGAGTACTTTGGTTAATTAAAAATGACAATTTTCTTTGAAAATTTGGGTCGTTACAAGTTGGTATCAGAGCCTTGGTTTGAGGGATTCAGGCACACTCTCGGGTGTGTCAGGACTCAAACTAAGGAAATGGTAAAATTGTTTTCAAAAATAAAAATGAAAGTTAGAACTTTTAAAGCATGGAAAAGAGGAGAGTGCAACGCGTGTGATCTGCCGAACCAAGTAAGTAGTTCCCCAATGTGTTAGCCATGTTATACTGATATTTGAGCTGTGATAATTATAAGAAGCTTGCTATGTGTATGCTTTTAAAATTGTATACGGTTAGGAGCTAATAGCCTTAGAATGATTGATTTGGCCTTATTTCCTGTTCCTCATTTAGTTGTGGTCGTAGGGTAGAGTCTCTTATTCGAAAGTCTATTTGATCCTCTTCTGTGTATAATTTGCATGCATAAAGGCAACCTATTATGATCGGTCTGATTGATATGGGTAGAGCAAATCTTAGGGTCGCCTAGGATTTGAGATATGCAGTAGTCTGTGGGATATGATTTGTTTTAGGGCGAATTGGAGTCATCATGTAGAGTCTTGGGGAAGGTACAGGTAGGTGTGGAAGGTAGTATTTGGGCCCATACTACTGAAAGCACAGGACCTGTACCCGAACCAATGTTAGATCTGACAGCTCCAAGGAGGATCGGTGTGGGAAGATCCCCTATATATATATCCTAATCATTATGATTTATGACATTTCCGTTCAGCATGGTGGTGACACGATTTGGAACAGGGGGATCAGGATCGGGATCTGGATCCGGGGCTGGGTCAAGTGACACTACCGAGGCCATTGACGAGAGGCTGCATGAGCTTATTGCAGCCGAGGTTACCAGGGGCATACTTGACGCTACCCTGGTTATCTTTGGGACGGTCAATGAGGGTATGATGGAGATTATGGAGGAGAGGCTCAGGGCGTTCAGAGCCGAGATTGCTGCGGGCCAGGTTGGGCCCCGAGCTCCCTCGTTCCAGGAGTTCAAGGCGTACGGAACGCATGAGTTTTTCGGGGTTAGGGACCCCATTGTTAGCCGACGCTAGGTAACGGATATCGAGAATGCCCAACGCACGAGTTCTTGCCCGGATGCGGAAAATGTGGGTTTTGCTTCATGTATGCTGAGAGACAGAGCCTGAGACTGGTGGGGCAAGGTGACTAGTCAGGTGGGAGCAGACGGTGTGGCTGAGATGACATGGGCCGAGTTTGTTCGACGATTTGATTTGGAGTTTGCACCAGCCATTGAGGTGCAAAGGATGGTGAGAGAGTTCCAGGAGCTCTAGTAGACCACCAAGACTGTGGCAGAGATCACCACCAAGTTTCAGGAACGAGCATTGTTGATCCCATAGTATGCTACCGATGAGAACATGAGGCGGACGAGGTATCATTCCATGCTGAGGGATGATATCCGGGAATTTGTGAGCTTCATAGGGTGCAAAACCCTGAATGAGATGGTGGACAAGGCCCGTGAGCGGGAGATGGAGTTGGACTTCCGCACCAAGCGGAATCCTGAGCAGGCACAGACATCAGTGGCTCAGGCTAAAAAGCCTAAGACCTCGGATTCATCTAGTAAAGGCCAGCAGGGTCGTGGCCAGTGTGCCAAGTGTGGGAGATTTCATGGTGGAGCTTGCCGGGGGACTAGCCCGACATGTTATACGTGTGGTCAGCAGGGCCACGTGAGCAGGGATTGCCCCAAGAAGGGCTTGATTTGTTTCCACTGCAACCAGACTAGCCATAAAAAGGCCAATTGTCCGAGGTTACAATGAGGGGGAGGAGCAGTGGCGGCGCCTGCGCCCGCCAAAATGAGGATTACTGATGGCTACCCTGCTAAGGCGGATGCTTCGGCAGTGAAAATCCGCGCCTTTCAGTTGACTACAGAGGAGGCTCGGGCAGCGCCAGACGTTGTGGCTGGTACGCATTTATTCTTCTCTGCTCTAGATTTATTGTATTGGATATGTGTACATTGGGCTTGTATAGGGAACTTTTTGGTCAATGGTATGTCGGCTCATGTTTTGTTTGATTCGGGAGCTACCCGATCGTTCGTGTCTCTTGCGCTTAGCAAGAAGTTCCGGGATGCGCCAGGAACTTTGGATTCCCCGCTCGAGGTGGAAATTGCAGATGATCGCACTACGAGTGCTGCGAGAGTGTATCAAGATTGTGTCCTGAATGTGTTTGGGGAGAGGTTTCGTGTTGATCTAGTCCTGATACCGTTGTGAGGGCTGAAGGTGATTGTCGGGATGGACTGGTTGGGGGCCAATGGGGCCGTGATCGATTGTGAGCGCCAGTTGGTGAGGGTTCAAACCCCAAGTGGGGGAGAACTGGTTATACATGGTGACAGGGCCTCGCAGGGGCCAACCCTTTGTTCAGCTGCAAGGGCAAGGAGATTCCTGCAGCAGGGATGTACGAGATTTCTGGCTTATATCTCGGATACGAGGACTGAGACCACGACAGATGTGGGCATTGTGCTGGTTGTACAGGAGTTTCAGGATGTTTTTCCCGAGGAGTTACTGGGAGTGCCTCCGGAGAGGCAAGTGGAGTTTCATATTGACTTGGTGCCGGGTTCCGCTCCGATAGCGAAGGCACCGTACTGGCTAGCGTCGTCCGAGATGCAGGAGCTATCTACACAGCTTCAGGAGCTGCTAGACCGAGGGTTTATCCATCCGAGAAGTTCCTCGTAGGGAGCTCCGATCCTGTTCGTGAAAAAGAAGGATGGATCGTACAGGATGTTGATTGATTATCGAGAGCTGAACAAACTAATGGTGAAGAACCGTTATCCATTACCAAGGATCGATGATTTGTTCGACCAACTACAGGGCATGTCTTGCTTTTCTAATATTGATCTTCGGTCGGGATAGCATCAGATAAGGATCCGGGATGAGGATACATCGAAGACAGCTTTCAGGACTCGGTATGGGCATTATGAGTTTGTGGTAATGCCATTTGGGCTCACCAATGCCCCATCAACGTTCATGGATCTCATGAACACGGTGTGTAGACCGATGTTGGATCGGTCGGTGATCGTTTTTATTGATGATATCCTGGTTTTTCTAAGACCAAGGAGCAACATGAGCAACATACGAGAGAGGTGTTGGATACCCTGAGGGTGGATAGGCTATATGCCAAGTTCTCCAAGTGTGATTTTTGGCTGCGAGAAGTACAGTTTTTGGGGCACATCATCAACCAGGAGGGCATTTCGGTTGATCCAGCCAAGGTTGAGGCGGTGATGCGGTGGGAAGTGCCGAAGAATGCTTCCGAGATTCGTAGCTTCTTGGGTCTAGCGGGCTATTATTGGATATTTATTAAGGATTTCTCCAAGATTGCAGTGCCTTTGACTCGCTTGACCATGAAGAATGTGACATTTCGGTGGGGCACGGATCAGCAGTTGGCTTTTGAGACCCTGAGACGGAGGCTATGCGAGGCTCCGATTCTAGTACTACCTGAGGGGTTAGAGGATTTGGTGGTATACTGTGATGCATCGATTTCAGGGTTAGGTGTGGTACTGATGCAGAGGGGGCAAGTGATAGCTTACGCCTCGAGGCAGTTGAAGCCTCATGAGGCGAACTACCCCACTCACGACCTGGAATTGGGGGCAGTGGTGTTTGCCCTCAAGATTTGGAGGCACTAACTTTATGGGGTGCGGTGCACCGTCTATACTGATGACAAGATTTTGAAGTATTTGATGGATCAGCAGAACCTCGACATGCGACAGAGGAGGTGGTTGGACGTGCTGAAGGACTATGATTGTGAGATCCTATACCACCCAGGGAAGGCCAACGTGGTGGCTGATGCTTTGAGCCGCAAGGCGGCAGGATCCCCGATTGGGAACGTTTGTTTGAGGATGATTGTGATCTCTCCATTGCTGGATATGATCAAGGAGGCACAGGTGGAGGGCCTGAAAAAGGAGAAAGGGAAGTTAGACAGGATACGGGGACAAATTCCTTTGTTTGTCCGGAATGGTTAGGGTCTCTTGACCCAGTGTGGCCGAGTGTGGGTCCCAACATTTGGGGGAGTGAGGCAGAAGATTTTGGAGGAGGCGCATAAGTCCAAGTTGTCTATCCATCCAGGGGCTACGAAAATGTATAGAGACTTGAGGCTGAGTTATTGGTGGCCCTGCATGAAGCGGGAGATCGCCTGGTTTGTAGAGCGGTGCTTGACCTGTAGGAAGGTCAAGGAAGAGCATCAGCGACCTCATGGTAAGGTTCATCCGCTACCCATTCCCATGTGGAAGTGGGAAGAGATCACGATGGACTTGATCATGAAGTTACCGAGGACGACGAGGGGTGTGGACGTCATATAGGTGATCGTGGACAGATTGACGAAGAGTGCCCACTTTATTCCTATCTCTGAGAGTGTATCCGCTGAGAAGTTGGCAGATATTTATGTGTGAGATTTGGTGGCCAGACACGGGGTGCCAGTGTCGGTAGTCTTTGACAGGGATGTTCGGTTCACATCTAGGTTCTGGAAGAAGTTCCACGAGGAACTGGGCACTCAACTTCATTTTAGCCGGCGTACCACCCCCAGACAGATGGCTAGAGCAAGAGGACGATCTAGACACTTGAGGATATGCTTCGAGCATGCGTGTTGGATTTAGGAGGGAGTTGGGATACATACCTCCCGTTGGCAGAGTTTTCATACAATAACAGTTACCATGCCAGTATCGACCGACCGCCATTCTAGATGTTGTATGGTAGGAGATGCAGGACCCTAGTTTGTTGGGGCGAGGT
The DNA here is from genome assembly GCF_052849685.1 of Lactuca virosa. Classification (NCBI taxonomy): domain Eukaryota; kingdom Viridiplantae; phylum Streptophyta; class Magnoliopsida; order Asterales; family Asteraceae; genus Lactuca; species Lactuca virosa. The sequence goes on from NC_136434.1 coordinate 91,628,088, forward strand.
TGGACACCGGGTCATGGGGAGCACTGAGGTAGTGCTCAAGACTACCGGGATGATTCAGCAGGTGCGTGACCGGCTGCGGGTCGCACAGAGCCGTCAGAAAAGTTATGCTGACCGGCAGCGATCAGATCTTGAGTTCCAGGTGGGGGACTTTGTGTTACCGAAAGTATCACCATGGAAGGGGGTCATCAGGTTTCGAAAGAGGGGCAAGCCAGGACCCCGATATATAGGCCCGTTTCGGATTACGGCTCGGGTGGGCAAGGTGGCATATCGCTTGGATCTTCCGGATGAGCTTAGCCAGATTCACAACACTTTCCATGTGTCACAGCTTCGGAAGTGTGTCACCGACGAGGCCACAGTCGTTTCCTTGGACGACATTCAGGTGGATGAGAGCCTAAACTACATCGAGAGGCCGATTACAATCTTAGATAGGAAGCCTAAGGTTCTTCGAAACAAATAAGTGAAGCTTGTTAAGGTGCAATGGCAGCACCGTAGGGGCTCCGAGTGGACCTGGGAGCCGGAGGACGAGATGCGAGACCACTACCCGAACTTATTTGGGTCAGTAGACTTCGAGGACGAAGTCTAATTCAAGTGGGGGAGATTTGTAACACCTGTTCCTGGTATTACTTAATTTATTTAATTTTTATGGTTTTTGTGCGTGGACTCGGCAAGTTGGGAGTCTAACTCGTCGAGTAGAGACATTTTTGTGCACGCGGGATCGGGACCTACCCGACGAGTCAGAACGCCCCGACTCGACGAGTAGGAGCTGTAAAGAGAAAGCATAATTTTTAGGGTTTGCACCCTATTTAAAGAACATAACCTGCCTATTGTGGCCTCCCTTATCACTTTATTAGCCAGAGAAAACCCTAGATCGACCTTGCACCCTCTAGAGTGAGAGAAAGAGCCTTTGTGAGCAATTTTGGGGTATTTGTGAAGGATTTTAGAGCTTGAAGAAGAAGGAGCTAGGAGAGGAACAGTAGATCCAACATCTACTTCATATTGGCCATCATCCTAAGGTATAAAGCCGTGACCTTGATCTCTAGTTGCTTAGATCCCTTTTCTTGGAAGCAAATGGCCATTCTTGGTGCAAAATGGAGTCAAACTTGGATCTGGACTTATCACAAGGATATGGTTCCATATATGGACCTCTTTAGGTCCCCAATGACATAAAGTTGCTCCCTTTATGTAGTTTAGCCACTTTCCATGCACAAGAACCTTGTAAGAAGCCTAGTTTTGAAGATATAGCCTTGGAGGACCTTGCATGCACGTAAAGTTTGCAGCTTTACGTGGTATCTGCACTAGGAGAGTTTGGATATGGAGTTTGGGACCTTAGATCCCACTGAAAAGGGCTGAACTTGATGGAGACTGAAGGAACTCGTCGAGTCCCTTAGCTGACTCAACGAGTCAAGTAGGGTTTACCCATTTTTGGGTCTTCTGAATTTTCGGTTGTCATGAGTTTTCGGTTTCATGATTTTTCGGTTTTGGACATGGAGGGACTCGGTGAGTTACTCAGGTAACTCGGCGAGTGGATGAATTACTCAGAAAACTCGAGAGAGTTGCTGGATGCACTCGACGAGTTGAGGCCAACATGGACTGTTGAACTTGACCGTTGACTTTGAGGGAATCTATGGTATTTATGGGATCGTGACAAGTTAATCACATGATGATTATAGGAAGTTGAAAAGGAGCAGTGCGGGGGACATATCAGATCTTAGCTTATCAGTTCAACATTCGAGAGGTGAGTCTTCTCACCATACCAATGGGTCTAAGGCACCAAGGCCGGCCCATTCTATGATATGTGGTTTGTCGATTGATTATGCGTTATGTTAGTATAACATTTACATGGAAGACCCCGGGGGGTTCCCGTGGCAGTAGACTAAGACCACGTGGGGGTTCCCGTGGCATTTGGTATAAGACCTTGGAGGGTTTCCATGGCATCCTAGTATATTTGTATGATTAGCTTGTATGATATTTGCTTGGTAGGAAGACCATGTGGGGGTTCCCATGACAGGAAGACCATGTGGGGGTTCCCATGGTAGGAAGACCATGTGGTGGTTCCCATGGAAGGTAGTAAGACCACGTGGGGGTTCCAGTGGCACTAGGTGTAAGACCCTGGAGGGTTTCCATGGCTTCCTTATATGTTGTATGCATGGCTTATGTGGCAGAGATAGCTTTTATAGCTAATATGATATGTGTTATGTGGATTGTGTGTGGGGTATGCTCTGGGGGACTCACTAATAATTAGCTTACAGTTTGTGGATTTGTTTCAGGTACATCTGAGCCCAATGGAAAGGGCAAGGTTTGATGGCGCGGCATGCACTCTCTCTCAGGCGTTTTATGTGACACTCTGATAATGTGAAATAAATTTGTAATGATTATGAATTTTGAAAACAATCGTATTCAGAAACCTCATGTTTGTGGGAGTATTTTGGTTAATTAAAAATGAAAATTTTGTTTGAAATTTGGATCGTTACAAGTTGGTATCAGAGCCTTGGTTTGAGGGCTTCGAGCACACTCTCGGGTGTGTCAGGACTCAAACTAAGGAAATGATAAATTGTTTTCAAAAATAAAAATGAAAGTTAGAACTTTTAAAGGACACACGAGGGTGCGTGTAGGAGTTGCGGTGGTGGTGGTTCTAGCTGCTTCAAGTGCGGCCGGGCAGCTCATTATAGAAGGGATTGTACTGCTACCACCACCTAGGCATCAAACTTGATTTGCTTTCATTGCAGTCATCGGGGCCACAAGAAGGCCCAATGTCCGAGTTTGACTGCAGTAGGACCAGTGACGACACCAGCCCCTGCGACAATGAGGATCACCGACGACCGTCAGGGCCGGGCAGAGGCGCCTACGGCGAGGAGCAGGGCTTTCCAGATGACTATATAGGAGGCACGAGCAGCTTCCGGTGTTGCAGGTGTGTGTCTTTTGCTTACCTATCAGTTTTTATTTATGATTTAATTGCTATTGTCTTGCATCAGTATAAGTAAGTGTATCTTGGAGTTATATTTTCTGCTTATGTTCGGGTTATATGCCATTTTCATACCATGAAACTTAGAGTAGTAGTTCGAGATCGTCTCCTTATATAGAAGGTTCCTAGGTTGCGGTAGGTGTAGCGAGTGTGATTGGAACTCAGGAAGTGTTCTGTTACTCTTCGAGAGTTGTACTGCTTTAGTATTGGTTAGTTTTGGAACACTAACAGTGGTAAGCGTTGGTTTCCAGCAGATTGATCATTGGATGGTAAGAATGATTGGGAATCCTTCAAGTCTTGTGTGCTGTAAGATGTTAGTTGAATCAAAGTGGGGGAGAATCTTTCGGGTGTTCAGGAACAGAAATAGGTGCGAAACTAGGATGAGTTTGCATTCCAGCTGGGGAGTAAGGCAGCCCAAGTGGCTGTTGGGTTGAGGAGTGTGTGAGTTTGGGAAACTTCCCAACGTTGGGGTTCGCGTCTTCTTGATGTTTGATAGCTGGTTTTGGGAAACCAGGTTGGGGAATTTCCGTCAAAACGCGATTTCAGTCAGGATGTTAGACCATGTGTGTGCTCGACTTTGGATGTGTTCGGATTGGTAATCAGCGGTAAGACCATGGTCAGTAGTTGAGATAGCATGGAAAGTGTTGTAAGACTACGGGATAGCCGTAGCATTCACCAGCAGCCAAATAACATGGAAAGTGTTGTACAACTGCGGGGCAGCCATAGCATTCTTCATGCGGTCAGATAGTGTGGGAAAGTGTTGCTAGACTGTGGAATGAGCCATATCATTCACATATTCATTTAGATAAGTTAGGCCAGAGTGGGTCAGTTTGTAGGGACGTGGAAGGGCCACAACGTGACCGTAATCAGGAAATGATAGGTCAATGGGATTTGAGGTGGAGTCGGACTTGGGTAGCCCTAGATAGGTGGGACCTGTGGGCAATGCCACTCCGTAGTATGGTTTGGGTGAGACTCGTGGGCGAGGCCCGTGTGCTTATAGCAATGTAGGTGGGACCTGGCAGAGATCGTTGGGTCAAGGTATGGGATCGGGGATCCCATGACTTATAGAGCCAAGTGTGGCAATGTGGATAGGGTAGTTTCGATAGTCGAAGTTTTCCTTGGAGGTCGCTGGAAGCGAATGAGAGGGTGTTCATTGATTCAGCAACCGGGTGGGAATCCAATATTCCAGATAGTTTGCAGAGAAGTTGGGACCTGGGAGGTCTCGGTTCATTTGGACAGTGGATAAGAGGTAGCATGATGTTCGGACAGAAGTAGTGATGTGAGGATTCTTGTGTATGGAGTAGCTTGTTAATGGAAGGTACTAAGTCACTTACATGAGTTGGATTAAATAATGTTAGAGTAATTGATTTGACACTGTTACGCAACTTTCGTCTGAGTCTAACCCTTGCAGGGATGGATCTTCTACTCGAAGGATTATCTGAGCCTTCTGTCAAGTATAAGTGTTCTACAGTTGACTATGGCCAGTGATTTTTTCTGATGGTAGCATCGAGATAATCAGGTTTGGAAGTGTGCAATTGGTCGGTCATTCAAGGATGACTAAGTATGGTAAAGCTCAGCATGGGCGGTCTGTCAGGAAGTCAGACCAATGCAAACTTCCGGGTTTCAGAGAGGTAAAAGTGGTTTCTTTCGGAGGCTCAGGTTTGGCTTTCTTCGAGATGGAAGTTCGGTTTGGGTTTTGGTTGTCTTGAGAAGGCTGTCTTACGCGTAGAATCATCGGTTGCGTTCCTTAAATCATTTGTTGGGATATAGGTGTTAGTAAGAAGCGATTTCGAGGTTGAAATCTAATTTAAGTGGGGGAGAGTTGTAACATCCGGTTATGAAAGTGTTTGATTTTGTCTTCGGAGGGATTAGTATTTTGGGAAAATCCCTAGTATGCGGGGCGTACCAAGTGGTACGCAAGGCGTACCAAGGAGAAAGGTCTACGTGAGGCGTAGCTGGGAGGAACATGCAGCGTAGGTGCGAGGTTTGGGTCGGGGTGCACGGCCTCGTATGCGGGGCGTACAAGAAGGTACGTGGGGCGTACGAGGGTCAGAATGAAAACCCTAAATTTTAGGGTTTGGCACTATATAAGGAACATTATGCCTCAAAGACCAGCCTCCCTCTCACCCTAAAGCAACTAGCACGAAACCCTAATCCTCCTTTGAGTGTTTTTGGAGATTAGAAGACCTTTATAAGAGAATTTTTGTGCTTTTGAAGAAGGTGTTAACTCTTGGAGACTTATTAGAGAAGATAAAGCTTTTAGATCCAGAACCCCAATAGCTTTTGTCTCTCATTTGAGGTATAAAGTCTTGAACTTTCCTCTTGAATGCTTAGATCTATTACGTTGAGTTTTTGGATCATTTTGATCCCAAGGAGGAAGCTTTATGGTTCAAATCCGTTTCCTAGGCCTAGGGTTGCCACCCTTAGTGCCATTTGAGTCCCTAAGATAGAAAGTTGTCATCTTGAAGGTCTTAATGGGTTCATGCAAGAGTTAAGACCATTTTCATGGAAGTAGAATGCCATTTTTGGAGTTTAGACTTATGTGGGGCATACAAAGTCACAAAGTCAGTGACTTTATGGGTTTAGAGGTTAAGTAGAGCTCAGATCTGTGATTTTGACAATTAGGTTGAAGCATTAAGTGCTTAATAGAAGGAAGGACTTAACAGGGGAGTACACTGGGCATACAAGCTGGTCTAGTACGCGCTGCGTACAGCTGAGTACGCCCTGCGTACTCAGTCAGAGTGGGTTCGCACAAGTGGGCCTCGGTTTCAGCCATTCATTGGGCTTTGCTACTTTGGGCCTTAGTAGGCCATCAAAAATAATATATTTTGGGCTAAGAATATGTTGGGTTTAGGGTAAGGCCCATTAGAGGGGTTGGGCCCAATTTAGAAAATTGGGCCATTGGTGGGCCATGAGTGGACTTGGGAAGTCTACCTAGTATTGGTCCTTCATGTTATGGTTTTGGGCCTTAGGCATGGGCCAAATTAAATCAGGGGTAAAATGGTCATTTTACCCTAAGAAGGATTATTGGTTTTTGACTAAGTTTTATTTTGACAATGATAGCTCGAGAAGTCATCGGAGCAGCCGTTAGAGATTCCTTACCGTGAGATTCTGCATTCAGCTTTGCGAGGTGAGTCTCCTCACTGTTTGCATGGGTCTAAGACACTAATGCCGGCCCATTTTGTTTGTGTATAGTAGGAAGACCTAGGGGTTAGCCCTTGGCATTATTTATGACTGTATGTTTTCCGGACTATGATTCGATGTCGAGCGATGCCCAAGGAATTCTTAGATGTATGTTTCCATACTACAGTTCGATGTCGGGTGGTACCCGATGACTATGTGCATGTTTAGTTATACTTGTTGTTTGTGTGATACTTATATATGCTTGGATAGGGAAGTGAGTGTGGGCGGGGACCCGTATCTCACCACTAGAGGAGTGTGTACGGGGTTCCATATCACATCATTAGCAGAGTAGGGACGGGGCCCATGATAGGAAGGAAGTGAGTGTGGGCGGGGGACCGTATCTCACTACTAAAGCAGTGTGGATAGGGTTCCATATCTCATCATTAGCATAATAGGGACGGGGCCCATGATAGGAGGGAAGTGAGTGTGGGCGGGGGACCGTATCTCACCACTAGCAGAGAGTGGACGGGGTTCCATATCTCATCATCAGCAGAGTAGGGGCGGGGCCCATGATAAGCGAGGCCTTAGGACAGGAAAACATGGTACAACGTAGGTTTTTTTAATGTGCTAGCATGATATGTGATTTTGATTGTATATGTATAGCGGGCGAGGCCCAGTGATAGGCAGGGCCTGAGATAGACAAATTTGTATACCGAGCGGGGCTCGATGCCTGGCGGGGCCTGATGCCAAACAGAGTATGATGCCGGGCGGGGCCCGATGAAGGGGCGGCGGCCCAGTATATGCGATTATGTGTATGGTATGTGGTAGTATGGGGAACTCACTAAGCTTCATGCTTACGGTTTTTGGTTTTGGTTTCAGGTACTTCCAGTTGTAAAGAGAAGAGCTCGGGATGACTACATTGCACACACCATGTTGAGTAGCCTGGGATGTTTACTCTGATGTTTTGATTTGGAAACTATGATAATAATAATTTGAAATACTTTGAGTCATGTTTTGGATGGAATGTTTTGATAACTATGGTTTTATCTGATAATTAAAAATGAAATTTTTAGTCATGATTTTATGGATATTACAGTAAGCTATACAGGAAATCCATGGCAGGTCCATACCTTATATGCCTAGAAGATCACGAAGTTGCGGAAGTCCTAAAAGACATACATGAAGGTGATTATGGTAACCACAATGGGGGCAGATCCTTATGCTCTAAGGTTTTAAGGACGGGATACTACTAGCCAACCATGAAGAAAGATTCATTCTTATATGCTCAAAGATGTAATGCTTGTCAAAGACATAGCAACATCCTACACAGACCAGCGGAACCTTTGCATCCTATCATCTCCCCTTGGCCATTCATGAAGTTGGGGGATGGATATAGTAGGAAATTACCTAAGGCACTAGGAGGAAAAATCTTCATGTTGGTAATGACAGATTATTTCTCAAAGTGGACCGAGGCTGAGGCTTTTGTTCAAGTAAGAGATAAGGTGGTGGTGTTGTTTATCAAACATAAATTCCTGACCAGGTTCGGGATCCCTGCCGAAATTATATGTGACAATGGATCCCAATTCATAAGCAAGAGGACTAGGTACTTTTGCACAAGTTGGGGAATCAAAATGATAATGTCCATCCCTGTTCACCCTCAAGCTAATGGTCCAGAAGAATCTAGCAACAAAATCATACTCAACAACTTGAAGAAAAGGCTAAATGAAAAGAAAGGAAGATTGGCAGAGGAACTTCCTTTCTTCCTATGGGAAAATAGGACCACTTCCAAAGTGGACACATGCCAAACTCTATACTCTTTAGTGTTCGGAGCAGAAGCGATGATCCACACTGAAGTGGTGATCCCAACGAGATGATACATATCTCAAGATCAAGAGAACAACAACATGATACTAGCCTAGGATCTTGATACTAAGGATGAAATCGGGGATCTTGCCAAGATCCGTATCGTTGACCGTCAACAAAGGATCAACAAAGCATACAACAAGAATATCAAAGTCAGAAGATTCCAGATAGGAGACTTGGTCTTAAGGAAAGCATTCCAAAATACCAAGGATCCTAGTATAGGTAAATTGGCACCTAAATGGGAAGGACCGTATCTCATAGATGCTGAAGCATGAAAGGAGGCATATTGGCTAGCTACCCTCGATGGAAATGTCTTGCCAAGATCCTGGAATGCTATGCCTCTTAAAGCTTATTTCATGCAAGTGAGATTAGTCATTTTCCAACAAACTCAAGGTACACATACTCTTTACCTTTCACCCTTTATTTTCATTATTATTATTATTATTATTATTATTATTTACTCTCCTGAAAACCATTACTAACTTAAGCATCAGAGGGGCGTTACCCAAGCTAATTCCTTCCCCAAGTTAACGCTTGCTATGCGCAGGAACATAAGGATCTTGACACATAAGGATCCTAATAAACAAGGATCCTGACACACGAGGATCCCGACACTCGAAGTGATGGGTTTTGGTATACTACAACATCCTATGGTGCACATACAACCCTAAATGCTTTGGATCTATGTTTTCTCTATTATACATGCAATATTGTTTCCAAAGCATTAAGCCTACAACTAGCATGCAATTGACATAAACTACATAGAAATGAGTCATAGAATTACCTCTTGTTGTAGCTTGTTATCCTTGATGTATTTGGCCTTTAAGAACTTAGCACCAATAGTATGAATGCCTCAAATGGAATCATAACACACCTTTGGACAAAGGTTAACTTTTTGAGAGAGTATGGTGCTCACAAATTGGTTATGGCTCTCCAAGAACCCTCTAGTCTCTCTAGCACATCTAGCACCAATTTCACCAACCAAGGGGTTTCTTATATAGTGTGGCAAGATTAGGGTTACACCATGTAAACCCTAATATGCATGACTTTCCACATTCCTTAGGCTCCAAGGGTTTTAACCTCCATGGAGTATCCATGGGTCACCACATGGGTTTAGCCCAACATAAAGAACTATGGATCATAAGCCCACTTTATAAGAATGAATGATTTACACAATAAATCCCCATATATTTAATTAGACTTTTTTTATCACAAAATTAATTCCATATTAATTCTTGATCAATACTAATTGAATAATATGATTTCATATTAACATATTAAAACTTATAATATATTAATAAATCATAAATAACCTCTTCTCAAAAGTCCATCCTATCAAATTGTCCAGGTGATATGCAACCCAAATAGACCATGCTACTCTCGGGTCAAGTACATACCAATTATAGTTATGGATTTAGACACTAATCCAACAGTCTCCCACTTGGATAAGTCTAATAACTATTATTTCAAGTACGACTCCACAACCCGACTAGCAACCGTAGCTCTTAAAAGCCGCTGTCGAACTCTGACCTAGTCAATGACATGTCTATTAGATAAGGGATCATATATTCCTCCATTCTAGATATCGTATGGAATGAGACATGGATTTTAATCATTCTCTCTGTCCATTTGTTGTTTCCCGACTTCTGATTTATGACGACTGACTAATTGAGCAAATCAAATCAGTCCAGGCTTGACCAAGCACTTTGGGTTGTCATCAATAAATCATCGAGGGGCCCACATATATCGCTTTTATCCCTCTAAGGGTAAAAGGAATGGATAAAAATCAACTCATATGCTTGCTCTATTTACTCATCAAATCACACACAACAATATGTTTTATAACACCGAGTTACCAGTACGTTTTCATATTATCAATGTGCAACCGACTTGTAGACTGAAACTCATATCTCTCAGTTTCAAGAATATAAGATATTATCGTCTCACAATCACTCGTGAGAAAATCCATGAAGTGATTCAAATGAGCGTGGGTTGAATCCAATACTCGAATCTTATTCTAGGAGTGCTCATGAACACTGCAGGCAAAATTATGCTGTGTCTAAATGCCTTCAGACAAACTACAGACACATTCATGACAGCCTTGCCTCAATACCTACTTCCAAAGTATGATCGACTGTGGATGGTTTGAATAACCTAGTTATTTGGGAAGTCAAAACATGCAAAGTGAAACACAAGAATAATACTAATCCTATATGGCCCAAAAACTTTTGAGTCCGATATTGATTACTCATTATTCATTGTATAATGTTTCGAATAATCAACTTGATACTTGAATTAAAAGAATAGTTATGCCATGCCCCAAGCATGCACACTATGTTTTCTATGGTTCTTACTTTGTGAAATAAATCAATTGAAAAATCCATTGATGCTCATTTCACAACTCCAAATCCTTATTCCAAGTGTGAGAATTCCAAATTCTTGTCACAGCTGGAATGTGTTAGATTCTGCACTATTATGCAATATTGTTTTGTAATGTCTAGGTACCAAGAGTCACAGATACTTGACCAACGATATTACAAAACTTTCCACTGGAAATTGTTACAAGACAATTCCAAGGAAGCAAAGTCTCAAATTCAAAGTACATTCCTTTGAACATCCTTCTTGCATAAATGTTTCTAACTTTCTCATCTAGTTTCTTAATACCCAACTACCAATATGGAAAACATTTCCATATTCCCATTTTGACTATCACTTATGAACAAGAGCCGCCTCTTTTCAGAATATGTCAATATGGTCCATCCATTTTTATACTTCCAACTGTCCTTAAGCGACCAATCATTGGCGAACCTTAGATTGTACTTAACAGTTGTTTAACCAATTTAGTCGTATCCGGTTCTATTCCTTTTCCCTCTTAATGCCCTAGGCATTTGGAAAATTAGAACACGAGAATATCCTATAGCATATGCAATCGGTCCTATGCCCGAAGCATATGGGATACGATTCATAATGTCCAACATAAAGACATGATACTTGATCAGTCTTTTGCTATAATATTTCTATTTGCCATGTTCTCACGATTCAAATTATGAAAAGGGAAGTCGTAATCATAATTAAATTTGGGAACGCAATTAACATTTCCATATAGAATTACCTTACGTCGAATCTTTTCAACATAACATTCATATATGCCCTTGACTAAATTTGATTAAAACTCAATCTAAGCTTTTAGAATTGAAATGAAGTATAAATTCCTCTCCCTTAATTATAGCAAAACAACTTTTCAAAACCTGCATCTTTGCGAATTGAAACTTTTGTTTTCTATAATTAACATTGCTAACTTGCAACACTTACCATAAAAATTATGCTCCCACTAGCATAATAATTATTATGTTACTAGCATAACACTTATGCTCCCACTAGCTTTGACATGTACTAAGAAATCAGCTGGACTTCTAGAAATCAATACTTATTGACTTTCATTACCAAAGTTCAGATTTCTGATACGAGATGCTTTGATAAGACTTTATCTAGGCTTCTGAAAATCATACACCTTTCCTTAGATAGCTTACATGTGTGTATTAACAATCTTAAAACATACAATAATAAGTCTCAAATGCTTAGACCTTTTTGCCATTTCTCACAATTCGAGGTATGACCAGGGATGCCGTAATCATAATTGAATTTGAGAAATGCAAATATCACAATTTCTATCTCCTTAAAATATACTTAGTGAAAGCGTTTCATCACAATCATTTTCATGAATTGGATAGAAACCTTATGAAACTTAGATTTTATGGTGTATGTGTTCCTATCCATGTGAATTTGTCATAACCATAATCACAAGACAAGGTTAGTGACAAATCCAAACTCATATGGACTGAACTTGTTCAATCTTAATTTCTTGCCCTGGCAGCACAAGGGCCTATCATTGCTTCCTAGGTTGTTATGCAAACAACTGAGAACTCATAGAACTCACATGCATAGTCAACTTCAACTGGAATGGGCACAGAAACAAGAATATGTCAACACGATAGGTTACAAACCTCAAGTCGTGTGCTAGTGATAAACAATAGGTTTTATTCTGTATTAGTTCTTGAAACTTGTCAAGATCTTTAAGACTCCTACTGACCTGTTGACATATAAGTCTCTCTTGTCAAGAACCATTCCTTGACAAACAAATATTCAAGAGTTAGTGCGGATTCTTATCAAGACAAACACTTCACACAATTGGTCTTAGTTGGTATTTGTCCTATCCAAGACATCACAACTTACCAATTTCAAATGTACAAGAGTAAGAATCATTTTTTTCTCTACATTTTATGAATGTTTTAAACCTTCTTAAGAATATGTCACGCAAGGCACTATCTTGGACTATTACTCTAAGACTTGTTTTGGAACGAAGTATGACTCATCTTCTTGATTTAACCAATTCAAAAATTCACGATTCCTCTTCTTAGTCATACAAATGCACTAAGATGTCCTTAGAGGATCAATTGTGATATGGTTTTCCATAATCATTAAGATGATCATAAAACATGATACTAAAGTACTCTCCCATCTTTTCAGATTTGAGAAACTTTTATCTTTCTGCTGTAACGTCCAGATTCCCAGGTATCTTATTTTAAGTATTTATTTTGAGTTTTAGGGAGGGACTCGGCGAGTAGGCGCTCAGCCTCGCCGAGTAGGATCGCGCATTTCTTGTCTGATTTAATGAAGGACTCGACGAGTCGATACGTGGACTCGGCAAGTCCGCGCTGTAATTGGAAACCCTAATTCTCGGGGTCTGTACCCTATTTAAAGGCCTTTATAGCCTCCATTTGCGGCCAATGCACCCCTGAGAAACCCTAGAGAGCAAAGAGAAAGCTTGTAGTGCAAGAGGAAGGCTAATTCATCATTTCTTGAGTGTTTTAGCAAAGGAGAAGTAGTTTCCAACAAGAGGAGGTCAAGGGAGCTGTGGATCCAGGGTTTTCAAGTTCAGATCTACACTATTGAGGTATCAAATCGAACTTCCTTTCTGTCTTGGGTTAAGATCTATGATTTAGGGTTTTCTATAACCTTTTAAGGTCCAGAGAACCTTCCCCATTCTGCTTTATGTGAGTTCATGGAGGATTGGAGACTAGGTTGCCATTTTTAGAGTTATTTCGCCATTTATGACTTTATGTGGGTTGCATGCACGTAAAGGTTGCACCTTTACGTGAGATTTGAGCACTTGAAGGGTAGATCCGATAGTTAGGGAAGCAGATCTGGCCTTAGAAGGCCATTTGAGTAAGAACATGGAAGCAACTCGCCGAGTCCATAAGTGGACTCGACGAGTCGAGTCGGGGTTACCCCGCGATTCGTGACAGGTGTAATCCTTCGAGTGGGACGAAGACTCGACGAGCCAAGAGAGGCTAGAAGGATTCATAGAACCCGCATGGACTCGTCGAGTCGCCCATGTGCACTCGACGAGTCGGTCAAATTTTGACCATTGACTTTCGTTGACTTTAGGGTTCTGGTCAAGACTGATTCAAGAGAGTTCAGGGAAGGGTAGAATGGCCTTCTACACAATATGTAGAGATGAGGCTATAAGAGAATATTGATCGGGAATACTTACGGTGTACAACGAGGGTACCCGTTCAGGGTCCGCATTTTGTTCAGCTGCTAGAGCAAGGCGGAGCCTACAGCAGGGCTGTAGCGGGTTTGTGGCATATGTGATGTATTCACGAGTGGCTACCGAGGGGCCAAGTTCGGTTGATGATGTGCCAATAGTGTGTGAGTTCCCGAATGTGTTTCCCGAGGAGTTTCCGGGTGTGCCTCCCGAGAGGCAGGTAGAGTTCCGCATCGATTTGGTTCCGGGGGCAGTGCCTATCGCCAAGGCGCCTTATCGCCTTGCGCCGCCAGAGATGCAGGAGTTATCCTCGCAGCTTCAGGAGCTGCTGGGGAAGGGGTTTATTAGACCGAGTAGTTCCCCTTGGGGAGCACCGATCCTTTTTGTCAAGAAAAAGGATGGTTCACACCGGATGTGTATAGACTACCAGGAGTTGAACAAGTTGACGGTCAAGAACCGTTACCCATTACCGAGGATAGACGATTTGTTCGATCAGCTGCAGGGAGCGTCTTGGTTTTCCAAGATTGATCTGAGGTCTGGATATCATCAGATGAGAGTACGTGATGAGGATATTCAGAAGACGGCGTTCAGGACTCGTTATGGGCATTACGAGTTTGTGGTGATGCCTTTCGGGCTTACCAATGAACCGGCAGCGTTCATGGATCTCATGAACAGGGTGTGTAGGCCGATGTTGGATCGTTCGGTGATCGTGTTCATTGATGATATTTTGGTGTATTCGAGATCTAGAGATCAGCACGAGGAGCATCTGAGAGAGATTCTCGGGGTATTGAGGTCGGGGAGGCTGCATGCCAAATTCTCTAAGTGTGATTTCTGGTTGCGAGAGGTCCAGTTTTTGGGGCATCTCGTCAATCAGAATGGAATTTTGGTCGATCCGGCCAAGATCAAGGCGGTTATGAGGTGGGAGGTGCCAAGATCACCCACCGACATCAGGAGCTTTCTAGGATTGGCCGGCTACTATCGGAGATTTATCAGAGATTTCTCCAAGATCGTCATGCCTCTCACCAGGTTGACCCGGAAGGGTGTTGCTTTTTCATGGGGTCCGGAGCAGCAGACCTCGTTTGAGACACTTCGCCATAAGTTATGCGAAGCCCCTGTGTTAGCCCTCCCGGAAGGGATGGAGGATTGTGTGGTGTATTGTGACGCATCGATATCGGGGTTGGGTGCAGTAGTTATGTAGAGAGGGCATGTGATAGCGTATGCATCGAGGCAGCTGAAGCCTCATGAGAGGAGATATCCCACCCACGATCTGGAATTGGGGGCAGTGGTGTTCGCCCTCAAGATATGGCGTCACTATTTATATGGGGTTCGGTGTACCATATACACGGACCACAAGAGTTTGAAGTATCTGATGGATCAGCCCAACCTGAATATGCGCCAGAGGAGATGGTTGGATGTGGTAAAGGATTACGATTGTGAGATCCTGTACCACCCGGGAAAAGCTAATGTTGTAGCTGATGCTCTGAGCCGTAGGGCAGGGAGTGCCCCGATTCGAGACATTTGTATGCGATTGACGGTGATGACTCCGGTGTTGGACACCATTCCGGAGGCCCAGGCAGAGGCCGTGATACCGGAGAACCGCATGAGGGAGCGGGTGATCGGGCAGGTGTCTGAGTTCGTTACCGATAGCCGAGGGCTAATGACTTTTCAAGGTCGGATTTGGGTGCCGTATGTAGGCGGGGCACGTACAATTTTGATGGAGGAGGCGCATAGATCGAGATTCTCGATCCATCCCGGGGCCACTAAGATGTATTTGGACCTGAAGAAAGATTATTGGTGGCCCTGTATGAAGAGGGATGTAGCATGGTTTGTTGAGAGGTGCTTGACCTGTCGTAGGGTTAAGGCCGAGCACCAGCGTCCGCATGGCAAGTTACAGCCGCTTGAGGTTCCCCAGTGGAAGTGGGAACAGATTTCCATGTATTTCATCACCAAATTGCCGAGGACCGCGAGGGGTGTCGATGCAATTTGGGTGATCGTCGACCGGCTGACGAAGAGCGCGCATTTTCTTGCTATCAGTGAGAGCTCTTCTGCTGAGAGGTTGGCAGAGTTGTATGTGAGGGAGGTGGTATCGCGACATGGGGTGCCGATCTCGATTGTGTCAGATCGAGATGTACGTTTCACTTCCAGTTTCTGGAAGAAGTTCCACGAGGAGTTGGGCACGAGGCTGCATTTCAGTACCGCTTACCACCCCCAGACGGACGGACAGAGTGAGCGGACGATTCAGACGCTCGAGGAAATGCTCCGAGCATGTGTGTTGGACTTCGGAGGAAGTTGGGACACGTATCTGCCGTTGGCTGAGTTTTCCTACAACAACAGCCACCATTCGAGTATTGGCATGCCTCCCTTCGAGCTGTTGTATGGGAGGAGGTGTCGGACTCCCATTTGCTGGGGAGAGGTAGGGCAGCGTGTGATGGGTAGCACTGAGATAGTGCTTCAGACGACAGAGCAGATACACCAGGTTAGACATAGGTTATTGACGGCTCAGAGTCGTCAGAAGATTTATGCGGATAGACGACGATCCGAGCTTGAGTTCCAGGTAGGAGACTTCGTACTCCTGAAAGTATCTCCCTGGAAAGGAGTGATCCGATTCAGGAAGAGGGGCAAGCTGGGGCCCCGGTACATCGGTCCGTTTAGGGTGACCGCGAGAGTAGGCAAGGTAGCATATCGGTTGGAGCTACCTGAGGAGCTGAGCCAGATTCATGATACCTTTCACGTGTCTCAGTTGAGGAAGTGTATAGCCGACGAGTCGGCGGTGGTACCGCTGGAGGATATTCATGTGGATGCGAGCCTGAATTATGTTGAGAGACCAATCGTGATCCGGGATCGAAAGATCAAGGTTCTGAGGAACAAGGAAGTGTCTCTGGTACAGGTCCAGTGGCAACATCGGAAAGGGTCCGAGCTGACTTGGGAGCCGGAGTTGGAGATGCGGTCTCTGGTAGGCGCTCAGACTCGCCGAGTAGGATCGCGCATTTCTTGTCTGATTTAATGAAGGACTCGACGAGTCGATACGTGGACTCGGCGAGTCCACGCTGTAATTGGAAACCCTAATTCTCGGGGTCTGTGCCCTATTTAAAGGCCTTTATAGCCTCTATTTGCGGCCAATGCACCCCTGAGAAACCCTAGAGAGCAGAGAGAAAGCTTGTAGTGCAAGAGGAAGGCTAATTCATCATTTCTTGAGTGTTTTAGCAAAGGAGAAGTGGTTTCCAACAAGAGGAGGTCAAGGGAGCTGTGGATCCAGGGTTTTCAAGTTCAGATCTACACTATTGAGGTATCAAATCGAACTTCCTTTCTGTTTTGGGTTAAGATCTATGATTTAGGGTTTTCTATAACCTTTTAAGGTTTGAAAAGTTGAGTTTATCGTCCCTTGCTGGGTTAGGCCTCAGATCTGGACCCATAGAGGTCCAGAGAACCTTCCCCATTCTGCTTTATGTGAGTTCATGGAGGATTGGAGACTAGGTTGCCATTTTTAGAGTTATTTCTCCATTTATGACTTGATGTGGGTTGCATGCACGTAAAGGTTGCACCTTTACGTGACATTTGAGCACTTGAAGGGTAGATATGATAGTTAGGGAAGCAGATCTGGCCTTAGAAGGCCATTTGAGTAAGAACATGGAAGCAACTCGCCGAGTCCATAAGTGGACTCGACGAGTCGAGTCGGGGTTGCCCCGCGATTCGTGACAGGTGTAATCCGTCGAGTGGGACGAAGACTCGACGAACCAAGAGATGCTAGAAGGATTCAGAGAACCCGCATGGACTCGCTGAGTCGCCCATGTGCACTCGACGAGTCAGTCAAAGTTTGACCATTGACTTTCGTTGACTTTAGGGTTCTGGTCAAGACTGATTCAAGAGAGTTTAGGGAAGGGTAGAATGGCCTTCTACCCAATCTGTAGAGATGAGGCTATGAGAGAATATTGATCGGGAATGTTATTTGAATAATAGGAGGAGGCTAGGTCGGGACATTGAGCACGAGAGTTTATCCGACTTCATTGAGGTGAGTCTTCTCACTATACTGTACCTGGAAGGGTACCTATGTGTGACCGGAAGGTCTTGTATGCTATGAGATGTATGTGCTATATGCGGTTATGTGATATGTGTGTGCTATGTATGTTATGTATGGTAAGGACCGGAAGGTCAAGATGATATGGACCGGAAGGTCAAGAGGTTACGGACCGGAAGGTCGATACGGGTAGGACCGGAAGGTCTACCGGGATTCGGGACGGAAGTCCCGTGAGACACATGGATCGGAAGATCCTACAGGTTTATGGCCTGGAAAGGCGTATGTGTTGTATGTGGTATTTGGGGAACTCACTAAGCATTTATGCTTACAGTTGTTGTGTTATGTGTTTCAGGTACTAGCGAGGATCGCGGGAAGGCGTCGGCATGATCCGTACACACTCATGGAGTTTATGTTATAGAGATTCTGGGACATGTTTTGTTATGACACAGTGAATACATTATGTTTTATGATTATTGTGTAATTGAAAGTATGATTTAAAAATGAAAAATTGTTTTCAAAATTTACGTTGTTACAAGTTGGTATCAGAGCCTTGGTTTGAGGGATTCGGGTGCATCTTCGGATGAATCTGAACTCAAACTGAGGATTGAGAAAGTTTTTCATAAAATAAACAATTTTTCTAAGAGAGTAAAAGATTTTGAGAAAGGCAGAAGGAAGCAGTGTGTACGATCAGCCAGCGCCCGAACGGTGATTTCCCAAAATACCCTTACATTATGTGTTAT
This sequence comes from Lactuca virosa, assembly GCF_052849685.1. NCBI lineage: Eukaryota > Viridiplantae > Streptophyta > Magnoliopsida > Asterales > Asteraceae > Lactuca > Lactuca virosa. The sequence continues at coordinate 91,646,339 of NC_136434.1, forward strand.
GAGATATGATATAATATGCATGCTAGAGTAGGATAGGTATTCATATTAGGACTAGAGTGGCCTGATTTGTGATGCCTTAGCCTAGGGATATTTATGCTGCTATATGATGCTTGAGAGTGAGTAGATAGCAGTGAGGAGCTTAGGAGAGGTCTACCGAAGGGTAGCCTATGCCAGCGAGATGTAAGGTGCTTGTGATCTGGGATTCAAGGAGGAGGACTTAGGGTGAATACTGATGCGGTGTGGACGGTAGTATAGGGCCCGTACTACTGAAGACACCGGAGCAGTGCGCACTCTAAGTAAGAACCCTTTGGGTACTAAGGAACAAGTAGGGTTGAGTTATCGAGTGCGAGTATGCTCGAGCGAGTCTCTGATATTATTATGTTGTATTTCAGAGACATCATGGTTGGGACATGCCACAGACCTGACCCGAGCGGCGTGAGTGACGAGGAGCTTCGTCAGATGATCCACGATGAAGTGGCAGCGGCGATTCGAGCCGAGATTCCAGAGATGTTTGGGTCTATCAAGACCACATTGATTGAGACTTTTGATGAGCGGTACGCCGCGGTGACTGAGGCTGCGGCTGCTGCAGCTACCGCAGCTGTGGCTGCTGCCAGGCCTCAGGGAGGTGACTCGTTGTTGTTTCGGGAGTTCAGCAACACAAAGCCACCAGAGTTTGATGGGACGTAGGATCCGATTGCTGCGATGAGATGGATTTCTGATATCGAGGGATGCTTCTATACGTGTTCATGCCCGGAGCATTTGAGGGTACTGTTCGCGTTGAACCAGCTTCGCTTGGGAGCGAAGGATTGGTGGAAGTTCGTGAAGGCGAGCTTCACTCTTGCAGAGATTTCAGCGGTGACCTGGGAGAGGTTCACCACCATGTTCAGAGACGAGTACGTTCCCCCAGTGGAGAGGGAACGGTTGGTTCAGGAGTTCTTGACCCTCAAGCAGGGTACCGATTCGGTTATTGTGGTTACCAGGAAGTTTCATGAGAGGGCGATGTTCTGCCCTGAGCAGGTGTCTACCGAGCAGGCACGCATGAGCCGGTATTTGGGCGTTTTGAGGAGGGATATTCGGGAGTTCGTGTCGAACTCGACTTATCGGACATTTGCTGAGCTCCAGGAAAATGCCCGGAAGAGGGAGATTGAGTTGGAGACTCAGGTCAGGGAGGAGGCCGAGTCTCAGAGGATGGATCGGCGGCCGGCACAGTCTCAGCCGGCAGCCAAGCGGGCAAAGTCCGCTGATACGAGATCTGGAGGCCAGAAGGGCCGCGCTTGTGGGAAGTGCGGCAAGGGACATGATGGGGTCTGTCGATCAGGTGCTTGCTATAAATGTGGCAAGGAGGGGCATATCGCCAAGGATTGCCCCAAGGGATTTATGGTTTGCTTTCATTGCAACCAGACTGGCCATCGGAAGGCCGAGTGCCCACAGCTACATCAGGGATCAGCACAGGGATTTGCACCTGCTGCTAGGGTTACCGAGGTTCGGCCAGCGAAGGCCGAGGCACTGAAGGCTCGTGGGGGAGCTTTCCAGTTGACAACGGAGTTGTGGCTGGTATGTATTCTCTATTTATTTATGCCGAATTGAGATATTGTGCTTAGATTATGATATGCGTAGGTACTTTTCTTGTGAGTTATGTACCTGCCTTAGTGTTATTTGACTCGGGTGCGAGTCGATCATTTGTGTCGATAGCGTTTAGTTGGCACATCAGTAGCCGAAGAGAGGCATTGAGTCGACCTCTACGAGTTTCCATAGCTGACAAGCGAGCGGTGTATGCTACGGATGTGATTCGAGGATGTGTACTCGAGATCTTCGGTGTTGAGTTCCTGATAGATCTGGTCCCGATAGCGATGGGGGACGTATGTGTCATAGTGGGCATGGATTGGTTGAGCCAGTTTGCGGCTGTTATAGACTGCGAGCGACAGTTGGTGACGATACGAGACCCTAGTGGGGGAGTACTTACGGTGTACGGCGAGGGTACCCATTCAGGGTCAGCATTTTGTTCAGCTGCTAGAGCAAGGCGGAGCCTACAGCAGGGCTGTAGCGGGTTTGTGGCATATGTGATGTATTCACGAGTGGCCACTGAGGGATCAAGTTCGGTTGATGATGTGTCGATAGTGCGTGAGTTCCCGGATGTGTTTCCCGAGGAGTTGTCGGGTGTGCCTCCCGAGAGGCAGGTAGAGTTCCGCATCGATTTGGTTCCGGGGGCCGTGCCTATCGCCAAGGCGCCTTATCGCCTTGCGCCGCCAAAGATGCAGGAGTTATCCTCGCAGCTTCAGGAGCTGCTGGGGAAGGGGTTTATTAGACCGAGTAGTTCCCCTTGGGGAGCACCGATCCTTTTTGTCAAGAAAAAGGATGGTTAACACCGGATGTGTATTGACTACCGGGAGTTGAACAAGTTGACGGTCAAGAACCGTTACCCATTACCGAGGATAGACGATTTGTTCGATCAGCTGCAGGGAGCATCTTGGTTTTCCAAGATTGATCTGAGGTCTGGATATCATTAGATGAGAGTACGTGATGAGAATATTCAGAAGACGGCGTTCAGGACTCGTTATGGGCATTACGAGTTTGTGGTGATGCCTTTCAGGCTTACCAATGCACCGGCAGCGTTCATGGATCTCATGAACAGGGTGTGTAGGCCGATGTTGGATCGTTCGGTGATAGTGTTCATTGATAATATTTTGGTGTATTCGAGATCTAGAGATCAGCACGAGGAGCATCTGAGAGATATTCTTGGGGTATTGAGGTCGGAGAGGCTGTATGCCAAATTCTCTAAGTGTGATTTCTGGTTGCGAGAGGTCCAGTTTTTGGGGCATCTTGTCAATCAGAATGGAATTTTTGTCGATCAAGCCAAGATCGAGGCGGTTATGAGGTGGGAGGTGCCAAGATCACCCACCGACATCAGGAGCTTTCTAGGATTGGCCGGCTACTATCGGAGATTTATCAGAGATTTCTCCAAGATCGTCGTGCCTCTCACCAGGTTGACCTGGAAGGGTGTTGCTTTTTCATGGGGTCCGGAGCAGCAGACCTCGTTTGAGACACTTCGCCATATGTTATGCGAAGCCCCTGTGTTAGCCCTTCCGGAAGGGATGGAGGATTGTGTGGTGTATTGTGACGCATCGATATCGGGGTTGGGTGCAGTACTTATGCAGAGAGGGCATGTGATAGCGTATGCATCGAGGCAGCTGCAGCCTCATGAGAGGAGATATCCCACCCACGATCTGGAATTGGGGGCAGTGGTGTTCGCCCTCAAGATATGGCGTCACTATTTATATGGGGTTCGGTGTACCATATACACGGACCACAAGAGTTTGAAGTATCCGATGGATCAGCCCAACCTGAATATGCGCCAGAGGAGATGGTTGGATGTGGTAAAGGATTACGATTGTGAGATCCTGTACCACCCGGGCAAAGCTAATGTTGTAGCTGATGCTCTGAGCCGTAGGGCAGGGAGTGCCCCGATTCGAGACAATTGTATACGATTGACGGTGATGACTCCGGTGTTGGACACCATTCCGGAGGCCCAGGCAGAGGCCGTGATACCAGAGAACCGCATGACGGAGCGGGTGATCGGGCAGGTGTCTGAGTTCGTTACCGATAGCCGAGGGCTAATGACTTTTCAAGGTCGATACGGGTAGGACCGGAAGGTCTACCGGGATTCGGGACGGAAGTCCCGTGAGACACATGGATCGGAAGATCCTACAGGTTTATGGCCTGGAAAGGCGTATGTGTTGTATGTGGTATTTGGGGAACTCACTAAGCATTTATGCTTACAGTTGTTGTGTTATGTGTTTCAGGTACTAGCGAGGATCGCGGGAAGGCGCCGGCATGATCCGTACACACTCATGGAGTTTATGTTATAGAGATTCTGGGACATGTTTTGTTATGACACAGTAAATACATTATGTTTTATGATTATTGTGTAATTGAAAGTATGATTTAAAAATGAAAAATTGTTTTGAAAATTTACGTTGTTACATTTGCCTAATTTGATTCTTCTTATTCGTTCTGCCATACATTGAAACCTTTCCAATGTTTCAGAATTACACTTAATCTTGTAAGCATAACCATATTTACTAAACTTTAGTAAATCATAACGAATAGTTTTATCGTTCTTTGTGGTGGACCTGACCAGCGCACAACCAAGTGTACCCAATCTCCTAGTCCTTCACTTGACTCACATATTCATGTGAACAAGGAATTAGTCTTAAATTTCCCAAAGACCAAGGTTCTCATTCATCACACAATCCAAGTTGCATGATTCCAAGTTTCTATCCAACTGAAACGTGGGTGATGAGAACCTTTCCTTATTTGGCAAATTTTGACACTACCACAAACGAAAGAATCAAATTCATAGTGCTAACATAGAAACATAGAAACATCAATTTTCACAAATGTCATTGTAAGGAGATATAAGATATAAAATAAAATAAAAAACAAAATTTTATTCATTCATAAAATGCGGAAAAACTTTTCCTTACAATGCAATTACAAATGAAAACTATGTTATTACAAATTTCTAAGCAATCTATCATAACTCTTAAGCAGCAACTCATAAATCTGATCATCGAACCAAGCGATTTAAATCCATCTTCACGACCAGATTTAGCATACTCTTACTTTAAGCTTCCTTCCCTTTGCATGATCTTACAAAACATCAAAATGGAACCTTGTCACATCATGTATTAAGAACCAACAATTAGGAACTTAATAGAGTTAGACAGTAGACTTACCTGAAGCAGAGTCAACCTTTTTGACTTTACCATCCTTGTGGTCCTTCAGGTTGATACGGCAACTTCGCAACCAATGCCCCTTCTCTTGGCAATAGAAACATACAGACTCTTTGGGAATGGTACACGGGACTATCTCAGACTTAGCCTTTCTCTTTACCATTTGGTCAACCGGGTTGACTATGGCCGATCCCTTTCCATTGGGAAGAGAAAACTTTTCTGGACTTCCAATGTTACCATTGTCAATGCCCATGGAAGTTTGAGAATTAGATCTTCCAGTCAAATTTGCTTGACCATTGCGCCAAATCATTGCCGATTCAGCAACAATTAGCAAATATGTAAGATCGATAAGGGTCATGTCGTGATCTGTCACATAGTAGTCATTAACAAACTCACCATATGACTCGGGAAGTGACTGAAGAACCCAGTCAATAGCCAACTTCCTTGGAACTACGACACCTAACTCTCCCAGCCTGTCAATATGTAAATTCATCTCCAAAATGTTGGTACATACTGACTTCCATTTTGCCAATAGGGCTTGAGTGACCTTAAACTTTTCAAAATCTTTGAACTTATGGGTTAGGGAGAATAATTGAAGGAGGTGGAGGAAGTGAAGCATGATATTGTGGAATATCATCCTCATGTGGAAAGCTAGTTCCAAGAGATTTAGGAAGACCATAGTTGTCTGAACTAGACATCTACAAGGGAGAAATTCAAGTTTAGTTGATATAAATCCTTAATATAACACCCAAATGAAATATTAAGGCTAGGACCCAACACACTATTTTACAATTTGGAAGAGGGATGCCGTAATCCAGATCGCGAAATATTTGAAGGTAGGTAAATGACGATTTACCAATTTCCACCATGAAAAACGAAATTGAACATTAGGTTTTAAATGGATTGAAACTCCTAGATCCTTTGAGATTCATTGAACTTTTCAATAGCATGTTTAAATCTCGATTGTGCCCTTCAAGTTTGTGACTGGGATGCCAAGGATCATAAACAAGGTGTGAATAACCATGCAAATTAGCTTGGTACATCCAATGTTACAACCACCTAATCAATGTGTCGGTTAACCACACACGCTCCATTGATCTATGACTAACATCAAGTTACCCTTTGCCATGCATTTTCAGTCCCAGATTAGTGTGCTGGTTAACCATACACGCTCCACTAACGACTTAACAAGGTGCAAAGTGCAATTTCATGGATTAACATTATTTTCACATTTTTCCTAAAGTAACTAAGAATGGAGAGTTTAATAAAGGTTTAGTTACTTTATAATTATCATTATACTTATAATGAGAATTAATGTCCTGTCAAACCCGTTCGGCTAACAACCCTCCACCAGTCAAGGAAGCGGTGGGTAAGAGTGGACACCCATTAAACTGCCATTTTATAGACAGTAACCTTATACCCCCCCCCCCCCTTATAGATCGACTTCGTGAATGAGGCCTACTAACGGTAAGGCTGACTTTTTTCTTATGCATATATATATATATATATATATATATATATATATATATATATATATATATATATATATATATAAATGTTAAACCTATAATATTATAATAGTATAAGGGTTGAATTTTAAACTTTTAAAATTCTAGGATTTGGAACTAAATGTGTCAAAAGAAGACTCTACATTTACAAATTCCAAAACTTGAGGGCAAACTTTGAACTATTCAAAAGCTTTTGGAATCCATAACTTATGAGTTTAATATAGGTTTTAATGAAAAGACTTCAAAATCCATAACTTGAGGACAAGTTATGGAGTTTATAAAAACATTATGGGAAAAAGACTCTTCAAGTTCATAACCTATAAGTTTAATGATCTCTTTAAAAGAAAAACTTTTCATTTTCCATAACTTGAGGAAAAGTTATGGAATTCATCAAAACACTAAGATCAACTATTGTAACTTACAAAAATCAAACAATTTGTTTATGATCTAAATTAAACTCATAAGCATAAGACAATTCATATCAAACAAATTTCATGTAATTAGCCTAACCATATAAACTAATACAAAACATGAAACTTTGGCAATTATCTTTTAAATTGGATAAGCATGATCATTACCACATCAAAAACAAGTTTACAAGTTCAAAAACAGTTTAGGGTAATGATCCTAGTCCAATTCAAGCCAAAAACCTCGAAATTATGCTGTCTGGACAGTCAACTCGTCGAGCCCATCACTGGACTCGACGAGTCCAAGGCAAAATGCATCCTACTCATCGAGTTCATCAGTGGACTCGTCGAGTAGAGCAGTCAGACAACACACTTTAGCTTTGAAAATAACACATTGCATCAAATATAATCGAAAACCACCTATGGCTCTGATACCATTGATGGGTTTTGGTATACTACAAGACCATGGTGCACATACAACCCTAAATGCTTTGGATCTATGTTTTCTCTATTATACATGCAATATTGTTTCCAAAGCATTAAGCCTACAACTAGCATGGAATTGACATAAACTACATAGAAATGAGTCATAGAATTACCTCTTGTTGTAGCTTGCTATCCTTGATGTATTTGGCCTTTAAGAACTTAACACCAATAGTATGAATGCCTCAAATGGAATCACAACACACCTTTGGACAAAGGATAACTTTTTGAGAGAGTATGGTGCTCAGAAATTGGTTATGGCTCTCCAAGAACCCTTTAGTCTCTCTAGCACATCTAGCACCAATTTCACCAACCAAGGGGTTTCTTATATAGTGTGGCAAGATTAGGGTTACACCATGTAAACCCTAATGTGCATGACTTTTCACATTCTTTAGACTCCATGGGTTTTAACCTCCATGGGGTATCCATGGGTCACCACATGGGTTTAGTCCAACATAAAGAACTATGGATCATAAGCCCACTTTATAAGAATGAATGATTTACACGAAATTAATTACAAATTAATTACAAATTAATTACAAATTAATTCTTGATCAATAAAAATTAATTACAAATTAATTCTTGATCAATACTAATTAAATAATATAATTTCATATTAATATATTAGAACTTATAATATATTAATAAATCATAAATAACCTCTTCTTAAAAGTCCATCCTATCAAATTGTCTCGGTGATATGCAACCCAAATGAACCATGCTACTCTCGGGTCAAGTACATACCAATTATAGTCAAGGTTGCAGAAAACGTTAGACGTTAGCTAGTCGGTGGACTGGGGTCTAGGGATTAATCGGCTAGGCGGGGATTAATCGGGGGATTAATCGGGGATCATTAATTATTAAGAAAATTATTCAAAAATTTATAAATCTAACTTTAATCGTAAGAATATTAATAAATAAGCATACAAGTTTAATAATAAGTTTAACAAACGCAACAATATATCATCCAATCAATAAGAAAATTTATTCAAATTTTAATATATCTTAAGAAAAGAAGTAAATTTGGGTATTTGTATATTTGAAAACATAGAAATTTTGAAAATTTTGGAGAAAAACTTTAAAATTTAATTTTTAAAATTTTTTTTTTATATATTAGTTGAACATTGAAATACTATGAACTTTTGAAATTTTAAAAATTTTGGTTTAATATTCAAAATTTTGAAATTTTGAAATTTTGTCCGATTAGGCCGCCTAGGACCGATTAAAACCGTCTAACTCCGACTTTGACCCCCTTTGACCAAAACCGATTAAGCCAACTGATTAGCCTTAATCCTATTCGGTTGAAGACCGCCTAACGATTAATCCCCGATTAATCGGCCGCCTAGACCGATTTTTACAACACTGATTATATCTATGGACTTAGACACTAATCCAACACGATGATCCAAGGATCTTAATATTTAAGGATCCTGGCACTTAAGAGTCCCAATAGTTACAATATTCTATGACTCTGAACGATTGCAATAAGCAAGTGTCCTACTAACTACGATTAGAGACCGATCATCTCTCCTAAGAATAAGGGTACTTAATCCCCTATAAGGTTTAAAGAGTTAATCACCTCTTACATACAAGTTAAGGTTTCTACACCTCTCTTGCACGCATGATATCTAACTATGGGATGTGAATAAGGGGATCATTTCACGCTGTAGTGACTTGGCAACCCTCTTATTTCTGAACATAAATTAAGATCCTAAAGTTTGAATCTAAGGTTTATAACATTGACACGTTATCTTAAGTTGGGATCTTCCCTGGAAAACACATAAGGTTTATAACATTGACATGTTATCTCAAGTTAGGATCTTACCTAGAAAATTTCCTAAGGTTTATAACATTGACATGTTATCTAAAGTTGGGATTTTTCCCAGTAATTTACCAAGATTTGTAACATTAACGTGTTACCTTGAATTGGGATTTCCCCAGTAATTTAGTAAAGTTTGTAAAACTGACGTGTTATCTCAGGTTGGGATTTTCTTTGAGATTTTCTAAGATTTATGACACCAACGTGTTGTTTAAAGTTGGGATGTTCCCCAAAAAGTATTCAAGACTTGCAATACTACCATGTTACAAAAACAAGATTCTTCTCAGTTGTTTTCCAAGTCAAAATTATCGCCAAGTGATTCCTAAGAAGGGATCCTCCACAAAGTTCACTAAGTTATGGGTAATCAAGAATCCTACCTGATGAACTTCTAGAGCAAGGATCCTTCCATACGGAAGCTTCCGGACGATACAAAACCAAGGGAATCATAACTACGAATTTACCCTAAGTCAAAGGATAACCAGGTTCTATCTATCCTTTAACGTTATTTTTCAAAAGGTTTATTATTCTAAAAAAGATCTTGATTATTTCAAAATCCCAATTAGATGACTAACCGTTTCAGGCTAATCAGATCTAGAAAGTTTGAACTTTTTAGGATTTTGACTATGTAAGGATCCTTAGAAAACCTATAATCATATCACGTAAGTCAAACATGCAAACATGGATATAAAACAACCATAACATTAAAAGGGCTGTACACCAACCCCACAAAAACAAAATTCTTAATTGTCTTACATTTTCAAACAAAAACCATTTAGAATATTATTATCTAAACATTGCTAAACCGTGGATTGGTTATCATCGCATGGAACCTTCTCCCCTTCACCCACTTTCTGTTGCTGCCCTTCAGGATCCTGGTTTGTACTAACATGCTTACCATTTAGTTTTGCTAAAGCTTCACGCCATCCTGCTACATTCCATGAGCATTCTTGAGATCCTCCGCAAGCTTATTTTTTGCTTCCCAAAGAGCAACAACCGTACTCACCCTCACTTAAGCAATCACGTCTATCTCAGCCATATATTACTTTTCCTTTTTAGCCTTCTCCCTGGACAACTTTTCCAATCTCTATTGGAGCTCCTTATTGACTCCCTTATGCTCCTTCAAAGCATGCTCTGTTTGAGCGAGTTTGGATAATCATAAATGATTATATGGCATAGAGGTATAATCATATATGATTATACATGTTTATACGTATATGCCTAATCATAAATGATTATATATATGTATGTTCACAGATTGAGTAATCATATATGATTATGACAGTTGGTGGCAGAAGAGGTGGTGGTGATAGATGTGGTGGTGGTATAATGACGGAGGTGACAGTGGTGGAGTCGGTTGGTGTCAGAGGTGGTGGTAGTTGTAACATCCCCAAAAATACAGTCCAAAAATTTCACTTTTAATCATTAGTAAACCATACTTATCAATAGCCCTTTTAACTAAAACACAAGTCATTGTATCAAATCAGAGTTCATATCAAAACATCTATTCATTTTATCAGAGTAAAACATCCCAGGCTAAAACTTCTTGGTGTGTGCAATGCGATCATCCCGAGCTCTTCCCTTCGCTACCGGAAGTACCTGAAACCAAAACTGAAAGCTGTAAGCACGAAGCTTAGTGCGTTCCCCAATCTACCATATACCATACACATAAGCACATATACTGGGCCCCCGCCTGCTGCATCAGGACTTATCCGACATCAGACTTGCTCCGGCATCAGGCCCCACCCGACATCAGGCCCCGCCTGGCATCGAGCCCCGCTCGGTATACATATCTGTTTCTCTTAGGCCCCGCTTGTCTCTGGGCCCCCCCCGCTATACACATACAAACAAAACATATAATCATGCTAATACATAAAAAACAATCACTACACTATAATTACTAGTCTCAAGGCCCCGCCTATCTTGGGCCCTGCCCCTACTCTACTACTAATGAGATATGAAACCCCGTCCACACTCAACTATTGATGAGATACGGGCCCCCGCCCACACTCACCTCCCTACCAGGCACATACAAGTATCATAAAGACAACAAGTATAAATAAACATGTGTTCCTTCCTCGGGTACCACCCGGCATCGAACCGTAGTTCGGGAACATACATATAAACCTTCCTCGGGCCTCGCCCGATATCGGACCGAAATCCAGAACATATAAACTGCATCGGGCTAACCTCGACATCAGATCTAAATCCGGTATACACTAACATACATAAACGGGCCGACATTGGTGCCTTCGACCCGTTCTTACTGGAGAAAATTCACCTCATAAGCTGACTGAAGAATCCTACGAATAAACCTCTTGCTGCTAGTTGACAATTCCCCGAACTGCTGCTCCTTCGGCTCCCCGAGCTGACAGTACCAAAGTGACACTTAGTCCCAAAATGCCCTCAAAAGTCAAATTAGGTCAAAGTCAACGCTCCGAGTTGAATCAACTTGCCGAGTTACTCCATCAACTCGCCGAGTTCTAAAACTCAAAATCTTGAAATCGCGATCCAACTCGTCGAGTCAACCCCTGACTCGTCGAGTTCCCTGGCTACTCATGGTCGCGATTTATCAAATCAACTCGTCGACTCATTCCTCTGACTCGCCGAGTTCTACCGCGAAAAAAATCGGGACAACTCACTTTAACTCGTCGAGTCCCTCACTGGACTCGCCGAGTCCTTCAGTCTGCTTGGGCCATCTTAACAGATTAAGCCCCTACACTTCAGGTCCAAACCCAAACCTTCGTCTAAATGCTGGAAATGACCTCTTAAGGGTAAAGTTATCAACTTTACCCACTCCTAATCCTTCTTAATGGGTTTAGCTCAAACCCTAACTCCTTAAGACATAAATCTTTGTCCAAAATCCTTATTACTCCAATCCAAAGCAGGAGAACCAAGATCTAGGCCCTAGTCACCCAAAAAACACGTAAAGTTTCAAACTTTACTTCCATGCATGGCCCTTTGGGGCTTAAAAGGCCATAACATCATCCTTAGGGTTTGCATGGGACTCCAATGGCATAAAGTTTGCACCTTTATGCCTTCACAACCTTTAAAGACTTCAGATCTGAAAGTATAATCAACTTGGGACACCCATGACCCATAAATCAAGCTCCTTGGACCAAACACCCCATAAAAGTGACCATAAGGAGATCTAAGAAACTACAAGGCAAGTTAGAAGCTTGATTACCAGAAAGTGATGAGAATGGAATGAAATCCCTGGATCTATAACCTTCTCCTTGAACCTTCAAGCTCATTCTTCTTCTTCTAGGCCTCAAGAACACACAACTCACTCAAAAATGGCTCACACACTCAATGAAAGCTCTAGGGTTTCGTGGATTAGGGTTTGGGATCTGGAGGCTAAGAATGAGGCTGATGGGAGGAGAATAAGATGTTTAAATAGAGTACATAAGCCCGAATTTAGGGTTTCCTAAACCCAGACCAACTCGTCGAGTAGGTCACTTAACCCGCAACCCAAAATCTGCTCCTGCTCGTCGAGTCATCCCCCAGACTCGACGAGTTGCCTTCTTGGGGTCTTCCTTTCCTTTCTTGGCCTTCTGGATTCTGGGTGTTACAGTAGTGGTGGTGGCGGTGGCGGTTATAGTTGTGGGGATGGTGGCGGAGGAGAATGGAACGGGCGACGCTGTATAATCATTTATGACTATACCAGACCTGCCGCGCCGGTACGTCGGAGGGTTAAAACGACATATGTGAAATATGTGGCTGATGTTGAATATCAAGATCTCTAGTTTACAATTAATATACATATTTATCTATACATACATAATTTTATCTATACATAAATAATTTTATTATTTATTATTTATTTTTATTTGAACCATAATTTTATATTAAAGTCACATATTTATGTAAAAATACATATTTTATATTAAAAGTGCATATTTAATTTAAAATACGGTTATAATATAGATAATACATATTTATATATAACATTATATTTTATATATAAAAAATTATTTATATAAAAATACGGTTTATAAATGTAAAAAAATATATTTATACGATTTTAAATGTAAAAACAAAAGTATTCATATGATTTCAAATAAAAAATATTCAGCATTGAACTAAATTGAAAAAAAAATATATGATTTATTATATACAACAAAAAATAGAGTATCAAATTTGAAAACGAAAAATAAAAATTTAATGTTAGAATAAAAAAAAATTAGTGTCTTTTTTGTTATTTTTTCAATTTTAACACGTGATCATGTTAGTACCACATAACTAAATTGTATTATATATGTATATCATGTAATTAAAAGACTGAGGTGTCGGCTTTTAAATGTTACAAAGAATAGTTCTTTATATTTTTAGAACCAATTTATTTTGTAAAGGTTAGTCATAAAAGCAAATTCAAAACCGACTCTAAATAAACAAACGATTCGAATAAAATCAGATTTCTAGGCTGTCTTTATATGATAAAAGATAACTAAAAACCAATTTTCTTTTCAAGGTCGTTATGTCTTTAGGTCATTTGGAGACAACGACCATTAATTAAAACTATATAAAAAAACAAATAAACAAATATAAACACAACTATATATTAAAATTATTAACATAACATCTAGACATATATACAAACTTACTGTGCTTCAAACTTTAAAGAATCGATTTCTTACTTGTTTCCTAAAAAAAATCAACCTGGGAGAATTTTACAAAAGAACGTGTTATTAATCTTGAACGTGCATCGTAAGTCTATATAAATTCATTATCTCATTATATGTTGATAAGAGTAGATTGAATACCAAGTTTGATAAACTTCAGTATGAACAGGGATAGTTGCATGGTATGCTAAAACCCTCAAACATTTTATTGATATTAAATACACCATCATAAATGACAGCTGGCATACACAAAACTAAGTCACGTGACTGGTGTACATTATAGTTTTATAAGTAACTTCATTGACCATATGTTCATGCACACGGCCTGATATAGATACACTTATGATCAAGTTTCTCACATTTGCCGTCAGGCCGGCCACAATCCTTTTCGCAAGCATCCTTACATGTCGGATTAGTCAAAGTGGTGTAGCCAAGATTTTGTTTTAGGGTAGGCCAAATAATTTACAAAATATGAACAAATAGAAAAAATACTTTAAATGATAACAAAATGTAACAATATATGCATTTTAAAGTAAATTGTTCATTTAAGTTGCACACGACGCTCTCTTACATCATTAAAATCATCTAAAATTGAATATAAACTGAAAAGCTTAGCGAGTATGTGTTATTATCCTTTGAAGATACTTGATTATCTATTTCTGTTGTGGTTTTCTCTTCGACTCTTGGTAAAACATTACGTATAAAAAACGAATCTAACCTTTTTGTTTTGCTCCCATTGCCCAACAAAATTCACAAAGCACAAAAAAAAAATTCAATTACAAACGTACTCTTATATTTTTCTACAATTACAAGTTACAATAATACAAATAATTAATTCATAGCAAGAAATAATAATCTAATTTATTAGAAACCTATGATAAAAATATAAAACCTATGGTTAAAATAAAAACAATAATGAAGTAATTGAATAATTAGGATTTAGAAAAACAGAAAATTTAATTTACTAACCTGATAGTGGCAATTGATGAATAAAAATTAGCAAATTGAATAAGAAACAGTGAATATTGACTTGCAAACAGTTGAAAAAGTGGAATCATATATATTCTATTCTTGAGACTTGAGTTATAGGACAAGCGGCAGTAACACATATTCAATTTCTTGTTTGATTTGGGGTGGGCATAGACAAAAAAGCCCAAGGTTTTCTTTATATATAATAATAAAAATTATTTATATATTACACATATAAGCAAATGTGTAGGTGGGCCAAGGCCCACCCTTGTCTTAATGTGGCTCCGCCGTTGATCAGTCACACAAGTTGAACTCAAGATCTTCCGTACCCATACACAACTCTTTGCTTCTGTGGAAGTCATAAAAGTCTCATCGGCAACAAAACAATCCATCATCAGTCACGTATGCATATTTATTTATTCTCTCAAAATCACACATATAATTCATCATTTTCATCTTAATAGTTATTAACAAGTTTACATGCAAGAGATGTTTACATCTCGACTAGCAATGGAACGGACAAGTATTAAGGGCTAGCTAGCAGGCATAGTTTCTGTCTAGATGATTTCTACCTAATATCTCATTTAGCCTGTTAGTTACAATTCCATGCTAAACATTATAATTTGTGGGTAACGTTCGTAAAATTTGGAGGGTAGAAGAGCAGAAGCTTGTGAGAAATGTTAGAGCAGACTTTAATTATATGGAGCAACGGAAGGTTTGAGTACTAATCGGTTGTATATTATATTATCTTTTTCCCATGATGCACATCCAAATTATTTATTTTTATTCCAGTAAATTTTCATGAACTTTCTAGAAAAGAGCATTTTTTTTATTAAAAGTGTCATTACCATTTTTGATTGTTGGTCCGGCATCAAAATCAACATTTTTTTTCCATTCCGTTCAAACATACTCTATCTAGACAAACAATTGATTCAAAAAATACTTTCATATAAATTAAATGAAAAAACACCACAAAAACTATTTTTTTTCTCTGTGTTTATTGGGCTTCTTATTTGAAACTTTAAATATGTTTATAATATTCAATTTTATGGTACTTTCCATTATGTACAGATACATCGGAACAATAATACAAAAGGTTTCACTAGTTCGGTCAATAGTTGGACTTTCAACATTTATTATTAGTTCAATATGTAGCACACATAAGCTTGACTGTTTATATTCTTATATTTGTGGTTGTAGTGACATTGAGTTGTCGAATTACCCTTAATTACTAGATAAATACATAATATCTGTTTATTCCCTATTTCAGTTAAATCTTATTAGAAAATATCATTTTATAAATATTTAATGTTACTCAATCTTATTTAATTTTTTTTCTGTCAATAAACCTGTATAGGAAATCACTTATTCTATATTATTTATGCTATTTTTAACTCTTAAACCGTGTATTACACGGTTCTAACTTAGCGCGTGTGTGTGCGCTTATATATATATATATATATATATATATATATATATATATATATATATATATATATATATATCTACTCTAATAAATGAAGGTTTTTTTTGTCACATGTTACACTCTTTCAATTTGACAAATGTCATTTTTTGGTTATTTTGAATTTTTTTTTCCACATATCATTTTATGGGTTTTTTCTATTTTAATAAGTTTCACATAATACTTTAATGTGATAATTACAATCAATGTAGTAATAAATAAAGATCAATTTTATTAATAGACTTACCTTCTTATTTCAAAATTTCCAAATTAAAACTCATTAGTTTATTTTGTTTATTTATTTAAATTTAAAAGATAAAAAAATCAATTTTAATAATTTATTATTTTTCTTATGTTCTTATAAATCTAATGTTCTTAAATATTTAGACTATTATATTTAATTTTTTTTAATTAACTCATGTAATATATGAGTCTTACATCTAGTATATATATATATATATATATATATATATATATATATATATATATATATATATATATATATATATATATAAGGTTATGTTATAATATGGATTACATCTATTATGTGTGGTGTTAATGAAATTCTAGACCAATAGATGAATAAAATGAATGAATATGATTTGACGCTCTATAATATTACTATGTAATAACATCTGCCAATCACACAAATTTCATTGTAATTATATTTTAGTCGATTAAAGTTTATTTAAAAGTGGAAATTTTCGAATATTAAGGGATAATTGATTTATTTTAATTTGAAAAATCTAATTTTTATTTAAATTAATTCAATTTCAATTCTAACATTACTTTTAATCATACAAAATGACGATTTGATATAATTTGGATCACCTTTAATAATAGTTTTTATGGATTATTATTGTTCTATCAAACACTTAATAACATGGATAACTTATTTTATTAATGTTTATTAACAACTTAATATTTTCAAATATATATATATATATATATATATATATATATATATATATATATATATATATATATTACGAATTAGATATAATCCCTCGTCAATATTTTTATTCAATAATTAATATATTTATAACTTTAACCATATTGATGTAATGAAAATTTGTTAATTTCATTCTCGTTTTATTTTAATATTCCAACTTTTCAACTTCCAATTAAATGTTATCTGTAATTAAACCATTAAAAGCAAATAGGTTTTTCCATTTATGGTACTTAATTAAATAGGATTAGAATATTTTAATTGTGGTTAGTAAATTAAATTAATAATATAATCATTTAATATCTAGGCCAAATATTATACCAAAAGCCTTCAAACCAAATATTAAAAACTAAATTATTTGCATATATTATTTTGGGTATATTTATTCATATGAGAGTGTATGTTATTTTTTCTCTACAAACATATTAATCAAATATATAATATAAAGTTATGTATTTAAGACGTCAAATTTCATAACCACCTAATAAAATTTTTCAGATTTATATATATTAAATAACAAAAATAATGTTTGGAAGATGTGATGTATACAAACACAAGGCCCTAAAATTTTAGAAATAGTAGTTAGCATATGTTTACAATTAGTATTCGATAATGCCATTAAAATAAAAGTTATGAAATTGACAAAAAAACAACAATAACATTTATAGAGTTAATAAATTGGGCCATTTATATTTTCATCAATGTAAATAGAACCTATCGAAAGCCAATTCATGATCTCGTCTTTCTTTCAAAAACTCACTTCAAACATGTAGTTTCTTCCTGTACTTATTTCATCAATATGAAGAGAGTTCATCAAAACTTTTCTTTTGGCTCTAAATCTACAACCTTGATACAATTCTTCATCATCTTCAAATACCAAAAACTCTTAGATTGGCTCTTATACACAACAAACTTCTTATGAAATTTCAAGAAAATGTAATAAAAAAAATATGTAGAATAAAAACCCTATTTGAAACTTCTCCATTATCATGCAATCTAGATAACAAAAATGAAAAGAGAAGATAAAACAAATTGAAAATAAAAGAGAAGCAAATGTTTCTTATATAAGAAAAATAATTCAATTAAATAATCATTTAAAGTAGCATAAGGTGGAGAGTTGGAGAGTTTCAAATGAATACGGTTAAGATAAATGGTCTATCTTATACAACGTTCATTTGAATGAATTCCTTTATAAGAGGCAGATAGATGTTGCCAACCTAAGAGGAAAAAAATGTTAACTTATCATTTAGTTAAGATTCTATGAAGGCTCACTTGGAAAATGGGAGGGAAAAATAGATGAGAGCTAATGTGTACAAATTTAGGATTTACTTTCCATAATTATTATTATTATTATTTTGGTACAATTTATGTGGCCATATATAAATTTTAATGGATTAAAGTTGTGTCCCATTCTAACATGCAATGTTGAAAATATTCATCATTTCCCTAATTTGACCCAGGATAAAAAATGATAAAACACTTTTACAAGCATTAGGAAAGCATAAATAAAAAGTTCCCCTCGTATAATAGTATTTGTAAGTTGTATACCCTTCTTTAGTTTTGAATCAAATCCTTATTCTTGTAAAACGGTATACTCTAGTATACTTGACTCGTAAAATAATGTTATTGAATCATAAATTATACCTATTATAATTTATATGTACTATCTGTATTGATACTAACTGTTCATGAATGCAACCCCTTGCTCGACATGTTACAAAGGGTATTGAAACTGAATGAAATAACCTTTATATTTATATACATATACAAATATATATAACTAAAATTTAAACGAAATTCGGACAAATAACCTATACTTCAAGCCCACATCTAAACAAGGAAAAGAGAATAATGTGAGTTATCAGTCCTAAGCCCTTTAAATCTTATATATATATATATATATATATATATATATATATATATATACATATATATATATATATATATATATATATATATATATATATATATATATATATATATATGAGTTTTGGGGAAAAATATAAGTTTATAAAATTATTTTAAAGAATTTAATATTTTGAAATACTTTTGGTGACTTGATGTCATTTAACAAAATCTGAAACCATTTGATTTGAAAATAATTGAAATCCATTTTGTGAGATATTTTGAAACCATTTATTGGTAACACAAAATCCTTGTGTTAGACTTGTATTCCCCCCCTTTTAAAACTGTAAAACTATGAAAACACGGGGGTATGAACTCACTTTTTAAAGGGTGATTCGATTGATGACTTGATATAGGATGTTTATTTCCACAAGTGCAATCTTGTAGCAAAACAAGTCCTATATAACAATTTGTATAGTATATATGCTACCAATTAGCTAATATAATCATTGGAATGATTGGAAATTAGACTAATTTGTAAGTATAACTTACAAATATGTGTGTAAGAAGCTAAAATGGAGGCTTATATGTGTTCACGGCCCAGATGAGGTGTTCATGGCCCAAGAACATGAAGGGTTCACGGCCCTTGAGGTGTTTACGGCCCTGAGTTCTTGATTAATGATGAACACTTGATGATCCTATGCAAGTTTCTAAGAAGATTCAAAGGTTTTCCGATGGGTGTTCTTCATGTTCTTCACGTGTTCTTCGTGTTCTTTGTGTAAACTAGTGAAATTACCGGGTTTATAAGAAGATTGAATGATGTTCTTGAAATGATAACAAGATCAAGAAAAGATACCTGATAGATCTTATGAAGAACTAGTGATTAACACTTGAATATGATGAGAAAGGATGAATTTAGCATGTTCTTGAGGAGAGAGGTTGTTCTTGACTGATGATACTTGAGAGAAAAAGGGTTGAAATCTCGTTTGAAAGTGAAGAAATGAAGTAAAAATTAGCTGAATTGTATATATATGCGAGGGTTCACGGTCCGAAGGGGTTCACGGCCGTGAACCTCGTACACGGTCCGAAGACGATTACGGGCGAGAAGATGATTACGGCTTAGAAGCGGTTCGCGGTCGAGAACGAGATTCCAGGCGATAAGGTTTGATTCCTAAAGCGATAAGATCCGATGAGTTTGCGGCCCGAAGCCTGATCACTGCCCGAGGGTTTGCGGCCCTCGTATGCGGTCCGAACGGAAAAAAAAGAAAAAGAATGCGAAGTTTCTTGATTCTAATAACTCCCTTCTTGAACAAATAACACTTTGAACACAAGGTGTAAACACTTAAAAAACATTATTCTAACTTATTTAAGATAGAATAAGATTTAAGTTAACTTTACAAGTAGAAAATAACGGGATGTTACATTATCCCCCCGTCAGAGCGAATTTCGTCCAGAAATTAGGACTATAGTGTTACAGAAAGACTAGGGAAAAAGATGTGGATACTTCTGTTGCATTTGATCCTCCCGCTCCCAAGTGAATTCAGGTCTCCGCTTTGCCTTCCAGCGAACCTTCACTATCGGGATACGGCTTTGTTTGGTTCTCTTGACTTCCCTGTCTAGGATTTCTACAGGTTGTTCTATGAAGTTGAGACTCTCATTTTATTCGATTTCGTCGAGTGGGATAACAAGAGTCTCATCGGACAAACACTTCTTGAGATTTAAGACATGAAATACGGGATGAATGTTAGAGAGTTCATGCGGTAGATTGAGTTTGTAAGCAACAGGACCAATTCTAGCAATGATCTGAAATGGCCTAATGTACGTTGGATTTAGCTTGCCACGTTTACCAAAACGTATCAATCCTTTCCAGGGTGAGACCTTCAATAGAACGCGATCACCAACCTGGAATTCCAATGGTTTTCGTCGATTATCCGCATAACTCTTCTGTCTATCTCGAGAAGCTTTCAACTGTTCCCAGATTTGAACAATCTTTTCTGTGGTTTCATGAATGATCTCGGGACTGGTTAGAGTACTATCTGGTATTTGGTTCTTGACTAGTTATGTATCGCCTACTTCAGCCCAACACAGAGGAGATCTGCACTTACGGTCATAGAGAGCTTCAAAGGGTGCGACTTTAATGCTAGTGTGATAGCTATTGTTATAGGAGAATTCAACAAGTGGTAAATGTGTATCCCAAGCTTTACCGAAATCTATCACACAGGCCCTTAGCATGTCTTCCAGCGTTTGAATTGTTCTCTCACTTTGCCCATAAATCTGAGGATGGTATGCTGTACTCATGTCAAGATTTGTTCCCAAGGATTTTTGCAATGATTGCCAAAACCGCAAGGTAAATCTACTATCTCGGTCAGAGATAATAAATATTGGCACACCATGCAACCATACTATTTCATTTATGTACGTCCTTGTTAACTTCTCCATTTTATATGTTTCTTTTATTGGCAGGAAGTGAGCAGATTTGGTTAATCTGTCGACAATAACCCAAATGGTATCATGACCACCCGTTGTTCTAGGTAACTTTATTATGAAATCGATTGTAATTTGCTCCCACTTCCACTCAGGTATTTCTGGTTGTTGAAGTAAACCTGAGGGCTTTTGATTTTCTACTTTGACTTTGGCACAAGTTAGACACTTGCCCACAAAAGTAGCTATTTCGGCTTTCATGTTTGGCCACCAATAGAGCTTCTTTAGGTCCAGATACATCTTGTCTGAACCTGGGTGAACAAAGTATCGAGTTTTATGGGCTTCATTCATGACAACATATCTGTAGCCACCGTACTTCGGTGTCCAGATTTGATTCATGAAATAACGAACTCCATCACCGTTGATTTCCAAATTATTTTCCATTCCCCTCGAGGCTTCACCTGTCATGTTCTCAGGTTTCAAGGCTTCCAACTGAGCCTCCTTGATTTGTGCGGATAAGTGGGAATGGATAGTCATAGTCAGAGACTTTACTCGGCGACCCGAGTACTCTTTCCGACTAAGGGAATCTGCTACCACATTGGCCTTTCCGGGGTGATAACGAATCTCACATTCGTAATCATTTAGTAGTTCTACTCATCATCGTTGCCTCATGTTGAGTTCTTTCTGATCAAAGATGTGCTGAAGGCTTTTATGATCAGTAAATACTGTGCACTTTGTACCATACAGGTAATGCCTCCAGATCTTCAAGGCAAAAACCACTACTCCCAGTTCGAGATCGTGGGTGGTATAGTTGACTTCGTGGTTCTTAAGCTGTATCGAGGCATAGGATATAACCTTTCCTCGTTGCATAAGAACACAGCCTAGCCCTTGATTTGACGCGTCGCAGTAGACTCCAAAATCTTCCGTCCCTTCTGGGAGGGACAAGATCGGTGCACTGCAGAGGGCTTGTTTTAAGGTCTGGAAAGCAGTTTCTTGTTTCTCCTCCCATTCGAGTGACACACCTTTTTGAGTCAAGGTGGTGAGTGGTTTCACAATATTTTAGAAGTTCTGAATGAATCTCCTGTAGTAGCCAGCGAGACCTAAAAACTGTCGAATTTCTGTTGGGGTTCGAGGGGTCGCCCAACTTTCGATAGCCTTGATTTTGGAGGGATCGACATGTATCCCATCCTTGCTGACTACATGACCTAGGAACTCCACCTTTCGAATCCAGAATTCACATTTAGTGAACTTCACATACAATTTCTCTACCCTCAAAGTTTCCAATACTTGTCGCAAGTGTTGGCGGTGTTCTTCCTTACTCTGAGAATAGACTAGTATATCGTCAATAAAGACTATGACGAACTTGTCTAAGTACGGTCGACACACTCGATTCATCAGGTCCATGAATACTGCAGGTGCATTCGTTAGACCAAAGGGCATCACTACGAATTCGTAGTGACCGTAGCGAGTTCTGAAAGCAGTCTTTGGAATCTCGGACACCTGGACTCGTAACTGATGGTATCATGATCTCAGGTCAATCTTGGAGAAGAAACTAGCTCCTTGGAGTTGATCAAAGAGGTCATCTATCCGTGGCAAAGGGTATCGATTTTTAATGGTAAGTTTGTTTAATTCCCGGTAGTCTATGCACATACGAAATGATCCGTCCTTCTTTTTCACGAACAAGACCGACGCTCCCCAAGGTGAGAAGCTTGGTCTAATGAAGCCTTTACTGAGTAATTCGTTCAACTGGTTGGACAGTTCTTGCATTTCTGAAGGTGCAAGACGATATGGGGCTTTAGCTACTGGGGTAGCTCCGGGAATCAAGTCAATTCAGAATTCGACTTGGCGTTCAGGAGGGACTCCTGAGATATCTTCAGGGAATACATCAGGGAAATCACAGACTTCCAGGATATCCTTGATGTTTTTCACTTCTTGTGTCTTATAAAAAACGTGAGCTAAGAAGGCGCAATAATCTTTACGAAGATATTTCTGAGCCTTTGCACAAGAAATGATTTGAAGATTCGCACTAGATTTGTCGCCATAGATAACGAGAAATTCGTTACTTGGCAGATTAAGACGGATGGCTTTCTCGAAATATAGGATATCAGCATGATGAAGACTTAACCAATCCATGCTGATTATGATGTCAAAACTTTTAATTGAGACCGGCATAAGGTCAATTTGGAATAAATGGTTATTTAGAGTACGTGTGCATCCTATGTAAATGTCATTGGTACTTTCGGTTTTTTTTGTTGGCCATCTCAACGGTGAATGTATCTTTTAATGCTTTGGGATTTTGTTTTATAAGATGTTTGAACTTATGGCTTATGAAACTTTTCTCTGCACCGGTATCGAAAAGAATGCATGCGTAAGAGTCGTTGAGAAGGAACGTACCGGTCACCACATTTGGATCCGCTACTGCTTCTTCATAACCAATAGCCAAGACTCTTCCAGTACCACCAGCGTTCTTTAACTTAGGACAATTTTTCTTGAAATGCCCTACTTCTCCACATTCATAGCATGCTTGGCTCACTCCTGCAATAGGTACTTGTGTAATCGGTTGGGGTGGTGATTTACAGAATCGGGCAGTATGCCCTTTCCTGTTACAGTTTCGACACTGCATTTCTCGGCAATTTACATTGTGGTGGAAATTACACTTGTTACATTTAGGAAGATTACCAGCATAAGGCTTAGATGGTGTGGGGTTAGCAGGAACAACAGCAGGTATAGTAGCAGCATGGACCGCCACTAACTTTTGCTTTTTCTAGGGTTCCTGAGAAGATTTTCCCTTCCTTTTATTCCAGCCTTTCTTCTTGTTGTTGTTGTTGTTATTGTTGCTAGTGTTGTTTTCCTTTGGTTGTTCTGGAGTAGTAACCACAGAGTTTTGACGGGCTCCATGGTCAATAAGCGACTGTGCCAACTCTTTCGCACTGTCAAAGGTAACAGGCCTGAAAGCAATAACACTTCCCTGAATCTGAGGTGTCAGCCCCCAGATGTACCTTTCAATCTTTTTTCTCTCTAGAGCTACCATATCTGGACATAGAATCGCTAAGTCGCAGAACCTATTAGTGTAGGTTGTTATGTCCGAACCAATCAAAGTAAGACCCCATATCTCTTGCTCGAGTTTCTGAATTTCACCCCGTGGGCAGTACTCCCACATCAGCATTGTCTTCAAGTTCTCCCAAGTTATTGAGTTAGCCACTGCTAAGGTCAGTGACTTAACATGGCCGTTCCACCATGTTAGGGCTCTATCAGCAAAGGTATAGGAAGCGAATTTAACTTTGCTACCCTCCGGGCAGGAGCAGATCTCAAAGACTGCCTCTGTTTTCTCAATCCATTGCCTTAACGCCATAACTCCCCCAGTCCCGTTAAAGCTTCTGGGTTTGGCGTTTGAAAAGTCATTATAGGTGCACTCCCGATGGTGCCCGTGACTCTCACCCTGATTGGAGGGGTGTGCGCCACTCCCTGATCCACTTGCGCCAGTGGTGTTTATATGAGACATAACAGCTGCGACAGCTGCTGTGACCGCCGCCTGAAACATGGCAGCGTCAAATTGAGGAGGTGGTGGCGGAGGTGGTGTTGGCGCTTCATTAACATTGACACGCCTTGGGTTTCTCCATGGAGGCATCTTTCACTTTAAGAAATAAAAGATGAAGAGACAGTCAGATATCAATAATGAACATGAATATGATATCTCTGAACTAAAACACTTACTTCAATATGAATCTTGTAAGGAATTAGAAATAGAAGTCTACTACAAGTACAACTTGTAACAGGATAATATGAAGTTGAGTGGTTATTTTTCAAAGAGTATGAAAATGCATGTCGATTGTATTGGCATATTGAATACATAGAGTCTGGAAAACTTGACCCTAACCAGGTCTACAATACACCACAATACTGGGAAAAACATCGACATTAAACCGACCTACCGAAAATGAAATTTTCGCGGTCGTACTGAAAAACATGAAAAATAACACTAGAACATATCCGAAGACTTAGACTATATCCAAAAGAGTAAGTAGAGGGTGAGTAGAGTATAATCTACTTCCTACTGGATCCGGCCCTGGATTTGGCTAACTGTCGTTCTATTTCGTACATACGTATGTCTTGTGATATTTGTCGTTCTCGCAGTTCTCTAACTTCGGCTTGGGATGCTGCCAGTTCTCTCAGCAAGAAATTAGTACGATCCCTTGTCGCATTATGACTGTTTTCTAGGTTGCGAATGTGAATAGTGTTGATTCCAATAGTAGCATCAACCTGCATGACTCGGTCGATAGTAGCTCTTCCCTGTTCATCGTTACGCGCCACACGACGAACTAACACTGGGAGGGCTCTGTCTGCTGAGCCTCCTCTGTCCAGATTGTAGAAGCTTCGGTCTCCGTGATAAGGATGGTTCTGACCTTGTTCGTTACTCCACCTGTCTAAGTTTATCGCCCACAGAGGCGTCGGGCCTTGGAAGTTTTGTCGTGGATTGGGATTCTGAGAAACTGGTGGTGGATTATAGGCTTCTGATTCTGAATCAGTATCTTCAGGAAAATTTTCTGCAAAATCGTCATCTAAGGGAATTTCAGGATTCTCTTCTGGCTCTTCGTCGAGCCATCCTCCATTTCCCTGATTGGGAAAGTATGGGTCTCCGGGTAAATGAAATCCAGCCATTGTTATCTAAGCGAGAATAGGGATATAAGAAATATCTAAAATAATTAGTAAAGATAAATTACAAATACAAGTTTCTATGAGAGAAACTTACGTAATGTATTATGTATGGTATAACTCCTACTGGGTCCATCTAAAAATTATAAAGTATATACTAATTATATATAACTTAAGTCTAATAGACCTTCGAATAAACGATTCTACTCTACCCCCACATCCAAACAAGGAAAAGGGAAGTTAAGCTAAATCACACATTCTAATTCTATATATAACCTTAATTATATATAACCGTAATATATACACTTTGTATTTATAGATGAACCTGCAGGAGTCATTTGTTTTCATGTAGTTTGTTCTTAGTATACAGTGCCTAAAATACTCCTATAGTATTTTAACTTTATGTTCTGTTCTAGAGTTCTTCTGTATATGTATAGTTGGTAAGTTTTAGACTTGTTACAACACTACCTTCACTCCCAAACACATGTTGGTCATATCTCAAACCAATATAGTTGATCAGACTATATTAATCCCAGATATGATTACATAACTGCCCAGGTTTGACTGCGGTGTTCAACATCCAAATACTTTTATGTTGTTACGACTGTGATATTGTTCTTGTATGTATGAGTGTTAGTATACTTCTTGTAAACAAACTTAAATTTTTAAAAAGTACACATGTAGTCAGAGCTCTCAGCCCCAATGTATTTATAGTTTGTATATCTTTTATTGATTGATATACTGAGTTCACTATAAACAATGCTCTGATACCAATCTATCACACCCCCAAACCAGACGGCGGAAACATCTGGGGGTGGATGACTTCATTTGTATTATCACAACACATGCATTATAGTAATCAAAGTACAAACAACCATTGCATTAATAAGTATAAGTTTTTACATGTGTTCAATCGATGTATATTGACACCAAAATAGTTATAGCAAAATACAGGAGACATGAGTCAAAATGGCTCCATCTTCTCAAAAGCTCGGGGAGTACCTGCTTACTGATTCCCTGAGAATACAAGTAATTTGAAAAGAGAGTATCAACATAAAGTTGAGTAAGTGCATAAGTGTTTATGTTTGAAAGTATGTTTTCTGGTCTTTGAATATGTAAACCGTTCCAGAAAATCCTATATTTTCTGTTGTATATGAAAAGTAGTTTTAATCTCATAAAACCGTTCTATTTTTAAACCAACGTTCTGTTTTTGTATTCTTTTGTAAAACTGTAAAAGTGAGTGTGTCTGGCTCCACCAGCTGTTGTTGTAAACTAATACATTGAAAATGTATACATGTTTAGTTAATTATACACTAACGTATTGCTAATATCTTTTTAATGAGTTATTATAACCATAATAAGACTAGATGGCCTGAAATAAACGATTTGAAGGCGTCAAAACTGTTGATAACAATTGTCACTCATAGGCGTGTATGCCCGACTGTAGCTAGCAGCCCGAGTGCAGGGTTGTCAATCCCAATATAGATCTATACACACTTGTTTCGATCCCCGACTGGAGATTCTGGTTATAATATCAGGACTTTAACTATATTGTTTAAATGAATAAACAACCTGAATCTATTGTCTCATAAAAAGCATATAAACGTTACGTGTATAACCGTAATGAAAATCTAATCATTTTGAAATAAATGATTAATAGTATATTCCTTGTTTAGTTTACTTGGAATGTATTTGTAAGTTGTATACCCTTATTTAGTTTTGAATCGAATCCATATTCTTGTAAAAGGATATACTCTAGTATATTTGACTCGTGAAATAATGTTAGTGAATCATAAATTATACCTATTATAATTTATATGTACTATCTGTATTGATACTAACTGTTCATGAATGCAACCCCTTGCTCGACATGTTACAAAGGGTATTTAAACCGAATGAAATAACCTTTATATATATATATATATATATATATATATATATATATATATATATATATATAACTAAAATATAAACGACATTCGGACAAATAACCGATACTTCAAGCCCACATCAAAACAAGGAAAAGGGAATAAGGTGAGTTATCAGTCCTAAGCCCTTTAAATCTTATATATATATATATATATATATATATATATATATATATATATATATATATATATATATATATATATATATATATATATATATATATATATATGATTTTTGTGGAAAAATATAAGTTTATAAAATTATTTTAAAGAATTTAAGATTTTGAAATAGTTTTGATGACTTGATGTCATTTAACAAAATTTGAAACCATTTGATTTGAAAATAATTAAAATCCATTTTGTGAGATATTTTGAAACCATTTATTGGTAACACAAAATCCTTGTGTTAGACTTGTATTCCCCCCCCCCCCCCCCCCCTTTTTTAAAACTGTAAAAACTATGAAAATACGGGGGTATGAACTCACCTTTTAAAGGGTGATTCAATTAATGACTTGATATAGGATGTTTATTTCCACAAGTGCAATCTTGTAACAAAACAAGTCCTATATATCAATTTGTATAGTATATATGCTACCAATTAGCTAATATAATCATTGGAATGATTGGAAATTGGACTAATTTGTAAGTATAACTTACAAATATGTGTGTTAGAAGCTAAAATGGAGGCTGATATGTGTTCACGGCCCAGATGAGGTGTTCACGACCCAAGAACATGAAGGGTTCACGACCCTGGAGGTGTTTACGACCCTGAGTTCTTGATGAATGATGAACACTTGATGATCCTAAGCAAGTTTCTAAGAAGATTCAAAGGTTTTCCGATGGGTGTTCTTCAGGTTCTTCACGTGTTCTTCGTGTAAACTAGTGAAATTACTGGGTTTATAAGAAGATTGAATGATGTTATTGAAATGATAACAAGATCAAGAAATGATACTTGTTAGATCTTATGAAGAACTAGTGATTAACACTTGAATATGATGAGAAAGGATGACATTAGCATGTTCTTGAGGAGAGAGGTTGTTCTTGGCTGATGATACTTGAGAGAAAAAGGGTTGAAATCTTATTTGAAAGTGAAGAAATGAAGTAAAAATCAGCTGAATTGTATATATATGCGAGGGTTCACGGTCTGAAGAGGTTCACGGCCGTGAACCTCGTACACGGTACGAAGACGATTTCGGCCGAGGAGATGATTACGGCCTAGAATCGGTTCGCGATCGAGAACGAGATTTGAGGCGATGAGGTTTGATTCCCGAAGCGATAAGATCCGATGAGTTTGCGGCCCGAAGCCTGATCACGGCCTCGTTCACGGCCCGAGGGTTTGCGGCCCTCGTATGCAGTCCGAACGGAAAAGAAAGAAAAAGAATGCAAAGTTTCTCGATTCTAATAACCCGCTTCTTGAAAAAATAACACTTTGAACACAAGGTGTAAACACTTATAAAACATTATTCTAACTTATTTAAGATAGAATAAGATTTAAGTTAACTTTACAAGTAGAAAATAACGGGATGTTACAGTATCGGTCTTCTGTTTTGTAACTTACCAGTAAAATGATTTTCATTTGTCGAATCTCTAGAGAGTGTGTTTGTAGAGCTTTCATTAATCGGTAATAAATTAGTATTTCCTATAAAGATCAAAATGTAAGAACAAAAAACAAAAGAACGCCAGATTTATAGTGGAAAAACCCAAAATCGGGAAAACCCACTTTGAATGAACACTATATTAATCTTAATAGTTGGAGGGATTACAATGGCTTGTGTTTTGTGTAAAACGGGAATGAAAAGGATAATTAGAAAAATACAATATAATATCCTATATATAAGAATTAATAAGAGTCCTAATAGAACTTTACTTTGAGAGAAAGAAAAACGACAGCCTTATTGAATAAGGAAGCTATGACAACTTGCCAAACTCTTTAGCGACAGTTTCCGGAATGTGTCACCAAACAGAAAATATCCCATGCATGCTTTGATTCGGATCATATTCAACAATCTCCACCTTGAGACGAAACCAAACCTTTAGCAATGTAACCTTCAACCATCGAGTGAAATAAAAAACATATAGTGTTCAAAAGTCCCTAAGGACTTAATTTGAAATACCAACCAAATATGAACAAAGTTCAAATTTGGCGGTCGGAACCGGCTTCGTCAACATGTCATCCGGGTTGTTCTTGGTGTTAATATTTATCACCTTGATATTGCCTTGGTCTATGACATCTATGATGTAATGGTGTCGTACGTCAATGTGTTTCATTCGCTCGTGGAAATCGAATCCTTCGTGAGGCATATCGCACTTTACTGTAACAATGAATTGTAGTGCATGAGAAATCAGCACATAGCTCACCATACAACCCTCTAAGCCAAGTAGCCTCTTTACAAGCTTCCGAAATAGCCATGTACTCAGCTTTTGTAGTAGACAAAGCAACGGTAGATTGAAGTGTAGCTTTCCAACTCACGACACAATCATTGATAGTAAAAACAGAACCTGTCAGGGATCTTCTTTTGTCGAGATCGCCTCATAATCTAAATCAACGTATCTACATAACCCAATTGTTGATTTCCCAAACTCCAAACATGCTTTAGAAGTACATTTAAGGTAATGGAAGATCCATTGGACGGCTTTCCAATGTTGTTTTCCCGGATTAGCCTTGAAACGATTTACAACACTCAAAGCATGTGATAAGTCGGGCCAGAAACAAACCATATCATAGATTAATGATCCGATTGTACTTGAATTAGGAATCGTTGACATCTGATAAGTTTCATCATTTTTTGTGGAGAAAGTCTAGAAGAAATCCGAAAATGGTCGGCAAGCGGTGTACTTACCGGTTTGGCATTTTGCATCTTAAATCGATGTAGAACTATGTTAATGTAGCTGCTCTGGCTTAAGTAACCTTCCAATGGATCTACCCCTTGAAATTTTCATGCCAATTATCTTCTTTGCATCACCCAAATCTCTCATCTTGAACTCCCGACTAAGTTGGTTTTTCAATTTGGTGATGGTGGACTTATCTTTCGCAGCTATAAGCATATCATCAACATAGAGTAATAACTAGATATAATTCCATTTTTTGAATTTTAGGTAAACACATAATCATAATCTGATCTATTAAAGTTTTGAGACATCATTAAGTTATCAAACTTCTTGTACCATTTTCAGGGTAATTGCTTTAATCCATAAAGCGATTTCTTTAACCGACACACCAAATCTTCTTTCCCGGGATAGCAAACCCTTCGGGTTGCTCAATGTAAATGTATTCTTCCAAATCACCGTGTAAGAAATCAGTCTTAACATCAAGTTGCTGACGCTATAAATCATGCATTGAAACAATTCTAAGTAAAGTACGAATAGAACGATGCTTGAAAATGGGAGAAAACACATCAGTAAAATGTATATTGGGTATTTAGCTATACCCTTTTGTAATGAGTAGGGCTTTGAATCTGGAATCTTCCTTTTTCTTGTACACCCATTTAAACCTAGTTAAGTTCTTTTACTTGGGTAATTTGACAAGTTCCCAAATCTGATTCTTATTTAGATATTCCATTTCTTCATGCAGTGTAGGCATTCACTTGTCAGAATCTGAATTAGAAATTGCTTTAGTGTAGGATGACGACTCTTGATAATTTTCTATTTCTTCAGCAACCAAGAAAGCATAAGCTACTGAATTAGCAACATTAGTGAACCTACTAGGAGGTCTAATAATCCTCATTGGTCTATCGATCACAATAGAATTATATGGGGACGAAGTTCTTGAAGGAGTTGATGAAAGACTGTTACCCGAGTTGAGCGAATTGTCTTGATTTTCGGTATTTTCAGAAGCGATAGTGTGCTCCACCTGAATTTGAGCACTCTCGAAGGAATAAATATGATTAGGAGAAGCTAGGATGAGTCTAAATATTTGGCAAATAACCATGTTGAGAATTAGCATGGCTGTTGGGTGAGTAATACATCACAATTTCGTTGAAAACGACATTTCGGCTTATAGTTACTTTGCTTGTATCGAAATTACAAAGATTGTATCCTTTCACCCCTGATTTTTAACCAATAAAAATGCATTTAATAGCTCTATGATTCAGCTTACCATTATCAACAAGAGTATATGCAACACGCCCGAAAATCCGCAGCTCTTAGTAGTCTACGGGTGAACCGGACCAAACATCAATCAGAGTCTTTTTGTC
Organism: Lactuca virosa; assembly: GCF_052849685.1. Classification (NCBI taxonomy): domain Eukaryota; kingdom Viridiplantae; phylum Streptophyta; class Magnoliopsida; order Asterales; family Asteraceae; genus Lactuca; species Lactuca virosa. Next base: position 91,678,328 of record NC_136434.1, read on the forward strand.
CAATGGAATTATGGGTGAACAATTGATGAAATAACATACCGTGGAGGTTGCTTCAGCCAAAAATCTATGATGTAAAGATGCCTCAATAGCATACATCAAGCCTAGCTAATAATGGTGCGATTCATCCGTTCGGGTAAACCGTTTTGTTGCGGCTTATAAGGAATGGTGTAATGATGAATAATACCTTCGGATTTGCAAAATGATTCAAACTATTTTGAACAAAGTTTCATCCCATTACCATTTCTTAACTTTTTAATTTTCTTCCCAGTGTGATTTTCAATTATAAGCTTCCATTCTTTAAAGGCAGAAAACGCGACATACTTGTTTTTAAGAAAATAAGGACATACCTTTTGGGAGTAGTCATCAATTATCGTTGATACGTGATATATATACTAGTTTTAATTCTAACTAACTTAGACAAAAACCAACACACGATAGCCATTGTATCTAATCGTATAGTAGTTTAGTGCAGGTAAGTAGAGTATCGAACATAGGGAACTGTGATAATAATTAAAACTACTACTAATGTTAACTAATTTAAACTATGATTAAAGAGGGGGGTTTTATCGAAGCTTTCAAAACTGCTTCATTACCCGATTGCTTTGTCCTTCTTTTTGCGAAATGTTGATTCCAGATCTTCCAATGGTGATACTATTGGAGATTTGGATCTTCGGGTCATAAACTAACCGAAACAAAACAGAAAATTACGGGTAAATTTAACAAAAACGAAAACTAGAAACACGAAAAACATGGTGTGGTTATTACTGACCAAGACGTGTTTAACGCAAAAAACGGAATAAAAAGATAATAAAACTTCAAACAAAAACTTGTAACTTTATATGAATTAAATCTCACACAAAGGATCATTAACAATTAGCAAATAAAATTAACTATTATAGAACCGTACCCTGGTATTCCTAATTAATGAATTAAAGGAACGTAATTGATTTTTCCTTTAAACCTTAGGTTCATTTTTCTTTCATCAGCCTTTATGTGAGAATCAAAATTCGATTGTGATTTCTTTTTGGTCCTAGTGTGCGTCGATCTAGAGGAAGAAAACAAAACCGATCACATTGTGTTCGTCGCCCGCAAGAGGGAGCAAGAAAAAAACGAACATGGTAGCGGGATTGAAGTAGAACCGAGGCCAAGGTGGGGAGGGGCTGCGATTGCAATTCAATTCGGGGCTAAGAGGTGATTTTGGTAAGCCCTTGATTCTCTTCTTATGAAGTTCGTACACTAATTGATGAGAATTGGTTGAAATTGTTGCCAATTGCTTTCTACTCTCAATTGTTGAAGTTATGTATTGTTAATTTTTCAGCCTTATTGAGTGTATTTTAGTGGTTTATTGGCTGTCAAAATCTTATTATGAACACTCGCTAATGTGTTGTTAATCATGTTCAAGAATTGCTCCAAAATCATGGAATCAATGCCTTTCTTTTGTTGAGAGATTTCATGCTTCTTTCTATGTCAATCCTAGTTGTTTTTCATGAGGTATTTTTCAATAAGAAGACCATGTTTTGAACCATCCAAAATTTCTTCAAAACAGTCCCTAAAAGGTCTTAATGTGAGGCTTAATGGTGGAGAAAACACAAGCCCTAGTAGTGTTTTCTCTTTTAGCAAAGTACTTTGTTTTCCCATATAAGCAATGTACTTTGAATCATGGATTGAGGTTGGAATTGTTATTTTAACTTATTGACATGTTGCTACTATTAAGGACTCGATTTCCATATTTATAGTCGATTTTGGTTATGGCTTAATGGGTTAAGTTGTCAATTAACCCTTAAAATGCAATGCTGGGAAATTCTGAAAAATTACTAATATGTCCCTGTTTTGAAAAAAATATAGAAAAATCATCAGAAGTCGGATTGATGATCCATAAACTCTTAAAGTTTTAATTTTGAGTCTAGTTTGTCCATGATTTTTCCCAGGATCTGATATTGTCCCTAAACAAGGTGAAAAATCATATTTTTCACTGACTGGTTGGAAATTAGCTGCACGGACATGCTGTCTTGTAAAATTCATAGAAAATTGTAGAAAAATCGGTTGGAACTTTGCAAGTAGTACTTTTAAACCTAAAAGTATAGAATACCTGAATATGGAATAAAGTTAAATTTTTTAGAGGTTTAAGTGGTGCTAAAGTGGCCTTGAACAGACTGCTGTTTCACGTCAAAATCTGAGAATTTGACCTAATAACCTATTTGCATGTTTGGGTGGTAACATGCCATAATTTCTTCATGTAAACTTCTAGTAATACATATATTTGTGTTTAAATAGGGTAAGGTTTAATTCCTCAGGTCCTACAAGATTTGAAGTGTGGAAAGGTGTTGGGGTGCAAAGTTATTCATGTTTGACTTTGTAATGTGTTGACTTTTGTAAAACCCACTTGCATGTGGTGTATTAGCCTTATGACTCATGAGATAGAGAGTGAGAGAGAGACATGTAAACACCTCTATATAAGGTGGGTTTAGTCCACTTGTAGAGGTGTGCTTGAGAGGTGTAAAAGTTGAGTGTGTGAGTGTGTGTTATTTATGTAGATGTAGATCTATGTCCCTTTTTGTAACACCATACATATTCAATACATCTCTTAAACACCGAAATCACCATGTTCATTGTGCAATCTTTAATTCCGCATGCCAAACCATGTTCTATAATCACTACAATTGGTATCAGAGTAGGTCTTCAAAGATCAACGTGATTTTTTGAAGAACGATTCTCGGTTTGGCAACATTTGTCACAATTGGAACATTTTTGGTGAGTCTCTCTCTATGATCTCTCTTAATTTCATTAATTCGTGCGTTGCGTTCTTGATTGTTTGATAGTTTTGTCTCAATGGATCGAAATTCATTTTTACCTCATTGATTGATCCATTTATTATTGCTTAGATCAAAAGTTCATAAACAAAATCAAATTCCAAAATATTTCGAAGTTACTGTTCATTAATCCAATATTCAAGCCAAAATTGATTCTCGGATTAATATACATTAGTTGAGCCCAAAATCAGATCATATACTGTTCATTCAATAAAAATCATGAGCCCAAAATCAATAAATCCATATCTACTACGTTATCTTCTTCCGTCAAAATTGAGTCACTGTGTTCTTTGTGCTTTCATCGATTCAACAATGTAAAAAGTCAAAATGTGACTTATTGTTGATTTGTTCATTATCAGTTCGAGATTTCTGAATCGATTCCGTTTTTATTAGAACTGATCTTTATGTTAAGATTTCGATTTTGATTGATTCTCTAAGTTGTATGATTGATCCAATATTTTTCCAGTTCTTTCATCGATTGTTCTTTAATTTTGTGTTCTTGAGTTCCGATTTCCCTTCATCAAAAGTTTGTTACTGACAATCAAAATTAATAGTCGATTTGTCTAAATTCGGTGTTGAGGTTCTCTTTGGGTTCTCATATTGATAATCGATTTGGGTTAATTGAAATCGAAAGCCTATGGATTGTGTTCATTGTTTCGAAGGGAAGGAGGTATGGTTGGAAACGAGATGAGACAATCGACGTCCTTGTTGATTAAAAGCGAAGTCGCGGTCGATTTATTTCAAAGTGATGGGGTCGATGTTGTGTTTTGATTTTGATTTCAAAATGAGGACGACGAAACAAAGTCTGGGAAATTGATGATTTTGAGGCGATATGGATTTCAATGGTTCATTGGTGGAAATCAGTAGCAGTCAATGTTCGTTGGTTGCTTGGTATCGACTGGGTAACAAACTGGGTTTTGTAAAAAAATGAATCAAAAAGCGAAGGATTGTTAATTTTGGTAGTCAATGTTTCGAAGAACAGGAAAATAGAATGGTTTATTGGAGTCGGATGAAATTTTTGGATGTTTGAACGAAAACTGTGATTTCGTTAATGGGTATTGTTTAGGAAGATGATTTTGATCGTTGATGTACGAAGGGTTCTTGTATGGTCGTGAACTGGGAAAGGTCGAATTTAATAAGTTGATTTTCGATTTGGAGTCAATGATAAAAGGATTGCAAGAAATCGGGTTTGGTTTGGGAACGAACAGGATAATAACGAATTTTTGGGAACGAATGATTGAAAGCTTGCTAACGAAGAATGAAGGCTGTGAGATCGATTCAAAGACTAAATGATTAAGATGTCATTCAGAGGCTTCGAATGCCTTCGTTTTAGTTAAAATGGACTAAAAAATTTCGTTAATTTGGTGCTTTAATTGAACGAATGGGAGAGAGAAAATAGGCAGATGAAGTGTCGTACGAAGGGTGCTATAGATTTTTAACGAAGGGATAAAGGTGGATTCGTATGAATTGGGGAAGAAACTCAAAATTTTTGAAAATGACCCCTGAACTTACGAAAGTTTGACATCTTTTACAAAATTTCGTATGATTGGACAAATGTTTGAAGTATGGTGTAGAATTTTCAAAATTAGACCCTATATCTTCGAAAGTGTGACACATTGTATCCATCTTCGTATGTTGGGACAACTTTTCGAATGTTTGGACAATTTTTCGTATGTTTGGAATGACAAAAGGCATAACTTTCGAAATCAGTCCCTGGAGTTTTGGAAGTTTGGCAGTTTTTACCCAAATTCGAAAATGGACTGATTTTGCTGAAAAGTTGAAGAAAATGCATTTCCGGCCCCTGCAGTTTATGCAAATTGACACTTTGAAGGGCCAATATATATGGTTTGGGCTAGGCAACAATGTATAGATGAGTTAGGGCATTTGTCAATGTATTTTGGAGTCTTTTGTGTGTATTTGACGTTTTTCGTCTAGGCTATTGTTCTCAGTTGGAAGTGACCGAAAACAGGCTTTCGGTCAGCCTGACCGAAATCTGTTTTCAGTCCATATTGGTATATATAGGTTGTCAGGCTGTCAGTAGTGAAGTAGTTGATCAGCAGTTGTACTTTGCTAGTTTTCGGTCCTCCTGAGTTGTATCAGACAATTTCCGTGTGTTATTGTATGCAAGCTCGGTTTCATTTCATCTTCTTCTAAATTTCTTCTTTATTTTCATTTGCTTGATTGATCATTGGTGAAGATCCTTCCATCAAGGACCTTACAATTGGTATCAGAGCACAAACCGGTGTCAATCAAGCTTGTTATTCAGTTCTCGGTTTTCACAACTTTGTTCTTCACGTTCTCAGTCACTAGAAGTCTGTTTTTGCTCGAGTTTTGAAGATCAGATCACAATTTGCATCGTGTGGAATCGAGATCTGCTTGGATTTCAGCTTTTCAGTTGAAATCTTATTGTTTTCGGTTTGATCTTCATCAACCGAAAACATATCTTCAACCGATTTCTGTCAGATCTAGTGTGTTTTGAAGCTGCAGTTGGTATTTTCAGTGTGTGGAAATCAAAATCGGATCGAAAAACTAAGTTTTTCATTGAAAACTGTTAGTTTTCGGTTCAATCTTCAGAAACCGAAAACTGTTCTTCAAGTTCTTCAGAAACCGAAAATCCAAAATCCTTTGAATCTTCAGAAACCGAAAACTGTTCTTCATCCGAAATCTCTTGAATCTTCAGAAACCGAAAACTGTTCTTCAACCGAAATCTCTTCAATCTTCAGAAACCGAAAACTATTCTTCAACCGAAAACTCTTTAATCTTTAGAAACCGAAAACCCTCCTTTTCATCATAAACCGAAAACCCTTTATCCTTCATAAACCGAAAACCCCTTATCATTCAGAAACCGAAAATCTCTTTTATATTGTTTCTCCTTTCAACCGAATTCCTTGTTTTCGGTCATCACCACTCAACCGAAAACCTTCATTCCTTGATCTTTTTGTTTGTTTTTCAAATTAATTTTTATTAAAAATTAAAAAAAAAATCAAAAACAACAAAATCAAAAACAAAAATGGAATCTCAAAGCATGTCAGCTCATCATGAATTAGATGCGATTATGGGAACCACTTCTCGAATTCCCCGACTGTTATCCGCGGAAGGATTTCCAGAATGGAAATATCGGATCGAAAAGTACATCAAAATGAGGGATTTCAAGATATGGCGAAGCATTCTTAGAGGTCCAATCCGCATCACAACCACATTGGAAGATGGAACCATAATTGATAAGCAAGTTGAGAACTACACCGATGATGATTTCGAGAGAGTCGAGGAACAAGAAAAAGCTCTTGCTACACTTACCATGGCATTATCTCCGGAAATTGTTCAAGGTTTCCGTGAGTATACATCAGCAAAGGCCTTATGGGAAGCACTGATTGAAGTCTACGAAGGTAATGAAGACATGAAACAGAGTCGCCAAGACATGCTGCGACAAAAGTTTAACATGTTTAACCATGTCTTGGGAGAAACACTTGAGAATCAGTTGCAAAGGTTTATAACACTTACCACAGAAATGAGCTCTGCTGGTGTGATGGTTCCAAGATCAGAAATAAACAAGAAGCTGCTGAACTCTCTACCAAAATCTTGGGATATGAATGTCTCAGTGATTAAAAAGACCAAAGAATTGAACAGGTTGAGTTTGGCGGAAACAATGGCGATCATTAAGGCTTACGATCTCGATGATAAGCAAAGGGAGATTAATCATGTTAATTCATACTCCACAACAAATCTTGGGATCCAAACCACCAACAACACTGCTTTCTCAAGCTTATCTACCCCTCAAGCTCCGACAGTCTCTCATGTTCCACAAGTTCAACCCTATGTGACTCATCAGCCCACCTCATACGTTATACCTTCAATACAACACATTCAAGTTCCTCAACCTCAAACTTCTCTTCAACAAGTTGGTTCTATTGTTGGTTCATCCTCAAATGCACCCGTTCAATCTCATGAAATCAGTCCTCAAGCTTCATCTTTAAAAGAAAAGGAAGAAAATCTGGCCCTCGCCACTGGTTTGGTAAACTGCTACAATGCTTTTGTGGCCAGAGAACTCTCCCCACAACTCTCATTTGCTGACTGTCACACCCCGAAACCGATGGCGGAAACGTTTCGGGGCGGAGGACGTCATGCGTAGTATCACAACAGTTGTATCATAGTAAGCGAAGTAAACACAACCATTACATTATAATATAAATATTTACATTGTTCAAAACATGATTTATACATAACAGTATATAGCAAAAGTAAAAGACGTGACTTCAGAATATTCCGTCTTCTCCAAAAGTCGGCAAGAGTACCTGTCTATTGATGCCCTGAGAATACAAGCAGTTTTAAAAATATCAGCATAAAGCTGGTGAGTTCATAAGCGTTTAATTCTGGTGAAAGAAATGTTTCTTTGATTCTTTGAAAAGTTGTTTCCCAAGAAAATCCCATATTTTCTTATGAAAGAAGTTTGATTATCCTTTAGCTACATGATAAACAGCCTGCTTATGAAAGGTTAAGTTATCCCAGGAAAACCCTATATTTTCCTTAAAATTCGATAGTTGATTTCTGATTCTGATACGAGGTGTACAAGTATCTAGCATACTTGTATCGATAGATGTACTTTCTTTGAAAAACCCTGGTTACTCGTTGTGAGATGTATTAGCCTTATTACATAAATAAAACTAATAAAATAGGTAGTGAACTAGATCCTAAGGGCGTTACTGATGCCCTATAGTAATCAAATCGGTTATTACTCTGAGGTTAGTTCACTGATTTCATTATTACATAAGTAAATTCTCGTTACCTAAGTTATGAGTGCCATAATGGTACTTAGACTGGATAAGGCACGAACGGGGGCCAATATCATTTATGACTTTGTCACCCCTGAACCTAACGGTTCCGCTGTAGCTAGCAGCGAGGGTGCGGGATAGTCAGTCCCATATAGATCTATACACAATAGTCATGCTCTCCCTCCAAGAGATTCTGGTTATAAGTCGTAGTCCTCCACTCACGAATCCGGGGGAGTGTTACCAAGGACATGTCTCAAACTCCAGGGCATGAGGCAAAGCCTCATGTTTGCAGCGGGGGATTAGTCGGTGCGCGAAAGCTGGCCCGGAAACCCTCGTTAGGGAAGTTCCCTTTCCAAAAAAAAAAAACTTAGCCTAACAAATTTACAAGTAATAGTACGAAAATCCTGTTTATGATTTGCATGAATCCTTTATAAGATAATACATATTTTTATGTGATTCATAAGTTTCTTGCTTTAGATTTGAAAACTGTTTCTACGAGTTGATTTCTTAATCGATTTGTAAACCAGTTTTCTGAGTTAAAAGCATACTGAACATAAAATCATTTTATGCAAAATGAGATAATTTGAGCACAAGTTTCCTTGTACTTTTGCTTGTATTCCCCCCCCCCCCCTGAAAACATGAAAAACTCGAAAAAGGCGTAGGGGTATGAACTCACCGTTTGACGTAGGATGTGGGTGTGTGATCGGTTACAAATGCTGAGTGTCAACCGATGTTTCGTACGCAAGTGGATCCTATTAACATGTGATAACACTTATGTGAATACACTTAGGGTATATAACCACTAATAGACACATGGAAACACCTTAGGGACATGAAAACACTTAGAATTAAGTGTTACAAACACCTATTGAAGTCCCTAAATGAGTGTAGGGCCTTAGATTTGAGTGTAAGGCCACCAAACTCAACTTTTATGCGTGTGCGGCCAGGTGTGCGGCCAGGCCGTGTGTGCGGTTGCACACAGGAGTGTGCGGCCAGGGTGTGCGGCCAGGCTGCGTGTGCGGCCATACAGAGGGTGTGTGCGGCCGTACACAGGAGTGTGCGGCCGTACACTCCTCATTTGTGCCCGAAATGTCGATTTTTGAGGTGTTCTTGTGCTAATACTAAGTCCTACTCGTGAATGAAGGCCAAACTCTTCACTTTGGAGAGCTTTAAGGGGGGTGTGCAGCCACCTTATGAAGGTGTGCGTCCGTACACCTTCAAGTGAAGAAGAACACGAAGAACACTATGAGTTTTAGGCTTAGATTAAGGTGTCTTAGCACTATAACAAGTTGAATGATGGAGTAGTTTACGTTTTTGAGGCCTTTTGAGTGTTCTTGGATGAAGTTTTTAGAGAGAGAAAGTAGAGAGAGAGAGAGTAGGGTGCAACCAAAAGAACAAAGGAGTAAATGAAGGGGGTCTCCTCCACTATATAGGGTCGGGTGTGAGGCTGGAGGGTGTGTGCGGCTGGGTGTGCGGCTGGCTGGCCGCACACGCGGGTGTGCGGCCGCACACGCGGGTGTGCGGCCACACACACCTTCTTTGGTGTGTTTGGCCCGATTTTGTGATGCTACACACTTTCTAACCCTTCTTAAGACTCATTTCTAGGTTATACTAAGCCTAGAGCACTCATATGGACCCACAATTTCATTAAAAGATGATAGGAATCGAATTTAATATGGATTTAAAGATCAATTGCACGGGATAAAAGTTCCGGGTTGTCACATCATCCCCCCGTTAGAGGAAATTTCATCCCGAAATTCGATTATAGAATACAAATCATGAATTAAGAAAGAGATGAGGATATTTCTGGTTCATCTGATCTTCGCGCTCCCAAGTGAATTCAGGTCCCCGCTTGGCATTCCAGCGAACCTTCACTATCGGGATGCGACTTTGTCTCGTTCGTTTGATCTCTCTATCCATGATTTCGATTGGTTCTTCCATAAAGTTTAGATTCTCGTTGATTTCAATCTCATCGAGAGGGATAGTAAGAGTCTCGTCGGATAAGCACTTCTTAAGGTTCGAGACGTGGAAGACGGGATGAATGTTACCAAGCTCTTGAGGTAATCGGAGTTTGTAGGCTACAGGACCGATCCTGGCGAGGATCTCGAACGGTCCTATGTATCTTGGATTCAGCTTTCCACGCTTTCCGAAGCGTATCATGCCTTTCCAGGGTGAGACTTTTAGCAGAACACGGTCTCCAACCTGGAATTCCAAGGGTTTTCGTCGTTTATCAGCGTAGCTTTTTTGTCTATCACGTGAGGCTTTCAGTCGTTCTCAGATTTGCACGATCTTTTCTGTGGTTTCGCGGATGATTTCTGGGCCAGTGAGAGTGTACCTGGGACTTGCCCCTTGGCTAACTGCATGTCGCCCACCTCAGCCCAGCACAGAGGGGATCTGCACTTGCGGCCATAGAGGGCTTCGAAAGACGCAGCCTTAATGCTGGTATGATAGCTGTTGTTGTAGGAGAACTCGACCAAGGGCAAATGGATGTCCCATGACTTACCGAAATCGATAACACATGCTCTCAACATGTCTTCCAAGGTCTGGATGGTTCTCTCACTCTGCCTATATGTTTGAGGATGATAAGCTGTACTCATGTCCAACTTAGTTCCAAGAGCTTTCTGTAGAGACTGCCAGAATCTCGAAGTGAACCTGCTATCTCGATCGGAGATAATGGACATAGGCACACCGTGCAATCGGACTATCTCTTGGATGTAGATTCGTGTGAGTCTCTCCATTTTGAAATTTTCCCTGATCGGCAGGAAGTGAGCGGATTTGGTTAGTCGGTCGACTATTACCCAGATGGTGTCATACCCACTCGGAGATTTGGGTAATTTGGTGATAAAATCCATAGAAATCCTCTCGCACTTCCATTCAGGTATCTCTGGTTGTTGGAGTAGACCTGAGGGTTTCTGATATTCGACCTTCACCTTGGCGCAAGTCAGGCACTTTCCCACGAAGGTAGCGATCTCTGCTTTCATGTTCGGCCACCAATACATTTTCTTGAGATCGAGATACATCTTGTCCGATCCTGGGTGAACGGAGTATCTGGTCCTGTGAGCTTCGTTAATTACAACCTCTCTGTAACCACCGAACTTTGGGGTCCAGATCCGGTCCATGAAATAATAGACTCCGACTCCCTTGATCTCTAGGTTCTTTTCCATTCCTCTCAAGGCTTCACCCGACATGTTCTCTGGTCTTAAGGCTTCCAACTGAGCCTCCTTGATTTGTGCGGATAAATGGGAATGGATAGTCATGGTCAGTGCCTTCACTTTACGACCTGAGTACTCCTTCCGGCTGAGGGCATCTGCTACCACATTGGCTTTGCCGGGATGGTAGCGGATTTTGCACTCGTAATCGCTGAGTAGCTCAACCCATCGCCGTTGTCTCATGTTCAGCTCCTTCTGGTCGAAGATATGCTGCAGACTTTTATGTTCAGTGAAGATAGTGCACTTGGTTCCGTAGAGATAATGTCTCCACATTTTCAATGCGAAGACCACTGCTCCCAATTCCAGGTCGTGTGTTGTGTAGTTGACTTTGTGTACTTTCAGCTGTCTTGAGGCATAAGCAATGACTTTTCCCCGTTGCATGAGCACACAGCCCAGGCCCTGATTGGATGCATCACAGTAGACAACGAAGTCCCCCGTCCCTTCGGGTAGAGACAAGATAGGTGCGCTGCATAGGGCCCGCTTCAATGTTTGGAATGCAGTGTCTTGCTTCTCACTCCAACAAAAGGGTACGCCTTTCTGAGTCAGAGTGGTTAAGGGTTTGGCAATTCTGGAGAAATTCTGAATAAATCTACGATAGTAGCCAGCGAGACCCAAGAATTGATGGATTTCTGTGGGTGTCTTCGGTGCTGACCAGTTCTCTATCGCTTTGATTTTGGAGGGGTCCACGTGTATGCCTTCCTCGCTTATCACGTGACCTAGGAAGGTTACTTTTCGAATCCAGAATTCGCACTTGGAGAATTTTGCGTAAAGCTTCTCCGTCCTTAAGGTTTCCAGCACCGATCTCAAGTGCTGTCGATGATCTTCTTCACTTCTGGAATAGACAAGTATATCGTCGATGAACACGATGACGAACTTTTCCAGGAAAGGACGGCACACCCGGTTCATCAGGTCCATGAACACAGCCGGTGCGTTGGTTAGACCGAAGGGCATAACTACGAACTCGTAGTGACCATATCGAGTCCGAAATGCTGTTTTAGGAACATCACCCTCATGGACTCGTAGCCGATGGTACCCTGATCTTAAATCTATTTTCGAGAAGTAGCTGGCTCCCTGAAGTTGATCGAAGAGGTCGTCGATTCGAGAAAGAGGGTAACGGTTTTTGACTGTGAGCTTGTTCAGCTCCCGATAATCGATACACATCCGAAAGGATCCATCCTTCTTTTTCACGAACAAGATCGGGGCTCCCCAGGGTGAGGAAATCGGTCTGATGAATCCTTTGCTGAGCAGCTCATTGAGCTGACTAGATAGCTCCTGCATTTCTACTGGTGCTAGGCGATATGGAGATTTAGCTACGGGAGTAGCTCCGGGGACTAAGTCGATGCGAAACTCGACTTGGCGTTCAGGAGGGATTCCCGGAAGATCTTCGGGAAAAACATCGGGAAAGTTGCAGACTTTGGGGATGCTCTCGAGGTCTTTAACTTCCTGCTTTTCATTAATGACGTGGGCTAGGAATGCATAGTACTCCTTCCGCAGGAGTTTCTGGGCTTTGATGCACGAAATGATGCGAAGGTTTGAACTGAGTTTATCGCCGTAGATTACAAGAGTTTCATCCGGGGAAAGGTTGAGACGGATAGCTTTTTCGTAACAAAGGATATCAGCATGATTGGGGCTCAGCCAATCCATGCTGATGATGACATCGAAGCTCTTTATGGAAACTGGCATAAGATCGATGGGAAATGAATGGTCGTTCAGAGTAAGGGTACAACCCACGAATATGTCATTAGTGCTCTCTTTCTCACCGTTAGCCATTTCGACGGTAAACGTTTCGGTTAAAGGTTGGGATTTATGTTTAAGAAAATGCTTGAATGCATGACTAACAAAACTTCTTTCAGCACCAGAATCGAAAAGAATGCATGCATAAGAGTTATCGAGGAGGAACGTACCCGTCACAACGGTAGGGTCAGCCACGGCTTCCTCTTGCCCCATAGTTAGTACTCTCCCGGTTTTGCCAGTTGTTGCTGCTTTGGGGCAGTTCCTCTTGAAATGCCCGACTTCCCCACAGCCATAACAGGCTTGACCAACACCTGCTCCAGAGGCCTGATTGGTTGGTTGGACTGGTTTTCTGTAGTCTCGAGCCAGGTGGCCCTTTTTACCACAATTGTTGCAGAGCATCTCACGACATGGACCAGGGATGTGGTGATGATAACTGCACTTATTGCACCATGTGAGGGTACCAGTATACCTACTGGTAGGTGCTTGAGTAGCAAGAGCAGCGACAGGGGTAGTAGCAGCGTGAACTACTACCGTGTGTTGCTTCTTTGAGGGCTCCTCCGAAGATTGACCCTTTCTCTGTTTCCAGAATTTTCTCTTCTCACCACTCCCTTTAGCCGGTTCAGGTGTGGCGGTCACTTCATCGAGATCGACTCCATGATCGATCAGAGTCTGCGCCAGGCACTTAGCACTGTCGAAGGTGTTTGGCCTAGCAGCCAAGACATTTCCTTTGGTCGGCTGGGTCAGCCCCCAAATGTATCTTTCAATCTTTTTGCTTTCCGGGGTGACCATCCCCGGACAGAGAAGTGCTAGGTCTTCAAACCTAGACGTGTAAACAGCAATGTCGGAACCCTTCATCTTTAGGTTCTAGAGTTCGTGCTCCAGTTTCTGCATTTCGCCCCGTGGGCAGTTCTCAGCAAGCATGAGCTCTTTCAAGCTCTCCCAACCTATAGCATTTGCTATTGGCAGGGTTAGGGACTTGACCCGGCCATTCCACCAGGTCAATGCTTTGTTGGCGAAAGTGCAAGCGGCGAATTTCACCTTGTTAGCTTCAGAACAATAGCAGATTTCGAAGATGGACTCGATCTTTTCAATCCATCGAGTTAGGGCAATAACACCTCCAGTGCCTTCGAAGGATGTGGGTTTTGCGTTCATAAAGTCTTTATGGGAGAACTCCTTCTGGTGTCCTTGACTACCTTCCTGATTCTGGGGATGAGTACCACTTCCTTGCCCACTAGATCCACCAGAATTAACTTGTGCCATCGCAGCAGTCACAGCAGCAGTAACAGCTGCTTGGAACATAATGGGATCGAACTGAGGGGGCGGTGGTGGTGGTGGAGTGTCGTTATTCCTTCTGATAGGTCTTTTTCGGGGAGACATCTTATTCTAGAAACAAACAGGAAGAAGAGGATGGTAAGTCCTCGAGATATATGAAACAAAATATATCTCATTCTGATAATAAAGTGTTCTACCAAGCGATAAACAAGGAAAGGCTACTAATGTACGTAAGTTATCGCTAAGAAACGAATAGGTAGCAACACTAGGAATGAATTTCTACAATGTATTCGGCTCTGACCAAAATACTCCTATAGTATTTTATGTTGTATGGATACCGGGTAAGTTTTAGGCCTGTTGCAACACCAAAGTCACTCCCAAGCACATGTTGGTCATGTCTCGAATGAATATAGTTGATCAAGCTATATTGACCCTAGACATGATTACATAACGGCCCAGGTTTAACCGCAGTGTTTAATATCCAAAATACTTTTGTTTTGATCTACTTAAGACACGGATTCTGGTACTCGGGTATACTTGTATACTTTTCGTAAAAATACTTATATTTTAGAAGTATACTTTTAGTTCAGATCACTTCAGCCCCTTTGTGTTTATAGTTGTATACCATGTAAGGTTCGGTATACTTAGTTCACTATAAACAATAGCAATGATACCAATCTGTCACACCCCGAAACCGATGGCGGAAACGTTCCGGGGCGGAGGACGTCATGCGTAGTATCACAACAGTTGTATCATAGTAAGCGAAGTAAACACAACCATTACATTATAATATGAATATTTACATTGTTCAAAACATGATTTATACATAACAGTATATAGCAAAAGTAAAAGACGTGACTTCAGAATATTCCGTCTTCTCCAAAAGTCGGCAAGAGTACCTGTCTATTGATGCCCTGAGAATACAAGCAGTTTTAAAAATATCAACATAAAGCTGGTGAGTTCATAAGCGTTTAATTCTGGTGAAAGAAATGTTTCTTTGATTCTTTGAAAAGTTGTTTCCCAAGAAAATCCCATATTTTCTTATGAAAGAAGTTTGATTATCCTTTAGTTACACGATAAACAGCCTGCTTATGAAAGGTTAAGTTATCACAGGAAAACCCTATATTTTCCTTAAAATTCGATAGTTGATTTCCAATTCTGATACGAGGTGTACAAGTATCTACCATACTTGTATCGATAGATGTAGTTTCTTTGAAAAACCATGGTTACTCGCTGTGAGATGTATTAGCCTTATTACATAAATAAAACTAATAAAATAGGTAGTGAACTAGATCCTAAGGGCGTTACTGATGCCCTCTAGTAATCAAATCGGTTATTACTCTGAGGTTAGTTCACTGATTTCATTATTACATAAGTAAATTCTCGTTACCTAAGTTATGAGTGCCATAACCGTACTTAGACTGGATAAGGCACGAACGGGGGCCAATATCGTTTATGACTTTGTCACCCCTGAACCTAACGGTTCCGCTGTAGCTAGCAGCGAGGGTACGGGATAGTCAGTCCTATATAGATCTATACACAATAGTCACGCTCTCCCTCCAAGAGATTTTGGTTATAAGTCGTAGTCCTCCACTGACGAATCCGGGGGAGTGTTACCAAGGACATGTCTCAAACTTAGCCTAACAAATTTACAAGTAATAGTACGAAAATCCTGTTTATGATTTGCATGAATCCTTTATAAGATAATACATATTATTATGTGATTCACAAGTTTCTTGCTTTAGATTTGAAAACTGTTTCTACGAGTTGATTTCTTAATCGATTTGTAAAACGGTTTTCTAAGTTAAAAGCATACTGAACATAAAATCATTTTATGCAAAATGAGATAATTTGAGCACAAGTTTCCTTATACTTTTGCTTGTATTCCCCCCACCCTGAAAACATGAAAAACTCGGAAAAGGCGTAGGGGTATGAACTCACCGTTTGACGTAGGATCTGGGTGTGTGATCGGTTACAAATGGTGAGTGTCAACCGATGTTTCGTACGCAAATGGATCCTATTAACATGTGGTAACACTTATGTGAATACACTTAGGGTATAGAACCACTAATAGACACATGGACACACCTTAGGGACATGAAAACACTTAGAATTAAGTGTTACAAACACCTATTGAAGTCCCTAAATGAGTGTAGGGCCTTAGATTTGAGTGTAAGGCCACCAAACTCAACTTTTATGCGTGTGCGGCCAGGTGTGCGGCCAGGCCGTGTGTGCGGTTGCACACAGGAGTGTGCGGCCAGGGTGTGCGGCCAGGCTGCGTGTGCGGCCATACAGAGGGTGTGTGCGGCCGTACACAGGAGTGTACGGCCGTACACTCCTTATTTGTGCCCGAAATGTCGATTTTTGAGGTGTTCTTGTGCTAATACTAAGTCCTACTCGTGAATGAAGGCCAAACTCTTCACTTTGGAGAGCTTTAAGGGGGGTGTCCGGCCACCTTATGAAGGTGTGCGGCCGTACACCTTCAAGTGACGAAGAACACGAAGAACACTATGAGTTTTAGGCTTAGATTCAGGTGTCTTACCACTATAACAAGTTGAATGATGGAGTAGTTTACGTTTTTGAGGCCTTTTGATTGTTCTTGGATGAAGTTTTTAGAGAGAGATGGACATTTACCTAGACCTAGACCAGGTTGTTATAACAAGTTAAATGATGATAAGAATCAAATTTAATATGGATTTAAAGATCAATTGGACGGGATAAAAGTTCCGGGTTGTCACACTGACCTAGACCAGATCCATCCTGAGGATGTGGAAGAGATGGACATTACATGGCAAATGGCCATGGCGGTTTTCAGGGCAAAGCAGTTATCCAGAAAACAGGAAAGAACAATTGGAGTGTGAATTCCGACAAGAAAGTGGGATTCAACAAAGGAAAATTGCGATGTTACAACTGCCATGAGCCTGGGCATTTTGCAAGGGAATGTCCAAAGCCAGATCGAAGAGAGAATTCTGAGCGAACCATGGTGCCGGTGACTTATGTCAACAAGGGATCTTCTTCAAGCAATCAGACTGCTAATTTGGCGATGGTGGCCCAATCCTTTGATTGGGAAGATCAAATTCAGGCTCTGAATATTTCAGGACCTGAAAATGCGCATCTTGCTCAAATCAAGGATTGTGTGGAGGAAGAAGCAGAGAAAGACCCTGAAGAAGAGATGATGAATCTTCAGTTTGCGTTCATGGTGCAAACTACTCCTGAGCCAGCCAAACCCGAGGTCAGTGAATTTGGTTGCTCTCAATCTTGCATGAAAACTGTTAAATTGTTATGTGAGCAAATTGAATTAATCAAGAGAGAGAACGATGAACTTAAGTATGAGGGTTACACACTTAGGAAAAATCAAAAGCCTTTAAAAACACAATTAGAGAATAAAACAAAGGACTTTAAGAAACTGCAAGAGGAGTACAGCAACAAATGCGAGAACTATGATCATCTCAAAAGAAAATTTGCTGCTGTGACCGCTGAACTTGACTCATTGAAAAATCGTCTTGAAAATGCTGAATTTATTTTTAACAAATTCGATGGGTCAAGTGAAGTAGTTGCAAAAATGATAGAGGGACAGATGCAGTGGAAGGACATTACATGAGGAAACCAAAAGAAATTAGGATTAGGTTTTGAGAGTGTCCCTCCTCCATTCAATCATACCTATACTGTCATTCCTCTATCTCAAGAAGAGATTGATAAAGAACCTTTCCTAGTTTATGGAAAGCCTGCTTCTGAACAAGCAACATGCTCAAATGATAAAATTTTGGATACTAACATTTCTACCTCAAGTGCAGATATGTCAGTAGTTCAGGGGGAGCAAGAAGCTGAAAAGTCTGAGTCAAATAATTCTGTGTCTAAATTTGGTGTTGAATTTTGTGATGAATCTGTGTTAAATTCAAACACTAATGTTTTTGTTTCTAGTGGTGTGTTGTTTCAGACTGATAATTGTGAAAATAATGGTGTTGTTTCTGATAAAGTTGCTAAATCTGATTTGAATGTTTCTACATCTTCCACGTTTGCTACATAATCTAGTGCTTGTTCTTGCAAATGTGAAAATGCTAGAAATATTAATAAACACAAGAAATCTGACAAGAGTAGTACCATTTCCAATGATAATAAACAAATTTGTTTCAACTGTGGTACTGCTGGTCATATTGCCAGAAATTGTGTAAATCGGATGTTTGTGCATTATTTGTCACAAAGAGGAGAGAATGAGTTCGAGGACGATCTTTAATTAGAAAATCCTCCAGAACTCGCTCTCGAGATGATGACTGGAAAACAAATCAAAACAAGAAAATGGCAGGTTTTCAAAAGAACAAACAGGTTTTCAACAAATTCACAAACAGTTTGCCAAAATCGACCCAAGCTAAGCCAAAGTCGATTTCGTCAAAGAGTAGGTCTGGATCTTCAAACTCTTCGAGTAGAAAATCCACCGGCTCGAAGCAAACTCAAACGAAGAATGTTTCAAAACCTAATTACCAATGGATGCCAAAATTAAAATATGATCAGTCATCATCATCCTCTGTATTTGTTGAAAAAGAAAAATCAAATGAGAAATCTGTGAAAGTTAAGGGTCAACCCAGGACTGCAATGACCCGGGTCCCCAAATCTAAATGATTCCGCTCATCGTGCAGGGACAGTTGCGGAGGAATGTCGTCAGACCCTGGTATGTCGACAGCGGCTGCTCCCGGCACATGACTAGAGATATCTCCCAACTGCACGACATTCAGACATTTAATGGGGGATATGTCTCCTTTGCGGGCGGAGAAGGCGGAAAGATAACGCAAAAAGGAACAGTGACCAACGGAGTGCTCAGTTTTGAGAATGTCAACTATGCTCCTGAGCTAAAGCACAGTCTACTGAGTGTCTCTCAAATCTGTGACAAGGGTTACTCGACACACTTCACCGATAAAGAATGTCTAATCTTAAAGCCGGGCATTGTCATCCCGGAGGAGTGGATTCTCGTCAAATCTAAGCGGGATGGGAATGCCTATATTATCGACATGAACAACAATGTACCCGATGAAGTCACTTGTCTCTTTTCTAAAGTCTCAGAACAAAACGCAATGTTGTGGCATCGTCGACTTGGCCATGCAAATGCAAAGAACCTGAACCGGCTTGCTAAGAACGAAATGGTCCGCGGTCTGCCTGTCAGAGATTTTATTACTTTTGAAAAATGTGTTTCCTGTGCTCAAGGAAAACACCATCGGAAACCACATCTGCCAAAGCAGGTCAACTCCATCAGTCAGGTGCTCTAATTGTTGCATATGGACTTGTTTGGTCCGGTCAACGTCCTCAGCATCAACCGAAATTCATACTGTCTCGTTGTGATAGACGATTTCTCTCGTTTCACGTGGGTCTTCTTTATGTCCAACAAAGCTGGGATCGCTGACCTCATCAAGAAGTTCATTGTAATGATCGAGAACCAAACCAACCACCGAGTGAAAGCGCTTCGCACAGATAATGGAACAGAGTTCAAGAACGCTGTTCTTGATCATTTTTGCGCTGAGAAAGGGATTGTGCGTCAATTCAGTTCTGTTCGGACGCCACAACAAAATGGTGTTGCTGAACGGAGGAATCGAACGCTACAAGACGCAGCAAGGACGATGCTATGTGATTCTAAACTTCCAGTTTTCTTTTGGGCGGAGGTGATCAACACTGCGTGTTACGTTCAAAATCGTGTTTTGATCAACAAAGCCCAGATGAAAACCCCGTATGAGATTCTCTATGGACACAAGCCATCTGTCAGCCATTTCCGAGTATTTGGTTGCCCTTGCAGCCTTCTCCACTTGGAATCCAACCCAAAGTTCAATGCAAAAGCTGATGATTGCTACTTTGTCGGATACGCTGCTCGTACTGCTTACAGGGTATACAACAAGAAGACGAAGCAAATCGTGGAGTTTTTCGATGTTCGCTGGCTTGAAGAGAATGAAACGGACGCTAGGGTGGGTCCTGATTGGCTATTTGACTACACATCACTATTCAAATCTTTTAGTGTGTCGACTGATAACCAAGCTGGGTCTACCTCTGGCTCGAAGACTATCATTGAAGACGAAGATGAAGAGGTTGTCTACAGACCACCATTGGTTTCTACTGATCCTTCGGTGGTGTCTACTGTTCCAATCGCTTCTCCTGAATCCTCAACACAACAACATGCTCCAGATGCTGATGCTACTCCTCTAACTACGGTCGAAAGAGAGTTCATGAACCAAGATGCTTCCGCTGTCACTCAGAATCTGATGGATCTTCTCTTTCCCGATCAAATCGCTGATGAGTTTGTAGCAAATCCAACAAACGAAACTATTTCATCTACCGTGGATTCTTCAGCAAATGAAGGATCTATTAATATCCATAATCTTCCCGTTTCAGTCAATGACATCAGTCACGAAATCCCCTCTCGCATACAGCGCGATCATCCGATAGAAAACGTCATTGGCAAGCTGGGCGACGGAGTTCGAACGAGAAGCCAGAGTGGAGACGTCAACACATGTCTCTATTCTTGCTTCATTTCTCAAATAGAGCCCAAGAACGTCGAAATGGCTTTGAATGAGCCCAGCTGGGTGGATGCCATGCATGGCGAGCTCAATCAATTCGAAAAGCTCGGGGTTTGGAAGTTAGTGGAGCTGCCTAAAGGTAAGAAATCTCTCGACACCAGATGGGTGTTTCGGAACAAGCAAGATGATTCGGGTGTAATTGTACGTAATAAGGCGAGATTGGTGGTCCGTGGGTTCAGGCAAATTGAGGGTCTTGATTATACAGAGGTCTATGCTCCGGTGGCACGCTTGGAGGCTATTCGTATCTTCCTCGCCTATGCTTCCTTCATGAACTTCACCGTCTATCAAATGGACGTCAAGACGGCTTTCTTGTACGGCAAGGTGAAGGAGGAGATTTATGTTGACCAACCTCCTAGGTTTGTTAACTCAAAACTTCCCAACCATGTCTACAAGTTAGACAAGGCTCTATATGGGCTGCATCAAGCTCCTAGAGCCTAGTATGCTACCCTAACACAGCACTTGCTCAATCATGGCTACTCACGCGACACTATCGATCAGACCCTATTCATCAAGCATGTCGGTGCAGACCAGTTTCTTGTCTAAATATACGTGGACGATATCATTTTCGGGTCGACGTATCCACAACTATGCAAGGAGTTCTAGGACGTCATGAAAAAGCGGTTCGAGATGAGTTCATTGGGGGAGATGACCACGTTTTTGGGGCTTCAGGTCAAACAATCTTCAGCTGGAATCCTGATTCATCAAGCCAAATATGTGGATTTATATGCTCGAGAAGTTCGGGTTCAGAGACGCCAAACCTGCTTTGACACCCATGGCGGAGAGACCACTGCTGACTCCTGATCTTGAAGGCGAATCCGTAGATCAAACGTACTACAGATCGATGATCGGATCGCTGATGTATCTGACTGCAAGTCGCCCAGACATTATGTTTGCGGTCTGTCAATGCGCGCGCTACCAGGCTAATCCTAAACTGTCTCATCTTATTGCTGTTAAAAGGATTTTTCGGTACCTCAAAGGCATCCCAAAACTGGGTCTTTGGTATCCGAAAAATTCCAAATTTGATCTTTATGCTTTTGCAGACAGCAATTACAGAGGCTGCGAGCTTGACAGGAAATCGACTTCATGCGGATGTCAATATCTCGGAGATAGGCTGGTGTCTTGGCAGTGCAAGAAGCATGTCACACCCCCAAACCTGAACGGTGGAAACATTCGGGGGCGGAGGACGTCATGTACAGTATCATAACAAATGTAAAATAGTAAATAAAGCAACAACAACCATTGTATTGATAATAGAGTGTTTACATCGTTTACATAACGTAGATTGTTTGATTTCAAAAGTAGAAAACCAAAACTAAGACTTGAAGCTACTATGCTCCATCTTCTTGACACTTGTACGAGTACCTGCTTATTAGTTTCCTGAGAATACAAGTGATTTGGAAAGTGTATCAACATTTAAGTTGGTGAGTTCATAAGTATTTGATTTAGAAGGTAAGTTTATTGTTTCTTGAAAATGTTCGTATGATATTACAGAAAATCCTATATTTTCTTAATAGCTTGAAGTGTAGCCCTTAGCATTAATAACATAATATATTTGATTCTTACGTTTAAAGAGTGATATATGATACTTTGAATTTGTATATGAAAAGTGACCAATGTTATTTCCTACCATGATTACTTAGTGCATATAAGTTATATAAACTCAAAGACTTGAACCGTCAGTCGATTGGGTGAATCTGCCTTAAGTCCACAACCAAACAAGGAACAGGAGATAAGGCGGAAATCAAACATTCCACTGTCTATCAAATATTCATTTTATATAACCCAAACATATCCACTAAGTAGTCATATCAATATGTAACTATATGTATATGTTTCCAGAAAATCCGATATTTTCTCATAAAAGGAGTTATGAATCTTTGTTTGTATAGAATGAAGGTGTCGAACCAGGAAAACCTATATTTTCCTAACAGTGGAGAGTAGTCTCAAATGTCCAAGACTATGATTTTGTAAGTAAATATGTCATACTTAAAATAATGAGGCATAGTTTTATTAGTAAACAAAACTATAAGAAGTTTGTAATTTGACGCAGGAAAAACCTATATTTTCCTAACAATGAGGAGTAGTCTCAAATGTCCAAGACTATGATTTGTAAGTAAATATTTCATACTTAGTTCGGTATCTTGTAGTTTTATTAATAAGTAAAACTAATTGAAGATGTGTTTACCCTGAGCTTTGAATGTGTTGATAATACCCTATCATGATTACCTAGTTCCTACAAATTATATATAACTAAGATTTGAACCGGAAGTCGATTGGGTGAATCTGCCCTAAGTCCACAACCAAACAAGGAACAGGAAATGAGGCGGAAATCATACATTCCACTGTCTATCAAGTAAAAGCCATATATAACCCTAATGTAAATACAAAGTAATCATATAGTTATTATCCCTTTAAGCTTGATTGAGTTGCGTATTACTAAGAGTCATTGTTTCCACGTTGCGAGTTCCTATAATCATGCTAATATGACGGATATCCTTACTATAAATGACATTTGTCACCCCGGGTCGACTGTAGCTAACAGTCAAGGTGCGGGATTGTCAGTCCCGTATAGATCTATACACAAATTCACGCTCTCCATCCAGGAGACTCTGGTTATAAGTGATGGACTTTCGTTTATTACTAAACAAAGCCGCTGTCTCACAGATGATTCGCTAACAATAAGTTCACTAGTAACATGTTTGCAAAAACCTTTTGTATGAAATGATTACCCTTTTCTACAGTGTTAACAAAGGCATAATAATGAGTTGCATTTTCTTATATAAACATGATGTTATAGTTGAAAAGGTTACTCTTGGTATGATGTAGTATGCAGATATATAAATAAAACATATTTATATTTATAAAACATATTGTACCCCATGAGGGTAAAGTTGTGATGTATGATGTTTTGCATGATAATAATTTCATAAGATAGTTAAAACAACAGTATGAAAAGTATAGCAAAAGATTTGTGTTTCACACGAGTTTAACCGTGTGTTTACTTGTATTCCCCCCTTAAAAGTATTTAAAAGCATTTAAAAAGCATTTGAAAACATAGTGATAGGGGTATGAACTCACTTGTTAGGAGTGACGATTTGATGAAAATGAGGCTTTGCTCGGGCAGCACTTCGACTGGAAAGAAGTCAATTTCTCGGGAATCTCGGGACTTCGGGACTTGCGTCGCGTGTTGGGGTGTTATTGGGGCTTCGGGGTGGTCTCGGGAGGCTTAACACAGAGTAGAAGTAGGAGAAAGGATGGAAATGAACAACCAAAGCCGGCTGCCCTCAATCCTTATTTATAGGGTGAATTTTGGGTCTCACGTCGTGAATCTCAAATATTCACGTCGTGAGTTCAGTCGTCATCAGGTGCGTCATCGCAACTTGCGTCTGTCAGGCTCCAGAAGGCGTCAGAAGTCAGTTCACGTCGTGAACACTGTTTTCACGTCGTGAACACTGACAGTTTTGGGTTTTCGTGCCTGAACTTCAGAAATTCATAACTTTCGTATACGAACTCCGTTTTCGACGTTCTTTATATCCACGCGTAGGTGAGATTATGCTCTACAACTCTTGTTTAGACTCTGTTGGCTAATTTTGACTTTATTTTTAATATATTATTAATATATTATTTTTAGTAGGCCGGGACAGGAAAACTCTGTTAGAAATCCATAACTTCTTCGTCCGATGTCCGTTTTCGTCAGACTTTTTACCGTTGTAATACCATTGATGAGATATTCGATTCTCGTTTATGACATGTTGGCAAAAAGTCGCTCGATCTCGATTTCGAGTTTTTAGCTGTCTACTGCTATGTCCGAAACTTCGAAAAATCATAACTTCCTCATATGAAGTCAGATTTGGGCGTTCTTTTTATGTATGTTCACGGTTTTGGGATATCTACGACTTTCATTTAGACACCTAAGGTTGAAAAGTATTTTATTGAAATTTCTCGTTTTATGCTTAACAGTGTTTTACCGGTATTGTCGCGTATCTTCGATCAGTCATAACTTCTTTGTTATAACTCGGATTTTAGTGTTCTTTATATTTTTGGAAACCTAGTTACGATATCTACCACTTAGTATACTCAATTATGGTTACTGAACAAATTTATTTTTGACCTAATTTTACTGGTGTTACAAAGTAGAATACTGTCTCGACCTCAACAACAGAAGCAAAATACGTAGCTGCGTTCGCCTGTTGTTCTCAAGTCATATGGATCCAACATCAGCTGTTAGATTATGGTTTGAACTTTCAAGAAACCCCTATATTCTGTGATAATGAGGCTGCGATCCAAATTGCTAAAAATCCGGTCCAGCACTAAAAAACCAAGCACATCGACATCAAAATTCATTTTATCAGAGATTGTTATGAGTGCTCGCTCATTCGGCTAGAATAGGTTCCCACTACTAATAATGTGGCGGATCTGTTCACCAAGCCGTTTAACAAAGCTCGATTCGATGTGCTGGTAAACTTTTTGAAAATGATTCGCTTTGAGGATTAATTTTTGTTTAGGTTAGTTTAAATTTGCGCATTTTAATTTCATTCTTACCCATGCACAAATTTATGGGGAGAAATAAACAAAAACCAACCAAAAATTAGAAAATTAAAATCCAAAAACAATAGAAAATCAGAAAATCCAAAAACATTAGAAAAACAGAAAAATCAAAAATATCGCTGAGAAATGATGTGATGGGAAGTGATATCAGCTTGTGATAACAGACAATCTGAGTCTGTGTAAAGTACCAAAGCTAAATTGTCTAGGCTCTGTGTTCGATGCGCTGGTAGGCACGAAAAATTTAATGGACTTGACTAGGTGCAGATGAACTTAAGGAATCTAGAGACTTGATAAATTCTGACCTAGATAGTTCCATTTAGCCTGACAATACGACGCTCAGATAGGTTGAGCAGAGAGATATTCATGAGAATCCACCAGTCACATTAAAGAATCTGTATCTAGAACCGTGGTTTAACTTTTCCTTGATGTACGGATTTTGTCCTTAATTCCGATATTGACGGGGCGACTGGGGAATTCCGATAAAGTAGGTTTGTAGGAAAATATTTTCTTTCTCTCCTACTGTTAGTCATATGTTGCCTCCTCTGTGTGATCGAAAGATCCGACCTGGACTGCAGCATATGCAACTCTATTTCTCTGCATCTTCTATCTATGCAATTCTTCCTATCTGTTATCCATATGCTGTCTCCTTTGCGTGATTAACAATCCGACCTGGTACACAGCATATGCAACCTTCTACTTCTCAATCCCTATGAAATTCTAGTCAGTCATATGTTTCACTCTCTGCATGATTGAAAGATCCGACCTGAGTGTACAACATATTCGCTTTGAGGACTAATTTTTTTTGTTTTAGGTTAGTTTAAATTTGCGCATTTAATTTTTCATTCTCACCCATGCACAAATTTAGGGCGAGAAATTAAACAAAAACCAAACAAAAATTAAAAAAATCCAAAAACAATTGTTTTTCTGTAAGTGTTGTGTTGGGAAGTGATATATTCTAGTGATAACAGGCAATTTGAATCTGTGTAATGTACCAAAATTGAATTGACTAGGCTCTGTGTTCGATGTGCTGGTAGGCACGAAAGATTTAAATGGACTTAACTAGGTATAGATGAACTTAAGGAATCTAGAGATTTGACAAATCTTAACTTAAATAGTTCCATTTAGCCTGACAATACGACACTTGGGTAGATTGAGCAGGGAGATATACATGATAATCCACCAGTCACACTAAAGTAATCCGTATCTAGAACCGTGGTTTAACTCTTCCTCGATGTACGGACTCTGTCCTTAATTCCGGTATTGATGGGGCGACTGGGGAATTCCGATAAAGGAGGTCTGTAGGAAATTATTTTCTTGCTTTCTTTCTGTTAGTCATATGTTGCTTCCTCTGTGTGATTAAAATACATCTGACCTGGACTGCAACATATGCAATTCTATTTCTCTGCATCTTCTATCTATGCAATTCTTCCTATCTGTTAGCCATATGCTGTCTCCTTTGCGTGATTGAAATACATCCGACTTGGTACACAACATATGCACCATTCTACTTCTCAATCCCTCTAAATCTGGTTAGTCATATGTTTCACCCTCTGCGAGATTGGAAGAGATCCGACCTGGGTGTATAGCATATGCATTCTAAATCTGACTTCTCCCATAATAATTGTCTGCTCACCTAAAGTAAGGAGTACTTTGGAAGTTCCTGATTATTGGGGTATGTCATGAAGCGGGAAACATGTTCTAGTACACTTAAAATTGAACAATTCTAGATTGTCTGTAGATCTCGTTGCTCAATTTAGGTGGACAACAATATCCTTGGTCGTCGTCAGATAAATGGTCTTTAGGAATTTTTATCTAGTAACTTAGGATCAATCTGTCCAGTCACTGATAGCATTCCTAAAAACTTGTCACAATTTTTCGTGCTTAAGTGGACCACAATACCGGCGATCGACCAGATCTATTCATGAAAGGAGAGGTACTGATAAATGGAAAATGATTGTCTAACAACTTTGATCCCATATCACAAAAAGTTAATCAATTTCAAGATAGAGGATTAAAATTAGTTTGAATTAAAAATTTTGGTATTTTTATCTTATTTTATTTTATTTTCATTTTTTAGGATTGATAAATTTTAGAAAATGTTTTTTATTTTATTTTATTTTTATTTTTATTCTTTAAATTTTTAGGATTGGTAAAATTTAGAAAATTTTTATTTTACTTTGAAATTAATCCTCAAAATGATTTATTTTTTTAATTTTTGAGTATTGGGCTTAACGCTAATTGAAATCGGGATCAGCCCATGGGTGAAGAACCGGGTTTGGGCCAGGTATATAAGGGAAAGGGGACACCGAATTCAGTTCTTCCCTCATTTCATCCTCTCTGACCGAATACCTCCAAGATTTCTCTCAAACCCTCGAAAATTTTTGTGTTATTTATTTAAATCGACTTGTTTTTCTTGAATGTATGAAGATTCCGACCATGCCTATGTAATTTTTACCGAGAATCGACCGTGAAATCGAAGCAAAATCGCGAAAACATGACTGTCGGCGAGCTTTCGGTCCTTCTCAGCTTTCGGTCGAAGCCGAGCCGTTTTCGGTTCGTCGACTAACCGGCTTTCGGTCAAGCCGGCTTAGACGGCTTTCGCTTGAGCTGTATTCGGTCCCAAATGGCTTTCAGTCAACACTAGTGTTCGGTCCATGAGCTTTCGGTCTGACTGTCTTGACCGAGAACCAAATTTTTGACTAATAAAATTCATATGAAATGGCCAAAATTAATTGATATAATTGAGAAAATAATTTTTAATTTGTTATTATCAAATGTTTTATCACTTGGCCAGTTTTGTGCAGGTAAAATGGCAAGTTTAAAAATTGCAGCCAGTCACAACGTGTCCATTCTTCTTGATGACACTCCAGTAGCACACAAGGAGTTCAAATCAATGATGTACATGCTAAGGGAATGCTGCATTTCAACCGCACTTACCTGGAACCCCATTGTTTATCTGAACCTGATCAACGATTTCTGGAGATCTGCAAGTGTCAAGAATGGAGACAATGGATCAATGAAAATTGAAGCTTCTGTCAGGGGTTGCAAAGTTGTTATCTCTGAGCAAATCATCAGAGATGTTTTAAAGATTGATGACAAAGCTGCTTATCCGACTGATATAGATCTGAGACTAGTTGATGAGTATCTCGAGAAGATGGGATACGAAGGAGTCTTTCCACCAACCCTAAAGAAGTTGTTACCTCCCTATTGGAGGTTACTAGCTCACGTTTTTGTCAACTGCATATCTGGGAGAAAGGGTGGTTCAGACGAAATATCCTCGAGAAATACTCAGGCAATCGTTGCATTGGCTGCCGGGATTGACTTCAACTTCTCAAAGTTTATCTTGGAGGAGATGGTTACTAATGCTAACAAGAAGTCGAAAGATCAATTCCTACTATATCCAAGATTTATTCAAATCTTCATCAACAACCTATTTCCCGATCAGGTCAAGACAGGAGAAATACTTGACATGAAAGCTTTCGGACCAAACACTGTGAGCCTAATCAAGCAGAACCGTAAGGGGAAAATAATGTTCCAAGGGAAGTACCCTCTCGTAAAATTTGGAAAGTTTGCTGAGTTGTCAGACTCTTCAGAATCCCATGGGTCGTCTGAACAAATGTCAACTGATCAAGCATCGTCAAAACATGCAAACGTGAATGACGATGTTATCGATGCATCAGACCATGAGGAAGAAACTGTTCCTCCGTCCATCATTGTTACTGAGGAGCATGACCTAACGAATGTGACAGTTCAGAGTGATTTTAGCGAGGGTACAACAGAAGAGTTCACTGAGACTGAAGGAGGAGAAGAGGATGAGTATGAGAATCTTGATCTGTCTGGTTACGACGAAGATGATGTTTCGATGCATTTTACTGGACTTGAGAACCCATTGTCAAATGAAAACCTCGATGACTTCCTCAAAGATATAAATGATGGTGCCAATTCAACACCGGAGATAAGGGAGAAAGCTGACGATCGAGAAGTTGAGCCTCCGGTTACCGTTCAAGTGGCTGATTCTTCAACTCATATGGACACATCATCAGGGATTTCTCCCCTTGATAATGTGGTTCCTACATCCGAGCCAATTACAAGTGATACCCAGACAGTCTTGACCTCCCAGCCCCCGATGAAAAGACGCAAAATTGATCCAAGGGTGGGAGTAATTTTTCCTGATCAAACTCAAACCACAGAGACTCCTCCATCTACAACAGTTGCCTCTTCCTCATCTGTGCCTAATCAAGAGATTCCCAGCTCTATCCATGAAGCTGGTGGTTCGTCTGCTGGCCTGAGATCGTCTCCTCCAAGGCCTTATCATGATGCTGTCTCTGAGAGACTAGCCATTCATTTGGCCCAGCAATCAAGTCCAACTCACTCCTCACGCGGAAAAGGAATATCCTTTGAGGAAGGTATATCTGGAGATGATGATGCCTCAGTGCCTGAGCTGAGAAAGGAGAATGGTGTGCTGAACAAGAAAAATATCGAGCTTGATATCAAGGTTGCAGACCTTCAAACTGAGAACGCCAAGCTCAATATTCAAGTTGCTGATCTTCTTGAAGATAAAGCTCTAAAGACAAAGCAGATCACCGATCTTCAGACGCATTTTGGTTTGTTGACCGCCAGCTATTATGATTTGAAGAAGAAGCTGGAAGAAGCACTTGGTGACAAATTCAAATCATCTGTCGATGAGCCAAGGGTCTATCTTCCCAATCAAGACACTCCCGTAGTTCCACCTCCTACAAGAACAACCACGATTGTCAATCGTTTTGACAAAGAACCAGCGCAGGCTCCAAATGTCGTGGCGTTAAAACGTGCTAAACTAGCCAAGTCTGCTGAGAAGGGTCAATTTTTATTCAAGAGGAGCTCGGATCAGAATACTCCCGGGGATCAACCAAACATCACCTTTACGGATCATGGAGAAAATCGCTTCAAAGACGTTTATGGTGATAGGTCAGGGATCATCTCATGGGGATTCCATGACCCTCTGAAAATGTGGATCGTAATAAGGAAGAGTGGCAATACCGAATTTTATAAAGATGCTCACGATTTCAACTCTAGGACCAGGGTTGATCTCACAGAGTTATCTAAGGCTCCTTTTGCAAATCCGTCAAATGAACCCAAGGCGACACAGTTCAAGTTATTTTTGGAAAATCAAGTGGCAAAGGGCTTTCCCTCAATGAAGACTGCAGAGTCTATTATCAAGATATACCCGAGTGTCATTGATCCCAAAACCAATCAGCCTCTTCGGTCTGTGATGTGGCCCGCTACTAATCAATTAAAGCAGATTCCTATCCTTCAGAACCATCCAGATGGATCTCTACAATCCATGCAATACTGGGTGTTTGATGAAACTACAACTTCCACTGTCATCAAACTTGAACATGGATGTATTCGTTTGTATGACAAGAGGGATCTGCTACAGTTTGGAAGGTGGGATATACATCAGCTTTCTCATCATCAGATCAAGGTGGCTGAAGACCTTTTTGAGTCTGCTGCTAAGGAGTACACTGCCATGGTTGCTGATATTATTCAAAAGGAGATGTGGAATGGAGCCATGGGAAAGTCAGACGTGCTGGTGGTTGATAAAGACTGAATCATGCTAGCCCCAAACCAAGGGGGAGATTGAAGGGCCAATATATATGGTTTGGGCTAGGAAACAATGTATAGATGAGTTAGGGCATTTGTCAATGTATTTTGGAGTCTTTTGTGTATATTTGACGTTTTCGGTCTAGGCTATTGTTCTCGGTTGGAAGTGACCGAAAACAGGCTTTCGGTCAGCCTGACCGAAACCTGTTTTCGGTCCATATTGGTATATATAGGTTGTCAGGCTGTCAGTAGTGAAGTAGTTGATCAGCAGTTGTACTTTGCTAGTTTTCGGTCCTCCTGAGTTGTATCAGACAATTTACGTGTGTTATTGTATGCAAGCTCGATTTCATTTCATCTTCTTCTAAATTTCTTCTTTATTTTCATTTGCTTGATTGATCATTGGTGAAGATCCTTCCATCAAGGACCTTACACATTTTCTACCCAGCTTTGGAAAAGGGGGAGAGTTTTGTATATTTCGCTATTTTGGGCGCACCGGGTCACTGCAGAATTTTGAAATTGACAAATTCTACCCATTTTTGAGAAATTTTGTCAAAGGCGGTCCGTGAACGAAGCTAAAAATTGAAGATTTTTTTCGGTTTTCCGGATTGAAGCACAAAGTTTATGCCACATGTTAAGGGGGAGTTTTGACACGAAAAATTCTGAATAGAGCACGTTCTCTTTCCTTGAAGGTTTTATAATCACATTTCGATTATAAAAAGGGAGAGAAATTTATATGGAAATTCGAACTTGAATTTTCATATTACGCGGATTTGAAGACCGAAGTGACCTTGAATTTTTGAAGTACACGAAATGATGCAATTGGAAGTTTGGAAATGATTTCGTTTCGAAATGGGTTTGGTTTTATTGAAGATTTTCGGGGTGTGTTTTTATGCTCAACTTTTGGGTGATCAATTCGGAGTTTGAGAAGCTCGTGATCATTCGTTGATGCTCGGTTTGTATGGCCTCACATCCTAGAGCCCAAATTGAAGAATCATGGAAGAATTGAAGATTTGAAGTTCATTTCGATATGTGTCACCCTTGAGGCTCGGATCGCGTAGTTGCTCGATTTTGGAAGAACTGAAGTGGGTCATCCATTCCTAACTTTGAGGGGGAGAATGTTGGGGTGCAAAGTTATTCATGTTTGACTTTGTAATGTGTTGACTTTTGTAAAACCCACTTGCATGTGGTGCATTAGCCTTATGACTCAAGAGATAGAGAGTGAGAGAGAGACATGTAAACACCTCTATATAAGGTGGGTTTAGTCCACTTGTAGAGGTGTGCTTGAGAGGTGTAAAATTTGAGTGTGTGAGTGTGTGTTATTTATGTAGATGTAGATCTATGTACCTTTTTGTAACGCCATACATATTCAATACATCTCTTAAACACCGAAATCACCATGTTCATTTTGCAATCTTTAATTCCGCATGCCAAACCATGTTCTGTAATCACTACAAAAGGGTGCTTATTTGACAAAGGTGAGTCAATCTTTGTAGTTATTTAAAGTACTTGTTAGGGATTCCACATCTTAGAGGTATTGGAATGAACCTAGGTTGTTTAGGTTGCATGTACCCCAATTGTGAATGTTATTTTTATTTGAATGATGTTACCTTCATGCTATACTTTTTGGTTGGTATTTTGATGTTAAGGTGTGATAGGTCCATGAAAGAAAGAGGCTTTTGTGTTGATTGTGTGTGAATATATGCATGCAATAATTTGTTGTTAATATTTGTCTATTTTGGTTAGGACAATGCATGCTAGTGATATAATATGCCTTAATGATGAAATTATGATATGTGCATGATTATATAAGGATGTAAAATGCCTTAACTTGATGTCTTGTTGCATGTTTACATATTGTGAAGTAGGGAAGTAATATGCCATTTATTATTAATTGAATTTGAGTATGATTACTTAAGGGGGTTTGTAGTGTAATCCTTATGTGTTGAATTAATAATATATTAATTAAAAAGGGGAATACACTTATTGGGGCATAAAAGGTAGCAACCTAGACTTAGGTGTGTATCCTATCCGGATACTTGTGAGGGCCTTAGAGGTTAGAAGATACCTAAAGGGAAAGAGCTTAAGCCACTAGTGACGCCGAGTGGTTTTTCTAGACCACCACTCGGGACATGGTTCATGGACACTAAGGTGTTCAAGGACTGGAGTGATATTGGTGTAGTGATGGCTCTTGATCAAATATCACGTTTGAGTGGGAAGTTCTAGTGATGGAAACAATGACAAGTACCACTATTGAACGACAACGTGCATACTTGTATGTGCGACGTCGGAGTAGCGAATACAGCGAAACGGGATCAATTTTACGAGTGAGAGTCGCGCCTCACTTAGTGTATTAGGTCGAGCCGGTCACGTTATTAGTGAATGAGGTTTTTACCTCTTGGGTTAGTGATGGACCCAGGGTTAGTGATGGACCCAGTGGGGTAGGGTTGGGTCGGTCACTTAGTAGTGAACAAGTTTTACCTTCAGGTTAGTGATGGAACTACGTGCGAGGTGTGTACCTTACGGGTTAGTGATGGATCCATATGTAGGGAATCTTCCTTTTGGGTTAGTGATGGACCCAGGGCTAGGAATAGTTATTAGTGATCTAATATTAAACTATAAATAATAACAGTAGACCCTAATGATACTCTAGTGATGAACATGAGATGTACATGTTGTATATGATGTGTGTGATGTATGTGATGTATGTGATGCATGTGATGTATGTGATGATATGCTATGTGTGTTTTCCTAACATTGTACTTTGTCACACCCCATAACCGAAATGGCGGAAATTTTCTGGGGCGGAGGACGTCATGCGTAGTATCACAACAATTGTATCATAGCAAACATAGTAAACACAACAAGACATTGAATACGTATGTGAAAAAGGTTTACATTGTTTAATACATAGTTTTGTTCATATCAAAAGTAAAATAGTAAAGACGTGACTCTAACGCTCCAACTTCTTCGAACTCCTGGAAGTACCTGTCTACTAATACCCTGAGAATACAAGCAGTTTTGAAAGAATATCAGCATAAAGCTGGTGAGTTCATAAGCGTTTAGTTTTTAGTAGAAAATGTTCTTTGATCCTTTTGAAAAGTGTTTCTCAAGAAAATCCTATATTTTCTTGATAGAAGCATGTTTGAAAACCTATTCCTTTCATGACTTCCAGATTCGTACCAAGGTATGTACAATCCAAGGTGTCGTGGAATGAATATGAATATCCGTTGTTAATAAAACAAATCTGTTTTGAATAGCCGGTTTAACCCGGGAAAATCCTATATTTTCCTTAAAATTTGATAGTTGGTTATCTATTTTTGTCTGAGGTGTACAAGTATCTACCATACTTGTATCGTTAGACGTAGTTTTGTTGTTTACTCCCTGTGAGGTGTATTAGCCTTATTACATAAATAAAACTAATGAATAAGTGGTGAACTAATTCCTAAGGGTATTATTAATACTTTCTAGTAATCAAATCGGCTATTACTTTGAGGTTAGTTCACTTGTTTCATTATTACACATGTAAATTACTGTTATCTAGGTTGTGAGTGTCATAACCGTACTTAGACTTGATATGGCACGTAACGGGGCCAATATCTTTTTATGACTTTGTCACCCTTGGACTTATCGGTCCAACTGTAGCTAGCAGCCAGGTGCGGGATAGTCACTCCCGTATAGATCTATACACAACATTCACGCTCTCCCTACAAGAGATTCTGGTTACAAGTGCTAGTCCTACACCCAGTTTCTGTGGGGGTATTACTAAGGACGTGTCTCAAACTTTAGACTAACAATTTGCATGTAATAATACTAAAAATCATGTTTACGTTTTGTATGAATCCTTTATAAAATAACACATTTTACGATATGATTCACAAATTCGTTGTTTTAGTTTTGAAAACTGTTTCTACGAGTTGATTTCTAAATCGTTTGGTAAAACTGTTTCTGTATTAAAAGCATTCTGAGCATAAAATAATATACTTTGAGCACAAGTTTACTTGTACTTTTGCTTGTATTTCCCCCCTGAAAACATGGAAAAACTCGGAAAAAGCGTAGGGGTATGAACTCACCTGATGTGGGTGATTCAACGACTATGCGCGTAAGGATGAGAAGTTCCACGAATGAAGTCCCGAGACTTAACGAATCCTAAATGACATATAATGGCATATATTGACATAAATTTAGTGTCTAGAAGCAACCAAATGCAAGGGAACACCTCACGGGACTAGGCAAACACTTTGACCAAGTCTTGGAATCACATGTGATTGAAGAAGGGAGTTTCCGGCCGTAATCAGGAGTGTACGGTCGTGGGTTTATGGTCCATGGGTTTACGGTACCATGGGTTCACGGTCTAATGACCTTACGGTCATAAGGTTTACGGTTCATGGGTTTACGGCCCATGAATATACGGTCATTGAAGGGTGTACGGTCCATGAGTTTACGGTCATTGAAGGGTGTACGGTCTAAGGAGATACACTAGACCGTAAACACCTTTTGTTCATGGAAAAGTGACGATTTCAAGGCAAAACTCAAGAATCTAACTAGTTACAAGTATAAGAGGATGATACTTATGATTTGAAGGCAAGTGGGGGTGTTTTCAGCCCAAAAACACATAAGTGTTCTTGATGTTCTTGAGGATCTTGAAGATCTAGACTCAAAAGATGAGATTTGTGGATGAATTCAAGAGTGAATCAAGAAGAAGAGATGTATTAACTCAAAAAGGAAAGGAAACACTTACATTTTTGGGGATTTGCAAGAAGATCCTATGATACTTGAGAGAGTTTTCGAGATTCTAGGCTTGAAATAGAAGGAATGATAAAAAATGATCATGAAATATATATATATATATATATATATATATATATATATATATATATATATATATATATATATATATATATATATATATATATATATGAGGGAGTTTACGGTCACCCTGACCGTAAACTCAAGGGTCCTGACCGTAAACAGGTTTACGGTCTACACGAGTTTACGGTCGTAAACTCGTCCTGACCGTGAACTCGGTGATTTTCGAGGAAGTTTTATGTCTTTCGCGTGATTCCCGGTTTATTCTGAATCGTATAAAATACATATTATTTATTTAAAACTTATGGTCCTTAAGAAATTCTACGGAATTAAATAAAACCCTAAATTTTATTAATCGGAAACTGGGTAAGGATAACGGGAAAAGTTTCAGGTTGTCACATACTTATGGTTGACTCACTTAGCATTTGCTGACACTTGTTTCTTTTCTTGTTGTTACCTTGCATTGGTATAGGTAGCATAGTTTGATGGCTTGGTGAGGATGGGGAATTTGGATAGTTACATTCTAGCTTACGACTTAGTATTGATACCGTTTGGACAGGTCGTGGAGTTTTCTTAACACTTGTTTTCGATTTGGTTTATGAACTCTATTTTGATGAATGATGTTTTTGAAAATAAAAGTAACATTGGTTATGTTTCCTTTAAACTTTGAATAAGACTTCCACTAACATATTCTGTTAAATAAATGTTTTAAAAATAAAAAAAAAATTGGGTGAAAAATCACGATGTTACAAAATTTATCTGTTTGATGCTCATGATGACACGGTCAAATAAACTCTTTATCATTTGTTTCTAAGATAAATAGGGGTAAATAATGAAGTATTTTTCTTTACTTCCTATTGTTTCCTTCCGATCGTGATTGGCTATCACCGAAGGTATCTTTCTTACTCCTTTTCTTTTGTTTTTGTAATCAGTCGATCATGGTCAAAAAGATCGCTCGTTCTCACGCAGTATCACCGCCCCTTCCGATAACGACTTCATCGAACAAAAGCTAATGTGGATTTACCAATGGATACAATCTTTAAGCCCTATGATGCTTAGATTCAGCCGGACTTTGTTTCACCATCTTAGGTATGTTTCCTTGAATACCCATTTTCTTTATGTTTGAAATATGATTTCTTCGGCATCATCTATGAGTTTTTTGAAATCACTAAGATCTCATAAATCCAATTTATGCTTATTATCAAGAGAATCTTGTCTCAAAACCATCAATTGAATCAATCCAATGATCTAGGCATAGGCTTAGCTGAGCAGGATCATGTTTATGATCTTTCAACCTTTGGGAACTCCTGCTTTTTGCTTAAGGTCTAACCAAATAAATCTCATCTTGTTATGAAATCAAAACATAATGATAGAGCTTGGAAAGAGAAGTACTTTTTTGTGAGGCATGACTCCATTCTTTTCAGGGATCTCCTGCCAAAAACTTGGGTTAAAAGGGTAGGATTTACTTGTTACTTCTAAGGATCCAGAGATTCACTTTCTTCTTTCCGGGGATCTCCTTCCAAAAACTTGGTTTAAAGGGTACGATTTATTACAAATTTTCTCACTTTGTATTCAGTTGATAAATCTTTCAAGCTTGACACTCCAGTCTCCAAGAAGGTTCTTCCACCACCACTTCAATGGTTACTGGTAAGGATGCTTCTTTTTCTTATTATTTCCTTTAATTTATATTTGAGATACTGAAAAAATAAGGATCTTTTGCAGCACACAGGTTTCTCTATGATATGGAAGATGACATGTCCAGCAGTTTGACTGTGGTTAAGAAGTAAAAGGCTATCCCCTCTCTTCCTCCGAAGATGGCTCAGATTCATGTCACTGTAAAGACTACAGGTTCCTGGAAGAGCGAAATTGCTAAAGCCCCAGATCTGAGCCAAGAAAATCTTAGAGCCGAGGAGGCACTCAAGAAGCAGGTCTCTTTCTCTCAAGCAGTAAGTATTTCTAGAATTCTGGTCTTTGCTTTTTATTTTTCTAATCTCTCTTTCACTGATATTGTTCTCCTTTCAAGTCTCCAACCACATTTCTCAGTCCATTGTTGATCTGAAGGTCATGGCTGAGAAGGCCGAGCTAGCCTTAAAAGAGCATGAGAGGGTGTAAAAGGCCACCAACTAGGATATCTTAATGAGGATGGAGCTGATGAGCAAAGAGAGGGCTGAGAAAGAGGAATATTATGCTACAGAGATTGTAGAGGTGATGGATGAGGTGGAGGGTAACACTGTTGTGGCCATCTGGGAAGCGAAGATCAAACTTGTAGATGATGTGGATAATGTGGGATCCTAGAATGTGGTTGTCTACTATGAAGCCCTAGCCAAATTGACTGGTGAGCCTGTTAATACCAGTCAGTATCCTACACGACAACGAAAGGTGAAAGGAGGGGATAAAATGGTTGAGAAGGTTCTAGGTGATGGCGATCAGACCATAGTTTATTTTTAATTTAAAAACAATTTGAATGCTTTTTAGCGTTGTAAGACAATTTTTTACTCTTTTTTGTGCAGTTGGTGGGCAACCCCTTTTATCTAATGCTATGGTTGTTTCTATCTTCTTGCGTGGTTGACAAGATTGATGTGGTTGTATTAGTAGGCCTTCTGAGGATCCCTAGATGATTAGGATCCTAAAGAGTTCAGGTTTTACAAGAACACTTGGGATCTTAATAGTTAGTCATCTGCTTAGCATTTTGAAATAGTTAGTGTTTTGGTAAAAAATGATCGAACTAAAATAGACCAAAGTGTATGAGAGGTTGTGATGTTCAGTATAAATCAAGTAGGTAATGTAGATCAAAGTAACACAATTCGTTTACAAGGAAAGCCCTTGCTCCTTGCTAGGATCTCCGACAAAAAACATTAGGAGGTAATAATGATCACCTGCCTTGATGTTTTTATTGATTGAAATAAACGATTACAGAGTGAATGTAATGAGTACAAGTACAAGTGTTAGTATTCTGCCAATAAATCGCATGTAGGGTGATGAATACAAGTGATTTATATAGTTAAAGGATAATAACAATAATTCTGAAAATTCAGAGATCCTTTGAAATCAGCTTATAGATGTTGTATGACTTGGTCCTTCGGGTCTTTTGCATGTCTGTGACTATTCGTTGAGAATTTGACCGGTTATTACTGCACATGTCAAAAAACAATGGAATATATAACTGTTATAAATATTAAAAAAACAATGATCAAGATCTTGAAGTATATTTGGGATCCTGAGGTTCGAGGATCCTGAGATTTTGAGGATCCTTAGGCTTAAAGATCCTATAGTAGTTTCAGGATTCTAGCCCTAACATTTTCCCCTAAGTTATTCTTGAAAATAAGTGAGTTAGTTTTGAAAATATTTAAGGGATAACTTAAAGTAAATAAATGAAGAGAGAGACAAGGGTAAATTTTGAATTTAACCCTCAACGGTTAGGATAATTCAAATTCTAACGGGTGGATTACTAGCCATTATAAGCGGTCAAATCAACTGTTATTTCATAAAAAATAGAGATGATTTGTCTCATGATTTTCTTTACTCTTCCTTGCTATCTTTCGTGATATATTAGAAGGTAATTCTCTCTTTTTCTTCTATATTTTAACTTCTTCTATCATGTGTAGGAAAATGGCTGTTTCTCGCAAAAAACATCCTAGCTCTTCCTGAAGACGACTTAGTCGACCAAGGGATATTTTCCTATGAGGAAATGTGTTCCTTTGGCGACGACGACATTGAGTCTTTAAGACTCAGTGGAGCCTTTCCTACTAATGCCGTTTTTAGGCCCTTCGATCCTCTTATCTAACCATACCTTGTTTCTCCTACCTGGATATGCTTCCCTGAATATCCCTTCTCTTTGGGGATGAAATACTTTTTTCCTGGAATTGTCTTTGAGCTCTTTATAGTGACAGGGATCTCATACATTCAGGCCATGCCCATCATTTTGAGGAGCTTTTTTTGGACCAACCGGGAGAATCAGTCAAAAGGCCTTGATATAAGTCTTTCTGAACTGGCCTGTATGTATGATCTTACTATTGGATAAGGTGTCGAAGCCCATAACTATAACTAGGATGTACTTGACCCGATTATAGCATGGTTCCTTTTGGGTTGCCTTCATCAGTGCAATTTGATAGGATGGACTTTTGAGAATAAGGTTATTTGTGATTTATTAATATATTATAAATATAATATATTAATTGAGAAATCAAATTATTTAATTGGTATTGATCAACAATTAATTTGGAATTAATTTTGTGGTCAAAAGAGACTAATTAAATATATGGGGATTGATTATGTAAATCAATAATTCTTATAGTGTGGGCCAATGATCCATGGTTGTTTAGGTTGGGCTAAACCAATGTGGTATTCCATGGATAGTCCATGGAGGTTTAACCCATGGAGCCTAAGTAATATGAAAGGTCATTAGGGATTGCAAGGTGTAACCCTAGTATTTGCCACACTATAAATAGAGTCCCCTAGAGCCAAAATCGGCTACCCCATCATTCTAAGAGTTTGATATTGATTTTGTGCTAAGTAACTTATTCTCTTAAGCCTCCTCTTGCATATGGTGTTTGTGAACCATTAGAGGCATCACACTTGAGGTGCTCAAGCTTTCAATGGTCAAGAACTCTACCTACTCAAGAGGTAAGCATCTAAACTAAGTTTTATATTTCATAGCTTCAATTGTATGCTAGCTAGGGAGAATGCTTTGGAAAAAGAAAATGCATGTATAATTAGAGAAAACATAGATCCAAAGCATTTAGGGTTGCATGTGCACCATAAGAGTGTTATAGTGCTCAAAACCCAATAGTGGTATCAGATCCTAGGATTGTTTTCTGTTATACTTGATGCTTGCTAATTTTCAAAGTTGAAAAAATCAAATTTCTGGCCTCTGACTAATGAACTCGTGGAGTCCATGAACAGACTCAACGAGTCCACTTAGTAAAACATCAACTCGACGAGTCACGATCATGTACTCGTCGAGTCCATGGCTCTGTGTGCAGAATTTCGAGTTTTTTTGGCCTGGATTGAATAGGGATCACTACTACAAACTGTTTTTGCATCATTGAAAAAGTTTTTTTATAGGGTAGTGATTATATTCATCCAATACAAGATAATTGTCAAAGTTTTAAAGTAATTGTTGGTTTACATGATAAACAAAGTTATTAATAAATTGTTGATTTGATATTATCTAGATATATGAGTAGAGTTAGATCAATCTTGAATCATATTGTCACAACCCCAAACCGGAGCGGCGGAAACGTCCGGGGGTGGATGACTTCTTGTTTAAGTATCACAACACATGCATCATAGTAATAAAAGTACAACAACAATTGCATTAAAGTAATTAAAAGTTTTACATGTGTTCTATCATTGAATATTGACACTAAAATAGTTATAGCAAAAGATAGAAGACATGGCTCTATACAGCTCCGTCTTCTCAAAATCCCGGGGATGTACCTGTCTATTGGTTCCCTGAGAATACAAGTATTTTGAAAAAGAGAGTATCAACATTTAAGTTGAGCGAGTGCATAAATAATTATGTTTAAAAGCTTGTTTTCTGCTCCTCGAAATTCGAGAGTATGTTTGTTGTCCCATAAAATCCAATATTTTCCGATGTAACTGAATAGTAGTTTTAATCTCATAAAACTGTACTATGTAAGTATTGTTGTACTATAAAAATAGTGTAACATAGATTTAATTTACAATAAAACTATTAAAATAATGTTTTATGTATTGAATGCTTCTCTATTTTGTAAACGAGTGTTCTGTATTTGTATTCCTTTGTAAAGTCTGTAAATGTGAGTGTGCATGGCTCCACCAGCTGAATTGTAAGTTGTAACGTAAAACTGTAAATTGTCTTATTGTAAAACCAGTATTTTGAAATTGTACTCTTGTTTAGTTAATTATACACTATTCGTATTTGTTCATATCTTTTTGTGAGTTTATTATAACCATACTAAGACCGAGTAAGCCTGATATGACGCTTTGTAGGCACCAGAACTGTAACGAAAACTATCACTCATATGGCATTGTTTCCTAACTGTAGCTAACAGTTTGAGTGCGGGATTGTCAATCTCGTATAGATCTATATACATTTGTCTCGCTCTCTGTTAGGAGATTCTGGTTATAATCATCAGGACTTTGCTTAATTAACTGAATAAATAAGCGAGTATATCTAGAGTCACAAAAACCATATTTATGCTTAAGTGTATAATAATGAATCACAGTCATTCTGAAATAATTGACTGATAGTATGTTTCTTGTTTAGTATACTTGAAATGTAATGTACATTATACATACATGTTTCGTTTTGAATTGTATCATTGTGTTTAGTAAAATAGTGTAACCTTGTATACTTAACTAATAAAAATAGAGCTCTTTGTATCATAAATTACACCTATTATAATTTATATGTGTGTTCTGTTTAGTATGATTGTTCATGAATGATCCGCTTTGCTCGACATGTTACAAAGGGTAATGAAACTTGATTGAAATAACTTTTATATTTATATACATATATAAATATATATAACTAAAATTTAAATGATCTTCGGACAAATAACTATACCCTAAGCCTACATCCAAACAAGGAAAAGGAAATAAAGCGAGTTATTATTCCTAAGCCATTTAAATCTTATATATATATATATATATATATATATATATATATATATATATATATATATATATATATATATATATATGATTTTGGC
Organism: Lactuca virosa; assembly: GCF_052849685.1. Lineage (NCBI taxonomy): Eukaryota > Viridiplantae > Streptophyta > Magnoliopsida > Asterales > Asteraceae > Lactuca > Lactuca virosa. The sequence continues at coordinate 91,720,308 of NC_136434.1, forward strand.
AAAATAATAGTTGAAAAGAGTTTGATAAAACATTTAAAAGAGTTAACAATATTTAAAAGATTTTTGGTGACTTGATGTCATTTTCGAAATATTTAGAAACCATTTAATTGTAACACAATTTCCTTGTGTTAGACTTGTATCCCCCCTAAAACTGTAAACATAGTGAGAAATGCAGGGGTATGAACTCACCTTTTGTGAGTGATTTGATTGAAGGTTCGATTTAGGATGTTATTTCCACAAGTTAGATCCCTTAACAAAACCGAGTCCTAATAGCAATTCACGCAATATATAGGCATATAATTAGTGAATATAGTGATAATTATGCTAAGGAAACACATTGATTTGTAAGATTTTACTTACACCAAGAAGTGTTAGAAGCGAATTAATGAAGTTGCTGGACGATTTCGGCCAGCTCTGACGTTTTCGGTCAGATGGTGTTCATCATGATCTTGATGAATTTAAGGAGAATCAAGTGTTTTCGGCCCAAAATTAGAAGGTTGGAAGATGTTTGCTTGAAGAACTGAAGAACACAAGGTACTCTTGACAAGATCCGAAGGAGATTTAAAGAAATTCGAATGATAGTTGAGAGAGAATAAGGGTTATCGGTTGATGTTCTTGAGAGCAAAGTGTAAGTTTTTGGCTGGAAAGTGTAGAAATGAAGGAAAATCTCGGACTTCTCACATATATACGTGCGAGTTCTCGGCTGTAAACACTAACCGAGGCTTCGTTTGCGGCTGGGAATTCAAACCGAGGCGAGGCTTCTCGGCCGTGAACTGATCCCGAGAAGATATGGTTCAGTTCCCGAAGAGATATACCTTCTAGAAACCGCCTCGTAGGTTTACGGTCCGAAGGTTTACGGCTGCGAACGGTTTGCGGCTGCGAACGCTGTTTACGGCCCGAAGAAGCTTACAACCCTTGCGAGGGTTTTCGGTTCCTGCGAAGCTTCTTGGATTTTGGATGTTTTCGATTCTTTATTTTTACAACACTTTTACAAATGTTTAAATGTATCAAATAGATTAATTTAACTTTATAAAATTAACAAATTACTAAGTTTGACTTTTATTTGATGGGTTTGACTTGAGCAGACTTTTGTTGACTTTTACAAGGTAGAAAATACCGGGTTGTCACATCATCCCCCCGGTTAAAGGGAATTTCATCTCGAAATTTAAGACTATAAAGATACAGAAGACTAGGGAAAGAGATGTGGATACTTCTGTTTCATCTAATCCTCTCGCTCCCAAGTGAATTCAGGTCCCCGTTTTGCATTCCAGCGAACCTTTTGATGGGTTTTAGACAAAAGAACAATCCTATGTGCTCATAAAAAAACCCTAAAGCTTGGATCTAGGCTTCTCTATTGTACATGTAATTCATCCAAGACTTGAAACCCTAATCTAGCATACATAGAAATCGAAATCTTTAATGAAATAGTTTAGATGATACCTTTTCTGTGATTGCAAGAATCCTTTGTTCTTCAAGAAGCTTAGTGTCACAAGTGTAACACCTCTAATGGCTCAAAAACACCACAAACAAGAGAATGATGTATAGGAGAGAGGATGAGAGGCAAAAGTCGGCTCCAAGCTTCCAAGGGATCAAGTGGCCGATTTTGCTAGCCCTAGGGGTCCTTATATACTTGAGCTTCTAGGGTTTCAATCAAAACCCTAATTGGATGACTTAGGCCCAAAGTAACTTGAGAACCTTCTGGAATGAGGCCTCCTTGGATGAAATTAAGATGGACTTCTCCTTAATTTCGTCGATGCCCTAATCCATAAGGATTCTCAGCCCAATAACAACTATCACACAATTGACAGTTCTAGTCCCCTTTAATTAATTAATGTCTTTTAGCCACAAAATTAATTCTTGTCTAATATTAATTAAACTATATGATTTATATTTTAATATATTATTCATATAATATATTAATAAACCATAATAACCTCTCTTTCTCCATAAATCATCCTATCAAGTTGATTTGGTGAAGGCAACCCAAAAGGACCATGCACAACCGGGTCAAGTACATAGCAAATATAGTTACGGGCCTAGACACTAATCCAACAGTCTGCCACTTGGATAAGTCTAGTAACTATAGTAGAAGTACAATCCGATTAGCAGTCGTAGCTCTCAAAGACGATCTCGAACTCTGATCTTATCAGTAACCTGTCCTTTAGATAAGGGATCGTATAGTCCTCCGTTCTAGATATCGTGCGGACAATTACATGGAACATAGTCATACTTATTGTCCAACAGTTTGTTTCTCGATCTCAGATTCGTCTAACATAGAACTTAATTGAACACATTAATTAAGTCCTGACCGGGCCTGACACATAAGTCAAACCAAATCATTGAGGGGCCCTAATATCGCTTTTACCCTCTTAGGATAAAAGGAACAGATAAACTTTGTCACACCCCGGCCGTCGGCGGAAACACCGGGCAGTGTAACATCATTTCTCGTATCATACTTATCAACTTCCTGAAAACACATGCATTTAAAATACGTCAACATAAAGTTGGTGAGTCGACAGGTTTTGACTCCACATAAAAATAATACATTTTCCAAGTTCAAAAGTATAGTTTTGAAAGTATCATTTTGACTCTCAAACATTTAGTATATATATCCTGGTATAATGGTTTACTTACCGAATAAGTGTTATACCTAAACGTTCTTTGAACCTAGAGTATAAGTATAAATGTTTGTAATTCCATAAAAACTAAGTTGCTACGTATAAATCTTATTTCAATTCTATATGAGTAAAACCGCTACGTATAAATCTATTTCAATTCTATAGCAGTAAGTAGGATAGGTATAGTGGTCTACTTAATATACAAGTAATATACCTACTAGATACTTATACTTAGAGTATAAGTCTTTGGGAAACTTATACTTAACATTCACACTTGTATATCGATAAAGTATAATGCTTCTATAGTTATGCTACCATGAGTCTGTGGCTACGACTGTATGACTTAGTTTTATACCTCTGGTTATTATTACAAGGATCACACCTTGTGGTAGTAAAAGGATCACACCTTGCGGTAGTACAAGGATCACACCTTGCGATAGTACAAGGATCACACCTTGCGGTAGTACAAGGATCACACCTTGCCGTAGTTTCCGCACGCTTCATCGACGTCGGAAGGTAGTAAATTTGGCAAGTTCGTCACCCGCCAAATATTGGTTGTAGCTAACAACCACGGTGGGGTTGTCACGCTCACACGAGATTAACGAATACAGGTCAGAGGACTTTCACTAAGATCCCCAATCTTAGATGATGAATACAGTAGCTCAGATAGACTTTGATGGCGTTTTATAGTTCTAACAACAAAAGCATTTTCGTGTCTAAAACCCTAAGTTACTAGACTATGCTTTTAAACATTACTCCTAATTTCATAACATTTAGGCAGTATAACATCTATAACTTGAAGTAAAACTAGGTTTTATCTTGACATAAAACCAACAATAATATATAACATATCAAGTTTTATCTTGGCATACAACCAACAATAACAACATACTTTATAAATTAACATATAGAACTTCCGAATATAGCTTCGGAACTATATCGCACACAACATATATATAGAATCCTAAGTATAACTCAAGATCTACATTAGTATACTACTATAACAATAACATGCTAACAACTTTACGATAGTTGTATATTTTCATATATGAAATAACTATATCCCAGTTATTATAATTATCTACGTTGATACTAATATACTATCATATAGACATAATAATAACGTATATATAATATTTAGCATGCGTTTTCGCCCGAAATATTAGAAAGTGGGGCCGTGAAACTCACCCTAGTAGCGTGATCTATAGAATCTAAACGGTCAGAGGCTCGTCGTTGTCAAGCTCGGGAAGGGAAACGGCCTTCGGAAACAAGAGAGAATGAAAGCAGAAGGTGTAAGGATTGAATGAGCTTTGATCGCTATTTATAGGCTGTTCTGGGCCATTTCACGTCGTGGAATACATATGGCCACGTCGTGCACTTACATGAGTCACCCCGTAGCTTTAACACGTGTTTTCTAGCCCCGATTAGTGTCCCTGACACATTTCACATCGTGAAATTAATGTCCATGTCGTGAACCATGGCGGCTAGGGTTTCTGCCACGTGTCATGTCCTTAGACAGCTGCATCTTCGGAAGGTCATAACTTTTGCATACGAACTCCGTTTTTAACGTTCTTTATATGCACGCGTAGCTAATTCCGAGTACTACGACTTTCTTTTAGACTCCAATAGCTAATTCTAAGTATATTTTGAATTCCTATTATTATAGAAATTTATAGCATTAGGGTTTATCATAACTTCTTCACGTGAAGTCAGATTTAGACATTCTCTACATTTTTGGAATCGTATGGACGTATACTTTGAGTTGTATGATGAAATTTCATACTTTCACATGAATTACATAGTAAGTTTATCAAATTACTAGTTTAACAAAATCACATTACTTGATTGGCATAATCACATGTGATTGTTGTTGACCTATTTTGGCTGGTGTTACATTCTCCCCCCGTTAGAGTAATTTCGTCCCGAAATTGATCTTGTGGATGGGGTTTTTTTAAATAGTTGGGGGTATTTTTTGTTTCATCTGATCTTCACATTCCCAAGTAAATTCAGGTCCTCGTAAAGAGTTCCATCGAACTTTCACTATGGGAATACAACTTTATTTTATTCGTTTGTTGTATCGATCCATGATTTCGACAGGTTCTTCTACAAAGATGAGTTTGGTATTGACTTGTATCTCGTCGAGAGGTACAACAAGAGTGTCATGGAATAGACATCTTTTGAGATTTGACACGTGAAAAACATCGTGTGCATTGCTTAGCTCTTGAGGCAACTTGAGTTGGTATGTGACAGAACCAATTATTCTTAGAATTTCAAAAGGTCCTATATACCGTTAGTTTGCCTTGTTTCCCGAATCGAATTATGACTTTCCAAGGAGAGACCTTTAATATTATTCTATCTCGAACTTGGAATTCCAAAGGCTTACATTTTACGTCAGCATATCTCTTCTGACAATCACGTGCTGCCTTTAATTGATCCTTAACTTGCACGATCTTTTGAGTTTGTCTCGTGGATTATTTCTGGCTCGGCACATAAGGTATCACCTATATGTTCTCTGGCCAATTGTGTGTCTCCAACTTCTCAATGCAAAAACTACAGCTCCCAATTCAAGGTCATGGATAATGTAATTATTCTCATGCACCTTAAGTTGTCGTGATGCGTAGGCGATAACTTTTTCTCTTTGCATCAACACACATCCCAATCCTTGATTTGATGCGTCGTAGTATACGACTAAATCTTCTATCCCATCTGGAAGGGATAGGATTGGTGCACTACATAACATTTGCTTTAGTTTCTGAAAAGCAGCTTCTTGTTTGACTTCCCAGTTGAACTTCATATCCTTCTGGGTTGGTGTTGTAAACGGCTTGGCTATTTTTGAGAAATTCTCTATGAATCTACGGTAATAGCCAGCAAGTCCTAAGAATTGACGCACTTCTGTTGGCGTCTTTGGTGCTTCCCAATTCTTAATTGCTTCAATCTTGGAGTGTTCGACATGAATCCCTTTGTTACTAACTACATGTAAAAATTTGTACTTCTCTAATCCAAAATTCACATTCGGAGAATTTGGCGTACAACTTTTCTTTTCTTAGTAGTTCCAAGATTATTTGCAAGTTTTGACCTTGTTCTTCCTTGGTTCGTGAATATATCAATATATCATCGATAACTACTATCACGAATTTATCCAAGTACGGTTTGCAAACACTATGCATGAGGTTCTTTAAACATTGTTGGAGCGTTGGTCAATCCAAAGGCTTAACTAGGAACTCATAATGACCATACTGAGTCCTAAATGTTGTCTTCGGAACATCGTCTTCTTGTACTCCGAGTTGATGGTATCCTGATCTGAGATCTATCTTTAATCTTCTAGAATCTTCAGGTGTTTTAGTCTATCAACCACCGTATCCAAGTTTAGTTGTGCATCGGTCTGACCATAATTAAACATAGGTGATCAGTCTACGTTTAGTTGTGGTTCGACCCATGTACAATAAAACTCGACTAAGGAGTTTGACCTAAAACCTTGTGTTGTATAGTTATCGAGGGTTTGGGTTTTCTATATTTTTGGTTTATACATGTGTTCTCATCGTGGGACTGAGTTCATACATAACACTATATCTTTGTGTTTGTTGTATTCACGAGTATTATTAATTATTGTTTGTTACTTCAGGTCTAGCTGATAAGGCACCGGCCAGTCAGGACAGTCGAAAAGGGCAGGATCATTTTAGCATATAGCAGTTCTGAAATCCAGCAACCCAAATCGACATGTCTATCCTTGTCACCACTCCCGTAAGTAGTCCTTCAGTAGTATAATTACTAATACTTTATATTGTAGGCTAAGGGATATACCTAAACCTAACAGAGTAAGCCCTAAACAATACTCGTGCTTTCCTAAGAAAGTACTAATTCACTATAGTTAATAGCTCTGATACCAATCTGTCACACCCCGGCCATCAGCAGAAACACCGGGCAGTGTAGCGTCATTTCTCGTATCATAGTTATCAACTTCCTGAAAACACATGCATTTAAAATACGTCAACATAAAGTTGGTGAGTCCACAGGTTTTGACTCCATATAAAAATAATACATTTTCCAAGTTCAAAAGTATAGTTTTGAAAGTATCATTTTGACTCTCAAACATTTAGTATATATATCCTGGTATAATGGTTTACTTACCGAATAAGTGTTATACCTAAACGTTCTTTGAACCTAGAGTATAAGTATATATGTTTGTAATTCCATAAAAACTAAGTTGCTACGTATAAATCTTATTTCAATTCTATACGAGTAAAACCGCTACGTATAAATCTATTTCAATTCTATACGAGTAAGTAGGATAGGTATAGTGGTCTACTTAATATACAAGTAATATACCTACTAGATACTTATACTTAGAGTATAAGTCTTTGGGAAACTTATACTTAACATTCACACTTGTATATCGATAAAGTATAATGCTTCTATAGTTATGCTACCATGAGTCTGTGGCTACGACTGTATGACTTAGTTTTATACCTCTGGTTATTATTATAAGGATCACACGTTGTGGTAGTAAAAGGATCACACCTTGCGGTAGTACAAGGATCACACCTTGCGGTAGTACAAGGATCACGCCTTGCAATAGTACAAGGATCACACCTTGCGGTAGTACAAGGATCACACCTTGCAATAGTTTCCGCACGCTTCATCGACGTCGGAAGGTAGTAAATTTGGCAAGTTCGTCACCCGCCAAATATTGGTTGTAGCTAACAACCACGGGGGTTGTCACGCTCACACGAGATTAACGAATACAGGTCAGAGGACTTTCACTAAGATCCCTAATCTTAGATGATGAATAGAGTAGCTCAGGTAGACTTTGACGGCGTTCTATAGTTCTAACAACAAAAGCATTTTCGTGTCTAAAACCCTAAGTTACTAGACTATGGTTTTAAACATTACTCCTAATTTCATAACATTTAGGCTGTATAACAGCTATAACTTGAAGTAAAACTAGGTTTTATCTTGACATAAAACCAACAATAATATATAACATATCAAGTTTTATCTTGACATAAAACCAACAATAACAACATACTTTATAAATTAACATATAGAACTTCTGAATATAACGTCGGAACTATATCGCACACAACGTATATATAGAATCCTAAGTATAACTCAAGATCTACATTAGTATACTACTATAACAATAACATGCTAACAACTTTACGATAGTTGTATATTTTAAGATATGAAATAACTATATCCCGGTTATTATAACTATCTACGTTGATACTAATATACTATCATATAGACATAATAATAACGTATATATATTATTTAGCATGCGTTTTCCCCCGAAATATGAGAAAGTGGGGCCGTGAAACTCACCCTAGTAGCGTGATCTATAGAATCTAAACGATCAGAGGCTCGTCGTTGTTAGGCTCGGGAAGGGAAACGGCCTTCGGAAACGAGAGAGAATGAAAGCAGAAGGTGTAAGGAATGAATGAGCTTTGATCGCTATTTATAGGCTGTTCTAGGCCATTTCACGTCGTGGAATACATATGGCCACGTCGTGGACTTCCATGAGTCACCCCATAGCTTTAACACGTGTTTTCTAGCCCCGATTAGTGTCCCTGACACATTTCACGTCGTGAAATTAATGTCCACGTCGTGAACCATGGCGGCTAGGGTTCCGTAACTGCGGCTATATGACTAGTTTCAAACCTTTGCTTGATGCTACAAGTTTCACATCTTAAGATAAGTTCCACACGCTTCATCAACGTTGGAACAATAAACAAACAGAAGGACAGTTCGTCACTCGCACACCGTTGTGTTGTAGCTAGCAACCACGAGTGGGGTTCTCAACCCGTATCTTATTCATACACGACTTCCTCGCTCACACGGGATTAACAGTTACAGGTCAGAGGATTTTCCCTAAGATTTTCAATCTTAGTTGATGAATACAATAACTCATGTAGACTTGTCGAGTTCCGTTAGTTCTAGTAGTAAAATCATATTCGTGTCTAAAACCCTAAGTTATTAGACTATGCTTTAAACATTATTCCTAAAATTCATAATACTTAGGCAGTATAATAGCTATAACTAGAATTAAAAACCAGGTTTTATCTTGACATAAAACCAATAACAACAACATATAATATACCTGGTTTTATCTTGACATGAAACCAATAACAACAACATATAACATAACTGGTTTTATCTTGACATAAAACCAACAATAACAACATACTTATCAATTACATATAGAACTTCCGAGTATAACTCTGGAACTATATCGCACACAAAATATATATAGAATCCTAAGTATAACTCAAGATCTACATTAGTATACTACTATAAGAATAACGTGCTAACAACTTCACGATAGTTGTATATTTTCAGATACGAAATAACTATATCCCGGTTATTATAACTATCTACGTTGATACTAATATACTATCATTTAGACATAATAATAACGTATATATAATATTTAGCATGCGTTTTCCCCCGAAAATATTAGAAAGTGGGGCCGTGAAACTCACCCTAGTAGCGTGATCTATAGAATCTAAACGGTCAGAGGCTCGTCGTTGTCGGGCTCGGGAAGGGAAACGGCCTTCGGAAACTAGAGAGAATGAAAGCAGAAGGTGTAAGGATTGAATGAGCTTTGATCGCTATTTATAGGCTGTTCTGGGCCATTTCACGTCGTGGAATACATATGGCCACGTCGTGCACTTCCATGAGTCACCCCGTAGCTTTAACACGTGTTTTCTAGCCCCGATTAGTGTCCCTGACACATTTCACATCGTGAAATTAATGTCCACGTCGTGAACCATGGCGGCTAGGGTTTCTGTCACGTGTCATGTCCTTAGACAGCTGCATCTTCGGAAGGTCATAACTTTTGCATACGAACTCCGTTTTTGACGTTATTTATATGCACGCGTATCTAATTCCGAGTACTAAGACTTTCTTTTAGACTCCAATAGCTAATTCTAAGTATATTTTAAATTCCTCTTGTTATAGAGATTTATAGCATTAGGGTTTATCATAACTTCTTCACGTGAAGTCAGATTTAGACGTTCTCTACATTTTTGGAATCGTATGGACGTATACTTTGAGTTGTATCATGAAATTTCATACTTTAACATGAATTACATAGTAAGTTTATCAAATTACTAGTTTAACAAAATCACATTACTTGATTGGCATAATCACATGTGATTGTTGTTGACCTATTTTGACTGGTGTTACAAACTTCGACTTATATGCATTTACCATCCACTCATCAAATCATGTACAACAATGCATTTTATAACATCAAGTTACTGATGCGTTTACGCATTATCAATGCACAAGCAACTTGTAAATAATAAACCATATATCTAGGTTTTAAGACCATATGATATTATCATCTTGCGATCACTCGAGATAAATTCCATGAAGTGATGCCAGCAAGCGCGATTCTAATTCAATGCTCAAATATTATTCATAAGCACTCATGAACGTTGCAGCAAACGTTTTTTTATGTCTAATACACTTTAGACAATCTACAAACCAATTCATGAAAATCTTCTTTCATACCTACTCCCAAAGTATGAGCGACAGTGGAACTTTCGAATAATCTTATTATTCAGGAAGTCAAAACATGCAAAGTGAAACAATAGGTAAACAATCAACATAAGACAGTAACTTTACTTATAAATAATACTCCTTTATTTAATCATCAAATGTCAATTACATTTACCTATTACACGTTTCAAAAACAATCTAATGTAAACTAATATCATCCTTCAGCCCGATGCTCTTAGCGTGCTTAAAGTGCTTAACCCTACTCAGTACCTTCATAAGGGGATCTGCTGGGTTATCCTCTGACGATACCCTCTTCACTACGAGGAGTCCCTCTTCCACCCGATGTTGAATAAAATTATATTTCATGTCGATATGTCGAGATCTGCCATGATCCCTCGGTTCCTTGGTCAAGGCAACCGCTCCTTCATTATCACAGAAAATTTCCATGGCCTCCTTTATGGCTGGCACAACTCCAAGGTCTTCGATGAAGTTCTTCAACCATATTGCCTCCTTTGACGCTTCGCTCGCCGCTATGTACTCTGATTCGCACGTTGAATCAGCTACGGTCTCCTGCTTGGAACTTTTCCAAGTCACTGCTCCTCCATTCAGGGTAAAGAACCAGCCCGACTGCGAACGATAGTTGTCTCGGTCGGTTTGAAAACTGGCGTCACTATACGCTCGCATCCTTAAGTCATCACTCCCACCGAGGACTAGAAACCATTCCTTGGTCCTCCGAAGGTACTTAAGAATATTCTTGACTGCGGTCCAATGTGCTTTGTCAGGGTTCCCTTGATATCTGCTGACCATGCTCAAAGCGAAGGCCACATCAGGGCGAGTGCAAGTCATAACATACATGATCGAGCCAACTGCGGAAGCGTAAGGTACTCGACTCATCTCTGCTATCTCGACTTCGGTACTCGGACTTTGAGTCTTACTCAACTTGGCATTACTTTGGATTGGTAACACCCCTTTCTTGGAATTCTCCATGCTAAAACGCTTTAGTACCTTGTCCAAGTAGGTGTTCTGACTAAGTCCTATTAGTCTTTTACTTTTGTTTCTCACTATACTTATTCCCAAAATATAGGCGGCTTCTCCGAGGTCCTTCATAGCGAAGCACTTCCCAAGCCAGGACTTGAAATCCTACAGCGTCGGGATGTCGTTTCCTATGAGTAGTATGTCATCGACATACAATACGAGGAAGCTTACTATACTCCCACTGGCTTTGACATATACACATGATTCATCCTCGCTTCGCAGAAAACCAAACTCTTTGACTTTCTCATCGAAACAAAGATTCCATCGGCGAGATGGTTGTTTCAATCCATAAATGGACTTCTCAAGCTTACACACTCTATTCGGGTGCTTTGCATCGACAAAACCCTCTGGCTGACTCTTATAAACATCCTCAGCCAACTTCCCATTAAGGAAAGCCGTTTTGACATCCATCTGCCATATTTCATAGTCATGTAATTAAGCAATGGCTAGCATCACCCTAATAGACTTTATCTTCACAGCTGGTGAGAAGGTCTCATCATAGTCAACTCCTGGAGTTTGAGTAAAGCCCTTCGCAACCAATCGCGCTTTATAAGTGTGTACCTTCCCATCCATGTCGGTCTTCTTCTTAAAGATCCACTTGCACCCGACCGTCTTACGACCTGGCACATTGTCAACCAAATTCCAAACTTGGTTGTCATACATGGACTGAATCTCGCTATCCATAGCCTCTTTCCATTTTGCAGACTTCGGGCCTGCCATGGCTTCCTTGTAGCTGTTAGGTTCATCCAAATTTATTAGTGTACTATCACTAATAAACGTATCACCTTCACTTCTTATATGAAAACCATATAACACAGGTGGAACACTAACTCTACTGGAACGTCTAAGAGGTAAGGACTCGTCAATTGGTTCAACCGGAGTTTCCTCCTCGGGTTGAGCGCTAGTATTAGAGGTTCCTTCATCGTTCGATTCTTGAAGCTCTTCAAGATCGATTTGCCTCCCACTGTCTCCTTGGCTTATAAGTTCTCGCTCTCGGAAAACCCCTCTCCTCGCAACGAAGACAACATTGTCACTCGGTCTGTAGAAGAGATATCCAAAGGAATTCTGTGGGTAGCCGATGAAAATACATCGCTCACTACGAGGTTTGAGCTTGTCGTGAGTCTCTCGTCTTACGAAAGCCTCGCAACCTTAAACCTTGATATGTGCTAATGAGGGAGCTTTCCCTGTCCACATCTCGTGAGGTGTTTTGGCAACCTTCTTCGTAGGGACTAAGTTAAGGATATGGGCGACAGTCTCTAAGGCATACCCCCAGAATGAGATAGGTAGCGAAGCATGACTTATCATGGAATGAAACATGTCTAGCAAGGTTCGATTACACCTCTCAGCCACACCATTCAACTTCGGTGTCCTGGGAGGTGTCAATTGCGAAACGATTCCGCATTCCTTGAGGTAGTCGTGGAATTCAAGACTTAGGTACTCTCCCCCTCGATCGGATCGAAGCATCTTGATTTTCCTGCCCAATTGATTCTCCACTTCTTGTTTGAACTCTTTGAACTTTTCAAAGGTTTCTGACTTATACCTGATTAAGTAGATATAGCCATATCTGCTATAATCATCGGTAAAAGTCATGTAGAAGCGGTTCGCATCCCTTGTGGTGGATCTAAAGGGCCCACATACATCTGTATGTATGAGATCCAATAAACCCTCACCCCTTTCACAAGAACCAGTGAAGGGTGATTTGGTCATCTTTCCAAGCAAACAAGACCCGCACACGTCATCGTCCCTAAGGTCGAATGAATCCAATACTCCATCCTTTTAGAGTTGGGCTATGCGCTTCTTGTTGACATGTCCAAGACGACAATGCCACAAGCATGCTTTATCCAAACTATTAGAAGAATCAATACACAACACATCATTTCCTAAATTATCTACAACCATCACATATTCATATATTCCATTACAAGGCAATGCTTCAAAATAGAAAACACCATTAAGATAATTATTAATAGAACCCTTTTCATAATCAAATGAATATCTAAATCCTTGTCTATACAAACCATGAAAATAAATGATGTTTCTTTCCATTTCTGGCGAATAGCAACAATTATACAAATCGAGTCCTAATCCATTACTAAGCACTAAAGAGTAAACTCCAATCTTGGTGACAGGAGACGATATTCTGTTTCCCATGATTAAGTTTATCTTCCCATGCTCCATATTCCTATTTCTTCTTAGACCCTGCAATTCAGAACAAATGTGAAAACCACATCCTGTATCAAGTACCCAAGAAATAGCATGTGATGAATCATTAGATTGAATAGTGTAAATACCTGCGTAGGATGGCTTGATCTTCCCATCCTTGATGTCTTGCAGATATTTCGGGCAACTTCGTTTCCAATTCCCTATTTCATGGCAGTGATGACATTCTGCATCCTTGGGGTTGGAGTTGGGTTTAGCAGGACCAGCCTTGGTTCCACTAGAAGAGGTGCCAACATGGGACTTTCCCTTATGGTGGCTCTTTGACGGAGCCTTCCTCTTCTTACCATTTCCTTGCCCAAGATCCAAAACAGGGGAAGCAGTAGGAGTAGGAGTTTGTGCAACGGACTTGTCCTTGAGGTTACTCTCGGCAGTCCTCAATAGACATTGAATCTTGCTCAACGTGACCTCCTATTTGTTCATGTGGTAGATCATGCGAAATTGGTTGAAGCAGGGTGGCAGTGAATGAAGGATGATGTCAATCGCCAGCTCTTCATCGAAGTTAACATTTAACTTCAGCATGCGGTCAGCATACCTTTGCATATTCTGCAGATGAGCAGTGACAAACTCTCCGTCTCTCATCTTGGTCGTGATCGTCGAAGTGATGATCTCGTACCTCTCCTGCCTTGAACTTTGGTGATACCTTTTAACCAAGACCTGATGCATTTTGTAGGGATAGAAGTCCTCGTAGCACTTTTGGAGTTCAGCAGTCATGGTCGCCAGCATGATGCAATGGACTTTCGTGGCATCACGCTCATGGGCCTCGAAGGCATCAATCTCCTCGGGAGTAGCAGTGTTCATATCCACCTCTTTAAGCTCTTTGTCGAGGAAATATTCCTTATCCTCGTAGCGGGTGCCCATCCTTATGTTACGGATCCAATCATTGAAATTGTATCCGTCAAAGATCACCCTCCCACACAAATTCATGAGTGAGAACGAGCATGAGGCGTTTGAGCCGGAGGCGTTGTTGTTCAAGTTCGACATTTGAAAAAGAAAAGAGACAAAGTTTGATTAGATAAGAATCCCCAATTAAACACCCAAATGAGAAATTAGGGCTAGGATCCAACAACATCATTTACAACTTAAAAGAGGGATGCCGTATTTTAAATTGCAAATAATTTGAAGGTAAGTGAATGACGATTCACTAATTTCCACCATGAAAAACAAAAGAGAATTAAGCTTTAAATGTATTGAAAACTCTTAGATCTTTTGAGATTCATTGAACTTTTCAATGGCATGTTTAAATCTCGATATTCCCCACAAGTTTGTGACTGGGATACCGAGGATCACAAACCGGGTGTGAATAACTATGAAAATGTACATAGTGCCCCCAATGTTACAGTCACCTAATTGACGTGCCGGTTAAGCACACACGCTCCATCGATCTATGACAAACATCGAGTCACCCTTTGCTACCTTTGCTTAGAGCCAATTAATGTGCCGGTTAACTACACACGCTCCACTAACGACTTAGCAAGGGTATAAAGTGTAATTTCATGGAATTGCATCAAATTCACTTTTGCCTAAAGTAACTAAGATTGGGAATTTTGTAAAAAACATTTAGTTACTTTATAAATTCATTATACTTTTAATGAGGAAAGGTTTGCTCTATCCTACCCGTTCGGCTAACGACCCTCTACCAATCAAGGAAGCGGTGGGTGAGAGTGGACACCCATTAAACGACCATTTTATAGGCTATAATCTTATACCCCCTTATAGATCGGCTTCGTGAATGAGGCCTACTAACGGTAAGACTAGCATTTAGGTTATACATATATAATAATTATTCTTATAATATTATAATAGTATAGGGTGAATTTTAAACTTGTAAAATTCTAGGGTTTGGAATTTAATAATTTCAAAAGTAAACTTTTAATTCAAAAAATAAATTCCAAAACTTGAGGGCAAGTTTTGAAACATTTCAAAACTAACTAGATCAAAATTCAAATAAATAATTAAACAATTAATTATGGTGATTATCTAATTTTGACCTAATCCAATTTTATGCAAGATAATGATAAAATAAATTCAAATAATTAACATTTATCATATAAGGAAATAATTATTCAATTAATTTGAAAATATCTTTTATTTTGGCAAGGATAATCATCCAATATTAATAAAATTCGTATTTTATCAGTTAAAAACGATTTGGTAATTATCCCACAGCAAAATAGGCATAAAATTCCGAAAATTCCTCTATCTGAAGGCCCGACTCGCCAAGTCCCCTTATGAACTCGTCGAGTTTATCCTACTTGTCGAGCCCACTTTGGGACTCGACGATTCTCTCAGTCAGGGGGCCAAAAAATTGATTTCCAAGCAAGAATGAAAACACAAAGCATCATATACAACAGAAGCTAATCAAGGCTCTGATACCACTGATGGGTTTTAGACAAAAGAACAATCCTATGTGCTCATACAAAAAACACTAAAGCTTGGATCTAGGGTGCTCTATTGTACATGCAATTCATCCAAGACTTGAAACCCTAATCTAGCATACATAGAAATCGAAATCTATAATGAAATAGTTTAGATGATACCTTTTCTGTGATTGCAAGAATCCTTTGTTCTTCAAGAAGCTTAGTGTCACAAGTTTAACACCTCTAATGGCTCACAAACACCACAAGCAAGATAATGATGTATAGGAGAGAGGACGAGAGGCAAAAGTCAGCTCCAAGCTTCCAAGGGATCAAGTGGCCGATTTTGCTAGCCCTAGGGGTCCTTATATACTTGAGCTTCTAGGGTTTCAATCAAAACCCTAATTGGATGACTTAGGCCCTAAGTAACTTGAGAACCTTCTGGAATGAGGCCTCCTTGGACGAAATTAAGATGGAATTCTCCTTAATTTCGTCCATGCCCTAATCCATAAGGATTCTCAGCCCAATATCAACTATCACACAATTGACAGTTCTAGTCCCCTTTAATTAATTAATGTCTTTTAGCCACATAATTAATTCTTTATTAATTTTTGTCTAATATTAATTAAACTATATGATTTCTCTTTTAATATATTATTCATATAATATATTAATAAACCATAATAACCTCTCTTTCTCCATAAATCAACCTATCAAGTTGCTTTGGTGAAGGCAACCCAAAAGGACCATGCACAACCGGGTCAAGTACAACAAAATATAGTTACAGGTTTAGACACTAATCCAACACATTTACTATTGGGATACGGATTTGTTTACTCCTCTTGACTTCCCTGTCTAGGATTTCTACGGGTTCTTCCACAAAGTTGAGGCTCTCGTTTATCTCGATTTCATCGAGTGGGATAACAAGAGTCTCGTCGGATAAGCACTTTTGCTTGTTAGAGACGTGGAAGGTAGGGTGTATGTTACTGAGTTCTTGAGGTAGTTTGAGTTTGTAAGCTACTGGACCGATTCTAGCAAGAATCTCGAATGGTCCAATGTACCTTGGATTTAATTTTCCATGCTTTCCGAAGCGTATCATGGCCTTCCAAGGTGAGACCTTCAACATGACACGGTCACCAACCTGGAATTCCAAGGGTTTTCTCCTTTTGTCAGCGTAGCTTTTCTGTCTGTCTCTGGAAGCTTTAAGTCGCTCTCGGATTTGTACTATCTTCTTCGTAGTTTCTCAGATGATTTCCGGACCAGTGAGAGTGTTGTCTCGAACTTGACCTCTAGCTAGTTGCGTGTCACCCACGTCAGCCCAACACAGAGGTGATCTGCACTTGCGACCATAGAGGGCTTCGAATGGAGCAACTTTAATGCTAGTAAGGTAACTGTTATTGTACGAAAACTCGACTAGTGGCAAATGGGTATCCCATGCTTTACCAAAGTCGATCATACATGCTCTCAGCATGTCTTCTAATGTTTGAATCGTTCTCTCACATTGTCCGTCAGTTTGAGGATGGTAGGCTGTACTCATGTCCAACCTAGTTCGTAGAGATTTCTATAGTGACTGCCAGAAACGAGAGGTGAATCTACTATCTCGGTTAGAGATAATAGATATTGGTACACCGTGCAGTCTAACTATCTCTTTAATGTATATTCTAGTTAGCTTCTCCATCTTGTCTGTCTACTTTATTGGCAAGAAGTGGGTGGATTTGGTTAATCTGTCGACGATTACCCAAATAGTATCATGACCACCCGTTGTCTTGGGTAACTTAGTTATGGAATCCATTCGGGGATTTCCGACAGTTGTAGTAGACCCGAAGGCTTTTGGTACTCTACCTTGACTTTGGCGCAAGTAAGGCACTTGCCCACATAGGTAGCAATCTCAGCCTTCATGTTAGGCCACCAATAATGTTTCTTAAGGTCCAAATACATCTTATCTGAACCCGGGTGAATGGAGTATCATGTCTTATGCGCTTTATTCATGACAATCTCTCTGTAACCACCAAACTTTGGTGTCCAGATCCGGTTCATGAGACATCAGGCTCCATTACTTTTTATTTCTAGGTTCTTGTCCATTCCTCTTAAAGATTCACTTGCCACATTTTCGGGTTTCAAGGCCTTAAGTTGAGCCTCTTTGATCTGTATGGACAGGTGTGAATGGATTGTCATGGTCAACTACTTTCCTCGACGGCCCGAGTATTCTTTTCTGCTGAGGGCATCAGCTACTACATTGGCTTTACCAGGATGATAACGAATTTCGCATTCGTAATCGTTTAGTAGCTCCACCCATCGTCATTGTCTCATGTTCAGCTCTTTCTAATTGAAAATATGCTGAAGACTTTTATGGTTCGTGAATATTGTGCATTTCGTGCCATAGAGGTAATGCCTTCATATCTTCAGAGCAAATACGACTACTCCTAGTTCAAGATCGTGTGTTGTATAGTTAACCTCTTGTGTCTTAAGCTGTCTCGAGGCATAGGATATTACCTTTCCTCGCTGCATAAGAACACAGCCTAGCCCTTGGTTAGACGCATCACAGTATACTACGAAGTCTTCTGCCCCTTCTAGAAGAGACAAGATAAGTGCACTGCACAGGGCTCTCTTCAGTGTTTGGAACGTTGTTTCTTGTTTCTCTCCCCAGCTAAAAGTTACACCCTTTTTGTGTCAGGGTGGTAAGTGGTTTAGCAACTCGGGAGAAATTCTGAATGAATCTGCGATAATAGCTAGCAAGACCTAAGAATTGGCGGATTTCTGTAGGTATTTTGGGTGCTGACCAGTTCTCGATTGCTTTAACTTTGGAAGGGTCCACGTGTATTCCTTCTGTACTAACCACGTGACCTAGGAAGTCTACCCTTCTAATCCAAAATTCGCACTTTGAGAACTTCGCAAATAACTTTTATGTTCTCAGTGTTTCTAAGACTTGTCGGAGGTGTTGGATATGCTCCTCTTTGCTTCTGGAGTTGATAAGGATATCTTCGATGAAGACTATCACGAATTTGTCTAGATACGGACGACACACTCTGTTCATCAAGTCCATGAACACAGCAGGTGCATTCGTCAATCCGCAAGGCATCACTACAAACTCGTAATGACCATAACGAGTTCTGAAAGTTGTTTTGGGAACATCCTCTTCCAGAATTTGTAATTGGTGATACCCAGATCTTAAGTCTATCTTTGAAAAGAAACTGGCACCTTGTAGTTGATCGAAAAGATCGTCAATGCGAGGTAGAGGGTATCGGTTCTTTATGGTTAGTTTATTTATCTCGCGGTAGTCTATGCACATGCGGAAAGATCCGTCCTTCTTCTTCACAAACAATACCGGTGCTCCCCATGGTGAGAAGTTTGGTCTAATAAAACCTTTGCTAAGAAGTTCGTTTAGTTGGCTGGATAGTTCCTGCATTTCTGATGGTGCAAGACGATAAAGGGATTTCGCTACAGGGGGTAGCTCCCGGGATTAAGTCAATTCTGAATTCGACTTGTCGTTCGGGTGGTACTCTCTGAAGATCGTCGTGGAATATGTCGGGGAAGTTACAAACTTCAGGGATGCTCTCGAAGTCTTTTACTTCTTGTTTCTTGTCTACCACATGAGCTAGAAAAGCACAGTACTCCTTGCGAATATACTTTTGTGCCTTGATACAGGAAATGATCTGCAGGTTTGTACTGGGTTTGTCGCCGTAAATGATAAGGGTTTCGTTACTTGGAAGATTAAGGCGAATGGCTTTCTCGTAACATAGGATGTCGGCATGATTCGGACTTAACCAATCCATCCCAATAATGACGTCGGAACTTTTTATGGAGACAGGAATAAGGTCGATTGGGAAGGAAAAGTCATATAGAGTAAGGGTACATCTTATGTATATATTATTAGTGTATTCGGTTTTCCCGTTGGACATTTCTACAGTGAAGGTATCTTTTAGTGGTTGGGAAATTTGTTTAAGTAGGTGTTCAAATTTATGGCTCACGAAGCTTTTCTCAGCACCACTATCAAATAGAATGCATGCATAAGTATTGTTGAGAAAAAACGTACCCGTGACCACCGTAGGGTCTGCCACGGCTTCTTCGTGACCAATAGCTAGTATTCTACCTAATCCACCGGTAATTCTTGCCTTTGGACAATCCCTTTTGTAATGTCAAGTTTCACCGCATCCATAACATGCCTGACCTACTCCAGCGCCAGGTACTTGAGTGATCGGTTGTGGTGGTGACCTACGGAATCGGTCAGTGTGCCCTTTACTGTTTGTTGAGCATCAACGCTACCGGTTGATCTAAAACCAATTGGTGTTAGAAAGGGTGCAACCTTACCCATATAGCATATTCAGCCCTCCAGGACCAGGCATTCTATTGCGGCACTCCAGGCCATCGTGCGAGGACTTGGTCGATGCCATTTCTGACCCCCAATAATCCCCCCTCAGAAATTGCTCCCTGAGAGAATAGAACCCTCGCCACTGGCTCTGATACCACTTGTTGAGCATCAGCGCTACCGGTTGATCTAAAACCAATTGGTGTTAGAAAGGGCGCAACCTTACCCATATAGCGCATTCAGCCCTCCAGGACCAGGCATTCTATTGCGGCACTCCAGGCCATCGTGCGAGGACTTGGTCGATGCCATTTATGACCCCCAACACTGTTGCAGTTCCCACACTGCATCTCACGACAATTTCCATTGTGATGAAAATTACACTTGTTGCACTTCGGTAAATTGCCAGCATACAGCTTTGCTGGTGCAGGGATAGCAGGAACAGCAGGTGGAGTGGTAGCTGCATGAACTGCCACTATCTGTTGCTTCTTTGAGGGCTCTTGAGAAGATTAGCCCTTTCTTTTGTTCCAATGCTTTTTCTTCTTGTTGTTGTTGTTGTTATTATTGTTGTTGTTGTTGTTGTTGTTGTTGTTGTTGTTGTTGTTGTTGTTTGTTTTGGGTTGTTCTGGGGCAACAGTCATGAAGCCTTGACGAGCTCCATGATTTATGAGTGACCGTGCCAGTCGTTTGGCACTATCAAATGTAACAGGCTTGGAAGCTAACACACTTCCTTGAATCTGGGGTGATAGTCCCCAGATATACCTTTCTATCTTCTTGCTCTCCAGAGCAACCATTCAAGGACATAGGATCGCCAGATTGCTGAACCTATTGGTATATGTTGTTATGTCTGTACCCTTCATGGTAAGACCCAAAAGCTTTTGTACATCACCCCTCGGGCAGTACTCTTACATAATCATTTCCTTCAGATTCTCCCAACTCACTGAGTTAGCCACTGTAAGAGTTAGTGACTTAACATGGCCGTTCCACCATGTTAGAGCTCAGTCAGAAAAAGTACAGGCAGCAAATTTTACTTTGCTTCCCTCAAGGCACGAGTAGATCTCAAAGACAGCTTCAGTTTTCTCTATCCATTGGCTTAGATCCACGACTCCCCCAGTCCCATTAAAGGTTCTAGGTTTTCCATTTATGAAGTCCTTATAAGAACACTCCCGTGGGTGTCCATGACTTTCACCATGATTAGAGGGATGCGCACCACTCCCTGATCCACTTGCACCAGTGGTATTTATGTGTGACATAGCAGCTGCCACAGCTGCAGTGACCGCTGCCTGAAACATAGCAGTGTCAAATTGAGGAGGTGGTGGCGGAGGTGGTGTTGGAGCTGCATTAACATTGATACGCCTTGGGTTTCTCCTTGGAGGCATCTTTTACTTTATGAATTAAAAGATGAAAGATGGTAAGATATCAAGAGTGAATATTAATTTGATATCTCTGAACTAATAAATACTAGTTCAACATGAATCCTATAAGGAAATTGGTAATAGAAGTCTACTACAAGTAACAACTTGTAAAAAGGATAAGATGAATTTGAATAGTTATTTTTCGAAAGAGAAGAAATGCATGTCGATTTTCAGTTGTATATTAAATACATAGAGTTCGAAAAACTTGACCTTAGAGTAGGTCTACAATATACCAAAATACTGGGAAAAACATCGACATCATACTGACCTACCGAAAATGAAATTTTCGCGGTGGAACTGCAAAACATGAAAAATAATGCTAAAGCATATCCGCAGACTTAAACTATAACCAAAAGAGTGAGTAGAGTAAGATCTTCTTGCGAGGAGTGGTGTTCTACTTCTTACTAGATTCAGCCCTGAATTTGGCCAACTGACGTTCTGTTTCAAACATACGCCTTTCTAGTGTTGCTTGTCGTTCTCGAAGTTCTCTAACTTCGGCTTGGGATGCAGCCAGTTCCATTTGCAGGAAATTAGTACGATTCCTTGTTGCTTCATGGTTGTCTTCTAGGTTACGAATGCGAACTGTGTTAACTCCAGTAGCAGCATCAACCTGCATGACTCTGTCGATTGCAGCTCTTCCTTGTTCATCGTTATGCAAAACACGACGAACTAACATGGGGAGGGCTCTATCTTGTGAGCCTCCTGCGTCAAGATTGTAGAATCTTCGGTCCCCATGGTAAGGATGGTCCTGACACTGCTCATCACTCCACCTATCCAAGTTCACTGCCCACAAAGGCGTCGGGCCATGGAAATGCTGTCGAGGATTGGGATTCTGTGCAACTTGAGGTGGGTTATAGGCTTCTGATTTTGAATCAACATCTTCTGGAAAATATTTTTCGAAGTCCTCTTCTATGGGAACTATTGGATCATCTTCTAGTTCTGCGTCGAGCCATCCTCCATTCACTTGATTGGGAAAGTACGGGTCTCCAGGTAGATGGAATCCAACCATTTTTATGTATGCGAGAATAGGGATATAAGAGATATTTAATAAATTTAATAAAAGCAATTAAACAATTTAAAGTTTCTATAAGAGGAACTTACTGTTAACAGTTAATGTATTATGTATGGTATGCCTCCTACTGGGCCCTTCTATAACAACATAGTGTATACTAATTATATATAACTCGGGTCAAATAGTCGTTCGAATAAATGATCCTACTCTATATCCACATCCAAATAAGGAAAAGGAAGTAAAGTTAGACCACCCATTCTAAGTCTATAAAACCTTAAACATATATAACTGTTATGTATGCACTTAGTACTTATAGACCTACCAACAAGGGTCCTTTTCTTCATATAGTTTTTTCTTAGTATATAGTGCCTAAAATACTCGTATAGTATTTTAACTTTATGTTCTGTTGTAGAGTTCTTCTGTATATGTAGAATTGGTAAGTTTTAGATTTGTCGCAACACTACCATCACTCCCAAACACATGTTGGTCATATCTCAAATAAATATAGTTGATCAGGCAATATTGATCCCATATATGATTACATAACTACCCAGGTTTGACTGCAGTGTCCAATATCCAAATACTTTTATGTTGTTACGACTGTGATACTGTTCTTGTATGTATGAGTGTTAGTATACCTCTTTTAGAATACTTAAATTTTAAAAGTATACTTGTAGTCAGAGCTCTTTAACCCCAATGTATTTATAGTTGTATATCATTTGTGATATGATATACTCAGTTCACTATAAACAATGCTCTGATACCAATCTGTCACACCCCCAAACCGGAGCGGCGGAAACGTCCGGGGGTGGATGACTTCATGTTTAAGTATCAAAACACATGCATCATGGTAATCAAAGTACAACAACCATTGCATTAAAGTAATTAAAAGTTTTATATGTGTTCAATCATTGAATATTGACACTAAAATAGTTATAGCAAAAGATAGAAGACATGACTCTATACAGCTCCGTCCTCTCAATATCCCGGGGATGTACCTGTCTACTGGTTCCCTGAGAATACAAGTATTTTGAAAAAGAGAGTATCAACATTTAAGTTGAGTGTGTGCATAAATAATTATGTTTAAAAGCTTGTTTTCTGTTCCTCGAAATTCAAGAGTATGTTTGTTGTCCCAGAAAAACCAATATTTTCCGATGTAACTGAGTAGTAGTTTTAATCTCATAAAACCATTCTATGTAAGTATTGTTGTACTATAAAAATAGTGTAACGTAGTTTTAATTCACAATAAAACTATAAAAAAATGTATTCTGTATTGAATGCTTCTCTGTTTTGTAAACGAGTGTTCTGTATTTGTATTCCTTTGTAAAGTCTGTAAATGTGAGTGTGCCTGGCTCCACCAGCTGAATTGTAAGTTGTAATGTAAAACTGTAAATTGTATTATTGTAAAACCAGTACTTTGAAATTGTACTCTTGTTTAGTTAATTATACACTAATTGTATTTGTTCATATCTTATTGTGAGTTTATTATAACCATACTAAGACCGAGTAAGCCTGATACGACGCTTTGTAGGCGCCGGAACTATAACGACAACTGTCACTCATATGGCATTGTTGCCTAACTGTAGCTAAAAGTTTGAGTGCGGGATTGTCAATCCTGTATAGATCTATATACATTTGTCTCGCTCTCTGTTAGGAGATTCTCGTTATAATCATCAGGACTTTGCTTAACTAACTGAATAAATAAGCGAGTATATCTAGAATCACAAAAACCATATTTACGCTTAAGTGTATAATAATGAATCACAGTCATTCTGAAATAATTGACTAATAGTATGTTTCTTGTTTTCGGTTCCTGCGAAGCTTCTCGGATTTTGGATGTTTTCGCTTCTTTATTTTTACAACACTTTTACCAATGTTTAAATATATCAAATAGATTAATTTAACTTTATTAAATTAACAAATTACTAAGTTTGACATTTATTTGATGGGTTTGACTTGAGTTGACTTTTACAAGGTAGAAAATAACGGGTTGTCACACATATGATAATTCTAGTTGTTGGAAATTGATCTAAATGAATTTAATGACCTCCATAACTTGTCCTTAAGTTATGGAAAATGAAAAGTCTTTTCTTAAAATGTTTTAATGAACTCTGTAACTTGTCCTCAAGTTATGGAAAATCAAGAGTCTTTTCTTAAAACACACATTAAACTTATAAGTTTTGAATATAAAGAGTTTTGACAAGTTTCAAAACTTGCCCTCAAGTTTTGGAATTTGTAAAGTCTCTCTAATGAAACTTTAATTCCAAACCCTAGAGTTTTAAAAAAGTTAAAATTCTACCCTTACACTTTATAATATTATAAGTTTAATAATATATATGTATAAGAATAAGTCGGTCTTACCGTTAGTAGGCCTCATTCACGAAGCCGGTCTATAAGGGGGGTATAATGTTATTGCCTATAAAATGGTGGTTTAATGGGTGTCCACTCTCACCCACCGCTTCCTTGACTGGTGGAGGGTCGTTAGCCGAACGGGTAGGATAGGACATTAATTCAAATTAAAAGTAGAGTGATAATTATAAAGTAACTAAACTTTTATTAAAATCCCAATCTTAGTTACTTTAGGAAAAATGTGAAAAATGGTGCTAATCCATGAAATTACACTTTGCACCCTGTTAAGTCGTTAGTGGAGCGTGTGTGGTTAACCGGCACACTAATTTGGGACTGACAGTGCGTGACAAAGGGTAGCTTGATGTTAATCATAGATCAATGGAGCGTGTGTGGTTAACCGGCACATTGATTAGGTGATTTGTAACATTGGGTGTACGAAGCTAATTTACATGGTTATTCACACCTTGTTTGTGATCCTCATCATCCCAGTCACAAATTTGAAGGGCACAATCGAGATTTAAACATGCCATTGAAAAGTTCAATAAATCTCAAAGGATCTAGGAATTTCAATCCAGTTAAAACTTAATAATCTATTTTGTTTTTCATGGTGGAAATTGGTAAATCGTCATTTACCTACCTTCAAATATTTTACAATTGGATTACGGCATCCCTCTTCACAGTTGTAGAATATTGTGTTGGGTCCTAGCCTTAATATTTCGTTTTGGGTGTTATATTAAGGACTTAAATCAACTAAACTTGAATTTCTCCCTTATAGATGTCTAGTTCAGACAACTATGGTCTTCCCGAATCCTATGGAAAAAGCTTTCCTTATAAAGATGATATTCCACAAGACGATCGAGGTGAAAGATTAATCCCTTCTTCGAGCTGTAGTGGAACTTCACTTCCTCCACCTCCTCCAATAATTCTCCCTAACCCACAAGTTCAAAGACTTGAAAAGTTCAAGGTCACTTAAGCCCTACTTGCAATGAAACATCAAGACAGAAGGTATGTGTGTACTCACGTCTTGGAGATGAAATCACATATTGACAGACTGAGAGTATTGGGTGTCGTTGTCTTGAGGAAGTTGGCTGTTGACTGGGTTATTCAATCACTTCCTGAGTCATATAGTGAGTTCATTAAATATTACTATATGACAGATCACAACATGACCCTTATCGATCTTGCCTATTTGATGATTGTTGCTGAATCAGAAATGATTTGGCGCACTGGAAAAGCAAATTTGATTGGAAGATCTATTTCCTAAAATTCCATGGACATTGACAATGGAAACATTGGAAGTCCAGAAAAGTCTTCTCTTCCCAATGGAAAGGGATCGACCATAGTCAACCCGGTTGACCAAATGGTAAAGAAAACGGCTAAGTCTGAGATTGTCATGTGTACCATTCCAAAAGAATCTATTTGCTTCTATTGCCAAGAGAAGGAACATTCATTGCGAAGCTTCCATATCTACTTGAAGGACCATAAGGATGGTAAAGTCAAAAGTTTAACTCTACTTCAGTAAGTCCACTATTTAACTCTATTAAGTTTATATTCCGAGATTCTTAATACATGATGTGACAAGTTCACATTTTGATGTTTTGTAGGATCAAAGAAAAGAAAGGAAGCTTAAAAGAAGAGTGAGCTGAATCTGATCGTGAAAAGATGGATTTTGATCGCCTGATTCGATGATTGGATTTTTGAGTTGCTGCTTAGGAGTTATGATAAACTGCTTAGAAATATGTAGTAACATAGTTTTCATTTGTAATTGCATTGTAAGGAAAAAAAATTTCCGCATTTTATAAATAAATAAAAATTTGATTTTTATCTTATTTTATATCTCCTTGCAATGACATTTGTGAAAATTGATGTTTATGTATATTCTAGCAATATTTGAAAATGGATTTGATTCTTTCGTTTGTGGTAATGTCAAAATTTACCAAATAAAGAAAGATTCTCATCACCAAGTTTCAAAATAGACAGAAAGTTGGAATCATGCAACTTGTATTGTATGATGAATGAGAGTTTTCGTCTTTGGGAAATTAAGACTAATTCCTTGTTCACATGTATATGTGACTCAAGTGAAGGACAAGGGAATCAGGTACACTTGGTTGTGCACTGGTCAGGTCCACCAAAAAGAACAATAAGACTATTCGTCATGATTTACTAAAGTTTAGTAAATATGGTTATGCTTACAAGTTTAAGTATAATTCTGAATCATTAAAAAGTTTCAATGAAACGCAGGACGAATAAGAAGAATCAAATTAGGCAGAAAGATAAAAGTTTCTCCAATTTAAAAGGATGGGAGAGTACTTGAGTATCGTGTTTTATGATCATCTTAATGATTATGAAAACTATATCACAATTAATCCTCTAAGGACACCTTAGTACACTTGTATGGCTAAGAAGAGTAATTAGGAAATTGTTGAAATGGTAAAATCAAAAGGTGAATCATACTTCGTTCAAAAATCGAGTCTTAGAGTAACACTCCAAGACCGAGCCTTGAGTGACATAATTTTAAAAAAAGGTTTATAACACTTGTCAAATGAAGAGTAAAATGTTTTCTACTCTTGTACATTTGAAATTGGTAGGCTGTGATGTCTTGGTAAGGACAATGACCTACTGAGACCAATTGTGTGAAGTGTTATTCTTGATGAGAATCCACACTAACTCTTGAATATTTGTTTGTCAAGAATGTATCTTGACAAGAGAATCTAATATGTCAAGAGGTCAGTGGGAGTCTTAAAGATCTTGACAAGTTTCAAGAACTAATCAAGAACAAACCTATTATTAATCATTAGCACACGACTTGAGGTTTGTAACCTGTCGTGGTGACATATTCCTGTTTCTGTGCCCATTCCAGTTAAAGTTGACTATGCATGTGAGTTCTATGAGTTCTCAGTTGTTTGCATAAGGCATAGCACCTTGATCATTGAAAGCTCATTTGATCAGTAAGGGTGATCTGCTCAACAACTTGGAAGACATGGTAGGCCCTTGTGCTGCCAAGTGGCAAGAAATTAAGATTAAAGAAGTTCAGTCCATATGTGTTTGGATTTGTCACTAACCTTGTCTTTTGATTATGGTTATGACAAGTTCACATGGATAGGAACATATACACCATAAAATCTAAGTGTCAGAGGTTTTTCTCCAATTCATGAAAATGATTGTGAGGAAACGCTTTCACTAAGTAGATTTTAAGGAGATAGCAGTTGTGATATTTGCATTCTCAAATTCGATTATGATTATGGCAACCCTCTTCATAGTTCAAATTGTGAGAAATTGCAAAAGGTGTAAACATTTTAGACTTATTGGTGTAAGTTCTAAAATTGTTAAGAAACACATGTGAGCTATCTAAAGAAAGGTGTATGATTTTGAGAAGCTTAGATAAATGCTTATCGAAGCATCTTGTATCAGAAATCTGAACTTTGGTAAGAAAGCTAATAAAGTATTGATTTCTAGAAGTCCAGATGATTTATGGGTACATGTCAAAGCTAGTGGGAGCATAAGTGTTATGCTAGTAAAGTAATAAGTATTATGCAAGTGGGAGCATAATAATTATGGTAAGTGTTGCGAGTTAGCAATGTTAATTATAGAAAAACAAAGGTTTCAATTCGTAAATTTGCAGGGTTTGAAAATTTGTTTTGCTATAATTACGGGAGAGGAATTCATACTTCATTTCAAATCTAAAAGCTTAGGTTAAGTTTTAATCAAATTTAGTCAAGTACATATATGAATGTTATGTTGAAAAAGGTTCGACATAAGGAAATTCTCTATACATATGGAAATGTTAATTGCGTTCTCAAATTTGATTATGATTACAGCATCCCTCTTCATAGCTCGAATTGTGAGAACATGGCAAAAGACTGATCAAGTATTATGTCTTCATGTTAGACATTATGAATCGTATCCCATATGCTTCGGGTATAGGATCGATTGCATATGTTATAATATTCTCGTGTTCTAATTTTCCAAATGCCTAGGGCTTTAAAAGGGAAAATGAATAGAACCGGATATGACTAAAGTGGTTAAAAAACTGTCAAGGTTCGCCAAGGATTGGTTGCTTAAGAACAGTTGGAAGTATAGTAACGGATGGACCACATTGGCATTATTATGATTAGACAGGATTCTATTAATAATGAGTTGTAATATGGTAAATATGGAAGTGTTTTCCATAATGGGAATTGGAGATTAAGAATATATGAGAAAGTTAGAAACTTTTATGCAAGAAGGATGTTCAAAGGAATGTACTTTGAATTTGAGACTTCGCTTACTTGGAATTGTCTTGTAACAATCTCCAATGGAAATTTTGTAATTGACAAAGTCTTTGTGACTTGTGTACATATCCATTACAAAAGGATCACTGCATATAAGCTTAGAATCTAACAGATTACAGTAAGTGGCAAGAACTTGGTATTCTTACACTTGCGATAAGGATTTGGAATTGTGAAATGAGTGTCATTGGAAATGTTTACAATTGATCTATTTCAGAAATTAAGTACCATAGATAAACATAGTGTGCATGCTTGGAGCATGGGATAACTATTGTTTTAATTCAAAGTATTAAGTTGATTATTCGAAACATTATACAATAAATAATGAGTAATCAATATGGTGATCAAATAAAAGGTGTTTTATTTACACTCAAAAGTTTTGGGGTCATATAGGATTAGTATTATTCTTGTGTTTCACTTTGCATGTTTTGACTTCTAGAATAATAAGATTATTCAAACTATCCATAGCCGATCGTACGTTGGAAGTAAGTATGAAAGAATACTGTCATGAAGTAGCTTGTAGATTGTCTAAGGTGTTAACCCGCGACAATAAGATTCATGTATTCGATTTAACCCGCGCTCACCTGAATCACTTCATGGAATTTATCACAAGTGATTGTGAGACGGTAATGACATATAGTCTTCAAACCAAGATATATGAGTTGTTGACTATGAGTTGGTTGTACATTGATAGTGCGAAAACACATCAGTAACTTGATGTTATAAAACGTACTGTTGTGTATAATTTAACAAGTAGTTAGTACAAGCATATAATTTCAAAGTTTATCTGTTCCTTTTAGTCCTTGGAGGATTAAAAGCGATATCTTGGGCCCCTCGATGATTTTGTTTCGACTTATGTGTTGGGCACCGTCAGAACTAAAATGATGAGTTCAGTTATGTTCTATGTCAGACGAATCGGAAATCTAGAAACAAAATTGCAGGACAATGAGTATAACTATGTTCCATGTATTTATCCGCATAGATATCTTGAGGTGTCTAAGCCCATAACTATAAGGATGTACTTGACCCGATTGAAGCATGGTTCCTTTTGGGTTGCCTTCATCAGTGCAATTTGATAGGATGGACTTTTGAGAATAAGGTTATTTATGATTTATTAATCTATTATAAGTATAATATATTAATTGAGAAATCATATTATTTAATTAGTATTGATCAAGAATTAATTTGGAATTAATTTTGTGGTCAAAAGAGACTAATTAAATATATGGGGATTGATTATGTAAATCAATGATTCTTATAGTGTAGGCCAATGATCCATGGTTGTTTAGATTGGGCTAAACCAATGTGGTAGTCCATGGAGGTTTAACCCATGGAGCCTAAGTAATATGATAGGTCATTAGGGTTTTCAAGGTGTAACCCTAGTATTTGCTACACTATAAATAGAGTCCCCTAGAGCCAAAATCGGCTACCCCATCATTCTAAGAGTTTGATATTGATTTTGTGCTAAGTAACTTATTCTCTTAAGCCTCCTATTGCATATGGTGTTTGTGAACCATTAGATGCATCACACTTGAGGTGCTCAAGCTTTTGATGGTCAAGAACTCTACCTACTCAAGAGGTAAGCATCTAAACTAAGTTTTATATTGCATAGCTTCAATTGTATGCTAGCTAGGGAGAATGATTTGGAAAAAGAAAATGCATGTATAATTAGAGAAAACATAGATCCAAAGCATTTAGGGTTGCATGTGCACCATAGAAGTGTTATAGTGCTCAAACCCTAACACTTACGACCTTCGGGAATTCTTGCTTTCTTCTTAAAGCCAAAACCCACAAATCTTGTCTTGTCCTAAAAACAAAACACAATGACGGAGCGTGGAAAGCAAAATACCTTTTTGTAAGGCGTGACTTTGTTCGTGGTGGGGATCTCTTGTCGGACGCTTGGGTTAAGAAGGGTAGGATCCTTTTATACTAATATAAGGATCCTGTAATTCACTTCTTCTTGTTTTGTTTGCTTTTTTGCAGCTTTCAAGATTAATGAGCTCGTACCTTGTAACACCCGGTTCCTGGTACGTATTTAAATTCAAGTAATTTGCATTTTACTCTGGGACTCGGCGAGTTGGAGGCCCAACTCGTCGAGAAGACTCGACATTACGCGGGAGCTTTACTGATCTAGTCGACGAGTCGGGGGACCGACTCGACGAGTAGAAGCTGTCTGGATGAAACCCTAATATTTAGGGCTTGCACCCTATTTAAACGACTCAGCTCGTCCCAAACCAGCCTCCATCGTCCCGCCCAACTCTGATAAACCCTAAATTGAAACCCTAACCTTGTTTGAGTGATCTTGAGCCATTTTTATGTGTTTTGTGGTGGTTTGAAGCTCGAAGAGGAAGTAAAAGCTTGGGGATCCAAGAAGAAGCAAGAAGGTCCAGAGGTTTTGCTTCATTCTTAGTTCATTCAAGGTAAAAAGCTTCAACCTTGATCATCCAACTCATATATCTCTAGTTAGGGATCATTTCTACTCTTTTCTAAGCTTTGTAAGGCCATATTCGGGATTGGGTGTGTATCATGGAGTTACACTTCGGATCTGGAACCATTGAGGGTTCCCATTGCATAAAGGTGCCAACTTTATGTCCATGGGAAGCCCATGCATCTTATAAACCTCTTTTCATGGCTTTTTTAGCCAAATACCCCATGCATGGACACCAAGTTTGCGACTTTACGTACAATATGGACCCTAGGAGGTCATATATATAGTTTGGATGCTTTGAAACCCACTGAAATCAACTGTATAGTTTTGGACAAAGAGGGACTCGGCGAGTAGTTCATGGGACTCGGCGAGTCGGGTCGTATTTTGCCATCAAATCCTTCTGTTGATGGACTAGATGCTAAGATAGAAGAACACTCAGTTTTCTAGGCTCATTAGGGACCTAGAAATCATGGAACTCGGCGAGTTTATGAACAAACTCGACGAGTTCAAGGAAATGTCCCAACCACATGAAGACGGACTCGACGAGTTCAAGGAGAACTCGGTGAGTCATAGACTAAACACCTTCATACGGATGAAGATGAACTTGATGAGTTCAAGGATGAACTCTGCGAGTCAGTTGAAGAAGGTCCCGATGTGTATTGAAGGCGAACTCGTCGAGCTCTTGCTAGAATCGACGCGTAGGGACCTGGGGACTCGACGAGTTGGTGAACCAACTCGGCGAGTCTAGTCAACCAGATGTTGACTTTGACCAAAAGTTGACTTTAACTAGGGTTTTGACTTTGACTTTGGCTTGGATCTGAGTGACCCTTGTAAGGGTTATGAGTATGAAATAGTAATGTAGAGAGGATGTTGTGTACGGATTGAGGAGTCAAGAAGAGTTGATTTCCATACCGAGGACAGTGCAGACACTACACGACATCGAGGTGAGTTACCTTCCAGTAGAAGTGAGTCTAAGGCACCGAGGCCGACCCACTAGTAGTTGATTGTAGTTGAGATGATCATCTTTGTGATAATTTTCTAGTTTGCTACTACCTGGTGTGTTCCATGTGCCAGTATGATATGTTATATGTGATAGTGGTAGTAGGAGGGGAATAGTCCCCCGATTCGGTCGTCAGGACTGAAGGGTAGGTCGGACCCCCAAAAATATCTGACAGCATGATTATGATATGTTATTATGTGATAGTGGTAGGGGGTCAAATAGTCCTCGTGGCCGGGTGAGATAGACTAGAGGGTAGGCAGGCACCCCATAATGGCCTGACACGGGTAGGTCAGCACCCCAGAATGGCTTGACATGGTTAGGTCAGCACCCCAGAATGGCTTGACATGGGTAGGTCAGGCACCCCAGAATTGCCCGGCAGTATGTATGATTATATGGTATGTGGTATGATGGGGGAACTCACTAAGATTTGTGCTTATGGTTTTCAGTTTTGGTTTCAGGTACCTCTTCATCTAAGGGGAAGGAGTCGGCAAGGTAGCAGCACATCGCACACACACACGATTCCGCATTTGAGAACTCTGGGATTGTACTCTGACATTATACTATTTGACATTATGGTTTTTGAGACATGTAACTATGGTTTTGTGGTTTGATGTGATATCAGTAATGTTTTTCCTCAAACAATTTTACAAGTAATATAATTAAAAACAAATATTTTTGGTCTCAGTTTTTGGTATGTTACATCCCTGCTGCTGAGGACTCTAAAGAGATGATTGAGGAGTTTTTGGCCCTGCCTAAAGACGAGAGATCCTTTCGATTCGAACATGTCACTTTGCAAGAAAGCTCTTCCGCCACCGCCCCCATGTCGACATGTAAGGATCCCTGATTGTTTTTGTTTATAATGAAGGATCTAACATTTTTCTGTTATATGCAGGATCCAAGATCACCCACTCTAGTGATCATTTCACACTTGCTGATCTTGACACAATCATGTCTAAGGATCAGCTGACGGTGAAAAAGGAGATGACATCGTCTTCTCTTCCTCCCAAAAGATCGGCCATTGAATTGACAGCGAAGACTTCGGGATCCCGGAAAAGGAAAACTGTTGAGTCTGTAGGTCTATCCTTGGAGAACCTAGGAGTTGAGGATGCGCTCCAGTAGTTGTTCTCTTTGTCCTAAGATGTAAGTGTCGGTTTTATTCTCATTTTATATTTTCTTTTACTTTTTGCTGACCCACTTTGTCTTTGTTTCAGGTTTCTAATCATGTTTCCGTTGATCTAAGGATCCGGTCGGAGATGGATGAACAAGCCCTTCAGGGGTAGGAAAGGATATAGAAAGAGACGAACGACGATCTGTTGAGGAGAGTAGAGTTGCTCAGTAAGGAGAAGGACGAAAAGGAGGAGGAGCATGTGCTTGACATGGAGGAGGTGATTGTTGATGTGAAGGCAAGTGTTGTGGTGGCTGTTTGGGAAGCGAAGATCCGCCTTGCAGAGGATCTAGAGAATCCAAGTTCCTGGGACATGGATGGTTGGCGTGACGCACTGGCCAAGTTGACTGGCAAGCCTGCTACCACCAGTCAAGATCATGTATTGCAGCTGACCGAAGGATTGGAGAAGAAGGACACAGCTGATGATGACCAGGCTAAGGTCTAGGCTTGCGAATATTAGTTTTAAATAATTTTCTCTTTGTCTGGGATGTAAAACAATTAACTCTTTTGATGGGTTAGTGGGCAACCTCTTTTGAATGCAATTGTTGTATTTTCCTTTCATATCTTTCTTTTAGTCGTTCTGAATGACTGTTATGGTACTAGGATCCTTAGAAAACTTTCAAAACTTTCAAAAATAAGGATAGATGAAACCTGGTGATCTTAGGAAAAGTTTAAACTCATGACTTCCCTGTCTAAGCATGATCCTGATGCTTCTATGGGAAAGGATCTTTGATTGGGAAGGATCCTTATTTGATTTCGTCTTAGAAAACTTTGAGATTATCTTTGATTTGAGGAAAGTCTTTGTGATGCTATAGATCTTGTTCTCTTTATGGAGAGTATCCCCTTTTCAGATATCATGCTAATGTTATGACTTTATAGCAAGTTTTTGGGGAAAATCCAAATTTAAGGTAACAAGATTATGTTACAAACCTTAACGAATTACTGGAAAAATTCCAAACCATATACTAACAAGAAAACGTTATAAACTTTGTGTATTTTCTGGGGAAGATCCCAACTTCGGATAACATGTGAATGTTATAAGCCTTAGGAGTTTTTAGGGGAGGATCCCAACTTAGGATAACATGTGAATGTTATAAGACTTAGGAATTTTCTGAGGAGGATCCCAACTTAGGATAACATGTGAATGTTATAAGCCTTAGGTTCAAACTCTAAGATCTCAACTTATGTTTAGAAATGAGAGGGTTTCCAAGTTACTAAGGCGTGAAATGATCCCCTCATCCACATCCCATAGTTGGATATCGTGCGCCCAGGCAAGGTGTATAAACCTTAACTCGTGTGAAAGAGGTAATTAATTCTTTAAACCTCAGAGGGGATTAAGTACCCTTGTTCGTAGGAGAGATGATCAGTCTTTATTCTTGGGAGATTCATATTGTGAATTGTGGTATATCTGCAGTCACGGGACTCTTATGTTCCAATGATCCTTTGAACATCAAGATCCTTGAATATCCATCTGATAAAATCCTTAAGGTCAGGATCCTTAAGTGTCAGTATCCTTAAGTGTCAGGATCCTTGGAGGTCAGGATCCTTAAGCGTCGGGATCCTTCAGTCTCTGCGTGAAACAAACGTTAGCTAGGGGTGGGAGTTAGCCTAACTAACGCCCCTCCGATGCTTAAGTTACCAATGATATTTTGAATAGAATAAATAATCAAAAATAAAGGATAAATAACATGCGTACCTTGAGTGTATCGGGAGGTGACCAGTTTTACTTAAATGAAATAGGTTTTGAGATATATAGCGTTCCAGGATCTTGGAAAAATATTTCCATTCAGGGTTGCTAACCAATATGCCCCCTTTCCTGCTTCATCATCTATGAGATATGCCCCCTCCCATTTAGGTGCTAGTTCGCCCGGACTAGGATTGTAACACCCGATTCCTGGTACGCAGTTAATTCAAGCATTTTTGTGTTTCTCTCTGGGACTCGACGAGTTGGAGGCCCAGCTCGTCGAGTATAGTCGAGATCCGCAGACAGTTTAAGTGACCTACTCGACGAGTCGGAATACTGACTCGACAAGTAGGTGCTGGTTGAGTGAAACCCTAAATCTGAGGGTTTGCACCCTATTTAAACACCTTATCTCAGCCTCCATTGCCCTTATCACTCCCAGAAAGCTGTGTAACGAAACCCTAGCTGTTTTTGTGTGTTCTAAGGCCATTTTGGTACATTTGGTGGTTTGTGTAGCTTGAAGAAGAAGAAACAAGCTTGAGAGTTCGAGTTGGGGCTTAGAGATTCAGGGATCTAGTTCCATTTTCAGCTCAATCAAGGTAAAATGCCCCTGTCTTGGTCTTCTATGTGTTTATTCATCTTTGGATTTGGGTTTTGGGCACATTTAGGGCTTTCCAAGCCATATTAGAATTTGGGGTAGTGTTATATGAGGTCTTGAATTCAGATCTGAGTCATTGGAAGGGTCTCATGGCATAAAGGTGCCAATTTTATGGCCATGAGAGCCCCATGCACTTTGGAGAGCACCTTTTATGGCTTTTAGAGCCAAAGCCCCCATGCATGTGCTCCAAGTTTGGAGCTTTACATATGAAATGGACATTAGGAGGCCAGATCTATGGTTTTGAGGTGTTAAGGCTCATCTAAATCGACTGTATAGTGTTGGTCAAGGATGGACTCGACGAGTTGTTCTTGAGACTCGGCGAGTCGCGGTGTAATGACCACCAAATCCTTTCTGGGGATGGAACAGTTGTTAGGGAGGAAAGTCTCGTAGATGTTTAGACAAGAAAAGGGACCTGGGAATCATGGGACTCGACGAGTGCAGGAACGTACTCGGCGAGTCCAAGGCCATCTCCCAACTTATAAAGATGGACTCGACGAGTTGTTCATACAACTCGGCGAGTCACAGACTAGACACGATTATATGATGAAGATAAACTCGTCGAGTTCAGGAGGAACTCGGCGAGTCAGATGAAGATTGTCCCGATGTTATGTTTGGAAGGGAACTCGTCGAGTTCTTGATAGACTCGACGGGTAGAGTCGGGGTTGGGAACAGATGAAAGAATAGGGACTTGACGAGTTGGTGAACCAACTCGGCGACTGAGGTCAACTAGGTGTTGACGTTGACCAGGATGTTGACTTTAGCCAGGGGTAAAATGGTCATTTTACCCTAAGAGTAGTTATCAGTTTTTGACTAAGTACCTTTATGGAAATTTATAGCCGGAGAGTCGTCGGAGCAGCTGACAGAGATTTCCTACCCAGAGTTGCAGCGGTCAGTCACAAGAGGTGAGCCCGATGCCGGCCCGTTTAAGTAGTAGAGTATGCGGGGGTGAGCCCGATGCCGGGGTTAGCCCGATGCAGTTTATATGTTTCCGGACTTCGATCCGATGCCGGGGCGATCCCGAGAACTAGTTATGTATGCTTGATGTCTTTGTGATTCATGCATGTTTATGTGTTATGTGTTATGTGTTCCGGGGTAAGCCCGATACCGGGGAAAGCCCGATGTATGTTAATTATTATGCCATGTATTATATGTTCCGGGGCAAGCCCGATGTATGCTAGTTTATATGTTATGATTATGTGTTCCGGGCTTCGGTCCGATGCCGGGGCAAGCCCGATGCAGATTATGTGTTTATGATATATGTTATGCTGTGTATGTGCTGGGGTAAGCCCGATGCCGGGGTGAGCCCGATGCCCGATGCGGTCGGATGCCGGGGTGAGCCGGATGCCGGGCAGGAGTCCGATGTCGGGTAATCCGATGTCGGGATTCGTTCCGATGCAGTTGGGAGTAGTCCCAGAGTTATGTTAATTGTTATATGTGCATTGTATGGTATGTGGTAGTTTGGGGGAGCTCACTAAGCTTCGTGCTTACAGTTTCATTTTTGGTTTCTGGTACTTCCGGCAGCAAAGGGAAGAGCTCGGAATGATCGCATGGCACACACCACAGTCTTCAGCCTGGGAGTTTTACTCTGATATTTTGAGATGATATTTGACATGAGTTTTGATATGTGATAGATATTATGAGATTTTGAAACACATGGTTTATGAGTTTTATGTTTTGGTAATGAAATGATGGTTTTAATAATGTTTTAAAAACGAAATTTTTGGGTTGTATTTTTGGGATGTTTCAAGGATCCTTGGTATTTTGGAATGTTTTTCTTAGTACCAAGTCTCCTACTTGGAATCTTCTGACCGTTATGTTTTTACTGTATGCTCTGGTGATCATTTGTTGATGAGCAGCAATACGGATCTTGGCAAGATCCCTAGGTTCATCTATGGTATCGAGATCCTAGGCCAGGATCCTATCGATGTTCTTTTGATTTTGGAGGAGATATCTTGTTGTTGGGATCACCACTTCAGTGAGAATTATTGCTTTCGTTCCAAACACTAATGAGTACGGGGTTTGGCGTGAAGCTCCTTTAGAAGTGGTCATATTTGCCCATAATATGAAAGGAAGTTCTTCTACCCATCTTCCTTTCTTCTCATCCAACCTCTTCTTCAAGTTGTTTATTATAATTTTGTTGTTGGATTCTGCTTGGCCGTTGGCTTGAGGGTGGATAGGAGTAGAAATCACCATCTTAATTCCCCAACTTGTGCCAAAGTCCCTTGTTCTTATGCTTATGAATTGGGATCCATTGTCGCATATAATTTCAATGGGGATCCCGAATCTGCTCAAGATATTACGTTTGATGATGGAAATTACCTCTTTGTCTCTTACTTGGACGTAGGTTTCAACTTCTATCCACTTTGAGAAATATCCAGTCATCACTAGCATGAAGACCTTTCCTCCAGGGCTACTGGAAGTTTACCCACTATTTCCATTCCTCGTTTCCTAAATGGCCAAGGAGAAATGATAGGATGTAGAGGTTCTACTAGTTGGTGCAGGATGTTGTTATGTCTTTGACAAGCGTCACATTTGTAGGAATAAAGGAAGGAGTCTTTCTTCATGGTTGGCCAGTAGTACCCCATCCTTAATACTTTGGAGCATAAGGATCTGCCCCTAATATGGTTGTCGCAGTCTACTTCGTGTATGTCTTTTAGGACTTCTGCAGCTTCATGATCCTCTCAACACCTAAGGTATGGACTTGATACAAATTTCTTGTATAATTTACCTTCCATTATAGTAAATCTAGAGATCTTTGTTTTGAATGCTCTTTCACATTTCTCTTCTTTAAGGATCGTGCCATTTTAGAGATATTCAATAATGGGTTGGATCCAGGAACCTGAAGTTGGAGAGGGATCCTTGATGTTGGGATCCTGTGCTGAGTCGTCAAGTCGGGATCTCCAATTGTGGCGACATCAGTAGTTTCTGCATGATAGTTGGGATCCTTTAGTCTATTAGCGGGGTCCTCAATTGTCGGGATCAACACATGGGTGATTGGGATCCTGGTTTATGGCGCGATCCTTAAGGAGGATCCTAGATTAGCTAAATTATCTGCTTCAACGTTGTCTTCTCTAGGAACCTGGTTTAAGGTAAATGTTTTGAATTTTGTAGCCAGATTTTTGAGGATCTGGAGGTATAATGCTAGCTTCTCTCCTTTCACTGCATAGGATCTGTAAAAGTGGTTGGTTAATAAAAAATAATCGACGAATACCTGAAGAACCTTGACTTGAAGATCCTTGGCTAGTTGTAATCCCATGATCAGTGCCTCACACTCTGATTTGTTGTTAGTTACATTGAATTCACAAATGATTGCTTGGGGTAGGATGTCCCCCTGTGGCGATTTTAGTATGATCCCCAATCGAGTTCCTCTTTGGTTTGATGCTCCATCTGTGCATAGCATCCATGTTCCCATGTTTTCCTCTTGTAGGATTTTTTTGGCTTATTTTTCAACCTCAGTTCTTAGATCATCACTAAAGTCGTCCACAAAATCTGATAATGCTTGGGACTTTATGGCGGATCTTATTTCGTATTTTATGTCATGCATGCTTAGCTTCACGGACCATTTTGCCATTCTTCCTGATATTTCTAACTTTCTCATAATGTTCTTAATTGGATAGTTAGTTCTTATAATTATAGGGTGCGTTTCAAAGTAATGTATTAACTTGGTAGAAGCTGTAACTAATGCAACTATAAGATTTTCAAGATGAGAGTACCTGGTCTCAGGATCAAGGAGGCTTTTACTTATGTAGTACATGGGATGTTGGTCCCCATCGAGATCCTTTGTTATTACAGCGCTTACCACATTGGAGGATACTGAGAGGTAAAGAAGGAGTGGTTCCTCATCTAGTGGTTTTACCAACAGGAGGAGAACTTAAATATTTTTTAAGCTCTTGGAAAGCATCTTCATGTTCCTGGGTCCACTCGAATCTTTTGTTCTTCTTAAAGATGTCATAGAAAGGCGTGCATCTTTCTGAGGATCTTGAGATGAACCTGTTTAGGGATGCCACTCTTTCTATTAATCTCTGAATGTCCTTTGTCGAGGATGGTGGTTTCAAATCAATGATGTCCTTAATTTGTTCCGGGCTTGCTTCGATTCCTCTTTTGGTCACCATGTATCCCGGGAACTTACCCGATCTTATCCCAAAGTGGCACTTGGAGGGATTTAGCTTCATGTTATATTGGTCTAGCATGTCGATGGCTTCTTCTAGATCCTTGAGGTGATCCTCACCTTTTTTGGATTTGACAACCATCTCATCGATGTAGACCTCCATTGTGTTCCCCAGTTTCTCTTTGTACATCTTATTCTATTGGGTTTTAGTTCAAAATTAGTTTCATAAACTTGAAAAATATGGCAACGGAAGACCTTAATTTTTGAAATAACATAGACATTTTATACCCACCAAGGATCTTCTTGCAAGTTATAGAAAGATTAAAACACCAACCAAAGAAGAGGTGAAGAAATAACAACCTTTGTAGTTCTTTGGGTCCTCTCGGGAGGCTTGGAAGTTGATGAAGAATGTGGAACCTTTGAGACACCAACAATAACTCAACTTGATGTAGATGCTAGTCCAAAACTCTTAAACCCTTAAGCTTTAAGTTCATAACCAATATGAACTTAAAGAGGGTTTGAAGATGCAAGTGTTCTTCAAGTTTTCTAACCAAAACTAGAGAGAAATGGAGAGGGAAGAGAGGATTTGGAATTTGCATCAAGGAATGAATGAGCAAATAATCCTAGTGCAAGCTCTCTTATTTATATACATAAAGTGAAGTTATTAACCATTACTCCTTAGCAGTTTAAGAAAAATTCTCCCCATTTTCATAATCATGTTTCCCATGCCTTTAAATGTGACAAACCGAAAGATTTTGGATCGAGCAAGGTCTAAACCTTAACCCTATACGAGTGAATTCACAACATAACCTGATGCCCTAGAACATTGAAAGCCATAAGGGCATT
This sequence comes from Lactuca virosa, assembly GCF_052849685.1. Taxonomy (NCBI): domain Eukaryota; kingdom Viridiplantae; phylum Streptophyta; class Magnoliopsida; order Asterales; family Asteraceae; genus Lactuca; species Lactuca virosa. Next base: position 91,761,271 of record NC_136434.1, read on the forward strand.
GTTTTATAAGTTAACATGTATATATATGTATATATATACTTTGAGATATCATGTGGTAATTAACATTGACGACTCAACAAGACAAAACCAAGCATAAATCAAAATTTTATTTATGAATTATGGCCTAGAACCCCACTAAGGCCGAAAACCCATTTGTGGGGTTAAGTAGGACCGAAATCACCCTTTAATGGGTGATATCTAGACCGTAAACCCTTCCAAGGGGGACACCAAGACCGAAATCAACCCCATGCAACCCCAACAAAACCGCAAACACACTTAAGGACCCCACTATGGCTGAAAACACCATTCTAGGAAGTATCCAGGCCGAAAACAACTTCATACTAAAGTGTTTAAAGGTGTTTACGGTCATAAGATGAAGATAAGACAAGAAAAGTTACTTTAAGATGTGTAGTTTCATCCATTTCCAATGCACTCAAAGTAAACCACATATTACCCACCAAACAACAATGTTTTAACTTCCAGATAACCAAGCATGTACCCATCACTTTTCTTCCCTAAATATTGAAAGTAAATAAATACTCCACCATTTCTCTTATTCTCCAACTTCACTCTTATTCTCTCAAATTTTCCTCTCAAGAACAAGAGTAAGAAATTGCTAAAGGACTAACTCTTCAAGCTTTCCCTTAGAGTTTTTGGTAAGTTATCCCATTAATCTAGTGTTTTACATCACTTTCTTGATAGATTCATATTATTTTACACATATTAATATGTGATAAAAACTCTTAGGACAACATTCTTTCCAAGGAAGTTCATCAACTCATCCAAGAGTTTAGGCTTTAGATTTTCACTCCATCACTCCAAACAACCCATAAACCAACTCATGGTGAGTTCATACCGCCATATTTTCAAGTTTTTTCCATGTTCTAGGGGGGGATACCAGTAAAACTTTGTTTATCCCATAAATAGTATCATGTTTTCATCCTTAAATTAAAGATAAAATATTATTTGCGCAAGATATGGTTTATACTAGTTTTGGTATTAATATTTGTGACATATATATTGTTAAAACAAACATTATAAAATCATAAGAAAATTTATGATTTGAAAAAATCCATGATTTTTGGAAACTTTTGATAAAAGTTAGCTTTTTAAACAAAAATGGTTACATTTTAGTCATTTACGAATTTGGTTGGTTACAACCCAAAAACATTATATTTTGATTTCGTAGTTTGATACTAGATAAGAATACACATACATATTTATACAAAAGATTATATAAATAAGTTTCAAACAAACAAGTTAAACTATAAACAATATAGTTTGATAGTCACAAAACCATACGAGCATTTTCAGAGGACGCACATAATTATTCAAAAGTATAATTATTTAAATATTACAAGAAAAAGGGAGTCATAGTTCACGTAAATCTGTTGATGCTCTTGTGAGACGTTCGCTTCAACGTACCTACCTAGTGTACACCTTAAGTCCTACATTATAGTCAGAGTCTCCTTGAGGGAGACCGAGACCATTGTGTATAGATCTATACGAGATTGGTAACCCCGCACCTCAGTTGTTCGCTACAGTTAGACCCGAAATTCTAGGGTGACAAATGTCTACCAATTCCGACGTCTGAAACACATCGTTCATGCATAACAGTCATATCAAGCATGGTTATAATAACTCACAGAGGGATAGAAAAAACGACTTGGTTTACGGGAAGCTTACACTTCATTAGTTTTATAAAAAGAAATAGAACTACATACTATTTTCAGTACATCATTCACTTATACATCTTTTTGGTCTTAGGGTTTAAGACTACAGTTCATACACCTATAGTTTACTTTTAAGAAAATATTGGATTTTCTGAAAACGTACATTATCATTTTACAAGGAAAAGATACGAAGGAAATACATACATTTACGGTTCACATTTAAGGAAAATATTGGATTTTCTGGATACATACATTATCATTTTACAAGGAAGAGATACAAAGGAAATACATACAATTACAGTTCATTTTAAAGAAAATATCGTATTTTCTGAAGTATACAACCCATTTTACATGAAAATGTTACAAATCATTCTCACACAAAAATGCATATGAACTCACCAACTTAATTGTTGACATTGTCAAAATCACTTGTATTCTCAGGTTACCAGTAGACAGATATTCAACCCTTCTTGAGGGTCGGAGTCGTGATTTCATGTTTTCTACTTTCAATTATTTGTATTTAACTTTTGAACAAACAAAGTGGTGTAAACAATGTAAACTTGAATCCTCAATGTATGAATGTTTGTGTTGCTATGTTTCATTTATATTCAATTGTTATTATATTGTACATGAAGTCACTCCATCCGCCCCTAGACGTTTTCGCCGTTCTGGTTTGAGGGTGTGACAGATTGGTATTAGAGCATTTTTTATAGTGAACTAGTATATCAAGCCATACAAGATATACACCTATAAATACAATGGGGCTAATATACTCTGACCACAAATATGTTTTTAACAATATAACATTATTTTAAGTAAAGTATAAGTACATATAAGATAGGGCAGTGTCGTAACAAAAACATTATTAAAGTAGTCTGATGAATTGAACACTACGGGTAGGCCTTGGAATATGTAATTTGATCTTGAATAAATATAGCCTGATCAACTATCTTTATCCAATGTATGACTAGCATATGCTGGGAAATAGTCGTGGTAAACAACGAGTCTAAACACTTACTAACACTAAGATACCCATAACCAAACGCAACATTTAAAATACTATAGGAGTATTTTAGGATACCATAGAACCACACGCTTAAACCTTCTACGTATTTCTCATACCTCTATCCTCGCACAGACAACATGGTTGAGTTTCACCACGAAGACCCCCACTACCCTGCCATGGCAGCCAACGGATGGATCGAGGAGGAGCCAGGAGAGGTTCATGAAGAGGAACCAGAAGCGGGTCCTGAAGAATATCAAGAGGTGGACTATGAAGGGGAGGATTCTGATGAAGATTCAGACGAGGATGAAGGCACTGGAGGGATCCTTAGCGAACCTTACCTATCGGGAGCGGGCAAGAGACCCTTTCACCTCCTTCCTTCTAGGTACGTAAGCACCCAATAGGGATCCTCTTGGGATGAACATACCTAGTAAGAAATATTGCCCATGCAAGAGAAAGCTTCGTTGATGACATCTACCTTGTCCAGGATGCACCTCCACAAGAGGCAACCCAGCTACATGCCTGGACTAAAGGAGACGACTTATGATCCGCATTAGGCATGCACCCACTACACCATACTCCGGGCTCCAGCACCCTCATGAATCGAGTACTACCTACAATTGTACCACAAGTGGCCCGTCTAGACGCCCAGATTCAGGCACTCCATCATGAAGTAATGGAGATTGGAGGCGAAGCCCGGAGTGCGACAATGCGAATTTGACGCCTCCGCTAAGAACAAGGACACCATTCAAGAGCGATACTGAACCAGCAAGCAGAGCAGGAGGATATTACGAACGGTCTACACTCCTTAGAGGAGGAAGTGGCCACCATGAGACAACAGAACCTCTCAACTGAGGCTAGGGCAGCCTTAGCAGAACAGAGAGCGGAGGAGGCCACTTGCGAAATGAGTGAAATAGTTGGGCACCTTGTGCGCTATTTTGGCATATGATAGACTAGTATAGCCAATTAAGTCAGCGACTACACTAGTTGTAACATCCTGAGTTCGGGTATGTTAATTTAATTATTTATTGTTTTATTGAGGAACTCGACGAGTTGATGCCTCAACTCGTCGAGTAGAGTCTGATCTATTGGCGCATTTTCGCGAACGGACTCGACGAGTCGGGACCTGACTCGCCGAGTCGGTGCTGATTAGGAAAACCCTAATCCCCGGGTTTGGGAGCCTATTTAAAGACCTTTATGGCCTTCATTTGCGGCCACCTTGTTCCAGAGAAACCCTAGAGAGCTAAGATAGTGAGTTTGAGGGCAAGAGGAGGCTATTTCTTCATCTTTTTGTGTGGTTTTGCTTGAAGGAAGATAGGAGCACAAATCTAGAGTGTGAAGGGGACTGGATCTGAGCTAATCATCTTGTGATATCATCTTTGGAGGTATAAACCTTTCCATTTCGTGTTATATTGATGGACTTCTTGATTTTAGGGTTTTTACCCTCATTTTATGAAAGATCTAGTGAGTATGAGGTCCTCTTTGGGGTTATGACATCAGATCTGGACCATGAGAGGTTCCTAGAGTCATTACCTTCTAGCTTTTTGCAAGCAAATAAGCAATTGGAGACTAGGTTGCCATTTCTAGTGTTATTTCTCCATTTGAGGCTTGAATTGGGTTGCATGCACGTAAATGTTGCACCTTTACGTGACTTTTGAGTGTTTAAGGGTTAGATCTATGATTTGGCTAAGCAGATCTGACCTCAGGAGGTTGTATGAGCAAGTCCATGGAGGAAACTCGCCGAGTCCATAGGTAGACTCGACGAGTCGGACCGGGTTGCCCCGGGGTCTGACTCCAGTGGTGATCCGGTGAGTTGAGGGGTGACTCAGTGAGTCGAGTGAGGCTTAGAAAGGGAGGAGTCTGTGGGGACGATGGGACTCGCCGAGTCGTCATATGCACTCGGCGAGTCTGGTCAAAATGGACAGTTGACTTTTGGGATTGACTTTTAGGGTTTGTCAACAAATGGGCCTTGGGCCTGTAGAGGGGTAGAATGGTCTTTTACCCTTCTAGGGATTTGCATGAGAGAATATCCAAATTGTGAAGAGACATTTATTTAGTGAAATTTATTATTGTGACTAGGTGGAGGCTAGGGCAGTATTCTGATATCGAGATTTTACCGAGATTCCCGAGGTGAGTCTTCTCACTATACCTTACCTAGAGTGGTAATCAGAGCTATGTGACAGTGTATCTTGTATGCTATTTATGTGTTGTGATTCTATGTGATATGTGATATGCATGATTCAGAGTTTACAGAGTTAGGACCAGTGGGTCCACAGAGTTATGGGACCAAGAGGGTCCCACAGAGATATTCGACTAGAGGGTCATCAGAGTTACAGCCTTGAGTGGCTGATATGTGTTTATGTGGTATTTTGGGGAATTCACTAAGCATTTATGCTTACAGAGTTTTGTGTATGTGTTTCAGGTACCAGTGATGATCGCGGGAAGGCGCCGGCATGATCTGTACACACTCATGGAGCTTTTGTTTATATGATTCTGGGATATGTTTTTCTATGATGACAGTGGATACATTATGTTTATTATTATTTTATGAATGAAAGTATGTTTTAAAATTGTGAAAAATTATTCAAAAATTTGGGTGTTACACTAGTCGCACTATGCCATAGATTTATTACATCTTTCATCACAACTAGTAGTATTAAATCAAGAGGTACGTCCTCCAAGACCCGTGTAACCAGAGGCAACTTAATGTATTGACGATTATGTTTATTTTGATAAACTTAACGTTCGTACAATACCTACTAATTATCACCATAAGTACATTTTGAGGGTGTGATCGAAACAATTGGGAATCATACAAGAAAACATGTGATTTATATATGTATATACATAATTATATATATATATATATATATATATATATATATATATATATATATATGAGATACAATTAGCAAACGACCATAGTTACTTTCGAACCTGTTTCATGACATACAACAGAATCATGCCGCAACAAGGAAGTAACCAACCCACTGGCGAAACACCAGTTCTACAAATGGACCTCATTACATTTCAAGCCACCATAGCAGCCGCTGTGACAGCCGTCATGGCACAACTTAGCACTAACAACGCGAACGGAAACGGGAGCGGTGCCAGTGGTACCAACCCTAGTGACAATCAAGGACACCAGCAGGTGTGTTCTTGCAAGGACACCCCAAATCACAAACCTAAGGATTCCCACGACAAAGGAGGGGCACTACCCAAGAAACGAAATTTTGGAACAAGAAAGGGGATCGTTCGACTCAGGTACCTACCAAAAGACAACAAACTGTGGCAGCTCATGCCACCACTACTCCTACTGCCTTAGTGCCGACGAGGTCATATGCTGGGAACCTACCCGAATGCCATAAGTGTAACTTCCATCACAAAGGATCATGTCGGGAGCTACATTGAAAGAATTGCAATAGAAAAAGGGCATACCACTCGCTTTTACAGAGTGCCAACTCGACAAGCCACCCAAGCCGCCAGTGCCAGAGCAAGCCAAACCTACTACGGTTGTGGCGAGACTAGGCATTTCAAAATGGAGTGCCCAAGAACCAGGGACGCGAATGCTGATGGTAATGGAAGGGTACTTGTGATTACTGCACGAGAGACTCTCTCGGAACCACCAAGGGATATCGGTACGTTTCCAAACAACAATATTCAAGCCTCAGATTTTCCACTAAAACTAGTGCCCATTTAGAGTTTATCAACCATGGACCTTGAAACACGATAAATCGTAGTCATAAATTGCCCCCTCACCCGAATAAATCACATCCTTCATAGAAAAACTAAAGATCCTCGCAAGAGAGCTATGTTGGCTTAGTGTAAACGTTAGGGTCATATGTAATTAAGATTCTACAGACTTAGAGTGCGTGATTCCACCTTATTTCTTGTTCCTTATCTGGTTGTAGACTTAGGGCAGAGTCACTCATTCAAATGTCTTTTCAATCTTAATTATATACGACTAGTTTACACCAAACTATTATAGAGACATCATACTACGAAATTTCATCATTATTTATCAAAGTACTCATACTGCTAGTACACACAAATTCCGGTACAAAATATTTGCAGTAGTAATAACAAGGATGAAACTGGTAGCGTTAAAAACATGTATATAGAATACACTATCATTCTAAACAATCATCCCTTTCAAATCGACTTAACATCTGTTACAATAAGAAATCCAACGTCGTCATTTGACATGGACTGTCTTGATCCTCACCATACCCATTTCATATGCTGCGATGAGACCCTTCGCCTTACCCAACCGATTAACGAAACTATTTCAATCTATAACGACAAACCTCCGAATCATCTCTCGCATATGGACTTATAAGTACCTATGTAAGAGGTACCACGCTCTTTCCTAGCTCACAATAGAAATAGGAAACAAGAAGTAAAAGACATCAAGGTTATCCCAGAGATTTATAACCTTTCCGAAGTATTTCCTAGAAGGTCTTTCGGAAATATCACCCATGTGCCAAGTTGAGTTCGGAATCGACTCGACTCTTGGAGCCATTCCTATAGCCAAATCCCCAATGCCACTTAGCACCAACATAAATATAGAAATTGTCCGGTCAATGGAACGACCTAATAGGTAAAGAAATTATCAGACCGAGCCTCTAACCTTAGAGAGCACCCGTCTGACTCATAAAGAGGAAGGGAGAATTGTTCATAGGACCATTGACTCCCAAAAGTCAAACCAACCCATCATCAAGGATCAGTATCCTTTTTCCCGAATCAACGATCTATTTGAGCAACTTCAAGGAACAAGAAAAGGTCGACATACCACTAGCTCAGAATTTCGTAGGAAGAAACTCCCAAGACAGCCAAAGATTCATAAGGCCAGCTGTACCACGCGCAACCTTAACCTTAGTAACAATAGTGTTCATATTAAAGTTTAGAGACACTACCTTTAAGGAGTGAAGTACGCGATCCTCACTAGGCCATTCGAGATCCTCGCCAGGATAGGTCCAGTAACCCATAGACTTCGGTTACCACAAGAACTCAACATCATACATCCCACATTCCACGTGTCCAACCCTAATAAGTATCTAATCGCGAAAGCTCTGGAAATCCCACTCGACGAAATTCAAGTAAACAAGAACCTACACCCCAAAGAGGAACATGTGGGAATCATGGACAGGAAAAAAAACAAAAGAACGAAACAAAGTTAGATACCAATAGCGAAGGTTAGCTGGAGACCAGGCAAGAATATAAATTTCCCTAGGAACGAAGAGATCAGGCGAAACAGAGATACCCGCAACCTCTCTCCTAGTTGCAAGAGCCGCCCAAGATGCTAATTTTGGGACGAAATTCCCTCTAACGGTGGGATGATGTGACAACCCGAAAGATTTTGAATCGAGCAAGGTCTAAACCTTAACTGTATACGAGTGAATTCACAACATAACATGATGCCCTAGAACATTGAAAGCCATAAGTGCATTGTTTTATAAGTTAACATGTATGTATGTATGTATGTATATATATATATATATATATATATATATATATATATATATATATATATATATACTTTGAGATATCATGTCGTGATTAATATTGACGACTCAACATGACAAAACCAAGCACAAATCAAACAATTGTTTATGAATTATGGCCTAGGACCCCACTAAGGCCGAAAACCCATTTGTCGGGTTAAGTAGGACCGAAATCAACCTTTAGTGGGTGATATCTAGACCGTAAACCCTTCCAAGGGTGACCCAGTTCATGAAATACAACAGAATCATGCTGCAACAAGGAAGTAACCAACCCACCGGCAAAACACCAGTTTTACAAATGGACCTCATTACATTTCAAGCCACCATAACAGCCGCTGTGATAGCCGTCATGGCACAACTTAGCACTAATAACGTGAATGGAAACGGGAGCAGTGCCAGTGGTACCAACCCTAGTGACAATCAATGACACCAGCAGGTGTGTTCCTGCAAGGACACCCCAAATTACAAACCTAAGGATTCCCGCGACAAAGGAGGGGCACTACCCAAGAAACGAAAGTTCTGGAACAAGAAAGGGGATCGTTCGACTCAGGTACCTACCAAAAGACAACAAACTGTGGTAGCTCATGCCACCACTACTCCTACTGCCTTAGTGCCGACTAGGTCATATGCTGGGAACCTACCCGAATGCCATAAGTGTAACTTCCATCACAAAGGATCATGTCGGGAGCTACATTGAAAGAATTGCAACAAAAAAGGGCATACCACTCGCTTTTTACAGAGTGCCAACTCGACAGGCCACCCAAGCCGCCAGTGCCAGAGCGAGCCAAACCTACAACGGTTGTGGCGAGACTGGGCATTTCAAAAGGGAGTGCCCAAGAACCAGGGACGCGAATGCTGATGGTAATGGAAAGGGTACTTGTGATCACTGCATGAGAGACACTCTCGGAACCACCAGTGGATATCGGTACGTTTCCAAAAAACAATATTCAAGCCTCGGATTTTCCACTAAAACTAGTGCCCATTTAGAGTTTATCAACCATGGACCTTGAAACGCGATAAATCGTAGTCATAAATTGCCCCCTCACCCGAATAAATCACATCCTTGATAGAAAAACTAAAGATCCTCGCAAGAGAGCTATGATGGCTTAGTGTAAACGTTAGGGTCATATGTAATTCATATTCTACAGACTTAGAGTGCGTGATTCCACCTTATTTCCTATTCCTTGTCTGGTTGTAGACTTAGGGCAGAGTCACTCATTCGACTGTCTTTTCAATCTTAATTATATACGACTAGTTTACTCCAAACTATTATAGAGAGATCATACTACGAAATTTCATCATTATTTATCAAAGTACTCGTACTGCTAGTACACACAAATTCCGGTACAAAATATTCACAGTAGTAATAACAAGGATGAAACTGGTAGCGTTAAAAACATGTATATAGAATACACTATGATTCTAAACAATCATCCCTTCGAAATCGACTTAACATCTGTTACAATAAGAAATCCAACGTCGTCATTTGACATGGACTGTCTTAATCCTCACCATACCCATTTCATGTGCTGCGAAGAGACCCTTCGCCTTACCTAACCGATTAACGAAACTATTTCAATCTATAACGACAAACCTCCGAATCATCTCTCGCATCTGGACTCATAGGTACCTATGTAAGAGGTACCACGCTCTTTCCTAACTCACAATAGAAATAGGAAACAAGAAGTAAAAGACATCAAGGTTATCCTAGAGATTTATAACCTTTCCGAAGTATTTCCTAGAAGGTCTTTCGGAAATATCACCCATGTGCCAAGTTGAGTTCGGAATCGACTCGACTCTTGGAGCCATTCCTATAGCCAAATCCCCAATGCCACTTAGAACCAACATAAATATAGAAATTGTCCGGTCAATGGAACGACCTAATAGGTAAGGAAATTATCAGACCGAGCCTCTAACCTTAGAGAGCACCCATCTGACTCATAAAGAGGAAGGGAGAATTGTTCATAGGACCATTGACTCCCAAAAGTCAAACCAACCCATCATCAAGGATCAGTATCCTTTTTCCCGAATCAACGATCTATTTGAGCAACTTCAAGGAACAAGAAAAGGTCGACATACCACTAGCTCAGAATTTCGTAGGAAGAAACTCCCAAGACAGCCAAAGATTCATAAGGCCAGCTGTACCACGCGCAACCTTAACCTTAGTAACAATAGTGTTCATATTAAAGTTTAGAGACACTACATCTAAGGCGTCAAGTACACGATCCTCACTAGGCCATTCGAGATCCTCGCCAGGATAGGTCCAGTAGCCCATAGACTTCGGTTACCACAAGAACTCAACATCATACATCCCACATTCCACGTGTCCAACCCTAATAAGTATCTAATCGCCAAAGCTCTGGAAATCCCACTCGACGAAATCCAAGTAAACAAGAACCTACACCCCAAAGTGGAACATGTGGGAATCATGGACAGGAAAACAAAACAAAAGAACGAAACAAAGTTAGATACCAATAGCGAAGGTTAGCTGGAGCACCAGGAAAGAACATAAATTTCCCTAGGAACGAAGAGATCAGGCGAAACAGAGATACCCGCAACCTCTCTCCTAGTTGCAGGAGCCGCCCAATATGCTAATTTTGGTACGAAATTCCCTCTAACGGTGGGATGATGTGACAACCCGAAAGATTTTGAATCGAGCAAGGTCTAAACCTTAACCCTGTACGAGTGAATTCACAACATAACTTGATGCCCTAGAACATTGAAAGCCATAAGGGCATTGTTTTATAAGTTAACATGTATATATATATATATATATACTTTGAGATATCATGTCGTGATTAACATTGACGACTCAACAAGACAAAACCAAGCACAAATCAAATAATTGTTTATGAATAATGGCCTAGGACCCCACTAAGGCCGAAAACCCATTTGTGGGGTTAAGTAGGACCGAAATCACCCTTTAATGGGTGATATCTAGACCGTAAACCCTTCCAAGGGGGACCCCAAGACCGAAATCAACCCCATACAACCCCACCAAAACCGCAAACACACTTAAGGACCCCACTATGGCCGAAAACACCATTCTAGGAAGTATCCAGGCCAAAAACAACTTCATACTAAAGTGTTTAAAGGTGTTTACGGTCATAAGATGAAGATAAGAGAAGAATAGTTACTTTAAGATGTGTAGTTTCATCCATTTCCAATGCACTCAAAGTAAACCACATATTACCCACCAAACAACAATGTTTTAACTTCCAGATAACCAAGCATGTACCCATCACTTTTCTTCCCTAAATATTGAAAGTAAATAAATACTCCACCATTTCTCTTATTCTCCAACTTCACTCTTATTCTCTCAAATTTTCCTCTCAAGAACAAGAGTAAGAAATTGCTAAAGGACTAACTCTTCAAGCTTTCCCTTAGAGTTTTTGGTATGTTATCCCATTAATCTAGTGTTTCACATCACTTTCTTGATAGATTCATATTATTTTACACATATTAATATGTGATAAAAACTCTTAGGACAACATTTTGTGACAACCCGAAATTTCTATCTTGTAAAAGTCAAACTTGGTCAACAAAAGTCAAACTTATCCAATAAAGGTCAAACTTATTTCTTTGATTATCTTATGGTTAGATTAGATTAATGAAATGAGTGTGTTCAAGCCTAGTATTCCAAAGTGTTGTATGATAAGTGAGAAAACCCATTGGACTGAGGACGCGAACGAGCCTTCGGTCCGTGAACATCCTTCGGGCCGTGAACAGCCTGCGGGACGTGAACAGCCTTCGGGCCGTGATCAAGCTTCGGGCCAAGAACAGCCTTCGGGCCATGAACCTCGGTTTGGGCCCTGAACCTCCCCTCCTATATATATGAGAGTTAGCTGATTTTACTTCACTTCTTCCCTTTCTAACCGCAAACACAAGGCTTTCTCCCAAGGATCTTCAACCAAGAACACTTTCCTCTTATCTATCATCCATTTCCTTTGAATCTTCTTCAAGATATTGCTAAGGATCCTCTAGTGTTCTTAATCTACAAGATCATTGGGCCGTGAACTCAAGAACATCGAGTGTTCTTGGGCCGTGAACACCTTGCAGCCTCCCATCTTTGCTTCTAACACTTCATTTGTAAGTGTTTCTTGCATCCTAGGTTGTTTTCATAATACCTTAGAGGTTATATTCACTAATTGGGTACATATATGCTATGTGAATTGCTATTTAGGACTTTTTTTGTCCTGGGAACTAGCTTGTGAAATCAATCATCCTATATCGAACTTTCATTCGAATCACTCCCACAAGGTGAGTTCATACCCCTACAAATCACAGCTTTAAATGCTTTTAAATGCTTTTAGGGGGAGAATACAAGTAGAACACAATGTAATTGTGCTAATGATTTACATGTGAAAACATCAAACAAAGGGATTTGTTATACTCAAAAACTTGTGAAAAACACTTTAAAACTCTTTTGAAACTATTTTAGATTTCTGTTTATTATCAAAATCATATTCATATATCTATTTACCTATAAGTATGCTTTAATGGACTTAGGACTATTGCTAAATACCGTAACTCCTGTTCCTTGTTTGGTTGTGGGCTTAGGGTAGGATCACTAGTCCGACTGTCGGCTAAATCATAGTTATACTAATTAAATACATATATGAATATTAAACCTCATTTTTAAGGAACATACTTAACTTAGTTGCTTATGGTGAACAATTGAGCCTTTTCTACAAATCAGTAACAGTTCAAACAAACATACTAGTAAACTATAATAGGTATAGTTTAGAGGATCACTGCATACTATTTCTACCACAGAGAAACATACATGAGTCAGTATATACATATATACATTACAAAACATACTATAACAAGAACAAGAATGAACATACATATTATAACAAGAACAAGATAACAAAAATGTGAGATACTATTTCATGGCGTAGCAATATCCTTGCTATGTCACGTTTTGTAACCAGAGTCTCCTGGAGGGAGAGCGTGAGTTTGTGTATAGATCTATACATGATTAACCATCCTACACCTTGCTGCTAGCTACAGTGGGACATGCAGGTCTACGGGTGACAAATGTCATACCATTTTCAACGCTTGAAGAACGTCGTGTTTTATACTAGTCTATCAAGTATGGTTATAACCTCATCACATTTCAACCTAATTTAACCAGTTTGGTTTTTAAGGTAGTTAATGCATTCAATAGTGTATTTTATACAGCACTACTGCAAATCTTCATTTTCCATTACCTTCATACAGTGATATTCTCACACGAGAAATGCATACTATTTTTTGAATAAAGATAGTTTTACACACATGGAAAACATTACATTTATACTATTTCAAGTACAAACTTACATTTTACACTTTACACAAGAGAACAGAACATACAACACAGTTGAGTCTTGGTAGAAGACTACTTTTCATTTTAGTAGAAAATATAGGATTTTGTAGGAAGTATACAAACATTTACATCAAAACACTTACAAACATTTTCATGAAACAAATGTAAACTTTTGACACAAAAATACTTATGAACTCACCAACTTAAATTTTGATACTCTCTTTCAAAATAACTTGTATTCTTAGGTCACCAGTAGACAGGTACACTGGACCAGATTTTGAGAAGACGGAGCATGTTCAAGACTCGTCTTTTATTTTGATATATTTTTGGTGTCTTACAACTATACACAGAACACACATGTATAAACTATATTATTAATGCAATGGATGTTGTTGCTTGTTTTACTATTGTGCATTGTTATGATACTGTACATGACGTCCTCCGCCCCCGAATGTTTCCACCAACTCGGTTTGGGGGTGTGACAGATTGGTATCAGAGCTTTGTTTATAGTGAACTAAGTATATCAACCCGTAAAAGATATACAACTATAAACAAATCGGGATTAAAACACTATGACCAAGAGTTTATACTTTTAAAATAATAAAATATTTTACTAAAGTATACATACATGCATTCATACTAAGATCAGTGTCATACTAGAACAGAACAAAAGTATTGCGGTTGTTGAATAACACAAGTAGGCTTGGGGACATATAATCAGGTCTGGGATGGATATAGCCTGATCAACTACATCTATCCGAGAAGCGATTATCATGTGCCTAGGGATGGTTGTGGTGTTGCAACAAGCCTAAAAACTTACCAACTCTACTACAATAAAACTATAGAATATAACATAAACTTAAAAATACTATAGGAATATTTCGTGGTACTATAATTACTTAGGTGAAAACTAAAAAGGTCTTTACTAGTAGGTCTATAGTTGCTGAGTGGATACGTTTAGGTTATATATGACTAAGATGTTATAGACTTAGAATCTGTGATCTTCGCTTTACTTCATGTTCCTTGTTTGGTTGTGGACTTGGAGTTGGGTCACTTATTCGAAGGTCTATTCTATCTTAAGTTGGGTATAGCTGGTATGCACTACGTAAGTATAGATGTAACTGGTAAGGATCATCTTATAATTATCTTAGTAGTACATCTATTATATGTTTCTTACACCCCTTTTCTCGCTTAGATAGCATGACTGGATTACATTTACCTGGCGACCCGTACTTTCCCGATCTAGGGATCGGTGGATGGCTTGAAGCTGAACCCAAAGAAGGGAACTCGGTGGTCCCAGTAGAAGAAGACCCCGAGGAGAGTTCTGAGGAAGAGAACGAAGAGGATGATCATGAAGACTCCGACTCAGAACCCCATGTCTATAATCCACCCCAAGTTGCTCAAAATCCTAACCCTCGTCAGGATTTTCAAGGCCCGACGCTGTCACAACTAGAAAAATTCTAGATTTATTAAGGTCTAAGCTCTACCATGTACTTGTAAATTCATAATGTAATAGTTTAGGTCAACTATTGTAACTTATTGTGAAATAATAAAATAGAAATTAATTGAGATGAAAAGTAGCGTCAAAAATAAATTGTTCAATAATCTTAACTGGGATGAATAAAGTGGTAGAGATTGTAACAAGGATTCCAAAAATATAAAGAAAAACCAAAATCTGAGTTATAATGAAGAAGTTATGACCTATCGAAGATCCGCGACAAAACCGGCAAAACACTGTTCAGCGTAAAAAGTGAGTTTTCAATAAAATTATTTTTAGCCTTAGGTATCTAAATGAAAGTTTTAGTATTCGTTAAACCGAGAGTGTCCATAAAAAGAACGCCCAAATCTAACTTCGTATGAAGAAGTTATGATTTTTCTAAGATTCGACAGAGCAGTACACAGCCCGAAATTCGAAATAAAGATCAAACGATTTTTAGCCGACACAACCTAAACGAGAATCGAATATCTCGTCAATAGTAATACAACGGTAGAAAGACAGACGAATACGGACGTCGGATTAAGAAGTTATGAATTTTTAATGGATTTTCCAATCCCGACCTGTTCAAAATAATAATATTAAAAATAAAGTCAAAATTAGCCGACGAGGTCTAAACGAAAGTTGTAGAATATAATCCCGCCTACACGTGTATATAAAGAACGTCGAAAACGGAGCTCGTAAGCGAAAGTTATGAATTTCGGAAGTCTTGGGCACAAAAACTGAAAAATCATGAAAACTAGGAATTTTCGCATGGCTAGGAATCGGCCACGTCACCCGTTCCTCGCGAGAAGCCCCATGTACGACTGATGAATCGTTCGAATGCGCAGATCCAATCCGGATCCGATGCGTGTTGCGTCTGTGGAAGCGTCCAAACTCGACGCAGGTAGCCTGCGAGCATTTGACGCCTGTCCCTCCCCCTCGCATCCGAATATGCCGCGTGTTCTTCTTATCCCTTCGGCCGAGAACCCTCGCAGGGTATAAAAGGAGGTGCGAACTCTCCCGGTTCTTACACCTCTTTTACACCATTTTCACCTTTTTTCACATATTTCACCCCCATAAACCTCCTTACGACCCCCCGAAGCCCCGGTAACATATCCAACACCCGAAGAGCATCCCGAGGCACCAGAAGTCCGCAAGAAAAGAGTCTTTCGGTTTCTAAACCCGACCCTCGCAAAGCCTGATTTTCAGCAGTAAAGCCTTTTCTAGCAACGAAGTGCTGCTCAAATCACCACTACTATCAAGTGAGTTCATACCCCCTACATTTTTATGATTTTTATATATTTTAGGGGGGAATACAAGTAAAATACAAGGAAATCTTGTATAAATAACAAAATTATTCAAATAATTTACCATTGTTATTTTTATCAAAATAAACATACTATTTTTACTAGTTTGGGATTTAATACAAAAACAAGCATATAAATTATAAAAGGTATAATTTATGATTCATGCACACTTATTAATACACTTTATAGAACTTAAGTGTTGCTTTATATATTCTGAATAACTTACGAAAATAAATATATAAATTATATTAAATATAATTTATTAGAGATTTACGGTTTATCTATTAGAAATATATTATTCTTTATTCTACACGTAACCGTCTATATAGCATTTGTGAGACACACTTCAAGTACTTATTTAAGTATAAAACAAAAGTCCTGAAAATTATAACCAGAGTCTCCTTGACGGAGAGCATGACACTTGTGTATAGATCTATACGGGACTCACATTCCTACACCAGAGCTGCTTGCAATAGCTAGGTCGGCAGAGCTGTGGTGACAATTGTCGTACCATATTTCGACACCTGAAGAATGTCGTCTTTCAGGCGAGGCTTAGGTAATCAAGAATGGTTATGATCACTCACAATTTGGTATTGAATAACGCGATTAGTGTATGAATAAGAAAACAACTTCATATAGTTTTATTAAATAATGAAACTATAACACAATATTTTACAAATGGTAAACCTAGGCTTCTATAGAGAATTCATAATAGTATAAGATACAAAATACTATTTTATTACAGGGAAAAGATTCATCTTATAGTTTTATGTGAATTAAAACTATATGATACTAGTTCGGAACACAAATACATATAGAACAGAAAATATAAGATTTTCTGGGTGAATATACTTATCTTTTTAAGAAACAAATGACAGAATTATTTTACAAAAATACTTATGAACTCACCAACTTAATTGTTGACACTCTTTTCAAAACTATTTGTATTTTTAGGAAATCGATAAACAGGTATCCACAAGTTTTGAGGAAGACAAAGTTTCATATAATTATGTCTTTTAATTATACTTTTTGGTGTCAAATATTCAATGATTTGAACACGAATGTAAAGTTATGTTTCATGAATGTAATAAATATTGTACTTTGATTACTATTGTGCATTGTTGTGATACTACACATGAAGTCATCCATCCCCGAACGTTTCCGTCGTTCCGGTTTGGGGGTGTGACAGATTGGTATCAACGAATTGTTTATAGTGAACTAAGTATATCAACCCATAAAAGATATACAACTATAAATATAATGGGGCTAAATCGCTCTGACCAAGAGTTATACTTTTAAATATAATAATATTTTTATAAAAGTATACATGCATACATATATACTAGAACAAGTATCACAAGAGGAACAAAACAAAATTTTTTAGATGTTGGACACTACAGCCAAACCTAGACAGTTATGTAATCATATCTGGGATAAATATAGCCTGATCAACTACATTTATTTGAGATACGACCAACATGTGTTTGGGAGTGATTGTGGTGTGGCAACAAGTCTAAAACTTACCAATTCTATATACAAAGGAATACTAGAACCAAACATAAAGTTGAAAATACTATAGGAGTATTTTATGATACTATAACAACAAGTCTAGAAACTTATCAACCTCGTATACCAAGAAACTCTTACATAAAGTTAAAATACTATAGGAATACTTTAAGGTACTATAAATAACATATGTGATAACTAAAAGACCCTTACTAGTAGGTCTATAATTGTTGAGTGTATACGATAAGGTTATATATAATTGAGATTTTATAGACTTAGAATTTGTGATTTTCGCTCTACTTCCTGTTCCTTGTTAGGTTGTGGTCTTGGAGTGGAATCACTTATTCGAAGGTCTATTTGATCTTATTTATATATAACTAGTATGCACTACGTAATTATAGAAGGACCCAGTAAGGATCACTCCTCAGAAATTAAAATAAGAATGTGTTAGTAATCTAATATTCTTTAGACACACCTATTCTCGCACCAACATATCTAGACATCGCAACCTTACCATAACAACCAACAGAGGAGTTGAGGAAGAACCAGAAAGGGGTTCAGGAGAAAGATTCTAAGAAAGTATCAAACAAAGGAAAAGGCGCTAGTGAAATCATTAATGAACCTTGCCTTACCAGAAGTAATCATAAGACTCTTACACCTCTTTCTAAGATACATCCCTACAATGTGCAACCCAACTACATGTATAGACTAGAGAAGATAACCAATGATCCACATTCATTATACACCCGTTACACCATGCTCCCTATAATTGATCAATATCTCAAATTTTACTATGATAAGCCCACTTAGACATTCAGATTCGGACTCTCTATCATGAAGTAACAAAGATCGATGACAAAACCCAAGATACGACGATGCAAAATTCAACACGCCTACGAAAAACAAAGATATCATATGATTTCTATGCCAAACATACAGGAAGATCAGGAAAATAATACGAATCACCTACACTCTTTATAGGAAGAAATAGCCACCCGGAAATAGCAAATTGTTACGACTAAAACTAGAGTAATCATAGCGGACAGAGAGCAGAAGAGACTAATCGCGAAACGTATAAAGTAGCAGGACACCTTATGTACTACTTTAATAACTAATAAACTAAAATGGACTAGTGAGTTAGTGACTACACTACTCACACCATGTGTTAGGCTTATCGCATCTTTCATCGTGACTAGTAATAGTAAATCAAGTGAGATATACCTTTCCAAAACGTATGAAACTTGAACCAACTAAAGGCCTTGATGCCTATAATATGTTTTGGTAAATTAACATTTATACAATATCTACTTTTACTCTTTACCATAAAAAAACATCACAGTGATGTTAGCCGAAACATTGAGAATCATATAGCAAAACATGAAATTTTTATGTGTATATATACATAGAGAGAATACAATTAGAAACGACCATAGTTATTTACGAACTTGTTTCACACCTTGTAACCGAATCATGCCTTTACAAGGAAATAACCAGCCAACCGGCGAAACACTAATCCTACAGATTGACTCTGCTACTTTTCAAGCTGCGGTCACAGCTGCCGTGGCAGCCATCATGACACACCTTAACAACACAAATGAAAGTAGAAATAATGTCGATAATTCCAAACACAGTAATAACCAAGGACACCACCGAGTAACTGCATGCAAGAATACCCCAAATACCAAACCTAAGAGCATGAAACGAAAGTTCGGGAATGAAAAAGGAGGCAGTTCGACTCAAGGGTCTACCAAAAGACAACAAGTTGTGTCAGTCCATACCCCCTCTGGCCCTGCTACTTCAACACCGACAACATCATATTATGGAAACCTCCCACACTACGGCAAGTGCAACTACCATCATCAGGGAGTCTGCCGGGAGATGTATTGCAATAGGTGCAACAAGAAGGGGCACACCACCAGCCACTGTAGGACGCCGACCCAACACATCAATTCAACCACTGATGCTAGTATAAGTCAAATATGCCATGCATATGGTGAAATAGAACATTTCAAGAGAAATTGTCCAACAGAGAGAAATGATGGAGAAGCAGGAGGAGTTTAATGACAAGACATAAAGGAGCAACGAGGAACCCTACTGAAATTTTAGGTACGTTTTCCAAATATCAATATATTAAAAACTTAAATTAGTGCCAATTAAAAAAAATTGTAATTATAAATTACTCTTTCGACCGAACAAAATCACAGCATTCATATAAAAACTAAGGATCCTTGTAGGTGAGCTATGATGGCTTAGTATGTACATCATGGTTATTTATAATTAAGATTTTGCAGGCTTAGAGTGAGTGATTCCGCCTCATTTCCTGTTTCTTGTCTGGTTGTCGATTTAGGGCAGAGTCACTCAGTCGACGGTCCTATCAATCTTAATTATACATGACTTGTATACACCAAGCGATCATAGAGGAGCCCGAGAGGGATCATAATATGAAGTATCATCACTAGTTATCAGAACACTCTTACTACTAATACTCGCTTAATGAGATACGAATCTTTCGCAGTAGAAATAACAAGGATAAAACTAAAAACAATAGAAAGAATACACAGAATGTACTATCGCTCTAGCAATCACTTTTTCCAAATTGAATTAACACTTGTTACCGTAAGAAATTCTGACATTGTCATTAGACATGGATTGGCTTGGTCCTCACCATATCAATTTCTTGTTCTACGAAAAGACCCTTTGTCATAATCAACCGCTTAACGAAATCTTTTCAAATCTATAAACGACAAACTCAACACAAACCTCCACATCATCTCTCGCTTCAAAACTCAGAAGGGTGTGACTTTTAGCTGGGAGGGAAAACAAGAGAATGCGTTTCAAACTCTAAAGCAAGCTCTATGTAGCACACCGATATTATCCCTTCCCGAAGGGATAGAAGATTTTGTAGTGTACTATGATGCATCCAACCACGGAATTGGCTATGTTCTTATGTAACGGAGAAAGGTCATTGCTTATGCCTCGAGGCAGCTTAAGACACACGAAGTCAACTACACTACGCATGATCTGAGTTAGGAGCAGTACTATTAACTCTGAAGATCTGGAGACACTACTTGTATGGTATGAAAAGCATTATCTTTACGGATCACAAAAGCCTTTAACATGTATTCGGTCAGAAGGAGCTCAACATGAGACAACAACGCTGGGTCGAGCTACTAAATGACTACGAATGCAAAATTCGTTATCATCCCGGTAAAGCCAATGTATTAGCTGACGCCCTAAGTTGGAAAGAATACTCGGGTCACCGAGTAAAGTCTCTAACCATGACTATCCGTTCCCATATATCTGGACCTCAAGAAATTCTATTAGTGGCCGAACATGAAAGCTGAGATTGCTACCTTTGTGAACAAGTGTCTGACTTACGCCAAAGTCAAAGTAGAATACCAAAAGCCTTTGGGTTTATTGCAACAACCAGAAATACCCGAATGGAAGTGGGAACGAATAACTATGGATTTCATAACCAAGTTACCCAGAACAACGGGTGGTCATGACTCTATTTGGGTAATCCTCGATAGATTACCAAATCCGCACACTTCCTACCAATTAAAGAAACTAACAAGATGGAGAAGCTAGCCAGAACGTACATTAGAGAGATTGTACGACTATATGGTGTACCCATATCTATTATCTCTGATAGAGATAGTAGATTCACCTCAAGATTTTGGCAGTCATTACAAAAATCCTTGGGAACCAGGTTGGACGTGAGTACATCCTACCACCCACAAACTGATGGGCAGAGTAAGAAAACGATTCAAACTTTAGAAGACATGTTGAGAGCTTGTGTGGTCGATTTTGGTAACGCTTGGGATACCTATTTACCACTAATTGAATTTTCATAAAACAATAGCTACCACACCAGCATCAAAGGTGCTCCATTTGAAGCTCTCTATGGCCGTAAGTACAGATCTCCTCTGTGCTGGGCTGAAGTGGGCGATACACAACTAGCCAAGAACCAAGTACCCAACAAAACTCTAACCGAACCCGAGATCATTCGAGAGACCACATAAAATATTGTACAAATCCGAGAACAACTAAAATTTTCTAGAAATAGACAAAAGAGTTATTCAGACAAACGACTAAAACCCTTGAAATTACAGGTTGGTGACCGTGTCTTATTAAAGGTCTCACCATGGAAAAACTTAATACGTTTAGGAAAACGTGGGAAACTAAATCCGAGATACATCGGACCATTTTAGATTCTTGCTTGAATCGGTCCAGTTGCTTATAAACTAAAACTACCACAAGAACTTAGTAACATACACCCTACATTCCACATATCTAATCTAAAGAAGTGTCTATCCGATAAAACACTTGTTATCCCACTCGATGAAATCGAGTTAAACAAAAGTCTACACTTCGTGGAAGAACTAGTAGAAATCCTGGACAGGGAAGTAAATAGTACTAAACAAAGACGTATCCCGATAGCGAAGGTTCGTTGGAATACAAAGCGGGGACCTGAATTCACTTGGGAACGGGAGGAATCAAATGAAACAAAAGTATCCACATCTTTTTCCCTAGTCCTATATTATCTCTATAGTTTTTAATTTCGGGACGAAATTCCCTCTAACGGGGGGATGATGTCACAACTGGAAAAATTCTAGATTTATTAAGGTCTAAGCTCTACCTATGTACTTGTAAATTCATAATGTAATAGTTTAGGTCAACTATTGTACCTTATTGTGAAATAATAAAAATAGAAATTAATTGAGATGAAAAGTAGCGTCAAAAATATATTGTTCAATAATCTTAATTGGGATGAATAAAGTGGTAGAGATTGTAACAAGGATTCCCAAAATATAAAGAAAAACCAAAATACGGGTTATAACGAAGAAGTTATGACCTATCGAAGATTCGCTACAAAACCGGCAAAACACTGTTCAGCGTAAAAGGTGAGTTTTCAATAAAATGTTTTTTAGCCTTAGGTATCTAAATTAAAGTTGTAGTATTCGTTAAACCGAGAGTGTGCATAAAAAGAACGCCCAAATCTAACTTCGTATGAAGAAGTTATGATTTTTCTAAGATTCGACATAGCAGTACACAACCTGAAATTCGAAATAAGGATCGAACGATTTTTAGCCGACACAACCTAAACAAGAATCGAAGATCTCGTCAATAGTAGTACAACGGTAGAAAGACAGACGAAAACGGACGTCGGATTAAGAAGTTATGAATTTTTAACGGATTTTTCCTGTCTCGGCCTGTTAAAAATAATAATATTAAAAATATAATCAAAATTAGCCGACGAGGTCTAAACGAAACTTGTAGAATATAATCTCGCCTACATGTCCAAATAAAGAACGTTGAAAACGAAGCTCGTATGCGAAAGTTATGAATTTCGGAAGTTTTGGGCACAAAAACCGAAAAATCATGAAAACCGGGAATTTCCGCATGGCTAGGAACCGGCCACGTCACCCGTTCCTCGTGAGAAGCCCCGTGTCCGACTGATGACTCATCCGAATGAGCATGTCCAATCCGGATCCGACGCGTGTTGCGTCCGTGGAAGCGTCCGAAGCCGACGCGTGTAGCCTGCGAGCATCCGACGCCTGTCCCTCCCCCTCGCATCCGAAGATGCCGCGTGTCCTTCTTATATCTTCGGCCGAGAACCCTCGCAGGGTATAAAAGGAGGTGCGAACCCTCCCGGTTCTTACACCTCTTTTACACCATTTTCACCCTTTTTCACATATTTCACCCCCATAAACCTCTTTACGACCCCCCGAAGCCCCGGTAACATATCCAACACCCGAAGAACATCCTGAGGCACCAAAAGTCCGCAAGAAAAGAGTCTTTCGGTTTCTAAACCCAACCCTCGCAAAGCCCGGTTTTCAGCAGTAAAGTGTTTTCTAGCAACGAAGTGCTGCTGAAATCACCACTACTATCAAGTGCGTTCATACCCCTACATTTTTATGATTTTTATATATTTTAGGGGGTAATACAAGTAAAATACAAGGAAATCTTGTATAAATAACAAAATTATTCAAATAATTTACGATTGTTATTTTTATCAAATAAACATACTATTTTTACTTGTTTAGGATTTAATACAAAAACAAGCATATAAATTATAATAGGTATAATTTATGATTCATGCACACTTATTAATACACTTTATGGAACTTAAGTGTTGCTTTATATATTCAGAATAACTTACGAAAATAAATATATAAATTATATTAAATATAATTTTTTAGATATTTACGGTTTATCTATTAAAATATATTATTCTTTATTCTACACGTAACCGTCACTATAGCATTTGTGAGACACGCTTCAAGTACTTATTTATGTATAAAACAAAAGTCCTGAAAATTATAACCAGAGTCTCCTTGAAGGAGAGTGTGACACATGTGTATAGATCTATACGAGACTGACAATCCCACACCAGAGCTGCTTGCAACAGCTAGGTCGGTAGACCTGTGGTGACAATTGTCGTACCATATTTCGACGCTTGAAGAACGCTGTGTTTCAGGCGAGGCTTAGTTCATCAAGCGTGGTTATGATAACTCACAATTTGGTATTGAATAACGCGATTAGTGTATGAATAAGAAAACAACTTCATATAGCTTTATTAAATAATGAAACTATAACACAGTATTTTACAAATGGTAAACCTAGGCTTCTACAGAGAATTCATAATAGTATAAGATACTAAATACTATTTTATTACAGGGAAAAGATTCATCTTATAGTTTTATGTGAATTAAAACTATATGATACTAGTTCGGAATACAAATACATATAGAACAAAAAATATAGCATTTTATGGGTGAATATACTTATCTTTTTAAGAAACAAATGACAGAATTATTTTAAAAAAATACTTATGAACTCACCAACTTAATTGTTGACACTCTTTTCAAAACTACTTGTATTTTCAGGAAATCGATAAACAGGTATCCACAAGTTTTGAGGAAGACAGAGTTTCATATAATTATGTCTTTTAATTATACATTTTGGTGTCAAATATTCAATGATTTGAACACGAATGTAAAGTTATGTTTTATCAATGTAATGAATAGTGTACTTTGATTACTATTGTGCATTGTTGTGATACTACACATGAAGTCATCCATCCCCGAACGTTTCCGTCATTCCGGTTTGGGGGTGTGACAAACGCCTCCGTGGGCAGTGAACTTGGGAAGGTGGAGCCACGAACAGGGACAACCAGCTCCTTATAGTGGATACCGAAGCTTCTACAACCTGAATGAGGGAGGCTCAGCAGACAGAGTCCTTCCTATCTTGGTTCGTCGTATTGCTCGCAATGTTGAACAGGGAGAGCAAACTTCGACCAAGTCATGGAAATTCGTGCTAACTCAGGAGTCAACACAGTTCATCTCCGTCATCTGACCAATGACCAGGAGTTAGCAAGGACTCACACTGATGCCCTACAGATCGAACTGAATGCCTGCCAATACGAAGTTAGGGATCTTAGATAGAACCAAGTGACATTGCAAAGGCGTGTGTGGCAAACAGAACAGCAGCTGGCTGAATCCAGGGCAAAATCTAGTACCAATCAGAACAATACTCCTCGCGAGTAGAGCCTACTCTACTCACTCTTTTGGATATAAATTAAGTCTACTTTTAGACTCTAGTATTATTTTGCTGTTTGTATCTAGACCTTGAACTTTCAGTAGTTAGGTCGTTATGCTGTCAAGTTTTCCCTGTACTGGTATTTGTAGACCTATTACAAGGTCAAATTTTCATGAACTCTTTACATCTATAATAGCAATGATAATGACTAGCATCCAATCCTATTAGAAAATCCTTATTCAATTCCTTTTATCTTTCAAACGGTAGAACTCAATTGCAAACACTTCATTTCTTACATGTTGATCTATGGTGTGTTAGATCATGGATCACTCTCGTTATTCTCACTATTGAATGCTTACTATTATCTTCATCTTTGTAAACTTACAGTTGAAATATGCCTCCTCGTAGATCAACAAAACGCAGTCCTCCGATAACTCCAACTCAACCACCACCTCCTCCATAATATGATCCTGCAGCTCTCCAAGCTGCAATGACTGCGGCTGTTACAACAGCCTTAACTCAATTCAATGCTAGCAGTAGTAGCAGGGGTGGAACGGGCGTTAACTCTACTCAAGTTGATAGTCACGGGCACCCTAGGGAGTTTTCGTACAAAGAATTCACCAACTGTTAACCCAGAGCCTTTAATGGGATTGGGGTAATCATTGCTCTATCGTAATGGTTCGAGAAAACTGAGTCGATCTTTGAGATCTGCTCCTGCTCTGAAAGGAGCAAAGGAAAATTTGTTGCATGCACCTTCTCAGATAGAGCCCTCACATGGTGGAATAGCCATGTCAAGTCACTTACTCTCATAGTGGCTAATGCGATGGGCTGGGAAACACTGAAGGACCTCATGACAGAGGAGTACTGCCCGAGGGGTGAAGTTCAGATTCTTGAACAGGAACTCTGGAGCCTAACCATGAAAGGCTCCGACATAGTAGCCTAAACTGCCAAGTTCAGTGATTTGGTGGCTCTATGTCCGGGGATGGTCCCCACTGAGGGAAAGAAGATCGAGAGGTACATCTGGGGGCTGGTACCTCCATTTCAAGGGAATGTGTTGGCTTCAAACCCCACTACCTTCGACAGTGAGAAATGATGGGCACAACGACTCATTGACCATGGAGTCCACACACCAACAACAACCCCAATTGTCCCAGAACCAGCCAAAACAACCAACAACAAGAGGAAGTTTTGGGACAGGAAGAAGACCAACTCAGCGCAGAACTCTGCCAAGAAGCAGCAGATTGTGGCTGTTCATCCCGCAACAGCTCCTGCTGCCACTGCGCCGGCAAAACTGTACGCTGGGAGTTTTCTAAAGTGCAACAAGTGCAACTTCCACCACGTCGGACCCTGTCGGGAGATTCAGTGTGCTAACTGCAACAGGAAGGGGCACACGACCCGTTTCTATAAGGCTCCGGCAAGACCAATCACCCAGGTCCCTGGCATTGGAGTAGGCCAGGCATGCTACGGGTGTGGTGAGGTTGGTCACTTCAAGAGGAACTGCCCGAAAGCAGGGAATGCTGGTGGAGTAGGGAGAGTTTTGGCGATAGGCCATGAGGAAGTTGTGGCAGACCCTACAGTGGTCACTGGTACGTTTCTCCTCAATAACTCTTATGCATGCATACTATTTGATAGTGGAGCGGAGAGGAGTTTCGTGAACCAAAAATTTGCACACTTACTTAAACAATAACCACGAGCACTAAAAGAAACATTCACCATAGAAATGGCTAACGGAAAGACTAAGAGCACTAGCAATATATACATAGGATGTATCCTATCTCTAGATAGCCATTCATTTCAAATCGACCTCATGCCTATCTCAATTAAAAGTTTTTCCGTCATTATCGGCATGGATTGGTTGAGTCTTCATCGTGTTGACATCATGTGTTTTGAGAAAGTCGTTCGTCTTAATCTACCGAATAGCGAAACCGTAGTTATCTATGGCAACAAACCAGGCACGAACCTTCGGATCATCTCAAGTATACAAGACCAATAGTACTTATAGAAGGAATATCAGGCATTCCTTGCTCATGTGGTTGATATGAGCCAAGAGGTGAAAGACATAAAGAACATCCCAGAAGTACGCGACTTTCCCGACATCTTTCCCGAAGAACTCCCAGGATTACCACCACAACTTGAAGTCGATTTCAGACTCAAATTAGTTCCCGGAGCTACTCCTGTAGCCAAATCGCCTTATCGACTAGAACCAGCTGAGATGCAGGAACTATCCAGTCAATTGAACGAACTGATAAGCAAGGGGTTTATTAGACCAAGCTTCTCACCCTGGGGAGCACCGGTCTTGTTCGTAAAGAAGAAAGACGAATCGTTCCGTATGTGCATCGACTACCGAGAACTAAACAAACTGATCGTTAAGAACCGATACCCTCTACCACGTATAGACGACTTGTTCGACCAACTGCAAGGAGAAAACTACTTTTCAAAGATTGACCTGAGATACAGGTATCACCAGTTACGAGTTTTAGAGGAAGATGTTCCTAAAACAGCCTTCCGAACTCGTTATGGACACTACGAGTTTGTAGTGATGCCTTTCAGATTAACCAATGCGCCCGCGGTGTTCATGGACTTAATGAACCGGGTGTGCCGCCCTTACTTAGATCAGTTCGTTATTGTATTCATCGATGGCATACTTATCTACTCTCGTATTAAGGAGGAGCATAGTCAACACCTACGACAGATCTTAGAAACACTACGAGCAGAGAAGCTCTATGCGAAGTTCTCTAAATGCGAATTTTGGATTCGAAGAGTCGAATTCTTGGGTCACGTGGTTAGCGAAGAAGGAATACATGTGGACCCTTCCAAAATAAAGGTCATTGAGAACTGGTCAGCACCAAAGATGCCTACAGAAATTTGTCAATTTCTAGGCCTCGCTGGCTACTATCGTAGGTTTATTCAGAACTTTTCAAAGATTGCGAAACCACTTACCACATTGACCCAGAAAGGTGCGACCTTTGACTGGGAAGAGAAACAAGAGAAGGCGTTCAAAATGCTGAACCAAGCCTTATGCAGCGCACCGATATTATCCCTCCCAGAAGGGATATAGGATTTCGTGGTTTACTACGATGCATCCAACCAAGGGCTTGGATGTGTTCTTATGCAACGGGGAAAGGTCATCGTATATGCCTCAAGACAGCTTAAGACGCACGAAGTCAACAACACTACACATGATCTTGAGTTAGGAGCAGTGGTATTTGCTCTGAAGATCTGGAGACACTACATGTATGGTACGAACAACACTATCTTTATAGACCACAAAAGCCTTCAACATATATTCGACTAGAAGGAGCTCAACATGAGACAAAGACAGTGGGTCGAGCTACTCAATGACTACGAATGCGAAATTCATTATTATCCCGGTAAAGCCAACGTGGTAGCTGACACCCTAAGTCGGAAAGAATACTCAGGTCGTCGAGTCAAGTCATTGACTATGACAATCCATTCACATCTGTCCACACAAATTAAGGAGGCTCAACAGGAAGCCTTAAAACCTGAAAATGTGGCAGGGGATTCCCTGAGAGGGATGGATAAGAACCTACAAGTCAAGGGTGATGGAGCCTTATTCCTCATGGATCGGATCTGGACTTCGAAACTAGGTGGTTTCAGAGACGTTGTCATGAATGAAGTGCATAATACCCAATACTCCGTACACCCAGGTTCAGATAAGACGTATCTGGATCTCAAAAAGTTATATTGGTGGCCCAACATGAAAGCAGAGATTGCTACCTTCGTGGGCAAGTGTCTTACTTACGCCAAGGTTAAGGTCGAATACCAAAAACCCTCAGGTTTGCTACAAAAACCGAAGATACCTGAGTGGAAGTGGGAGCGGATTACAATGGACTTCATAACCAAATTGCCCAATACAACGGGTGGTCTCGATACTATTTGGGTGATCGTAGACAGGTTAACTAAGTCCTCACACTTCCTACCAATCAAAGAAACCGACAAGATGGAGAAACTGACAAGAACATACATTAGGGAGATTGTACGACTGCATGGTGTTCCCATATCTATCATCTCTGATAGAGACAGTAGATTCACTTCAAGATTCTGGCAGTCGCTACAAAAGTCCCTGGGAACTAGGTTGGACATGAGTACAGCCTACCACCCACAAACTGATGGACAGAGTGAGAGGACAATACAAACGTTGGAAGAAATGTTGCGAGCTTGTGTGATCGACTTTGGTAAAGCATGGGATACCCATTTGCCACTGGTCGAGTTTTCATACAACAACAACAACTACCATTCTAGTATCAAAGTTGCTCCATTTGAAGCCCTCTATTGAAGGTCTCACCCTGGAAGGGCTTGATACGCTTCGGAAAGCGTGGTAAGCTAAATCCAAGGTACATAGAGCCTTTTGAGATTCTCGCTAGGATCGGCCTTGTAGCCTACAAACTCAAACTACCTCAAGAATTTAGTAACATACACCCTACCTTCCACGTATCGAACCTGAAGAAGTGCCTATATGATGAGACCCTTGTTGTCCCACTCGATGAAATCGAGATCAATGAGAGCCTCAACTTCGTGGAAGAACCAGTAGAAATCATGGATAGGGATCTCAAGCAAACGAAACAAAGTCGTATCCCGATGGTGAAGGTTCACTGGAATGCAAAACGGGGACCCGAATTCACTTGGGAGCGGGAGGATCAAATGAAACATAAATATCCTCATCTTTTCCCTTAGTCCATGTGTATTTTCTTAATTCTAATTTCGGGACGAAATTCCCTTTAACAGGGGGATGATGTGACAACCCGAAATTTCTATCTTCTAAAAGTCAAACTTGGTCAACGAAAGTCAAACTTATCCAATAAAGGTCAAACTTATTTCTTTGATTATCTTATGGTTAGATTAGATTAATGAAATGAGTGTGTTCAAGCCTAGCATTCTAAAGTGTTGTATGATAAGTGAGAAAACCCTTTGGACCGAGGACCGCAAACGAGCCTTGGGCCGTGAACGAGCCTTCGGGACGTGAATAGCCTTCGGGCCATGATCAAGCTTTGGGCCGAGAACAGCCTTCAGGCCGTGAACCTCGGTTTGGGCCGTGAACCTCCCCTCCTATATATATGAGAGTTAGCTGATTTTACTTCACTTCTTCCCTTTCTAACCTCAAACAGAAGGCTTTCTCCCAAGCATCTTCAACCAAGAACACTTTCCTCTCATCTATCATCCATTTCCTTTGAATCTTCTTCAAGATATTGCTAAAGATCCTCTAGTGTTCTTAATCTCCAAGATCATTGGGCCATGAACTCAAGAACATCGAGCGTTCTTGGGCCGTGAACCCTTCATCAGGCCGTGAACTCCTTGCAGCCTCCCATCTTTGCTTCTAACACTTCATTTGTAAGTGTTTCTTGCATCCTAGGTTGTTTTCCTAATACCTTAGAGGTTATATTCACTAATTGGGTACATATATGCTATGTGAATTTCTATTTAGGACTTGTTTTGTCCTGGGAACTAGCTTGTGAAATCAATCATCCTATATCGAACTTTCATTCGAATCACTCCTACAAGGTGAGTTCATACCCCTACAAATCACAGTTTTAAATGCTTTTATGGGGAGAATACAAGTAGAACACAATGTAATTGTGCTAATGATTTACATGTGAAAACATCAAACAAAGGGATTTCTTATACTCAAAAACTTGTTAAAAACACTTTAAAACTCTTTTGAAACTATTTTAGATTGTTGTTTATTATCAAAATCATATTCGTATATCTATTTACGTATAAGTATGCTTTAACGGACTTAGGACTATTGCTAAATACTATAACTCCTGTTCCTTGTTTGGTTGTGGGCTTAGGGTAGGATCACTAGTCCGTCTGTCGGCTAAATCATAGTTATACTTATTAAATACATATATGAATATTAAACCCCATTTTTAAGGAACATACTTAACTTAGTTGCTTATGGTGAACAATTGAGTCTTTTCTACAAATCAGTAACAGTTCAAACAAACATACTAGTAAACTATAATAGGTATAGTTTAGAGGATCACTACATACTATTTCTAGAACAGAGAAACATACATGAGTCAGTACATATATACTATTACTATACATTACAAAACATACCATAACAAGAACAAGAAGGAACATGCATACTATAACAAGAACAAGATAACAAAAATGTGAGATACTATTTCATGGCGTAGCAATATCCTTGCTATGTCACGTTTTGTAACCAGAGTCTCCTGGAGGGATAACGTGAGTTTGTGTATAGATCTATACGGGCTTGACCATCCTACACCTTGCTGCTAGCTACAGTGGGACCTGCAGGTCTACGGGTGACAAATGTCATACCATTTTCGACGCCTGAAGAACGTCGTGTTTTATACTAGTCTATCAAGTATGGTTATAACCTTATCACATTTCAACCTAATTTAACCAGTTTGGTTTTTAAGGTAGTTAATACCTTCGGTAGTGTATTTTATACAACACTACTACAAATCTTCATTTTCCATTACATTCATACAGTGATATTCTCACACGAGAAATGCATACTATTTTTAGAATAAAGATAGTTTTACACATATGGAAAACATTACATTTATACTATTTCAAGTACAAACTTACATTTTACACTTTATTCAAGAGAACAGAACATACAACACAGTTGAGTCTTGGTAGAAGACTACTTTTCATTTTAGTAGAAAATATAGGATTTTGTAGGAAGTATACAAACATTTACATCAAAACACTTACAAGCATTTTCATGAAACAAATGTAAACTTTTGACACAAAAATACTTATGAACTCACCAACTTAAATGTTGATACTTTCTTTCAAAATAACTTGTATTCTCAGGTCACCAGTAGACAGGTACACTGGACCAGATTTTGAGAAGACGGAGCATGTTCAAGACTCGTCTTTTATTTTGATATATTTTTGGTGTCTTACAACTATACACAGAACACACATGTATAAACTATATTATTAATGCAATGGATGTTGTTGCTTGTTTTACTATTGTGCATTGTTATGATATTGTACATGACGTCCTCCGCCCCCGAATGTTTCTGCCATCTCGGTTTGGGGGTGTGACACATTCTTTCCAAGGAAGTTCATCAACTCATCCAAGAGTTTAGGGTTGATATTTTCACTCCATCACTCCAAACAACCCATAAACCAACTCAAGGTGAGTTCACACCCCCATATTGTCAAGCTTTTTCCATGTTTGGGGGGGGGGGGGGATACAAGTAAAACTTTGTTTATCCCACAAATAGTTGCTTGTTTTCATCCTTATGTTAAAGATAAAATATTATTTGCGCAATATATGGTTTATACTAGTTTTGGTATAAATATTTGTGACGTACATATTGTTAAAACAAACATAATCTATGTTATAAAATCATAAGAAAATTTATGATATGAAAAACTCCATGATTTTTGGAAACTTTTTCTAAAAGTTAGCTTTGCAAGCAAAAATGGTTACATTTTAGTCATTTACGAATTTGGTGGGTTACAACCC
This sequence comes from Lactuca virosa, assembly GCF_052849685.1. Taxonomy (NCBI): domain Eukaryota; kingdom Viridiplantae; phylum Streptophyta; class Magnoliopsida; order Asterales; family Asteraceae; genus Lactuca; species Lactuca virosa. The sequence continues at coordinate 91,794,071 of NC_136434.1, forward strand.
AAAAACATTATGTTTTGATTTCATATTTTGATACAAGATAAGAATACACATACATATTTATACAAAAGATTATATAAATAAGTTTCAAACAAACAAGTTAAACTATAAACAGTATAGTTTGATAGTCACAAAACCATACGATCATTTTCAGAGGACGCACATAGTTATTCAAAAGTATAATTATTTAAATATTACAAGAAAAAGGGAGTCATAATTCACGTAAATCTGTTGATACTCTTGTGAGACGTTCCCTTCACCGTACCTACCTAGTATACACCTTAAGTCCTGCATTATAGTCAGAGTCTCCTTGAGGGAGAGTGAGACCGTTGTGTATAGATCTATACGGGATTGACAACCTCGCACCTCAGCTGTTCGCTATAGTTAGACTAGCAAGTCTAGGGTGAAAAATGTCTACTAATTCCGACGTCTAAAGCACGTCGTTCAGGCATAACAGTCATATCAAGAATGGTTATAATAACTCACATAGGGATCGACAAAACGACTTGGTTTACGGGAAGCTTACACTTCATTAGTTTTATAAAAAGAAATAGAACTACATACTGCTTTCAGTACAGCATTCACTTATACATCTTTTTGGTCTTAGGGTTTAAGACTACAGTTCATACACCTACAGTTTACCTTTAAGAAAATATTGGATTTTCTAAAAATGTACATTATCATTTTACAAGGAAAAGATACAAAGGAAATACATACATTTACGGTTCACATTTAAGGAAAATATTGGATTTTCTAGATACATACATTATCATTTTACAAGGAAGAGATACAAAGGAAATACATACAATTACAGGTCATTTTAAAGAAAATATCGGATTTTCTAGAAGTATACAAACCATTTTACACGAAAACGTTACAAATCATTCTCACACAAAAATGCTTATGAACTCACCAACTTAATTGTTGACATTTTCAAAATCACTTGTATTCTCAGGTAACCAGTAGACATGTATTCAACCCTTCTTGAGGTTCGACGTCGTCATTTCATGTTTTCTACTTTCAGTTATTTGTATTTAACTTTTGAACAAACAAAGTGTTGTAAACAATGTAAACTTGAATCCTCAATGTATGAATGATTGTGTTGCTATGTTTCATTTATATTCAATTGTTATGATACTGTACATGAAGTCACTCCATCCGCCCCCAGACATTTCCGCCGTTCTGGTTTGGGGTGTGACATTAAAGACTGATTAGACAAGTCATACACTTCTTCTTTTTATGCATATCTCGAAAATTGCATAAAGAAGAAGAAAGAAATTCAAACTTTTATAAACTCTTTTATAAAATATAAACCTTGTCTTTTAAGAAAAAGACAAACGGATTCAACTAGTCCAAAAGTTTGTACATGACTTATAAATCATACCATATGATATATATTAAGTTACTTGCTAATGGAATTTATTATTTCCATGAAATAAATAATTTCCAATTTAATTATAAAAGTTTTATTGAATATTTATTAAAATCAATTTCTAATAAATAATCAATTGTATCAAGTTGGTGTTAGTGTGACCCATTAGTATCATATGTTATTTAGTAATATCACTTTAATATGACTCTTGAGCATACTAGGCCTTTCAATCTCCCACTTGCGCAAGACTCATATTAGACTGATATAGACAGTGGTGAACGTCTAGCAACATTTCACTGCCACTAAGACCATACGAATGTTTGTGCCATTCTATCAACGCCCAATTCGAAAAAAATCTCAAAGCTACAATTGGTGTATAAGGTAAGTTTATAAGTTATCCCTTTGCTATAGACATCATGTTGAACATGAGATTCGGATCGCGATCAATCTCATTAGTTTTTTAACTTTTGGTAACGTGTCTTAGATGTCTAACTCTCAACACATAAGAGGAACAAATCCCATCTTGACTACATAAGCCTCTTGTATAGTTCACACCTACCTGAAAATGGCTTTTATAACTACCCGGTTAAGGAACAACATTTGACCATTATCAAAACATAGTACTCCCTACACTTAAGTCCCACTATGTATCTCAGGTGTTTAGGATACTAAGATAGTACCTTTTAATCAATTATCATTCATGACAGCGAACCATGAGATGATCTTGATGCAGTTTAGTTCAATACTAGTTCTCTGACAAGTACCTATGAAACTTGGTTACAACCACTTGCCTACTTTCATCTAGTGAAAGTCAACCAATCCAATTCATATTAGTCTTACTTTATAATTGCTCCCACAATTATAACCGACTATGAACCTTTAGAATAATAACATTATTCATGGATTAAACATGTTAACATAGAACACAACAAGTACTAATGTGATGACTATATCCCAATCTATCATAACATTATCAAATAGTTTTTGTTATAATGTTCCAATATCCAAATACTAAACCCAAATCAAAAATCCATTTCTAGAATAATAAAGTCTTATAGATGAAGTGTGACCATTCATACTTAGCTCAAAAGAATGAATTTATAAATGGATTTGACAAAATTTAATTTGTATGAATTATGTGAATACTATCATCTCCATACTTAACTTTACTCTAAGTATAGTTAAATATCTATGATTGGTGTTCTTTCGTGACATAGAGTCTCTTAGCTTGATTAAGTATACTCTAAAAGTCACAATGATTTCTATGTGATCCTCGAATGGCAGAAATCAACATAGTTTTTCAATGATCTCATTCATCCAATCATATTTGAATTCAACTTCTAAAGTAGTGTATCCTTATTTTGTAGTAAATTGTGTCATTATGTTTTGCTTGGACCTTATTCCAACAAGACTTACTCTTCATTCCATAATGAAGTCAAAATCCAATTATAATTCATAATTATTTATATTTGTTTAGAAATTGACATCTTATGAAGCTCTTTCCATAAAGATCCTTTCTAAACTGATTGTCTCATATGCATTCTCTTAGTTCTTCTAAAGTACTCTTAGAATGATCTCATAGTCATCTAGTGACTTAACCATATATTCAATTAGTATCCTATGACATGCTAACAACATGATCAAATACCATGTCCTATGCATAATATGGCGTAAATGATGAGTTCATTTGCCAAGCAAATAGAATATAAATCATTTCATCTAGTTCAAACCTATGAGTTATGTACTTTTGAGGCTAGCTTAAAATGGTGCCATATGACAATGCCATGAATTCTCCAAAAGAATCTTGTGTCTTGATCCCTTTCAAGATATTTCCAATATATGTAAAAGCACATGAAACTTTTAACATTCATTTTATCTATCCCTTATAGATTTTACATTCATATTAGTCTTACTTTATAATTTCTCCTTCCTAAGTCTTTCATTTTAGAAACACTTTCCAAGCCAAGGTGAAAACGACCTTGCTTAGTTAGAATGTGATTTCAAATGATTAAGTATGTCTCAATCATACAAGATTAGGAATTTCACTATGCTCCCACTAGTTCTTAGTAAACACACATGTTCTATTTATTTTGATATAAAAACATACCTTGTGGCTTTATATTGAAATGATGGTTGCAACATCGAGATGTTTGCTTTATATCCATAAGTGGATCTCAAGCTCTACACATTTTTTAGGATAACTTGGATTAAGAAAACCTCCAGGCTAGTCTATATAGATATCTTCTAGTAGATGTCTATTAAGAAAAGCGGTCTTTCTTGAAATCTATTTACTATATCTCATATTAAAAATATCATAGTAAATAATATCCTTGTTGATCTAATCATAGCTACTTGTGAAAAAAGTCTAATCACAGTTAATTTCATGAGTATGATGAGTGTCACACCCCCAAACCAGACGGCGGAAACGTCCGGGGGTGGAGGACTTCATTTGTAGTATCACAACACATGCATTATAGTAATCAAAGTACAAACAACCATTGTATTTAAAAAAAAGTATAAATATTTACATGTGTTTCAACATTGTATACTGAAACTAAATAGTTATACAAAAGAAGAAGACAAGACATAAATAGCTCCATCTTCTCAAAATTTCGGGGTGTACCTGACTACTGGTTCCCTGAGAATACAAGTAATTTGAAAAGAGAGTATCAACATAAAGTTGAGTGAGTGCATAAGTATTTATGTTTTTGAAAGAATGTTTTCTGTTTCTTGAATATGTAAGCTGTTTCCAGAAAATCCTATATTTTCTGCTGTATGTGAAAAGTAGTTTTGGTTGCATTAAACTGTTCTATTTGTAAATCAATGTTCAATATTTGTAATCCTTTTGTAAACGAGTATCGGAGAGTATATCTGAATTCATCAACTGTTATTGTAAACTGTAATGTAATGCTGTAAACTGTATCTTGTAAACTAGTACTTTGGAATAGTACATAAGTTTAGTTAATTATACACTAACGTATTGTTAATATCTTTTAATGAGTTATTATAACCATACTGACTAGATGGCCTAACCCAACGCTATGAGTGTGCTGAAAACATGTTGATAACAATTTGTCACTCATAGGCGTGTATGCCTGACTGTAGCTAGCAATCCGAGTGCGGGGTTGTCAATCCCAAAATAGATCTATACACACATTGTTTCGATCCCCGGCTGGAGATTCTAGTTATAATGTCAGGACTTTAACTATGTTGTTTAAAGTGAATTAAACAACCTGTACTACTTGAATCATAAAAGCATATAAACGTTACATGTATATTAGTTATGAAAACCCAATCATTCTGAAGTAAATGATTGATAGTATGCTCTTGAATTAGTACTCTTAACATGTATCTGAAAGAATGTATATCCTTGAATAGTTTTGAAATAATCTTTGTTCTTGTAAAATAATGTAATCTAGTATACTTGAATCGTGAATTAATGTTCTTTGAATCATAAATTATACCTATTATAATTTATATGTACTTTCTGATTTGATAAGGTGTATTCATGAATGTAACCCTTTGCTCAACATGTTACAAAGGGTAATTGAAACTAAATGAATAAAATTTTATACTTGTATACATATACAAATATATAAGTAAAATTTAAATGATATTCGGACAAACAACTTATACTTGTAATCCCACATCCAAACAAGGAAAAGGAATTAAAGTGAGTTATTAGTCCTAAATCTTTTAAATTCTATTTATATAAATATATGCATAATAGTATGATTTTTGAGGAAAATATAAGTTTATAAAACATTTAAAAGAAGTTTGATATTTTGAAACTCATTTTGGTGAATTGATGTCATTTTGAAACAATCATTGAAAACCATTTGATTTAATGATAACTGAAATCCATTTTGATAAGATATTTGAAATCACTTGTTTATAACACAAAAACTTTATGTTAGACTTGTATTCCCCCCCCCCCCCCTTAAAACAGTAAAAACTATGAAAATGTGGGGGTATGAACTCACCTGTTGTAAGTTATTCAAATGTAAGATTGGTGTAGGATGCTAAGTGTCAAGTGAAGTCTTGAACACAACGGATCCTATTCACATATAATGATTCATATATGGATATAATTAGTGTATATAACAACTAATTATGATAGGAATTTACTTTAGGGACTAGGAAACACTTGAATTTAAGCGTTACAATCACACGTGATTGCTCTAAAGGTGTTTACGGCCACACAAGGTGTTCACGGCCATGGGGTTTACGGCCTAAGATGTTCTTCATAGGAGTTTACGGCCAAGCGAGATGCTCATGGCCGTAAACTCTCATTGTTCTTGGAATTGATTGTTTTCAAGGTTGTAAGTTATGAATTTCTATAGAATAATTAGTATTAGGATGTATACTTACGTTTTGAAGCTTGAATGAGGTGTTCACAGCCTAAAGAACTAGTATGTGTTCTTGGTGTTTCTTGGTGTTCTTGAAGATCTAAGCAAAAGAGATGATTTCATGGATGAAATCATAGAGTTTCACTAGATTAAGCAAGGTATCAACTAATAAAATATAAGAAACACTTACTTATTTGAAGATTAAGGTGTAAATACTGATGATAGTTGAGAGAAAACCGAGTTTCTTAGGTTGAATGTGTGAGAAATAGTGAGAAAATGAAGGAATTCTATATATATGTGCGAGGGTTTACGGCCGAGGAGTTTGCGGTCCGAAGTCGGTTTGATGTTTACGGCCGAAGCCTCATTTACGGCCTGCGAGGTGTTTACGGTCCGAAGTGTTTACAGTCGTAAACTCTTTGCGGTCCGAAGCGTTTACGGTCCGAGGCGAAGGATAATTGCGAAGTTTCTCGGATTTTCAAGCCTTTTACTTCCAAATTCAACTATGGACATTATAACGATTTTAGCAATTAAAGGTATTTCATATCCTTAATTAAAAACCTAAACAATAAAAGGACTTTAGTTGACCTTTGTTTGACTTTGGTTGACCAGATTTGACTTTATAAACAGAGAATAACAGGATGTTACATTATCCCCCCGTTAGAGAGAATTTCGTCCCGAAATTAGGGGTTTAAGTAAATAAGCAATTATAAATAACTAAGCGAAAAGACGAGGATATTTTAATTTCATTTGATCCTCACGTTCCCAAGTGAATTCAGGTCCCCGCTTGTCATTCCAGCGAACCTTCACTATAGGAATACGGCTTTGCTTTGTCTGCTTGACCTCTGGGTCCATAATTTCTACTAGTTCTTCCACGAAGTTGAGGCTCTCATCGATCTCGATTTCGTCGAGTGGAATAACAAGAGTCTCGTTGGACAAACACTTTTTCAAGTTTGAGACATGGAAAACGGGATGTATGTTACTTAATTCTTGAGGTAGTCAGAATTTGTAAGCTACGGGACCGATCCTAGCAATAATCTCGAATGGTCCTATATACCTTGGATTCAACTTGTCACGCTTTCCAAAGTGTATCATGCCCTTCCAGGGTGAGACCTTCAACATGACGCGGTCACCAACCTGGAACTCCAAAGGTTTTCTTCTTTTGTCAGAGTAGCTTTTCTGTCTATCTCTGGAAGCTTTAAGTCGCTCCCGGATTTGTACGATTTTCTCTGTGGTTTCGTGAATGATTTACGGACCAGTGAGAGTACTGTCAGGAACTTGACTTCTAGCTAGCTGTGTATCACCCACTTCAGCCCAGCACAGGGGTGATCTGCACTTGCGGCCATAGAGAGCTTCGAAAGGAGCAGCCTTTATGCTAGTGTGATAACTATTGTTGTAAGAAAATTCGACAAGGGGTAAATGAGTATCCCATGCCTTACCAAATTCTATCACGCAAGCTCGCAACATATCTTCAAAATTTTGAATCGTCCTCTCACTTTATCCGTCAGTTTGTGGATGGTAGGCTGTACTCATGTCCAGCCTAGTTCCCAAAGATTTTTGTAAAGACTGCCAGAAACGAGAAGTGAATCTACTATCTCGATCAGAAATAATATATATTGGCACACCATGCAGTCTAACGATTTCTTTGAGGTAAGTTCTTGTTAGCTTCTCCATCTTGTCGGTTTCTTTAATTGGTAAGAAGTGTGCGGATTTGGTTAATCTATCAACGATTACCCAAATAGTATCATAACCACCCGAAGTCTTGGGTAACTTGGTTATGAAATCCATTGTAATCCGCTCCCACTTCCATTCAGGAATTTCAGGTTGTTGCAATAAACCTGGAGGTTTCTGGTATTCTACCTTGACTTTGGCACAAGTAAGGCACTTGCCCACAAAGGTAGCAATTTCGGCCTTCATGTTTGGCCACCAGTATCATTTCTTGAGGTCCAGGTACATCTTGTCTGAACCTGGATGAATGGAGTATCGGGTCTTGTGTGCTTCATTCATGACTACGTCTCTGTAACCACCGAACGTTGGTGTCCAGATCCGGTTCATGAAACAATTGACTCTATCATCCTTGACTTTGAAATTTTTATCCATTCCTCTCAAGGCTTCAAATTGAGCCTCTCTGATCTGTATGGACAGATGTGAATGGATTATCATGGTCAACGACTTTACTCGGCGTCCCGAGTATTGTTTTCTGCTAAGGGCGTCAGCTACTACGTTAGCTTTACCAGGGTGATAAAGTATCTCACAATCGTAGTCATTCAGTAGCTTCACCCATCGTCGTTGTCTCATGTTCAGCTCTTTCTGATTGAAGATATGCTGGAGACTTTTATTGTCCGTGAATATTGTGCATTTCGTGCCATATAAGTAATGTCTCCAGATCTTCAGAGCAAATACTACTGCTCCTAATTCAAGGTCATGTGTTGAATAATTGACTTCATGTGTCTTTAGTTGTCTTGAGGCATAAGATATCACCTTTCCTCTTTGCATAAGAACACATCCAAGCCCTTGATTAGAAGCATCACAGTACACTACAAAATCCTCTGTCCCTTCATGGAGAGATAGGATTGGTGCACTACACAAGACTCGCTTCAGCGTTTGAAACGCTGTTTCTTGCTTTTCTCCCCAGCTAAAATTTACACCCTTTTGCGTCACGGTGGTAAGAGGTTTAGCTATTCGAGAGAAATTCTGGATAAACCTGCAATAATAGCCAGCAAGACCTAAGAATTGACGAATTTCTGTAGGTGTTTTGGGTGCTGACCAGTTTTCAATTGCCTTAATTTTGGAAGGGTCGACGTGTATTCCTTTAGAACTGACCACGTGACCTAGAAATTCAACCTTCCTGATCCAAAATTCACATTTTGAAAACTTCGCATAGAGTTTCTTTGTTCTAAGAGTTTGCAAAACTTGACGAAGGTGTTGGCCATGATCCTCTTCACTTCTTGAGTAGATCAGGATATCGTCGATGAAGACTATGACGAATTTGTCCAAGAAAGGACGACACACTCTGTTCATTAAATCCATGAACACAGCAGGTGCATTCGTCAATCCGAATGGCATCACTATGAATTCATAATGACCATAACGAGTTCTGAACGCGGTTTTGGGAATGTCATTCTCCAAAATCCGTAATTGGTGATACGCGGATCTTAAGTCTATTTTGGAGAAGTAGCTCGCACCTTGAAGTTGGTCGAACAGATCGTCAATGCGAGGCAGAGGGTATTGATTCTTAATGGTAAGTTTATTCAGCTCGCGGTAGTCTATGCACATGCGGAACGATCCATCCTTTTTCTTTACGAACAAAACCGGTGCTCCCCAAGGTGAGAAGCTTGGTCTTATGAAACCTTTGCTTAGGAGTTCATTAAGCTGTCTGGATAATTCCTGCATTTCAGAAGGTGCAAGACGATAGGGGGATTTGGCTACAGGGGTAGTTCCAGGGATTAAGTCGATTCGGAATTCGACTTGATGTTCGGGAGGCACTCCTGGAAGATCATCGGGAAAAATGTTGAGAAAATTACAGACCTCAGGAATGCTCGCGATGTCTTTCACTTCTTTCTTTTTGTCTACCACGTGAGCTAAGAAATCACAGTACTCTTTGCGAAGGTACTTATGTGCCTTGATGCAAGAAATGATCTGGAAATTCGTTCCGGGTTTGTCGCCGTAAATAATAAGAGTTTCGTTAGTTGGCAAGTTCAGACGAATGGCTCTTTCATAACATAGGATGTCAGCATGGTTAGGACACAACCAATCCATACCTATTATGACGTCAAAACTTTTGATAGAGACCGGCATAAGGTCTATTGGGAATGAAAAGTTATTCAAGGGAAGAGTACATCCTATGTATATATCATTGGTGGATTCGGATTTCCCATTAGCCATTTCGACTATGAATGTTTCTTTTAATGGTTGGGAGTTTTGATTTAGCAAGTGTTTGAAATTATGGCTCACAAAGATCTTCTCAGCACCACAATCGAATAGAATGCATGCATAAGTGTTGTTAAGAAGGAACGTACCCGTGACTACAGCTGGGTTTGCCACTACTTCTTCATGACCCAATGCTAAAATTCTCCCAACTCCACCGACATTTCCAGCTTTAGGGCAATCTTTCTTGAAATGCCCTACTTCACCACAATTGTAGCATGCTTGACCTACTCCAACAGCAGGTACTTGGTTAAGTGGTTGGGGTGGTGCTCTACAGAATCGGGCAGTATGCCCTTTTCTGTTGCAGTTACGACACTGCATTTCTCTGCAATTTTCTTTATGGTGATAATTGCACTTGTTTCACTTCGGGAGGTTACCAGCATAAGACTTAGTTGGTACTGGGTTAACAGGAACAACAACGGTACAGTAGCAACATTAACTGTAACTAGGTGTTGCTTCTTTGAGGAATCCTGTGTAAACTTGCCCTTCCTCTTGTCCCACCTTTCTTCTTGCTGTTGTTGTTGTCATTGTTGTTGTTGTTGTTTCCCTTCGGTTGTACTGGTAAAGCAACCACTGAGTGTTGATGGGCTCCGTGGTCGATGAGAGATTGTGCTAGCTCTTTGGCACTGTCAAAAGTAACAGGCCTCGAAGCTAAAACACTTGACTGAATTTGGGGCGACAGTCCCCAAATATATCTCTCAATCTTCTTGCTCTCCAGAGCAACCATATCCGGGCAAAGAATAGCCAGATCACAGAACCTACTAGTATAGGTTGATATATCAGAACCAACCATTGTGAGACCCCAAAGTTCCTCCTCAAGTTTCTGAACTTCTCCTCGCGGACAATATTCCCGCATAAGCATGGCTTTGAAGTTCTCCCAGCTTATTGAATTAGCCACTATTAGAGTAAGTGACTTAACATGGCCATTCGACCATGTTAAAGCTCTTTCTAAAAAGGTACAAGCAGCGAACTTGACCTTACTGCCTTCAGGACAGGAGCAAATTTCAAAAATTGCTTCTGTCTTTTCTATCCATTGCCTTAATGCCATAACCCCACCAGTTTCATTAAAGGTCCTGGGTTTGGCATTGGTAAAATCTTTATAAGTGCACTCTCACGAGTGCCCATGACTTTCGCCATGATTAGACGGATTTGCACCAGCTCCTGACCCACTAGCTCCAGGAGTATTAATATGAGGCATGGCAGCAACTACAGCCGCCGTGACTGCCGCTTGGAACATAGCGGGGTCGAACTGAGGAGGTGGTGGCGGAGGTGGCACCGATGTTTCATCAACAATGTTACGTCTTGGATTCTTATGAGGAGGCATGTTTTTATATAAAGGTCAAAAGATACAATATGATAAGATATCAAGAGTGAATATGAACTTTGATATCTCTGAACTAAAATATATAGTTCAACACGAATCTGGTGATGAATTGGAAATAGAAGTCTACGACAAGTACTACTTGTAACAGAATTGATATGAAATTGAATGGTTATTTTTCAAAGACTATGAAAATGCATGTCGATTGATTTGGCATATTGATCACATAAAGTCTGGAGAACTTGACCTTAAACAGGTCCATAACACACCAAATTCTGGGAAAACATCGACATCATACAGACCTACTGAAAATAAAATTTCCGTGGTCTTACTGAATAACATGAAAAATAACACTATATCTTATCCGTAGACTTAACTATAACCAAAAGAGTGAATAGGAAACGAGTAGAGCATCTTCTACTGACGACGGGTATTTCTTAAATGAACCTCAACTCAGCCAGTGTTATCTAAGTGAGAATAGAGATGAGGGATATAGAATATAGTTAGTAACGATTGACTATAAAAGAGACCTATAGTTATCAAGTATTGTATTATGTATGACTTGTTCTTAGGTATTTCTATAACTATAAAGTGTATAATAATTATATATAACTTGGGTATAACCGACTTTCGATTACATGACCCAACTGTAAATCCACAACCAAACAAGGAACAGGAAATGAAGCTAAATCACATATTCTAAGTCTATATAACTTTAATTATATATAATTATAATATACCCTTAATATTTATAGTTCTACCCTTAATTGTTCTATTGTTTTCACATGTTTGTTACTAGTATATAGTGCCTAAAATACCCCTATAGTATCTTAATCTTTATGTTATGTTCTAGTGTTCTTCAGAATATGTATAGTTGGTAAGATTTAGACATGTCACAACATCACTATCACTCCCAAACACATGTTGGTCATATCTCAAATCAATATAGTTGATCAGGTTATATTAATCCCAGATATGATTACATAACTGTCCAGGTTTGACTGTAATGTTCAACATCCAAATACTTTTAAGTTCTTACGATTGTGATACTGTACTTGTCGATAAGTGTTAGTATACATCTTGTAAAAATAATTAAAATTTTAAAGTATACTTGTAGTCAGAGGTCTCAGCCCCAAATGTATTTATAGTTTGTATATCTTTTATGGATTGATATACTGAGTTCACTATAAACAATGCTCTGATACCAATCTGTCACACCCCCAAACCAGATGGCGGAAACGTCGGGGGGTGCAGGACTTCATTTGTAGTATCACAACACATGCATTATAGTAATCAAAGTACAAACAACCATTGTATTTAAAAAAAGTATAAATATTTACATGTGTTTCAACATTGTATACTGAAACTAAATAGTTGTACAAAAGAAGAAGACAAGACATAAATAGCTCCATCTTCTCAAAAGCTCGGGGTGTACCTGACTACTGGTTCCCTGAGAATACAAGTAATTTGAAAAGAGAGTATCAACAAACAGTTGAGTGAGTGCATAAGTATTTATGTTTTTGAAAGAATGTTTTCTGTTTCTTGAATATGTAAGTTGTTTCCAGAAAATCCTATATTTTCTGCTGTATCTGAAAAGTAGTTTTGGTTGCATTAAAATGTTCTATTTGTAAATCAATGTTCTGTATTTGTAATCCTTTTGTAAACGAGTATCTGAGAGTTTATCTGAATTCATCACCTGTTATTGTAAACTGTATCTTGTAAACTAGTACTTTGGAATAGTACATAAGTTTAGTTAATTATACACTAACGTATTGTTAATATCTTTTAATGAGTTATTATAACCATACTGACTAGATGGCCTGACCCAACGCTATGAGTGCGCTGAAAACATGTTGATAACAATTTGTCACTCACAGGCGTGTATGCATGACTGTAGCTAGCAGTCCGAGTGTGGGGTTGTCAATCCCAATATAGATCTATACACACATTGTTTCGATCCCCGGCTGGAGATTCTGGTTATAATGTCAGGACTTTAACTATGTTGTTTAATGTGAATTAAACAACCTGTACTACTTGACTCATAAAAGCATATAAACGTTACATGTATATTAGTTATGAAAACCCAATCATTCTGAAGTAAATGATTGATACTATGCTCTTGAATTAGTACTCTTAACATGTATCTGAAAGAATGTATATCCTTGAATAGTTTTGAATCAATCTTTGTTCTTGTAAAATAATGTAATCTAGTATACTTGAATCGTGAATTAATGTTCTTTGAATCATAAATTATACCTATTATAATTTATATGTACTTTCTGATTTGATAAGGTGTATTCATGAATGTAACCCTTTGCTCAACATGTTACAAAGGGTAATTGAAACTAAATGAATAAACTTTTATACTTGTATACATATACAAATATATAAGTAAAATTTAAATGATATTTGGACAAATAACTTATACTTGTAATCCCACATCCAAACAAGGAAAAGGAATTAAAGTGAGTTATTAGTCCTAAATCTTTTAAATTCTATTTATATAAATATATGCATACTAGTATGATTTTTGGGGAAAAATATAAGTTTATAAAACATTTAAAAGAAATTTGATATTTTGAAACTCATTTTGGTGAATTGATGTCATTTTGAAACAATCATTGAAAACCATTTGATTTAATGATAACTGAAATCCATTTTGATAAGATATTTGAAATCACTTGTTTATAACACAAAAACTTTGTGTTAGACTTGTATTCCCCCCCCCCCCCTTAAAACAGTAAAAACTATGAAAATGCGGGGGTATGAACTCACCTGTTGTAAGTTATTCAAATGTAAGATTGGTATAGGATGCTAAGTGTCAAGTGAAGTCTTGAACACAACGGATCCTATTAACATATAATGATTCATATATGGATATAATTAGTGTATATAACAACTAATTATGATAGGAGTTTACTTTAGGGACTAGGAAACACTTGAATTTAAGTGTTACAATCACACGTGATTGCTCTAAAGGTGTTTACGGCCACACAAGGTGTTCACGGCCATGGAGTTTACGGCCTAAGATGTTCTTCATAGGAGTTTACGGCCAAGGGAGATGCTCATGGCCGTAAACTCTCATTGTTCTTGGAATTGATTGTTTTCAAGGTTGTAAGTTATGAATTTCTATAGAATAACTAGTATTAGGATGTATACTTACGTTTTGAAGCTTGAATGAGGTGTTCACAGCCTAAAGAACTAGTATGTGTTCTTGGTGTTTCTTGGTGTTCTTGAAGATCTAAGCAAAAGAGATGATTTTCTTGGATGAAATCATAGAGTTTCACTAGATTAAGCAAGGTATCAACTAATAAAATAGGAGAAACACTTACTTATTTGAAGATTAAGGTGTAAATATTGATGATAGTTGAAAGAAAACCGAGTTTCTTGGATTGAATGTGTGAGAAATAGTGAGAAAATGAAGGAATTCTATATATATGTGCGAGGGTTTACGGCCGAGGAGTTTGCGGTCCGAAGTCGGTTTGATGTTTACGGCCGAAGCCTCGTTTACGGCCTGTGAGGAGTTTACGGTCCGAAGTGTTTACGGTCGTAAACTCTTTGCGGTCCGAAGCGTTTACGGTCCGAGGCGAAGGATAATTGCGAAGTTTCTCGGATTTTCAAGCCTTTTCCTTCCAAATTCAAGTATGGACATTATAAGGATTTTAGCAATTAAAGGTATTTCATAACCTTAATTAAAAACCTAAACAATAAAAGGACTTTAGTTGACCTTTGTTTGACTTTGGTTGACCAGAGTTGACTTTATAAACAGAAAATAACGGGATGTTACAATGAGGACCACAGTCAATGACATGAGTATGAGAAAATCCTTTTACTACAAGTCTTGCTTTAAATGTGTATGGTTATCCATGTAATTTATTCTTTCTAGAAGAGTCATTTACTCCTTCTAGCCTTGCTATAGGGAGAAATTTTAATCAAGCCCATACATGATTCTCATACATGGATTTCATCTCATGTTCACGACTCTAAGTCATTTATCAGATTCGAGATCTGACATAGCATCTTGGTATTTGATGGATTTTCCAGAAACCATCAATAAAAACTCATCAATGAGTGATTCCACATTTCTCAAGTCATAGATGATTTCTACCACTAATGCGAACAATTTGTGTTTGTGAATATCTATTATTCAATTTTAACAACCCTTGTTAAAACTAGTGCCAACTATTATTACATAATGTTATGGTTCTTGAGCTTCTTCAAGTTCCATGCACCTCCCACTTTCGTTATCATTAGAAGCTTGTTTTCTACTAACTTCACTTTCACAATAATAAAAGAACCTATTCTTGGTGGGTTAGCATATAACAATCTAAGACACATTTAGAGTATTATGTAAATATGTATTTAGTAGATTTTGGGTTTAGAAGCTTTAGTCCAACATAGGCTTTAAATCCATAAAACATTTAATAAGATATGGATGGAGCCTTTCCATACAAAATCTTATAAAGTGTCTAATCCACTTATTAGTTGGTATCTGTGTTCAAGATACAATTAATAGTGATTGAAGTATTATCCCAAAAAGATTAAAGAATGATATTTCTACCGATTAGAAAGTAAATCATACCAAGTAAGATTTAATTAATCATTTATTATCATTAAGACCTTAAATGGTTCTTACCTGTTTGTATTTCAACTTTTGAAATCTTCAATAAGATTTGAAAATTATGCTTTACCACGTAAAATATAATTAACACTATTATAGTTGTTGATAAAGTTGATTTGGTATCTTGTGCTTAATCTTAGACATTCATTAGAAAGGAAGTCATACACCAAAGTGTATAGTTCCTTAATTATTTTCTCTACACCTTAGTGAAAATATCATTAGGAATCCTTTACATATAAATAAGGTTCACATGTGTTAAATAAACTATTGAAAATATACGATCTGATTACCACGAATAAAGGCTCGGATACCAGTTACTGGGTGATATATATATTTAAGGAGATAAGATGCGGAAAAAAAATAAGAAGTGCGGAATAAATATAAACTGGAAAGCTATAAATGACTGAAAGCTATAAATGAAATAAATGACAGTATTTAAATGACGTAAAGCTGTAATAAAATATATAAATATATAAATATATAAATATATATAAAATCGGTTCGTCAATAAATTGACTGAACTGGTTTAGAATTGGACTGGATCTTAATAGACTGTGTCTCTATTTGTTCAAAGTTCAATCCGGTAAGTAACAATAAATTCTTTTTATGTAACAATGAATTGTTTACAAAACGATACAAAATACACGGGTAATGTTTTTTAAGTATGTGGGTATGGGGTTTTTTAAGGTGATTTGATGAGGTTGAAGTGGGTATTTAGAGGGTGGTAGAAGGTGGAATAAGGTTGTAGTTTTTGTGGTATAAGGTAACAAAGAGGGTGATGTTGAAAGAGCTTTGGGTGGTTACGAATATAGATTTTCGTAGTAAATCTCTCTGGATAGCCAATTCTCTCTCGCGTCTCTCTAGGGTTTCCAGTGGTCAAAAAAATCGAGGAAAATTCCTGGATGTAGGTAAGGTCCTGAATAATTTGCGGTGAAAATCTCTCCCGTATTATCTTGTTGAGTTGTGCTCGGTGATTTGTTTTTAACTTGCAAATTCTGATGTCGAAAAACAGCAAGGTGATGATGGTTGTGGTGATTTGAAAGGGTTTTTGGAGGAGGTTTAAGGAAGGTATTTGGAGGGTGTTTGGAGAGTATTTTGAGGTTGGCTATGTGTTTATTCTTCTGGAGATGAGAGAGTAATAGGAGATATATTACAAGGAAACACAAAACACTTAAACTCTTACAATTCACTCACTCAAACTTACTCACGTACATGCATGTATTTATGCAGAAATGAAGTTAGCAACCTTTCTTAGTTTAAGGAAAAGTAATGGAAAAGTTGGTTGAAAGCTGGAAAGGATGAGAGTTGTGGGTTTTCTTCTTTTGTGTTGTCTTTGCTTTCTTTCCTCACAGCACACACACACATGCACGATGGTAATAGCTTTGGTGGAGTTGTGGCAGAAGAATAGAAAGCTGGAAGAGTGCATGTGGCTGGGGACATTTGCTTTTGAGTTGATTACTTTCCAATATATATATATATATATATATATATATATATATATATATATATATATATGAATCATGCATATATATATATATATATATAATATATACAATATACATACATATATATATACAATATAATATATATACATATACGCAAAGACGAAATACGCAAAGACGGAAAAATAGACGCAATATTTGGTCGTTTGAAGACAAAACAAATCAAGACTAAAATTGTCAAGAATTTAAAAACCTCAAGGGTCAAAAATGGAAATTCAATTCACAATGGGATATATATATATATATATATATATATATATATATATATATATATATATATATATATATATATATACATATATATATACAATATATACAATATACATACATATATATATACAATATAATATATATACATATATATTTATATAATATATATATATATATATATATATATATATATATATATATATATATATCCAATTGTGAATTGAATTTCCATTTTTGAGCCTTGAGGTTTTTAAATTCTTGACAATTTTAGTCTTGATTTGTTTTGTCTTCAAACGACCAAATATTGCGTCTATTTTTCCGTCTTTGCGTATTTCGTCTTTTGCATATTTTTCTATTTCATAATTAAGCACGAATCCACGCAACCTGAAATAACTGATAATATTTGTTAGATAATATAAAACCAATTCGTCTTATTTCAGTGATGATCACATATAAAAACATTTTTCAACAATTTCCCCCTATGTGATCATTGATGAAATAAGGACAGATATAATCACATTAACAGTTTTAATCTTGAAGATTTGGGATAAAAGTTTTGTCAATGAGAAGATATATATAAAACCATTGTAATCGTTTTGAAAGTTTGTGACTTGGTTTAACATATCTTATGTAAAAGATTTTCAGAAATTTGTTTCCGAATCAAAGTCTCGGGTTCGGTTATCAAAGGGTAGTCATATATGTATCTAAAGAAATTTCCTTAGATTTTATAGCATTATTAATGATGACAAGTGGTCTAACAGGTCGATTCAGATGAACGCTCATAGGTATAGCTCACACTTCACTTGGGTGTTTGGTTGTTCTGGCAGCAGAACAAGTTAATGATCACTAAAAATGAGTGATATCTCTCTCTGACGACTCACACTCATATTGGAGGTGTTCAGCTATGCTTTTCCTGTAAAGTCACTTAGTCTCATTATTAGATAATCAATCACATAAGACTGGTTTCGGCATTACTCAGCGGGTTTCTTCATTCATGCCATTAAAGTTCACTCTCTCTCCATCGGGAAATACATGTAGAGAGGTTTAGCAATTTTCATAGTGCAGTTTGCAACTAAGATTCTTCAGTGATAAAGGCTACAGTATCCCGGGAAATCCATTGTTGTTGCAGCTTCTTCTTTGATAGTATCCTGTTTGTTGATCAATATCGATTTATTGTAAAAAGATATTTTGTTTTAGCATTGAGAATTTGCTACATTTGAGACCTTTTTAAGAGTATTTGACTTGAGTGATTGAGATATCTTCTTTTGTGAAAAATGGTTAAAACAAATCGCGGGATTTTATGATTTTTGTTTTGAAATAACCATTTGGTTGAAAGTTTGTTTGAAAATACCAAATATAGAATAATTTTTTGTTTTGTTTGGTATATCTTTATTGAATCCATTTGTTTTCTTGTTGATTTGTCTTTGAGGATTAGATGTTGATAGATATTTGTTTCTCCTTTGGTTTTCTTGTAAGGATATGCCGTTGTTTGCTTGATGGATCATGGGATCGCAAGTCTTCATTTTTGGTTGGCTTTTATCTAGGTAGGGATAGGTGGCATAAAAGACAGTTTGTCTAGTATGTAAGAAATGAATGTATCGTCCCTGGTCATTTTGATATCTAAGCAAAAATAAGACCGTGACAAGGTATAATTGGGTATACCTTATAAGCAATAGTGACATACCTAAGCTCACAAGAAATGATTTCCACAATGATTTAGATCGACGAGGCACAAATTCTCACATGGGTTTTTGTTTTCATCTGAACCTCCTAACCTTATGTCCCTTGATTGTTTAAAATCGTCAATAATGAAATAAAATCGAAGGAAATAAAGTTATATACATTATGAAAAGTAGGATATTTGAACCTTCACTCCAATTGAGAATCAATATGACTTAAAATCTTCATCGAGCATAAGCATCTGAAAATTAAGTCAAGAGAAGATTAATCACAAGGTTCTATAAAAGCTTATTATGGCAAGTCTTTTATTAATTTTTTTTGAAGATTTGTTTTTCTGAATGTTTTTGGAAATATTGGTTATTTGAATGTTTTTGGTAATTTTTAAAAGGAAAGCAATTTTCAATTGTTTTTGAATTTTCCTTTTGAATGAAAGTAAACACACTTTTGTACAAACAAAAAGTAAAAGTTTAAGGATAGATGTTATCTGGATTTAACATTCCTAGACGGCCTAGGAAGTATTGAAACTTTGTTTCATCGAGAGCCTTAGTGAAGACATCGGCAATTTGATCTTCGGTGTTGATGAAGTGCAATTCGATATGACCCTTTTGAATGTTGTCTTTGATGAAATGATATCGAATATCGATGTGCTTTGTCATGGAATGGTGAACGGGATTGTGAGAAATGGCAATTGCACTGGTTGAGTCACAAAATATAGGAATTTGTGAAATTTTGAAGTCATAGTCTCGCAGTTGAGTTTGCATCCATATGACTTGCGAACAACAGCTGGCAGCAGCGACGTATTCAGCTTCTGCTGTTGATGTGGATACACAAGTCTGTTTCTTTGAAGTCCAACTCACTAGTCTACCTCCTAGGAATTGACAGCTACCAGATGTACTCTTTCTATCTAACTTGCATCCTCCATAGTCTGAGTCGGTGAAAGCGTTCAGCTGAAAATCGGATTTAGCTGGATACCAAAGGCCAAGTTTGGGAGTGCCTTTTAGGTATTTGAAGATGCGTTTCACAGCAACTACATGGGATTCCATAGGATTTGCTTGGTATCTGGCACAGACACATGTAGAAAACATGATGTCAGGTCTGCTGGCAGTGAGGTATAAGAGTGATCCGATCATTCCACGATATCTTTTCTGATCAACAGGTTTGCCATTTAAGTCTGCATCGATTTTGTATCCAAAAGCCATTGGGGTTTTTGCGGTATTGGATTTGTCCATTGAAAAGCGAGTGAGTAGGTTTTTGACATAATTCTCTTGGTTGATGAAAATGCCATCAGTTGACTGTTTGATTTGAAGTCCGAGAAAAGTAGTCATCTCCCCAATCATGCTCATTTCAAATTTGCTCTTCATTAGATCTGCAAACTTAATACTCAAAGATTCATCAGTAGAACCGAAAATAATGTCATCAACATATATTTGTACGATTAAAAGATGTTTATTATAGATTTTACGAAAGAGGATTTGATCGATTGGACCTCTTTTAAAACCTGATTCTTCGAGAAAGGTTGTCAATGTGGCATACCAGGCTCGGGGTGCTTGTTTCAAGCCATAGACAGCTTTCTGCAATTTGAAGCTGTGATCAGGAAATTTGGGATCTTCGAAACCTGGTGGTTGTTGGATGTATACATCGCGATCTAAATCTCCATGTAGGAATGCACATTTAACATCCATTTGGAATACTTTGAAGTTCTTATGTGCAGCATATGCAAGAAAGATGCGAATTGCTTCAATTCTGGCAACTGGAGCATATGTTTCATCGTAGTCGATTCCTTCTTGTTGTGAATATCCTTTGACTACGAGACGTGCCTTGTTTCGACAAACGATTCCTTGATCGTCAGTTTTGTTTCTGAATACCCATCTTGAACCTATAACAGAAACATCGGGTGGGGTAGGGACAAGATTCCATACGTCATTTCTTTTAAACTCTTCTAGCTCTTCTTGCATAGCTTTTACCCAGTCTGGATCTTTGAGAGCAGAATGTATGGTTTTGGGTTCAGTCATGGATAAGAAGGCTCCAAATAAACAATCATTAGAAGTTGCGGCTCTAGTTTGGATGCCTGAGTTTGGATCTCCAATGATTTGGTCAGTTGGGTGGTTTCTGGTCCATTTTATTAAGCGATTCTCTTCCGCTATAATAATTGGAATTTCAGTATCCAATTGTTCTTCTCCGGGAGTTTCATCTTGGAATAGGTTTGAAGGTTTCCTCATAAATGATGCATCGGGATTGTTTTGGATATTTGGGGATGGGGTATTTAAAGGAGGATTTGGTGTTTGTTCCAATGAAGAAGTATGTGTAGGTAGTTCCCCCTCGAATTGATCTGCATCATTTCGGTTTGTTTGTGGAGTTCCTTCAGTGGTTGTTCCTGTAGAATCAATAGAAGTAGTTAGAAGTTCAGAATTGTAAGCGGTTTTGGGTTGTTCAAAAAGTAAATCAAGATCGATTTCAATATCTCTGTCAGGAGAAGGTGTTTGTTGAATTAGATTTTGAAAAATATTATCGATCATTTTTGAACCAAAATGTTCACGATCCAATTTCCTGACATAAAATTCATCGAAATGAACATCGGTACTTTCTTCAATTACTCTGGTACGTTTGTTCAGTACTCGATAAGCAGCTGAAGAAAATGAGTAACCAAGGAAAATTCCTTCGTCCGACCTTGATTCAAATTTTGAGAGGTGGTCTTTATTGTTCTTTATGAAGCATCGACAACCAAAAATATGGAAAAATTTGATGTTTGGTTTTCGGTTGTTAATGACTTCATATAGTGTTTTATGAAGATGTTTATGGATTAAGGAACGATTTTGAGTGTAGCAAGCTGTGGCTATTGCTTCTGCCCAGAAGTATTGTGGCAGATCAGCGAAGATAAGCATTGATCTTGCAGCTTCACATAGAGTTCTGTTCCTTCTTTCGACAACTCCGTTCTGTTGTGGAGTGTATGGGGCTGAGAAGTTATGTTCAATATCTTTGTCTTTGAGAAATGAATCTAGAGTCTTGTTTTTGAACTCTAAACCATTATCACTTCGGATTCTTCGAATAGGTCGTTTGAGCTTCAGTTCGATTTGTTTTATGAAGTTGATCATCTCTTCAGGTGCTTCTGATTTTAGTCTTAAGAAGAAGACCCAAGTAAAGCGCGAGAAGCCATCAACGACAACAAGAATGTACTTCTTCCCTTGTATGGTTTGGGTTTTGGCAGGGCCACAAAGGTCTATGTGCAGCAATTCTAGTGGTTCGGATACACTAGATTCCGAGATGCTTTTGTGAGTGGATTTGGAAAGTTTTCCTTTTTCACATGCAGCACACAGAGTGTCATTATCAAGCTTCAGAAGTGGCAGTCCTCTAACAAGATCATTGCCGATCAGTTTGTTGATGTACCCAAAGTTTAGATGGGAAAGGCGGCGGTGCCATAACCAACTGATATCTGCTGGGGCTTTTGATAGCAGACATATATCGGGTTTACCATAGATAAGATCCATGTCAAGTGGATACATATTTCCGGCACGGTAAGAATCAACAATGATTTCTTTGGTTTTGGCGTCCATGATCAAGCTTCTTTGTTTGGTGAATAGGACTTCAAGATTGTTATCACACAGTTGAGAAACACTGATGAGGTTGTGTTTCAGGTCATCGACATAGGCAACTTTCTTTATGGTGAAGTTACCATTTGTTATGTTTCCATAACCCTTGATTTTTGCCGTCATGTTGTTGCCGAAGGTAACGTCTTGATTGGTTTGGGTGGGTTTGAAGTCACGAAGGTAGTTTCGGTTTCCTGTCATATGCTTGGAGCAGCCACTATCAATATACCATGTATCATCCTTGGGTTCTCCAGCATTAGATACCTGCAATTTAGACAGAAGATTTAGGTACCCAAATCTGAATGGGTCCTGGTTTGTTAGTTGTTTTTATTTTGGGTTTTTTGTTTACTGAACTTCTTGTAGCATTTGACTTCATATTTCTATAAGAGTTTGGTTTATAAGGATGGAATGGTTGAGGTTTGATTTTATTTATCAAATTTTCCCAAAAAGTGATTTGTTTCTGAAAATTCGTTGGTTGATAAAATCTGTGATTTGGTGAATGATATCCTAGATGTGAATTTTTTTTTGAAAAGTTCTCTTCATATCTGGGATGTGATTGGCGGTTATGAAAGGCTTTTTGAAGATGATGTTTTGAAACTTTCTGATTTGGTCGTTTTTGAAAGTTCCTTGAATTTTTAAAGGTGATCTCTTGAAAGCGGTTTTCAAAAGGTTTTTGAAAAGGTTTTGGTTTTTGTTTGGAAACCTGTTTTTGAGGTATGACGTATGGTTTAACAGGTTACTTTGGTTTTTTTCAAAAGCCTTTGGTTTGTTAAGTGGGGTTATGGTTGCTTCATTGGTATGTTTGATTTGGTTTGTTGAAGAACTAGCAGAGTTTGTTTCAAATTTTACAACTCTTTTGATAGACTTTTTGGAAACAGTGAAAGCAGTGTCATCTGGGCTACATTTGATAACTGTTTCGTCATCTGAATCTTCCTCATTAGCAGATGTGAAAAGATCTGGAAGAGTGGATTCAGAGTTTTCACAAATTGTCATGTTTTCTTGTTTAGCTAGTTCATTTTCAAAGGATTCTCTTCCAATTCCTGGTGTGTAATTCGTATCAATTTTGCCAGTTCCTAAGGTGTTTGCTTTGGTGAAAACATCATCACTTAGTTTTCTAGCAATTTTGATAGAATTCATATTCCATATCAATCTTTTGTTTTCAGATTCAAGAAAATTGGTTTGGTTTAAAGAATCAGTCAGTTTTTCATTTAAAGTTTTGTATTTTTCAGTTGATTCTTGAAAGTTTTGTTTCAACTGAAGGATTTCCTTTTCTAAAACATCTTTTGTTTCAGAGGAAATGACTGACTGATTTTTTTGTTCCAAATCCTTTTTCTGAATTAGGGTTTGATTTAATTGTTCCAAGACGTGATTATAATCTTCTGATTTTCTTTCAACGTCTCTTTCCAATTTGTTCTTTATCCTTGTTGATTCTCCAAATTTGAGTTGCAAGGTTTGTAACTCAGATTTGCAGATATCGGAATTGATCATTGTGTCATGATATTTTTTGAGATCAGCTTCTAGACTTTTCTCAATCTTGGTTATATGGGACTCAAAAATTGATTTCGAAAGACCAAGTTCAGAGATCATAGACCATACCTGTTCTATGACGTTTGGAGCTCTTGAAGGTCTATCAACACCAACTACGAAACAGAAGTTTGATTGTGTTGGTTCATTGTCAGCTTCGTCTTCAGAAGTTGGCCAATATTCCACGTTTGGTTCATGGATTGCCATCAATGCTCTTTGCTTATCTTGATTTTCATGTTTCTTTAATTCATCGGCTTTTTGAGCGTAGTATGCTGAGTCTTTGACTTTGGTTTTGTTTTTGGCTCGGCATTCTCTGGCATAGTGATTAGTTCCTTTGCAGTTGTGACAAATGATCACTTCTTCATAACTGTCATCCTTTTGACTTTTAATCGGAAGTCTTTTAGGAGCTTGAGTTTGGATTTGTTGGGAAGATTGGGAAGGGTTCTGTTGGAATCCAAAATTTTGGTTGTTTTGAAAGCCATTGTTTTGATTAGTGTAACCTTGATTTTGGAATCCTCTGTTTTGGTTTTGAAAACTGTTGTTTTGGTTATTGTTATGATGACTTGAGTTGGGATTGTTTTGAAATCCCTGGTTTTGAAAACCTTGGTTTGAATTGTTTTGGAAGGAAGGTCTTTGAAAATTTTGTCCAAAATAAGGTCTTGGTTGAAAACCTGAGTTGTTTTGAACAGGTTGAGGTCTTGGTTGAAATCCAGAATTATTTTGTCCAAATGATGGTCGGTTTTGAAAATTTGGTTTAAAATTCGATTGACCGTGATTTGGAATAAATCTCTGGAGGTTTGTGTTTGCTACCAAAGCACACAGTTGTTGGTAGTCTGCTTCATCATTTAAATCAGATTGATCAAAAGAATTGTTCAAAAAGGGTTGGTTTTGAAAAGATGTCTGATTAAAATGATTTAAGTTTTGTTCATTAAAAGGTGTTTGGTTTTGAGAAGATGTGGAAACGAGAGCAAGTGGTCCTCCAAAAGCTGTAGTGGTTGGTGGGTCAATCGAGGATTCATACGATTGAAGTTCTCCATACAAATTGTATAAAGTTTCAGTATGAATGGCTGGATTTCCCTGAATGATGAGTTTAACCATCTTCCAGCTTTCGTAAAGATTGTTTAGAAACTTGAGATTTATCTCGTGTTGTGTCTTTTTGATGCCCAAATTGTTCATTTTTACCATGATAAAATTGAACCTATCATGAGCATCATGGATGGTTTCTGATGAAAGCATCTTGAAATTATCGAATTCATTTAAAACAGATGTTCTTTTGTTTCCAATAATTCTTTGATTTCCACAAAAACGATTTTTTAAATTTTCCCAGATTTGATTTGCAGTCAACAGTATTATGTCATCCATTTGACTTAGAATACTGTGGGGAATTCCAGACACAAGTTCCTTTTTGGCTTGGAGTTGCACCCTTTTTTCGGTTTCAGCAAGAGTTGCTTGATTTGTAACAAGAGTAGCCATGTCTTCTGGAGTAATATATGTTCCTTCTACACAATTCCAGACATTTTCATTTATGGAGTTGAGATGAAGATTCATACGGCCAACCCATGAATTATACTCTTCGGGAATAAGTATGGGTGCCCGTGAACCAGATCCCAAGCTGTTAGCAATATAAACAGAGTTCATGTTGGAATAATTAGCAGAAGACATAATAATTTTTTTGTTTTTGAAAGGATTTTGAACAAGTGATATTAAAATGAAATTTTTAAAGAACCGCTAATGGAAGGTTTTAAAAAAAACGCTAACCAAAGGTTTTCGACAAAAATTTCAAAGTAAATCACACAAGCTCTGAACTTTTTTTTTTGTTTAAGATTTTTTTTTTTTTTAATTTTTTTTTTTTTTAAGGATTTTGAACAAGTGATATTAAAATGAAATTTTTAAAGAAAAGCTTATGGAAGGTTTATAAACGCTAACCAAAAGTTTTCGACAGAAATTTCAAAGTAAATCACACAAGCTCTGATACCAATTGTTGAAAATATACGATCTGATTACCACGAATAAAGGCTCGGATACCAGTTACTGGGTGACAGATATATATATTTAAGGAGATAAGATGCGGAAAAAAATAAGAAGTGCGGAATAAATATAAACTGGAAAGCTATAAATGAAATAAATGACAGTATTTAAATGACGTAAAGCTGTAATAAAATATATAAATATATAAATATATATAAAGTCGGTTCGTCAATAAATTGACTGAACTGGTTTAGAATTGGACTGGATCTTAATAGACTGTGTCTCTATTTGTTCAAAGTTCAATCCGGTAAGTAGCAATAAGTTCTTTTTATGTAACAATGAATTGTTTACAAAACGATACAAAATACACGGGTAATGTTTTTTAAGTATGTGGGTATGGGGTTTTTTAAGGTGATTTGATGAGGTTGAAGTGGGTATTTAGAGGGTGGTAGAAGGTGGAATAAGGTTGTAGTTTTTGTGGTATAAGATACCAAAGAGGGTGATGTTGAAAGAGCTTTGGGTGGTTACGAATATAGATTTTCGTAGTAAATCTCTCTGGATAGCCAATTCTCTCTCGCGTCTCTCTAGGGTTTCCAGTGGTCAAAAAAATCGAGGAAAATTCCTGGATGTAGGTAAGGTCCTGAATAATTTGCGGTGAAAATCTCTCCTGTATTATCTTGTTGAGTTGTGCTCGGTGATTTTTTTTTAACTTGCAAATTCTGATGTCGAAAAAAAGCAAGGTGATGATGGTTGTGGTGATTTGAAAGGGTTTTTGGAGGAGGTTTAAGGAGGGTATTTGGAGGGTGTTTGGAGAGTATTTTGAGGTTGGCTATGTGTTTATTCTTCTGGAGATGAGAGAGTAATAGGAGATATATTACAAGGAAACACAAAACACTTAAACTCTTACAATTCACTCACTCAAACTTACTCACGTACATGCATGTATTTATGCAGAAATGAAGTTAGCAACCTTTCTTAGTTTAAGGAAAAGTAATGGAAAAGTTGGTTGAAAGCTGGAAAGGATGAGAGTTGTGGGTTTTCTTCTTTTGTGCTGTCTTTGCTTTCTTTCCTCACAGCACACACACACATGCACGATGGTAATAGCTTTGGTGGAGTTGTGGCAGAAGAATAGAAAGCTGGAAGAGTGCATGTGGCTGGGGACATTTGCTTTTGAGTTGATTACTTTCCAATATATATATATATATATATATATATATATATATATATATATATATATATATATATATATATATATATATATACAATATACATACATATATATATACAATATAATATATATACATATATATTTATATAATATATATATATATATATATATATATATATATATATATATCCAATTGTGAATTGAATTTCCATTTTTGACCCTTGAGGTTTTTAAATTCTTGACAATTTTAGTCTTGATTTGTTTTGTCTTCAAACGACCAAATATTGCGTCTATTTTTCCGTCTTTGCGTATTTCGTCTTTTGCATATTTTTCTATTTCATAATTAAGCACGAATCCACGCAACCTGAAATAACTGATAATATTTGTTAGATAATATAAAACCAATTCGTCTTATTTCAGTGATGATCACATATAAAAACATTTTTCAACATAAACTATATTATTTGCCTTCAAAGATCCCTTTCTTGAACTTGGAATATGTGAATGTCATTTATATAATAAAGATAACAATGTCAAAGATGAGTTTGATTTTAAATAAGTTTAAGTCAAAAGTGCTTGTATATAGAACCTGATTTTATAAAATGTTGATATTTACTTCATAATTCTATTAAGAGATCTAGTCTCATAAATAGAAGTTAATCACTTCAGAATATGAATATTATCATTATGAAAAACGATTGAGTAACTTATCAAACATTTGAATAAAATAACCGAGACATAAATTTAGACATTCTAAATTAAAACATATTTTGTTCCAAAACAAATATTGTTTTACATTACAAGTAATTTACGTTCTAAGCATAGATAATAAACTAAGCTCCGAGAGTGTAGTTCCAACTTGGTTGTGCTCAGCTGGTACTCTTCAGTAAATATTTACAAGCCATTTAGAAATATTAGATTAACATTTAAGTATCAAGTACCTAAGTTTCATATGAAAAGTATGAGTTCTATCTAGTAGATACTAGAATTACTAGTCTCTTCCAGACTTTCTTTCCAAATCAGAGGAGTAAATCCTCTTCCAGTGTCAAGTTTCTTCACAAAAGAAATAATATCCATCCATGTGGGCTTTAGTAGATTTCTTGGGCTTAATGGTGTTCATTCCATAAAACATGGGCCTCCTGGATCACACAAGGTGATTCTTTTAGCCTTGCATTATTTCACTGTTTAAACTAGCTTTAAATAAAATATCATTGTATTTATTGGAATATTGCTTGACTTGTTATATCATCAGATATATATGTTTAAATTATCCAAGACTTCCTAGAAGTTATGAATAAATATTCCTAGCTTGATGTTAGAAACATCTTAAGCATCATAGTGATGCCTTTACTAGGTATCATGTTCAGGTTTAATTGCTCAAAGCAAATAGTTTAGGACTTGGACCTTTAAGTGTATACAATTTCATATCTCTCACGACATTGTCTCTTAAGACATGAACCCATTCATTTAAGTTGTATCTATTGAATGTTATTGTTTCATCAATTAATAAAAGAAAATGACAATAAATGATAATAAGAATGGATTACTTAACTACAAAATTTTAACAAAATTCATTTAGCATTTTCAATATTTAATCTTCAATAATTAATACCCTTTTAGTTTCCAAAAACGTTAATTATCAAGGTCTAGGATCCAAGTTGCAAAACAAATAAATGGTTAGGTATCCTTTATCCCATCCATTTGAATTCAACCCGGTAGATATCGATTATCAATTAAATCTCACTATATAATTCCTAGATTTATGGGGTCGCTAATAACAAATTTAATTAGACATGTTTGATCTCATCTATGCCTCGGAACTCTCTTGCTTAGGTATCATTTATCACAAAAGATTTCCGATCAAATCGTCCAATTTCAAAAACTTGTGTAATCGGCCTATAACTTGGTTATAGAAATCTCGAAAACACCCCGACCATCAAAAGATAACACTAAACGGTTAGGTATCCTTTATCCCACTAGTGCATACAAGAGACGTGTGAGTATTCTTCAAAAGGATTGCATAGATTTGAGTTTTGTAAAAAGGGTCTTTATAAGTTTTATAATTCTAGTTTAAAAACATATGATATCATGGTTATTACATGCATATAATAAACCATGGTATCAATTTTTTCCAATGAAAATTACCTTTTAAAGGTTCTTTATATAAAGCTAGTTTTTATATAATTTGACGCAATTCAATTTTAATAACCGGTATTAAATTTGAATGCATTTGAACATTTTATATCTTTAATAAAACTTCCTTTTATTACTTATATATTTGGAGTTTGTATAAGTTATAAAAATCACCATTTTAAAACTTATATTGGAGTATTTTCAAAATTTGCCGTTATTAACGATTTTATAAAAGCAGGTTTTATTTTAAAATAATAACTTGTTA
Organism: Lactuca virosa; assembly: GCF_052849685.1. Classification (NCBI taxonomy): domain Eukaryota; kingdom Viridiplantae; phylum Streptophyta; class Magnoliopsida; order Asterales; family Asteraceae; genus Lactuca; species Lactuca virosa. The sequence goes on from NC_136434.1 coordinate 91,823,689, forward strand.
CATCTTATGTCCAATTTTTGAAAACCCAAACTCCATGTGATGTTTATTTTGTCCAAAATTATTTTAGCATGTGAAAAACTAATTTATCAACCACACATAATAATTGCATAAAATAAACAATACAAACGTGCATAAAAAGATATGTGCGTAAACATAGCCAACTAATGACATTTTTGTGAGCCAATACAAAAATGTCAAGTCCATTCCTAAAGGGACATTTAAGGGGACCAAAAAACTTCTTGTAATGTTGTTGTAGAAGCTCACACTTAAGTAAACACCCATTGCTTACAAAAGATTGAAAAAACTTATTTACAAAAATAACCAAGAAAAGCTAATCTAATTAATTATTACATACCATATGAATAAATAAACTATTACAACCATTTTATACTAAAAATAACCAACACAAAAACATAACAACACATTGGTCTTTGGCTAGTTTATGCACATCATATACATCAATATACACATCAAACAAACTTTATTTTTCTAAGACAACTTTAAATGACAAAAGATGCATGAAAATTTTGTCACATAAAATAACAAAAAAGTTATCATAGAAAATATGTATGAACTTATTTTTATACAAAAACAAGTTGTCCATATTCTCCAAAAACTAAGATTTCCAAAAATCAAAAATCTAACCAAACTTGCAAGATGGCTCTGATACTAATTGTTGGGTTTTAGTTCAAAATTTGTTTCATAAACTTGAAAAATATGGCAACGGAAGAATTTAATTTTTGAAATAACATAAACATTTTATATGTGACATCCCCATTTTCACGGCCAGAAAAGACCGATTTTGTTTATGCTTTATAAAAATCAGAGTACCTCTTTTAATAAAAATGTTGCGGAATTTGTTCCCAGAAAACATGATAAATAGGTTATCAAAGCATTTCCGAGGAAATGTATTTTTATTCATTTTCAAAACATTGGGATGTCATCGTCAATACAGAAACATAAGCATAAACAGAACTTACATTTATTTACACTAGTGATCTACATCTCTTTTAAATCTCTCAGTGTCAAGTAGCTTCGTATCGACACCTGTGATACAAATAAGCTTGAGTGGGTCAGGTTGGGAAACCTGGTGAGTACATAGGGTTTTCCACCCACAATAATATAATTATTATGTTTAAACAACAAACAATCAACCCCATTTACCCATCCCCATTATCTTCCTTACTCTCAAGGGTCTACCCTAAGAGTCATCTATTCGTTTATTCCGAAGTCCCTTGCTTCCAGGGTTATAAGACCGGCACTAAGTCCATAGCTGCCAATGCACTAATTCCATAGCTGCAAAAGTTCATTCATCGGGTACTAAATCCATAGCTACCAGTGTAGGTACTAAGTCCATAGCTACCAATATTTATTTAACAGGTACTGAGTCCATAGCTACCAGGTACTAAGTCCATAGCTACCAACACCTAACAAGTACTAAGTCAATAGCTACCTACGTTTACCTAATAGGTACTAAGTCCATAGCTACCATCGTTTGTCCAATAGGCACTAAGTCCATAGCTGCCGGTGTTTATTTATTGGGCACTAAGTTTATAGCTGCCAATGTTTACTCACATCATCTTTTATCTCTCATCATTCATCTACCCATGTTATACCCAACATATTTGTAGATATAAAATACGTATACAGTTTAAATCAGTTAAAACATGTACAAAAACGTTCATCCAGCATAGATAGCAAGTATACAGATAATATGCACACATAGCACGTAATTTATATTAAATATTTCATATCTATGTGTAAGATGAAAGTAACTATGCACTCACTTGATTAGGTGGTGATTCGGTACTCGAACAGCACTTCGTTATCTCAAAACAATTTTTCCTTGACCAAAACCTAGTATCAATACCACTAGAGTTTAGTTTTAACGTTAACCGCGACTAATTAATAGTCTAGCTATTATTATTATTATATAAGCGTTAAACAACACTCTAAAAACTCATAATAATAGCCCAAATAATTATTTTAAGGACCTAATAACATTACTATAATTATTTAAAAGCTATATTAAAAATTTAATAGGCGTAGCTCACTTACAGCGGGTTTTATTAAAAACCAGGCTTTGCTCGGAGCAGCGTTTCGGAACCGAAAGACCCTTTTTCTCGGGACTCCGGGAGCCTCGGGGCTTCCTTTGGGTGCTAGGGGTTTTATCTAGGGTTTAGGGGTGGTTTGGGGGCTTAGAGAGAGAAAGTATTGAGAGAGAGAGAGAGAAGTGGGAAATGAGTGAAGAAAGTGGCAGCCTTCGCATGCCTTTTATAGGCCGAGCTCCTCGGGTACGCAGGGTGTTCTTGCGGGGGTACGCAGCGCGTTCCTCGTACGCAGGGCGCTCCTGGTCTACGTTGTGCGTTCGTACTGCCACGCGTCCGAAGTCTGCTGGGTCTACGTGGTCATCTCCGGTCCGTGTATCCGAACGCGAGGCGTTCCATCCTTCTACGCGGGGCGTTCCTCGGACCAGCTCGCAAATTGCCATCCCGTCTTCTAAAATTCATAACTTTGGCACACGACCTCCGTTTTCGACGTTATTTATATCCACGCGTAGGCGGGACCGTACTCTACAACTTTCGTTTAGACTCCGTCGGCTAATTTTGAATTTATTTTAAATTTATATTTTTAACAGGTCGGGATAGGATTGGTCCGTTAAAAATTCATAACTTCTTCATCCGACGTCCGTTTTTGTCTGTCTTTTTATCTTTACGCTACTATTAACGAGATATTCAATTCTCGTTTAGGTTGTGTCGGCTAAAAACCGCTCGATCTAATATTCGAACTTCGGGATGTACACTGCTAAGCCTAAACTTTGAAAAATCATAACTTCCTCATACGAAGTCAGATTTGGGCGTTCTTTTTATGGACGCTCTCGGTTTAACGTTTTCTACGACTTTCGTTTAGATCGCTAAGGCTAAAAGTCGCTCTATCGTAAATTCACTATTTAGGTCTCCCGGTGCCGTGCCGGTTTTGCCGTAAAACTTCGACGGGTCATAATTTCTTCGTTATAACTCGGATTCCGGCGTTCTTTATATGTACGGAAACCTTGAGACATATTCTACAACTTGGTTAAGATTATTTATTCTAAATAATCTTTTGTCGAAAAGTCGTTTTCGACCCCTATTATCTTTAGATTGACTAGCCGGGATCTACGGGCGTTACAATTATCTCCCTGTAACGACCCAATTTTCACGTCCAAAAATTTCATTTAAAATAAGTGATTTGTAAAACATTTGTAGTAAAACATCATCCAATCATATCATTTCATAAATTATATCTCGAGTCTGAAAAACCAAATCATAAAAATAATAATAATGTCAGAGTACAATCCCAGAACATCTCATAATGCGTAAAAACCAATGCGTGTGTGTATGATGTGCCGCTACCGCGCCAGCTCCTTCCCCTTCGCTGAAGAGGTACCTGAAACAAAATTGTAAACTGTAAGCACGAAGCTTAGTGAGTTCCCCCATCGTACCACATACCATACAATCACATAACATACAGATACTGTCAGGCATATCTGGGTGCTGACCTCCCCTTCGGTCCTTTCGACCGGATACTGCCTAGCATATCTGGGTGATGGCCTCCCCTTCGGTCCTTTCGACCGGATACTGCCTAGCATATCTGGGTGCTGGCCTCCCCTTCGGTCCTTTCGACCGGATACTGCCTAACATATCTGGGTGTTGGCCTCCCCTTCGGTCCTTTCGACCGGATACTGGGGACTATTTCACCCCCCTACTACTACCACATAACATATATCACATAATCATAATCTGTATAGCATGACTGGGTATGACTACCCCTTTCGGCCCTATCGACCGGAAATCCTAGGGACTATCTCCCCGACTGCTACTAGCATATAACATCATATCATACTAGCACATAACATACTAGGTAGTAGCAAACCTAGATGATATCACAAAGACAATCACCCAACATACAACTCCTACTGGTGGGCCGGCATTGTGGCCGTAGACCCACCGCTACTGGAAGGTAACTCACCTCGTAGTAGCTGCTGATCTGTGTGGGAACTGTCTATCTGATGCTGCTGCTCCGGAAATCCTCCGGCTATAAATCGCACAAAACACACAATCAGAGTCTGATATCTACTCTTTGGGTAAAATGACCATTTTACCCCTGATCAAGTCAAGTCAAAGTCAAAGTCAACTTCTAGTTGACCTGACTCGCCGAGTTGGCTACCCAACTCGCCGAGTCCCTAACCTTCCATTTGTCCTTATCCACGACTCTACTCGTCAAGTTGGGCCGTTAACTCGACGAGCTCTTCTCTCATATGAACGTCACATGAAAACTTATCCGACTCGCCGAGTTGATGAACAACTCGTCGAGTCCACCTTCATCTGATGAACAAGATTTGTCCTTGACTCGCCGAGTTGATGAACAACTCGTCGAGTTCTAAGAAGATTGTCTTGGACTCGCCGAGTCCGTTCGTGCACTCGCCGAGTCCCATGAACTTCCAGAACAATGGCTTAGTCCAGAACGTTGGGTCACTCCCCGGGACCTCCCTGAAACCTTTCCACACTCAACTGGGTTCTTGACCCTTAACAGATATGGGGCTCAAAGCCTCGGACTCACCGAGTCCAAGAACGGACTCGCCGAGTCGGTCATGTCCACACTCTAAATCCTTGATTTCTGATGTACAACCTTTGATCAAAAGATAGATCCAAGCTTCTATAATCGATCTAGCACGTAAAGTTACAACCTTTACGTGCTTGCATGGGACATTGAGCTCAAAAGGTCCTAAAACAAGCTCTTACAATGCATGGGGCCTTCTTTGAGTGCAAAAGCCACTCCTTTCTGCCTTGTAACCCTTCTAAGGACCTAGATCCGAAACATCAACCCCAAACCATGCTTGCAATCATGGTTGGTGACCAAAATGGCTTAGAAAAGCCCTAAAACTCCATGAAATGGGATCTAACAAAAGAACAACCAAGGTATAGACTTTATACCTTCTGAAGACTGGAAATGATGCTCAAAATCGGATCCTTATAGCCTCCTCTTGATCCTTCAAGCTTTTCCTTCCTTCCTTGGGTCACAAAGCACCAAAATCACTCCAAATGCCTTAGATTGCTTCAATAACGGCTAGGGTTTGCTATGGGGGTCTTCTGGGAGTAAATGGGACGAAGGAGACCGAGTTAAGGTGTTTAAATAGGGTGCAAACCCTTGGGTTAGGGTTTTTTGTCCAGACAGGGCCTACTCGCCGAGTCCACAGCTTAAACCCAGCGTCTCAACTCGCTTCTACTCGGCGAGTTGGTCCTTCAACTCGCCGAGTCCAAGACCCAAAATGCAAAACATTTAAAGATTTGATAAAAAGAATACGTACCAAGAACCAGGTGCTACAAATCTCCCCCACTTATTTTAGACTTCGTCCTCGAAGTCTGCTGCTCGTTCCTGAAACAGCTCGGGGTAATGCTCCATCATCTCGTCCACCGGCTCCCAAGTCCACTCCGACCCCTTCCGGTGCTGCCATTGCACCTTCACGAGCTCAACCCTCTTGTTCCTCAGATCCTTCGACTTCCGGTCAAGGATCGCTACAGGCCGCTCGATGTAATTCAGGCTGTCATCCACCTGAATGTCCTCCATGGGTACCACTGCTGAGTCGTCCACCAGGCACTTCCGCAGCTGGGAGACGTGGAAAGTGTTATGGATCTGACTGAGTTCGGCTGGCAGATCCAGTCTGTAGGCCACCTTGCCCACCCGGGCTATAACCCTGAAGGGTCCAATATACCTTGGACCCAACTTGCCCCGTTTCCTGAACCGGATGACGCCCTTCCATGGCGACACCTTCAGGAGAACCATATCCCCGACCTGAAACTCCAGGTCCGATCGGCGCTTGTCGGCATAACTTTTCTGCCGACTCTGAGCGGTCTGAAGCCTGCTCCGAACTTGCTGAATCCTCTCTGTCGTCTTGAGCACCACTTCGGTGCTCCCCATGACCCTCTGGCCAACCTCACCCCAACATATCGGGGTTCTGCACTTCCTCCCGTATAACATCTCGAAGGGAGGACGATCAATACTCGCATGATAGCTATTATTATACGAGAACTCGGCCAACAGAAGGTAGGTATCCCAACTACCTCCGAAGTCTAAAACACATGCCCGCAGCATATCCTCTAGCGTCTGGATGGTCCGCTCGCTCTGACCATCTGTCTGCGGGTGAAAGGTGGTGCTAAAATGCAGACGAGTACCCAGCTCGTCATGAAACTTCTTCCAAAACCTGGAAGTAAACCGAACATCCCTGTAGATCACTTATACTTGGCCAATGCTCAGCTATTTCCGCTGTGAGTGACTTGTCACTTCCTAATAAACCAGCTATCCTGCCCGTACTTGCACTTAGGGCACAATTACTAACATTGCGCAAACGCTGAAACTGCTCGAACACTGAACTGCCTGAAGCAGTATGCTGCCACATGGTTGCTTTCCAAAATCTAACGAGACCTTCCTAGTCTCATTTCGTTCACCAATTATCTGAAATACCGGGTTCCGGCCCGGTTGCGGACCCAAAGGACTCCCACTTAGTCGCCTCACACGACTTCTGAACAATTCCCTTCTCTAGAACTAGTTGCTACTAGTTTCCATGCCACTGAGACTCTAACAACCTCCCGATCCAACCGATCGGGTTCGTACGTCGAATCCTGACGTAACTAAATACAGGCTAAAAGTGATTTCTACCTAACCGATGGTAGCCCTATATCACAAGCAATCTTATACAGTCCATTGCTTCCCTGATCCCACAACTGCAGTGGCATTCCTACAGTTGTATCACTGACTCAACCTGATCTAATCCTTCTGGGTAATTCCGAAATCCAATCCATGGATTTCCATATCCTTACTGCTACACCCGAACTGCTGGGTATTACTGTTCCTTCCGCGTCCTAACAACGTGCTCACGCTATCTACCGACCAAGTGAAGGCTGCGGCTACACCCTCAGACTTACATCATTCAAGCACTATCTGCTGCTAGTGAATGCTACGGCTACACCCACCGACTTACAACACTCTAACACTATCTGGCTGCTAGTGAATTCTACGGCTACACCCGCAGATTTACAACACTCCAACACTATCTGGCTGCTAGTGAATGCTACGGCTACACCCGCAGACTTACAACACTCTAACACTATCTGGCTGCTAATGAATGCTACGACTACACACGCAGACTTACAACACTCTAACATTATCTGGCTGCTAGTGAATGCTACGGCTACACCCGCAGACTTACAACACTCTAACACTATCTGGCTGCTAGTGAATGCTACGGCTACACCCGCAGACTTACAACTCTCTAACACTATCTGGCTGCTAGTGAATGATACGGCTACACCCGCAAACTTACAACACTCTAACCATACAGCCGCTTGGGCTGTCTTCCTTCCATACAAGCACGCGAAACTTATCCCAGTTTCAAAACTGCTCCTACTTCTGAATCCTTGGATGATTCTCCCCCACTTTGATTCAACTAACATTCCACAACACACAATACTGGAAGGATTCTCAATCCTTCTTATCACCTATGACCAATCTGCTAGAACCTACGCTTACCATTGCTAGGGTTTCAATACCAGCTAATCCAAAAGATCACACAACTTCTAAAATTCCGAATAAATCTCCGGTAATAACCCGCTAGACCCAGGAAGTTCCGAATCTCAATTGGAGACCTCGGAATCTCCCACTGCATCGCGGCCTCTAACTTGGCCGGACCGTCTGGAATATCCTTCTGATTGACAAGGTGCCAAAGAAATTGCACCCCGCGCAACCAGAACTCACAATTGAAGAACCTTGCGAAAATTCTCTCCCTCCGCAAAGTCTCTAGCACCTCCCTCGGGTGCTTCTCGTGATGCTCCTCAGTCTTGGAAAGGATTCCCCATCCTTCCTATCATCTAAAGGCTCGATCCGCTGACAATCAACGTTTATCTCTGCTGGCGCTTCAACTAACCCTTCATCAGACCTAACCCAGCCTTGTCAACTAGTCGAGCACCTTTCAATCCCCGATTGTTCCTGCTTCAGTGACTGAATCCTGAGAACCTGCGCTTAAGGGGAAACATCTTCGAACTACTATCCTATTGTCCTCTGGTTACCCTGCTGGGAACTCAAGCTTACCACTGTTGAGAATATAACCAATCTAAACACAAATAACACCTTCCGAAAAATAATGATACACTACCGAGTCCTATTCATACTTGCTACTAATACTGCATCCGAAGTAACCTGCTCTACAGGGAACATCTTCAACTATCATTCTAGTATCCAAGGTATGCAGATGGCATATAACTCAATCGTAAGCAGGCCATAAAATTCCGAAATATTATTATCCTTACTGATGCAGAACTATAACCATAAAATCATAACACAAGCTGATAGGGAGAGGAAGATTCATACCCGTAACCTTCTCTAAAGAACCCCCGAATCCTCCTTCCTTCCGAGGCCTGTGATGATACTGAGGCTGTCCCATCCGCTGAGTGGGGCAATTTGCCCTGACATGACCAGGCTGATGGCAACGATGGCATAACTCTACTCCTACTGTGCATTCTTGGCGTTTATGACCCCTCCATCCGCATCTGCCGCACTTAGACTTGCTGTGCACATCATCCCGTGCTCCCTCCTTCCTCGTGCAACCATCTCGACCCTGCGGGTCCCTGACACCAGCTACGACGGTGTCTATCTGCCCATCTTGCCGAACTAGGCCGGAAGACCGCCTCCTCTTCCTCAACTGACTATCTGAACCAATTTCCTGTTCCCGTGTCACCGTGACCATTTCACCTATCGCCTGGATAGCTGAGGGTCGCCTTTCCATCCCGACGACCACTCTATCAGTGACACGCCTGATGGTGTCTGGTAACTCTTAGCGGAGGGCCCGCGAAACCTCTGCAGCAATCCAATCCTGTAATTGACTCTCCTGGAGACAGGGTGCCCCACTCACTCCCGACCCCTGATGGAAAGAGCTAAGAATGGGATCCCCCTCCCTGATGGATCCCTGGGATCCATAAGAATCGGGCTCTAGACAAGCCCCAAACTGCCCTGAAACTAGCCCGGCCCTAAAGGCCTCAAGACGACTATCCAAAAGCTCTACGACGGCCTCCTTGATCGAACCGAAGATCACAGGAGTCTGATCAATGATGTTGCGCATAATTTCTGTTGAAATAAACTCCCTCATCCGACCATCAAGCTGCCCGGCTCCAGAGTCAGAGCCAGATCCCTCCCCGGTACCTGAACTGCCAACTGATATCTCGCACAACGTCACCATGCTGAAACCATATCACAATAACTGTCAGAATACTCATCGCTGTTGAGGGTTCTCACACATACTCCACAATTTCCTTGGTTTCGTCTTGGCCCCTCTTGAATCGGGTACGGATCCTCTGCTTTTAGTAGTACGGGCCCATACTACCTTCCACATCTATCCGTACTTTCCTCAAGAGTTACCTTAACTCAACCAAGTCTCTTTTACTGCTACGGATCTCTACTACTCTCATCCTAGGCTTACCCTAGGGAAATCTCCGACTCTACCCAAACCAGTCCTCAGCTGCTGAAGGTCGCCTTGTAATGCCAATTAGCCATCACCTGAATACCATCAAATGTGACAAGGCTCAAATAATCCTTCGAGTAAGAGACTCGTCCCTATAACGATTAGACTCAAACGAGAGCTGCGCATTAGGGCCAAATCTAGCACTCTTAGATTATTCAATCCTGATCACATGTGACGTGACGTATTCACCTAATGGCTAACTCCCATCACTCCGAGCCCTATTAAGCACAAAGCAAGCATCATTCGGACACAGGAAAACTATTCAAGCAATATGATCTCATAGCGAGAAACTGCACTAGCATACAATGCTAAGCTCATACTATCAGGCATAACCTAAACAGGCTATCCTACTGCTGTCTACTCAATGCTAGCATGCAATTCACATAAGCTGAAGCACATAAAGCAGGCACATAAGGCATCATTCCTAGATCCTTAGTCCTATTCTAGCATGTTGTTCTACTGAAACTGGTAAAACATAACATAAACTTGTATGGGTACTCTAGGGAAAACTTACTTGAGCTCGGCCGGTCACGCACATCACACACCTTGTTCTTTCTCAAAGCTCTTTTACTTAGCCTTTAGAAAATCATTTCTTTATAAAAATCTTTTAATCCCTCGATTTGAGTCCAGACACCCCCGAAGGTGTGCCCGAATCCCTCAAACCAGGGCTCTGATACCAACTTGTAACGACCCAATTTTCACGTCCAAAAATTTCATTTAAAATAAGTGATTTGTAAAACATTTGTAGTAAAACATCATCCGATCATATCATTTCATAAATTATATCTCGAGTCTGAAAAACCAAATCATAAAAATAATAATAATGTCACAGTACAATCCCAGAACATCTCATAATGCGGAAAAACCAATGCGTGTGTGTATGATGTGCCGCTACCGCGCCAGCTCCTTCCCCTTCGCTGAAGAGGTACCTGAAACAAAACTGTAAACTGTAAGCACGAAGCTTAGTGAGTTCCCCCAGCGTACCACATACCATACAATCACATAACATACAGATACTGTCAGGCATATCTGGGTGCTGACCTCCCCTTCGGTCCTTTCGACCGGATACTGCCTAGCATATCTGGGTGTTGGCCTCCCCTTCGGTCCTTTTGACCGGATACTGCCTAGAATATCTGGGTGCTGGCCTCCCCTTCGGTCCTTTCGACCGGATACTGCCTAGCATATCTGGGTGCTGGCCTCCCCTTCGTTCCTTTCGACCGGATACTGGGGACTATTTCACCCCCCTACTACTACTACATCACATATATCACATAATCATAATCTGTATAGCATGACTGGGTATGACTACCCCTTTCGGCCCTATCGACCGGAAATCCTGGGGACTATCTCCCCGACTGCTACTAGCATATAACATCATATCATACTAGCACATAACATACCAGGTAGTAGCAAACCTAGATGATATCACAAAGACAATCACCCAACATACAACTCCTACTGGTGGGCCGGCATTGTGGTCGTAGACCCACCGCTACTGGAAGGTAACTCACCTCGTAGTAGCTGCTGATCTGTGCGGGAACTCTCTATCTGATGCTGCTGCTCCGGAAATCCTCCGGCTATAAATCCCACAAAACACACAATCAGAGTCTGATATCTACTCTTTGGGTAAAATGACCATTTTACCCCTGATCAAGTCAAGTCAAAGTCAAAGTCAACTTCCAGTTGACCTGACTCGCCGAGTTGGCTAGCCAACTCGTCGAGTCCCTAACCTTCCATTTGTCCTTATCCACGACTCTACTCGCCGAGTCCACAACTTAAACCCCGCGTCTCAACTCGCTTCTACTCGGCGAGTTGGTCCTTCAACTCGCCGAGTCCAAGACCCAAAATGCAAAACATTTAAAGATTTGATAAAAAGAATACGTACCAAGAACCAGGTGCTACACTCCACCTTAGGATGATTACATCCCGGAATCATCAACGAAACAGGGCTCACAGGATGAATCCATCCGTTATCTCTTCATCCTAAGTGATAACCATAAGTTTGATGTTTCTTCGAACGAGTATCTAACTCTTTAACTCCTTGACTACAGGCGTTGCTCGATCTTGCACCTGCTCCCTATCTCTCATTAGACTCCAAATTATGACCTTCAAGTCACAATCTCGATTCTTACTGGAGACTCCTTCTTCTTCTTGACAAACCTAAGAATAAATTCTTTGATTTCTATGATAGATTGACGTGCCTCGTTCTAACGACCTCTCGTCGTTTGTTACAACACTTAGACTTAAGTCTCTTAGAGTCAAATTCCAAAACAGACTATACATTCCTTCATGTTCTTATTTGATTTAATCACATCCTAGTACGTAGTACTTCTAACTACAAGTTTCTTACTTTAACAACGATCACAATCGCTTTGACTATCTTCAATCATCTGGCTTAAGTCGGATGCTACATCAAGCTTGGTTCTCTGAACCACATAATATACTCAGCGTAGTCGGACTCAATTTGATATGACCACTAGGGTCGGAATAACAATCATTTTCTTAGTCATTACCAAAACGATGGTAACGACATACTTGAATAAAACGAAATGAATTGCTAGCTCCGTGGTAACCTTGTGACTTTCCCTGATCCAAGCGTGAGTCCTGTGCTTCCGGTAGTATATGCATCTACTACCTTTCACACCTACTCATACTCGTCCCAAGTATTGTCTCGCAGTCCTCAAGTCATCAAGAAAATCACATAACAGTTTAACACATCAGATAACAAAACGAAGGCTTTATTATTTCTTGAAACTATTACATAGGTGTTCAAGTTCACCCTAGTCTATGCCTCTAATACGCTACATCGTATGATTCTATCCCCTTGGCTACTTCATAACTCGATCTTCGGGTATGAATTCCTTATCCTTGATTCCTCGCGTTATTGTCTGCTTCGTCGAGGATCATGTGGAATGCCCTTGAGTTTGGCGGTGCCTCTAGCCTTGCTGCTTTATTTTTCTTCGGGCAATCTCTAGACATGTGCCCCTTGCCTCCACATCCGAAGCATACCTTATCATTTTGTGTACCATCCTTGGAATAGTGGCCGATCCTTCCACATTTATAACAGGTTACCTCTGCGTTGCATCTTCCAAAGTGCTTCTTCTTGCACTTTTCACACCACTTGGCTCCATACCTTTGGTCATCCAAGTTAGACTTTGAGAACTTTCCCTTATTATTAGGTCTTGAGGATCCTTCAAGCTTCCTTTTCTCGCCAACTTCAGGTTTCTCCAGACCCTTTTCCCTTATTTGGATCTCAACATTCTTGGTTGTCCAGATGGCGGCTTTCAAAGTGGTTGCTTGTTTGACCATTGGACCAAAGTCCGCTGGTAATCCATTGGCAAACTTTTTGACCTTGGAAAGTTTCGTTGGAACTAGGTAGGGGACAAGCTTCATCTTTTCCGTAAAACTTACAGCATACTCGGTGACACTCATCCTTCCCTTCTTTAGATTCTGGAACTCATTGTTGATCTCCAGAAGATCCTGCTCAGAGCAGTACTGCATTTTCAGTTGCACCAGGAAATCTTCCCAAGACATCTTGCTTGCTTCTCCCTTGGGCATTGTGTTAGCTAGTAGCTTCCACCAGCTTAGTACTCCAGACTTTAATTGTCTGACTGCAAAGACGGTTTTCTACCTGTCGCTACAGTCACAACTTTCAAACACCATCTCCATTTCGGAGATCCAATCCATAATCTCAACAGGCTTTGGGCTTCCTGAGAAACTTGGTGGCTTGGCACCCAAGAAATTCTTATACATCCGCCCATCCTTGTCGTTTCCCCTCTCCGGGTCATTCCTTCGTTCTCCTTGAGTCCCAACTTGACTCATATGGCGGCTATAGTTACCTTCCTCCGATTGCTCGGGAATCGGCTCTTGTTGTATAATGGGCACGGTGGCTTCGTCCCTATTCTCTTGCATCATTTGCCTCATTTCATCCCTTTGTTCAGCTAACATAGCCCGCATCATGGCTTGTACTCCAGCCATGGTGATTGGCTCAGGTGCAACTTCTACTACGACTGGTATTTGTTGTATCACTGGGGGTTGATCTCGGTTCCCATTTGCATTCACGTTTCCGCTACGGGTCCTTGCCATCTTAATCTATACACCGAATAAGGTGAATTTAGATCTTTATTTAAGATAGTCGTTTAAACCGTCCTTATCACTCCGAAACGTTTACATGTTAGTTCTAATATCGTAGTCGTACATTTAGAATCCTAAACACATAAGGTTTCTAGATCCGGTCGGGAACAGACCATAGATCCGAACAAATAACAGCATATCAGGCACAAAGCATTTAGCACGTAAAAGCATTTTAGGCATAATTCCTAAAATAAGCTAGTTCTCACACCTCACAATCATCGCTTAGCATTCTAAGTTTAAGTCTAGAAATCCTACAAATTCCTAGTTCGCTTAAACTAATGCTCTAATACCAACTGTGACATCCCCATTTTCACGGCCAGAAAAGACCGATTTTGTTTATGCTTTATAAAAATCAAAGTACCTCTTTTAATAAAAATGTTGCGGAATTTGTTCCCAGAAAACATGATAAATAGGTTATCAAAGCATTTCCGAGGAAATGTATTTTTATTCATTTTCAAAACATTGGGATGTCATCGTCAATACAGAAACATAAGCATAAACAGAACTTACATTTATTTACACTAGTGATCTACATCTCTTTTAAATCTCTCAGTGTCAAGTAGCTCGTATCGACACCTGTGATACAAATAAGCTTGAGTGGGTCAGGTTGGTAAACCTGGTGAGTACATAGGGTTTTCAACCCAAAATAATATAATTATTATGTTTAAACAACAAACAATCAACCCCATTTACCCATCCCCATTATCTTCCTTACTCTCAAGGGTCTACCCTAAGAGTCATCTATTCGTTTATTCCGAAGTCCCTTGCTTCCAGGGTTATAATACCGGCACTAAGTCCATAGCTGCCAATGCACTAATTCCATAGCTGCAAAAGTTCATTCATCGGGTACTAAATCCATAGCTACCAGTGTAGGTACTAAGTCCATAGCTACCAACATTTATCTAACAAGTACTAAGTCCATAGCTACCAGGTACTAAGTCCATAGCTACCAACACCTAACAAGTACTAAGTCAATAGCTACCTACGTTTACCTAATAGGTACTAAGTCCATAGCTACCATCGTTTGTCCAATAGGCACTAAGTCCATAGTTGCCGGTGTTTATTTATTGGGCACTAAGTTTATAGCTGCCAATGTTTACTCACATCATATTTTATCTCTCATCATTCATCTACCCATGTTATCCCCAACATATTTGTAGATATAAAATATGTATACAGTTTAAATCAGTTAAAACATGTATAAAAACGTTCATCCAGCATAGATAGCAAGTATACAGATAATATGCACACATAGCACGTAATTTATATTAAATACTTCATATCTATGTGTAAGATGAAAGTAACTATGCAATCACTTGATTAGGTGGTGACTCGGTACTCGAACAGCACTTCGTTATTTCAAAACAATTTTTCCTTGACCAAAACCTAGTATCAATACCACTAGAGTTTAGTTTTAACGTTAACCGCGACTAATTAATAGTCTAGCTATTATTATTATTATATAAGCGTTAAACAACACTCTATATAACTCATAATAATAGCCCAAATAATTATTTTAAGGACCTAATAACATTACTATAATTATTTAAAAGCTATATTAAAATTTTCATAGGCGTAGCTCACTTACAGCGGGTTTTATTAAAAACAGGGCTTTGCTCGGAGCAGCGTTTCCAAACCGAAAGACCCTTTTTCTCGGGACTCCGGGAGCCTCGGGGCTTCCTTTGGGTGCTAGGGGTTTTATCTAGGGTTTAGGGGTGGTTTGGGGGCTTAGAGAGAGAAAGTATTGAGAGAGAGAGAGAGAGAAGTGGGAAATGAGTGAAGAAAGTGGCTGCCTTCGCATGCCTTTTATAGGCCGAGCTCCTCGGGTACGCAGGGCGTTCCTGCGAGGGTACGCAGGGCGCTCCTGGTCTACGCTGTGCGTTTGTACTGCCACGCGTCCGAAGTCGGTTGGGTCTACGTGGTCATCTTCGGTCCGTGTATCCGAACGCGAGGCGTTCCATCCTTCTACGCGGGGCGTTCCTCGGACCAGCTCGCAAATTGCCATCCCGTCTTCTAAAATTCATAACTTTGGCATACGACCTCCGTTTTCGACATTCTTTATATCCACGCGTAGGTGCGACCGTACTCTACAACTTTCGTTTAGACTCCGTCGGCTAATTTTGACTTTATTTTAAATTTATATTTTTAACAGGCCGGGACTTGATTTGTCTGTTAAAAATTCATAACTTCTTCATCCGACGTCCGTTTTCATCTGTCTTTTTATCGTTACACTACTATTAACGAGATCTTCGATTCTCGTTTAGGTTGTGTCGGCTAAAAACCGCTCGATCTAATATTCGAACTTCGGGTTGTACACTGCTAAGCCGAAACTTTGAAAAATCATAACTTCCTCATACGAAGTCAGATTTGGGTGTTCTTTTTATGGACGCTCTCGGTTTAACGTTTTCTACGACTTTCGTTTAGATCGCTAAGGCTAAAAGTCGCTCTATCATAAATTCACTATTTACGTCTCCCGGTGTCGTGTCGGTTTTGCCGTAAAACTTCGACGGGTCATAACTTCTTCGTTATAACTCGGATTTCGGCGTTCTTTATATGTACGGAAACCTTGAGACATATTCTACAACTTGGTTAAGATTATTGATTATTTATTCTAAATAATCTTTTGTCGAAAAGTCGTTTTCGACCCCTATTATCTTTAGATTGACTAGCCGGGATCTACGGGCGTTACATTATACCTACCAAGGATCTTCTTTCAAGTTATAGAAAGATTAAAACACCAACCAAAGAAGAGGTGAAGAAATAACAACCTTTGTAGTTCTTTAGGTCCTCTCGGGAGGCTTGGAAGTTGATGAAGAATGTGGAACCTTTAAGACACCAACTATGACTCAACTTGATGTAGATGCTAGTCCAAAACTCTTAAACCCTTAAGCTTTAAGTTCATAACCAATATGAACTTAAAGAGGGCTTGAAGATGCAAGTGTTCTTCAAGTTTTCTAACCAAAACTAGAGAGAAAGGGAGAAGGAAGAGAGGGTTTGGATTTTGCATCAAGGAATGAATGAGGAAATAATCTAAGTGCAAGCTCTCTTATTTATATGCATGAAGTGAAGTTATTAACCATCAGCCCTTAGCACTTTAAGCAAACTTGTCCCCATTGTCATAAGCATGTCTCCCATGCCTTTAAAGCATGATTAGACAAGTCATACACTTCTTCTTTTTATGTATATCTCGAAAATTGCATAAAGAAGAAGAAGGAAAGTCAAACTTTTATAAACTCTTTTATAAAATATAAACCTTGTCTTTTAGGAAAAAGAAAAAAGGATTCAACTAGTCCAAAAGTTTGTACATGACTTATAAATCATACCATATGATATATATTAAGTTACTTGCTAATGGAATTTATTATTTCCATGAAATAAATAATTTCCAATTTAATTATAAGAGTTTTATTGAATATTTATTAAAATCAATTTCTAATAAATAATGAATTGTATCAATTTGTTGTTAGTGTGACCCATTAGTATCATATGTTATTTAGTAATATCACTTTAATATGACTCTAGAGCATACTAGGCCTTTCATATTCACCAACCTTTGGTATGTTGCTCTTGCATTTTTAAGACCAATTGGCATGGCAGTGCAACAAAAGATACCTGCTGGAGTTATGAACGTTGTATCTTCTTGGTCAGAGGGTTCCATCTGGATCTGTTGGAATCCTACAGATGCGTCCATGAGTGCCAGTAGTTCGTGGCCCGTTGTTGTGTCTATCATGGAGCCGATGTGTGGTAGAGGGAAATGATCCTTGGGACATGCTTTGTTAAGATCCGTATAGTCCACACACACTCTCCATTTACCGTTCTTCTTTTATACCGTGACCACATTGGCTAGCCATCTTGGGAACTTCACCTCCTTGATCATGTCTGTTTTGAGAAGTTTTTCTACTTCTTGTATAATTTGGCTCCTTTCCGGTGCGAATTTTCTTTTCTTTTGGTGTAGTGGCCTGAAAGATGGGTCGATCTTAAGTTTATGGGTTATTTTTCTTTTGTTGATACTTGTCATGTCCTCATGCTTCCATGCAAACATCTTGTTTCTGGCCTCGCGGAACCTTATGAGATCATGTTCGAGTTGTTCAGGCATTGAGGATCCTACGAGAACTTTGGCTTCAGGATCCTCAAGGTTCAGGGGCACTTCTCGTCGAGTAGAGATTGAGATAGCCGCGGGATTTATCGAGTCTACTCGACGAGCCGAAGGACCCCGACTCGACGAGTAGGTGCTGAGTGAGAAAACCCTAATTTTTAGGGTTTGTGTCCTATTTAAAGGACCTTAAGCCCTCATTTCCGCCACCCTTTTCACCTTAGCGCTCTGTGAGAAACTCTAATCGTGTGTATCCATTTGTGAGAGAAAAAGAAGCTAACTTTGGGTGTTTTAGTGCACATTTGGAAGAAGAGTGAAGAGAATCAAGCCTTGGAACGAGAAGAGGCTTGTGGATCAAGTGTTTCTCTGTGCTAGCTTCAGTTTGGAGGTAAAAAGCTTCCATCTTGAGCATTTCTTGTGATAGATCTCTTTCTAGGGAGTTTTAAGGCTGATTTCCATCCATCTTTTGGATTTTGAGTTATTGAGCTAGTAATGGAGGTTGAGACTCTAGATCTGAGCTATATGAGTCCCCATGAGCCCAAAGATCCAAGCTTTATCAAGCTTTGGGCAAGTCTCCATACATGAAACCCTTTATGGAGCTTGTTTTGGCATTTTGAGCCATATATGCCATGCATGAACGTAAAGCTTGCATCTTTACGTGATGATTCAGCCTTAGGAGGCTAGATCCAGAGTATGAGACCTTATTTTTGTCCAAAATCGTCTGAATGAGAAAATGGACTGAAGGGACTCGACGAGTTGGAGAGCCGACTCGACGAGTCGCTTAAGGTTTATCCCGATGGTTTTGACGAGTTACAGTGTGACAACCCGAAATTTCAATCTTGTACAAACCATTCAATCCAATCAAAGTTAGACTTGTTCCTGCTAACTTCTAGCACTATTTTGAGTCTATTTGAGCATTCCGAGCCTAGTATATCCAAAGAATGAGTGATAGGAAGTGTCCATTGAAGTTGTAAACTATCAAGCAAACCAAAAACCCTCTAAAGAGGTGTTTACGGCCAGGAACATGAGTTTACGGTCTTAAACCCATGGTGGCCGTAAACACCATGCTATATATATATATATATATATATATATATATATATATATATATATATATATATATATATATATATATATATATATATATATATATATATATATGGTCCTTAGTCATTTTTCCTTCATTTTCACCATTCCAAGCCCAAGAATTCGGAATTCTCTCTCAAGGATCTTGAGACTTTTGCTTCCAAACTTCAAAAATGTAAGTGATTCCTTCCCTCTATGTGTTAATACATCTCTTCTTCTTGATTCACTCTCGAATTCATCCACAAATCTCATCCTTTGAGTCTAGATCTTCAAGATCCTCAAGAACACCAAGAACACTTAAGTATTTTGAGCCGAAAACACCCCCATTTTCCTTCAAAACGTAATTACACTATCCTTAACTTGTTGTATACTTGAATCAGTTGTTAAACACCTTGTTAACATCAAGAAATCTGGAACAAAAGGGTGTTTACGGCCAAGGCAATCTCCCTTGGCCGTAAACCCTAGTTAGTGGTGCAATGTTGCCACAACTCCCTCCTAAGCCTTGGATCTAAGTCTAGAACACCTCAAGGAAGAACATAGGACCTTAAAAACACAAAATGGTACAAGATACCATGAGTTTACAGCCGTAAACTCATTGGGCCGTAAACCCATGGGCCGTAAACACTTTGGGCCGTGAACCCATGGGCCGTAAACTCCAATGTGAGGCCCTACAACCCTTAGATGCAACCCTTTGCACTCCTAGCACTTGAATCAAAGTGTTTTCCATGTCCTAGGGTGTTTATACTTGCTTAATTAGTTGTTTAATCACTAATTAGATACATATATGTGTCATTATATGTTAAATAGGATCCGTGTGTACTCAAGTCCTCTCTTGACACTTAGCATCCTATCCAGCACTTCCATTCAAACCACTCACTACAGGTGAGTTCATACCCCTTAATCAACCTTTGAAATGACTTTAAATGCTTTTATGGAGGGGGGGGGAATACAAGTTGAAACATTCTAGTTATTACATTAATCACATGTGATTAATAACTAGAACGAACAGAAAGATTTTCTATTACTTTCAAATTGTTATCAAACTTATGGATTTCAAACACTTCAAAACATTTTATTAAACTCTTTTAAATGCTAAATCCCTTATCAAACTCTTTTAAACTTATATTATTGTCAAACTCATGTCTATACAGATATATTTATATAAGTAAGATTTGAAGGGCTTAGGACTGATAGCTCACTTTATTTCCTGTTCCTTGTTTGGTTGTGGGCTTAGAGTATCCTGTTATTTGTCCAAATGTCGTTGAAATCTTAGTTATATATCATATATATGCGTTTAGATATAAAAGATTTTACTTCAGTTCAATACCTATGGGTAGCAAAGGCATACAAACACCATTACTAGTAAACTATAATAGGTATAGTTTAAGAGATTACTACTCACTATGATTAGTACAATGAAACATACAAGAGTCAGTTCATTTATGAGTCTATACAAACCTACTATTATGAGGAACAATACATACTATACACTATACAAGAGAATATACTTTACACTAGTACAGAGAGAACATTACTACGCTATGATATACTATACAAACATAAGAATACGATAACTAGAATGTGACATACTATTTTCGGATACAACAAGATCGTGTTGTATCATTTTGTAACCAGAGTCTCCTGGAGGGAGAGCGGGCATTGTGTGTATAGATCTATACGGGACAGACACTCGCACACCCCGACTGCTAGCTACAGTCCCAGCCGATAAGGCCAAGGGGTGACAAAATGTCACCTCACTACATATGACACCGGAGGGTCATCAATTATTCAGTCGTCGATGAGCATGGTTACATACGATTTCACATTTAAGCCTTTAACTAACCAACTAAAGATTAAAGGCTACCTTATACTCCCCGAGGGGTATTGTACATTTAATACTACCTGGAGTCTGTATTTTATCACTTTATAGCCAGCAGTGTTACTGCTGAGGTAAAACATTATTTTCCCTATTACATTTACTTTGTGATCTTCTCACATATTCATAAATGTTTAAACTATATTTAGTTAATGATAGTCATACTTGGGAAAATACACACTTTTACACGAAACAAACATACTGAACATTGATGCCTTGGTAGAAGGCCACTTTTAGTAGAAAATATAGGATTTTCTAGGAGATACAATTATTCACTACAAACATTTACATTGAAAACTTACAAACATTTTCTTCAAACTTACAAGCGTTTTCATACAAACAATGACACTAAATACTTATGAACTCACCAACATTTTATGCTGATACTCTCTTTCAAAATAACTTGTATTCTCAGGGAACCAGTAAGACAGGTACACCCACGCAACTTTTGAAGGACGGAGTGGATCCAAGACTCGTCTTATTTTGATTATACATTTTTGGTGTCATTTAAACTTACAAAAGAACACACATGTATTTAACTATTATATTAATGCAATGGATGTTGTTGCTTGTTTCTACTATTATGCATTGTTATGATACTGCACATGACGTTCTCCACCCCAGCACGTTTCCGTTGTTCCGGTTTTGGGGTGCGACATATAGACTCGGCGAGTTGGTGAGACAAATCGATGAGTTGAGAGGGTTTTACCTGTCTATGGATTCAGAACGGACTCGACGAGTTGATGAGACAAATCGACGAGTAGGTGGGATTTTCTTGGTCTTTTGGACACTGTATGGACCCAACGAGTTGGAAAGCAACTCAGTGAGTAGACTTGGGTTTTCGCGATTTATTGAGTTCTGAGGGTCTCGACGAGTTCATGAGCTGTACTCGGCGAGTTGAGTCAACATGGACTATTGCCTTGAGTGTTGACTTCCGTGGACTTTACGGTTTTGGTCAATTGTGGATTTTGGAGGTCATGGAGGGGCGGAGATTAGACCAACAGCTCGAGTGTGGGATACATTGCCTTACTCTGCGAGGTGAGTCTTCTCACTATACTTACCTGGGTGGTAATACTGAGCGACCAGAGGGTCTTTTTTGAGTTATCGACCGGAGGGTCATATGTGCTTATATTGAGTTATGTGATAGTATGCATTTTTTCTTTGTGATATATGCTATATTATTCTGTGTTTTACTGAGATAGGACCGGAGGGTCCAAACCGAGTTGTGACATCGTAGGGTCTTCACTGAGATATAGTACTGGAGGGTCCAAACTGAACTGTGAGACATCAGAAAATCACTGAAACACATGACCGGAGGGTCCACACCGAGATGTGAGACCGGAGGGTTCTCACCGAGACGCATGAGACCGGAGGGTCCATATCGAGTTATAGCCATGAGAGGCTTATTATTTGTGTATGTGGTATTTTTGGGAACTCACTAAGCTTCATGCTTACCGTGTTGTGTTTTATGTGTTTCGGGTACTTCTCAGGATCGCGGGAAGGCACCGCGTTGATTGTACACATCTGTTCGAGACTATGTTTAAGGATTCTGGGATAGAAACATTTATTTTGTGTATTTGTGTTTGAAATTTGATACAATTGTGGTTTTTGAGAAATGTAACATGAGTTTTTATGTGTTTTAAAAATGAAAAATTTGGTTGAAATTTTAGAGTGTTGCATTACCTCCTCTATGTAGATTAGTAGCTTTATTTCACCGATGGTGTGCTTGGTTTCACCACTGAATCCGAGTAGCACTGAGGATAGTGTAACTATCTCGGACTCTGGGATGTCATTCTTCGTCCAGGAGTATGATGTTAACTGAGGATCCTCCATTGACGAGGATCCTTCTGACGAAGTGGTTGGCAATATAGAGAGTAATCACTAGTCCGTCATGGTGAGGATCCTGGATGTCCTGCCTATCCTCTTCATCGAAGGTGATCTCCTTTTTGTTAGTAATCATTGTGTTCTTCCGTGGTCCCTTTTCCTTCTCCGTTTTGGATACCTTGGCGAGCCTTTTTGCTGTAGAGTAAGAGGTACCACAAATTTCAGATCCTCCAGATATCATATTGAGTACCTTTAGGTCAGCTGGAGGGGATCCTGGTCTTTCGAGGATCCTCTAAGGATCCTGGTCTTTTTCTTTGGTTTCCTCCTTTCTTCTTCTCATTATTTCCTTGAGGTATCCTTTGCTCAGGAGATAGTTGATTTCCTTCCTGAGAGCTATGCAATCCTCCATGACATGGCCAAAGTCTTCACGATATGCACACCATTTGGACTTGTATTTCCAAGCGGCGGATCTTTCTCCTTTTCTTGACCATCTTGCTTTGGCTCCAAGATCCTGCATAGCAAAGATTACACCTGAAACATCCACAGAAAAACAATAGTTAGTAATCGTTGGGAAATCTTCTTCCTCTCCCTCATCTTCAAGGGCACTAACCCTGTAATGGTCAGGTTTGGAATAAGGTTTTGATTTATAGGATCTTTGGGCCGAGGAATCGGCCTTTCTATTGGGGTGATTGTAAGAGCTTGGTGGGTTGCTCCTCTTTTGGATATCCTTATCTTTTTCGAGCCTAATGAATCTCACTGCCCTGCTTCTTACTTCATCCATCCTTTTACACAGGGTCATTACGAGATCTTCATAGAAGGGAGAATCCTTCTTTAAGTCTATTTTGAAAGCTTCGACTACCGTTTCCATGTCAATGTTGGGGATGCTCAGAGCTTCCCTGCCTAACCTGTTCACAAAGGTCCTAAGGGATTCCTTAGGATCCTGAACTACTCGATATAGATCAGTAGTGATCTTGTCGAATGTTCTGCTACAAGAAAATTGATTATTAAATAAATTAATCATGTGAGCAAATGATGTGATTAGATAAGGAGGAATGTTAAGGAGCCATTTTAGAGCGGATCCTATGACGGTGGATCCAAAGCCTTTGCATAGGAAAGCTTCTTTCAAGTGAGCGGGGATGGGAATAATTTCCATCCTCTCCCAATATTGTGCCACATGCTCCTCAGGATCCATGGTCCCGTCGTAGGGTTTCATGCTCGGAGTCTGGAAGCGTTTTGGAACTTCGGTATCGACTATCCTTGGAATGAATATGAAGATCCTATGACTTGTGGGGGATACTTATGGTACTGTTTGAACTACTCCGGGTACGCTTGAGATCATCTGTCTCAGTTTCTGTAGCTCCTTAGCCATGATCGGGCTTAAACCTATATCAAGATCCATTGAGTTAGTAGAAAAGGTATTATTATTGACAAATTTACTAGGATCCTTGATGTTAGGTGTAAGGAAGGTTTTGTTGGGATCCTGGTTCGTGTAAGTTCGTTCATCAGGAGTCACATCCCGGATAAGGACGGGCGTTGGCACCAAGGATTCTGTCTCCCGGCGATTCCTAGAGGATCCTGCACTGTCAAAGTTAAGGATCCTGGGTTGCAGGATTGAGGGTGCTACTTCCTGAGGTTTATTAATTTCCATCCTCATTCTCTCCACCTCCTTAAGAAGTGTCTTGTTATCCTCCTGCTGCTGGGCGACTTGTCGTTCCAGCCTCTTCATTATAGCGAATATCTCATTATTGGAGATCATTATAAGGGGGATCCTGGAGTCCCAGGGTAACGACCGAAGAGGTATTTTCTTTGGTGCTTCAGGGCCTTTCTTGGGAGCTCCAGCCGGTGGTGGTGGAAGGTTTTAGAAGGAAATGGGAGGAATCGAGGAGGAGGAGTACAGAGTTGGTTGAGTAGACATGGTTTTTTGAGGGAAATTGAACACCATGGCCCCACGGTGGGCGCTAAATTGTTTTGGTCAAAAAATGTTCGAACTAAAATAGACCAAAGTGTATGAGAAGCTGTGATGTTCAGTATAAAGCAAGTATGTAATGTAGATCAAAGCAACACAATTTGTTTATAAGGAAAGCCCTTGATCCTTGCTAGGATCTCCGACATAAAACCTTGGGAGGTGATAATGATCACCTTCCTTGATGTTTTTATTGATTGAAATGAATGATTACAGAGTTAATGTAATGAGTACAAGTACAAGTGCTAGTATTCTGCCAGTAAATCACGTGTAGTGTGATGAATACAAGTGATTTATATAGTCAAAGGCTAGTAACAATAATTCCGAAAATTCAAAGATCCTGTAAGATCAGCTTATAGACATTGTATGACTTGGTCCTCCAGGTCTTTTGCATGGCTATAACTATTCGTTGAGACTTTGATCGATTATTACTTCACATGTCAAAAAACAATGGAATATATAACCATTATAAATATTAAAATAACAACGATCAGGATCTTGAAGTATATTTGAGATCCTCAGGTTCGAGGATCCTAAGATTTTAAGGATCCTTAGGCTGAAGGATCCTATACTAGTTTCAGGATCCCAGCCCTAACAGTTAGTATCCTTAAAAACACAACTTTTAGTTATAACGTAAGAAAATAGTTTTCAAGAAACAAGGATAGATAGAACCTGATGAACCTTAGGTTTAGTTTTGATATTTTGATGAGTTTTGACTTAGGAGAAGTTTCATATTGTATTTCCTTTGGTTTATAATGATTTTGAAGCTCCTATAGGTAAGGATCCCTCTCAAGATAATCCAAATTAGCAATTTGATGGGGGGAAGTCATGTTTAGCTTTTACTGGAGAAAATCCCTACTTTAAAAAATATTGGGGAAGAGCCCAACTTAGAAATTCTAGGGAAAATCCCATCTTAAGAAATTTTGGGGAAGATCCCAACTTAAGAAATTCTGAGGAAGATCCCAACTTATGAAACTCCGGGGAAGATCCCAACTTAAGATAACATGACAATGTTATAAACCGTATATTAAACATTAGGATCTTAACATATGTTCATAAATAAGAGGTTTTCCAAGTCACTAAAGCATGAAATAATCCCCTTATTCACATCACATAGTTAGATATCATGTGTCAAAGCGAATTGTAAAAACCTAAACTCCTGAGAAAGAGGTCATTAACTCTTTAAACCTTAGAGGGGATTATGTACCCTTAGTCGGAGGAGAGATGATATGTCTCTGTTCGTAGTGGCTAGGATCCTTAAATTTCCGCAAATTGCAAACGTTAGCTTGGGGTGGGCGTTAGCCTAGCTAATGCCCCTCTGATGCTTAAGTCAATTATGGTATTTTTAGAAAAAATAAATAAAAGAATTTAGACAAATGTAAAGGGTAAAGAATGTGTACCTCGAATTTGTTGCAAAATGAAAGATTTAACTTACATGAAATATGCTTTTAGGTGTATAGGATTCCATGATCTTGGCAAGATGTCTCCTTCGAGGGTAGCCAACCAATATGCCCCCTTTCATGCTTCCAAATCTATTAGATATGGCCCTTCCCATTTGGATGTCAACTTTCTTGCATTAGGATCCCTGGTATTTTGGAATGCTTTCCTAAGGACCAAGTCACATACCTGGAATTTTCTGACTTTGATTTCTTTTATTGTATGCTTTGGAATTCCTTTGTTGGTGAGCAGCAATGTGGATCCTGGCAAGATCCCTGAGTTCATCGATAGTGTCGAGATCCTGGGCTAGGATCTTATTGATTTTCTTCTGATTATGGAATTGGTATCTTGCCATTGGGATCACTACTTAAGTTGGGATCATGGACTCTGTTCCGAACACCAAGGAATAGGGAGCTTTAATTGTGGTTGTTTTAATGTAGTCCTATCTGCCGATAGGACGAAAGGAAATTCTTCAGCCCATCTTCCTTTCTTTTTATCTAGCATTTTCTTCAAATTTTTGATTATTGTCTTGTTGCTGGATTCTGCTTGACCATTAACTTGAGGTTGAGCAGGCGTGAACGTTATCATTTTAATTCCCCAACTCGTGCAAAAGCATCTAGTTCTTTTGCTTATGAATTGGGATCCATTATCACATATGATTTCGGCCGGGATCCAAAACTTGGTTAGGATATTACGTTTGATGAACGAGACTATCTCCTTGTCTCTATCTTGAACAAAGGCTTCAACCTCTATCCATTTGGAGAAATATTCTGTCATTACTAGCACGAAGACCTTTCCACCAGTAGCCTTTGGTAACTTGCCAACTATATCCATTCCCCATTTCATGAATGGACAAGAGGAGATGATAGGGTGTAGAGGTTCCACCGGTTGATGAAGGATGTTGCTATGTATTTGATAAGCATCACATTTTTATTCATGTAAGAAGGCATCCTTTTTCATTGTTCTCTAGTAGTACCCTATCCTTAATATTTTGGAGCATAAGGATCTGCCCCCAATGTGGTTGCCGCAATCTCATCCATGTATGTCTTTTAGAACTTTTCCAGCTTCGTGATCTTCCAAACATCTTAGACATGGACCTGTCATGGACTTCTTGTATAACTTCCCTTGGATCATCAAAAAACGTGAGACCCTCATCTTGAAGGCTATGTCATTTTTTTTCTCTTTTGGGATCGTGCCATTTCGAAGGTATTTTACAATCGGTTTGATCTAGTATCTCGAGCATCTCGAAGGATCCTAATTATTTCGATCAAGATCCCGATTGTTAGGATCTTGAAAACGGGGTTAAGGATTAGGATCCTCAATTGCTACAATGTTGGCCGTCTGATCATGATCATCAAGATCCTCTAGTCTTTTGGCATGATCTTCAACTGTTTGGATCATCACATGGATTATTTGGATCCTAGGTTGGCTAGCATGTATGCTTTAGAATTTTCTTCTCTATGAATGTGGTTTAGGCTAAAAGTCTCAAATTTAATGTTGTTGCATAAAAAGGCTTCCTTTAAGTGTGACGGAATGGGAATGATTTCCATCCTATCTCTATATTGTGGAATATGTTCTTCACGATATGTGGTTCCATCGTAAGGCTCCATGCTAGGAGTTGGGAAGCGCTTTCGAACTTCAGTGTCATCAATCGAGGGGATGAATCTTGAGATCATGTGACTGGTCAGGGATGCTTCCGGTATAAATTGGACCACCCCTGGTACGCTTGAGATCATCTGTCTTATTAGTTGGAGTTCTTTGCCCATGAGTAGACTTCTTTATGCATCAAGATCCAAAGAGTTAGTATTAATAGTGTTACTATTAAAGAAGTTACTGATATTTATGTTATTTGGGGTATTGTAGGTTTCATTAAGATCCTAGGTCACAAGAGTTTGGATGTTTAGGATCGCTCCCTTGTTTGGGATAGTGACAGATGTTGGAGCTATTGATTCCAGATATTTCCCTATTGATCCTGTAGTGTTGAAATTCAGGATCCTTGGTTGTAAAAGTAACGGTGTCATCTCCTAGGGTTACAGATCTCCGACCTTATCTGTTTTACTTCCTTAAGCAGTGTTATATTGTCTTCTTGTTGCTGAGCCACCTGATGTGTCAACAACTTCATCATGGAGAAGAGTTCCTTATTAGAGACCGAGGCAGGAGGATCTTGGAACCCCAGGGATCCTGGAACTATTGTTACATAAAGTGACTCTCTTAAACTTAAAGGATCCGCAATCGTATTTTTTGTCTACCACAACCAATGTTACTACCGCAATGATGTGTGCCTACCGCAGTCTGAAGATAAAGAAGTTATTCTGAAATCAGAGTGAACCACAACTACTACTACCGCAATGCAGACCTTTTTGTTACATCAACTAGTTTTATGTGTTAGCTTTACTTTGTCCAGTGAACCTTGCATGGTCACTTAAGTTAGTAGTTTATTATTGTTTATTCAAGATGTAACTTTTTGAGACTTTATAAATAGAGTCTTCATCTTCTTGTAATCTCACAAATCATAACGATCTTTCTGAACATTCACTCTGAAATACTAAGATCATTCTATCATATCTCTATCTTATCTTATCTAATATTCGAGATCCTATTCACTTTAAACTGATCACACATACTAACTTGTGTTTGAATGCAAACCTCATTATGAATCAGTTTAGTGTATACTTCCTATAACTTGTTGTCATTTACATTTCCATTACTTTTCAGCACTTTATATTTCCCCAACTAACTATCTAACAACTCTAACTTATTATTGTTGAGCTTACATGATCCTTTGAGATTAACTTATTCCGCAACCATTACCTTGTACTAACGTTTCTTCAAGTGTTCATCAAAAGTTTTTCTCTCAACAATTGGTATCAGATCCAAAGTGGTTGCTTTTTAAACAAAACTCTGATTTTCAAAAGCCTTTTATACCACTAAAGCTCATTCTTAAAAAAAACAAAACAAAATAAAGGAAATATGACACAAGCTTTATCATTGAACGTTTCCAACAGTGTTGCAGGCTCGAATAGAGAACCAATACTTGTTGCAAATGAATACCACCATTGGTCCCAAAGAATGGAAAGGTATATTAAGAGACTCGGAAGAGATGTGTGGAGATTAGTGAAAGAAGGACCCCATGTCCCTATTCTTACTCCTGTTCAAACAGATGGTGCTCAAGAACAACTGGGTGGAGGTCAAGCTGCAATGAATCGACCAACCAAAGATGATCTTGACAAAATGGAAAATGATGATATAGCCTTCTATGAAATCTCTTGCGGTGTAGCTCCAGACACCTTTGACGTCATCATCAACTGCAAATCTGCTAAGGAGATTTGGGATGTGCTCAAAAATTTCTATCAAGGTTCTGAACAAGCTCAGGATAAGAAACCCACCACTGCTCTCAATGAGTTTAACAACTTTAAAGCTCTTCCTGGTGAAAGTCTTGATGACTCGTTCAAACGATTTAATCTCATCATCACGAAGTTATTAAATGCTGGTACAGTTCGAAGCAACCATGAAACAAATCTATAGTTTCTTAATGGTTTGGGAAGACATTGGTCTACCACAAAGATGATTGTGCAAGGAGATAGAAAGATTCATACTTTGTCTTTATTCAATCTATACGAAGAACTCCAGGCACAAGAATCAACTGTGTTGAAAGACTGTGGTGATCTCAGTGGTCCACTTGCCCTAATAGCTCAAACCCCACAACTTAAAACCTCACAGTACTCATATCCTACCGAATCATCCTACCCACTTTCATATGACAACCCACCGCAGTCATATGAAGTAGATGCTGAAATAGATGATGAAGAAGAATTCCAAAATGACATTGCCCTGGTTAGTCAACAATTCAATCGACTACCACCAACCTCATTTCGTAAAAATCAGCAGTTTACCAAACCACCATTCAACTGCAACTTCAATTCACAGTCTAACCACTCACGATATCCTCGAAACCCTCACCATTCACCGCAACCTCAGAATGCACATCATTCCAAAGAGGCACTGCAGTCCAGTAAACCATCAGACTCTGGTACCTCAATTGAAGAGAAAAATGAAGTCGCCATCTGTCACAAGTGTCATAAAGAGAGTCACTTTGCCAAAGATTGCAAAGAAAATGTGGTTAATAACAAGGCATTCTATCTTAGAATGGCCCAAGAAATGTATGAAAAATAAAAGGCAAGATCATATGTTGCTCACATGAAAAGAGATCATCAGGTGTGGTCATCCGGAGATGAGGATGAAGATTTTGACAACATCAAAGGAAAAGGGAAGATATGCATGGTGGCAGCTGCTGAAGAGGACGGATCGACGAAGTTGGAAAGAAACTACTGCTACATGGCCAAAGATGGCACCCTCATCATCGTCGAACATGTAAAAATCATGATCCATTCTAATAATTTCAGCATGCATGATTGTGAACCATACTTAGAAAGACTTAATGACACATGTGTTGCCGTCCTTACAGACTACAACAAAGCACTAGATGAAAAGAATATAGCGTCACAAGAGCTATATCACGTGAGAGGAAGACTTGAGGATAAGAGACTTAAAGTTGCTATGCTAGAAAATGATCTGTTGTTAGAAAATAATGCTTGGATGTTGAATGAAACTCAGTTAGATATTGCTTTAAATCAAAGGGATTTAGCCTAGAAATAAATTTTACATCTGAATCACTTAATAGAAAAGCTCTTTAATGAATCCGAAGCAATTAAAAAACTTAGTTAACAATGGGAATGTAGACAACACCTATAATTCGGGATGGTCCAATAGGTACTCAACTAATGAGGACTCAACTCCCCGTTTCAATGCTGATCGACCATATGTCTCACCGGATCGTGAGGTTCATTATCCAGTTAATGATAAAACTTTTCCTGAAGACATAAGATGCCACTTCGGTCGACTTCGTGAACTAAGTAACAATTGTGTCATTAAGGAAATCCTTCCTGAATCCTCGAGTTATCCAAGTGATCAAATACCCATCATTGGCACAATTTGTCCCGATTCTCAGTCTTCTTCGGATGTAGATGAAGAAATCATTACGGAAGGACCAGAAGTACTTGTAAATTGTCCATCCTTTCCTTCCATAAAATGTCCCAATGATGAACCATCTTTAACATACTCTGCGGTTGTCCAGTCATCCACACCGCAGACCGTAGTCAAAATCACAGTGACCATTCAGCCAATCCTTCATGAATTACCAATTGAAAATTTTGATATGGTCAATGTTCACAGAGTCCTGAACTTTCTAGTTCAGATGACTCAAGTCCTTGTTTTTCAAAATAGTCAAAGGTCTTCAAGAAACCGCAGTTAAACATTTCTGACTGCGGTTCTCCAAAAACACAAGCAAAATTGGCTTTCAAAGAAGAACTTAGGTCCCGAGGTAAAAAGCGGGATACTGACTACAAAAACAAAACTTTCAAACAAGCCAAAATTTCAAATAAAAAAGGTTTCAAAAAATCCACTGCTGCCAAAAATCTTTCAAAAAACACCGCAATCAAAGGATCAAACAAAAACGAATGTACAGTAACAAAAACTTTTTCAAACACTCCTGCAAAATCCCAAAAGAAAGTCACGTCTTTTCAAAAGTATTCTTTTCAATGTTATTCCTTAAACGATCCAAAGTGGAAAGGCATCTTACCAACTCATGAACCATCAAAATCACATCAATCCATCAAGAAGTCAAAACCTAGGAGTAATTCACGTGCCAAAACGTTTTCAAATCCCAAGGGCATCGCAGACAAAACCCACCCACGGACCGGTCACAAGACTCACACTACATCCACCGGACCATTGACCCAGTACGGTGTCTGGATAAACGAGAAACATATTTCTTTTGGATTCTATTTGCTGAAAACGTCTCGTCTAGTCAACCTCGTAACATCCCAAAAGTTACCAAACACCCAGGACTAGATCTAAAAACTGACACGAAATCTGTTTTTAAGACTCACGTGCATGCATCCAGTAAGAAAGTTTCTCATGTGTCCCCGGTCTCCAAACATGTTTGGGTGCCCAAACTAACCATTTAATTTTTCAGGCAATGTGCAAGGAGGAACAAGAAGAGGAGTGGTTAATTGATAGTGCCTACTCCTTGCACATGACCGGAAGGTTAGAATACCTTCTCGAATTCAGGCCTATCTGTAATGGTGGACACGTCACATTCGGGAACAATGCAAATGGAATCATCAGGGGTTACGGTGTATTGACCACGGGAAATTTCTCAATTCAAAAGGTTGCTTACATAGAAGGCCTCAAGCATAACTTGATCAGTGTGGGCCAACTATGTAAAGTTGGTCATCAGGTTGAATTTGATAGTGAATATTGCTACATAATGACAAATGATAGAAACACCTACTTGATCAAATCAAAATCAGAAGGGACAATGTATCCTTTGGATGTCTCATTGATCATTGGCAAACCGCAGTTGTGTTTTCTGTCAAAAGTAGTATCCGAAGTTAGCTGGTTATGGCACCACAAGCTAGATCATCTGAACTTCCGGTATATCAACAACCTGGTCATAGAAGAACTCATCCGTGGTCTCCCAATTCTGAAATACAAGAATGATACACTTTGCCCAACTTGTGAGTGTGGAAAACAAACAACGGGAAGCCATCCACTGGTTATCGATTCATCAGTTGCTGAACCATTAGAGCTACTTCACATTGATCTCTGCGGTCCATCTACCGTAGCCAGTCTCTATCACAAAAAATACATTCTGGTTATAGTTGATGACTTTACACGTTTCACATGGGGCTTCTTCTTAAGACTCAAATCCGACACACCGCAGATCCCGATCAACCTTATAAAAGAAATAGAGCTCCAAATCAAACTACCAGTCAGAAGGATAAGAAGTTACAATGGAACCGAATTCACTACTCATCTCTTGAATAGTTTTTTGGTCTCAAAGGGCATTAGTCACAACTTTTCAGCTCCCTACACACCGCAACAAAATGGAGTAGTAGAGCAAAGAAATCTCACTTTGGTCGAAGAAGCTAGATCAATGTTAAACTTTTCCAACCTTCCCCTCTACTTTTGGGCCGAAGCAGTGACAACCGCATGCTTTGTTCAAAACCGAAGCATCATTTTCAAGTGTCTCAACAAAGACTCCGTATGAGGGTCTTAACAACCGCAAACCAATTGTCAGATTCTTCCACATCTTTGGATGCAGATGTTTTGTGATAAAAAACAAGGATCATCTTAACAAATTTTCACCGAAATCAGATGAAAGCATTTTTCTTGGCTACTCAACAAATAAAGTAGCCTACAGGGTTCTCAATAGACGAACAAGACTGATAGTCGAAAGCTTCGATGTCAAATTTGATGATTATTATGTCCTCAACACTACTCCGACAAGTGAAACAAAAGCTATCCTGGAAAGTGATATCCCGGCCTCTTCGGGTCCCCTAAACATAGTTGAAATCAACTATGATGATCTTTTTTACTCCGCAGAGACAGATCATCTCTCAGAAATCCTGGTGTCTCCGGTAGCTCAACAACAAAATGCTGAAGTATCTGGTCCAACTTTATCTGAAGAGTTGTCCCTTAATACTTCCACCTCGTCGGTTGAGGGGGAAAGTTCAACTCTGGTTCAAATGACAACCATCGAGGTTCCACTACTAGAAGATGCAGCTTCGGTATTTGCCCGCAGAGTCACAATTCAATCAAATATCTCTTCAGGCTTTGAGGATGAAGAGGTTGAGAACATCGACACAAGAATAGATCCAAGGGTTATCACTCACTCATCAATCCAGGGGGAACCATCTTCGGTTCAAGGGGAACTCCCATCCTTAGTTCAGGGGGAACCTCCTTCAAGTGCTGCTCAAAATCCTATAGTCCAAGATACTTCTACGGGCTGCTCACACGTCGAGGGGGGACTCCCTTCTCCAACCGCAGAATCATCTAAAATTGAAGATATTCCCTCTACCACAGCCGCTGATCACCAACAACCTCGTCTTCACATCTGGACGAAGGATCACCCACTGGGTCAAATCATTGGAAACCCATTCGCATGTATTCAAACTCGATCCTCTAAAGATTTAACTGACCACTTCCATTATGCAGCTTTCATGCCCTCAGTCGAGCCTCGAACCATAAAAGAAGCACTCATGGAACCTGACTGGATCATCGCAATGCAAGAGGAGTTAGCTAAGTTTGAGAGGAATAAAGTGTGGAAACTTGTACCGAAGCCAAATGTCCACACAATTGTTGGAACAAGATGGGTATATAAAAACAAGCTTGATGAGTCCGGTGCGGTAGTGACAAACAAAGCAAGGCTAGTTGCTAAGGGGTACAGTCAACTTGAAGGCGTTGACTATGATGAAACATATGCCCACGTAGCCAGAATGGAAGCAATACACATTTTCTTAGCCTAACACAAGAATATAAAAGTACATCAAATGGATGTAAAGAGTGCCTTTCTGAACGAAGAACTAAAAGAAGAAGTTTACTTGCAACAACCTTCAGGCTTCGAGAATCAATAATTTCCAAATCACAGCTACAAACTAGAAAAAACAGTATACGGACTAAAACAAGATCCAAGGGCATGGTATGAGACTCTTTCTGAGTTTCTTGTCACGTTTGGATACAAAAGAGGTGTGATAGATCCCACATTATTTAGAAGAGCAAATGGTAATCACTTGATGCTCGGTCAAATTTATGTGGATGATATCATTTTTGGATCAACATATTAGGGTATGATGAATGATTTTGCAAAGCTCATGAAAAGTAAATTCTAAATGAGCATGAATAGAGAGATCAACTTTTTTCTAGGCCTTCAAGTGAAAAAAGTCCCTCAAGGGATA
This sequence comes from Lactuca virosa, assembly GCF_052849685.1. Taxonomy (NCBI): domain Eukaryota; kingdom Viridiplantae; phylum Streptophyta; class Magnoliopsida; order Asterales; family Asteraceae; genus Lactuca; species Lactuca virosa. The sequence goes on from NC_136434.1 coordinate 91,858,450, forward strand.
TTATTCATCAAGAAAAATATACCTCTGAGCTGCTAAATAAATTCTCAATGGACAATTGTTCCTCAGCCAAGGTCCCGATGGCTTTCGGATACAAGATTTCAGCTGATCCTACTGGAGAATCAGTTGACCACAAAACTTATCGTGGAATGATTGGTTCATTGATGTACCTAACCGCAGGTAGACTGAGTATTGTCTTTACAACAGGCTTATGTGCTAGGTACCAAGCTGACCCTAAAGTATCTCACTTGACCGCAGTCAAGCAAATTCTCAGATATCTAAAGGGAAGTAAAGCGTTAGGCCTCTGGTACCCTACGGGAAATGACTTCAACCTTCAAGCCTTCACAAATGCGGATCATGTCGGATGCACATTAGATCAAACAAGTACTTCTGGTGGTTGCAAATTTCTAGGAGGAAGACTATTCAGCTGATCTTCAAGGAAGCAAAATTGTGTCTCGTTGTCTACCGGAGAAGCCGAGTATGTGGCCGCAGCCAGCTGCTGTTCCCAAGTTCTATGAATGAAGACTCAACTCATGAATTACGGATACAAAATGTTGTGGGTACTAATTTACTGTGATTCAGAGACTGCTATAGCGATTTCTCATAATCCTATTCACCACTCAAAGACGAAACACATTGAACTACAGTACCACTTCATCAACGATCACATCCTCAAAGGTAACATCGAACTAATTTGTGTTCCCACTCACGAAGAAATAGCAGATGTTTTTACCAAGGCACTTGATGCCACAAAACTAAATAGCTTTTTAGAAATGCTAGGAATGATGAACCCAAACCTGCAATTCTTTTTGAATTGAGAGGCACCGCAGACCACATTGGTCTCCAAATGTGAAGAAAATTGCTTCTTTTCTTTTCAAATTAAAATTCTTGAAGCATTCTCTTCACTGCGGTTCTAAAATAATATATTCATCATATATCTTTTCAATATACTTAGTATACCGCAATCATATACGATACATATATTCTTCGGGTCCTTTATTTTTTTTATTTCTAACCTTTTATCAAGTGTTCTTTCAGCTTACACTACCGTAGTCACACTGCTCACCACTGCAGTCATCTGAACTCAACCGCAGTTGCAATAAATGATCCAACAATCACTTCATAAAAAAACTGAGAACTTTGTGTGTTATTTAATGATCTTCAATAAATAAATAAACATTCCTCATAACATTCATTTTGTAGCATACAACGTTTTAGTCCCTTTCAAAAATCACTTTTCTTAGTCAGGCCTATTTTAGGCTAAAAAACAAATAAATTGTTTTTCCATAAAACGAAATCTTTTAAGAAATCTCTTTTCTCAACCGTTCATGTCTCACATCCGTTTATTGTAAAATCCGTTTCAACTTCCCACCTTTTCACAACGGATAAAAACCTTCACCACACGATCATCTGGCGTGTGATCATGGACCTAACATGCATTTAATGCTCCGTTTCTCTAGTAAATTAATTTCTTTCTCTTTTTCTTTTATTTGTGGCTGATAATGGTGAAAACCCAAGGGTTTTTAACTTTAACAGTTGTAAATAAATCAATTACAATAAGTTTTGAAATCCGGAGGTATAAAAACCCCCATTTCTTCCCAAGATCGCTTTACGCTTTCTGAACCCTTAAAGACGATCTTCATCTTCTCCATCTTCTTGCTCAAACCTTTTTCTGCAAGTTCTAAAATCTGTTACTGCAATCATGGTGAAATCGGGAATTTCCAAGAAACAATCGAGGGCATCTGGGTCTGTTCGTCCCACCGGCTCACAAACCACCATCAAAGACCAATCGCCGTCCATTGCATCGATCAACTTCAGAGCCATCTTTGAAGATCATCCTTCATATATTGAGGCTATCAGATTGATGATCAACTTCCTTCCCAAACACCCACTGTTTGGTGCATTCAACTCTTTCATGGAAGTAGTTCCATTGCCTACTCTATTCAAGTGTGCTTTTTCTGCTTTCCGTCCAAGCCACAACCTTCAAGAAGTGTATCTCAACCTTGTGGAAGATTCACTGGCTGTTCTAACCAAGAACAAATTTCTAGAAGCAATCAATCTGAGGGTTCTTTCTTCTACAAAATTCTACTCACCAAGCTCAAATGATGTGATTCCAACCTTGTACCGGATAGGTTACCAGAAGAAACTGAAAGGAATCAGAGAGTTCAAGAAAAACCAACTTCCGGCAGTATGGCAGTTTGTCTGTCACTTTATAATCAGAAGTCTCTCTGGCAGAACGGGTGGAACAGACAATATGGGAATCAAGCTCATGGAACTGGTTTGGAGCATTCACATCGGTAATGTTGTGAATTATGGTCAAATTCTGTTGGATGACTTCTTGCAGTACATTCCCAAGGAAGCTCCAAGAGAAGACGCAACTGAGCTCACCTTTGCTCCTTTCTGGTCGCTATGCATCTTGGATTTGCACAAGGATGCCAAGCTCGACATGGGCGATGACTCAACCCTATTTGCAACTCGCGATCTGAAAAGGTACACACCCTCAAAAGATCAAACTATTTTTGGACCCCATAGGAGATTGCCTAGATATATTTTGGAGTCCATTGGACTCACAACTCCTGACGTAGCTGACCATATCATGGCTACGAGTGGTATTGACCCATACCACTCTTCCCCGCATAGACCAAGTCAGACTACCGCAACCCTTACAGCAACACAAGTTCCTCCAAGTACCGCATTCCATACCGCAATCCCTACCGCAACAATGGTACCCACTTCTACCGCAGATCAGATAGTCCAACCCAAACTTAAACGAGTCAAGCAAACTGTGACTTCAAGGAAAGCACCACGAAATATTGTCAAAAAGGGAGGCGAACTTTCCAAGAAACGTAAGTCCAAAACCGCAATCATCTGCTGTGATTCATCACACTCCCACCAAAACTCAGGATCCCGAAGTCAATGTTGAACATGAAACTCATCATGAGTCTTCAGCCTCCAGAGATGTGTTCAGACGGAAGAAACTAAAGTTAACCCCAAGTCAAGGCCAAATGCATAACCCGACTCATACCACAGTCTCCCAAAAGACTCTGGTAGTCATTGGAGCTACCGCAGGCTCACCGGCTAATACCCAAACTCACCACTCAGATACAATAAGTGTATCTGCTTCATCACTTCATGGAGACACACCTCCAATTGAGTCCCAAGTGGACCCAGTTGTGACGAGTCACCCTAAGGTCTCCAGGGCATCACACTTGCACTACTTTGAGCCTGAGGAGTTTAACTCCATTTTCCTTCGTATCGCACAAACACTTCAAACACAAGTCGCACCGCAAGGCATTTCTTCCACCTTTTCCAGAATTGAGTCGAGGCCAGACTTGACTTTAGGTCAAGGAGACCGAGGAAGCTCAGGAAATCCTATTCCACCACTATTACTCACAAGTAGTCTAAGTGTGGGGAGCACAACAATGCAAGGAACCACGAACCCGAGGGACACCTCGGTGCGAAACCAAGGATTTGACGAATATCAATATGACGATTCTTGGACTCGGTATCATCCAAGTACTGAGTCCGGAATCAGAAAATTTGAAGCTTTTCAGAGAGCATTCAAAGCCAGGAAAAGTCAGCAATTCCAGCAACAACAACAAAAGGAGAATGATCTTCTCATAGTTGCTAAGTATTGGGAAAATTCCTTCAACAATGCCAAAACTATTCACGACATCTTGAAGATTCAAGAATGGATGTCCAAAATGGAAACAATAGTTCAACAAGCTCAAAATCTACAAGATGGTGCTGGTCCATCAAAGCCTCCTCCAACTGATGAAAATCATGACTCTAATGACGATGGAACCGCAGTTGAAATCAGCTCAGGTCCAATGTTTGGACTTGACGATATTGATCTTGATGATGTTCAGCAACCCCCCAACTCAGAAGAATTTTTGATGGTATTTGACGATGAAGATTCAAGTGGATCCCAACGCTCCACTTCAAAACCCATCGCAAAGAAGAAGAAGAAGCTGCCTGTCTCAAGAAAGGAATTCCTTAGCCTTCAATCCAAAGTCGACCAAATCTTGGCTGCAGTCACCACCAACCAATCGCAGAACGCAGAGACTACCACACCGCAGTCACTTGCTAAAAGGGTGGAAAGACTTGAAACAAGAGAACGACTGGCCGCAGAACGCATAACTCTAAAAGTTGAAATGGGAATTCGAGCTTTGGACAATAGTCGTACTGATGACCACAAGCAGTTTATGGCAACTGCTGAAAACCTAGTCAAAGAGGTCACCGCATTCAACAATGAACTCAAAATAACTCTTGACAATCAAGCGATTCATTCCAACCAAGTTGTAGAAGAAACTCACAATGCCTACGAATCCACCATTGCGGTTCTCCAATCAACCATCAACAACTTAAGGCGTTCACTCTCTACCAACTCACATGCAGATGAGATTCTCAAACTCACCAAGGAAATTCATCAACTTCTGTTCAACAAAGAAATACCCAACAACCAACAGTTGGGTGATGCAATGAAGTCCCAATTCAATGAAGCTTTTTCAAAGATTGATGGACTGAGACAATGGTTAGAGGAGCAACAAATTGTTTCTTCCTCAAAATGAGGAAGTGAGTCCTCTCCGCATTCTCATCCGCATTTTCATCAAGGCTATTCACATCAAACTCCTCCAATAATCCCACTTCATCAACCAATTCATCAAAGGATTCCAACTCCACAACGTTCACCGCAACCATCTCCTAAACATGCAACTTCGGTGCCATCTCCACATCAAACCCCGCCGCAACGGGATCCGCAACAATCTCCTCATCAGACTCCCCTGCAATTTAGAAACTTAGAACCAACAATGTCATCGGATCACTCAAATGACTCACCGGTCACTCGACAAAGGAAAAAAGACTAGAGGTCCGTAAAATTTGTTGAACAGATTTGGAGAGAACATGGTTTTGATACAACCATGGATGAGTCCCTAATCAACTCTTAGGTCAATCCCACCCGAAGGCTCCGCAATGATGATTACAGACCCATCCTGACTTATGCTGAACCTCCATCCGATGGATATTGGGATGTTCCAATCTCTCCCAACTCCAAATTATTCCCCGTCTTTGAGCCTTTTGATCCAAGCCTTCCAGATGATCAATGACTCCCCATCAAATTCGAACGCCTAAACCAGTTTCATGCCAAGCATGGGACTGACTTCGAAAAGATCTAGTCTAATGATAGACCATCAGGGGTGAAAAATTACAAAGTGAGAAAGTTCATGAAGACTGATTGTGTTCAGTATACACTCACTAGGAGAGGAGATGACAACATCAGGACATAGGCTGAATTTCCCTGCATGAACCCCGAATAAGTGTTCCTGATTGCTAGAGTATTGCAGATCAAGGCTAAAAAACATCCGAAGATGAAGATCGCCTGTGAAAAAGCTTGTGGGTTTCTTGAGGCATTAGTCTGTGATTTTGGCAAAATAGATGCCGAAATTCATCTTGTTCTAGCCCCGAAGTTCAACTTTCCAGAGTTTGAGCCTGCATCAACCTTCACCGAAGGCTACCAAGAAATGTCTCTCGTGCAACCAACTTCCCGAAATTAGGAGTTGTGTACAAAAGAGCCAACAGTGATCTCAAATACTTCATTCCTATTACTGCAATGCACAGATTGACCCGGAGGCAACTAGAAGTGACTCTGGCTTCGGTTCAAAGATCCAAGAACACAATGGAAGAAGTAAAGTTTGAGATAACAAGAAGAATTCACTGGCTAGGCGAAGTGAGGAAGTTCTGGTAGATCCTCATCAAATTTCTGGAACTTGATAAGTGAAGAAGAAAGTTGAAGAGGTCACTTTGGGGGAAAATGTTGTTAGATAAAGTGATCCTCTTAAACTAAAAGGATCCGCAATCGTATTTTTTGTCAACCGCAACTAATGTTACCACTGCAATGATGTGTGCCTACCGTAGTTTGAAGATAAAGAAGTTATTCTGAAATCAGAGTGAACCGCAACTACGACTATCGCAGTGAAGACCTTTTTGTTACATCAATTGGCTTAGCATGTTAGCTTTACTTTGTCCAGTGAACATTGCATGGTCACTTAAGTCAATAGTTTATTATTTTTTATTCAAGATGTAACTTTTTGAGATTCTATAAATATACTCTTCGTCTTCATGTAATCTCACCACACTTAACGATCTTTCTGAACATTCAATCTGAAATACTATGATCATTCTCTCATATCACTATTTTATCTTATCTAATATTCGAGATCCTCTTCAATTTAAACTGATCACACATACTAACTTGTGTTTGAATGCAAACCTCGTTATGAATGAGTTTAGTGTATACTTGATATAACTTGTTGTCATTTACATTTCTTTTACTTTTCAGCACTTTATATTTCCTCAACTAACTATCTAACAACTCTAACTTATTATTGTTGAGCTTACATGATCCTTTGAGATTAACTTATTCCGCAACCATTACCTTGTAATAACGTTTGTTCAAGTGTTTCTCAAAAGTTTTTCTCTCAACAGGAACAACTAGAGGGGTATTCTTCTTCGGTATATTAGGAGCGTTCCTTTGACGAGGGAGTCACTTGGAGGGGTGGAAGACTTTTTGAATGAATAGAAGGAACAGAGGAAGAAGAAAGGGTCGGCTGTGTAGACATGATTTTCGAGGATTACAAACACCACAACCCCATGGTGGGCACAAAATTGTTTTGCTAAAAATCAATCAAGTTTTATTCAACCAAATTGTATGAGAGGCATATGATGTTCTTAGTTGAAGTAGGTATTGAATTGAGAACAAAATCACACAAGTGGTTTACAAGGAAATCCCTTGATCCATTTTAGGATCCCCGACACAAAAGATTGGGATGTGATAATAATAACCTGCCTTCTTTAATTATATTGATTGAAATTTGAGTTACAGATATGGAGGTAAGTTTACGAGTAAAATTTTTGCAGTGAATCTAGTTGTGTGTAGTGTGGATATTACATGTGTATTTATAGTCTAGTCTAAGTAACTAGAAGTCCGATATTTCCGAAATCCTCTTGAATAAGTATCAACACGTTGGTTTGACTTGGTATTTCCGGGTCTTAAGCCTGATGAAATCATTTTTTCGTTGAGAATGAGTTTTATGCTGACCAATTCTGCAAATGTGAGAAAATAAACAAGAAACATATCTGTTAAATTTTGTTAAGAAATAATAATAATAATAATAATAATAATAATAACATATGTTTCATGATCTCCAAATAACTTTGAGATCCGGGATCCTGGATAGGATTGAGGATCTTGGCTCTAACACTCTTGTTAATCATGTTAACTCTAACAAAATACTTACAAAAATTAAATTATAGGAAATCCATATCTTAATTACTAATCCGATTATTCTCCTATAAATCGTTACGTAATTATTTTTTTCATTCTTCTAAATTGGAGAGTAGTAAGTTGGCACACCTATCCCTTATATAGTATAAAATATGATTGGTTCATTCTTTTCAGCCATAAGCATTTGTAAAATTTCATCCATGATAGTCCTTAATAAAAATACAAATTACTCATTAGTCAGACCATAATCAATTTACTTCATTTATATTTAAGAGTCCATTACTTCATTTGTAGCGAATTTAATCAAGAGCCCAAAATCTGATTTAAAACCTGTATGCAAAACAGAAGTTACGTGCACAAGGAAAGGAAGCCACCGATATTGATTCAACTGAGGTCACCAATAGCTCAGTTTTTGAAACTTTTTTGCAGCCCAGAATGATCATATTCGTCTCCCTTCTCAATCTTTCCTTTGTATCTCCCTCTCTTTTTCCATCAGCACACAAATTTGTGGTCAAATTAGCGGAAACAAATAGGAAAACCTAGGTCGTTGTACTCCCTCGTCGCTACTGCTGGAACTCAACCTAGAGAGTCACCGAAGATATAAACCTTACCAAAAAAACGACCAAACCCATCAGAGCTTCTTATATGGCGTCGGAGATCATCCATGTATAACGAAAAAATCAATGACCACTCGGTTGAAAACGAATTTATCGAAGCTTCTCGACTAAATAAACTCATCAAAAATCAACGATCTGACCAGAGATGACACCGGTCATCGAAAATGATAGGGTTGAACCGAAATTCATAACACACCCAGATCCACTCACATACACTCTCTCTCTCTCTCTCTCTCTCTCTCTCTCTCATATCCCAAACCTTAATGCCTTAAAATGCTAGTATATAAATGGGTAAAATGGGCAGGGATCATTTCTCTTTCAAGGAAATCTCGATTCAACTGTACAAAAACAAGAAAGATGCTGGCATTAAGTGTAGCAAACTAGATGTTTTCTCATATTTTATAAGCAAAATACACCCAAATTTTTAGAAATATTATTCATCAAACCACCATGATTAGTTAAGTATCTACAAACAAAAGGAAATACATACAAACACATATTAAAACTACACCAAGATCTATCTGTTGTCATGACTCATGAAGTTTTATACAAAAGATGATAATTATATATAAACTAACTCCTAATTTTCAATTGTTCCCTTTCCCTTTCCTTGGTTTACGTTTCCTGTTATCCACAATCACATTCACAAAATAAGAATAAACTTCATGAGTAATTTAACCATACATTATCACATCATAACACATCGTTATCATATAATCATCTTCGTCATTTTTAACTTTAATGTTCTACAAAATAATGCCAACCTATAACTCATTAGGAGGTCTCCATATTATTTGAAAATTTTCATAATACTCATATATAACTACAACAACACATGCACCCTTCTCTTGGCATACCTTTAACTTACCAGACTTATAGCCATTATAAGTCATGCTAAAATACTCATTTTGTTATATTCATGTAACCACATATAGGAACGTAAATATATTTATATAGCTCTAAACAATACAACACAATACATAGTGTGAGTTAAAGTTAAACTACTCACCTTGATTAGGTTGATAATAGCTTGTTCCAATTCTACGAGATCTCATTCCAAGTGTTGTTTCACCGAAACCTAGTCAATAATACAACTCTTAAGTGTTATGATGCATTCATAATCAATAACACTACAACATAGCTCCACAATACTCAAGTATGTGTAACAAAATATCAAATACTCAATTTATTCATGTACTTAGAATTGATCATCTTTGTATCTTTAATAGACATATTATGAACTCAATTCGGCAAAATCACGAACTTCAATTTCTAGGGTTAGAAATTCATCCCCAAATTCACAAAATTAATTGTTGTTATTACTCTACACACTTAGAATCAAGTAATTACCACTTCTATTTTCTACTACTCATCATAATTTTAATATAGAATTCAATTGTTATGACTAGGGTTATTAAACCCTAAACTCGTATTTGCCCTAATTCATAAATTGGTTAGCATATTAAACTTACTCTTGATTCTAGAAGTAGTAAACAATACTTTGCTTGCTCCTTCTTAATCTCTCCTTCTTTCTTCTTAAAAATCATATCGAAATCCCCTTTTTCTTAGACTTTCTCCGCTCTGAAACAAGAATGTGTAGAAAATGAGGGATAAAAGAACTCCCGTTCTTTTTATCTTTTTTTTTTTGCTAAACAGCATTGCCACGTCGCCGCAGCATCAGCTCCCCACGTCATCGTTTTCCCATTATTTATGACACTTTTGTTCCGTAACTAAAAGATTCGTCACAAAAGAATATAACATCCTAGCTACTTTCAACCACGTCGTGGTCAGTCTAATCTTCACCACGTCGTGGTGCTTCAAAGTACATTGCCCTCACTATTCATTTTATGTCAACCAAATTACTGCTTCAGTACCACGTCATGACACTACTCCTACCACGTCGTGGTTACTGTACTCATTCATTATAGGATTTTTTTTTTATTTTAACCTTGTCTGCCATATCCCGTTCCTTATTACATTAAGTCATTTTAAATTAGAACTTATTAATTTGGTTACACTCTCAAGTTAGGTTATTTCTCAATTATGACATGAGGAAATCTATTCAAACTCATAATTACGCAACATGACCAAAATACCCTTTCTGGCCTAACACTTTTATAATAACATTTCTTAACTTTTAAGTTTTAAACACACACTTGTATATTTTACACTATTGCTACATTATGGATTATAATTTTCTCAAAATTAAACAAGTGTTACATTAAGCTTGCGTGGTTTGTAGGGGAAAGAAACAAACTATAATTGGAATGTTGGCAGAAATGGTTCCTGGGATTTGGGCAGGCAAGCATAATAAAGCCTAGGCCTTATTTCTCTTGCAAAATTGATTTCCAAAAATTGCATAACACCCCTTGGACGTATAAATTTCTATTATTATTATTATTATTATTATTATTATTATTATTATTATCACTTTAACCCCTTTACATATGTATACTAGGTGTGAGACCCGTGTAGTACACGGGTTTATTAAAAAAAAATTATCATAAAGGTGTAAGTATTAAGTATTTATAGTGGTTTAAAATTACTAAAAACAGGGGTAAATCTGTCTTAAAACCAATATAAGAGATTTAGATTGTAAAAGAAAAACATTATTCCAAATTTTAGACCATCTTTGAACAACAGCAACCCGTGATTTGATCACAACCTCAGTCGTGTGTCAACCAGATCCAATCTTTATATAAGCTACTTCAGTTTTATACCTGTAAAAAGAGAAAATGTATAGCTTAATCAGTCCCAATAATTTTAGCTGGATCAATATTTAAATTTATTATAGCGATCTACTTCCATTTCTATGATTTCTTTTTAACTATAATAGCAGCATACTTACATATCATTACCTCTAATAGCAATGTACTCACTTAAATGTGAAATGATATGATGGAGAATATGTAATATTTATAAAATAAAAAAACAAAAAGAAATTACACCTTAATTGATTATTCCAATCATGGCAATTTAGATCCACAAGATGTCCTTATATTGTCTTTATTTAAGGGTATATAGGACATTAGTTATAGAAAATAACTTTTTTTTTTTGCAATTTAGAAACTGAACATGCGCTAGGAATTCAATTTCATTCTTCATGTTTTTATCAAAAGACCAAAATACCCTCATTATAAGATGTTATCCACTAACATCTGTCAAAATATTAAAGGCATCCAACTTAGAAAATAATGTAGTAATTCAACTTTGTAATAATTATAAAAGGATAAAAAGGTAAAAAGGAAAAGGCAAAAAAAAAAAGACAACCCTAAGCCTCATGATTGGTATCAAACTGAGAGGTTGTTTCTTTCATTTCATCAATCTTTGATTGATTCTTACCTTCCTAGAGACATGATATCAATACCTATTATCCACTAAGCCTAGCAACCCATGAGAGTCTTGCTGAGTGACTGTTTCCGTTTTGATAACAAACCCTTCTTTCCATTTTTTTGGGTATCGCTATTGCTGAGTGCAAAATAAAATATTTTTTTCAAAGAATTTCAAACGTGAATAGAAGAAACAACTAAATTAAAGGAGACAACGGGAAATATGATGTTTTAAAAAATAAATCAATGAAAGTACAAAATACCCACCTTTATAACTAAAGAAAGGGCAAAATAGTCCAAACTTGTCTGGAAGCTACTAACAATTCAACATTTTGTGGACATTTAACGTTAATAAAAAAGAAAATGAATAAAAACAAACATGAATATAACATCATACATTTATAATATATTCGAAAAAAGGAAGATAATATGGCAGAAAAAAATATATATATTAGAAAGTACAATGCTAATTATTGAATACGTTAGATTCTTTTTTTTTTTTTGAAAAATATGTAGAGACTAAGGGGCAAATCAGTCGCACATAGCTATATTATGCATATTTGTTAAAAATCAAAATTTTATAAACTACATTGCTATATTCTGCATATTTTCGAAAGTCACGTTGTTTAATTTCACTGTTCTTTAAAAAATACAGAAAATAAGAAAGATTATATGGCAGAAATGTGAAACACACAAATCTAGAAATTTCTCATGGCAATAAAATATTTCGGTTTGAGTGTGTAAGTAGTAACACACTCTTCTGTTTTTATTGTTCTTTAATTGGTGTTTTAGTTAACGGAAAATTCTCAATTACAGTAGTACCAGATACACAGAAGGACAAAACTGATCAACGATATCACATATAAAATTTGATGAAAGGTATTTAGGACACTTGGTTATAATATAACATTTAGTTTAAGCTATCTTCCATGTCAAACCTTCTAGTTTTCATGAGATCAAATGAAATAATATCTGTTATAATAACCAAAAAGAATCAATATGATAATTTTCAGAACCAATGGAACAAAAATATGTTGTTTTTGACATTTGGGCATCGAATGTGCAAGCAAACATACTACATACCAAGACTATGAGATGCTATTGACTTGAGGGGCAAATCTGTCAAACAGAAAAACAGCCACATCTGAAGATTTTGCTAACATTTTAGTTTATCAGGTGTGTTTTCAACATCCAAATATCTGTTATTATATATGACAATGTCATCAGCAAGCACAATTTTAATTTACAAATAAAATTTCCATAAACCTTATCCTTTTGTCTTAGCAGATCTCTACTTAAATTAAGTCCTTTCAAAGCAAACATTGTATTTGTAAATGGAACTGATATTGATGATGTTGAAGTCCAAGAACATGTCAACGGCCTCACTGGTATCACACAACAAAAACAATATACAATCAATTCTTCAAAGCACAATGCTCTTTATTGCATACTTTTAAATTTGGTTTTGTTTTAATTTTTGATTTTGTTGTAAAATATGTAGAAACTAAGGGGGAAATCAGTCACACAAATATTCAGATTGCACCATGATTCTATGCAAATCAAGAAGAACATTGCACATTACATCAAACACTTGGTGGGCAGACTCAAAATTAGGAAATCAGATCACATGTTGTAGTCAAACAAAAAAAATTGATTATATACATCAAAAAGCTTGATTTACTAATCTGGTATACTTGTTGGTGTCCTCGATTATGATTTTTTGTAGAGGAATCGATTGCAAATTCAACAAAGGTATGTGACCAGACTGTAATTGTTGATTATAGTATACTGATTGTCATATGTTGCCTTATATGATGCGATTTATTGATTATAAGGAAATGATATCAGAATAGTTATGAGATTAGGGGTGACAGAATGATAATTGAATTCACATGAGTGATAAGGAAAAACAACGATCGTTACAATATTTTCTGAATATCATTTATTACGCTAGGTTAAGAAGAAAGAATTAAGTGATGGATCAAACTAATACTCACATTTAGAATCAAGAAAAAATTAAACAAACAATAAAATATAAGAAGACCAGATTAAAGAACTGACCCGGATAAACAACAAATTGCAGAAGAAAAGCAATATTGATGTCGAGGATGACACATTTGAGTCAGAAGAAAAAGAGAATCATAAATTTGGGGGTAAATCGTAGACGGAGGTAGAAGCATACCATGAGTAACGATAAAGGAGGCAAGAAGAGAAGGAAGCAACGTCTTTTAAGGTGGGGTTTGTTGCCACTGGGTGGAGGACGAAGAGGACGCATCCAGTTGTGGTGAAATCTAGGTTTTAGATCGAGAAAATGGAAATATAAGAAGTCAGCATATCGGATACCTATTTACGGAGTATATTGTTCATTGATTCCTGATTTTCAGGAACAAAATTGGAGTGCAGGGACGAAAGAATAGGCAAATTGAATTGTGCGGATTTTACTGAGTGGTGAGTAGAAACGACGAGACGGGCATTTTCGGGAAATCACTTCGAAATTTGAGCGGGAAAAATTGATTTGGAGGAGCTTGGAGAATTCCACGTGGCAAAAATGTACTTATTTATTAGATTAGGGGATTGCCTTTTATTTAAATAATTACTTGCCAAACCTAAAAATTTAGTGTTTAGTTATTTAATTACTTGTTATTATTTATCAAGCCCATTTCAAATTAATTAAACGGAAACGATTACACAAACTATGAAAAGTTTAAACAGTTCAAGATCTGATTTCATGCCATTCTTGGTAAACCAAAAGAAGAAATATGGTTTTCAAATAAGATTATCAAAATTCTTAATATCACCAAGGATGTATATTTGAAGGGATTTTGCCTAACTATCGGTATAAAATTATGAGGGGAGATAATGAAGTTTATGATTTCATCATTGTTGATTTTCTATTAACGAACGTAAATGACTTTTTGAGCTTGTTGTTGGTTTTTTTGAAGAAATGATTAGATGAATTTATCACCAATAAATCAAAATGTCTACAATATTGGATATCTATATATGAGGGGATTCATGGAGTATTACTTTGCTTAGATTGCGGAAGCCTTTGGAAAGACAGTCGAGAATCCTTGTACTGTATTGAAGGATATAAAGAAGTATAAAATGTGGTGAAATTGTCAAAGATCCATGGGGGATTGGATATCTTGGAAGGAAGACGAAGGGAATTCAAAAGAGATTATTTTTGTTGGTTGGTGGAGAAAATTGGTGGAGGAAAAGGTGGTCAAAGAAGATGGCCATAGAATTGGTGAACGTCAATTTCCAACAATTGTTTAACATTTGTGTACTCTTACTTTTCTCTTTTTTTATTGGCGTAAAGCAATATATATAATAATATATATTTGGAAGTTTATGCACATATACAGCTATATATATGTGTGTTGTGTAGCAGAGAAAGTGTGCATCAAATATAACTTGTAGAGTTATAAATTGTAATCTTATTGAGTTAATAAGAAAATCTAGTTGCAGCCCGTGGACGTAGGATTTACACCGAATCCGAACCACGTAAAATTCTTGTGTTCTTCTTGCTTTATTTTCCCGTTTCGTTTGTGAGTGTGTGATAGTGTGTTTCCGCTGCGTGTACCCGGTCCGATTCCTAACAACTGGTATCAGAGCCTGGTTAGCGAGGTTTTGGAGGGTACGATCGTTTTTCTGTCACACACGAGTGTACCTTATTTTTTTTGTTTGCCGTAATGGCTGAAGACAAGGTTATAATCGAAAGGTTCAATGGTTCTGATTTTAGCTGGTGGAAAATGCAATTAGAAGCATTGCTATGTCAGAAAGACTTGGACGTGGTACTCGGAGACAAACCGGAGAAAATGGAAAAAGCTGCTGAAGATGCGTGGAACTCAAAGGACAAGAAAGCCAAGGCGGTTATTACATTGTCGTTGACGAAGAGCGTTGCTTTCAACATCATGAATGAAACCACGGCGCGTGGTATGATGGAGGCTCTATCAAATATGTATGAGAAACCATCGGCGGCTAACAAGGTGTTCTTGATGAAGGAGCTGTTCACTACAAGGATGAATGAGGAAGGCTCAGTTACGGTTCACATTAACAATCTAAATTCAATTATGTCCAGATTATCATCTGTGGGAATTAAATTTGATAATGAGACTCAAGCTTCGCTGCTACTAGCTTCTCTACCTGATAGCTGGTCCGGAACAGTTACTGCTGTTACAAGTTCCGTGGGGACCAGTGGTATGACTTTTGAAGGGGTTAGAGATTTGGTTCTAGGCGAGGATATCAGACGCAAGAATCAAGGTGGATCTTCCTCTTCTGATTTATTAAATGTCGGAAGAGGTAGAGGGAATAGCAGGAATAGTGGGAGCAGTGGGAGTTGGGGAAAAAGTTCTTCTAGAACTTTGAAGAATGTGAAATGTTGGAACTGTCAAGAAGTGGGACATGTTAAGAGTCAATGTCCAAAGAAAGAATTGAACATTGCTGATGCTGAGAATTTTTCTGGGGATGATGCATTGTTACTCAGTATGGAAAGTTCTGTAGACTCTTGGGTCATGGATTCAGGGGCTTCGTTTCACGCCATGGACAACGGGGAAACGATGGTGAATCTAAAAGGAGATTTTGGGAAGGTACGGTTGGCAAATGACGAGATGCTTCAAGTAACGGGCATATGAGATATTGATCTGGTTACTTCATTGGGAACTACATGGAACCTGAAGAATGTCAGGGTGATTCCGGAGCTGAAAAAGAAATTGATTTATGTTGGTCAGCTGGATAAACAAGGACTGGAAGTAAGGTTTGGTGGTGGTAAATGGAGGGTGGTCAATGGTAATTCGGTGATTGCTCATGGTATGAAGTGTGGGTCATTGTATATGGTTGAGGTACCTGCTGAGGGAAGTATGACCGTCCCGATTAAGCATGACAAAATCTGGTTCGCTAAATCTGGTGCTAAGAGAGTTCATTTTGGAAACATGAACTCTGGAGCCAAAGAGATGTTAGCTGAACGAGTTCGAAAGTCTAAACCATTCAGGGGATTTGGTGACAATGGGAGCACGGGACGTGTTTCGGGTAAAGTTACAAAGAGCCGTTGGGTTTGAAGACTAAGACTGAAAAATTCTCTCCTGTTGGATGTTTGCTATGTTTGGAGAGTGTTAGTGGTCCTCGGTGTATCTCTGGATCTGGTGGAGTGTCCAAACCGGTTGAGACAGAGGATGAGTCGGTGGTGGGATTAGCCACGGCTGAGTTGGAGCTAGTGGGAACTTCAACTGGCCCTTCTAGATGATGATGAGGGGCGGCTGCAATTAGAAAAATTGGACTAAGTTTAGCTTGTTCTTGGGAACTGGAGGCTTGGAAGACTTGGTTGTTTTAAGATTACTGGAGAATTGTTGGGTTATTTTCTCCAAGTGGGAGATTGTTGGTTGGTGGAGAAAATTGGTGGAGGAAAAGGTGGTCAAAGAAGATGGCCATAGAATTGGTGAACGTCAATTTCCAACAGTTGTTTAACATTTGTGTACTCTTACTTTTCTCTTTTTTTATTGGCGTAAAGCAATATATATAATAATATATATTTGGAAGTTTATGCACATATACAGCTATATATATGTGTGTTGTGTAGCAGAGAAAGTGTGCATCAAATATAACTTGTAGAGTTATAAATTGTAATCTTATTGAGTTAATAAGAAAATCTAGTTGCAGCCCGTGGACGTAGGATTTACACCGAATCTGAACCACGTAAAATCCTTGTGTTCTTCTTGCTTTATTTTCTCGTTTCGTTTGTGAGTGTGTGATAGTGTGTTTCCGCTGCGTGTACCCGGTCCGATTCCTAACAATTTTTTGATATTGATTGCTATGAAATATGTCAATCCACTCATATTCAGAATCTGTTGATTCAGATATTTTTTGCAGCCTTATTTCGAATCCAGACAAGAGGGAGATTTGAGAATTGCTCTCATGGTGATCGGAAGTTCAGAAGGCTCTGCTCAATATTACGCATATATGTAGATGACTTCGAAGATGGTTGAATCTTCACAAATGAGGAGAATGTTGGCTAATAGTTTTTATTGTGAAGTGTCTGCTGCTGATGATATCCAAAGTTGGAACATCCAAAGTGAATGAGACTGTTTGAAATGAAGTCTATACTAAAGTAGGTGCTAAATTATGCTTATTAATCTCTTCTGTCTGTTTCACGTGGCATAGATAGCTTATGGCGTATGTTAGTCTAAGATGGTTTGTTATGCTTAACTGTTTTAGTCCACATGTTATTTTATATTTAGATGTACGCACACCTTGTGTCTATATATAAGGTGTTAGTCTTCGTGAGAGGTTACAAGAATTATTTGTATGCTCACAACATGCTAGTTATTTGAGCTATTAATATTGTAATGCTATCAACATCTAATCAAACAACAAAACTGTTATATATACATTTGGTGTTCATACTTTCATCGAGTCAAATACTCATGAGTTATATATAACCCAAGTAAAAGAATGTTTCATTTTTTTGTTCTTAGCACAGTTGAAACAGTTCCTTATCATAATGGCAATATCTTTTGGATGTTATTTAAGATAGAACATCGCTGGAAAATGCCAAAGGGAGTTAAGATAGGTGGGGCATTGGAAAACATGATTGATCTCCTTTCTCATTCTTCTTCGCATGACCGGTCCAAGTAAATTTGAGGCCCGGCGAATTTTGGTTTTCCCGTAAAAAAACATAAAAATCTAATTGTCGTGAGAAACTAAAGGTAAGACTTCAGATATTTGGAAAACCGAATATATGTTTGGTTTAATTTTTCTATATATAAATACCGGAAAAAAAATATATAGTACGAAATGGAAATCTTAATCAAATGATGGCATTTTATATATAACTTAATTGATTAAAGGGGTAATTACTAATCTAGCCAAATTAAGGAAGTGATTAGCAAATTTTAGCCAAAAATTAGTAAATATCCAAATATAGCCCACGAAACCGTAGGTTTCTACATTCGTCTATTGTTTCGCCAAATCGTCTACTGTTTCGTGTTTTGTATAATTTTATTTTTATTTTTTTTTTCATTTGTAAGAAACAAAACCGTAGGTTTTTTAAAACCTACAGTTTCCTCTCGGTTTAGCTACGGTTTCCCAAACCGTAGCCTACGGTTTTGGGGAAAAAATACGGTTATTTTTTTTAATTTTTTTTTAAAATCTACTGTTTTGGGGGTTTAATCTACTGTTTTGTGAAAAAACCTACGATATTAATTTTTTTTTAATTTTTTTAAATTTTTTTTTATAAGATGTAGAATTATTTTAACAATTATTTTGTTAAAATTTTTTAAGAATTCAAAACATTACACTTTAAAAAAAATAAAAAATAAAAAATAAAAAATAAAGTATTTTTTTAAGAATTTAAAAGATTGTTTATAAGACGTAGAATTATTAAAAAGATTGTTTATAAGATATAGAGTATTAAAAAGAATTAAAAAGATTGTTTATAAGATGTAGAATTATTAAAAAGAATTAAAAAGATTGTTTATAAGATATAGAGTATTAAAAAGATTGTTTATAAGATGTAGAATTATTTTAACAATTATATTGTTTATAAAATGTAGAGTTGTTTTTTGACAATTATTTTGTTAAATTTTTTTTTTGTAAAATATAAACTAGTTTTTTAAGAATTAATACAATAATTTTTTGCTAAATTGTAGATTATTTTTTTGAATTTGTTGACTGATTTTTTTGGTAAATTTGAAAATATTTTTGGTAAACTTGACTACTTTTTTGTCAGAGTTGAGTAATGTTTTGCTAAACTTGACTACGTTTTTGTTAGAGTGGACTACTGTTTTGTAAAACTTGACTACTTTTTTGTCAGAGTGGACTATTGTTTTGCTAAACTTGACTACTTTTTTGTCAGAGTGGACTACTATTTTGAACCTACCCTATATATATATATATATATATATATATATATATATATATATATATATATATATATATATATATTAAATATTTCATATTTTTGAAATTATTTCGTATTTTGAAAACTGCACTTCTCTCTAGCTTCTTTATTCTCAAAATTAACATAATGAGTTGTAACGAGTATTTCGCATTGCTCATTACGGATGGAAGATGAGAGTTTGTTAATTCTAAATTATCATATGTTTGGCCACCCGAATACAATCCGAGAATGTTTTATTTTGGTGTTGAATTTTACGAAATCACCACGTACACCGAATTTGTTCATTTGGTGAAGTGCAAGATGGGTCTTCCCGAAGAATCAAAAGTCAGTCTGGCTTATCAACATCCAGAACAACTCTATTATTGTGGTATTGTTGATGATCGTGATATTAGAAAGCTGATCAAGGTAATAAATGTCGTTGGAGATAAATATGTGTCTGTCTACGTGGTGGTTGAAGAAGGCGTTTCGCGTAACGAAGTGGATGATAGAGGAAAGGCATCTGCAGCTAATTTATCAAGTGGAAAAGGGAACAACAACCCAATAGGTAATTTTAAAAGTCCAAGTAAAAGTCAATATCATAGTGTCGCTGAAAATGTAAATGTAGTGCCTGTAGTGCCAAGACCGATTATGTATGTTACACCGGAGAATTATAAGTATATTGGTGATAATGATGTTGGTACATTTGTTAATGATGTTGGTGTAAATCATTACTTTGACCAAAAAAAGCAATAGACATGGTGAATAAGGTTGGTAATGAATCTGGAAAACAAGAAGTTCCATTTTTGCATGATGGTGAACTAAAAGGATATGGCGAGTTTGCGGATTGTGACAAGTTGGATATATCCGGCCTAGAGAGTGATTTTAACGGAGAAGAATTTGATGATGAACCTAAACTTATTAATTCAGATACCATGTTTCATGGTATGCCCCCATTGCCTTCGTGTCCTGTAAACGATGATGTGAACATTCCATGTCAGAGGGTGGATATAAATGAAGAGATTAAGGTTCTAGACATTTTTGATGACAAAGAGTTGCTCTAGCTTGCAATTGGAAGACAATGCATGGAAGAAGGTAAGCAGTATAAGACTACCAGATCGAGCAAAGAAAGGTTCGAGGTGGTTTGTTTGGTAGAAAATTGTTCTTGGATGGTTAGGGCAAGGGGAATCAAATCGACTACTGCTTTCCAAGTCACAAAGGTTGTTGACCAACACACTTGTTGTGCAACAAACTTAGAGTCTAATCATCGACAATCAAAGAAAAAGGTACTCGGCCACTTTATCGTTGAAGTATTGGCCGGAGATTATAATAGAGTTTATCGGGGTAATGAAATTGTGAGGGACATCAATTCGAAATTTCCAATCAATATCTCATACCAACAGGCATGGCGGGCAAAACAATATGCGTTGTTGATGTTAAGAGGTACCAAAGAGGATTCATTTACCAAACTACCAGCGTATCTGCACAACTTGGTCAAGCATAATCCAGGAACTGTTACTCAGATAAGAACAGATGATGATGATCAGTTTGAGTTCGTTTATATCTCGTTGGGTTGCTCGGTAAGCAGTGATAATTTTTTATAACAAATATAACATATGAATCCTAATTGGTATTTGTTAATGCCATCAAAAATAATTGTAGGTACAAGCGTTCATCAAATATTGTAGGCCGGCCCTAATAATTGATGGTGGTCACCTAAAGGGTAAATTCAAGGGTACGATGTTGCTCGCAGTGACAATGGACGGTCAAAACCAAATCATGCATGTTGCTTATGCCATATGCAAAAGTGAATGTACAGAGACATGGTCCTGGTTCCTTCGAAAACTATGTGAATGTATAGGCAACGTGGAAGACCTTACATTCATATCTGATAGGGCTCCATCCATAGCGACGTCAATTGCAAATATATTTCCTCACGCCCATCATGGAATATGTGGTATCCATTTGTATTTCAACATTTCAGCAAAATTTGGAAGCAGCGATACAATACACGCATTATTTTGGGAGACATGCAAAACCTATACTATTAAAAAATTCAATAATGGGATGAAAAAAATTAAAAAGTTAAATGCCCTTGTATGGGAATACCTACAAAACATCAATCCAGAAAGATGGGCTAGGGCACATTTTCCCGGGAATCAGTATTTTCTTATGATATCAAATAGTGCAGAGTTGATAAATTCAATGTCAAGATTTGCAAGAAAGATGCCAATATTGATGTTGATTGAGTATTTCCGTGCAACAATGCAATAATGGATTTTTCAGAAACGTAATGTTGCAGGTACTAATATTTTATATATAATAGTACTTGTAATGTTATTTTACTACTTATATGATATTATGAAATTATGTCTATTTTTTTAGCTGAAGCAAAAACAACACTCACCCCATTGGCTGAAACGATTATAGAAGCAAATAAGAATGCTTGTATAATAATTGGATGGTGTATCCTATCTCAAATAGTAGATTTGAAGTGAAAAGCTCTACTCACAAATGTGTCATTGTTGATTTCCAACAAAGAACCTGTACATGTAGGCGATAGCAAATAGATGGCTTACCTTGTGGCCATGTCATAAAAGTGCTCACAATGAACCGTTACGAAGATTGTTCGGAATTTGCTTTAAAAGCTTACTTTATAGAGACAATGAGGAAAACTTACGAGGAGTCTGTGAACCCCTTACCAAGTCCATCTGAGTGGGAGATTCCCGATGATTTGATGATTCTGAAGCCACCCATAATGGAGAGACGTCAGTCGGGTAGACCAAGAAACATTCGCCATATTCCATCGCAAGGTGAGCGTCCCATACGACAAGAATGTTCTACATGCGGTCATTTTGGACACACGAGGAATGATTGTACGGGTAGGGGATCGGGGAGCGGATCTGGGGGGAGGTAAAAATCGACACAAAAGGGCATAATGACCGATGAAATCGCATCCGGAAGCGGGTCACGGAACGAAAGCGTCTACCCTACTTTTGATTTCAACAGCACATTTGATTTAAATTGTCCTTAGATTAATGTACGAAAGTATTGAATTCACGTATTTGTAATCTGTATTGCTTGTATTAAACTGCACTTCTGACATTATTAATTAAATCTAGTACCCCACTTATTATCTACTTTATTCCATGAAAAATAAAACACAAACATAAAACATTATAGAAAACGAGATACATCAGTAGCAAACATTACATAAGACATTTCACATATAAGAGTCTTCTACATGAAATATTTTTTATTTTAACTAGAATCCATGCATCCTCATACTCGAAGTCACTTCCCTCGTGCTCCAAGATGTAATGATCTTTAACCAATTCTAAAAGATCTTCGTCGTTGTTTGGATAACGATACCTTCTTTTAAGATGATGATACCATTGATTGAACCATGTGATTTTTTCCTTTAAATCCATCCACTTACCAACAATATCTTCTTGTGTTCGGTGTTTTCCTTCTCCCAACGAGAGGTTAAACATAGCTGTTATGCGGGTCCATTCATCACCTTCAAAGCAATCAGGGTTAACCATGGTTGTTACATCCTCGTAAACGTTCATCCAACATCGTGTTACCACCATTACCTCTCTTATCGTCCATGGATGTGGAGTAATGGACGGAGCAGCTGCATAGGAAGAAGTTATTTGATTGGAGGCCATTTTTTAAATTTGTTTGTTAGTTTGTTTTAATTTTATTGGAGTACTTAAAATAAGAAAAAAGACTGATAAACAATTAGGTGGATTCCCATAAGTACTGTTTGAAACTACATTATGCAGGCTACAAAGCAATAGTCAAAGTCTATAAAACCGGAGTCAAATAATTGTCAAAGAGTAGTCCAATTGTCAGATACCTTACACGGAGATACTGTTCGAAACGACAAATCTACTGTTGGAAATGACAATACATTATGCAGGCTACAAAGTAGTAGTCAAAGTCTATAAAACCGTAGTCAAATAATTGTCAAAGAGTAGTCCAATTGTCAGATACGTTACATGGAGATACTGTTTGAAACGACAAATCTACTGTTGGAAAAGACAATACATTATGATGTGTACAAAGCAGTAGTCAAAGTCTATGAACCCATAGTCAAATAATGTTAAAGAGTAGTCCAATTGTCAGATACCTTACATGGAGATACTGTTTGAAACGACAAATATACTGTTCGAAAAGACAATACATTATGGCTATGTTTGGCGCGCCACAGCTAGCTTATTTTTCGAGCTTTTTTATGTTGTCGTGTTTGGTAAGCCAAAAAGTAGCTTATAAGCTAGCTTTTTGAAAAGCTACTTAGACTAGCTTTTTAGGAGCTTTTTAAAAAATTTCCAAATATACCCTTTAATTAATTATAGAAACACATATTCTTAGATGCCTTTTTATGTAATTTTATATATTTCAGCTAGCTTTTCAGCTAGTTTTACCAAACGTTATTTTTTATCAGCTAGTTTTTCAGCTATCAACTAGCTTTTTATTTAACAGCTAGCTTTTCAGCTATTAGCTAGCTTTTCAGCTAACAACTATCTTTTCAGCTAATACGCCAAACATAGCCTATGTAGGCTACGAAGCAGTAGTCAAAGTCTATGAAACCGTAGTCAAATAATGTCAAAGAGTATCCAATTGTCAGATACCTTACACGGAGATACTGTTTGAAACAACAAATATACTGTTCGAAAAGACAATACATTATGGACCTTGCCTTTACAGCTCCTACATACATATGTGTCTGCATGTGGTAAGGCCTTTACCTCCACAACCTTAGGGGCACTCAGTAATTGGTAATTGTCTCTTACAAGTGATTCGAAATGATTTTCTCTGACAGTGACCATGAAGAAAGTTTTAACAACTTGGCTGTTTACCTTTATAACCTAAGACAAACCAACTCGCATACTGACACTCACATCAAAACGGATTTGATGGATCATTTCCAATCTTGTTTTCTGGCTATTGGATGGGTGGTATATTTCTTTTCCAAATTTCTTTTGTTGCTTTACATTTGTTAATATTTGTACATTTAAACTAATTGTTTTTCACTCTTAAAAAATACAGGTCCATGCATTCGTAAATTGTTTCTTGACTATCCTCTACATAGGTAGTGTCCGTCTTAGAGGGGACTACCTAAAAACAATGTTTGTAGCGGTTGCTAAAGATGGGAACAATCTGACTTTCCCTATAGCATTTGGTATGGCGGTTGAAAATAATGTGGTAACTTCTACGTGGTTCCTAATGAGGTTAAAAGAATGTCTCGGAGAGGGCAAGGAAGTAGCGTTCATATCCAATATGTACGATGTTGTTGGCTCTTGCGTAGATAATGTTTTCACTGATTCTTATCATGGTTACACTTGTAAGAGCGTCCACAAATATTTACGCACAAGAGTAGGCTCTGGAAGATCAATGGAAACTTTGTTCTGGATAACATTAAAATCCTACACTATGTCGACTTTTGAACATAATTTTTCTAGGCTACGCATTGATGCTCGTGAAGTGCTTATGAATATCGGTCATCCGAAATGGGCAAGAGCCTATTTCCCTAACATCCGTTCGAATGTACTCAACATGGAAGTTCCTCAATATTTTTCAGTAGTATCGCTCAATCATCGTAATGTACCGATAATAGCGTTTATCGAGGGAATTCGTGGGTACATGCAAAATACATTTGTTGAACGAAGTATAATGGCAGGTATATTTTCGGGTGCAATATAAAAGAATTAAATAGGTTGTACAACAACCTTTTCTAACCATATTTATTTTTCAGGGAGTTTGACTGGTGTACTAACACCGTATGCTCAAATGGTGGTTCAAAGAAGGATGCAAAAGTCTGTTCGTTGGCAAGCAACACAGATCCCCCAACAGATCTTGTCTCACATGCCGACATATGTGTATGAAGTATTTGATTTTAAAACAACTTGTGTTGTAGACCTTAACGGTCGTACTTATTCATGTGGAAAATGGAGCAGTCTCTGTATAGCATGTGGTCATGCCATCGCAGCAGCACGTGATTCAAACATGCATGAAATAGTTAATTTGGTTCAAGTATATTACCATGCTGA
This sequence comes from Lactuca virosa, assembly GCF_052849685.1. Lineage (NCBI taxonomy): Eukaryota > Viridiplantae > Streptophyta > Magnoliopsida > Asterales > Asteraceae > Lactuca > Lactuca virosa. The sequence continues at coordinate 91,883,604 of NC_136434.1, forward strand.
TGTATTTCAACTCGTCTACCAGACACAAACTGTTCACCCACTTCCCCCACCATCTGAATGGGAAATACCAGACCCTTTGATGGCTGTTTTATTGACGATGTAAAATTTATTCCCTTTAAATATTGATGCATGTAATATATTTGTCGTTGACTATGTAATATATTTGTTGTGTTGTTTGTAATATATTTTTAATATATTATGTTTGTAATATATTTGACATTGTGTTTGTAATATATTTGAAATATATTATGTTTGTAATGTATTTGCCATTGTCTTTGTAATATATTTTCCATTTGTTCGTGTTGTTAAAAACGACGTAAAATAACATAAGTTGTCATTTTTAGCTTACGATAAAAGTATGTTTTTTAGTTTGATTTTCATGTTTTATATGTTGGTTACGTTGTTTTTACATAGTTGTTCGTCGGAAAATATCCGGATTTCAAATCCGATATCGTTACATCATTGGTTTTACCCTCCAACGTATGCTTCGTGCTGTTAAAAACGACATAAAATAACATAAGTTGCCATTTTTAGCTTACGATAAAAGTATGTTTTTAGTGTGATTTTCATGTTTTATATGTTGGTTACGTTGTTTTTACATAGTTCTTCGTCGAAAAATATCCGGATTTCAAATCCGATATCGTTACATCATTGGTTTTACCCTCCAAAGTATGCTTCGTGCTGTTAAAAACGACATAAAATAACATAAGTTGCCATTTTTAGCTTTCGATAAAATAACATAAGTTGCGACATAATAAACATAACATAATTAAATTGGTTTCCACAGATTAGGAAACTGTTTGGGATACAAATTTTGTTCACGGTCGATAAAATCCCCTCTAATTCTAACAACATCTGTTAGATGTTCCCGTTCAGCTTGAAGCATATTAAACTCCCTATTTGCATCTCGAATCCATTTCTTAGCCTCTTTGATTTTTTTTGTAGTTTCAGCAATCCATTTTTCTTTTTCAATTACTTGATCTGCTACGTCGTTTGCGCGTTGGTTGAGTATGCGACTAATTTGAGAGTCCCTTTCGTTGGCTTCTTCAGCGGCCTTCATAGCTTGGAAAATGTCGTCAGGCATGTTATCTGGGAGTGGGAAATCTGGGCCTTCCGGAATTGGGTTGTTATCGGAACAAACATAGCAATCTTCTTCTTCACAATGCCAAACACCGAACTCAGATGAATTCATTTTAAATTTTTGAATGTTGTAATGTATCACGTTTAAGAGATATGTTAGTTGCATATTAATAGGGTGAGACCAACATAGAAGTACTGTTTGAAAGGACAATTTTACTGTTCGAAATGACAAAACATTATTCACTCTAGAAACTAGTAGTCAAAATTTATGAAACCGTTGTGAAATAATGTGAAGGAGTAGTCAAATTTTAGTATAACTTACATAAATATACTGTTTTAATTTTACAATAACTATATATTGTAGATGCTATTAATTGTTAAAGAAGAGTAAATGTTGCAATGTAATTTCTTTGAATTTTACCACCTAATGTTTAGTAAATATTTTTTGATTTATACCACCTAATGTAATATAAACAATATGGTTTTGTAAAATGGAAATGTTCATTACCACAATCTCAGGTTACTCCACATCGAATATTATATGCTTACATCATTTATTAAAACCACAATCTCAGGTTACTCCACATCGATTTAATAAGAAAACTATTAGCAAATAATAGTAAAATAGGATTACATAGGGATTAAAACGACCATCAACGGCTCTGGTATTTCCCATTCAGATGTAGGGGGAACAACGTTCACATTTCTAGTCTGGTATGTAGTTCGAAACACATCAGCAAGATAATATATTTGAACCATATCGGTTAATTCCGTGTTTTTTGTATAACGTGCTGCAGCAATAGCATGACCACATGCTATACCCAGACTGCGCCATTTCCCACAAGAACATGTGTGTCGATTAAGATCTACAACACACCTTCTTTGTAGATCAAAAACTTGGAAAATATCAGAGGGGAACGGAGACGGGATCTCAGGTGGAATTTTAGTTGCTTTCCATCGTAGAGACTTTTGCATCCTCCTGTGAAGGACCATCTCTACGTAAGGGGTGAATACGGTGTTCAACATCCCTAAAAAGTAAAAGGATAGTCAATTATGGATATTTTAATGGTTTATAAAAACTTTCTAAATTAGCTCCCAGGACACTGCGTTCTGCAAACGTCTGTTGGATGTACTGAACAATTGCATCAATTAGCGTTATTATCGGTACATTGCGTTGACTAACCGATAACACCAATAGGAATTCTGGAATATTAATGTTTAGTACATTCCAACGTATATTCGGGAAATAGGCCCGTGCCCATTTCGTTTTCCCGATGTTGGCAAGAACCTCACGTGTAACATGACTTAACTTAGAAAATGATTTTTCAAAATCTTGCGTGGTATATGCTTTGCATGCACGGAAGAACAAGTAGTCTAAATTTGTGCTTTGACCAATTCTTAAGCGAGAGTAAATCAAAACATTCTTAGACGAATAACCATGATAAGCCTCAGGGAATACCTGATCCACAAAAGAAGAAATGGTATCGTCCATATTGGTTATGAACGCAACTTCCCTACCCTCTCCGATAGCATCCTTCAACCTCATAAGGAACCAAGTGCAGGAGTTAACATTATTTGCCACCCCGATACCAAATGATATTGGTGTAGTGTTGTTGTTTCCATCCATAGCAACTGCTACGAACATTGAATTAAGATACTCTCCTCGAATACGAACACTGCCTATGAAGATGATCGGAAGCATGCATCCTAAGAATGCGTTGATCTATTTCATAGTTAGTACAACACAATTATTAGTTTTCAAACTAATTTAAATCTTTTTAGCAAAAAAAATAAACAAATCGAAAGTATATTACCACACATCGAATAGCGACAAAACATAGTTCAAACCGATCCAAAACATCGGTTTTGATGAAAGTGACTATGGGGATTTGTACGCTGAATGTTGTGGACGTAAACAGGCAAGTTGGTAAAGCTTTCTTCATGGTCATTGTATGAGAAACTCATCTTTAATGTTGACAAGTTAAACACTAATTTAGTGATAAGTCTTTCCATAAATCACTTCAAAAGATATTAAAAGGAATAAAGTAGTAGTCAAATGCTAGTAAACAGTAGTCAATGGCTATAACACAGTAGTGGTAGTCATATGCTAGTAGACAGCAGTCAATGGCTGTAACACAGTAGTCAAATTACAATGATGTGTCCGAAATTCACTGTACGATAAGACAAGACATAAACTAGTAGTCAAATGCTAGTAGACAGTAGTCAATGCCTGTAACACAGTAGTCAAATTATAATCATGCTTACGATAAAATAACATTTTTAAGTCTGATTTTCAAGTTTTATATGTTGGTTACGTACTTTTTACATAGTTATTCGTCGGAAAATATCCGGATTTCAAATCCGACATCGTTACCTCATTGGTTATACCTTCCAAAGTATGCTTCGTGTTGTTAAAAACGACATTAAATAACATAAGTTTCCGTTTTTAGCTTACCATAAAAGTATGTTTTTAAGTCCGATTTTCATGTTTTATATGTTGGTTACGTTCTTTGTACATAGTTGTTCGTCAGAAAATATCCGGATTTGAAAAGAAATTAGAATTACAAATAAACATAACGTTACTAATTAACATAATATAAAACTGAAAGGAAATTAGAATTACAAGTAAACATAACATTACTAATAAACATAACATAAAACTGAATGGAAATTTGAATTACAAATAAACATAACATTAATAATAAAGATAACATAAAAACTAAAAGGAAATTAGAATTACAAATAAACATAAAATTAATAATAAAGATAACTTAACATATTACTAACGTGCAAATGGTGGTAAGACGACCATATTTTCAACTGGTATTTCCCAATGCAGAAGGATTGGAATAGGATTAACCGCCTCAGCTTGGAATGCATTTCGGTACATCGCAGAAGTCAACTTATAATTTACCAATTGCTGTATTTCTTCAACTGTAAGCCTTCTTAGCGATGATATACCATGTTCACAGGGTATGCCGCATTTTTGCCATTTTTCGCAAGTACAAATACCACGTTCAACTTGTAGCGTTTCTATGGTTAAATTTAAACTCACTTCAAATTTGTCACTACCAATTTGTGTAACCTCATAACCATTAGACTGGTTCATTCTTCTTTCAAGCACGTGTTGTGCATAAGGGGTAAGATGACCATGCATTCCCTCTGTGAAATTATTTGAGTTACAATCAAATAGGGGGTATATTAAGGTAAAAGTTAAATAACAAATATTTATTACCTCCAAATGCAGCTCGATAGTCGTACACTGTTTGTATCGACTGATGGACCACTTCAATGATTGATGTTATCGGTAACTCGTGCGTGTTTGTTGTTAGCCAATTCAATCCAATCGGAATGCTGATATATTTCACATTGAAACGGACTTTAGGAAAAAAGGCTCGAGCCCATTTTGCAATTGCAATATTTTCAAGCCAGCGAAGATCATTCCCATTAACCTCATTTGTTAATTTTTTTAAAGAAACATAAAATTCAGACACACTATACGTTTTGCATGTCTTCCAGAACAACTGTTTCACAACGGTACTTCCTATGGAAGCCCTAACTTTGTCGGCTATATTTTTACAACAATACCCATGATATGAATCTGGGTATACCCGCTGAATGGCGTAGTCTATGGAATCAGACATATGGCTTATGAAATGAACTTCAGTAGTGTCACCTAAGCATTCTTTTAACCTTGTCATGAACCAAATCCAAGCCTCGTCACAGTCTATGCTTCCCAAAGCGAATGCTATGATCAGGGGTTCATGATTACCATCCAAAGCAAGAGCAACATACATTGTCGTTATGTTGGCCCTAATAAGGGGTACATGACCAAAAAATATTGTTGGTATCATGGATGTGAGAAATGTAGTAATCTGTAAGAAACGATACCAACATTAGGCTAATATGAACTTGAAATAAATAATAACTTAGTATATAGAAGGACATACCACGCATCCCAATGCGACAAAACAAAATTGAAACCGGTCTCTCATATCTTTCTTAATGATTGTGAAAGAGTTACGATTTGTTCTTTCAAGATTATGAAAGAATATTGGTACGTTCGAAATTTTTTTTTGTATACCTCATTGAATCCACTCATTTTGCCAATTGGTATGTTCAATGAATACGGTGTCCACTATAAATGGATTTCATTTCAAATTGAATGCAGGGCTAATTATTCCTTTTTAGAGTAGTCATTTCGAAATAAGAATGCATTATGCAGGGTAGAAAGTAGTCAAAGTATGTAAAACAGTAGTCAAATAATGTTAAATGCCAATACACAGTAGTCAATACTTATAAAATAGTAGTCAAATTACAATCATGTGTCTGAAATTCACTGTACGATAAGACAACACATAAACTAGTAGTCAAATGCTAGTAGACAGTAGTCAATACCTATTACACAGTACTCAAATTACAATCATATGTCCGAAATTCACTATACGATAAGACAGCACATAAACTAGTAGTCAAATGCTAGTAGACAGTAGTCAATACTTATAAAATAGTAGTCTAATGGCAGTATATAATTGAAGATATATTTACCTGTCAACACTAATAAAAATTTACTTCTCATAAACCAAAGAAATGACAATTTGCAATTGTGGGGCTCAAGGTATTATAAGGACTTCAAGAACTACCAACAACCCTGGATGGTTATTTTACGCTTATCCTAAAGAGGTATTTGGGTTGTCCTATAATTATTTATATTATAATTTTTTAGTGAATATTTACACAATATACATAAATTTTTTTTATATTTATTTATCAGCCACAACAGTCTGGGTTTATTTGTTGGGTGGATGATGCAAAAGACAATAATTCGTTGATAATTTCTAACTTAGCTCGATCGAAGAAGAAGATTCAAAGTAAAATACTGCACTTGAAGATAGCGTTACTTTGTAGTTGGATTTTCTTTTTTTGTGTTGTTGTCTACAAGTTGTAAAATGTAAAATGTAATGTATGTTATTGTTTGTAATGGTTTATGTTTCCATCTATGGTAACTTGTTGTGCTATCTTTTTCATATTGTTTTGTACAAGTTGTAATATATTTTTTTCAGATTTCGTTTAACTTTTGAACACATGTTGTGCACAAATAAAATTGTCAAAATTAGCAGACATGTCGTTTGACTTGTAACATTTTTAATTTTACATCTTTTTTTGTCCGGTAATAACCTCGACCCATTTCATAATGTAATGTATGTTATTATTTGTAATGGTTTGTGTTTCCATCTATGGTAAGTTGTTGTGCTATCCTTTTAATATTGTTTTGTACAAGTTGTAATCTATTCTTTTTTCTGATTTCGTTTAGCAAACACAAACATTACATTGAGTAACAGATAAAACAAACATGATTTCTGGAATATCATATATTTATTTCTTCAGATAGAAATTAGACTTAAGGAAAGGAAGTTCTAACATAGATAAGCTCCCTACCGTAGAATTTAAGCTACAAAACAAATTTCATTCGTGATTGGAATATAATTAAAAATACGGTAGATTCTTCATAACATTCCAAGAATCAACATGGACAAACTCTCTACCGTTAGATTCCAAACGAAATAGCTCCATAGCCGCCAGTAAAATTGTTTGTTCTTCCTCATCCAGATGTGTATTTTCGATCTTGCTATGAATTCTATGAAAGTGCTTCACATGTCGTTTCACTTGTAACATTTTTAATTTTACATCTTTTTTGGTCCGGTTAGTGGTAAAATAGGATCCATCTTTTATGATACAAACTAATGTCATATGGCAGAATTGTTATATAGACAATTAAAGAATCTTATAGGGCGCATATAGTACAGACTATTCTGTGAAATAAATTATTTGACATTAAAACACATCATAGGTATCTAGTTTACTGTTGGAAATAAATTACTCATTAAAATACAATTACTTGACATTAAACACATCATACGTATCTAGTTTACAATACAATACTCATTCAAATACAATTATTTGACATTAACATAATTAGATTACTAAACATAGGTAAACCAAATACTCTTACAAATTTTTTTTTTCCTAACCAACCACTACTAAAAAGCAAAGATACAGATATATTACCTAAAAATTACAAATAAAAGACATACATAGACATATATTCTACCTTAAAATTACTTCAACAAAGAAGCAAATTATTAAAATACTACTCATCTTCTTCCCACATCGGAAACTCGTAAGGATACTCTTTTTTCATAGCAAGGACTTCCTTTTTTTTTCTCCAAATAGTACTCACGAAGTTGTAATTCACTCTTTAGCTTTCGAAAAATTTCTTCACTAGTGCGGATCGAACTCTCGGCAGATTGGATTTCTTGCCTAGTACTTATAATCCAATTCCTTTTACGGTCAATATCATCCCAGTAGTTGTCTAGAAGGTTTCGTTGGATACGATAATCTTCAAATGCCTTATCCACATCAGCTTCTCTTTGTAACAACACTTTTTCACTTCCTCATCCATCTTCTCCCCTAATATAGGAAGATCGATGTGGGGAGGGGGATTGGTTGAAACGTTATTGGAATTTGACTCCAAAGGAAGCTTATTGTTGGACGTAGATGGCCAATTAAATTTTCCCAGGATCCTTTTCATCTCCTTTGATCTTTCTGTCATTTTCACACTACAATTTTTTTTATTGTTTCTTTGATTTCTGAATTGATAACAAATTTACATTAAATATGACATTAGATAATAGTCAACGGCTATAAGATAGTAGTCAAAACCTATAAAAAATAGTCAATCGAATAAAATAGTAGTCAAACACTAATAGACAGTAGTCAAAACCTATAAAAAGTAGTCAAATAACAATCATGTGTCGAATCTTCACTGTACGATAAGACTACACATGAGGTAGTAGCCAATGGCTAGTAGACTGTAGTCAAATCCTATAAGAATGTAGTCAAATTAGAATAATGTCTTGGTACGATATGACAACACCTAATATAGTAGTCAAAAGCTATTTGACAGTAGTCAAAACCTATTAAAAAAGTAGTTAAATTGTCAATTATATATAGAGACTTAAATGTATGCGTCTGAGATTTACAAATCATATATTAGTGGTTAATCTATAACCCTCATACACATACAATCATGTCCACCTCTCAAGAAAAATGGTGGTTGATGCCACAAGAGAAGCGATTGCAAATGTTGATAAATGAAGAAGAGATCAAGAACGAGATTAAAGGCGTTGAAGAAGATAGGAAATGGTTGGATAACTTACAAGCCGATATTTGGTCTAAAATGAGGTCGGTTCAAGACAATGAACACGACATAAAAACTGCAAGGGTTTGGGTACGAGATGCAATAGACTATGCCAACAAAGAAGAGGTTAAAATGAAAAAGATTCTCAAAAACATATACAAAAAAGTTACGAATGGGTGATTCAAGAAAAAGCAAAATTTCCAAATGATTTTCCAGATGTTTGAATTTAATAATTATTGATTAATCAAGTAGTAAGTTTATGCATTATTTATGAGTTTATCTATGTATTAAGTTTTATATTTGCTTGTTTATTATGATTAATCTGTATAATATGTACTATTCTCTTGCTAGTTTGTTTGTGTTTAATAATTAGGGGACATTTTCTTAACCAATCGTCATGAAACAGTACACATTGAATGTCACTAAAAACATACAACTCGGACTAACTAAAAATCGCATGTGTAGAAGATCCATAATATATCATGGCCATCCTATAGCGAAACTGAGTAGCAGCAACAACAGGTGCCATCGATATACCAATCGGTTGACCTGAAACAAGCTGCTCCATGAACATCAGCATAAATACACCGCACTCTCCAAACATCCCTTCTTGTTGGGGCACGTCCGTAACATCCGTAACAGTGATGGATGCTTTCTGAACAGGCAAACCCATGTGGTTCCAATAGCCAATTTCCAGCAGAATGCGGTCCATGAGCTCTTGAAACCGCACAAAATCAATAATCTTCACGGTGCCAAATAATCGGAAACTGTCGTACAAATTCAACGACAGCGTGTCCATCCATAACTCGCCAAGTACCCAATGATGTGGGTTGATGCATATTGGAAAATAAACCCGTTTTAACACACAACTGTTGCAATTAATTACATCGTTTAATTAGTGTAATATGACAATTAAAGTGACTGATAATATATATATTATTTCTTTACTTACACGATCAACTTCTAGCCAAAATTTACATCCATCCAATGGGTCAAACGGATTTCCCATTGCACTTCCTGCCCACCGGAACATCTCAAATGCACCAAAAAATGACGATGGCATGATTGTCCATCGAGCATCGTTCAGTCTCCGCTCATTCAAAAGTCTTCCCCATATGTCAACATGCTGCATTTAAATTTAATTTAAACATAAGTAGCTTATTAAATTATTTAAATTTTAAATATAAACGAATGTCTTCATACCGATTCATCTAAAAATCCCAATCCACTTGCATAAAAAAGCAGATCCCAAAACTTTGCTTCCATTTTTTCCCATGTATAGAGCAGGAGCGTTACAACCCGGATTCACATACGGCTCCAATAAAAGTGTCGGTGGATCGCTGACAAATACGGGGGGTGGTGGTTCGTTGTGTATTACCCCACCTGTACGATATCGGGGGGGGGGGGGGGGGGTATTTTGAACTTACATTATATACGTAGTCAATAACTATCCATATAGTAATAAAATTATAGTAAATATGATTTTTAACATACTTACCGAAACGTATGGGGAGCTAAGATATTGAGAAGGTTTCAATTGCCTAACCGGACGACTTTCTTTCACAACAGGAGGCCCGGGTATATGATTTTCCGCATCCACAATCTCGCTAGCAACAACCTTCTTTTTCTTCTTCTTCTACAAAAAAAATATTAGTTTTTTTAATATACTTTAATAAAATAAAAAGTTTAATATACAAAAAAAAAAAATTATAATCTCCTTCACGATTTGTATTTGTTTTCTAGAATCAAACATTGGTGGATTATCAACATCTTCATCCTCGTTTACTCGATTTGATTTCTGTGGACTACCAACCACATTCTCATTCTCCTACATTTAAAGAAAAAATAATTAATAAAAAACTTCGTTAAAAAATTAATTAATACATCATATTTATTCAAATTGATAGTAATACCTCAAAAGTTTCGTTAAAAAATTCTTCCAAGTGATCATCGTCTCGAGTTCCACCTTTATTTTTCAATCCTCAGATTTCTTCCTCCAAAGATTGAAGTCTTGCCATTATTTCTCGCGCGGTTTTTTTGTTAATTCCCACCGTATGAGTTCCCTCGGTAGACTTAGAAGATTGGCTGTTTCCACAGTATGGATCAGACGAAGATGCCCCCTACATAAATTATTTCATATATCAATAATAGTTGATAATTTTTATTATACTAGATTCTGCTTTTACAAATTTACTTACATCATTTCTAAAGTTGTAGCATATAGAAGAAGGGACTTCAGACGATTCACAATTCAGACTAGTAATATATGACAAATAATGTGGAGTAGAGGACTCGGCATCTGAGGCAATCATCTTTTTTTTGGGTTGATGCGCCTCGTCCTGATCAACATCGAAAACATCGCAAACTTTCGCCCAAGTTAACCTCCTAATATGAAACCAGCGCAATATACGAGGATATAAATAATTGCGTCGTATCGCAGCATTTCCCCGAATTACTAGGAACATCTCCCATATCCATATCTTGTAATAAATATACATTAATTTATAAGTGTTAGCACTAACTAAAATTATCAAAAAAATAAAAACCGATAAATTATTAAATATATTTTTTTAATTACTTAAATATACCTTCAAAGGAATAACAAAACCCGATAGTGTGTACACAATCGCTTTTGTTGGATGGTTGGACATATGATCCTCAAATTTCTTAAACATACCCGACCATCTAGGGTATGTCTTAGTCCATAGATAACTCCCCCACGAGAACCTATATTATAAGAAAAAGTATTAGTTAAACATATAAAAATTAGTATTTTATTATAAATATTAAATTGACAAATACCTATTCCATTGATCCAGGTTCTCCACCACCCACAAAAATTCCTTGGTGACTTTATCATTAAGCTCCTTTCCCAAAAAACCTTGATTGAGGAAATATAGTTAAATGGCACGGACACCGTCGTGAGCCGATATTTCATTGAACCGTTGATTCAAGATAAGGAGCTCTAAATCTTCTACAAGTAAAGAAGTGTACGTGCGATATGGGAAGACTCTGGACAGAAATGTATTTTCACCATATCCGTGTTTATACATGGTTGAAAATTCGATCCTTGATGTAGGACACCGGCCCATGTAAAGTCCGGTCACAAGACAAAACTCCTCCGGCCCAAATGACAGTGTACGTCTAGAAAACCTAAAATATAGACGCTCAGTTGCGTCCGTTTCAGCAGTAGGACACAACATATGCAGTAACAGCCCATGAATAAGAAGTCTGTCTCCGGACTGAGCTGGTAGGTCCAACAAGTAACCGAAGCTAGTTGTTGAAAAACTATTGCGCACAGGTCCGTTCAAGCCACTCAAAACTTCATGCAATTTATGGCATGAAGCTTTGACAGATAAGTGACCCATCATCGTTTTGTTTGGAAGCTACAAAATTAAATAAACATTAAGGTTAAATAAATTTTTATAAAAGAAAAAAAGTGATAAACAATTAGAGAAACCACACAATATAAGATTTAATCATTTGATATATTCTATTTACTTTGTATAAAATACCATAGGAAATTAATTGACAACATTTTTTTTTGTATTTTCTATACTACTAGTATACCAAATTTAGCGTTGTACTTTGAAAATGGTGTGACAATAACATATTTTATAACAAACCCGAAAGTACCAAAACACAATGTTATTTTATCAATACAGTATACTCCAAAATATCTACACATTATAAACATAAAAACTTTTTCAAATAGATTGTACATTGCTATTGTATGCTATAATTGAGACATAGAAAATAACATCATTTTTAACAACATGCAAACATTGAATCATAACATACATACAAGGGGATACACTCGTTAAAAATACGTTTACACAATTTTTTTTGAAGAAAAATGAAATATATATATATATATATATATAAAACCATAGGATATAGGAAACCTACGATTTTTTTTTCCAACAAAAAATCATAAGATATATACAAGGGGATACAAATGTTTATTAGTTATAATTTTTTTTATTAAAAAAATAATAAAAAATAAAAAACCGTATTTTTTGGGAAACCTACAGTGTACAAGTGTTTATTGCACAAACTGTGCAGTATATGCTTGTACACCGTAGGTTTCCAAAAAACCTACGGTTTCCCTTTGTTTTGGTTTTATAAAAAAAAAATTATGCAACTACATAATACATACAGTTCCGATCCTATTGAATCGATTTTTTTAAAAAAAAAATGAAAAAAAAAATTCCGTACGGTTCATACGAAACCGTAGGTGTACAAGTCGACACTGCACAATCTGTGCATTGGGCACTTGTACACCGTAGGTTTCATATGAAACCTACGGTTTTATATTTTTTTTTTTTCGACTTTTTTCAAAAAAAAAATTTAACCCCATATACAAAACCTACTCCTAATCACAAACACGGTAAAATTTTGATGAAAAGTAGACAAACCTGGTTGTTCTTCGGGTGCTCCATTGAGAGAAAAAAGTAGTCAAACAAAAAAAAAACAATAGGAAAAATGACCTAAACTGAAAAAAAAATTATTATATACTTTGAGGTAATGGGCCACGAAAAAGTAAACGGGCCCGTGAAACAGTAGCCCATTAGCACGAAAGAGTACTTTTCGGACCAAGACAGTAGTCAACGGCATTGACCGTAGTCAACCATAAGTTGACTACTCTTTTGTGGGCTATTTTTGGCTAACTTGTATTTTTTGGCTATTTTTTGATAAGTAATTAACAAAAATGGTTAGATTTATATTATTGATTAAATGCAGATAAAACTATTATTATCACTGTCTTATTTATATTTTTAGTCAATTTTAGAAAAAGGTGACAGATTAGCATAAGAACCAAACTACTTATTGAGCCAAATATTATCGATTTACGAGAAAATAAATTTTGTTAAAGACCTTACGACTTTTTATTACTAAATCAATTATTCTAAAACGGCAAGGCTTTAAATTATTTTACTATTATATCTTATGCAACATTGTTCTATTGTTAGATTTTTGGTTAGTATAATTAAAAAGTGTTTATATCTTATGTAGTTAATATTGTGTTATTATTAGATTTTGGGTTAGTATAATAAAAGGTGTGAATAAAAGGAATTGAACCCAGACATGTTTTCTTAAAAGAGAGCAAGGGGTGGGTCAGTTACAGTTTTGACAGCACATATCTTCTTCTATTTGACTTCTTGAACATCATAACTGCATGGGAAGAGAAGACAATTTAATTAGCATGGATGGTGAAGGTTATGGGTTTTGTACGAAAATTGCAGTCCCTTTGATTTCTTTCTTTATTGTTCTTCTTCATGCTACAGCCGAAAATTAATAAGGAATTGACCACTCTAGCACTCCTTTTTCTTTGACTTTCATGCCTGACTTGTAGAGTTGTTGTCTTGCCTTATTTTTGCTATTCTTTTGTTTTTGCTTCAGGAGCATCACGTGGAATATGGGAGGAAGATGTCTATATGGGTTTAAAATAAATGAAATCATGGTGGGTAATAGGGATGTAGCTTGTACCATAACGACTAAAAAAATGAATGATTTATTGTACTGTTCTTATTTTGATTTTGGTGGACGTAATATACAAGCAAATGGAAAGTGAGTCTTAATTGTTGTAAAATAAGTTGGTTGGTTTACAAATAAATAAATTATAGCAAAGTGTGGAGTGTACAAAAAAGGAATGAAAAAAAAAAAAAAAAACCCGAAGATAATGCACATAAAACTGACGCAAGAAACTAAAATATCATCACAAAATCTTTCATCAAGTATAGCGTATTGGGAATTGAATCGGTTTTGTATAAGGTTTCAATTCGGCATCAACTTCTATAGAACTTTTCAAGGAATTAAACCAAAATCATAAACAAATTATATGCCGATACAGCAAAACCCCGAAACGAAAACCAAAAACAACACATATTGTTTTGGTCGAAAAATGATTAAAGGAATATTAACCAAATTGTATGAAAGGTTGTGGTGTTGTCATGAAGTGAAAGTAACACAAGTAACCATAAGAAAACCATTGATCCTTGCTAGGATCTCCGACACAAAACCTTAAGAGGTGATAATGATCGTTTTCCTTTTTTAATCTTATTAATCGCAATGTAAATTACAGAAATGTGTTTGAAAGTACGAGTACAAATGATTCGGTAACTCTAAGCGTGTGTGTGTGTATGTGTGTGATCTATACATGTGTATTTACAACCTATATTGACTAATTAAGTGTCCGATATTCTTAGGATTCTGTTGAACAAGCATTTGCACGTTGTTTTGACTTGGCAATTCCGAGTTCTAAGCTTGATTGGAACGATTCCTAAGTGTTGACTTGTCTTTTGTTTACGATTTATGCACATGTGAATAATAAATAAGAAATATATTCGATAATTCGGTTAGGAAATAATATTAGTAATATTCATGATCATGAGTGTTTTTCTTAGGATCCTGACTTCACTTCAAGATTCGAGATCAGTGAATGTTTCAGAATCTTGACCCCTAACAATTGCCACAAATTATACCTGCAAAATATTTGAATTAATTTTTAATATTTAAAGAGTATTGTTTTGCTTAAAAAATTACACAAGTGAAACTCAACCAAATTGTATGAGAGACTATGATGTTCAAGATAAAACAGGTACAAAATGATGATCAAAGTGACACGAGTGGTTTACAAGGAAAGCCTTTGATCCTTGCTAAGATCTCCGGGACAAAACCTTGGGAGGTGATAATGATCACCTGTCTTGATGATTTTATTGATTAAAAATGTTTATTACAGAGATGAATGTGTAAATGTAAGTGCAAATATCATAGCTGAACTAGTCATTGTTTTGGTAAAAAAAATGAACAAGCAAGAGTCAACCAAATTTTATGAGAGGTTGTAATGTTCCGAAGGATGGCAAAATGGGAAGATGGATGACAAAATGGTCTGTGAAGTTAAGCACATATGACATAAAATACAAACCAAGATCTGCTATAAAGTTCCAAGCAGTGGCAGATTTTGTGGCTGACATTAGTGATGATCTAAGAGTCGAAGTCAAAATAGAAGCCAAACAAATTCTAGAAGAAGAGAACATGGGAAGATGGACGCTATTCACAGATGGAGCATCAAATCAAAGAAGAACTATATTGGGGATCATATTAACATCGCCATAGTGCGACATCCTACCCCAAGAAATCAGTTGTGAGTTCAATGCAACCAACAACGAAGCAGATTACGAGGCACTAATCATGGGACTACAACTAGCCAAAGATCATCAAATCAAGGATCTTCAGGTATTCGTCGATTATTTATTATTAACTAACCGTTTTAAAGGATCTTATGCAGTAAAAGGGGACAAGCTAGCACTATACCTCCACATGCTCAAAAACTTGGGCTCAGAATTCGAAACATTTAGCCTAAACTGTAACATCCATAAAATTCATAAAATTTAAAACTTTTTCAAGCATTCAAAAACCATTACTTATTACAAAATGTTTTCAAAATAGTTTCATATAAGAGTATCCCAGAAATAAAAATAATAAAACGTGAGGAGGTGCACGATCAAGCCATCGCCTTCCCGCAATCATCTGAAGTACCTGAAACCAAAACCAAAATTGTAAGCCCGAAGCTTAGTGAGTTCCCCCAAAATACCCGCACAGCAAGCAAAATACACATAATATGAGCATACTATGGGCCCAATCAACCATCGGGTTGGGATGCCGTAGGCTCTCAACCATCGGGTTGGAATGCCAACATACTATGCGTCCAGTCATCCTCGGGATGGTATACCCTCGGCCCACAACCATCAGGTTGGAATGCCCATATACTACGAGTCCAATCATACTCGGGATGGAATACTCTCGGCCCACAACCATCGGGTTGGAATTCCCCGGTCTGCTGGCTCACGCATAAAGCAGATAAGCCTCAACCACCAATCAACCATGTGCACATATATCAGATAATCACATAACATTCTACAGACAGACAAACCGATCTACAGATCACTAAGCATAACCACATCCTATCTACCAGGATACCGATCTAACTGATCATACCCACATAGAAACATCCTATCTACCAGGATCCCGATCTAACAGATCACACTATCAATAAAGTAGGATAATAATCCAAAGGGTCGGCCTTGGTGTCTTAGACCCTTGAGTATAGTTAGGAAAACTCACCTCACAAGTAAAGTTGAACAGAGAAGATCAACTCCGAAACACGGCTCGAAACTCAAACACCTACAACCACCATTGATCCAAATTCCATAAATTCCTAAACTACCAAAATGCTGTCAGAAGTCAAACTTGGTCAACTCTGGTCAAAGTCAAAGTCAACGGTCAAGGTCAACAGTCTATGTTGACCCAACTTGTCGATTGTATCTTACAGACTCGTTGAGTTCCTTCAGAACTCAGAAAGTCGTGAAAACCCCAGTCAACTCGCCGAGTTACCAAGTAATTCGTCGAGTCCATGTAGCATCCAGAATATCGGGAAAACCCTAACCAACTCGTCGAGTTGACTATGCAACTTGTCGAGTTCCTTCAGCCCTTATTCCCATTCAGACTTTTTCAAACTAAACCAATGCTCCAAACTGTAGATCTAGCCTCCTAGTGCGTAGTTACCATGTAAAGTTGCTAACTTTACGTGCATGCAAGGCTTTAAGAAGCTAAAACACTCAAAACTAGTCCTAGGAAGTGGTTTAGGGCATGTAGAAGGGCCAAAGCTTCATAAAGCTTGAGGCTTTATGTCCATGAGGGTCTAGAGGAGTACAGATATGAAGTTACAACTTTAAATCGTGCTCAAACAAGGAATGCTTCAAGAATAAGCTAGAAATGATCCTAAACTCTAGAATGAAGAGATCTAACAAGAAAATGATCAAGATAATGACTTTTTACCTTCAAATGTATGCCAAGACGATGTAGATGTTGGATCTATAAGTCCCTTCTCGTTCCAAGCTTCTAAATCTTCAAGTCTCTTCAAGAATGCACCAACAAACACTTTTTGCCTCACACACACACACACACACACACTCAAAAGTAGGTTAGCTCGATTAGTGTTTGATTCTGGACGTGCAAAGTGGTAAGGAGGCTGGAGGGAAGGACTTAGGGTCCTTTAAATAGGGTGCAAACCCTAAAAATTAGGGTTTCCAAAAACAGCCTCTACTCGTCGAGTTGGTCCTCCAACTCATCTGAGTAGGTCCTAAAGTTTACGCGGGCTAACTAGTCTCTACACGACGAGTTGGGGCAACCAACTCGTCGAGTAGGTCCACAAATATGTTATTAACGCTTCAAATTTATACCTGGGATTCGGGATGTTATAATTCACCCCTACTTGAACTGGACTTCGTCCTCGAAGTCTGCTGCAGCGAACAGATTCGGTTAATGCTTCCCCATCTCAGCCTCCGGCTCCCAAGTCCACTCAGATCTCCTACGGTGCTCCCATGGTACATTTACCAAAGGTACCTCCTTGTTCTGTAGAGCCTTCACTTTCCTCTCCAGAACGACCACTGGCCTCTCCACATAATTCAGACGCTAATCGACCTGAATATCATCTAATGACACCACTGCCTCCTCATCCAGTATGCACTTCCACAAATGCGAGATGTGAAAAGTGTTGTGAATCTGACTGAGCTCCTGCGGGAGGTCCAGTGTGTATGCCCCTTGCCAACCCTAGGAATTACTCGAAAAGGTCCAATGTATCGGGGACCCAACTTCCCCCTCTTTCTGAAGTGAATCACGCCCTTCTAGGGTGAGACCTTCAGTAGTACCATGTCACCAACCTGAAACTCCAACTCAGATCGGTGTCGGTCGGCGTAACTCTTCTGCCGACTCTAAGCAGTCTGCATCCGCTGGCTGATCTGCTGAATCCTCTCGGTAGTCTGCAGAACTACCTCAGTCCGTCCCATTACCCTGTGACCAACCTCACCCTAAGACACTGGGGTGTAGCATCTCCGTCCATACAACAGCTCAAATGGCGGAGCACTAATACTGGAATGAAAGATGTTGTTGTAGAAGAACTCTGCAAGTGGTAGGTAGGAGTCCTAGCTCCCACCGAAGTCGATAACACAGGCTCTCAGTATATCCTTGAGAGTCTGTATGGTCCACTCACTCAGGGCGTCTGTCTGCAGATGATAAGTTGTATTGAAATGCAGCCACATGCCCAGTTCCTCGTGGAAATTCTGCTAGAAACGGGAGGTGAACCGAACATCACGATCTAAGACAATAGAGACCGGTACCGCGTGGTGAGCAATGATCTCGCGGATATACATGTCGGCCAACTTCTCAGCTGATAAACTCTCTCGAATAGGCAGAAAATGGGCACTCTTGGTCAATCGATCCACGATAACCCAAATAACGTCGAATCCCCTAGCCGTCATCGGTAGCTTGGTGATAAAATCCATCGTGATCTGCTCCCATTTCCACATGGGAATCTCCAGAGGATGTAGCTTGCTATGCGGCCTCTGATGCTCGGCCTTGACCATTCGACAGGTCAAGCACCTCTCAATGTACCATGCAATCTCCCTCTTCATGCATGACCACCAATAACCCAGTCACAAATCCTGGTACATCTTGGTAGCCCCCAGGTGAATAGAGAAGCGAGACTTATGATTCTCCTCCAATACAATCTGTCTGACCCCACCAGACATCAGAACCCAGACCCGACCGCAACAGGTCAACAATCTGCGACTATCCTGCGCAAACCGGGTGTTCTCGCCCCTGATCCTCTCAAGCTTCTAGTTCTCCTCTCACATATCCTCAGCCCGAGCTTCCCTAATCATGCTCACGAGTGGAGAATCCACTGATATCCTCATACATGCAACTGGAACAGAGATCCAGCCGACTTGCGGCTCAGGGCGTCCACAACCACTTTCGCTTTACCCAGATGGTAAAGGATCTCGCAGTCATAATCCTTGACTATGTCCAGCCACCTGCGTTATCTCATGTTCCGGTTCGGCTGATCCATGATGTGTCTCAGGCTATTGTGGTCCGTGTATATCGTACAACGGACCTCATAGAGGTAATGTCTCCAAATCTAGAGAGCGAATACCACAACTCCCAACTCCAGATCGTGAGTGGGGTATCTCGTCTCGTGCGGCTTGAGCTGCCGTGATGTATAAGCTATCACCCATCCTCTTTGTATAAGGGCTGCTCCCAATCTGGTGATCGATGCATCACAGAACACCACGAAATCCTCAAGTCCCTTAGGGAGTGTAAAAACTGGCGCCTCACAGAGTCTCTGTCTCAGAGTCTCGAATGTAGTCTAGTGCTCAGGGCCCCACCGAAAATCCACCCCTTCCTCGTTAGACGAGTGAGGAGTACCACAATCTTGGAGAAATCATGTAAGAATCTCCGGTAGTACCCTGCCAAACCCAAAAAAAACTCTTGATATCCAAGGGAGAATTCAGAATCTCCCACTGCATAACTGCCTCAATCTTGGCCGGATCGACCAAAATTCCCTCCTGGTTAACTAGGTGTCCAAGGAACTGGACCTCTCGTAACCAAAACTCGCACTTCGAGAACTTGGCATACAACTGTTCTCGCCTCAAAACTCCTAGTAGCTCACGGATCAACATCGAAAACATCGCAAACTTTCGCCCAAGTTAACCTCCTAATATGAAACCAGCGCAATATACGAGGATATAAATAATTGCGTCGTATCGCAGCATTCCCCCAAATTATTGGGAACATCTCCCATATCCATATCTTGTAATAAATATACATTAATTTATAAGTGTTAACACTAACTAAAATTATCAAAAAAATAAAAACCGATATATTATTAAATATATTTTTTTAATTACTTAAATATACCTTCAAAGGAATAACAAAACCTGATAGTGTGTACACAATCGCTTTTGTTGGATGGTTGGACATATGATCCTCAAATTTCTTAAACATACCCGGCCATCTAGGGTATGTTTTACTCCATAGATAACCCCCCACGAGAACCTATATTATAAGAAAAAGTATTAGTTAAACACTTAAACATATAAAAATTAGTATTTTACTATAAATATTAAATTGACAAATACATATTCCATTGATCCAGGTTCTCCACCACCCACAAAAATTCCTTGGTGACTTTATCATTAAGCTCCTTTCCCAAAAAACCTTGATTGAGGATATATAGCAAAATGGCATGGACACCGTCGTGAGCCGATATTTCATTGAACCGTTGATTCAGGATAAGGAGCTCTAAATCTTCTACAAGTAAAGAAGTATCCATGCGATATAGGAAGACTCTGGACCCGAAATGTATTTTCACCATATCCATGTTTATACATGGTTGAAAATTCGATCCTTGATGTAGGACACCGACCCATGTAAAGTTCGGTCACAAGACAAAACTCCCCCGGCCCAAATGACAGTGTACGTTTAGAAAACCTAAAATATAGACGCTCAGCTGCGTCCGTTTCAGCAGTAAGACGCAACATATGCAGTAAAAGCCCATGAATAAGAAGTCCGTCTCCGGACTGAGCTGGTAGGTCCAACAAGTAACCGAAGCTAGTTGTTGAAAAAATATTGCGCATGGGTCCGTTCAAACCACTCAAAACTTCATGCAATTTATGGCATGAAGCTTTGACAGATAAGTGACCCATCATCGTTTTGTTTGGAAGCTACAAAATTAAATAAACATTAAGGTTAAATAAAGTTTTATAAAAGAAAAAAAGTGATAAACAATTAGAGAAACCACACAATATAAGACTTAATCATTTGATATATTCTATTTACTTTGTATAAAATACCATAGGAAATTAATTGACAACATTTTTTTGTATTTTCTATACTACTAGTATACCAAATTTAGCGTTGTACTTTGAAAATGGTGTGACAATAACATATTTTATAACAAACCCGAAAGTACCAAAACACAATGTTATTTTATCAATACAGTATACTCCAAAATATCTACACATTATAAACATAAAAACTTTTTCAAATAGATTGTACATTGCTATTGTATGCTATAATTGAGACATAGAAAATAACATCATTTTTAACAACATGCAAACATTGAATCATAACATACATACAAGGGGATACAATCGTTAAAAATACGTTTACACAATTTTTTTTGAAGAAAAATGAAAAAAATATATATATAAAACCATAGGATATAGGAAACCTACGATTTTTTTTTCCAACAAAAAATCATAAGATACATACAAGAGGATACAAATGTTTATTAGTTATAATTTTTTTTTATTAAAAAAATAATAAAAAATAAAAAACCGTATTTTTTGGGAAACCTACGGTGTACAATTGTTTACTGCACAAACTGTGCAGTATATGCTTGTACACCGTAGGTTTCCAAAAAACCTACGGTTTCCCTTTTTTTTGGTTTTATAAAAAAAAATTATGCGACTACATAATACATACAGTTCCGATCCTATTGAATCGATTTTTTTAAAAAAAATGAAAAAAAAATTCCGTACGGTTCATACGAAACCGTAGGTGTACAAGTCGACACTGCACAATCTGTGCATTGGGCACTTGTACACCGTAGGTTTCATATGAAACCTACGGTTTTATATTTTTTTTTTCGACTTTTTCAAAAAAAAAAATTTAACCCCATATACAAAACCTACTCCTAATCACAAACACGGTAAAATTTTGATGAAAAGTAGACAAACCTGGTTGTTTTTCGGGTGCTCCATTGAGAGAAAAAAGTAGTCAAACAAAAAAAAACAATAGGAAAAATGACCTAAACTGAAAAAAAATTTATTATATACTTTGAGGTAATGGGCCACAAAAAAGTAAACGGGCCCGTGAAACAGTAGCCCATTAGCACGAAAGAGTATTTTTCGGACCAAGACAGTAGTCAACGGCGTTGACCGTAGTCAACCATAAGTTGACTACTCTTTTGTGGGCTGTTTTTGGCTAACTTGTATTTTTTGGCTATTTTTTGATAAGTAATTAACAAAAATGGCTAGATTTATATTATTGATTAAATGCAGATAAAACTATTATTATCACTGTCTTATTTATATTTTTAGTCAATTTTAGAAAAAGGTGACAGATTAGCATAAGAACCAAACTACTTATTGAGCCAAATATTATCGATTTACGAGAAAATAAATTTTGTTAAAGACCTTACGACTTTTTATTACTAAATCAATTATTCTAAAACGGCAAGGCTTTAAATTATTTTACTATTATATCTTATGCAACATTGTTCTATTGTTAGATTTTTGGTTAGTATAATTAAAAAGTGTTTATATCTTATGTAGTTAATATTGTGTTATTATTAGATTTTGGGTTAGTATAATAAAAGGTGTGAATAAAAGGAATTGAACCCAGACATGTTTTCTTAAAAGAGAGCAAGGGGTGGGTCAGTTACAGTTTTGACAGCACATATCTTCTTCTATTTGACTTCTTGAACATCATAACTGCATGGGAAGAGAAGACAATTTAATTAGCATGGATGGTGAAGGTTATGGGTTTTGTACGAAAATTGCAGTCCCTTTGATTTCTTTCTTTATTGTTCTTCTTCATGCTACAGCCGAAAATTAATAAGGAATTGACCACTCTAGCACTCCTTTTTCTTTGACTTTCATGCCTGACTTGTAGAGTTGTTGTCTTGCCTTATTTTTGCTATTCTTTTGTTTTTGCTTCAGGAGCATCACGTGGAATATGGGAGGAAGATGTCTATATGGGTTTAAAATAAATGAAATCATGGTGGGTAATAGGGATGTAGCTTGTACCATAACGACTAAAAAAATGAATGATTTATTGTACTGTTCTTATTTTGATTTTGGTGGACGTAATATACAAGCAAATGGAAAGTGAGTCTTAATTGTTGTAAAATAAGTTGGTTGGTTTACAAATAAATAAATTATAGCAAAGTGTGGAGTGTACAAAAAAGGAATGAAAAAAAAAAAAAAAACCCGAAGATAATGCACATAAAACTGACGCAGAAACTAAAATATCATCACAAAAACTTTCATCAAGTATAGCGTATTGGGAATTGAATCGGTTTTGTATAAGGTTTCAATTCGGCATCAACTTCTATAGAACTTTTCAAGGAATTAAACCAAAATCATAAACAAATTATATGCCGATACAGCAAAACCCCGAAATGAAAACCAAAAACAACACATATTGTTTTGGTCGAAAAATGATTAAAGGAATATTAACCAAATTGTATGAAAGGTTGTGGTGTTGTCATGAAGTGAAAGTAACACAAGTAACCATAAGAAAACCATTGATCCTTGCTAGGATCTCCGACACAAAACCTTAAGAGGTGATAATGATCGTTTTCCTTTTTTAATCTTATTAATCGCAATGTAAATTACAGAAATGTGTTTGAAAGTACGAGTACAAATGATTCGGTAACTCTAAGCGTGTGTGTGTGTGTATGTGTGTGATCTATACATGTGTATTTACAACCTATATTGACTAATTAAGTGTCCGATATTCTTAGGATTCTGTTGAACAAGCATTTGCACGTTGTTTTGACTTGGCAATTCCGAGTTCTAAGCTTGATTGGAACGATTCCTAAGTGTTGACTTGTCTTTTGTTTACGATTTATGCACATGTGAATAATAAATAAGAAATATATTCGATAATTCGGTTAGGAAATAATATTAGTAATATTCATGATCATGAGTGTTTTTCTTAGGATCCTGACTTCACTTCAAGATTCGAGATCAGTGAATGTTTCAGAATCTTGACCCCTAACAATTGCCACAAATTATACCTGCAAAATATTTGAATTAATTTTTAATATTTAAAGAGTATTGTTTTGCTTAAAAAATTACACAAGTGAAACTCAACCAAATTGTATGAGAGACTATGATGTTCAAGATAAAACAGGTACAAAATGATGATCAAAGTGACACGAGTGGTTTACAAGGAAAGCCTTTGATCCTTGCTAAGATCTCCGGGACAAAACCTTGGGAGGTGATAATGATCACCTGTCTTGATGATTTTATTGATTAAAAATGTTTATTACAGAGATGAATGTGTAAATGTAAGTGCAAATATCATAGCTGAACTAGTCATTGTTTTGGTAAAAAAAATGAACAAGCAAGAGTCAACCAAATTTTATGAGAGGTTGTAATGTTCCGAAGGATGGCAAAATGGGAAGATGGATGACAAAATGGTCTGTGAAGTTAAGCACATATGACATAAAATACAAACCAAGATCTGCTATAAAGTTCCAAGCAGTGGCAGATTTTGTGGCTGACATTAGTGATGATCTAAGAGTCGAAGTCAAAATAGAAGCCAAACAAATTCTAGAAGAAGAGAACATGGGAAGATGGACGCTATTCACAGATGGAGCATCAAATCAAAGAAGAACTATATTGGGGATCATATTAACATCGCCATAGTGCGACATCCTACCCCAAGAAATCAGTTGTGAGTTCAATGCAACCAACAACGAAGCAGATTACGAGGCACTAATCATGGGACTACAACTAGCCAAAGATCATCAAATCAAGGATCTTCAGGTATTCGTCGATTATTTATTATTAACTAACCGTTTTAAAGGATCTTATGCAGTAAAAGGGGACAAGCTAGCACTATACCTCCACATGCTCAAAAACTTGGGCTCAGAATTCGAAACATTTAGCCTAAACTGTAACATCCATAAAATTCATAAAATTTAAAACTTTTTCAAGCATTCAAAAACCATTACTTATTACAAAATGTTTTCAAAATAGTTTCATATAAGAGTATCCCAGAAATAAAAATAATAAAACGTGAGGAGGTGCACGATCAAGCCATCGCCTTCCCGCAATCATCTGAAGTACCTGAAACCAAAACCAAAATTGTAAGCCCGAAGCTTAGTGAGTTCCCCCAAAATACCCGCACAGCAAGCAAAATACACATAATATGAGCATACTATGGGCCCAATCAACCATCAGGTTGGGATGCCGTAGGCTCTCAACCATCGGGTTGGAATGCCAACATACTATGCGTCCAGTCATCCTCGGGATGGTATACCCTCGGCCCACAACCATCAGGTTGGAATTCCCCGGTCTGCTGGCTCACGCACAAAGCAGATAAGCCTCAACCACCAATCAACCATGTGCACATATATCAGATAATCACATAACATTCTACAGACAGACAAACCGATCTACAGATCACTAAGCATAACAACATCCTATCTACCAGGATACCGATCTAACTGATCATACCCACATAGAAACATCCTATCTACCAGGATCCCGATCTAACAGATCACACTATCAATAAAGCAGGATAATAATCCAAAGGGTCGGCCTTGGTGTAACGCCCCGGTTTTTCTCGGTACGTTTGGTTATTTTAATTTAATTATCCTTGTAACCTTGGGTTAATTTATTTAACCAATGTCTGATTTCTTATGTTATTGGACTCTTTTGATCATCTTGTAAACTCCTTTTATTGAAGTCCATGGGCTATGGGCCTATTTGCAAGTCCATCTAGTAAATAGTACTTAATGTGTTAATTGAGTCATTTAGAACACACACAAGAAAAACACTCTAAACCCTCCATCTCTCTCTCAAATCGTCCTCTCTCTCTTTGGGATCAAGAGCAGCCAAGGAGCTGTTGTTTGGAGCTTAATTCTTGTTCATTTCCAGCCTTGATTCGTATTGGTATGAACCTCCTTATCATTTCTTACAACTTGATTCATAACCTTGTTCTAGTTTTATGATTTCATCTTCACTTATTCTCCTTACTATTTGATTTGTAATTGTATGTTATACATCATCTCAAGATCCTATCTTCACCCCATATATGGTGGATGATGGATCTAGGAGATTACATGTGGCAAAAGATCATGGAAACCCTAAAAGGGAGAATGGTGATTTTATGTGCTTTATGTTCATTTTCATGTTGATTATTATTACAATCTTGTGGCAAAATGAAATCCTAATGATACCTAACCCTTTTTAGTACCACCATGATCATGGGGACTAAATTGGGATGATGAACACATCTTAAAATGTGTTTCAAAGGGAGAAGGATGGATAAGCCAAAAAGGAATCACGGGTGGCTACGATTCTGTTTTCCATCAGATCTGTAGTCATTTTGTAAAATTCATATCTTGAGCTCTAGAACTCAAACGGACCCCAAACTAGTTCCAAAAGTTCACAAATTGAGTTGGCTAACGTTTTTAAGCAGGCCAACCTCACTGATAAGGACTTTATCTATGGGAAAGAATGGCATCTTTGCTGTTAGGTCTGATCCGGGTCTGTTCTGATATGTCATTTTGTTTTCATCATTTCTAAGGCTTGGAAAAGGATCCAGAGTGATTACAAGTTTCTATATGTTCCTTATATTATGAATTTAAGATCTGGAGCAGATGGGGTGTTATTTCCAATTATAAATTGGTTAAAATGGATCCACACTCCAGATCAGTGGGCAGTCACCAGCTTTTGCTGGTGCTGTGATTGTACACAATGTGAATTTTATATCTGGAGTTTGAGAGATGCTTTTCATTAAATTCCAACTCTGAGACTTTCATTTGTATGTCCTTTACTTCTATTAATTTTGGTTTGGACAAATTCTACTCACAAGTTGGGTAGAATTGGCCAACATCACTTGACTGTATTGTTGGAGACAGAAGTGATACACCATTTTGTAAAATTCATATTTAATTCATCTTTCGGAGTTAGAATGAGTTCTTTATAGTTGTGGAATCCTGAGCAATCATAGTTTCCTATAAAATTTAGTGAAAGCTATGTTTCTGTTTTAGATTTTGGAGTAAATCCGTTTTGAACAGCAGGTCTGTTTTAGAGACCTTGTTATGATTACTCTTTTCTCAACTCATAGCTTCATTACTTCTCCTTTCTAACCTTTAGTCCTTCTTAGGTGAGGTTTTGAAGTTTGCTCAAGCTTGGTAGCATTATTTGATTGTTAGATATCCTTACTACTCACTCAAGGTGAGTTCTCTCACACCGTTGTATTGATGTTTGCGTTTGCTAGTTAGCTCGTGTGTGATTATTTGAATTTATTATAAAGGCATGCTATATAACCATTGTTTTAATTCGTACATGTGCACTGTATGTAACTAATTATGGATATGGGGACACCACCAAAGGATACGGATTTACCAGTGCGGCGGGTAGGTAATATCACCAACGTAATACTCATCATGAGGTGCGGTGATTAGGGCCAAGTGATACGGGATCTTCCCGGTGCGGTTCAAACCTACAAGTCCTTCTTGTATTATTAGCATTGATTCGTTCTTTGCCCTTATTATACAACTATAATTGGAAAATGGATTAGGGTTAGTAAATATGAATGTTAGTACAATGTCTGTGTTTGAATTCACTAAGCTTTGTGCTTACGCTTTCCCTTATAACTTTTCAGGTGTTAAGATTAAAGAGGCTAAGGCTTGACATGGAGCACCGGGACATCGCTACTAGTTATTTTTGTTGGGACCTTATTATTATTATTACTTCCGCACTTATTTTATATGATTATTAAGTTGATGGATTATGTTATGACTATTTCAGTTGTTTTAATTTAATTTAAGATGGGTTTAAAAGTTTAAAATTTTTGCAAAAAATTTGGGTGTCACAAGTTGGTATCAGAGCCACAGTTTGAGGGAACTAGGCATTCTTGTGGATGTTCTAGACTCAAATTTGAGGCTCTATAAGAGTTTATTTTCTTTTTAAAATATTTTTCAAACTTTCTGAAGACTAGTAGTGGAAGATGTCGCGGTGTGCCAGTCGGCCAGCCAAGTAAGCCTTATTTCTTATGTTAAATGTTTATGTTAAATTGTTGACTATGAATTGGATTCTACTAGTCTTAAAATGTTAGATTACACACTTATTTAAGGTTAACATGTGAGAGAGTTGTAAAATTAACGGCTAGAGCGAGCTGGAAATTTTGAAACTAGACGCGAATGCGAAATTGGAACTTGTGTGGAAGGTAGTAGAAGGGCCCCTACTATTTGAAACATCGGTGCCGGTTTCGGGTCGGGGCAAGGTTGAGAAATTTTCGGCAAGCTGAGTGTTTCGTCTTCCTAGAAATATCTAGGTTGAATTAGTTCTAAATATTTTCCTCCTTCTGCGGATACAGATGGCTCCGCCTGCTCGACTTAATCAGCTCCAAATGGAGCAAGTTAGGGAGATTGTCGCTGAGGAATTCAATAACGCTTTCAACGAACCAATCCCGGGTGTGACCAATGACATAATCAACCAAGTCGGTGCTCTTCTGGATGAGCGCCTCGCAGCTATTCCCGGGGGAGCGTTACCGGCTCCGCCCGTTCGGGATTCGGCATACTACTTCGAGAAGTTCAGCAAGTGTAGCCCTCCTCTTTGGAACGGTGAATCCAACCCAGTTGCTGCTAAGCACTGGGTGTCAAATGTTGAGGGCGCCTTCATGACTGTTGGGTGTCCGGACCAGTACAAAGTTGTGATCGCCATGAATCAGCTGCGAAAAAGGGGAAAGACATGGTGGAACACCATCACCGCTCTATTAAACGAAGAAGAAGTGAGGGCCATGTCTTGGGCCCAATTTGTGGAGAGGTTCGAGGCACAATATGTGCCTAAGGTGGAGCAGCAGCGGATGCAACAAGAGTTCATGGCCTTACAGCAGACTACCGAGTCCGTTAGCGACCTGAACGCCAAGTTCTTGGAGATGCTATCTTTTTGTCCCTCGTTTGCTGGGAACGAGGCCTGGTTGGTCAGCCGATACACTGCCATTCTACGTACCGAGATTCGGGAATTCGTTAGCATGCAGGAGTTCCCGACTTTATCCGCGATCATGGATGCAGCAAGGAGGAGGGAAATCGAGTTGCAGACCCAGTCCAAGAGGAAGTCCAATGACACCTCCTCCAAGACATCCGGAGATGCCCAGAAGAAGCAAAAGCAGGGTGGTAATTCAAGGTATGAGTACAGGCCGTCTTCAGGTCAGGGCGAGAAAAATCTGTTGATATGCTACAACTGCAAAAAGCCAGGGCATCATTGGAAGAATTGTAGGGCTACCCCAGCGAGTGCAGTTCCTCAGATTACTTCTGCTGCTCCCGTCTGCTATCACTGCAACGAGACGGGACACAAGAAGCCCGAATGCCCGAAGTTGAAGGCTGGTAAAGGAGGCGGGGGTACAAATCCTGCAATTGCATCGTCTTCTAAGGGACCCACTATGGTGACACGAGGTCATGCTCACCAGATGACTGCGGATGAGCCGGTGATTACCGCGACAGTGGCAGGTAATTTTTTTTTCCTTTCTCTCCTGGCATTATTTAATAAATGGTAGTTAGAATTGTTTACATGATTGTATGTGGTGAATCAGGCACTTATTTGCTAGATTCCGAGCCCGCTGTTGTTATGTTTGATAGCGGTGCTACCCATTCTTTCGTATCTCGCGCGTTTATTAATCGTTTGGGGCGTAGTATCGGAAAATTGGCTCGCCCAATGGTTGTCGAAGTTGCCGACAACCGCACTATTTATGTCACTCATGTTTATCGGGGTTGCACTCTCGAGTTTTCTGGAGTTGAATTCCCTATTGATCTTATCCCTATTGCGATGCGAGAGCTCTGCGTTATCGTAGGCATGGATTAGCTTGATGCGTTTGATGCGGAAATCCACTGCCGTAAGAAGCAAGTTCGTGTTCGAAACCCTAGAGATGGAGAACTTATTATTCAGGGGGACATTCCCCGCCTGGCTATGGCTTCTTGCTCTTCTGCTATAGCACTAGACGACGTTCCTATCGTTTCCGACTTCAGCGATGTCTTTCCGGAGGAACTCCCTGGCTTGCCACCTATTCGGCAAGTAGAGTTTCGCATTGATTTGGTGCCAGGTGCGACTCCGGTAGCGAAATCTCCTTACCGCTTGGCACCACCTGAAATGAAAGAGCTCCAAGATCAACTTCAAGAACTAAGTGATAAAGGGTTTATACGGCCAAGCTGCTCGCCTTGGGGTGCTCCTATTCTCTTTGTGAAGAAGAAAGATGGATCCCAGCGAATGTGTATTGATTATAGGGAGCTAAACAAGCGCACGATAAAGAATAGGTACCCGTTGCCACGTATTGACGATCTTTTCGATCAGCTTCAGGGAGCGTCTTGGTTTTCCAAGATTGATTTACGTTCCGGTTACCATCAGATGCGGGTTCGTGAAGAAGACATTGAGAAAACAGCATTCCGTACTCGTTATGGGCACTTTGAGTTCGTGGTGATGCCTTTTGGGCTCACCAATGCACCCGCAGCGTTTATGGATCTCATGAACCGGGTGTGTAGCCCGATGCTTGACCGTTCGGTCATAGTGTTCATAGATGATATCTTGGTCTATTCTAAGAGCAAAGAGGAGCATGAGCAACACCTTCGGGAGATTCTGGAAACTCTGGCAAGAGAAAGGCTTTATGCTAAATTCTCAAAATGTGAATTTTGGTTGGAAGAAGTTCAATTCTTGGGGCATGTGGTAAACAAACACGGTATTAAGGTCGATCAAGCCAAGGTTGATGCGGTTAAACAATGGAAGATTTCGAAATCACCTTCTGAAATTCGCAGTTTCTTGGGTTTAGCCGGTTATTACCGGAGGTTCATTGAAAATTTCTCTAAAATCGCCTTACCGCTCACCCGATTGACCAAGAAATCAGTAAAATTCGTTTGGGGCCCGGAGCACCAGCTGGCGTTTGATGAGTTAAGGAAACGATTGTGTGATGCTCCGATTTTGGCCTTACCTGATGGGGTTGAGGATATGGTGGTTTACTGTGATGCATCGCTTCAGGTTCTTGGTGCCGTGTTAATGCAACGAGATAGGGTGATAGCCTATGCCTCCCGACAGCTAAAACCCCACGAACGAAACTACCCCACTCATGATTTGGAGCTTGGGGCTGTTGTTTTCGCTCTTAAGATTTGGAGACACTATCTCTATGGAGTGAAGTTTATCATATACACTGACCATAAGAGTCTGAAATATTTGTTCGAGCAGCGGGATTTGAACATGAGGCAGATCAGATGGTTGGATGTGGTAAAAGATTATGATTGTGAAATTCACTAGCACCCCGGTAAAGCTAATGTGGTAGCTGATGCTCTCAGTCGTAAACAATCTGCCGAACCGATTCGAGCTAAGTGTCTCCGGATCACGATGGTGTCGTCTTTGTTAGATCTAATCCAGGACGCCCAAAAGACGGCAATACTGGAGGAAAACATCAGGCGTGAGAAGATTGGGAAAGAGTTGCCTAAGATGGAACGAGACGGGCGGGGTTTGCTGACTCGCTACGGTAGGGTTTGGGTTCCATATACCGGGAGAAATCGGAAAACCCTAATGGATGAGTCTCATAAGTCAAAATTTTCTATCCATCCTGGCGCTACTAAAATATACTGGGACCTTCAGGAGGCTTACTGGTGGCATGGAATGAAGAATGATGTGGCTCGATTTGTGGAAGAATGTATGACCTGTCGGAAGGTCAAGGCGGAACACCAGAAACCGCATGGGAAGTTGCAACCATTGGAGATTCCTGAATGGAAATGGGAGCATCTAACCATGGACTTCATTACAAAACTTCCTAGAACTGCCCGAGGAGCCGATACGATATGGGTGATTGTTGATCGTTTGACTAAGAGTGCTCACTTTCTGGCTATAAAGGAGAGCTCGTCGGCAGAGAAATTAGCCGAGATCTTTGTTCGGGAGATTGTCTCATTACATGGGGTGCCCGTTTCTATCGTCTCCGATCGGGACACCCGATTTACTTCTCGGTTCTGGAGGAAGTTTCAAGAGGAGTTGGGCACACGATTACATTTTAGCACCGCCTTCCATCCACAGACAGACGGGCAGAGTGAGCGGACTATTCAGACCTTGGAGGACATGCTTAGGGCATGTGCGATTGATTTTGGGGGTAGTTGGGATGACCATCTACATCTAGCTGAGTTTTCTTATAACAACAACTATCACTCTAGCATTAAAATGCCTCCATATGAAGCCTTGTACGGGAGGAAGTGCAGGACGCCCGTTTGTTGGGGAGAGGTTGGGCAAAGGGTACTTGGGAGTACCGACATCGTGCTACGGACTACGGAGAAAATCCAAGTGATTCGGGATCATTTGGTCACAGCGAGCAGTCGTCAGAAAAGTTATGCCGACAAAAGACGCTCCAATCTTGAGTTCCAGGTGGGAGATTATGTTTTGCTTAAAGTCTCCCCCTGGAAAGGTATGATTCGATTTTGAAAGCGGGGAAAGCTCGGACCCCGATTCATTGGACCCTACAAGGTCATAGCCCGTGTGGGAAAGGTGGCTTACCGTTTAGAGCTGCCTGACGAGCTTAGTCTAATTCATAATACGTTCCACGTGTCTCAGTTACGAAAATGCGTGGTTGATGAGACCGCTGTGATACCACTGGAGGACATACAGATTGACGAGCGTCTCAATTATGTTGAGAAACCAATCGCTATTTTAGAACGAAAGACGAAAGCTCTCCGCAACAAGACTATAAACCTGGTTAAGGTGCAGTGGAAACATAGGAAGGGTTCGGAGTGGACATGGGAACCGGAATGCGAGATGCGGGCTCATTACCCGGATCTGTTTCTAGGCGTTGACTTCGAGGACGAAGTCCGTTCTTAGTGGGGGAGAGTTGTAACGCCCCGGTTTTTCTCGGTACGTTTGGTTATTTTAATTTAATTATCCTTGTAACCTTGGGTTAATTTATTTAACCAATGTCTGATTTCTTATGTTATTGGACTCTTTTGATCATCTTGTAAACTCCTTTTATTGAAGTCCATGGGCTATGGGCCTATTTGCAAGTCCATCTAGTAAATAATACTTAATGTGTTAATTGAGTCATTTGGAACACACACAAGAAAAACACTCTAAACCCTCCATCTCTCTCTCAAATCGTCCTCTCTCTCTTTGGGATCAAGAGCAGCCAAGGGGCTGTTGTTTGGAGCTTAATTCTTGTTCATTTCCAGCCTTGATTCGTATTGGTATGAACCTCCTTATCATTTCTTACAACTTGATTCATAACCTTGTTCTAGTTTTATGATTTCATCTTCACTTCTTCTCCTTCCTATTTGATTTGTAATTGTATGTTATACATCATCTCAAGATCCTATCTTCACCCCATATATGGTGGATGATGGATCTAGGGGATTACATGTGGCAAAAGATCATGGAAACCCTAAAAGGGAGAATGGTGATTTTATGTGCTTTATGTTCATTTTCATGTTGATTATTATTACAATCTTGTGGCAAAATGAAATCCTAATGATACCTAACCCTTTTTAGTACCACCATGATCATGGGGACTAAATTGGGATGATGAACACATCTTAAAATGTGTTTCAAAGGGAGAAGGATGGATAAGCCAAAAAGGAATCACGGGTGGCTACGATTCTGTTTTCCATCAGATCTGTAGTCATTTT
The DNA here is from genome assembly GCF_052849685.1 of Lactuca virosa. Classification (NCBI taxonomy): domain Eukaryota; kingdom Viridiplantae; phylum Streptophyta; class Magnoliopsida; order Asterales; family Asteraceae; genus Lactuca; species Lactuca virosa. The sequence continues at coordinate 91,917,125 of NC_136434.1, forward strand.
GTAAAATTCATATCTTGAGCTCTAGAACTCAAACGGACCCCAAACTAGTTCCAAAAGTTCACATATTGAGTTGGCTAACTTTCTTAAGCAGGCCAACCTCACTGATAAGGAATTTATCTATGGGAAAGAATGGCATCTTTGCTGTTAGGTCTGATCCGGGTTTGTTCTGATATGTCATTTTGTTTTCATCATTTCTAAGGCTTGGAAAAGGATCCAGAGTGATTCCAAGTTTCTATATGTTCCTTATATTATGAATTTAATATCTGGATCAGATGGGGTGTTATTTCCAATTATAAATTGGTTAAAATGGATCCACACTCCAGATCAGTGGGCAGTCACCAGCTTTTGCTGGTGCTGTGATTGTACACAATGTGAATTTTATATCTGGAGTTTGGGAGATGCTTTTCATTAAATTCCAACTCTGAGACTTTCATTTGTATGTCCTTTACTTCTCTTAATTTTGGTTTTGACAAATTCTACTCACAAGTTGGGTAGAATTGGCCAACATCACTTGACTGTATTGTTGGAGACAGAAGTGATACACCATTTTGTAAAATTCATATTTAATTCATCTTTCGGAGTTAGAATGAGTTCTTTATAGTTGTGGAATCCTGAGCAATCATAGTTTCCTATAAAATTTAGTTAAAGCTATGTTTCTGTTTTAGATTTTGGAGTAAATCCGTTTTGAACAGCAGGTCTGTTTTAGAGACCTTGCTGTGATTACTCTTTTCTCAACTCATAGCTTCATTACTTCTCCTTTCTAACCTTTAGTCCTTCTTAGGTGAGGTTTTGAAGTTTGCTCAAGCTTGGTAGCATTATTTGATTGTTAGATATCCTTACTACTCACTCAAGGTGAGTTATCTCACACCGTTGTATTGATGTTTGCGTTTGCTAGTTAGCTCGTGTGTGATTATTTGAACTTATTATAAAGGCATGCTATATAACCATTGTTTTAATTCGTACATGTGCACTGTATGTAACTAATTATGGATATGGGGACACCACCAAAGGATACGGATTTACTAGTGCGGCGGGTAGGTAATATCACCAACGTAATACTCATCATGAGGTGCGGTGATTAGGGCCAAGTGATACGGGATCTTCCCGGTGCGGTTCAAACCTACAAGTCCTTCTTGTATTATTAGCATTGATTCGTTCTTTGCCCTTATTATACAACTATAATTGGAAAATGGATTAGGGTTAGTAAATATGAATGTTAGTACAATGTCTGTGTTTGAATTCACTAAGCTTTGTGCTTACACTTTCCCTTATAACTTTTCAGGTGTTAAGATTAAAGAGGCTAAGGCTTGACATGGAGCACCGGGACATCGCTACTAGTTATTTTTGTTGGGACCTTATTATTATTATTACTTCCGCATTTATTTTATATGATTATTAAGTTGATGGATTATGTTATGACTATTTCAGTTGTTTTAATTTAATTTAAGATGGGTTTAAAAGTTTAAAATTTTTGCAAAAAATTTGGGTGTCACACTTGGTGTCTTAGACCCTTGAGTATAGTTAGGAAAACTCACCTCACAAGTAAAGTTGAACTGAAAAGATCAAATCCGAAACATGGCTCGAAACTCAAACACCTACAACCACCATTGATCCAAATTCCATAAATTCCTAAACTACCAAAATGCTGTCAGAAGTCAAACTTGGTCAACTCTGGTCAAAGTCAAAGTCAACTGTCAAGGTCAACAGTCTATGTTGACCCAACTTGTCGATTGCAGCTTACAGACTCATTGAGTTCCTTCAGAACTCAGAAAGTCGTGAAAACCCCAGTCAACTCGCCGAGTTACCAAGTAATTCGTCGAGTCCATGTAGCATCCAGAATATCGGGAAAACCCTAACCAACTCGTCGAGTTGACTATGCAACTCATCGAGTTCCTTCAGCCCTTATTCCCATTCAGACTTTTTCAAACTAAACCAATGCTCCAAACTGTAGATCTAGCCTCCTAGTGCGTAGTTACCACGTAAAGTTGCTAACTTTACGTGCATGCAAGGCTTTAAGAAGCTAAAACACTCAAAACTAGTCCTAGGAAAGTGGTTTAGGGCATGTAGAAGGGCCAAAGCTTCATAAAGCTTGAGGCTTTATGTCCATGAGGGTCTAGAGGAGTACAGATCTGAAGTTACAACTTTAAATCGTGCTCAAACAAGGAATGCTTCAAGAATAAGCTAGAAATGATCCTAAACTCTAGAATGAAGAGATCTAACAAGAAAATGATCAAGATAATGACTTTTTACCTTCAAATGTATGCCAAGACGATGTAGATGTTGGATCTATAAGTCCCTTCCCGTTCCAAGCTTCTAAATCTTCAAGTCTCTTCAAGAATGCACCAACAAACACTTTTTGCCTCACACACACACACACACACACACACTCAAAAGTAGGTTAGCTCGATTAGTGTTTGATTCTGTACGTGCAAAGTGGTAAGGAGGCTGGAGGGAAGGACTTAGGGTCCTTTAAATAGGGTGCAAACCCTAAAAATTAGGGTTTCCAAAAACAGCCTCTACTCGTCGAGCTGGTCCTCTAACTCATTTGAGTAGGTCCTAAATTTCACGCGGGCTAACTAGTCTCTACACGACGAGTTGGGGCAACCAACTCATCGAGTAGGTCCACAAATATGATTATTAACGCTTCAAATTTATAACTGGGATTCAGGATGTTATAATTCACCCCTACTTGAACTGGACTTCGTCCTCAAATTCTGCTGCAGCGAACAGATCCGGGTAATGCGCCCCCATCTCAGCCTCCGGCTCCAAAGTCCACTCAGATCCCCTACGGTGCTCCCATTGTACCTTTACCAAAGGTACCTCCTTGTTCCATAGAGCCTTCACTTTCCTCTCCAGAACGGCCACTGGCCTCTCCACATAATCCAGACGCTCATCGACCTGAATATCATCTAATGACACCACTGCCTCCTCATCCAGTATGCACTTCCGCAAATGCGAGACGTGAAAAGTGTTGTGAATCTGACTGAGCTCCTGCGGGAGGTCCAGTGTGTATGCCACCTTGCCAACCCTGGGAATTACCCGAAAAGGTCCAATGTACCGGGGACCCAACTTGCCCCTCTTTCTGAAGCGAATCACGCCCTTCTAGGGTTAGACCTTCAGTAGTACCATGTCACCAACCTGAAACTCCAACTCAGATCGGCGTCGGTCGGCGTAACTCTTCTGCCGACTCTAAGCAGTCTGCATCCGTTGGCTGATCTGCTGAATCCTCTCGGTAGTCTGCAGAACTACCTCAGTCCGTCCCATCACCCTGTGACCAACCTCACCCTAATACATTGGGGTGCAGCATCTCCGTCCATACAACAGCTCAAATGGCGGAGCACTAATACTGGAATGAAAGATGTAGTTGTAGGAGAACTCTACAAGCGGTAGGTAGGTGTCCTAGCTCCCACCAAAGTCAATAACACAGGCTCTCAGCATATCCTTGAGAGTCTGTGTGGTCCACTCACTCAGGCCGTCTGTCTGCAGATGATAAGTTGTACTGAAATGCAGCCACGTGCCCAGTTCCTCGTGGAAATTCTGCTTGAAACGGGAGGTGAACCGAACATCACGATCTGAGACAATAGAGACCGGTACCCCGTGGCGAGCAACGATCTCGCGGATATACATGTCGGCCAGCTTCTCAGCCGATGAACTCTCTCGAATAGGCAGAAAATGGGCATTCTTGGTCAATCGATCCACGATGACCCAAATAGCGTCGAATCCCCTAGCCGTCCTCGGTAGCTTGGTGATAAAATCCATTGTGATCTGCTCCCATTTCCATATGGGAATCTCCAGAGGCTGCAGCTTTCCATGCGGCCTCTGATGCTCGGCCTTGACCATTCGGCAGGTCAAGCACCTCTCAACGTACCATGCGATCTCCCTCTTCATGCATGGCCACCAATAACCCAGTCACAAATCCTGGTACATCTTGGTAGCCCCTAGGTGAATAGAGAAGCGAGACTTATGATTCTCCTCTAGTACAATCTATCTGACCCCACCAGACATCGGAACCCAGACTCGACCGCAACAGGTCAACAATCCGTGACTATCCTGCGCAAACCGGGTGTTCTCGCCCCTGATCCTCTCAAGCTTCCAGTTCTCCTCTCACATACCCTCAGCCCGAGCTTCCCTAATCAAGCTCACGAGTGGAGAATCCACTGATATCCTCATACATGCAACTGGAACAGAGATCCAGCCGACTTGCGACTCAGGGCGTCCACAACCACTTTCGCTTTATCCAGATGGTAAAGGATCTCGCAGTCATAATCCTTGACTATGTCCAGCCACCTGCGTTATCTCATGTTCCGGTTCGGCTGATCCATGATGTGTCTCAGGATCTTATGGTCCGTGTATATGGTACAGCGGACCTCCTAGAGGTAATGTCTCCAAATCTTGAGAGTGAATACTACCACTCCCAACTCCATATCATGAGTGGGGTATCTCGTCTCGTGCGGCTTCAGCTGCCGTGATGCATAAGCTATCACCCATCCTCTTTGCATAAGGGCTGCTCCCAATCTGGTGATCGATGCATCACAGAACACCAAGAAATCCTCATGTCCCTTAGGGGGTGTAAAAATTGGCGCCTCACAGAGTCTCTGTCTCAGAGTCTCGAATGTAGTTTGCTGCTCAGGGCCCCACCGGAAATCCACCCCTTCCTCGTCAGACGAGTGAGGAGTACCGCAATCTTGGAGAAATCATGTATGAATCTCCGGTAGTACCCTGCCAAACCCAAAAAACTCCTGATATCCGAGGGAGAATTCAGAATCTCCCACTGCATAATTGCCTCAATCTTGGCTGGATCGACCAAAATCCCCTCCTGGTTAACTAGGTGTCCAAGGAACTGGACCTCTCGTAACCAAAACTCGCACTTCGAGAACTTGGCATACAACTGTTCTCGCCTCAAAACTCCTAGTAGCTCACGGAGATGCTCCTCATGCTGCTCCTGTTGGATATAGTGTCTAAGTCCATAACTATATTTGGTATGTACTTGACCCGACCCAGCATGGTTCATTTGGGTTGCACTTCACCCGAACAATTTATGGATATATGGGTTGCTATCTCTTGTCAATCGTTTACTATTATTTCTTTTTGCATGTTTTGACTTCCAGAATAATTATGTTATGGTTTATATCATATTATTCAAACTCTCCACAGTCGGTCATATGTTGGAAGTAGATATGACTCAAGACTGTCATGGGTTGGCTTGTAGAGGTCTAAGATGTTAGACAAAGCGGGGCTACAGCACTCATGAGTGCTCATAAGTTCTGAGTATTGGATTCAACCCACGCTCACTTGTATCACTTCATGGAATTTATCTCGAGTGATCGTGAGACGGTAATATCATATAAGTCTTCAAACCTAGAGATATGATTTGTTGCCTATGAGTTGGTTATGCATTGATTGCACGAAAACGCATTGGTAACTCGATGTTATAAACCGTGCTTTTGTGTGTAATTCAACAAGTAGTAGAGCAAACATATGAGTCGAAGTTTATCTGTTCCTTCTAGGATTAGAAGCGATATCTGGGCCCCTCGATGATTTTGTTTTGACCTATGTACCGGGCCCGGTCAGAACTAAATTGATGTGTTCAGTTAAGTTCTATGTCAAACAAATCGGAAATCGGGAAACAAATGCTGGACAATAAGCAAGACCATGTTCCATGTATTTTTCTGGCTGATATCTAGAACAGAGGATTATATGATCACTTATCTAAAATGGCGCTTCATAGTTTGACAGAGTTTAAAGAGCTACGATTGCTGATCGGTTCCTGAAGTCATACTTGCAACTATAGTTATTATACTTATCCAAGTGGGAGACTGTTGGATATAGTGTCTAAGTCCATAACTATATTTGGTATGTACTTGACCCGACCCGGCATGGTCCATTTGGGTTGCACTTCACCCGAACAATTTATGGATAATCGTTTGAGAATAGTATAAGTTATGATTTATTAATATATTATAAGTCCTAATATATTAATATAAAATCATATTATTTAATTAGTATTGATCTATAATTAATCTAGAATTAATTTAGAGATCAAAAGTATGACTAATTAAATATGGGCTCTTGTATTTATATAGTGTGGGCTAATGCTTATTTGGAATGGGCTAGGCTTGCATGGAAAGTCCATGGATACTCCATGGAGCTTTAACCCATGGATCTCATGGAAATGAAAAGACATGGGTATTAGGGTTTACATGGATGTAACCCTAATCCACCACACTATATAAAGGAGGCTTTGGTTCTTGAAATAACACTAGTTGATCTGTGTAAACCAAGAGGGCCGATTTCAAGAAGTTTGTGACTATTCTCTCAAGTTTCCAAGTTTGTGGTGATTTGTGACTTCCATTTGAGGCATCCACATTATTGGTGCTAGGCTCTCAAACTCCAAGCAATCAACTACTACTACAAGGTAAGTAATTCTACTAGTTTTATTTGATTCAAGTATCCCATGCCATGCTAGTTAGGATAAGAACCTTGGAAAAATAATTATTTGCATGTATCTTAGTCAAACATAGATCCAAGGTTTCTAGGGTTGCATGTACACCATAGGAGTGTTAGAATGCTCAAAACCCATCAGTGGTATCAGAGCCTGGTTTGTTTATTTGATACTTGATGCAAAAAAAAAAAACTTGAAAAATCGAAGTTTTGTTCAAAAGCTCGTATCAAAATTTCAAGTTTTGTATATGTACTTACGATTCTTGAAATTTTTGATATGAACACTCATAAACATATGAGTTTAGAAGATCATAGAAATTATGTGCTAATAATTGATTAGATTAATTCTTGGTCTTTATGTGTTTTAATGGAGTCCATAACTAGTTCTTAAGTTATGGATAACCAAAAGTCACATTTATAAATAACCATTAAAAGAACACATAGTTTACAAAAAATGAAGAGTCTTCATTTTTAATAACCATTAACTCATAAGTTATGAGAAATGAAAAGTTTTGAAAGTTTACAAAACTTGCCCTCAAGTTTTGGAACATGTAAAGTCATATTAAAAACTTTAGTTCCAACCCTTAGAATTTTAAAAATTAAAATTCAACCCTTATACTTTATAATATTATAAGTTTAATAATATTTATATATGTATAAGATCAATTCGTCTTACCGCTAGTACGCCTCATTCATGAAGCCGGTCTATAAGGGGGGTATAAGGTTGTTGCCTATAAAATGGCAACTTAATGGGTGTCCACTCTCACCCACCGCTTCCTTGATCGGTGGAGGGTCGTTAGCCGAACGGGTAGGACGAGGACTTATAAATTCTCATTAAAAGTATAATGATAATACTAAAGTAACTAAACTTTATTGAATTCCCAATCTTAGTTATTTTAGGAAAATGTGAATAAGGTGCTAATCCATGAAATTACACTTTACACTTTGTTTAAGTCGTTAGTGGAGCGTGTGTGGTTAACCGGCACACTAACTTGAACTTAACAAGGTAGGTAAAGGGTGACTTAATGTTTATCATAGTATCGATGCAGCGTGTGTGGTTAACCGACACATCAATTGAGGGGTAATACATTAAGGGTACCAAGTAATTTGCATGGTTACTTCACACCTTGTTTTGTGATCCTCGGCATCCCAGTCACAAAACTTGAAGGGCACACTCGAGATTGAAACATGCCATTGAAGAAAGTTCAATGAATCTCAAAGAATCTAGGAGTTTCTAAGCCAATTAAAACCTAATTAAATATTTCGTTTTTCATGGTGGAAATTGGTGAATCGTCATTCACCTACCTTCAAATATCTTATAGCTTAGATTACGGCATCCCTCTTCTAAGTTATAAAATATTGTGTTAGGTCCTAGCCTTAATATTACATTTGGGTGTTTTGTTAAGGACTATCTCTATATCTAATCTAATCTATTCCCTCTTCTTTTCAGATGTCTTCCAATAACAATGCTTCTGGCTCAAACCCTACTAGCTCCTTCTCTCTCATGAATCTTTGTAGGAGAGTCATCTTTGATGGGTCCAACTTTATAGATTGGATCAGAAACATCAGGATGGTCACTCGGTATGAGAACAAAGAATATGTTCTCGACAAGGAGCTGAAGGTACCCGAGCCAACTGCTACTCCTGAAGAGATTGCTGAATATGAGGTACATGAAAGAGATGCTACAAAAGTGGCATGCATCATGATGGCCACCATGACAGCCGAGCTCCAAAAGTCCTATGAGGACTATTATCCTTTTGAGATGCACCAGGACTTGATGGACCGCTACCATCAAAGTGCTCGTCAAGAGCGATATGAAATAATCTCCTCCATGATAACAACCCGAAAGAAGGATGGTGAACCCATCACGGGCCACATGCAGAAAATGCAAAGGTATGTGGACCGTTTACTGAAGCTGAATGTGAACTTCCCTGAGGAGTTAGCAATAGACATCATTTTGCACTCCTTGCCATCGTGTTATGATCAATTCCGCATGACATATCACATGAACAAGGAAGAAGTCACCCTCAGCAAACTTCAAGGACTCTTGAAGACCGTCGAAAGTGGTCTAAAGGGTAAGTCGGTTGTTACTACTCCTACTCCTACTCCAACTGCGGACAATGTCTTGGCAATCGGGCATGGCAATGGGAAGAAGAGAAAGAACCCTTCTAAGGGTACCAAGGGTAAGACCCTTGAAGGCTCCTCTTCAAGCAAAACCAAGAAAGGTTTTGTCACTCCTTCTGCTAACCCTAATGAGGCTGAATGCTTCTATTGCCATGAAAAGTCACACTGAAAGCGAAACTGCCCAAAGTACCAGCAAGATTTGAAGGATGGGAAAGTAAAACCCAACCATTGAGGTATATACACTATATTGTCTAATAACTCACCTCATTCTAAGTCTTGGGTCCTTGATACAGGTTATGGTATTCACATATGTTGTGATTTGCAGGGACTAAAAAGAAGTGAGAATGTGGAGCAGGGAAAGATAAACTTGATAATGGGAAACAGGAAAGCTTCACCTGTCACCAAGATAGGAGTTTATTCCTTAGTGCTAAATAGTGGGTTTACATTAGATTTGAATAAATGTTATTATTTGCCAGAAATGGCAAGAAATGTTATTTCCTTTCATGCATTGTATAAACAAGGTTTTACCTTTTATTTTGATAATAATAATGGTAGTAGTGATGTTTTCTTTAATAATGTTCTTTATTTCAAAGCATTACCTTGTGATGGCGTGTATGAAACTGTATCTGTTGTAGATAATCTAGGAAATAATGTATTATGTATTAACTCTTCCACTAGCTTAGATAAAGCATCCTTATGGCATTGTCGTCTTGGACATGTAAGCAAGAAACGCATAGGCCAACTCCAAAAGGATGGAGTCTTGGAGTCATTTGACCTAAAGTCAGATGATAGTTGTGAATCTTGTTTGCTTGGTAAAATGACAAAGTCACCTTTTACTGGCACTTGTGCTAGGGGTGAAGGTTTGTTGGACCTCATACACACAGATGTGTGTGGACCCTTCAGAACCGCCACAAGAGATGCTAATCGATTCTATGTGACTTTTACTGATGATTTTAGTAGATATGGATATGTCTACCTAATCAAGCATAAGTCAGAAACCTTTGAGAAATTCAAAGAGTTTAAGCAAGAAGTGGAGAATCAGTTGGGCAGGAACATTAAGATGCTTCGATCCGATCGTGGTGGTGAGTATCTTAGTACTGAGTTCCTTGACTATCTTAAGAAATGTGGGATTGTCTCACAATTGACACCTCCTAGGACACCACAGTTGAATGGTGTAGCTGAGAGGTGCAATCGGACCTTGTTGGACATGGTTCATTCCATGATGAGTCGAGCTTCGCTACCAATCGCATTTTGGGGGTATGCCTTAGAGACTACCGCCCATATCCTTAATCTAGTCCTTACAAAGAAGGTTGCCAAAACACCTCACGAGGTGTGGACTGGAAAAGTTCCCAATCTAGACCACATCAAGATTTAGGGTTGCGAGGCTTTCGTGAGACGCGAGACTCACGATAAGCTCGAACCCCGAAGCGAAAGGTGTATTTTCATCGGCTACCCACAGAAATCCTTTGGTTACATCTTCTACAGACCCAGTGATAATGTGGTCTTTGTAGCAAGAAGAGGATTCTTTCGAGAGAGAGAATTCATGAGCCAAGGAGACAGTGGGAGGCAAATTGACCTTGAGGAAATTCAAGAGTCAAGTGGTGAAGGAACCTCAAACCCTAGCCCTCAACCTGAGGAGGAAACTCTTGTTGAGCCGACTGAAGAATCTATACCTCTGAGGCGTTCCAACAGAGTTAGGAATGCACCTGAGCATTATTAGGGTTTTCATATTACTGCAGAAGGTGAGACACTTATCAGTGATAACACACTGGTAAATCTGGATGAGCCTAACAGCTACACGGAAGCCATGGCAGGCCCTGAGGCTGCTAAATGGAAAGAGGCTATGGATAGCGAGATACAGTCCATGTATGACAATCAAGTTTGGAACTTGGTTGACTATGTACCTGATCGTAAGATAGTTGGGTGCAAATGGATCTTCAAGAAGAAGACCGACATGGATGGTAATGTACACACTTATAAGGCACGACTGGTTGCAAAGGGTTATTCTCAAACTCCGAAGTTGATTATAATGAGACCTTTTCACCAGTGGCCAAGATTAAGTCTATTAGGGTTCTGTTAGCCATTGCTGCATTTCATGATTATGAAATATGGCAAATGGATGTCAAAACCGCTTTCCTTAATGGAAAGTTGGCTGAAGATGTTTACATGGTTCAGCCAGAGGGTTTTGTCAGTACAGAGTACCCCAGTAGAGTGTGTAAGCTCGAGAAATCCATTTATGGATTAAAACAGGCACCTCACAGATGGAATCTTTGCTTTGATGAGAAAGTCAAAGAATTTGGCTTTTCAAGGAGTGAAGACGAATCTTGTGTCTATATCAAGGCTAGTGGGAGTATAGTCAGCTTTTTGGTACTCTATGTGGATGACATACTACTCATAGGAAATGACATCCCAACCCTGCAGGAAGTAAAGTCCTGGCTTGGGAAGTGTTTCGCTATGAAGGACCTTGGAGAAGCTGCCTATATCCTAGGGATAAGGATTTTGAGAAACAGGAGTAAAAGACTAATTGGACTTAGTCAAAGCACCTATGTGGACAAAGTGTTGAAAAGGTTCAACATGCATAACTCCAAGAAAGGAGAGTTACCCATCCAGAGTAACGCCAGATTGAGTAAGACACAAAGCCCTAGTACTGAGGCTGAGATAGCAGAAATGAGTCGAATACCTTATGCTTCAGCTGTAGGATCGATCATGTATGATATGACGTGTACTCGACCTGATGTAGCCTTTGCTTTGAGCATGGTTAGAAGGTATCAGGGGAACCCTGGCAAGGGACACTGGACTGCGGTAAAGAATATCCTCAAGTACCTACGGAGGACTAAGGACTGGGTCCTTACCCTCGGTGGCAGTGAGGACTTGAGAGTTGTAGAGTACAGTGATGCTAGCTTTCAGACTGACAGGGATAATTTCCGCTCTTAGCCGGGCTGGGTCTTTACTCTAAACGGAGGGGCAATTACTTGGAAAAGTTCCAAGCAGGAGACAGTGGCTGATTCCACTTGTGAATCAGAGTATATAGCAGCAAGCGAGGCAGCAAAGGAGGCTATATGGCTAAAGAACTTCATCGGAGACCTTGGAGTTGTACCAGCTATAAAGGAGCCAATGGAGATTTTCTGTGACAGCAATAGTGCGGTTGCCTTAGCCAAGGAACCAAGAGATCATGGGAGATCCAGACACATTGACAGAAAATATCACTTCATCAGACATCGAATAGAAGAAGGAATCCTCGTGGCAAAGAGGGTATCATCGGATGAGAACCCAGCAGATCCCCTCACGAAGGGACTGACTCGGGCTAAGCATCTCCAGCATGCTCGGAGCATAGGGCTGAAGGATGATATTAGTTTTAGTAGTTAGATAATCTTGAAATTTGTAAAATGTAATTGACATTTGATGATAAATAAAAGCTGTTATTTATGAGTAGAGTGTTGCTATCTCTTGTCAATCGTTTACTATTATTTCTTTTTGCATGTTTTGACTTCCAGAATAATTATGTTATGGTTTATATCATATTATTCAAACTCTCCACAGTCGGTCATATGTTGGAAGTAGATATGAATCAAGACTGTCATGGGTTGGCTTGTAGAGGTCTAAAATGTTAGACAAAGCGGGGCTACAACACTCATGAGTGCTCATAAGTTCTGAGTATTGGATTCAACCCACGCTCACTTGTATCACTTCATGGAATTTATATCGAGTGATCGTGAGACGGTAATATCATATAAGTCTTCAAACCTAGAGATATGATTTGTTGCCTATGAGTTGTTATGCATTGATTGCACGAAAATGCATTGGTAACTCGATGTTATAAACCGTGCTTTTGTGTGTAATTCAAAAAGTAGTAGAGCAAACATATGAGTCGAAGTTTATCTGTTCCTTCTAGGATTAGAAGCGATATCTGGGCCCCTCGATGATTTTGTTTTGACCTATGTACCGGGCCCGGTCAGAACTAAATTGATGTGTTCAGTTAAGTTATATGTCAAACAAATCGGAAATCGGGAAACAAATGCTGGACAATAAGCAAGACCATGTTCCATGTATTTTTCCGGCTGATATCTATAACAGAGGATTATATAATCACTTATCTAAAATGGCGCTTCATAGTTTGACAGAGTTTAAAGAGCTACGATTGCTGATCGGTTCCTGAAGTCATACTTGCAACTATAGTTATTATACTTATCCAAGTGGGAGACTGTTGGATATAGTGTCTAAGTCCATAACTATATTTGGTATGTACTTGACCCGACCCGGCATGGTCCATTTGGGTTGCACTTCACCCGAACAATTTATGGATAATCGTTTGAGAATAGTATAAGTTATGATTTATTAATATATTATAAGTCCTAATATATTAATATAAAATCATATTATTTAAATAGTATTGATCTATAATTAATCTAGAATTAATTTAGAGATCAAAAGTATGACTAATTAAATATGGGCTCTTGTATTTATATAGTGTGGGCTAATGCTTATTTGGAATGGGCTAGGCTTGCATGGAAAGTCCATGGATACTCCATGGAGCTTTAACCCATGGATCTCATGGAAATGAAAAGACATGGGTATTAGGGTTTACATGGATGTAACCCTAATCCACCACACTATATAAAGGAGGCTTTGGTTCTTGAAATAATACTAGTTGATCTGTGTAAACCAAGAGGGCCGATTTTAAGAAGTTTGTGACTATTCTCTCAAGTTTCCAAGTTTGTGGTGATTTGTGACTTCCATTTGAGGCATCCACATTATTGGTGCTAGGCTCTCAAACTTCAAGCAATCAACTACTACTACAAGGTAAGTAATTCTACTAGTTTTATTTGATTCAAGTGTCCCATGCCATGCTAGTTAGGATAAGAACCTTGGAAAAATAATTATTTGCATGTATCTTAGTCAAACATAGATCCAAGGTTTCTAGGGTTGCATGTACACCATAGGAGTGTTAGAATGCTCAAAACCCATCGGCTCCCTGGTCTTGGAATACACCAAGATGTAATCTATGAACACAATTACCAAGCGATCGAGTATCGGTCTGCATACCTAATTCATCAGGTCCATAAACACTGTCGGCGCGTTGGTGAGCCCAAACGGCATCACCACGAACTCGTAATGTCCATAACGAGTCCGGAACGCGGTCTTCTCCACGTCCTCCTCCATAACCCTGACCTGATGGTATCCGGACCTCAGGTCTATCTTCGAGAATCAAGATGCTCCCTGCAACTGATCGTAAAGATCATCTATCCTCGGGAGTGGATAACGGTTCTTCACCCTCAACTTGTTTAACTCCCTGTAGTCAATGCACATCCAATGTGAACCATCCTTCTTCTTGACGAAGAGTATCGGTGCTCCCCACAGAGAACTTGGATGAATGAACTGCTTGCCCAGCAGTTTCTGCAACTGATATGACAGCTCCTGCATCATTGCGAGCAGGTCGGCCATATTTCTGCTTCTTCAGTCTATCAGGGTTGCGTTAAGGAGATCTTTGGGGTATCCATCCCGATAGAATTGATTTCGATTCCCATGGGGGATGTATATGTGATTGTGGGTAGGACTAGTTGAATCGCTTCGGTGCCATGATTGGCTGCGAGGGTCAGCGGGTGGTAGTTCGAACCCCAAGTGGGGGAGAACTTGTTATCTACGGCGAGGGCACCAGATTGGGTTCAGGATTTTGCTCAGCTGTCAGGGCTCGGCGGTGCTTTCAGCACGGGTGTGCGTGTTATTTATTGTATGTGGTAGATACGCCGAAGATCTCCAGAACGCAACCTTGCGCTGGCCTGGCAGCTAGTAGGGGACATTGGGTCTTTATATGGCGCACCTGCTCACAATGATAACAAAGTCTGGTCCCAGAAGTTGGAGTCTGCTGCCTACAATCCCTGGAAATGTGGCGCTGCTTTCCACACTTGTGGCATCCTGAAGAAGACCGATAAACCCATCATGCGCCTTGCAGCACTTCCCATAATTGCGACCCTTCTGTCTCCTCTGCCTGGAATTAGCGGCCCTAAATCGTTTTGGCACAAGCTGTGACTGCGTCGGGGCCTGTCTCTATTCTCTAAGATGTAACTCAATCTCCAACTCATGCGGCCTAGCGGCCTCCTGTAACTCTAGTAATGTGTCACATCGCTGGGTAGCAACAAACTGTCTGATGTCAGTCTTGAGCATGCTCAGATAACGAGTGATCTGATCCTGCTCGGATGCAAACTCCCGGCGAAAAACATCGCCCTCTCAGTGAACAGGCGGGTGATCTCCATCACTGACTCGGTACCCTGTCACATCTCCAGAATCTCTTGTGCCATCCGCTCTCGCTCAACCCGTGGAATGTAGCGAGCGCGGAACATCTCCCTGAAGTGCTCACTAAGTAACTGTAGCTCCCTGCTCATCAGAAATGACCCTGTCATCAATCTCCACCATTCCTTTGCTCCGGAACTCATCAGGTTCAGAGCACACCTGACCTTCTGGTCAATAGGACATGAACATGTTAAGAAGCATCCCTCCACGTCAGATAGCCTGTAACTGTAACGCCTGTGTTTCTAGACTAGGCATTAATATTGACGTGATAGAATATGTTAACCTTTGCAACTCATTTTGAAGAAATGAAGAGGAATTATGTGATTATTATGTGAATTATGTGTTTTATGCTTAATTATTAGGATTTAATTAATTAAGAGTAAAAATGAGCGTCGAAAATAAATATTAGATAAAGCCGATATTTATTAAGAAAGTTGTAGTGGTCGTGACAAGGATTACAGATATGTAAAGAATGCCGAAATCCGAGTTATAACGAAGAAGTTATGACCTGACGAAATTTCGAGACAAACCGGCACGGTGCCGAATGACGTAAAAAGTGAGTTTTTGATAAACTACTTTTTAGCCTTAGTGATCTAAACTAAAGTCTTAGTGTTCGTTAAACCGAGAGTATGTATAAAAAGAACGTCCAAATCTGACTTCGTATGAGGAAGTTATGATTTTTCGAAGTGTCAGCTTAGCAGTAGACAACTAAAAACTCGAATTTTAGATCGAGTGATTTTTAGCCGACACGACCTAAACGAGAATCGAAGGTCTCGTCAATAGGAGTACAACGGTAAAAAGACAGACGAAAACAGACGTCGGATGAAGAAGTTATGAATTTTTAACGGATTTCCTGTCCCGGTCTGTTAAAAATAATAATATAAAAATTAAAGTAAAAATTAGCCGACGAAGTCTAAACGAAAGTTGTAGAGCGTAATTTTACCTACGCGTGCATATAAAGAACGTCAAAAACGGAGCTCGTATGCGAAAGTTATGGATTTTAGAAGTTTTTGCACAAAAACCGAGAAAATTCGCATATACACACTTCGGCCACGTCACTCTCGCTCAAATCGTGCCACGTGTCCGAAATCTGCTGAGTCATCCGAAGACGTGTCGCCTGCCCTCGCATCTGAAGTTTTTGCCCTTTCTCACGTGTCCGAGCCTCGCAGGTGAGCCACGAACCCCCCATCTCGGACTAGACCTCGGTCCAATCAGGAGCCTCCAGCGAGACCCTCGCATGCGCAACCCACGTGCGAGCCACGTGCTGCCCCTTTGGATCTGCTGCCGCATGGCTTCTTTCCAGCCGTCCGATCAGCAGCTTCCTCCTATAAATAGAAGGCTTGCGAGCCTTCGAGGGTAATTTTGGAAAATTGCCCCTTTTCACTCATTTTGCAATATTTTCACCATTTTAACATCCCCCGAAGCCCCGATATCGATTATAGCACCCGAAACACGTCCCGAAGTGCCCGAAGACCCGAAAAATTGATCTTTTCGGTTTCGAAGCCCGACCCTCGCAAAGCCCGGTTTCTCAATAAAACTCCCGGTTTTATTAGAAACGATCGTTTTAGGAAACGAAGTGCTGCCCGATTATCATTAAATCAAGTGAGTGTATAGTCACTTTCATCTTACACATAGATAGAAAATATTTTATATAAAATACGTGCTATGTGTATATGTATTATTTGTTTATTTGAAATGATTGTTGAATGAATGATTTATACAAGTTTTAAAATGATTTAAAACTGTGTATGTATTTTATCTACAAATATGTTGGGTATAACATGGGTAGATGGAATAGTTGGTGTGTGATAAAATGATGAGAGGCCTATTGTATAAACCCTGGCGACTATAAGATGTAGTGTCTATTGTATAAACCCTGGCGACTATGAGACGTAGTGCCTATTGTATAAACCCTGGCGACTATGAGACGTAGTGCCTATTGTATAAACCCTGGCGACTATGTGACGTAGTGCCTGTTGTATGAACCTTGGTAGCAATGAACTTTGGATAAATTCCTTAGGTCAATCCCGAGGAATGAATGGATAGTCGATTCTTAGGGTAAATCCTTAAGAAATAAGGGAGATATGGGGATGGTTAAGTGGGTTGATTGTTTGATGATTGAATATAATAATTGTATTATTGTGGGTTGAAAACCCTATATGCTCACCAGGCTCCCAAGCCTGACCCACTCAGTTTGTTTGTATCACAGGTATCGATACGAAGTTACTTTACACTGAGAGATTAAAAGAGATGTAGATTACTAGTGTAAGTTCTGTTTATGCTTATGTTTCTGTATTGACGATGACATCACAATGGTTTACGTGAATAAAATACAATATCTTCAGAAATGATTTGATAATATAATTATCAAGTTTTTATGGGAACAAATTCCGCAACACCTTTTAAAAGGATTACTCTGATTTTATTTTAAAAAGCATAAACGAAATCGGTCTTTTCTGGCCGAGAAATTAGGGGATGTCACAGTTGGTATTAGAGCATTAGTTTAAGCGAACTAAGAAATTTGTAGGATTTCTAGACTTAAACTTAGAATGCTAAGTGATGATTGTGAGATGAGTGTCTACCATATTTTAGACACGAGCACTAGTTTATTTTAGGAAAGATGCCTAAAATGTTTTTATGTGCTAAATGCTATATGTTTGCCATATATGCCATTATTTGTTCGGATCTATGGTCTGTTGCCGACCGGATCTGGAAAACTTATGTGTGTAGGATTCTAAGCATACGATTACGATATTAGAACTAACATGTAAACGTTTCGGAGTGATAAGGGGATTTAAATACCTACCGAGGATAAAGAACTAAATTGCCTTATTCGGTATATAGATTATAATGGCAAGAACTCGCAGTGGAGTTGCAAATGCAAACGGAAACAGGAATCAACAACCTCAACCCCAAGTAGTTGAGCAAGTACCTGTTGTAGGAGCTGCACCTGAGCCAATGACGAGGCTGGGGTACAAGAAATGATGCAGATGATGTTGGATCGCCAAATGGATGAGACAAGGCGATTACTACAATAGAATAGGGAAGAAACTATGATACCTGTTGAACAACCCGAATTGAATGAAGGGCAATCAGTAGGAGGGAACTACAGTGGGAATCTTGGTCAAGCCAACCCACCGATAGTTAGACAAAACAACCAGGATGGAGGAGTTGATGGACGCGGATGCAAATATAAAGATTTCATGGCATCCAAACCACCGTGTCTATCTGGAAGTCCGACACCATTGGAAGTTATGGACTGGATCTCCGAGATGGAGACAATGTTTGAAAGTTGCGAGTGTAGCAACAGACAGAAGACCGCTCTTGCAATTCCTCTATTAAAATCTGGTGTATTGAGCTGGTGGAAGTTACTGGCTGGTTCGATGCCCAAGGGAGAAGCTAGCAAGATTTTGTGGGAAGAGTTCGTGGTGCAACTGAAAATGAAATACTGCTCTGAGCAGGATCTTCTGGAAATCAACAATGAGTTCCAGAATCTGAAGAAGGGAAGAATGAGCGTCACCGAGTACGCTACTAGTTTTACAGAAAAGATGAAGCTTATTCCCTATCTAATTCCAACTGAACTCTCCAAGGTTAACAAGTTTGCCCACGGTTTACCAGCGGACTTTGGTCCGATAGTCAAACAAGCAACCACTCTGAAAGCCGCCATCTGGGCTGCTAAGAATGTCGAGACTCAGATAAGAGAGAAAGGTTTGGAGAGAGCTAAAGTTGGAGAGAAAAGGAAGCATGAGGGATCTTCAATGATCATCAAAGAAAGCAAATTCTCAAAATCTGGAGGAAGAGATGAAGCTAAGTGGTGTGAGAAGTGTAAAAAGAAACACTTCGGGAAGTGTAGCGAGGAGATAACTTGCTACAAATATGGGCAGACAGGGCATTACGCCAACAAATGCGCATCTAACAAAAAGGTGTGTTACGAATGTAACGAAGAAGGGCATATTTCTAGAGACTGCCCAAAGAAAAACACACCGCCAAAACCAAAGGCATTCCAAATGATCCTTAATGAAGCAGATGGAAATATAAGGGATCAGGAGTAAGGACCTTATATTCCCGAAACTAAGACATAAAGTAGTAATGAAGTTAATAACTCGTGGTGTAGCCTATTAGAGGCGTAGTATAGGGTAAACTTGAACCTCTGTGTAATTATTTCAAGAAATAATATAAACCCTGGTTTTGTCATCTGCTGAATTGAATGACTATGTGAAATTCTTGTATGGTGACTTGGAGAACTGCGAGACAATACTTGGGACGAGTATGAGTAGGTGTGAATGGTAGTAGAGGCCTATACTACCGGAAGCACATGACTCGTACTTGGATCAAGGAAAGTCACAAGGTTACCAAGAAACTAAAAATTGATTCCGTTTTTGTTTGAGTATTTCATTACCTTTGTTTCGGTAATGACTAAGAAGATGATTGTTATTCCGACCCTAGAGGTCATATCGAATCGAGTCCGACTAAGATAGGTATGTTACGTGGTTCGGGAAAGTTGAGTCCAAGGTTTATTGGACCATTTAAAGTTCTTCAGAGGATCGGGAATCAAGCTTACAAGCTAGAATTACCGGAAGAACTGGAGGGTATTCATAACACCTTTCATGTGTGTTATTTGAGAAAGTTCACGGGAGATGTGCCCGACATAATTCCCATTTCTGACTTAAGGTTGGATGAAAACAAGAGTTTAATTAAAGAACCTGAGGCAATCGTTGACCGTAAGACTAAGAAGTTGCGACGCAAGATGGTCGATTTAGTGCTTGTGCGTTGGAAACATACGAATGGGCCAAATCTCACCTGGGAAACGGAGAGTGACATGATGAGTCGCTACCCGCATTTGTTTGCTGATGTGTGATTCCGGGGACGGAATTATTCTAAGGGGGAGAGAATTATAACGCCTTTGTTTCTAGACTAGGCATTAATATTGACATGATAGTCTAGGTTAACCTTTGCAACTCATTTTGAAGAAATGAAGAGGAATTATGTGAATTATGTGTTTTATGCTTAATTATTAGGATTTAATTAATTAAGAGTAAAAATGAGCGTCGAAAATAAATATTAGATAAAGCCGATATTTATTAAGAAAGTTGTAGTGGTTGTCACAAGGATTACGGATATATAAAGAATGCCGAAATCCGAGTTATAACGAAGAAGTTATGACCTGTCGAAATTTCGAGACAAACCGGCATGGTGCCGAATGACGTAAAAAGTGAGTTTTTGATAAACTACTTTTTAGCCTTAGTGATCTAAACTAAAGTCTTAGTGTTCGTTAAACCGAGAGTATGTATAAAAAGAACGTCCAAATCTGACTTCGTATGAGGAAGTTATGATTTTTTGAAGTGTCAGCTTAGCAGTAGACAGCTAAAAACTCGAATTTTAGATCGAGTGATTTTTAGCTGACACGACCTAAACGAGAATCGAAGGTCTCGTCAATAGGAGTACAACGGTAAAAAGACAGACGAAAACAGACGTCGGATGAAGAAGTTATGAATTTTTAACGGATTTCCTGTCCCGGTCTGTTAAAAATAATAATATAAAAATTAAAGTAAAAATTAGCCGACGAAGTCTAAACGAAAGTTGTAGAGCGTAATTTTACCTACGCGTGCATATAAAGAACGTCAAAAATGGAGCTCGTATGCGAAAGTTATGGATTTTAGAAGTGTTTGCACAAAAACCGAGAAAATTCGCATAGTCACACTTCGGCCATGTCACCCTCGCTCAAATCGTGCCACGTGTCCGAAATCTGCTGAGTCATCCGAAGACGTGTCGCCTGCCCTCGCATCTGAAGCCGCGGTCCAATGGGTGTCCGACGCGTGCCCTTTCTCACGTGTCCGAGCCTCGCAGGTGAGCCACGAACCCCCCATCTCGGACTAGACCTCGGTCCAATCAGGAGCCTCCAGCGAGACCCTCGCATGCGCAACCCACGTGCGAGCCATGTGGTGCCCCTTCGGATCTGCTGCCGCGTGGCTTCTTTCCAGCCGTCGGATCAGCAGCCTCCTCCTATAAATAGAAGGCTTGCGAGCCTTCCCGGGTAATTTTGGAAAATTGCCCCTTTTCACCCATTTTTCAATATTTTCACCATTTTAACATCCCCCGAAGCCCCGGTATCGATTATAGCACCCGAAACACGTCCCGAAGTGCTCGAAAACCCGGAAAATTTATCTTTTCGGTTTCGAAGCCCGACCCTCGCAAAGCCTGGTTTCTCAATAAAACTTCCGGTTTTATTAGAAACGATCGTTTTAGTAAACGAAATGCTGCCCGATTATCATTAAATCAAGTGAGTGTATAGTCACTTTCATCTTACATATAGATATGAAATATTTTATATAAAATATGTGCTATGTGTATATGTATTGTTTGTTTATTTGAAATGATTGTTGAATGAATGATTTATACAAGTTTTAAAATGATTTAAAACTGTGTATGTATTTTATCTACAAATATGTTGGGTATAACATGGGTAGATGGAATAGTTGGTGTGTGATAAAATGATGAGAGGCCTATTGTATAAACCCTGGCGACTATGAGACGTAGTGCCTATTGTATAAACCCTGGCGACTATGAGACGTAGTGCCTATTGTATAAACCCTGGCGACTATGTGACGTAGTGCCTGTTGTATGAACCTTGGTAGCAATGAACTTTGGATAAATTCCTTAGGTCAATCCTGAGGAATGAATGGATAGTCGATTCTTAGGGTAAATCCTTAAGAAATAAGGGAGATATAGGGATGGTTAATTGGGTTGATTGTTTGATGATTGAATATAATAATTGTATTATTGTGGTTTGAAAACCCTATATGCTCACCGGGCTCCCAAGCCTGACCCACTCAGTTTGTTTGTATCACAGGTATCGATACGAAGTTACTTTACACTGAGAGATTAAAAGAGATGTAGATCACTAGTGTAAGTGAGTGTAAGTTCTGTTTATGCTTATGTTTCTGTATTGACGATGACATCCCAATGGTTTAAGTGAATAAAATACATTTCTTCAGAAATGATTTGATAATATAATTATCATGTTTTTATGGGAACAAATTCCGCAACACCTTTTAAAAGGATTACTCTGATTTTATTTTAAAAAGCATAAACGAAATCGGTCTTTTCTGGCCGAGAAATTAGGGGATGTCACATGAACGCCCGTCTTTATGAGCTAATCATTAGTATAACGATGTAATAGTTAGGATCAACCATTGTAACTCATTTTGAAGTAATAAAGATGAATTACTTGAATATTATGTGAATTATGTGATTTTATGTGCTTATATACTTGTTTATAATGATATAACAAATTAAGAATGAAAATAAGCGTCAAAACTAAAATGTTAGATAAACCCGATATCGATGAAGAAAGTTGTAGTGGTCATGACAAGGATTACGGACATATAAAGAACGCCGAAATCCGAGTTATAACGAAAAAGTTATGGTCTGTCGAAGTTTCGCGACAAAACCAGCACGACACTGCGTGACGTAAATAGTGGATTTACGATAGAGGACTTTTTGGCCTTAGTGATCTAAACGAAAGTCGTAGCATACGTTAAACCGAGAGCGTGCATGAAAAGAACGCCCAAATCTTACTTCGTATGAGGAAGTTATGATTTTTCTAAGTTTCGGATCAGCAGTACATAGCCCGGAGTTCGAATGTTAAATTGACCCATTTTTGGCCGACACAACCTAAACGAGAATCGAACATCTCATTAATAGTAGTTCAACGGCAAAAAGACAGACGAAAACGGACGTCGGATGAAGAAGTTATGAATTTTTAACGGACTTTTCCTGTCCCGGCCTGTAAAAAATATAACTTTAAAAATAAAGTCAAAATTAGCCGACGGAGTCTAAACGAATGTTGTAGAGTCCGTCCCGCCTACGCATGGATATAAACAACGTCAAAAATAAAGATCGTATGTGAAAGTTATGAATTTTAGAAGTCGGGATGCGAATCTGCGACAGTGATGACGTGGCAAGATCTCGGCCCTCCCTTGCTCCCCAAGGTCTCGCACTCGGATGCTGATACCTATCCCTTCGGACGCCCAGCATAGCCAAGGAATGCCTCGCGTCCAAGTACGTCCTGCGTACGAAGGAAGGACGCTGCACGGTCTCGTATACTCGGTCCACGAGAAGCCACGTCGCACCAAGCCGCTTCAGACACGTGTTGTACGAACTTCACCTTACGCCCCACGTAGATCAGCAATACGCCCAGCATACCGAGGCCTCGCAACCTATAAAAGGGCTGCGAGGGCAGCCTTACAATTCACACCTTTTCCACTACTCTCTAACCTATCCCACCCACCCCCACCCCCAAAGCCTAGGGAACCCCCTAGCACTAGAAGAAATATCCGGAGCGCCCGACGGCTCCGAGTAAAAGAGCTTGTTGGCTCAGAAGCTCTGCTTCAGCGGAGCCCGGTTTTTAGTAAAACTCGCTGTAAGTGAGATATGCCTACCATACTTTAAATATAGCTTATATTTAAATATAATATTATTATTATGAACCTATAAATAAGATTTATCAGTAATTCAAAGTTGTTATACTGATTGATCTACTTACAGGAATGATGTCTAGGCTGTGATTTAGTGAGGTGTTTAAACTGGGATTTCCAAACAGTATACTTCGTATACCAAACAGACCCTACCTCCAATATGATCCTACCTGGTTGTTCCTTACTTGATAGATCATGAAGTAGACTATGAGTTAATGATGAATCTAGACTAATAATTAGTCGCAATGAATATTAGACTAAAATCTAGTGGTAATGATACTAGGTTTTGTCGAAGGAAAATAAATTAAGCAAAGTGCTGTCGGAGTTCAAAATCACCACCTTAATAGGTGAGTGCATGGTTACTTTTATCTTACACATAGATATGAAGTATTTTATATAAATTAAATGTTATGTGTGCATATTATATGTATACTTGCTATCTATGTCGGATGAGCAATTTTATACATTTTTTAAATTGTTTAAACTGTATATGTATTTTATATTTACAAAAAAACATGGGTAGATGTAATAGATGGTGTGTGATGAAATAAAATGATAAGAGGCCTCGATGTTGATGTTGATCCAGTCATCTAGCGGAGTATAGATAACGACCACAGAATTTTCTAGACAGTCCAGTGGAACGCTAGCAGGCTCGCAACCTGTAGGTGTTTATTTGAACTAAGTGTTCACCAGCAGTACTCCATCCCCCTCATGGTTGCCTTATTTAACATAAACTGCTAAGGAACCCCCGAAGCAGTGTTGTCACCCCGATGAAAATCCTTAGGCTAGGTCCCTTATATTAGATGCTTTAGGAACGTAAAGTGAGGATAACCGGAACGGGTAATAGGGTTTGATTGGTTTGATGAAATTAATAAACTTATTATTATGGGTTGAAAATCCTATGTGCTCACCGGGCTCCCAAGCCTGACCCACTCAGTTTTTTGTATTACAGGTAGTGACACAAGGGCATAGTTGGATGACTTGACGAGGGATTATGGATTATAGGCCAGTAGATATAAATAAATGTTATAAGGCCTATGTTGTTCTGTTTATGCTTTTGATCTGTATCGAACATGAAATCCCGAGGTTTTAATATAGTGAAATACATTTCTTCGGAAATGCTTTGATTAATCTTTATCATATTCATCTTTTGGGAACAAATTCCGCAATACTTTTCTTTAAAAGGTTACTCTTATTTTCAAACAAAGCACAAACAAATCGGTATTTTCTGGCCGTGAAAATGAGGATGTCACAGTTGGTATCAGAGCATTACTTTAAGCGAACTAGGAATTTGTAGGATTTCTAGACTTAAACTTAGAATGATAAGCGATGATTGTGAGATGTGTGTCTACTATATTTTAGACAAGAGCACTAGCTTGTTTTAGGAAGTATGCCTAATATACTTTATGTGCTAAATGCTTTATGCCTTATATGCTATTATTTGTTCGAATCTATTGTTTATTGCCGAACGGATCTGGAAACCTTATGTGTTCAGGATTCTAAGCCTTCAACTACGATATTAGAACTAACATGTAACGTTTCGGAGTGATAAGGACGATTAAAACGTCTATCGTAAATAAAGATCTAAATTCACCTTATTCGGTGTATAGATCGAAATGGCAAGAACCCGAAGTGGAAATGCGAATGGAAATAGAAATCAATGACCTCAACCCCAAGTGATTGAGCAAGTGCTTGTAGTAGCAGCTGCACCAGAGCCAATCACAGTGGTCGGGGTACAAGCAATGATCCAGATGATGTTGGATCGTCAAATGGAGGAGACTAGGCGATTGCTAAAAAATAGGGACGAAACTACGATGCATGTCGAACAGCCAGAACTGAATGATGGGCAATCAGAGGAGGGAAACTACAGCAGGACCGTTGGTCAGGCTGATCCGCCAGTGATTAGGAGGAATAACCAAGACGATGGAGTCGAGAGAAACGGCTGAAAGTACAAAGATTTTCTAACTTGCAAGCCATCGAATTTCACTGGGAAGGAAGATCCGATTGGAGTTATGGATTGGATCTCAGAGATGGAATTAGCCTTCATGACATGTGGTTGCAAAGGCAAACTACAAAACACATTCGTAGTGCGTTAATTCAGAGGAGGCGTTGTTCGGTGGTGGAACACCCTGGGGAAGACACTAAGCCCCACTAAGCCCCTGCAACTGACATGGGATGAGTTTTTGGTGCATTTCAAACGCAAGTACTGCTCAGCCGAAAACCTGCTTGAGTTAGAGAACCAATTCCTGACTTTGAAGAAAGGAAGCATGTCCATCAATGAATATACCAACAACTTCACAGACAAGATGGAGTTTGCTTTGCGCCTTATCCCAGATGAGCTGACAAAAATCGACAAGTACACAAAGGGACTTCCATGGAAGTACACGGTGCTAGTATGCCAGGCACCTACTCTAGAGGCAGCTATGTGGGCTGCCAAGTCTGTGGAAGAGATGATTAAGGGGAGAGTCGCCAGCAAAATTGAGGTTGGTAAAAAGAGAAAATTTGAGGGGTCTACAAGGCCCAATAAGAAGATAAAGTCCACTTCGAGGAAGTTTGGAGGAGGAGGAAACGAAGCAAAGTGGTGCGAGAAGTGCAGAAAGAAGCACTTCGGGAAATGTAGCGAGGAGGTGACCTGCTACAAGTGTGGGAAGAAAGGGCATTACGCCAACGAGTGCACCACCAAAAAAAGGGTGTGCTATGGATGTAATGAAGAGGGGCACATTGCTAAGGATTTCCCGAAGAAGAAGGAGGAAATGAGGACCAATGTTCCACCGAAGCCAAAAGCCAGTGCTTTCCAGATGACATTGGAAGCCGCAAAGGATGTAGAAGATGTCGCTTCAGGTACCTTTCTTGTAAATGGATTGCCTACCAATATACTGTTTGATTCGGGAGCAAACTACTCCTTTATATCGCATAAATTTGGTGGAAGACTAGCATTACCTGTCAATAAACTTGATAATCCTCTAGTTGTAGAAGTTGTCAGTGGCAAGTTCATACATGTTAGCGACTGTATTAAAAACATCGTCATTGACTTGAACGGAAACGAATTCCACGAGGAGTTGTTACCCATTGAGGTGAATGGTTTCGACATCATACTGGGAATGGATTGACTTAGCATCAATGATGTCGAGATACTATGCAAGAAAAAGATAGTAAGAGTAAACCCACCTAGCAAAGAGTCGTTTATGGTGTACGGGGACAAATGTCGAGTGAATTCTGGAATCATTTCCCTAATGAAAGCCAGAAAATGTTTGTCTAAAGGATGCACATGATACTTGGCATTCGTGATCGATGCTAAGAAAGAAAAGAAGTAGATACGAAGTATACCAGTGGTGTGTGATTATTCGGAGGTCTTTCCCGAAGATCTTCCTGGATTACCGCCTGATAGACAAGTGGAGTTCCGAATAGACTTGTTGCCAGGAATGAAACCTATAGCGAAAGCACCACACTGATTAGCACCGAAAGAGATGAAGGAGCTTATGACACAACTTCAGGAGTTGTTGGACAACGGTTTCATTAGACCTAGTTCATCACCCTGGGGAGCTCTAGTGTTATTCGTGAAGAAGAAAGATGGAAGCATGAGGATGTGCATAGATTACAGAGAGCTGAACAAGGAAACGGTGAAGAACAAGTACCCATTGCCGAGGATTGATGACCTATTCAATCAGCTGCAAGGTTCAAGCTATTTCTCAAAGATCGATCTTAGGTCAGGATATCATCAGTTGAAGGTGAGAGAGCAGGATATTGGGAAAACTGCATTCAGAACAAGATACGGACACTATGAATTCGTGGTTATGACATTTGGTCTAACCAATGCTCCAGCAACATTCATGGATTTGATGAACAGAGCTTGTAAACCATTCCTCGATAAATCCATGATAGTGTTCATAGATGACATTATGATTTACTCGAAAAGCCAGGAGGAGCATGGCAAGCATCTGCGAGAAGTATTAGAAGTCTTGAAGAAGAAGAAGTTGTATGCAAAGTTCTCCAAATGTGATTTTTGGATTCGAGAAGTCCAATTATTGGGTCATGTGGTTAACCAGGAAGGAATAATGGTTGACCCAGCAAAGATTGAAGTTGTGATGAAGTGGGAATGACCAAAAAGCCCCACGGAGATCCGAATCTTTCTGGGATTAGCCGGATATTACCGAAGATTTATCCAACGCTTTTCTTCGATAGCTTCTCCATTGACAGCTTTGACCCATAAATGAGCTACTTACACATGGAGTGAGAAACATGAAGAAGCATTCGAGAAGCTAATGAAGAAGTTGTGTGAAGCACCGATTCTTTCTTTACCCGATGGAGTCGAAGACTTCGCAGTTTATAGCGATGCGTCTGGAGTTGGGATGGGTTGTGTTCTGACCCAAAGAGAGAAGGTGATAGCATATGCATCTTGACAATTGAAAGAGCATGAAAAGAACTACCCCGCTCATGATCTGGAGTTGGCAGCGGTAGTATTTGCACTAAAGATATGGAGGCATTATCTCTATGGCACGAAGTGCAAACTTTTCACTGATCATAAGAGTCTCCAGTGTCTCTTTAATCAGAAGGAATTGATTATGAAGCAACGACGCTGGCTAGAGTTACTCAAGGACTACGGCTGTGAGATACTTTACCACCCTGGTAAAGCAAATGTTGTCGTTGATGCTCTAAGTCGAAAAGTCAACCTTGAAAGAAAAAGGCCAAGAGCGTTGAGAATAGAATTTGTCTCGACGATTGTGGAAAGTATTAAGAAAGCACAGGAAGAAGCTTCAGAGAAGAATGACCGAAAGGAGGAACGTTTGGGCAAAACGTTGGTATTCGGTACAAACAGTCAAGGATTGAAGGTATTCCAAGATAGGATTTGGGTACGTAAGACAGGAGGAGTAAGAGATATTCTGATGGAAGAAGCTCACAAGACCATGTACTCGATTGATCCCGGTAGCACTAAATGTATAGGGATCTGAAACCCTACTACTGGTGGCCGACGATGAAGCTCGATGTTGCAAATTATGTGGCTGAATGTGTAACATGTGCAAGAGTTGAGGCACAAAATAAGAAACCATATGGAAGTTTAGAACCTTTACCCGTACCCATGGGTAAATGGGAAGACATCACCATGGATTTTGTGACTAAACTGCCCAGGACGAAGAACGGTCATGATATGATTTGGGTGGTCATGGATCGTTTCACTAAGAGTGCACACTTCATAGCAGCCAACGAGAGGTGGTCTATGGATAAGCTTGCAAATGCTTACGTGAAGGAGGTAGTAAGACTTCACGGTGTTCCTCTAACGATTGTATCAGATCGTGATAGTCGTTTCACATCAAGGTTTTGGAGGAGTCTACAAGAGGAAATGGGTACGAAATTGTGTTTAAGTACAGCTTACCATCCTCAGACTGATGGTCAGAGCGAAAGAACAATTCAAACACTAGAAGATATACTAAGAGCATGTACCCTGGAATTCCAAGGAAACTGGGATGAGCACTTACCTCTGGTAGAATTTTCCTACAACAATAGTTTCCACTCGAGCATCAAGATGGCACCTTATCAAGCTTTATATGGACAGAAGTGTTGTACGCCGTCTTGTTGGCTTGAGGCGGGAGAAAATCAGTTTATGGGCCCCGAGATGGTCCATCAGACTGCTGAAAAGCTGAAGGTGATCAGGGAAAGAATGTTAGCAGCTCAGGATCGTCAAAAGAGCTATGCTGACAACAAAAGACGACCGATGACATTCGAAGTTGGAGATTCGGCTTTGCTCAAAGTCTCACCATGGAAGGGACTTATAAGATTCGGAAAGAGGGGAAAGTTGAGTCCAAGGTTTATTGGAGCGTTCAAAGTTCTTCAGAGGATTGGGAACCAAGCTTACAAGCTGAACTACTAGAAGAACTAGATGGTATTCATAACACTTTCCATGTGTGTTATTTGAGGAAGTTTAGAGGAGAAGTTCCCGACATAATTCCAATTTCAGAGTTAAGAATGGATGAAAATAAGAGGCTAATCGAAGAGCCCGAGGCAATCGTTGACCATAATACTAAGATGTTACGACGCAAGATGGTCGACTTAGTGCTTGTGCGTTGGAAACATACGAATAGGCCAAACCTCACCTGGGAAACAGAGAATGACATGATGAGTCGCTACCCTCATATGTTTGCTGATGCATGATTCCAGGACGGAATCATCCTAAGGAGGAGAGAATTGTAACACCCGTGTTTCTAGGATAAGCATTAGTATAACGATGTAATAGTTAGGGTCAACCATTGTAACTCATTTTGAAGTAATAAAGATGAATTACTTGAATATTATGTGAATTATGTGCTTATATACTTGTTTATAATGATATAATAAATTAAGAATGAAAATAAGCGCCAAAAAAAATGTTAGATAAACCCGATATCGATGAAAAATTTGTAGTGGTCGTGACAAGGATTCCAGACATATAAAGAACGCCGTATTCCGAGTTATAACGAAAAATTTATGGCCTGTCGAAGTTTCGCAACAATACCGGCATGACACTGCGTGATGTAAATAGTGAATTTACGATAGAGGACTTTTGGCCTTAGTGATCTAAATGAAAGTCGTAGAATACGTTAAACCGAGAGCGTGCATGAAAAGAACGCCCAAATCTAACTTCGTATGAGGAAGTTATGATTATTCTAAGATTCATATCAGTAGTACACAGCCCGGAGTTTAAATGTTAGATCGACCTATTTTGGCCGACACAACCTAAACGAGAATCAAAGGTCTCGTTAATAGTAGTTCAACGGTAAAAGAACAGACGAAAACGGACGTCGGATGAAGAAGTTATGAATTTTTAACAGACTTTTCCTTTCCTGGCCTGTTAAAAATATAACTTTAAAAATAAATTCAAAATTAGCCGACGAAGTCTAAATGAAAGTTGTAGAGTGCGGTCCTGCCTACGCGTGGATATAAAGAACGTCAAAAACAGAGCTCGTATGCGAAATATATGAATTTTAGAAGTCGGGATGCGAATCTGTGAGAGTGAAAATGTTAGATCGACCCATTTTGGCCGACACAACCTAAACGAGAATCTGCGTGCATGAAAAGAACGCCCAAATCTAACTTCGTATGAGGAAGTTATGATTTTTCTAAGATTCATATCAGTAGTACACAGCCCGGAGTTTAAATGTTAGATCGACCCATTTTGGCCGACACAACCTAAACGAGAATCGAAGGTCTCGTTAATAGTAGTTCAACGGTAAAAGAACAGACGAAAACGGACGTCGGATGAAGAAGTTATGAATTTTTAACAGACTTTTCCTTTCCCGGCATGTTAAAAATATAACTTTAAAAATAAAGTCAAAATTAGCCGACGAAGTCTAAATCAAAGTTGTAGAGTGCGGTCCTGCCTACACATGGATATAAAGAACGTCAAAAACAGAGCTCGTACGCGAAATATATGAATTTTAGAAGTCGGGATGCGAATCTGCGAGAGTGATGACATGGAAAGATCTCGGCCTTCCCTTGCTCCCCAAGGTCTCACACTCGGATGCTGACACCTGTCACTTCGGACACCCAGTGTAGTCAAGGAACGCTTCGCGTCTGAGTACGCCCTGCGTACGAAGGAAGGAAGTTGCGCGGTCTCGTATACTCGGTCTAGGAGAATCCACGTCGCACCAAGCCGTTTCGGACACATGTTGTACGAACTTCGCCTTACGCCCCGCGTAGATCAGCAGTACGTCCAGCGTACCGAGGCCTCGCACCCTATAAAAGGGCTGCGATGGCAGCCTTCCAATTCACACCTTTTCCACTCTCTTTCTCTCACTACTCTCTCTCTCTAACCTATCCCCCCCAAAGTCTAGGGAACCCCCTAGCACTAGAAGAAAGCTCCGGAGTGCCCGACGGCTCCGAGAAAAAGAGCTTTTCGACTCAGAAGCTCTGCTCCAGCGGAGCCTGGTTTTTAGTAAAACCCGCTGTAAGTGAGATACGCCTACCATACTTTAAATATATCTTATATTTAAATATAATATTGTTATTATGAACCTATAAATAAGATTTATCAATAATTCAAAGTCGTTATACTTATTGATCTAGTTACGGGAATGATGTCTAGGCTGTGATTTAGTGAGGTGTTTAAACTGGGATTTCCAAAGAGTATACTTCGTATACCAAACGGACCCTACCTCCTATATGATCCTACCTGGTTGTTCCTTACTTGATAGATCATGAAGTAGACTCTGAGTTAATGATGAATCTAGACTAATAATTAGTCGCAATGAATACTAGTTTTCGTCGAAGGAAAACAAATTAAGCAAAGTGTTGTTTGAATTTAGAATCCCCACCTTAACAGGTGAGTGCATAGTTACTTTTATCTTACACATAGATATGAAGTATTTTATATAAATTGTGTGCTATGTGTGAATATTATCTGTATACTTGCTATCTATGCCGGATGAACAATTTTATACATGTTTTAAATGATTTAAACTATATATGTATTTTATATCTACAAAAATGGTGGGTAAAACATGGGTAGGTATAATAGATGGTGTGTGATGAAATAAAATGATGAGAGGCCTCGATGTTGATGTTGATCCAGTCATCTAGCGGAGTATAGATGACCACCAAAGACTTTTCTAGACAGTCCAGTGGAACGCTAGCAGGCTTGCAACATGTAGGTGTTTATTTGAACTAAGTGTTCACCAACAGTACTCCATCCCCCTCATGGTTGCCTTATTTGACATAAACTGCTAAGGAACCCCCGAAGCAGTGTTGTCACCCCTATGAAAATCCTTAAGCTAGGTCCCTTATATTAGATGCTTTAGGGACGTAAAGTGAAGATAACGGGAATGGGTAATCGGGTTTGTTTGCTTTGATGAAATTAATAAACTTATTATTGTCGGTTGAAAACCCTATGTGCCCACCAGGTTCCCAAGCCTGATCCACTTAGTTTCCTTTATTACAGGTAGTGGCACAAGGGCATAGTTGGATGACTTGACGAGGGATTATGGATTATAGGCCAGTAGATATAAATAAATATTGTAAGGCCTATGTTGTTCTGTTTATGATTTTGATCTGTATCGAACATGACATCCGAGGTTTTAATATAATGAAATACATTTATTCGGAAATGCTTTGATAAATCTTTATCATATTCATCTTTTGGGAACAAATTCCGCAATACTTTTCTTTAAAAGGTTACTCTGATTTTCAAACAAAGCATAAACAAATCGGTCTTTTCTGGCCGTGAAAATGGGGATGTCACATAGCCACCTCATGGCTATGATCGGGTCCTGCACCCTGTCGAAGGTCGGAGGCTTCGTGTTATCGAAGTCTCGATACTGAAAGGCCCAACCTGCCCCTGCATTTGCAGCCGCCACGGCTGCGGATGTTGCGGTAGCAGCTGTCTCCGTAATGGGTACATATCTATCATTGAAATACTTCATCATGGCGGTCTTGAGAGACCCAAACATCTCTGGAATCTGACCCCGGATAATCTCGACCACCTCCTCCCGTATGATCTCCCTGACGTGATCCTCTGTCAATGATGGCCTATCCTGGCTGCCAGCTCCTGATCCTGACCCGGATCCGGCCTCAAGTCGTCTCGTAACCACCGTACTGAATATATACGAGGAAGATATCAGATAAACCGTATAGAAAATGGGGAACCAACTCCCAACGAAGCCCTAGGGGTTGTGACTTCCTTGCTACGCGTATGGGTCCTGTGCTTTCAGTAGTATGGGCCCATACTACCTTCCACACCTACCCATATTTGTCTCAAGTATCATCACAACGCCCTAACAATATACATATGCATGGCGAGCGCTCAATCCTCACTCCTAGAGGAAGGCTAAATATCTCATAACTGGCCGACTGACCCCGCACAACTCATCCATGAAACTTCCACGAACCTTGCAGCACTCGTGTATGTTAGTCATACATAACGTTGGATCCTATAGACATTAGAATATATGATCCTACCCTAATCCCTTCATCAAACAAGAACAGGAAATAAGGCCAAACCAAACATTGTCAGGCTATAAGATCTTAATTATGTACAACTATGACACATACACTAAGCAACTACAGTAATGATGTCAATTTCATATAAGTAAAACCCTAGGCTATCAGGAATCATATAATCAGGCAATTCTATCATGCAATTCCTGAATATCCCTAGCTTATCACTAGCATGTTGTTGTAACATATCACAGTATCAAATAATCGCATGGTATTTTGGGGTCTACTTACTGGCTTCGGTTGATCGTACACTCTGTATCCTCCTTTCGTATTTTGAAAACCCTTTGAAAATCATTTTGAAAATACTTTTCCTTAGTTTGAGACTGGATTCACATGAGTGTTCCTCCAGTTCACTCAAACTAAGGCTCTGATACCAACTTGTAACATCCATAAAATTTATAAAAATTTAAAACTTTTTCAAGCATTCAAAAAACATTACTTATTACAAAATGTTTTCAAAATAGTTTCATATCAGAGTATCACAGAAATCAAAATCATAAAATGTGAGGAGGTGCACGATCAAGCCTTCGCCTTCCTGCGATTATCTGAAGTACCTGAAACCAAAACCAAAACTATAAGCCCAAAGCTTAGTGAGTTCCCCCAAAATACCCGCACAACAAGCAACATACACATAATAACAACATATTATGGGTCCAATCAACCATCAGGTTGGAATGCCAAGATACTATGGGTCCAGTATTCCTCGGGATGGTATACCCTCGGCCCTCAACCATCGGGTTGGAATGCCCACATACTACAAGTCCAATCATCCTCGGGATGGAATACTCTCGGCCCACAACCATCGAGTTGGAATGCCCTGGTCTGTTGGCTCTCATACAAAGCAGATAAGCCTCAAACACCAATCAAGCACGTGCACATTTATCAGATAATCACATAACAGTCTACAGAGAGACAAAACGATCTACAGATCACTAAGCATTGCAAAATCCTATCTACCAAAATACCGATCTAACTGATCATAACCACATAGAAACATCATATCTACTAGGATACCAATCTAACAAATCACCCTATCAATAAAGCAGGTTAACAATCCAAAGGTTCGGCCTTGGTGCCTTAGACCCTTGAGTATAGTGACGAAATCTCACATCACTAGTAACACTGAACTGAAAAGATCAACCCCTAAACACAACTCCAAACTCACACACCTACAACCACCATTGATCCAAATTCTATAAATTCCTAAATTACCAAAATGCCCTCAGAAGTCAAACTTGGTCAACCCTGGTCACAGTCAAAGTCAACGGTCAAGGTCAACAGTCGATGTTGACCCAACTTGTCGATTGCAGTTTATAGACTCGTCGAGTTCCATCAGAACTCAGAAGGTCGTGAAAACCCCAGTCAACTCACCGAGTTACCAAGTAACTCGTCGAGTCCATGCAACATCCAGAATATAGGGAAAACCCTAACCAACTCGTCGAGTTGACTATACAACTCGTCGATTCCTTCAGCCCTTTTTCCCATTAAGACGTTTTTAAACTAAACCAAGGCTCCAAACTGTAGATCTAGCCTCCTAGTGTGTAGTTACCACAAAAAGTTGCTAACTTTATGTGCATGCAAGGCTTCAAGAAGCTTAAACACTCAAAACTAGTCCTAGGAAGAGGTTTAGGGCATGTGGAAGGGCCAAAGCTTCATAAAGTTTGAGGCTTTATGTCCATGAGGGCCTAGAGGAGTCCAGATCTTAAGTTACAACTTCAAATCATGCTTGAACCAGGAATGCTTCAAGAATAAGCTAGAAATGATCCTAAACTCTAGAATGAAGAGATCTAACAAGAAAATGATCAAGGTAATGACTTTTTACCTTCAAATGGATGCCAAGATGATGTAGATGCTGGATCTACAAGCCCCTTCCCGTTCCAAGCTTCTAAATCTTCAAGTCTCTTCAAGAATGCACCAACAAACACTTTTAGCCTCTCTCTCACACACACACACACACACTCACTCAAAAGTAGGTTAGCTCGATTAGGGTTTGATTCTAGATGTGCAAAGAGGTAAGGAGGCTGGAGGGAAGGACTTAAGGTCCTTTAAATATGGTGCAAACCCTAAAAATAAGGGTTTCCAAACACAACCTCTACTCGTCGAGTTGGGTCCTCTAACTCGTCAAGTAGGTCCTAAATTTCACGCGGGCTAACTAGTCTCTACACGACGAGTTAGGGCAAACAACTCGACGAGTAGGTCCACAAATATGATTATTAAATCTTCAAATTTATACCTGGGAGTCGGGATGTTACACTAAACCAGGTTCTTAGAGAAGACAATGTTGAAGCAGATGCTTTGGCCAATCTAGGGTCTTCCCTAAGGATCCCGCTAGAAACCAGGATCCCTATAACCCACCTATTGATCCCGACAATTGAGGATTCTACTAAGAGACTGAAGGATCCTAACAATCACATGGAAACTACTAACGTCGCTACAATAGAAGATCCTGATTCGATGATTCAGCATCAGGATCCCAACATCGAGGATCCTTCTCCTACCTCAGAATCCTAGATCTAACCCATTATGGAATACCTCCAAAATAGCACGATCCCTAAGGAAGAGAAAAGCGAAAGGGCATTCAGAACAAGGATCTCAAGGTTTGTTATAATCCAAGGTAACTTATATAAAAAATCTATAGCAGGTGCATACCTTAGGTGCCTAGAAGATCATGAAGCTGAAAAAGGTCCTAAAGGATATACATGAAGGAGACTGCGACAACCACATTGGGGGCAGATCCTTATGATCCAAAGCGTTGACGACAGGATACTACTGACCAACCATGAAGAAAGATTGCTTCCTTCATGCCCAGAAATTTGATGCTTGTCAAAGACATAGCAACATCCTGCATCAACCAACAAAACCTCTACATCCTATCATCTCCCCTTGGCCATTCATGAAATTAGGAATGGATATAGCGGGTAAATTGCCAGTAGCTCCTGCAGGAAAGGTCTTCATGCTAGTGATGACTGAATACTTCTCAAAATGCATAGAAGCTGAAGCCTTCGTCCAAGTAAGAGACAAAGAGGTAGTTTCCTTCATCAAACGTAACATCTTGACTAGGTTCGGGATCCCTGTGGAAATTATATGCGAAAATGGATCCCAATTCAAAAGAAAAAGGACAGTGGACTTTTGCATAAGTTGGGGAATCAAGATGGTAATGTCTACTCTTTTCCACCCTCGGGCTAATGGCCAAGCAGAATCCAACAACAAAATTATAGTTAACAACTTGAAGAAAATGTTGGATGAGAAGAAAGGAAGATGGGCAGAAGAACTTCATTTTGTATTATGGGCAGATAGAACCACTTCCAAGGTAGCTACGGGCCAAACCCCATAGTCATTAGTGTTTGGAACGGAAGCAATGATTCCCACTGAAGTGGTAATCCCAACAGCAAGATACCTACTTCAAAACCAAGAGGATAATGACAGGATCCTGGCCCAAGATCTTAACACTATATATGAACTTAGGGATATTGCCAAAATCCGTATTGCTGCTCATCAACAGAGGATCACCAAGGCATACAACAAAAATATAAAAGATAGAGGATTCCAAATAGGAGACTTGGTACTAAGGAGGACATTCCAAAATACCAAGGATCCTAGTGCAGGTAAGCTGGCACATATATGGGAAGGTCCATATCTCATAAATACTGAAACAGGAAAGGGGGCATATTGGTTAGCCACCCTAGATGGAAATAGCGTGCCAAGATCCTGGAATGCTATACATCTCAAAGCATAATTTATGTAAGTAAGATTAGTCGTTTCCCAACACACTTAAGGTACGCATGCTACTTAACTTTTACCCTTTATTTTTATTAATATTTATTCTCTTCAAAAACTATTACTAACTTAAGCGTCGGAGGGGCGTTAGCTAGGCTAACGCCTACACCCAGCTAATGTTTGCTGCATGCAGGGACTTAAGGATCCTGACCTATAAGGATCTTGACGGATGAATATTCAAGGATCCTGACCTCTAAGGATCTTGACAGATGAATATTCAAGGATCTTGACGTTCAAAAGGACATTGGCATAAAAGATTTCGATGACTACAAACATTCGACAATTCACAATATGAATTTCCCAAGAACAGAGACTAATCATCTTTTCTACGAATAAGTGTACTTAATCCCCTCTAAGGTTTAAATTATTAATTTCCTCTTTCACACAAGTGAAGGTTTATACACCTTGCTTGGACGCACGTTATCTAACTATGGGATGTGAATAAGGGAATCATTTCACGTTTTAGTGAATTGGTAACCCTCTTATTTCTGAACATAAGTTAAGATCCTAAAGTTGAAATATAAGCTTTATAACATTTTCATGTTATCTTAACTTGGGATCCTCCCCAGATAATTCCTAAGGTTTATAACATTGACATGTTATCTCAAGTTGGGATCTTCCCCAGATAATGCACATCGCTTATAACATTTTCATGTTATCTCAAGTTGGAATTTTCCCTGGAAAACAACTAAATTTTATAACATTTTTATGTTATCATATGATTTGGGATCCTCCCCAGAAATGTACTAAGTTTGGAATTTTTCCCAAATTTCTTCGAGATTTATGATACCAACGCATTGCTTGAAGATGGGATACTCCTCAGAAAATATGTAACATTTTTCGCATCATAATGTTGCAATAGTTCCATCAATTATTTTCCAAGTTATAGTCATTTCCAGTAGATTCCTAAGGATAGATACTTCTTAAATATTACTGAGTTAAAGACAATCAAGGATCCTTCTATGGACGAACTCTGTGATCCTATAGAATTATTTCGCACTTCTCGAAGAAGTGAGTGCCAAAGGTCGCAAAGTCCAAAGATACTTTAGTTCTATGTATCCTTATTCTTACTAGTATTTCTTATTAAAGACTTATCCTAAGTAGATCCCTACTAATTTGGGATTCTAATCTGAATACTAACTGTTTTCAGCTTATTTTAGGATACTGAGAATTCTTGTAAACCCTGGACTACTTAGGATCCTGATTGTAAAAATCCAAGAAAATCCTACTAGTACAACCAAACAAGTTAATAAAACATGCAAAGAAATATTAAACAACCATAACATTAAGGGGTTACCCACCAAACCCACAAAAGAAAAGGCCGGAAATAGTAATATTGTCTTACATCACCAAAGAAACCATAAACTACTTAAACCAAATTTTTGTAGGCCTAAACCATCAGCTAGTTATCATCGCCTGTGTTCTTCTCCACCTCAGCCACCTTTGACGGATGCTCTTCGGGATCCTGACTTATATTCACAAGCTTACCAGTTAACTTGGCCATAGCTTCAGGCCACCCCATCAGATCCCAGGATCCTGCATTGGCGATCTGCTCATCTAACCTGATCTTGGTTTCCCAAAGAACTATGGCAGCACTGGACTTCACCTCCGCAATCACCTCCTTCATCTCAACAGCATTCTCATCCTCTTTCTCAGCCTTCTCTTTGCTCAACAGCTCGATCATCTTGAGGAGATCTTTATTGGTCGCCTTCCACTCCTTCTCTCGCTCCTTCAAAACTCGCTCAACCTCTTCATCCCAGATCCTTAGATCAACTACTGAATAGGAAACGTGAGTAGAAACATGAAATAAGCATGGCGTTAGTAAAAAACAAGTACGAATCAGAAAATAATTTCACACGAACACTTACAGCTTGGGAAACGGAAAGCAACTTTTAAAGCGCCTCCTCGGCTCCGAGATTCTCCAGGTTTAGATCTGTGGCTTCTGAGGTCTTCATCTTGTGGGATCTTGGGGTCTTCAAGATAAGATCAATGTGAGATTTCTTAAGTGGAAAAGGCGAGGTAGTTTTGTTGGATAAGGTGTCTAAGTCCATAACTATTTCTGGTATGTACTTGACCCGACCCAACATGGTCCATTTGGGTTGCATGGCATCATGTATTTGGATAGACTAAATGAGAGAAATAACACTTGTGGTTTATTAATATATTATAAGTTCTAATATATTAATAGTATTATTTAATTAATATTGATCAAGAATTAATCTAGGATTAATTAAGTGATCAAAAGATGACTAATTAAATATATGGGTTGATCATGTAAATCATCCATAACTTGTATAGTGGGCTAAAAGGCTCCATGGATAATCAAGTTGGGTTAAACCCATTGAATGCTCCATGGAGGCTCCATGGGAGTTACAAACCCATGGGTCATGGAAATGAAGAGTCGTGCCACATTAGGGTTTACATGGTGTAACCCTAGATGTGACACACTATATAAGCAACATGTTCTCCACCAAAATCGGGACACATAAGAAACAAGAGGGCTAGAGCCGATTTTGCAAGTGTAAGATTCTCTCAAAGTTTACTCCTTTGCATTTGGTGTTGTGTGAAGCATTTGAGGCATCACACTTGGGGTGCTAGGATCACAAGGTTTCAAGGATCATAATCAACAACAAGGTAAGTTATTCTATCTTTCATTCAAGTTAAAAATGTTCCCCATGTATGATAGATAAGAATATAACCTTTGAATTCAACTTTGACTGATTATTAGACAAACATAGATCCAAGGTTATTAGGGTTGCATGTACACTTAGGAAGTGTTAGAATGCTCAAAACCCATCAGTGGTATCAGAGCAAGGTTCGTTTGTTGTTTTTTTTTTGTGCAAACAGCTTGAAAAAAAATCGTTTTTCTGTTTTCTGCTCGTATGAAAGTTTGCACATTTGTTGCTGGAAATGGACTAGAAACATTACCCTAAACTGTTTTGATGTTTTAAAGCTTGTTTTAGATGGTGTAATGTTTATGCTAATCCATTTACAATGGCAATTATTAAAATTACAAGTTTTTTTTAAGTGTAATTTTTGATTCTTGAAAGTGTTCATATTCATGTTCTTGAACTTATGAAGATTAGATGATCATAAGAATTGTTTGTAACCTTCATGGTAGTTTAATTCATGATCATAATGTGTTTTAATGGAGTCCATAACTTGTCCTCAAGTTATGGAAAACCAAAAGTCTCACTTTTATTAAAGCCATTAAAAGAACACAAGAGTTATAAAAATGAAGAGTCTTCATTTTTATTACTCAATTAATTCATAAGTTATAAGAAATGAAAAGTTTTGGAAGTTTACAAAACTTGCCCTCAAGTTTTGGAACATGTAAAGTCTTGATTAAAACTTTAGTTCCAACCCTTAGAATTTTAAAAGTTAAAATTCAACGCTTATACTTTATAATATTATAAGTTACTAATATATATATGTATAACGTCAAGTCGTCTTACCGCTAGTACGCCTCATTCACGAAGCCGGTCTATAAGGGGGGTATAAGGTTGTTGCCTATAAAATGACAACTTAATGGGTGTCCACTCTCACCCACCGCTTCCTTGATCGGTGGAGGGTCGTTAGCCGAACGGGTAAGACAAGGACTTATAAATTCTCATTAAAAGTATGATGAATATTATAAAGTAACTAAATGCTTTTATTAAATTCCCAATCTTAGTTACTTTAGGAAAATGTGAATAAGGTGCTAATCCATGAAATTACACTTTACACTTTGTTTAAGTCGTTAGTGGAGCTCGTGTGGTTAACCAGCACACTAACTTCGACTTAACAAGGTAGGTAAAGGGTGACTTAAAGTTTATTATAGGTCGGTGGAGCTCGTGTGGTTAACCGGCACATCGATTGAGTAATAAACATTGAGTGTACCAAGTGATTTGCATGGTTACTTCACACCTCGTTTTGTGATCCTCGGTATCCCAGTCACAAAACTTGGAGGGCACACTCAAGATTGAAACATGCCTTTGAAAAGTTCATTGAATCTCAAAAGAATCTAGGAATTTCTAAGAACCAATTAAAAACCTAATATCTATATTTCGTTTTTCATGGTGGAAATTGGTGAATCGTCATTCACCTACCTTTCAAATATGTTATAGCTTGGATTACGGCATACCTCTTCTAAGTTATAATATATTGTGATTGGATCCTAGCCTTAATATTACATTTGGGTGTTTTATTAAGGACTCTCTTAATATATAAACTATTCTTGTTCTCTTCTTTCAGATGTCTTCAAACAATGCTGCTTCTGGCTCTAATCCTAATGGCTCTTTTACCCTTATGAACTTGTGTGGGAAAGTCACTTTTGATGGATCCAACTTCAATGAATGGATCAGAAACATCAGGATGATTACTCGCTACGAGGACAAAGAATATGTCCTTGACAAGGAGCTTAAGGAGATTGATGAGACAACTGCAACTCCCCAGGAGATCGCTGACTTCCGGGCACATGAAAGGGATGATACAAAAGTGGCATGCATCATGTTGGCCACCATGACAGCGGAACTCCAAAAGTCCTATGAGGACTTCTACCCTTTTGAAATGCACCAAGATCTGGTGGAAAGATACCATCAAAGTGCACGACAAGAGAGGTATGAAATCATATGCTCTATCATAACAACCATGATGAAGGACGGGGAATCCGTTACAAGCCACATGCAGAAATGCAAAGGTATGTGGATCGGTTGCTAAAGCTTAATGTGAACTTCCCTGAGGAGCTTGCAATAGATATCATTTTGCACTCCTTACCATCGTGCTATGATCAATTCCGCATGACATATCACATGAATAAGGAAGAGGTCACACTCAGCAAACTTTAGGGACTCCTCAAGACCGCAGAAACAGGTCTTAAGGGTAAGTCGGTTGTTAACACTCCTACTCCAAACTCCGCCCCGGTTTTGGCAATCGGGAAAGGTAGAGGGAAGAAGAGGAAGAGCTCTTCGAAGGGTACCAAGGCTAGGACCCTTGATGGCTCTTCTTCAAGTGGAACCAAGAAAGGTTTTGTCACTCCTTCTTCTGACCCTAAAGAGGCTGAATGCTTCTATTGCCATGAAAAGTCACATTGGAAGCGGAACTGCCCAAAGTACCAGCAAGATGTGAAGGATGGGAAAGTTAAACCCAACCATGCAGGTATTTACACTATCTTATCTAATAACTCACCCCATTCTAACTCTTGGGTCCTTGATACGGGTTGTGGTATTCATATCTGTTCTGATTTGCAGGGACTAAGAAGAAGTGAGAATGTGGAGCATGGAAGAATAAACTTAATCATGGGGAATAGGAAAGCTTTACCTGTCACCAAGATTGGAGTTTATACTTTATCGCTAAGTAGTGGGTTTAGTTTAGATTTGAATAAATGTTGTTATTCGCCAGAAATGGCAAGAAATATTATTTCCTTTCATGCACTGTATAAACAAGGTTTCACCTTTTCATTTGATAATGAAGTTGGTTCGATTAATGCTTTCTTTAATAATGTTCTTTATTTTAAAGCATTACCTTGTGATGGTGTGTATGAAACTGTATCTGTGGTTGATAACTTAGGAAATAATGTATTGTGTATTGATTCTGTTAATGATAATAACTTGGATAAAGCATCATTATGGAATTGTCGTCTTTGACATATAAGCAAGAAATGCATAGGCCAACTCCAAAAGGATGGAGTATTGGAGTCATTTGACCTAAAGTCAGATGATAGTTGCGAATCATGCTTACTTGGAAAAATGACAAAGTCACCCTTCACAGGTTCTTGTAAGAGGGGTGAAGGTTTGTTGGATCTTATACACACGGATGTGTGTGGGCCCTTCAAACATGCCACAAGGGATGCTAATCGTTATTATTTGACTTTTACTGATGATTACAGTAGATATGGATATGTCTACTTAATCAAGCATAAGTCAGAGACTTTTGAGAGGTTTAAAGAGTTTAAACAGGAAGTCGAGAATCAATTGGGCAGGAACATTAAGATGCTTCGATCCGATCGAGGTGGTGAGTATCTTAGTTCAGAGTTCCTCGACTATCTTAGGGAATGTGGGATTGTCTCACAATTGACACCTCCCAGGACACCGCAGTTGAATGGTGTAGCTGAGAGGCGTAATCGAACCTTGTTGGATATGGTTCGTTCCATGATGAGTCGAGCTTCGCTACCAATCTCATTTTGGGGGTATGCCTTAGAGACTGCCGCCCATATCCTTAATCTAGTTCCCACAAAGAAAGTTGCCAAAACTCCTCATGAGATGTGGACTGGTAAAGTACCCAAACTAGACCACATTAAGATTTGGGGTTGCGAGGCTTTCGTGAGACGCGAGACTCATGATAAGCTCGAACCTCGAAGTGAGAGGTGTATTTTCATCGGCTACCCACAGAAATCCTTTGGTTACCTCTTCTACAGACCTAGTGAGAATGTGGTCTTTGTAGCTAGGAGGGCTTTCTTTCGAAAGAGAGAGTTCATAAGCCAAGTTGACAGTGGGAGGCAAGTTGACCTTGAGGAGGAAACTCCTGTTGAGCCAATTGACAAGTCTGTACCTCTGAGGCGTTCCATAAGGGTTAGGAATGCACCTGAGCATTACTATGGATTCCATATTACTGCGGAAGGTGATACACTTATCAGTGATGAGACACTGATAGGTCTGGATGAACCTAACAGTTACGCGGAAGCCATGGCAGGCCCTGAGTCAGCCAAGTGGAAAGAGGCAATGGACAACGAGATACAGTCCATGTATGACAATCAAGTTTGGAACTTGGTTGAGAATGTACCAGGTCGTAAGACTATAGGGTGCAAATGGATCTTCAAGAAGAAGACCGACATGGATGGTAATGTACACACTTATAAGGCACGACTGGTTGCAAAGGGTTTCTCACAAACTCCGGGAGTTGATTATGATGAGACCTTTTCTCCAGTGGCCAAGATTAAGTCTATTAGGGTTCTGTTAGCCATAGCTGCATTTCATGACTATGAAATATGGCAAATGGATGTCAAAACCGCTTTCCTTAATGGAAAGTTGGCTGAGGATGTTTACATGAGTCAGCCAGAGGGTTTTGTCAATACAGAGTACCCTAATAAAGTGTGTAAGCTTGAGAAATCCATTTATGGGTTAAAGCAAGCACCTCGCAGATGGAATCTTTGCTTTGATGAGAAAGTCAAAGAATTTGGATTTTCTAGGAGTGAAGATGAATCTTGTGTATATGTCAAGGCTAGTGGGAGTATAGTTAGCTTTTTGGTATTGTATGTGGATGACATACTACTTATAGGAAATGACATCCCAACTCTGCAGGAAGTTAAGTCCTGGCTTGGGAAGTGTTTCTCTATGAAGGACCTAGGAGAAGCTGCCTATATTCTAGGGATAAGGATCTTGAGAGACCGGAGTAAAAGACTAATTGGACTTAGTCAGAGTACCTACTTGGATAAGGTGCTGAAGAGATTCGGCATGCAGGACTCCAAGAAAGGAGAGTTACCCATCCAGAGTAACGCCAGATTGAGTAAGACACAAAGCCCTAGTACTGAGGCTGAGATAGCAGAAATGAGTCGAATACCTTATGCTTCGGCTGTAGGATCGATCA
The DNA here is from genome assembly GCF_052849685.1 of Lactuca virosa. NCBI lineage: Eukaryota > Viridiplantae > Streptophyta > Magnoliopsida > Asterales > Asteraceae > Lactuca > Lactuca virosa. The sequence goes on from NC_136434.1 coordinate 91,961,758, forward strand.
TGTATGCTATGACGTGTACTCGACCTGATGTAGCCTTTGCTTTGAGCATGGTTAGCAGGTATCAGGGGAACCCTGGCAAGGCACACTGGACTGCGGTAAAGAATATCCTCAAGTACCTACGGAGGACTAAGGACTGGGTCCTTACCCTCGGTGGGAGTGAAGACTTGAGAGTTGTAGGGTATATTGATGCTAGCTTTCAGACTGATAGGGATAATTTCCGCTCTCAGTCAGGCTGGGTCTTTACCTTAAATGGAGGAGCAATTTCTTTGAAGAGTTCCAAGCAAGAGACAGTGGCTGATTCAACTTGCGAATCAGAGTATATAGCAGCTAGCGAGGCAGCAAAGGAGGCGATATGGCTGAAGAACTTCATTGGAGACCTTGGAGTTGTACCAGCTATTAAAGAGCCAATGGAAATTTTCTGTGATAGTGAAAGTGCAGTTGCCTTAGCCAAGGAACCAAGGGATCACGGGAGATCCAGACACATCGACAGAAAATACCATTTCATCAGACATCGAATAGAAGAAGGACTCCTCGTGGCAAAGAGGGTATCATCGGATGAGAATCCAGCAGATCCCCTCACGAAGGGACTGACTCGGGTTAAGCATCTCCAGCATGCTCGGAGCATAGGGCTGAAGGATGATATTAGATTTAGTAGTTAGATAACCTTGAAATTTGTAAAGTGTAATTGACATTAGATGATGAATAAAAGGTGTTTTATTTATGAGTAAAGTGTTGCTATCTCTTGTCGATCGTTTACTATATTTCTTTTGCATGTTTTGACTTCCAGAATAATTATGTTTGGTATATCATATTATTCGAACCTCCTCAGTCGGTCATATGTCGGAAGTAGGTATGAATCAAGACTGTCATGATTGGTTGCAGAGGTCTAAGTTGTTGGACATGGCTACAACACTCATGAGTGCTCATAAGTTCTGAGCATTGGACTCAACCCACGCTCACTGGAATCACTTCATGGAATTTATCTCGAGTGATCGTGAGATGGTAATATCATATAAGTCTTCAAACCTAGATATATGATTTGTTACTTATGAGTTGGTTATGCATTGATTGTACGAAAATGCATTGGTAACTCGATGTTATAAAACGTGCTCTTGTGTATAATTCAATGAGTAGTAGAACAAACATATGAGTCGAAGTTTATCTGTTCCTTCTTGGATTAGAAGCTGATATCTGGGCCCCTCGATGATTTTGTTTTGACCTATGTACTGGGCCCGATCAGAACTAAATTGATGTGTTCAATTGAGTTCTATGTCAAACAAATCGGAAATCGGGAAACAAACAGCTGGACACAAAGTAAGACACTGTTCCATGTATTTGTCCGGCTAATATCTAGAATAGAGGATTATATGATCAGTTATCTGAAATGGCGTATCATCATCTTCTTAGTTCCGAGAAACCTTGAAAAGAGCTACGATTGCTTATCGGTTCCTGAAGTCATACTTGCAGTTATAGTTATTAGACTTATCCAAGTGGGAGACTGTTGGATAAGGTGTCTAAGTCCATAACTATTTCTGGTATGTACTTGACCCGACCCGGCATGGTCCATTTGGGTTGCATGGCATCATGCATTTGGATAGACTAAATGAGAGAAATAACACTTGTGGTTTATTAATATATTATAAGTTCTAATATATTAATAGTATTATTTAATTAGTATTGATCAAGAATTAATCTAGGATTAATTAAGTGATCAAAAGATGACTAATTAAATATATGGGTTGATCATGTAAATCATCCATAACTTGTATAGTGGACTAAAAGGCTCCATGGATAATCAAGTTGGGTTAAACCCATTGAATGCTCCATGGAGGCTCCATGGGAGTTACAAACCCATGGGTCATGGAAATGAAGAGTCATGCCACATTAGGGTTTACATGGTGTAACCCTAGATGTGACACACTATATAAGCAACATGTTCTCCACCAAAATCGGGACACATAAGAAACAAGAGGGCTAGAGCCGATTTTGCAAGTGTAAGATTCTCTCAAAGTTTACTCCTTTGCATTTGGTGTTGTGTGAAGCATTTGAGGCATCACACTTGGGGTGCTAGGCTCACAAGGTTTCAAGGATCATAATCAACAACAAGGTAAGTTATTCTATCTTTCATTCAAGTTAAAAATGTTCCCCATGTATGCTAGATAGGAATATAACCTTGGAATTCAACTTTGCATGATTATTAGACAAACATAGATCCAAGGTTATTAGGGTTGCATGTACACTTAGGAAGTGTTAGAATGCTCAAAACCCATCAAGTTTTCTCTCTCTTGACTACGATCAGGCCGCTGGACATATCGTCTTCGAGATCAGACAGAGAAAATCGGGCATTGGAACGAGTAATCTTGGATCCTACACATCATATAAGATCCTTAGTGATTCTAAACTATCACATGCAAGACAATGATTCTTACCAGTAGCTATTGACGCAGTGGTGGAGGAACTGTTAGGGATAGGATCCCGGAGATACTTCGAGATCCTCATGTCTATGGATCCTCAACGGATCAGGATCCTTGAACCTCAAGATCCCGAATATACTCCAGGATCCTGACTAATATTTTTTTTATTTATAATGGCTATATGTTCGTTTTCCTTTCTCACATGTGCAGAAATAACCAGTCAAAGTTACATTGTCAACATATAGACGTCACAACCATGCAAAAGACCCGGAGGACCAAGTCAAGCAACAACTATAAGTAATCTCGGAGGATCCTGGAATTTTCATAGTTCTAGTTGTTAGGTTTTGACTATATAAAACACTTGTATTAATCAAACTACACACGACTTACTGGCAGAATACTAGCACTTGTTCTTGTGCTCATTACATTCACTTTCTAATCACTCATTTTAATCAATAAAAACATCAAGGAAGGTGACCATTATCATTCATTTTAATCAACACTAATCCTTGTAAACGTTTAGTGTTGCTTTGATCTACATTATATATTTTCTTTATACTAAACATCACAACCTCTCATACACTTTGGTCTATCTTAGTTCAATTATTTTTTAACCAAAACAATTTGGCGCCCACCGTGGGGTCGTGGTGTCCAAAATCCCTCAGAAAATCATGTCTACTCAATCGACTCTCTCCTCCTCCACGATTCCTCCCATGTCCTCTAAAAACCTTCCACCACCACCACCTGCAACTCCCAAGAAAGTCTCTGAAACTTCGAACAAGAACACCTCTCCGGTCACTCCATGACTCCAGGATCCTCCTATGTTGATTTCCAACATCGAGATCTTTGCTATGATGAAGAGACTGGAGCGACAGGTCGCCCAACAGCAGGAGGATAATAGGATGATTCTCAAGGAAGTGGAGAGAATGAGGACGGAATTCGACAAGCCCCAGGACGTAGTGCCCTCAGTCTTGCAGCCCAAGATCCTAAACTTTGACAACCCAGGATCCTCAGCTATCTGTCACGAGATTCAAGATCCTAACAAAACCTTTGTTACTTCTAATAACATGGATCCTGGTAACTCTATCAATAATAATAATTTTACAACTAACTCAATGGATCTTGACACAGGTTTAAGCCCGATCATGGCTAAGGAGCTACAGCAACTAAGACATATGGTCTCAAGCGTACCCTGAGTAGTTCAGCCTGTACCAGAAGTATCCGCCACGAGCCGCAGGATCTCCAGATTCGTTCCAACGATAGCTGATACCGAAATCTCGAAGTGCTTTCAAATCCCCAACATGAAGCCTTATGACAGAACTACGGATCCCGAGGAGCACGTGGCACAATATAGGGAGAGGATGGAGATTAATTTCATCCCCACTCACTTGAAAAATGCCTGTATGTACAAGGGATTTGGTTTCACCCTCATAGGATCCGCTCTAAAATGACTCCTTAACGTTCCTCCTTATTCGATCACATCATTTGCTCATTTGATTAATTTATTTAAAAATCAATTTTCTTATAGTAGAACATTCGAGAAGATCACTAGCAATCTCTATCGAGTAGTTCGGGATCCTAAGGAATCCCTTAGGACTTTTGTGAACAGGCTTGGCAGGGAAGCTCTGAGTATCCCCAACATCGACATCGCAACTACAGTCGAAGCCTTCAAATGGGCTTAAATAAGGATTATCCCTTCTACAAAGATTTCGTAATGACCCCATGCACGAAAATGGATGAAGTTAGGAGTAGGGTGTTCAGATTCATCAAGCTCGAAGAAGACAAGGAGATCCAAAAAAGAAGGAACCCACCAAGCTCTTATGATCACCCCAATATGAAGGCCGACTCCTCGGCCCAAAGATCCTATGATTTGAATTTTCACTCCAAACCCAACCATCATAGGGTTTAATGCCTTTGAAGATGAGTGAGAGGAAGAGGGTTTCCCTAAAATTATTGACTATTGTTTTTATGTGGACATTTCAGGTGTGATCTTTGTCATGCAGGATCTTGGTGATAAATCCAGATGGCCAAGGAAAGGAATAAAATCCACTGCTTAGAAGGACTAGTCCAAATGGTGTGCATATCATGAGGACTTTGGTCACGTCAAGAAGGATTGCATAGCTCTCATAAAGGACATCAGCTGTCTCTTGGGCAAAGGATACCTCAAAGAAATCCTTGGGATAAGAAAGGAAAAATACAAAGAAAAAGACCAGGATCCTCAGAAGATCCTCAAAAGACCAGGATCCCCCCGGCTGACGCCAAGGTGATCAATATGATCTCTGGATGATCTGACATTTGCGGTACCTCCAACTCTATGGCAAAAAGGCACGCCAAAGTATCCAAAATGGAGAAGGAAAATGGACCATGGAAAAACACAACGATCACTAACCAAAACGAGATCAACTTCGACGAAGCGGATAGACAGGACGTCCAGGATCATCACTGTTTTGGTCATAAACTGCCTAAGTGCTAATCAACCAAATTGAATGAGAGGCTGTGATGTTCAAAATATATAATCACAAATTATAAACAAAAGTGACATGATGGTTTACAAGGAAAGCCCTTGATCCTTGCTAGGATCTCCGACATAAAACCTTAGGAGGTGATAATGATCACCTGCCTTGATGATTTTATTGATATAAAATGTTGATTACAGTGAATTGTAAGTAAGAATGAGTGAACAACTTCGTAGATTAAGCTTCTAGTGAAAAACAATGTGTTGTGTGCAGAGTACTAGTGTCAATTTATTGTCTAAACTAGCCAACAAGATGTCCGATATTTCCGGGATCCTCTATGACCAGCTTCATGAACGTTATTTGACTTAGTATTCTGGGTCTTTAGCATTGTTGAGACGATTCTTCGTTGAGAATTGGTCTTCCTTTGACTACTTCTGTACATGTGCTAGTTATAGACAAAATGTGACCGTTAAATATTAATAAAAAATAACGGTAATTATCCTAGATCCTGAGGTAACTGAGGATCCTGGATATTTGAGGATCTTGAATATTGTAACGATCCTGGCCCCAAAAATTTCCCCCAAGTTATTCCTGAAAATATAGGAGTTAGTTTTGTAAATTTTATAGGAATAACTTCAATTAAATTTAAAAGAGGGATTTGAAATTGTTCTTTAATGGTTAGATCTTATCTTTATCGAGATAATCGAGAAATGGTCAAATCATCTCTGTTATCTTTTCCTGGCTATAAATGAGGGCTTCTGGTAACTCCTGTTTTTACTCTTCCAAGTCGTCATCATCTCATTGCGAAGGTAATCCTTTTTATTTTTATTTGTTCTTTCCTCGTCATGACTAAGAAAACTAGTCGCTCTTGAGATGGCGTTGTTATTCCCTCTGAGAACGGTTTTAGTGATCAAGCAATCCTAACCTATGAAGAGGTTTGCTCCTTCAATAATGAAGACTTGGAATCGTTGAAAGCCATAGGGGCTTTTCCTTATGATGTGGTTTTTCGTCCTTTTGATGCTATCGTTCAACCTGATTTTGTGTCTTCAACGTGGGTTTGTTTTCAAGAATACCCATTCACCTTAGGGTTAACTTATACTTTTTCTGGCATTATTCATGATTTCTTTCTGTGTACCCAAATCTCTTATATCCAAACTATGCCTGTGGTTTGGAGGATCCTCTTTTGGATTGATCGCCTAAATCAGTCCAAGAATATGGACATTGGATTACCTGATTTGGCCTTCATCTATGATCTTTCAACTTTCGGTTCTTCTCATTTCCTATTAAGAGCTAAGACAAATAAACCCCATCTTAGTCTGAAATCTAAACAAAATGATGGCGCTTGGAAAGAGAAATATTTCTTTATGAGACGCGACTCGATTCCTGAGGGGGATTCCCTGCCAAAAACATGGGTTAAAAAGGGTAGGAAATAGATTTAGATATCAAAGATCCTAAAATTTACTTCCCTTATTTTGTTTGTTTTGACACAACATTCAGGTTTGAGGAGCTCATTCCTGTCGCTGGTAACTCTGAGGACAAGATTTCCAAATTTCTCGCAGTTCCTGCAGTTGAGAGGGCGTTTAGGCTTGAATATTCTAGTCTTCAAGAGGGTTCCTCCACTACTTCTTCTATGGCCACCGGTAATATTATTTTTGTTTGATGTGTCTTTTTAGAGGATCCTGGTTTGACAGGGATCTCTGGCAGGTTCTAAGACTACCCGGTCCAAGGCTCGCTTTGGTTTGGCAGATCTTGAAGATGATATGACCAGTTGTTTGATCAAAGCCAAGCAGGAAAAAGGTGTCATTCTTCCTCTTCCCAAGATATCTCATATAGATGTTACGGTTAAGGCTTCAAGATCCCGAAAAAGAAAGACTTCTGAGGCAGTAGACTTTAACTTAGAGAACTTCAGCATCGAGGACGCTCTCGGGAAGTTGTCCTCATTTTCCCAAGCTGTAAGTATTTTGCGCATAGGTACTGTTTATATTAATCTATCATACCTGTTCTCTTTTATGCTGATATTTATGTTTCTTCTAGGTCTCCGCTCATGTTTCCCATATCACCAACGACCTCAGGGCCCTTGTCGATAAAGCCGAGTTTGTTCTAAAAGAGCAGAAGAAGATGTAGAGGGCCACCAATGAGGATCTTTTCCAAAGGGTGGAGTTGTTGAGTAAACATAAAGTCGAAAAGGAGGAAGAGCGTCTCACAGATCTCGAGGAGGTGATTGTTGACACGAAGACAAGTGCTGTGATAGCAATTCTGCAGTCTAAGATTAAGCTGGCTAAGGATCTGGAAAATGCAAGTTCTTGGGACGTGGACGGATGGCGCGAGGCATTGACCTAGCTTATCGACAAGCATGCTGTCGCAAATCAGGATCATGTGCTATTGTTGACCGGAGGAGGGGAGAAGAAGGACACGTCCGATGATGACCAGACTAAGGTCTATGCCTGCAAAAAGTTGGTTTAAATATTTTTTGCTTTTGCCAGTGATATAAGACAATTAACCTTTTGGTTGGGTTGATATGTAAACCTTTCTTCTTTAGAATGACATGGTTGTGGTTTCCTTTCATATCTTTCTCTTGATTTCTCTACATAACTGTTATAATATTAGGATCATTAAATAATCAGGATCCCGAAAAACCAAGGATAAATCTCAACTTAGGAAAGAAATTTAGTTCACTACTGAGGTTCTTTACCAATGAAGGTCAATGAGGATCTTTAAGGGCACGAATCCTTATTGTCATAGATTCCTTAAAGATGAGGATCTCGGGTTGCTTGTGGAAAATTTCTCCTTAAGGTAACCTGCTTAGGTTATGGACTTTGACAAAATTCTTATGTAACACCATAGATTCAACATGTTAATGTTGTATTCTAGGGAGGATCCCAACTTGTGATATAATTCATGGGATAGATCCTTACCTATAAGAATATGAAAATGTTACAATTCGATTGTATATTCTGGGGAAAATTCACAACGTGTGATAACATGAAGATGTTATAGATCTTACGTAATTTCTGGGGCAAGATCCCGATCTTTGATAACATGAAAATGTTATCAACATTAAGTAATTAGTGGGGTAAGATCCCAATCTTTGATAACATGAAAAATGTTATAAACCTTAAGTAATCACTAGGGTAGGATCCCGATTTTTTGATAACATGAAAATGTTATAAACCTTGAGGATCTCAACTTATGTTCAAAGATAAGAGGGTTGCCAAGTCACTGAATCGTGAAATGATCCCCTGATCCATATCCCACAGTTAGATATCGTGCGCGCAAGCGAGGTGTATAAACCTTAGTTTGTGTGAAATAGGTAATTAGCTCTTTAAACCTTAGAGGGGATTAAGTACCCTTAAGCGCAGGAGAGATGATCGGTCTCTAGCTTGTGTATATGATAGTTTAGGGATTACACCGCTAAGTAAAATGGAGTTTCTCAAGTGATAAGATTTTGAGATCTTTGCGTGTCAAGATCCTTATGTTTCAGGATTTTCACCCTTGAGGATCCTTAAGTTTCAGGATTGTCACTTACGGAGATCTTTAGTTGTGTGTTGTTCTACATGGCAAACGTTAGCTAGGGGTGGGTGTTAGTCTAGCTAACGCCCCTACGATGCTTAATTTAGTAACGTATTTGAGTAGAAAATAAGTAATAATGAAAATTTTAAGGTAAAGAACATGTGTACCTTGGTTTTGTTGTGGATCATTCGACCCGACTTATGTGTAGTATGCTTTGAGGTGTAGAGCATTATAGGATCTTGGCAGAACATCTCCTTCAAATGTTGCTAGCCAATATCCTCCTTTCCCTACTTCAACATCTATAAGATATGGTTCTTCCCATTTAGGAGCAAATTTTCCTGCACTAGGATCCTTGGTGTTTTGGAATGTTTTCCTTAATACCAAGTCTCCTATTTGAAATCTTCTGACTCTTATATTCCTATTCTAAGCTTTGGTGATTTTCTGTTGATGAGCAGCAATGCGTATTTTGGCAAGATCCCTAAGCTCATCAATAGTGTGAAGATCATGTGCTAGGATCCTGTCGTTATTCTCTTCATCTTGCAGTAAGTATCTTGTCGTTGGGATCACTACTTCAGTAGGGATTACTGCTTCTGTCCCAAACACCAAAGAATAGGGGGTTTGACATGTGGACACTTTGGAAGTGGTCCTATCCGCCCACAAAACGAAAGGAAACTCTTCTGCCCATCTTCTCTTCTTTTTGTCCAGCCTTTTCTTTAAATTGTTAACTATGATTTTGTTGCTAGACTCTGCTTGACCATTAGCTTGGGGATGAACAGGAGTGAACATTATCATTTTGATTCCCCAGCTTGTGCAAAAGTCTCTTGTCCTTTTGCTTATAAATTGGGATCCATTGTTGCATATGATTTCAGTCGGGATCCCGAACCTGGTCAAGATATTACGTTTAATAAATGAGACTACTTCTTTGTCTCTTACCTGAGCGAAAGCCTCAGCTTCAATCCACTTTGAGAAGTAATTAGTCATTACTAGCATGAAGACTTTTCCTCCTGGGGCCACCGGTAATTTTCCCACTATATACATTCCCCATTTCATGAATGGCCATGGGGAGATAATTAGGTGTAGAGGTTCTGCTGGTTGATGTAGGATGTTGCCATGTCTTTGGCAAGCATCACACTTTTGAGCATGTAGAAAAGAATCACTCTTCATAGTTGGCCAGTAGTATCATGTTCTTAGTATCTTGGAACATAAAGATCTGCCCCCACTATGATTGCCACAACCTCCTTCATGTATGTCTTTCAAGACTTCTGCAGCCTCAGGATCTTCCAGGCATCTAAGGTACGGACCTGCCATAGATTTTTTTATAGATTTTGCCTTGGGTCACGATAAATCTTGAGACTCTTGTTCTGAATGCTCTTTCGCTTTTTTCTGTTGGTGGGATCGTGCCATTTTGGAGATATTCCATGATGGGTTGGGTCCATGATTGCGAACTTCTTCGAGGATCCTGTCCGTCGGGGTCCCCTAGAGGAAGGATCCTAGGGTCAGGATCTTCGATAGTTGTTATGCCTGTCGGATGTTCAGGATCTTCTAATTTGTCGGAGAAGGTTCCTATGGTTGGGGTTATTATATGGGTTATAGGAATATTTGTCTCTGGTGGGATTCTAAGGGAGGATCCTAAATTGGCTAATGAATTTGCTTCAGTGTTTTCTTCTCTGGGAACTTATGTTAGGCTGAAGTTCTCGAAGTCGAAAGCTAATTTTTTAAGGATCTTTAGGTATAATGCTAATCTTTCACCTTTCACTACATAGGATCCATTGAAGTGATTGGTTAGTAAAAAAAGAATCAACTAATACCTGAAGATCCCTGATTTGAAGATCCTTAGCCAATTGTAGTCCCATGATGAGTGCTTCATATTCTGCTTCATTGTTAGTAGTGTTGAATTCACAACTTAGTGCTTGGGGTAAGATGTCCCCATGTGGTGACTTTAGTATGATCCCTAGCCATATTCCCTTTTGATTTGAAGCTCCATCTGTGAACAGTGTCCATTTTCCCAGATGTTCATCTTCTAGGAGTTGCTTGGCTTCTATTTCTACTTTGTTTTTGTAACATCCATAAAATTCAAGCCAATTTAAAACTTTTAAAATCATTCAAAAAACCAATAATTATTACAAATTTGTTTTCAAAATGGTTTCATGTCAGAGTATCCCAGACTCAAATCATAAAAATATGAGGAGGTGCACGATCACGCCTTCGCCTTCCCGCGATCATCAGAAGTACCTTAAACATAATCAACAACTGTAAGCCTCAAGCTTAGTGAGTTTCCCCAAAATACCAACGCCATAGAAGTCATAGCTATATCATAGAAAACAAATAAATAATGAACATCATACATAATGAGCCATCAGCCTGACTGGACTGCCTCGCAGGGCCATCAACCTATCTGGACCGCTCTCCGAGCCATCGACATGTCTGGACCGCCTCACAAGGCCATCAGCCTATCCAGACTGCTCACCGAGCATCCGGTCTGACTAGTACGCCCTTACCGGGACTGCAGTCACTCCGGTTCTCCTTGGGTTTGTTGGCCACCTGCACAGCTTCAACGCAACCACCAATCAAACTATCATGTGCACAAAAAATATCATACGTTAGCATATATAACAATCAAACCGATCTAACAGATTACTAATCACATCATCATCCTATATACCAGATACCGACCTAACAGGTCTCTAGCATAGCATCATCCTATATATCAGCATGCCGACCTAATAGGTCACTAAGCATAACATGCAATAAACCCAGATACACATCCGATAAGGTCCGACATTGGTGCCTTCGACCCTCTTAGTATAGTGAGGACAACTCACCTCACAGTGTCGATCGGAACTGAAATGTCAAACTCCCGAGATACGAGTCCAACCATCAACACCTACAACCATCATTGATCCCTTTCCATAAATACTCAGTTTACCAAAATACCCTTGTAAGTCAAAATGGTCAACCCTTGGTCAAAGTCAAAGTCAACGATCAAGGTCAACAGTCCATGTTGACCCAAGGAGTTTGGGCCTCCAACTCGTCGAGTTCCTTCAATAAAATGAATATAAATCTTTTAATATTATACCCGGGAGTCGGGATGTTACAATTCTCCCCTACTTGAACTAGACTTCGTCCTCGAAGTCTGCTGCGGCAAACAGCTCCGAATAATGCTCCCGCATCTCTGCCTCTGGCTCCCAAGTCCACTCGGATCCCCTTCGATGCTCCCATTGTACCTTCACCAAAGGTACTTCCTTGTTCCGCAGAACCTTCACCTTCCTCTCCAGAATGGCCATTGGCCTCTCCATGTAATTCAGGCGCTCATCGACCTGTATATCATCCAATGATACCACCGCCTCCTCATCTAATATGCACTTCTGCAACTGTGAAACATAGAAAGTGTTGTGGATCTGACTAAGCTCCTCCGGGAGATCTAGTCTATACGCCACTTTGCCAACCCTGGCAACGATCCTGAATGGCCCAATGTATCGGGGACCCAAATTTCCTCTGTTCCTGAAGCGAATCACACCCTTCCAGGGTGAGACCTTAAGTAATACCATGTCTCCCACTTGGAACTCCATCTCAGATCAGCGTCTGTTGGCGTAACTCTTCTGCCACTTTGAGCGGTTTGCAGTCGCTGTCTGATCTGCTGAATCCTCTCGGTAGTCTGCAGAACTACCTCTTTCCTTCCCATCACCTTGTGATCAATCTCACCCCAACAGACTGGGGTGCGACATCTCCATCCATACAACAGCTCATATGGTGGAGCACCAATACTGGAATGAAATCTGTTGTTGTAGGAGAACTCTGCAAGGGGTAGGTAGGAGTCCCAGCTCCCATCGAAGTCAATAACGCAGGCTCTCAGCATATCCTCGAGATTCTTAATGGTCCGCTCACTCTGTCCGTCTGTCTGTGGATGATAGGCTGTACTGAAGTGCAGCTGCGTGCCCAGTTCCTCGTGGAACTTCTACCAGAAACGGGAGGTGAACCGAACACCATGTTCTGAGACAATAGAGACCGGCACCCCATGGAAAGAAACGATCTCATAGATATACAAGTCGGCCAGCTTCTCGGCCGATGAACTCTCCCGTATCGCTAAGAAGTGGGTGCTCTTGGTCAATTGATCCACGATGAACCAAATAGCATCGAAGCCCTTAGATGTCCTCGGTAGCTTGGTGATGAAATCCATCGTGATCTGCTCCAATTTCCACATGGTAATCTCTAGAGGCTGCAACTGACCGTGCGGCCTCTGGTGCTCGGCCTTGACCATCCGGCAGGTCAAGCACCTCTCCACATACCATGCAATCTCCCTCTTCATGCATGGCCACTAGTAACTCAATCGCAAATCCTGGTACATCTTGGTGGCTCCATGGTGAATAAAGAAGCGAGACTTATGAGCCTCCTCCAGAACAATATGTCTGACCCCACCAGACATCGGAACCCAGACCCAATCGTAATTTGGTCAATAATCCTTGGCTATCCCTCACAAATCGGGTGTTCTCACCCCTAATCCTCTCAAGCTTCCAATTCTCCTGTCGCATACCCTCAACCTAAGCTTCCATGATCAATCTCAAAAGTGAAGAATCCACTGATATCCTCAGTTGGATGTTCTACTCCAGCTGACTTGCGGCTCAGAGTGTCTGTAACCACGTTCACTTTACCCGGATGGTAAAGGATCTCGCAGTTATAACGCTTGACCACGTCAATCCACCTGCGTTGTCTCATGTTCAGATTCGGCTGATCCATGATGTGTCTCAGACTCTTGTGGTCCGTGTATATTGTACAGCGGACCCATAGAGATAATGTCTCCAAATATTGAGAGTGAATACCATCGTTCCCAACTCCAGGTCATGGGTAGGGTATCTCGTCTCGTGTGGCATCAACTGTCGCGACGCGTTGGCTGTCACCCATCCTCTCTGCATGAGGACCACTCGAAGTCATGTGATGGATGCATCACAGAACACTACAAAATGCTCAACTCCCTCTGGGAAAGTCAAGAGTGGAGCCTTGCCAAGTCGCTGTCTGAGGAACTCAAATGCCCTCTGTTGCTCAGGGCCCCACCGGAAATCCACCCCCTTCCTCATCAGACGAGTGAGGGGTACTGCAATCTTGGAGAAATCCTGTATAAATCTCCGGTAGTAACCTGCCAATCCCAAGAAGCTCCTGATATCCGAGGGAGATTTTGGAACCTCCTACTGCATCACCGCCTCGATCTTGGCCGTTTCGACCAAAATCCCCTCCTGGTTAATGAGATGTCCAAGGAACTGAACCTCTCGCAACCAAAGCTCACACTTTGAGAACTTGGCATAAAGTCGCTCTCGTCTCAAGACTCCCAGCAACTCCCGGAGATGCTCCTCGTGCTGCTCTCTGGTCTTGGAGTACCCCAAGATATCATCTATGACCACAATGACCGAGTGATCGAGCATCGGTCCGCAGACCCGATTCATCAGGTCCATAAACACTGTCGGCACGTTGGTGAGCCCAAGCGGCACCACCACGAACTCGTAATGTCCATAACGAGTCCGGAACGCGGTCTTTTCCACGTCCTCCTCTCTAACCCTGACCTAATGGAACCCGGACCTCAGGTCTATCTTGGAGAACCAAGATGCTCCCTACAACTAATCAAAAAGATCATCTTTCCTCGGGAGTGGATAAGGGTTCTTCACCGTCAACTTGTTCAACTCCCGGTAGTCAAATGCACATCCGGTGTGAACCGTCCTTCTTCCTGACGAAGAGAATCGATGTTCCCCATGGATAGCTGCTCGGACGAATGAACTGCTTGCCCAACAGTTCCTGCAGCTGTAATGACAGCTCCTGCATCTCTAGTGGTGCCAATCGGTACGACGCCTTGGTGATAGGGGCCGCGCCTGGCACTAGGTCGATCCTAAACTCGACCTACCTCTCTGGAGGTACTCTGGGTAACTCCTCCGGAAACACATCAGCAAACTCCCTGACTACAGGAATCTCTGAAACCGAGGGCTGATCCCTATCCCGCGTATCCACTACATACGCTAGATAACCCACACACTCGTGCTGAATATACTGTCGAGCCCTGGCGGCTGAGCAGAACCCTGAACCCAACTTGGTGCCCTCACCGAAAATGACCATCTCTCCTCCACTTAGGGTTCGAACTACCACCCGTTGGCCCTCGCATTCGATCATAGAACCAAAGAGACTAAACTAGTCCATACCCACAATCACACATACATCCCCTATGGGAATCGGAATCAAGTCTATCGGGAAAGATACCCCAAAGATCTTCAACACGCAACCCCGATATACCGAAGAAGCGGAAACCCCGTGTTTGTTGGTGATAGAGACTCGCAACGGACACTCTAACTCTCTTACTGGCAAGCCAAACTCCCTACTGAATGTCTGAGAGACGAATGACCGACTCGCCCTCGAGTCAAATAACACCAATGCAGGTAAGGAGTTCACTAAAAACATACCTAACCACAGGTACACACATATATAAGCATAAGACAGATACAATTATAAGATAGAGGATAGAAACATACCAGCAACCACATCCGGTGCTGTCCTGGCCTCCTCGGCTATAAGCTGGAAGGCGCATCCCTGAGCCTTCGGAGGCTCTGCTCTACCCTGACCCCCGTCAGTAATCCTCAGTGTAGCCGGCGCTGGATCCAGCGTTGTCCTGGCTGCGAGCTGTGCACAGTTGGTCTTCACGTGACCAACCTGATTGCAGTGATAACAGATCCTCATATCCTGAACCCGAGCTAGTTGGCGATAATCCCTCACAAAGTGCCCCTCCTTGCCGCATTTGTGGCACACACTACCCGATCTACAAACCCCAGAGTGACTCTTCCCGCACTTCCCACAAGTGCGGCTACGCTAGCCCCCAAACCTAGAATCGGAGGTCTTAGACCGCTTTGGTGCCGGTTGTGACTGCATTGGGGCCTGCCTCTGCTCTCTCAGCTGTAACTCATTCTCAAGCTCCCGCCGCCTAGTGGCCTCCCGTAACTCCAGCAAAGTATCACATCGCTGGGTAGCAACAAACTCACGGATGTCAGTCTTGAGCATGCTCAGATAACGTGTCATCTAAGCCTGCTCATAAGCAAACTCCAGGCAGAACATCGCCCTCTCAGTGAACATACGGGTGATCTCCATCACCAACTTTGCATCCTTTCTCAACTCCAAGAACTCCGGAGCTAACCGCTCCCGCTCGACCCTTGGAATGTAGTGAGCGCGGAACATATCCCGAAACTGATCCCAAGTAACTGCAGCTCTCTGATCATCAGTATACGACCCAGTCATCAACCTCCACCAGTCCTTTTCTCCGGACCTCAGTAGGTTCAGTGCACATCTGACCTTCTGGTCAGTAGGACATGAGCATGTGAAGAAGCATCCCTCCACATCAGACAGCCACCTCATGGATACAATTAGGTCCTGAATCCCATCAAAAGTCAGGGGCTTTGTGTTATCAAAGTCCCGGTACTGAAAAGCGTGGCTGATCCCACCACCAGCGGCTGCTACGACTGTAGAGGCTGCACCAACAGCTGTCTCAGCAAGAGCTACATAGTGCTCATCAAAGTACTCTACCATCACGGTCTTAATAGACCCAAACATCTCTGGCAACTGTGCCCTAAACAGTGCAACAACCTCATCCTGCAGGATCTCCCGAATCCTGGTGTGCATCTCATCCGGTCTCATCTGACCGATAGTCTCGTGCAATGTCGGTCCCTCCTCACCACTCCCTCCTGATCCTGACCCAGATCCAGTCACAAATCTCCGTGTAACCACCATGCTGGAAATACACCAGGAAGATATCAGTCATATCCATATAATAATCTGGGAACCAACTCCCAATGAAAGCCCTAGGGTTGTGACTTCCTTGATACGTGTATGGTTCATGTGCTTTTAGTAGTACGGGCCCATACTACCTTCACAACCTACCCATATTTGTCTCAAATATCATCACAACGCCCTAACAATATACATATGCATGGCGAGCGCTCAATCCTCACTTCCTAGAGGAAGGCTAAATATCTCATAACCGGTCGACCGAACCCGCACAACTCATCCCACCACCAACTGCCACACGACCCTCCATTGGTGCCAATTAACTATTGCATGAATACAATCACATGTCGCACGGCTTAAACAATCTTAGACTACAAGATTTAATCCTACAACGGTTGGACTCAGAGAAAAGCTGCGCAGCAGAACCAAATCACTTACCCTAAGACCATTTAACCCATGTAGCATGTGACTTAGAGTATTCACCCAAAAGTTAGTTCATACACGAAAGAGTCATACAACAATTAATGAGGTACTCTACATAAGATAAGGCATCAAAGATCAAGCAATTCTATCATATGATTCCTGAGGATCCCTATCTTATCACTAGCATGTTGTTCTAACATATCAAAATATTAAATATCCGTAAGTTATTTTGGGGTCTAGTCGCTCGCTTCGGCTAATCGTACACTTGCATCCTCCTTTAGTATTTTCAAAACCATTTGAAAATCTTTTTTAAAAATCTTTTCCTCAGTTTGAGATTGGATACACATGAGTTTTTCCTCCAATTCACTCAAACCAAGGCTCTGATAACAACTTGTAACATCCATAAAATTCAAGCCAATTTAAAACTTTTTAAATCATTCAAAAACCAATAATTATTACAAATTTGTTTTCAAAATGGTTTCATGTCAGAGTATCCCAGACTCAAATCATAAAAATATAAGGAGGTGCATGATCATGCCTTCGCCTTCCCGTGAGCATCAGAAGTACCTGAAACATAATCAACAACTGTAAGCCTCAAGTTTACTGAGTTTCCCCAAAATACCAATGCCATACAAGTCATAGCTATATCATAGCAAACAAATAAATAATAAACATCATACATAATGAGCCATCAGCCTGACTGGACCGCCTCGCAGGGCCATCAGCCTATCTGGACCGCTCTCCGAGCCATCGACACGTCTGGACCGCCTCACAGGGCCATCAGCCTATCCGGACTGCTCTTCGGGCATCCGGTCTGACTAGTACGCCCTTATCGGGTCTACAGTCTCTCCGGTCCGCCCTGGGTTTGTTGGCCTCCAGCACAAGCAGGTCCGCTTCAATCCAACCCCGAATCAAACAATCATGGGCACATAAATATCATACGCTAGCATATATAACAATCAAACCGATCTAACAGATCACTAATCATAGTATCATCCTAATACCAGGATACCGACCTAACAGCTTACTAGCATAGGATAATCCTATATACCAGGATGCCGACCTAATAGGTCACTAAGCATATCATGCAATAAACCCATATACAAATCCGATAAGGGCCGGCATTGGTGCCTTCGACCCTGTTAGTATAGTGAGGACAACTCACCTCACAATGTCGATCGGAACTGAAATGTCAAATTCCCGAGATACGAGTCCAACCATCAACACCTACAACCATCATTGATCCCTTTCAATAAATACTCAGTTTACCAAAATACCCTCGTAAGTTAAAATGGTCAACCCTTGGTCAAAGTCAAAGTCAACGATTAAGGTCAACAGTCCATGTTGACCCAACTCGTCGAGTGCAGTATATAGACTCGCCGAGTTTCTTTAGAACTCAGCAAGTCGCGAATTCCCCCGTCAACTCGCCGAGTTTCCAAACAACTCGTCGAGTCCATGCAGTGTCCAAATGTCGGGAAAATCCTAACTAACTCGTCGAGTCACCTTACTGACTCGCCGATTCCATGCAGAAACCAAAAACGGCCAATCTTCATCTGACTCGTCGAGTTGACCATGCAACTCGTCGAGTCACTTCAGTCCATTTCTCATTCAAACGTTTTTAAGCTACCCCAAATCTCCAAATTGTAGATCTAGCCTCCTAGGGCATGGTTTCCACGTAAAGTTGCAAACTTTACGTGCATGCAAGGTCTTAAATGCCAAAACCAAGCTAAGGGAGAGGTTTTAGGTAAGGAGAAGGCCATAACTTGCTACAGACTGGAACTTTATGACCATTAGGGGCTAGAGGAGTCCAGATTTGAAGTTACAACTTCAGATCATGCCCAAAACCATAAATAACTCCACAACACACTAGAAATAGCCCTAAACCTTTGCATGAAGAGATCTAACTAGAGAGAAGTCAAGGTAACGACTTGTTACCTTAAAGATGATGCTAAGATGAAGTAGAAATCAGATCCACAAGCTTCTCCTTGCTCCAAACTCCTTAGACTTCAAGCCCTCTTCACAAAATCCACCTTCTAAGCTTCTTAACACACAAAAATGGAGAGTATACGCGATTAGGGTTTTCTGAGCTCAAGGGGGACGGTAAGGGAGGCAGAGGGATGCTAATGATCCTTTAAATAGGGTGTAAAACCCTGGAAATTAATCATTTTCCAGCTCCTACTCGTCGAGTTGGGGTCCTCCAACTCGTCGAGTAGACCTCATAATTTACACTGGCTGACGACGTTGGACACAATGAGTTGGGGCCTCCAACTCGTCGAGTTCCTTCAATAAAATGAATATAAATCTTTTAAAATTATACCTGGGAGTCGGGATGTTACAGTTTTGTAGATCATCACTAAAGTCAGCTACAAAGTCTGCTAATGCTTGTGATTTTATGGCCGATCTTGGTTCGTATCTGATGTCAAACGTGCTTAGCTTCACCGACCATTTTTCCATTCTCCCCGAAATTTTTGGTTTTCTCATGAAATTCTTAAGAGGATAATTAGTTTTTATGTGTTAGTGTGTGTTTCAAAATAATGTCTTAGTTTAGTAGAAGCGGTTACTAAGGCAATAATTAAATTTTCGAGATGAGAGTATCTAGTCTCAGGATCCCGGAGACTTTTACTTTCATAGTAGATAGGATATTGATCCCCGTTAAGATCCTTGCCCAAAACGGCACTTACCGCGATTGAAGATACTGAGTGGTAGATAAGAAGCGGCTCTCCATCTATAGGCTTTACTAGTAGTGGTGCAGAGCTTAGATATCTTTTGTGTTCCTGGAAGGCTTTCTCTTGTTCCTCCTTCCACTCAAATCTTTTGTTCTTTTTCAAGATATCGTAAAAGGGCTTGCACCTTTCTGAGGATCTTGAAATGAACCTGTTGAGTGCTGTTACTCTTCCAGTTAGCCTTTGGATGTCCTTTGTCGTAGATGTGGATCTTAGCTCCATGATTGCTTTAATCTGTCCTGGGCTTGCTTCTATCCCTCTTTTGGTTGCCATGTATCCAAGGAACTTACCTTACTTCATTCCAAAGTGACATTTGAGCGGGTTCAGCTTCATATTGTATTCGTCCAGGATGTCAAATGCTTCCTTAAGGTTTTTGAGGTGATCTTTGGATATCATTGACTTCACTACCATGTCGTCAATATAAACTTTCATGGTGTCCCCCACCTTCTCTTTGAACATCCGATTCACCAACCTTTGACATGTTGCTCCTGCATTTTTAAGACCGAAAGGCATTATAGTGTAACAATATATACCTGTTGATGTTATGAATGTTGTGTCCTCCTGATTGGATGGCTCCATCTGGATTTGTTGGAATCCTGCTGAAGCATCCATGAAAGTCAAGAGCTCATGGCCAACCGTCGCGTCTATCATGGAGTCAATGTGTGGCAGGGGGAAAGGATCCTTAGGAAAAGCCTTATTAAGATATGTGTAGTCTACACACACTCGCCATTTGCCATTTTTATTTTGTATGACAACCACGTTAGGTAGCCATCTTGGAAAGTTCACTTCTTTGATTATCCCTGTCTTGAGGAGCTTCTCTACCTCTTCTTGAATGATTTGGTTTCTTTCGGGTGCAAACTTCCTTCTCTTTTGTTGTATTGGTCTGAAAGAAGGATCAATATTAAGTTTATGAGTGATGATATTCTTCTCTATACCTGTCATATCTTCGTGTTTCCATGTGAATGTCTTGCTTCTGGTTCTTAGGAAGTTCAGTAGATCTTGTTCGATATGTTCAGGTATTGAAGATCCTATCAGGACTTTAGCTTCGGGATCCTCGATGCCCAGGGGCATTCCTTCACGTCTTGTTCCTTTGTTTCTAGGACATGTCGTGCCCTCCGCCTTAAATTCTATGCTTGCTGAGGTTTGGTCGTAGATTTCATAGAGGTTTTATAGCATTCCTTCGATTCTTGTTGATCTCCCATGATCTTCACTGTTCCCCATGGAGTAGGCAATTTTACACACTGATGTTATATTGATGGAACCACTTTCATCTCGTGGATCCATGGTCTACCTAGTATCACATTGTAAGAAGATAAGGTGTCAATAACACAAAAATTGTGTATAGAGTTTACCCCCTCTATGTATATTGGTAGATTTATCTCTCCAATTGTGTGTTTTGTTTCCCCGCTAAATCCTATGAGGACCGAGGATTTCTTGAGTATTTCTTATTCTGGGATGTTCATCCTTTTTAGTGCGTCTAGGAGTATGATATTGACCGAGGATCCTACGTCAACAAGGATCCTTCTGACAAAATGGTTAGCCATATATAATGTTATTACAAGTCCATCATGGTGAGGATCCTGAATTCCTTCCTTGTCTGTCTCATCGAACGTGATTTCCTTTTCATTGTTGACCGTGGTATTTCTCCGCAGCCTGTCTTCCTTCTCGGTTTTAGAGACTTTGGCGTGTCTTTTCGCCTGAGAATAATAGTTACCACAGATGTTAGATCGGCCCGATATGACGTTAATTATCTTAGCGTCAGAGGGTGGGGATCCTGGTTTCTCTGGGATCCTGCGATAATCCTGGCTGTTCTCCTTAGATTTTTCTCTTTTTCCCCCGAGGATCTCTTTGAGGTGTCCTTTACTAAGGAGGTAGTTGATTTCTTTTCTTAGGGATATACAGTCCTCCGTCATATGGCCAAAGTCTTCGTGGTAAGCACACCATTTGAACTTGTCTTTCCAAGCGGTGGACTTGTTGTCCCTCTTTGGCCATCTTGTTTTGTCTCCAAGGTCCTGTATAGCATGAATTATACCTGAAACATCCACAGAAAAGCAATAATCAGTGATATTAGGAAGTTCTTCCTCTTCTCCCTCATCCTCGAGGGCATTGACCCTGTGATGATCCGGTTTGGAATAAGGCTTCGTTTTGTAGGATCTTGGAGTCGAGGATTCAACCTTTCTGTTGGGAAATTCATATTGAATCGAAGGGTTGCTTCTCTTCTGGATTTCTTTGTCCTCTTCGAGCCTTATGAATCTCAATGCTCGACACATTACCTCATCCAATCTTTTGCATGGTGTCATCACAAGGTCTTCATAGAAGGGTGAATCCTTCCTAAGTCCCATTTTGAAGGCTTTTACAGTGGTGGCCATATCGAGGTTGGGGATGCTCAAGGCTTCCCTGCCAAACCTGTTAACGAACTCCCTAAGTTTCTCATTAGGATCCTGAACTACTAGGTAGAGATCGATGGTGATCTGTTCGAAGGTTCTGCTGCAAGAAAACTGGTTATTAAAGATATTGACTAAGTGTGTGAATGAAGTGATAGAGTAAGGGGGAAAATTTAGCAGCCATTTGAGGGCTGATCCTGTAAGGATCGAACCGAAACCTTTGCATAGGCAAGCTTCCTTCAAGTTTCCCGGGATGGAAATGATCTCCATTCTTTCTCTGTATTGGGTTATGTGCTCTTCAGGATCTGTAGTTCCATCATATAGCTTCATGCTGGGGCTTTGGAAGCGTTTAGGAACTTCGGTATCGGCTATTGCTGGAGCAAATCTCGAGATCCTGTGACTTGCAGGAGATGCTTCTGGTATGGGTTGGACCACTCCGGGTACACTTGAGATCATCTGCCTTATTTGTAAAGTTCCCTTGCTATGATTGGATTTGTTCCCGCATCAACGTTAGTATAGTTAGTATTAGTGGTATTGTTGTTTAAGAAGTTACTAAAATCAAGGTTTCTGGGAGTATAGAAAGGCTCATTGAGATCATTGATCATAGATGCTCGGTTGTCTATGGTTGTCCCCCAGGGTGACGCCACAGTGGTAGGTACTGTGTTCTTCTGGTGATTCTCTGAGGATCCTGCATCGCCAAAGTTTAGGATCCTTGTTTGTACAACCGTGGTCGTTGTTCCCTTGGACTTCTGGAATTCCGCCTTCATCCTCTCCACTTCTTTGAGCAGATCTCTATTCTCCTCCTGTTGTTGGGTCACCTGTTGCGTTATTTTCCGCATCATAGCAAGGAGTTCTGTAGTAGTGACCGAGGCATTCGGATCCTGGAGCCCTGGGGATCCCAAACTCGCTTGGTTGGTTAATGGAGGGGTAATCTTCTTGGAAGCGTTAGCCACTTTCCTCTGAGCAGGGGGGCCACTCGAAGGAGGTGGTAGGTTTTTAGTTGGAATGGAAGGAGTGGAGAATGAGGAAATGATCGGTTGTGTAGACATGATTTTCTCAAGGATTTCGAACACCATGGCCCCACGGTGGGCGCCAAATTGTTTTGGTCAAAAACTGCCTTAGTGTTAATCAACCACATTGAATGAGAGGTTGTGATGTTCAGAATATATAATCGCAAATGATAAACGAAAGTGACACGATGGTTTACTAGGAAAGCCCTTGATCCTTGCTAGGATCTCCGACATAAAACCTTGGGAGGTGATAATGATCACCTGCCTTGATGATTTTATTGATATAAAATGTTGATTACAAAGAATTGTAAGTAAGAATGAGTGAAAAACTTTGTAGAGTAAGCTTCTAGTGAAAAACAGTGTGTTGTGTGCAGATTACAAGTGTAAATTTATAGTCTAAACTAGCCAACAAGATGTCTGATATTTCCGGGATCCTCTATGACCAGCTTCATGAACGTTATTTGACCTAGTATTCCGGGTCTTTAGCATTGTTGAGACGATTCTTCGTTAAGAATTGGTCTTCCCTTGACTACTTCTGCATATGTGCTAGTTATAGACAAAATGTGACCATTATAAATATTAATAAAAATAATAATGGTAATTAGTCGGGATCCTGAGGTAACTGAGGATCCTGGATATTTGAGGATCCTTAATATTGTAAGGATCCTGGCCCCAACATTCACCATGACGGATTAGCGATCATTTTGTACATCGCCAACCATTTCTTTAGAAGGATCCTCGTTGACAGAGGATCCTCAGTGAACATCATACTCCTAGACGAGTTAAAAAGAATGAACATCCCGGAGACTGAGATATTTGCAATATCCTCAGTAGTAATCGGCTTCAGCGGAGAAACTAAGCACACCATCGGCAAGATAAAGCTACCAATCTACATAGAGGGGGTAAATTATGTACAACGTTTTTGTGTGATTGACACATTATCCTCTTATAATGTCATATTAGGTAGACCATGGATCCATGAAATGAAGGACGTTCCATTGACATATCATCAATGCATAAAGATGCCTACCCCATGGGGGACATTGAAGAGCATAGGAGACCAACAAGAATCCAAGGAATTCTACAAGACTTCGATGAAGTCCACAACAACACCACGACAAGCATAGTAGTTAAGGCAGGGGCACGAGGTGTGTTGGAAGCAAGAGAGCATGACATAAAAGAAGTGCCCCTGAACCTTGAGGATTCTAAAGCCAAAGTTCTCATAGGATCCTCAATGTCTGAACAAGTCGAACAGGATCTCATAGAGTTCCTCAAGGCTATAAACAAAATATTTGCATGGAAACATGAGGACATAACAGGTATTGACAAAAGCATAATAACCCATAAACTTAACATTGCCCCATCTTTTAGGTTAATACATCAAAAGAGAAGGAAATTTGCACCCAAAAGAAACCTAGTTATACAAGAAGAAGTAGAAAAACGTCTCAAAACCGGCATGATCAAGGAGGAAAAGTTCCCAAGATGGCTAGCTAATGTGGTCTTGGTACAAAAGAAGAAAGGTAAATGGAGAGTGTGCATGGACTATACGATCTTAACAAGGTCTGTCCCAAGGATCCTTTCCCCCTAACACACATCGACTCCATGATAGACGCAACAGCGGGCCACGAATTGTTGATGTTCATGGACGCATGGGCAGGATTCCAATAGATCTAGATGGAACCCTCTGACCAAGAAGACATTGCGTTTATAACTCCAACAGGTATCTATTGTTACACAGCCATGCCCATTGGTCTTAAAAATGCAGGATCAACATACCAAAGGTTGGTGAATAAGATGTTCAAGGAGAAACTGGGGGACACGATGGAAGTCTACATTGATGACATGGTGGTAAAATCCAAAAAAAAACTGAGGATCGCCTCAAGGATCTCGAAGAAGCCTTCAACATCATAGACCAACATAACATGAAGCTGAATCCCTCCAAGTGCCAATTTGGGATGAGATCGGGTAAGTTCCTGGGATACATGGTGACCAAAAGAGGAATCAAAGCAAGCCCATAACAAATTAACGCCATCCTTGATCTGAAACCACCATCCTCGACAATGGATATCCAGAGATTAACAGGAAGAGTGGCAGCCTTAAACAGATTCATGTCAAGATCCTCAGAAAGATGCGAACCTTTATACGACATCTTGAAGACACATTTCACAAATGTAGATAGCATTTTATATCACAAATAATGGGCCGACCTTGGTGCCTTCGATCCATTGAAAAAGTGAGAAAACTCACCTCAGTCAGTTGATAAGTAACTAGGTGCTCGGCTGCAGAACTAGAAGATCACACACTAACACAAACAAATAACCCTAATCAAAATTAAGTTAAAAACCATAACCGTGGGTCTAAATCCCAACCCAAAGTCCTAGGATAAAAGTCTATTTTATCATTCCCCTAATGGGCCTACCCAAACTTGGCCCAATAACAAAATACTGACCCCCAAGTCCCATAAGGGCGCAACTCATGAAACTTAGGGTCCACTAATAAAATTCTAAGGCCCACTAATGTTTAACAACCCAAGGTCTAAATCCTAGCGAAGGCCCAAAGTCAACGGTCCAAACTCCATCACCCGGTCGTTACGTCATGAGCACCAACTCGACTCATCCCAAACTCAGCCGGTCAACTCAGCCTATCAATACGATTCCAATCCTTGTTATGTCGTGACATCATATTGAGTCACGTCGTGACATAATCCGGACAAAATAGTCGGGATGGCTAGTATCCTCACGACGTGAAAAACTTGATCTTCACGTCGTGAGATCTATACTGAACAACTTTGAGCATTAAGTTCTTAATCCTTACATCCATAAATTGGGACTTTCCAAAGGGTCTTCCCTTACCCAAAGGATGATAAAAATCATAGCTTTTCAGTCATGCATGTTCAATGCATGACTCAAACTCTTATTTAGCCAAGAGTGGGAAAAAATGAGATCTAGACTCATGCTTGGAGTCTCAAACTATAACAAAACTTAGGTCCAAAGACTATATCATAGAGAATGACTCAACGATCCATAAATTTGCCAACTTTATGGATCCCAAGCATGCAATCCAACACAAACACGCAAAAAGGAGCTTAGAACTTAGATCTAGCATGCAAGAGGTAGAAAGGTCCAGGCTTTAAGACTTACAATTGTCCAAAAGCTCCAAGAGATTGCAAGATAGAAACCAAAACGCCAAGAGGTTTCTCAACCAAGGTCTCCTTTCACTTCAAAGAGTCAAAAACCACCAAAGAATGCTTCAAGGATCTCAAAAATGACTAAGGACTTCAAGAGGGTCGAGATTAGCGTTTTCAGGAGGCAAAAGAGTGCAGGAGGCTAAGGATGGGAAACCTTCGCCCTCACCTTCCATTAAAGACATTAAATATTAGTGTTTGATCATCAATCCAACCTCACGTCATGAGCATTCAAAGTCTCACGTCGTGAGAGTCAAAATCACGGGTCAACAAGTCAATGGACATTAACGACATGACCATCATGTTCACGTCGTGACCTTCAACCAAAACAAAAATTCAAGAAATAAGTATATTCATGAACAGAGTGTTACAACTCTCCCCCACTAGAATCAGACTTCATCCTCGAAGTCTGCCACCCCAAATAATTTTGGGTAGTGCTCCCTCATCTCGCTCTCCGTCTCCCATGTCCACTCAGATCCCTTTCGGTGCGACCATTTCACCTTTACTAGATTCACCACCTTATTATGTAGAGTCTTAGTTTTGCTTTCGAGAATCACAATTAACCTCTGCCTGTAATTCAGGCGCTCATCCACCTGAATATCATCCAATGAAATCACTGCTGAATCACCGGCTACACACTTCCACAACTGGGACAAGTGGAAATTGTTATGGATCTGACTAAGCTCATCAGGCAAATCCAGCCGGTATGCAACCCTGTCCACTTAAGTCGTGATCCTAAAAGGGCCAATAAACAGGGGGCAAAGCTTTCCCCACTTCTGAAACTGGATGAAACCTTTCCAAGGTGACACCTTTAGCAGCACCAAGTCCCCCACCTGAAACTCAAGGTCTGAATGACGTCGATTAACATAACTCTTCTAACAACTCTGCGCGACCCGCAACCTGTCGCGTACCTGCTGAATCAACTATGTGGTCTTAAGCACCACTTCGGTGCTTCACATGAACCGATGACCAACCGTGCCTCAGCAAACGGGGGTCCTTCACCTTCTCGCATACAACATCTCAAATGGTAGCCGATCAATGTTGGCATGGTAACTGTTGTTATAGGAGAACTCGGCCAGTGGAAGGTAAGTTTCCAACTCCCTCTAGAATCCAGCACACAAGTCCTAAGCTTATCCTCGAGTGTCTGGATCATCCGCTCGCTCTGGTCATCTGTGTGAGAGTGGTATGATGTACTGAAATGCAACTGAGTATTCAGCTCCTCATGAAACTTCCTCCAAAACCTGGAGGTGAAACGAACATCTCAGTTCGAGACCATCAAAACTGGCACTTCGTGCTGAACTATTGCCTCTCGGACATTAATATCGGCTAGCTTGATATGCTCTCTACAATCGGGATAAAATGAGCACTCTTGGTCAATCTGTCCACAATGACCCAGATAGAATCAACATCACGTGTTGTCCTAGGAAATTTTGTGATGAAATCCATAATGATCTCCTCCTACTTCCACATGGGAATGGGTTACGGTTGCACCTTGCTATGGGTCTCTGATGCTCGGCCTTGACTTTGCTGCAAGTCAGGCATCGCTCAACAATCCAACTTATCTCCCTTTTCATACAGGGCCACCAATAACTCAACCTCAAATCCATGTACATCTTCGTGACCCCTAGGTGGATAGAAAACTTTGACTTATGTGACTCCTCTAGTGACTTTGGTCTCACCCCTCCTGATGTCGAGACCCAAACCCTACCACACTGAGTCAACAATCCACGGCTACCCCTGACAAACAAGGGAATTTGCCCCCTAATCCGCTCGACCTTCCAATTCTCCTTTTTCAAACCCTCCACTTGAGCTTCCTTAATCAAATCCATCAGAGGCGAGGTGACAACCATCCTCATGCAAACATCTCTGGTAGGAGTACATACTACCTTGCGGCTCAAGGCATCGGCCACCACATTGGGCTTCCCAGGATGGTACATAATCTCGCAATCATAATCTTTTACCACATCCAGCCACCTCCGCTGCTGCATATTAAAATTTGGTTGGTCCATCAAATATCGCAAACTCTTGTGGTCAGTGTAGATAGTGCAGTGGACCCCATACAAACAGTTCCTCCAGATCTTGAGGGAAAAAAACGGCCCCTAATTCCAAATCATGAGTGGGGTAGTTCGCCTCATGAGCATTCAGCTGCCTTGAAGCGTAAGCAATCACGCGTCCCCTCTGTATAAGAACAGATCCCAAACCCATAATAGACGCGTTGAAGTAAACCACAAAATCATCCAAACCCTCAGGGAGCGCAAGAATCGGAGCCTCACACAATATCTACCTCAGAGTCTCAAAAGCCAACTGCTGATCAGGCCCCCACCGAAAGGTCACATTCTTCTTTGTTAAACGGGTCAATGACACAACAAACTTGGAGAAATCCTAAATAAATTTTCGATAGTACCCCACGAGGCCTAAGAAACTTCGAATATCTGATGCGATCCTCGGGACCTCCTAATGCATCACAGCCTTGATCTTGGCTGGGTCGACCAAAATTCTTTTCTGGTTGACGATGTGACCCAGAACTACACCTTGCGTAACCAAAACTCACATTTGGAGAATTTGGGATAAAGCCTCTCCCTCCTCGGGGTCTCCAACACCTCTCGTAAATGTTGCTCGTGTTGCTCCTTGGTCTTGGAGTAGACCATAATATCATCAATGAAAACAATCATAGACCAATCTAGCATCGTTTTGCAGACCTGGTTAATGAGATCCATGAACGCTACGGGTGCATTGGTGATCCCGAAAAGCATCACCACAAACTCATAATGACCATAATGACTCATGAAGGCTGTCTTCTACACATCCTCATCCCTAACCCTCATATGGTGGTACCTTGACCGTAAATCAATCTCGGAGAACCAAGATGCACCCTAAATTTGGTCAAATAAATCATCAATCTGAGGAAGTGGGTAACGGTTCTTCACTGTTAGCTTATTCAACTCCTAATAATCAATAGACATCCTGTGCGAACCGTCGTTCTTCACAAATAGGAACATTGCTCCCTACGGAGAACTTAATGGATGAATAAAACCCTTGTCTAGTAGCTTCTGTAGCTGCATAGAAAACTCCTTCATCTTAGGTGGTATCAGGCGATACAACACCTTGGCTATCGGAGCCGCACCGGGTACCAAATCAATCTGAAGCTCAAACTGACTCTTGGGAGGCACTCTAGGAAAATACTTAGGGAAAACATCAGGAGAATCCTGCACAATGGGCACCCTGCTTAACTCCATCATGTCCTCCACCCGCGTATCAGAAACATAAGTTAAGAACCCAGAACAACCCTGCTGCAGGTATCTCCTAGCCCTCGCAGATTAACAGAGAGCTAGTCCATGCGAAGCTCTCTCACCAGTAATAACCAGTCCTCCCCCACTTAGGGTTCGAACTCTCACTAGCTACCGCTCACAATCAATCACGACCCCATTGGGGCCCAATCAATCCATCCTTATGATAACCTTCGATCCTCTCAAAGGAACCGGCACCAAATCAATAGAGAACCTCTCACTAAACATGTTCAGGACACACCCACGGAAAACCCTCGAAGCACTCACGGTACAGTCATCCGCAATCTCCACCTCTAGAGGGGAGTCCAAGGTGCCCAGAGCATCTCGAAACTTCTTGCTAAGCGCAAGAGATACAAAGGATCGGGTAGCCCCCGAATCAAACAAAACATGAGCAGTCAAAACATTGACCAAAAAGGTCCCTATACAAAATCATAATACACATAAGCGTAAACAAAAAAGCAATAAAAGATAAGGTTAAAACACATACCAATAACTACATCCGGCACTGCACAGGCCTCATCGGTGGTCAGCTGAAAAACCCTGCTCTTCACTACAGGAGCCTCCGCCTTGACCTGGCAGCCATCGGTAATCCTCAAGGTTGCTGGCACAGGCACCACCGCTGCTCCCCCAGAAAATCTCAGACAATCGGCCTTTTTATGGCCGGTCTGATTTTAATGGAAGCAAAGAATATCCCTCTTAGGGCAATCCCAGCTAACGTGACCCGACTGGCCATAGCTAAAACATTCTAAACCTACTAATCGGCAAGCTCCACTGTGCGGTTTGTCGCAACGGCCCCGGACCTATTGGCCTCTGGTGTGGGTATCGGAGGTCTTGGGTCTCTTAGCCTGACCCACAGCTGTCTGAACCTACTCCGGCTTTCGCTTCGTCCGGAGCTCCAACTCAATTTCCCGCTTGCGGGCCTTCTCAATCATATCATTCAGGGTCTTGCACCCTGAAAAGCTCACGAAATCCCTGATATCATCTCTCGGCATATAATGATATCTCGTCTTCCTCATCTCCTCATTTGCAGCGTACTGTGGGACCAACAATGCTCTCTCCCTAATTTTGGCGGTAATCTCCACCACACTCTCTATAGTCTGGCGAAGGTCCTGGAACTCCCTCGCCAGTTGTTGTACCTCGATAGATGGTGAAAACTCCCTATGAAACCTCTGAAAAAAGTCCTCCCATGTCATCTCTACCATTGTTGTCGTCCCCACGGCTCGGGTAACCTCCTCCCACCAGTCTCAGGCTCTGTCCCTCAGCAGGCAGGACGCAAATCCCATATTTTCCCCCTCAAGGCAAAATCTCATCCACTGAGCATTCTCCATGTCAGCATTCCAGTGACGGCTAGCGATGGGGTCTTTGACCCTAAAGAAATCAGGCACTCCACATGCCTTGAACTCCCGAAATAAGGGAGTTCGTGCCCCAATCTGCCCCGCAATGATCTCGGCTCGAAAAGACCTGAGCCAGTCCTCCATGAGCTCCAAAATAACCTCTTTCACAATACCGAAGATCAAGGGGGTAGCATCAAGAATACCGTGAGTAACCTCGGATGCAATGAGCTCACGCAGCCTCTCATCAATCGGTTCTGAACCAGAGCCAGAACCAGTACCTCTCGATCCCAAACGAGTGACCACCATCCTCAAACTGAAACACAAAGATATAAACAATTAGAACACACTCGAGGGAACCAACACACATATACCCTTAGAGTCCCCAGGTATGATCTTGTCTCAGGTACAGGTCTTGTGCTTTCAGTAGTACAGGCCCAAAACTACATTTGACACCTACCTGTACCCTCCTCAAGGTCACTCCTGATTCCTCTAAGTTACCACACTACTACTAGGCACCAAATCTTATGCTACTGAGCATACATATCCTAGGCTCTCCTAGGAATTCTCAACGCTCACCACTAGCAATACTAAGAACCTCAACCAACACTGATGGTTTCCTTATGCATGCAAGTTGTACACAAAATTAGATCACATAGACTGTTGAATGATTTTAGTCTTTTGCACTTTATTTAATATTTGAATACATGCAGAATTAAAATGAAATTTTCCTAAAAAAAATTACACCACCGAAAAAAATTGAGGGGAATCCCGGGCTATCCCGAGACCCCCTTGGATCCGCCCCTGAATGTCAAATCAAAATTTTAAAATACTTTGTATGAAACTAATTATCGTTGGCAGCTTCTTCTAGTGGGCATCCTTTCTCTCAAATATAAAGATATACAAAACCTAAATGCAGAATTTATTATTTGTATAATCCCACACAATGAATTGTTGGTTTGTATAGAGCTTCCAATCATCCATTTACTTTATTGAAGTCTAGATGAACAATTACCAAAATAACTTAACAAATATAGGTTAAATTCTGGATTCAAAACTAAACAACTATAATTTAATGCTAAGAAATCAAAGGGTTATGCTAGAAAAAATCAATGTTTTTTCTACAGCCTATCTAATGTACTCAAACAGTGGTGCCATGGAGGCAAATATGGGGGAAATATATATCTTTAACTTGAATCCAAATGTGTTTATGCAACAAAAAATCAATGTCTCTAAAAGCTGGTTGGACTTGGTTTTGCCCAACCCCAAAATAACTCAAGATATGAAATTTGCATCTTTATTATCAGAACAAGAACCTACAGAAAAAAAATCATGAGAAAGAAGAAAATAAGTGATATTGTGTTCCCGTGAGTGAGAGACTGAAAGCATAGATAGTTAGATGAAGATTGCGGCCTAACAAATTTACAGACGATTAGAGAAGTGGAAATTAGAGTTGTTGATTTCGATTTACACTGCTAAAGAAAATCAGAAATCAAAGACACGCAAGTAAATAATGGCGTGAAGAATGTGATATCATGATTATCTGCACCAAACCATTTCCAATGGATCAAAATTTTTGAGTTGTCTCTTCATCTTCTCACTTCTGTTCTACCGCATGCGCCCACACGCAAAAAAAATTGTCGCCGATAACTCCACGCTACAAACTAAATAGGGTAGTAATCATATGGATTACGGATTGAAGAGAATGGACCGAATTTTCTGCATAGCCACAGTAGTTGGGCTAAAACTTATGCCCTTCTAATAGTTGATGCCCTGGGCGGAGACCCATGCCGCCCAGTACCTTGGCCGGCCCTGAGTATATGTTAACAGTAAAATGAGCCTAAGTATTCCTCAGAAGTAGGATGTCATAATAAAGAAATAGATGGAAGTATACAACTGTGAGTCTTGCATGATTCGATAGTAAATAATCTTTTGGCCACAATCTGTTTTCCGTTTTAGATGGAAATAATGTTGCATCTATTGAACACGACTCTTTATATGGGAAACAACAATACTTTTATTAAGACACTTAAGAAGAACTTACAATTTTAGAGACTACTATACTTTGCTTTCTTTGAGGCTTTTTTTGGATGGTTTGGAGCAAATGAGCTCCACACCTATTTATAGGTCTCTTAGGATGCTTCTAGATACTACAATACACATACTACTTACTAGATAACTCTAGAACTATCTAACATACTCTATAAGCTTCCTTATGTTTCTAGAATGCTCTACCATGTTCTGGAGAGGTCTAGGATGCTCCACTGTCTTCTAGAATGATCCATAACCTTCCAGGGTCTTCCATGTCGTTCTAGAGTATTCTAGACTCTTCTGGTATATTCTGGAGTCTTCCATAGTCTTCCATAATGTTCTAGAATCTTCCAGAGAATTCTAGAACAAGCTAACTTCTTCTAGATAATAATATTGGCTCTATTGGGCTAGTGATGATCTTTAATACTCCCCCTCAACACTAGCCCCCATTCTTCGTACCATGTTAAGCTGACAACGAAAACCTTCACATTTTCCAGTACTCGGCCCTTTGGTGAACAAGTCTGCTATTTGGTCATCGGTCTTGATCTGTCGCATCTCAATTTCTTCCATCAAGACTTTCTCTCTGATAAAGTGATAATGTACTTCCACATGCTTTGTTCTATCATGAAATACTAGATTTTCTTCCAGGCGAATTGCAGATTGGTTATCGCAGTAAAGTGGTACCGCATAGTCAACTTTTTGATGTAAGTCCTCCATTAGGAATACCAACCATGTACATTCTTGAGTTGCTATGGCCGCTGCTTTGTACTCCTCTTCAATGGTTGACAATGATATTGTTGGTTTTCTTTTACTGCACCATGATATTGGTCCCGACCCGACCTTGAACACATACCCAGTGGTTGATCTTCGGGTATCATGGTCTCCTACATAGTCAGCATCACAATATCCAACCACCTTGCAGTCTTCTCCTCTT
This sequence comes from Lactuca virosa, assembly GCF_052849685.1. Classification (NCBI taxonomy): domain Eukaryota; kingdom Viridiplantae; phylum Streptophyta; class Magnoliopsida; order Asterales; family Asteraceae; genus Lactuca; species Lactuca virosa. Next base: position 91,995,194 of record NC_136434.1, read on the forward strand.
TTATACAAGAGACCATAGTCAATTATACCTTTGACATATCTCAAGATTCGTCGGGCAGCATCCAAATGAGGTTTCTTCGGACTTTGCATGTATCGACTCATAACTCCAACTGCATAAGAAATGTCAGGCCGAGATAAAGTTAGGTAGATAAGACTACCTACTAGTTGTCGATACATCGTTCCATCGTCCAACTCTTCTCCTTCATGAGCACATATCTTGGTATTTGGCTCTATTGGTGTTGATGCTGGCTTACACTCCAACATGCCAAACTTTTGAAGTATATCTCTTGTATACTTTTGTTGGCATAGTAACAACCTTTCCTTTGTACGATCAACTTCTAGCCCCAAGAAGAGTTTAAGCTCCCCCAGCTCTTTCATTTGGAATCGTACCGACAAATTTTCTCTTGTTTGATGGATTTCTATTTCGTCATCCCCGGTGATTATCAAGTCATCTACATAAACCAATACAATTTCCAACTTCCCTTCTTTTTCTTTGACGGACAGGCTTGAGTCTGCATGTGCAACTGAATAACCACTTTGGGTAAGAAATTCAACAATCTTACCATACCACGCTCTTGGTGCCTACTTCAATCCGTAAAGAGCTTTTCTCAGCTTACACACATGATTGGGATTAACTTCATCCTCAAATCCCTTTGGTTGGTTCATGTAGATCTCCCGGTCTAATTCTCCATGCAAGAAAGATTTCTTCACATCCATCTGCCATAATTTCCAGTCTTTAATAACTGCAAGAGCTAGCAGCACCCGTACAGTAGTTATCTTCGCCACTGGACTAAATGTTTCATCATAATCCACTCCATATTGTTGTGAGAATCCTCGAGCCACCAAACGTGCCTTGTATCTTTCAATTGATACATCTGGGCGTTGCTTTAATTTATAAACCCACTTGCAGGAAATGGGTTTTATATCTCTTGGTCTTGGTACCAGTTCCCACGTTTGATTCTGCTTTAAGGATCTAACTTTTTCTTCCATTGCCTTCTGCCAAGCTTTATTCTTAAATGCTTCTTCATATGTCTCCAGCTCTTTAACACTGTCTTCTAAAATGGATGAATTAGCATACTTGGGATTTGGCTTTCGGATTCTTTCCGTCCTTCGAAGTTATGGAGGTGGCGTCTCCCTTTCACCAGCGTTACTTGTTTGAATAACTTCTTGCTCAGTGACATCAGTGTCACTTGGATCTTCAGGTATATCAACACTTGACTAAATGTGTGCAGTTTGCTGTAACATCCATAAAAATCAGGCCAAATTTAAACTTTTTAAAACATTTAGAAACCAACAGTTATTACCAATTTGTTTTCAAAACAGTTCTATATCAGAGTATCCCATAATCATAGTCATAAAAAGTGAGGAGCTGTACGATCACTCCTTTGCCTTCCCACTATCATCTGAGGTACCTGAAACCAAAACTGAAACTGTAAGCCCAAGGCTTAGTGAGTTCCCTCAAAATAATGATACATTGCAATAACACATATACAAATAACAGCATGTACTGGGTCCACAGCTTTACAGATTGGATTACCCCTGGGCCGACAGTGTGAGTCTGGATTGCCTTCCGGGCCCACAGCTCACATCTGGATTGCCACCGAGCCCACAGTACAAGTCTCGCTTAGCTCGTATCTGGAATGCTCCCGAGCCCACATTACGAGTCTCCCTCAGCTCGTATCTGGAATGCTCCCGAGCCCAAAGTACGAGTCTGCCCAACCTGGCCCTCAGCTCGTATCTGGAATGCTCCCGGGTTTATTGGTTACCGCATGGAGCAGTATCACCTCAACCCATCCCACATAATATGTCGACATACAACACAACTGATGCACATACAGATCATCACATAATAACACAAGTAGTCCTACAGATCTACCTAACTGGCATATCAACTAGCATGCAACACTAACTCATACTCAACATACTACCAACTGCTAGGATATCATATCCAATGGGCCGGCTGTGGTGCCTTAGACCTCTTAGTATAGTGAGGATAACTCATCTGGCACTGCTGAAGTCCCGCGGATGAAACTCCAGCTGTTGTTTGACAGATTCCCGAACTGCCAACATTAAACAATACCCAATTAATAATTGGGTTCCAAGCCCAAGGTCCAACTCACACTCCAAAGGCCCAATAGTTAAGTAATGGGCCAAAGCCCAACATATGGCTCAATTTTCCAAATTGGGCCCAGACCTCTACATGGTCTTTCCTTAAGGCCCATCCAATTGTTCTAGTCCAACCTCTTGGTATTCCCATGGCCTAATATCACATAATCATCAAGGCCCAGTTATGGCCCACCTATAGCCCAATTTTCCAAATTGGGCCCAAGTCCTTCACATGGGCCTTACCCTAAAACTCATCCAATTATTTTGGTCCATTTGCTTGTTCTTGGATAGCCCATCAATAGTCCAACCACCAAGGCCCAATAGGAAGACCCAAATCAAGGCCCAAGTGAAATTAGGGTTTTCACATGAAATGACGATTAGGGTTAAGTGTTTCTTACTTAGCCCATTAAGTCCAATATTGCCTTAGGTTAATTTGCCAATGATTATTATTTAATATTTTAAGTTTATTAAATAATTCTCGTGTGTGTCCCAATCAATTCCCAAAATTTAGGGTTTTATGCCATTAGGGTTTTTCCAAACCCTAATTAGGGTTTCCTACCCAATACTAGCCCATTAATCATATGGTTGGGCTTTTAGGTCAATTAGGGTTTCATATAGACCATTAGGGTTTCATTGGGCCCATTAGGGTTTCGTCAGGCCCATTCTGTCCAAGCATCCCAAACGAGTCAATACGCAAGCTAGGCACACCGCCACCCAACATGGCGGCTGGTGGCGGCAGGAGACGGCAGCCACCACCTTACGGTGGTGGTTTAGAGTTTTCTTACTATTCCGATCGATTACATTGTTACAACACAATACCCAAACACACACAAACACACACTAAGCTACGCATCCTCATAAATAACACACACACACACATAGTCGCACTGTGGCGGCAGGTGGTGGTCGGAGGTGCTAGCCACCACCTCACGGTGGTGGTGGTGGCCCTCTTGTGTTTTCCGGCCAAGATAACCACATACACAAACAGAAGAACACACACCCACACGTCTTCTATTCATGAAAGGAACCCAGCCACCCAAGGTGGCGTAAAGCGGCGACATCGGCAAAGGAAAGCGGGAAGCAGCATGGGGGATGAACTGGAGGGTTGCTCCGTTGATGGTGAGGAACATGGTGGCTACAAACTCGTTCAGCCAGCCTCCCACGACCACAGTCGGCTCGTAACACTTGTATTCGCCGGCCATGAGAGCAGCGTCAGTATAATCCGGCGATCCTTGCGTGACCAGGGGAGCGGAGACGACTGAACCAAGGAGCTTAGGGGTGGCGGTTTGGCCTTCAACGGAAACGGCAACAGCGGCGGCAACAACGTAACAGTTGAGTAGGTTTGACGGACGGCCACGGACGAGGCTGAAGCACTCCACCGGAGAAGCGGGAAAGGGACGTCATGATGGCGACACAGTGACACTATTGGTGGCGATTAATCTCGACAAGGCGGCTGGAGAAAGAGAAGGAGAAGAAGGCGACCTTCCTGTGGTCGCTTGAGGCCTCTCACTGATCGGAACTAGGTGGAGTTGGGTGACGACGACGTCGGAGACGAGGGGGGGTGGTATAAGGTGGCGGCGGCTGCACGTTTTTAGGGTTAGGGTTAGAGGTTTATGTTGTATACCCGCCTCACATAAAACTTCTTCCCATATTGACACAACTCGCCCCTCCTTCTCCTTTTCCTTTCATTTAAAGTCCCAAAATTACCATTTAGCCCCTGACTCCATAAAATCCTTTCAACCTTGATCCAAGATTTTCCAAATAAACCCCATCTTTCATAATTCATTACAATTCAGGTACAATACTAACCAAACACACCCTAACTTCTGAAACCCTTTTCAAAATAAATCCCGAAATTACACTTTAACCCCCGAGATAACATCCCGATAATTATTATTTGATTTTTGGGCTATAATAATCTAAAATAATAATAAAAATTAATTCTCGGGGTTCCGGGTTTATTATTTAATTATTCTATTTTAAACGGGATGTTACAACTCTCCCCCACTTAAATTTGATTTTGTCCTCGAAATCGTTTCTCATCATTCCTTACATGCCAGACAACTTGAACTGCATGACCACAACTACAAGCATACCTCAGCCTTTCCAAGGCAACTGTAACCAACCCTCGCAGGGTTCTGATATCTAAAAAAGGGAAATTTCCCCGCATTAGGATCACATTACTCAATCTGAAATATGAAGTCTCGAGATGGTCTGGCTCCCTGACAGATCGCCCACACTGAATTATTATCGAATTCATTGTACTTATCTCCCAACTAGCTACTAAACTTCTGATAACCTGAGGTTCCTACTAGAATACTGAGTCACAGACCAAATTTCCCTGCAGTACATTTATACTTGACAGAAAACTCATCTGGAATATCGGATTCCTGCCTGGTTGCTGAACCAACGAGCGATCTTATAGTCGCTCCACGCGATTCCCGAAGGAAACTCGACTAGCAGTAGCTGCCCAAGTTATATCACCACTCATGGCTCCATCAATCCTCTGGTCCATCCAATCGTAATATACTGACAACATGTCGCCATCGAATCAAATAGTAAAATTGAACGCTACCAGAATAACTGTAGTCTTACATCTTGCCCAGTCTCCAACAACCTATCGTTTCCTAATTCTGATTATGTTGTGGTCTACCCACAATCTTGCAAACTGGCCCACCCTGTCCTAATCGTCTGAAACAATTCATGAATGCTACGGGTCCCCCCACGGTCTAACAACACTTCCCTCACTATCTGACCGCTAGTGAATGCTACAGCTACCCCATAGTCTTAAAACACTTTCGCTCTAACAGAACCGCAACCCAATACCTTAGCCGCAATCTATCAATCCAAAAACCAGCAGAGTCGAGCACACACTCGACCGAACACCCAAGCTGAACTCAATTCATGACTAGAACCCCAACCTGATTTCCCAAATTCTGCTATCAACAACCGAGAAGACGCGATACACATGCTGAGGAGTTTTACCGAACCCCCAACTCACATAACCCTCAAACCAAACAGCCACTTGGGCCGCCTTCCTCCTTGACAACAACGCAAAACTTATCCCAATTCCAAAACCGCTCCTGCTTCTGAATCCCGGGATAATTCTCCCCCACTTAGATTCGACTAAGTCTTCACAATACATGAAAGTTGGAGAATTCCCAATTGTTCTTACTTTCCAACGATCAATCCGATGACAACCAACTCTTTCCAGCTAGTGCTCCATTACCAGCCAATCCCAAATGATCACACACTTCTAAGAACTAGTTGAACACTTCCTGAATCCCAGTGAAACCGACAGTCCCTAATACTTGAATGATCCTACACTCAAACCTTGAAGACCTAAAGATAGGTGCTCCAACTAATATCTCAGCAACGAGCTACTTCCCTTGGCGCTCTCATCCTCCAATCAATAACGGTTACTAAAACCACTGAATCCTGACAATGTTGAATAACCATCATGTGGGACCCTGTCCATAGACCTCCCTCATAATACCCCTCTTCCCAAGGTGCTCCAACAAATCTCCCGTTCTCGGGCTCTAGAAATCATATCATTCAGGGTCTCGCACCCTGACTCACTCACCAGCTCAGTCGTCCACAGCTGAGATGCAGTAGCTGAAGCAACCTCTGCCCTATACCGGGCTACAAACTACTCTCAAGACATAGCCTCCAATCCCAAAAGTGCAATGAATCGCACAATCAATCCTTACCGTCCGATGCAAGAGATCCAAGGCGAATCGGATCTCACAAGATACTTATGCCACATCGAACCACCAGCGCTCACCAGCGCTAAAATATTGTCATCAACCCCTGAAACTAACTGACCCCAAGCTGGAATACAACCTGATCCTGGGGTCCCAAGTCTGTCCACTCCTTCGAGCTTGAAAACTGAAAGGGCACAATCCTTGCCCTATAAAATGACATTCCAATCCATCAATTAACCATTCTACTTCCAACTGCAAAACCCCAGCTGAACATAATCATCACTCATTTCTGGAGTCCCTGCGACTCACATTCCGGCCTCGAGCAAAACCCCCGAAGCCTCAATCTAGAAATTCTTGTGCTAGCGTCTCCCGCTTAACTCGCGGAATGTAACGAGTACAGAACATCTCCCTGATCACAAATAACTGTAGCCCTCTGCTCATCAGAATATGTCCCGGTAACAAGTCCCGGTACTGGAAAGCTTAACCAGGTCCTCCCCCTGCCGTCGTTACAACTGCTATAGCTGTTGCGGCAGCCGTCTCAGCAAGGGCTGCATAGCGCTCATCAAAATACTCAACCATGGCGGTCTTAATAGACCCAAACATCTCCAGAATCTGACCCCAGACAATCTCGATCACCTCCTCTCCGGTGATCTCCCTGACACGATCCTCTGTCAATGCTGGCCTATCCTAGCTGCCAGCTCCCGATCCTGACCCGAAAACATCTCGTAACCACCATTCCGATAATACACCAGAGAGATCTCAGATAATCCCTATAATAATAGGGAACCAACTCCCAACTAAACCCTAGGGATTGTGACTTCCTTGCTACGCGTATGGGTCCTGTGCTTTCAGTAGTACGAGCCCATACTACCTTCCACACCTACCCATATTTGTCTCAAGTATCACCACAACACCGTAACAGTATACATAAACATAGCGATCGCTCAATCCTCACTCCTAGAGGAATGTTAGATATCTCATAACTTGCCTCCCGGCCTCTCACAACCCACCCATGAAACTTCCACCAACCCTGCAGCACTCGTGTATGCTAGCCATACATAACGCTAGACCCTATAGACTTTCGAATATATGATCCTACCCTAAGCCCCCAATCAGACAAGAACAGAACATAAGGCCAAACCAAACATTCTCATGCTATAAGATCTTAATTATGTATAACCGTGATGCATACACTAAGCAACTACAGTAATGATGTCAATATCATATAACGAAAACCCTAGGCTAGCAGGCATCATGTAATCAGGCAATTCTATCATACAATTTCTGAATATCCCTAGCCTAGCACTAGCATGTTGTTCTATCATATCACAATATCAAATAACCTTATGGTATTTTGGGGTCTACTTACTGGCTCCGGCTGATCGTACACTCTGCATCCTCCTTTACTTATTTTGAAAACCATTTTGAAATCATTTTGAAAATTTTTCCTTGATTTGAGACTAGATTCACACGAGTGTTCCTCCAATTCACTCAAACCAAGGCACTGATACCAACTTGTAACATCCACAAAAATCAGGCCAAATTTAAACTTTTTAAAACATTTAGAAACCAACAGTTATTACCAATTTGTTTTCAAAACAGTTCTATATCAGAGTATCCCAGAAACATAGTCATAAAAAGTGAGGAGCTGTATGATCACGCCTTTGCCTTCCCGCTATCATCTGAGGTACCTGAAACCAAAACTGAAACTGTAAGCCCAAAGCTTAGTGAGTTCTCCCAAAATACTGATACACTGCAATAACACATATACAAATAACAACATGTACTGGGTCCACAGCTTTACATACTGGATTACCCCTGGGCCCACAGAGTGAGTCTGGACTGCCTTCCGGGCCCACAACTCACATATGGATTGCCACCGAGCCCACAGTATGAGTCTCCCTTAGCTCGTATCTGGAATGCTCCCGAGCCCACAGTACGAGTCTCCCTCAGCTCGTATCTAGAATGCCCACGAGCCCACAGTACGAGTCTGGCATGCCCCACCTGGCCCTCAGCTCGTATCTGGAATGTTCTCGGGTTTGTTGGTTACCGCACGGAGCAGTATCACCTCCACCCATTCCACATAATATGTCGACATATAACACCACTGATGCACATACAGATCATCACATAATAACACAAGTAGTCCTACAGATCTACCTAACTGGCACATCAACTAGCATGCAACACTAACTCATACTCAACATACTACCAACTGCTAGGATATCATATCCAATGGGCCGGCTGTGGTGCCTTAGACCTCTTAGTATAGTGAGGATAACTCATCTGGCACTGCTGAAGTCCCGCGGATGAAACTCCAGCTGTTGTTTGACAGATTCCCGAACTGCCAACATTAAACAATACCCAATTAATAATTGGGTTCCAAGCCCAAGGTCCAACTCACACTCCAAAGGCCCAATAGTCAAGTAATGGGCCAAAGCCCAACATATGGCTCAATTTTCCAAATTGGGCCCAGACCTCTACATGGTCTTTCCTTAAGGCCCATCCAATTGTTCTAGTCCAACCTCTTGGTATTCCCATGGCCTAATATCACATAATCATCAAGGCCCATTTATGGCCCACCTATAGCCCAATTTTCCAAATTGGGCCCAAGTCCTTCACATGGGCCTTACCCTAAAACTCATCCAATTATTTTGGTCCATTTGCTTGTTCTTGGATAGCCCATCAATAGTCCAACCACCAAGGCCCAATAGGAAGACCCAAATCAAGGCCCAAGTGAAATTAGGGTTTTCACATGAAATGACGATTAGGGTTAAGTGTTTCTTACTTAATCCATTTAGGACTTAATCCATTAATTTCAATATTGCCTTAGGTTAATTTGCCAATGATTATTATTTAATATTTTAAGTTTATTAAATAATTCCCGTGTGTGTCCCGGTCAATTTCCAAAATTTAGGGTTTTATGCCATTAGGGTTTTTCCAAACCCTAATTAGGGTTTCCTACCCAATACTAGCCCATTAATCACATGGTTGGGCTTGGGCTTCATTGGGCCCATTAGGGTTTCATTAGGCCCATTAGTGTTTCGTCAGGCCCATTTTGTCCAAGCATCCCAAACGAGTCAATACGCAAGCTAGGCACACCGCCACCCAACACGGCGGCTGGTGGCGGCAGGTGGCGGCAGGAGGCGGCAGCTACCACCTTACGGTGGTGGTTTAGAGTTTTCTTACAAACACACACTAAGCTACACACACCCTCATAAATAACACACACACACACAGCCGCACTATGGCGGCAGGTGGTGGTCGGAGGTGCTAGCCACCACCTCACGGTGGTGGTGGTGACCCTCTTGTGTTTTCCGGCCTAGATAACCACACACGCAAACAGAAGAACACACACCCATACGTCTTCTATTCATGAAAGAAACCCAGCCACCCAAGGTGGCATAAGGTGGTGACATCGACAAAGGAAAGTGGGCAGCAGCAGCGGGGATGAACTGGAGGGTTGCGCCATTGATAGTGAGGAACATGGTGACTACAAACTGGTTCAGCCGACCTCCCACGACCACAGTCGGCTCGTAACACTTGCATTCGTCGGCCATGAGAGCAGCGACAGTAAAATCCGACGATCCATGCGTGACCAGGGGAGCGGCAACGGCTGAACCAAGGAGCTTAAGGTGGGATTGGTCTTCAACGGAAACGGCAACGGAGGCGGCAGCAACGTAACAGTTGAGTGGGTTTGGCGGACGGCGACGGACGAGGCTGAAGCACTCCACCGGCAAAGAGGGAAACAGACGTCATGATGGCGACACAGCGACGCTACTGGTGGCGATTGATCTCGACAAGGCGGCTGGAGAAAGAGAAGGAGAAAAAGGTGACCTTCATGTGGTCGCTTGAGGCCTCTCACTGATCGGAACTAGGTGGAGTTGGTGACGACGGCGCCGGAGACAAAGGGGGGGTATAAGGTGGTGGCGGCTAGACGTGTTTAGGGTTAGGGTTAGAGGTTTACGTTGTATACCCGCCTCACATAAAACTTCTTCCCATATTGACACAACCCGCCCCTCCTTCTCTTTTTCCTTTCATTTTAAGTCCCAAAATTACCATTTAGCCCCTGACTCCATAAAATCCTTTCAACCTTAATCCAAGATTTTCCAAATAAACCCCATCTTTCATAATTCATTACAATTCAGGTACAATACTTACCAAACACACCCTAACTTCTGAAACCCTTTTCAAAATAAATCTCGGAATTACACTTTAACCCCCGAGCTAACATCCTGATAATTATTATTTGATTTTTGGGCTATAATAATCTAAAATAATAATAATAATTACTTCTCTGGGTTCTGGGTTTATTATTTAATTATTCTATTTTAAACGGGATGTTACATTTGCTCTCCCATCTTTTGTTTTAGAACATCTTCAATATTTTCCTAGTCTGTAAGACTTTCTTCTCCGAGGACCACCATGAAGATGCTTCACCAAACACTACATATCTTGAAGTGTAGCATCTTCCAGTTGTTGGATCACAACATCTCCACCCTTTATTTGATTGTTATATCCAATAAATATACACCTGACTGCTTTCTTGTCAAACTTGCTACATAAATTACTAGGCACAAATACGTAGCATACGTAACTAAATACTCGGAAGTAGCTAACAATAGGTTTCATGTCCCATAGTGTCTCAAATGGTGAGATGAAACCTAACCTTGGTTGGGGAAGATTATTAATCACATGGGTAGCAGTTCGCATTGCTTCAGCCAAAAATCTTCCTGGGACATTCTTCGCTTGTAGCATGCTTTGACAAATTTCTGCAAGATGCCGATTCTTTCTCTCAGCTACACCATTTTTTTGAGGTGTGTTCGCACATGTGAATTGATGACGTATACCACATTCTTGCAGATAGTGATTGAATTCTTCCGAGGTGTATTCTCTTCCATTATCTGAGCATAGACATCGAATCTTCTTTCTCACTTCTCCTTCGACCGTTGTCTTGAATTCTAGAAACTTTGAGAATGTTTCAGATTTTTCTTTCATGAAGAAAACCCACACATATCTCGACTAATCATCAATGAACGTCACCATGTACCGCATCCCGCTAACTGATGTTTGCTTGACTGGACCGAACACATCCGAGTGAATTAACTCTAGTGGCTTCTTTGCTCTAAAAATTGACTCCTTGTATGGTAATTGATGAGCTTTACCATACTGGCATCCAGCACAAACGACATCCGTTTTGACTTCAAGTTGGGGTAAGCCTTTAAGCATGGATTTCTACATTATTACCTTTAACTTATGATAACCAACATGTCCCAGCCGTGCATGTCATAGATCTGTTGTCTCATTCTTTCGAGTCTTGTCTACGTAGGTAGACTCCGCGGAGAGCACATAGACGGACTCTACTCTCCGTCCTTCCATTGTTGGCTTTTCTGAGATTTTAAGATCTCGATAGACCTTCACATCTTGTAGGACAAACAATACGTAGTTCCATGACGATGTTAGTTGCGATACCGACAACAAGTTCTTCTTCATACCTGGCACGTGATAGACATTAGGGGTGTGCAAAAAACCGCACAAACCGCCCGCACCGCACCAAACCGAACCGCATAATGCGGTTTAGAATTTCGTGGTGCGGTTTGCGGTTCATCATTTTATCAAACTGCACTATGCGGTGTGGTTTGCGGTTTGTATTTATAAAACCGCGGTTCAAACCGCACCGCACCGCATGTTATATATATACTTTTTTTTCTTTACTTTATTATAATTTCAAATCACGATTTAGAAACAATGTATTTAAATATATTTCTTACAATAACCAAATATCTATAACGTAACATTAAATCACTATTAGATGAAGATCCCACGGTTTACAAGAATATAGCAACTATAACGGCAATATAGAGCAATAACAATGACACTTACAAAACTATACTAGCATGAATCACAATTTATTAAAAACAATTTAACTTGAAAATTGTATTTGTTTTTATAAAATGAAAGCAATCAATTTTTTTAACCAGGTCAGTTTTTTGGTTTTTTGATAGATTTAATGTTGAACAACTCATTAAACCGCACAAACCGCAACCAAACCGCATAAACCGCCCGCAGCAAACCGCACCGCATAACGCGGTTTTGAACATCTGTGGTGCGGTTTGCGGTTTCTAAAATATTAAAACCGCATATGCGGTGCGGTTTGCGGTTTTGACTCTAAACCGCACCAAACCGCACCGCGCACACCCCTAATAGACATTATGTAGTGACACCATGTCAGATTTATTACCAGGCATGATCGTCGTTTTTCCAATCTGAGCCATTAGCAGTCGTGCATTGTTGGCTGTAACTACCATGCGACTTCCCTTGTACTCCTTCATGTCTTGTAGTTTGTTTTGATCACCAGTCATATGGTTAGAGCATCCTGAATCAATGATCCAATCATTTTCATAGTTGATACGCTCTCCCATCATTACCATGAGTGCCAAATCATTTTCCTATATGGCACATAATTCCTCAGCATCCCATTCATCCTCTATTTCCTTTTTGGAAGTTACAACATTTTTTTCCACATACTTTCTCTTTGATCAGCAATCCTTGGACATGTAGCCCCATTTTCCATAATTGTTGCAGTTGCCTTCGAACCTCCTTCCCCGAGAACTCTTATTGTGGGTCTTTTGAGATCTCCATGGTTGTGAGGTTCCTCGCTAAATCTTCCCTTTTTCAGCATTTTTGTATCATTCTTTAGAAGGTGGCTTGAAATTCCTCCGACTTTTACTTGTGTAGAGTGTTTCCTCTTCACTCTTCAGCGTGATGCCTCCTATTTGCTTAGCCATAGCTTCTTGGTTGGCCAACAAATTCTCAAACTCTACAAGTGATGGTTGAATAGGCCATCCCTGTACAACAGTAACGAAACTTCTATATTCCGGCCTCAGTCCATCGATGATGACCCTCTTCATTCGAGCTTCTGTAATGACGGATTGCGGATCTAATTCAGTAATCTCCCGAAATATCGACTTGACCTTGTGGAAATATTGAGCAATCATCATATCACGTTGTGAGATTGATAATAGCTCGTTCTCCAAAAGTTGTAGTCTCATATCATTCTTCTTTGAGAAAAGCATCACAAACGTGTCCCAAGCTTCTGTTGGTGTGTTCTCGTCCTGAATATGCTCCAACATCTCTTCTTCGATTGTGGTCTTCAAGGCAAACATTGCTTTGCTTGCTTTGATTTTCCATTTGTGCAAAGCACCATTAACATCTTCCTATGGCGGCGTAGTTTCGCTTCCGCCAACGAACTCCCATAGATATTCTCCTTGTAAGTAGGACTTCATACATGTTTCCCATGTTTTGTAGTTGTTGTTGAGTTTCTTGATTCCTCCGACGACTTGGAGATCACTGTCACACCCCAAAATCAGAACGGCGGAATCGTTCGGGGGTGGAGGACGTCATGTACAGTATCACAACAATGCAAAGTAGTAAACAAGCAACAACATCATCCATTGCATTAATAATATAATTAATACAAGTGTGTTCTGTCAAGTTAATTAGACACCAAAAAATATGAATCAAAATAAAAGATGAGTCTTGAACGAGCTCCATCTTCTCAAACCTGGCACCGGTACCTGTCTACTGGTAACCTGAGAATACAAGTTATTTTGAAAGAGTTTATCAGCTTTAAAGCTGCTGAGATCATAAGTATATTAGTGTCTGAGTTTGTATGAAAGTGTTTGTAAGTATGTAATGTATAAGTTTGAAAATGTTTGTAATTGTTTGAACCCTCCTAGAAAACCATATGTTTCCTACTAAAAGTAGCCTTCTACCAAGGCATCAAGTGTTTGTGTGTGTGTCTCTTGTAAGAGTATGTATTTTCCCAAACCTGACTATCATTAACCAAAAATATAGTTTTTACATTACTGTTTATTGTGTGAAGATCACAAAGTGAATGCAATGGGAAAATGAAATAGTACTGTAGTGTTGTATTAAGTAACTACTGATGTACTAACTACCTTAAACCAATTATTATTTAAAGTACCATGTGATCGGCCTGTACCATACTACCGACTATAACACGACGATGTAAGACGTCGGAAGAAATGACGTTTGGCACCCGTAGACTTGCAAGTCCCACTGTACCGAGCAGCAAGGTGTAGGATAGTCAATCCAGTATAGATCTATACACAAACTCAACGCTCTCCATTTAAGGAGATTCTGGATACAAAACGAGCCATGACAGGTGATGTCATGCCCCGTTACGTGGCTCACATAACTGTATTAGTGCACTTGTGAATGTATTGTATGTACTAGTTGTATTGTATGTTCTTTCTCTGTCTAGTATGTATGTATGTTCTCTCTGTATGGTATTGTATGTTCTCTCTGTATGGTATTGTATGTTCTCTCTGTATGGTATTGACTCATGTATGAACTGACTCATTGTATGTTTCACTGTTCTAGTAATAGTATTAGTATCTCCCTAAGCTATACCTATTATAGCTTACTAGTAATGTTGTTTGACTGTATGAACATGTGTGTATACCTTTGCTACCCAAAGTTATTGAATAGAAAGAAGTAACATTTTATATCTATACACATATACATGATATATGACTAGGATTCAAACGACCTTCAGACAAACAACCGATACCCTAAGTCCACAACCAAACAAGGAACAGGAGGTAAGGTGAGCTATCAGTCCTAAGTCCTTTAAATCCTACTTATATAACTATATCTATATAGATACACATTTAACAGAATATAAGTTTAAAAGAGTTTAATAAAAGTATTTGACATGTAAAAGAGTTTGTAAAACGGGTTTGAAGTAGTTTGTTTGATAACACAGTTTGAAAAGTAAGAAATCCACTTGTTTGGTAGTTATTAATCACATGATTGATATAATAACTATAATAGTTCAACTTGTATTCCCCCCCATAAAAGCATTTAAAATCATTTAAAAGGTTGATTAAGGGGTATGAACTCACCTGTAGTGAGTAACTCGAATGAAAGATCGATATAGGATTGTTGGGTGTCAATTGGAGTCTTGAGTACAAACGAATCCTATTTAACATATAATTACACATATATGAATATATTCCATGTATATAACCACTAAAAGTGATAGGGACACGCCTTATAGACATAAAAACACTTAGAATTAAGTGTTACCAACACCTATGGTTGTATATAAGGGGTAAATGACTATACAAGGGAGTGTATGGTCAAAATGCACAATATTTGTGTGTGTGCGGCCAGGGTGTGTGTGCGGCCGCACACTCCCTATGAAATGTGCCAAAATGTATTTTAAGGCTTTAGGACTCATCTAGGAAGGTTTCTTACTTCATGTTTTAGCCTTATATGGAGTTCATTGCCATTTTTGGACCAAAAAGGGGTGTGTGTGGCTACACATGGTGTGTGCGGCCGCACACCCTTTATGAAGATGATAAAATCGTGTTTTTCTAGTATATCATCAAGTTTTCTTAGCATATAACAAGTTATGATAAGTACATACACGTTATAGAGGCTTGAAAGGGTGATTAAGGTCCAAAACTAGTGTGTGTTCTTGGTGTTCTTGGTGTTCTTGACTAAAAATTGATGTTTTCATGGATCAAAGCAAAGGGTTTTGCTAGTTAGGGTCGTGTATCAACAAATCAAAAGGAAGAATTTCTTACTTTTTATGAAGATCAAGATGAAGATTTGGATGATACTTGAGAGGATTTCGAGTTCTAGTCTTGAAGAAGTGAAAAAGTGTTCAAAAATGACAAGTGTTGAATATATATATGGGAGAGTGTGCGGTTGGGATGGGTGTGTGGCCGTACACTCTTGTGAGTGGCCGTACACACAAGTGTGTGGCCGCACACTCCATATGTTGGAGTGTTTGGCTCATTTTCAAGGTGTTACACTCTCAAAACTCATCCCACGACTCATACCTTGATTATACTAGGTTTTAAACACTCTAATTGACTCTAAATAATGCTAGAAAATAGCAAAAACGAGTCTAACCTTCATTGATTTGAATAAGTGTATAAAATAAAAATTTCGGGTTGTCACATCATCCCCCCGTTAGAGAGAATTTCGTCCCGAAATTAGGTTTAAGCAATTAAGTTATTACAAATAACTAAGTAAAAAGATGAGGATATTTCAGTTTAAACTAATCCTCACGCTCCCAAGTGAATTCAGGTCCTCGCTTGGCGTTCCAGCGAACCTTCACTATCGGGATGTGAATTTGCTTTGTTCGCTTGACCTCTCGGTCCATGATCTCTACAGGTTCTTCCACGAAGTTGAGGCTCTCGTTGATCTCGATCTCGTCGAGTGGGATTACAAGAGTCTCGTCGGACAGACACTTTTTCAAGTTTGAGACATAGAAAGTAGAATGTATGTTACTGAGTTCACGAGGTAAGTTAAGTTTGTAAGCTACAGGGCCGATTCTTGCGAGAATCTCGAAAGGCCCTATGTATCTTGGATTTAGCTTTCCACGCTTTCCGAAGCGTATCAAGCCCTTCCAGGGTGAGACATTCAATAGAACACGGTCGCCCACCTGGAATTCCAACGGTTTCCTTCGTTTATCTGCGTAGCTTTTCTGTCGGTCTCTAGAGGCTTTTAATCGTTCACGAATCTGAACGATCTTCTCTGTCGTTTCCCGAATGATCTCCGGACCCATAAGAGTGCTGTCAGGAACTCGTCCTTTAGCTAACTGGGTATCACCCACCTCAGCCCAGCACAGAGGGGATCTGCACTTTCGGCCATAGAGGGCCTCGAACGGAGCAGCCTTTATGCTCGTGTGATAACTGTTGTTGTAGGAAAATTCGACAAGGGGTAAATGAGTATCCCATGCTTTCCCAAAGTCAATCACGTAGGCTCGCAACATATCTTCCATGGTTTGGATAGTCCTCTCACTTTGTCCGTCGGTCTGTGGATGGTAGGTTGTACTCATGTCCAGCCTAGTTCCTAGGGAACCTTGTAGCGACTGCCAGAACCTTGAAGTGAATCTACTATCCCTGTCCGAGATAATGGATATGGGAACACCGTGCAGTCGTACAATCTCCCGAATGTAGGTTCTTGTAAGCTTCTCCATCTTGTCTGTTTCTTTGATAGGCAGGAAGTGTGCGGACTTGGTTAATCTGTCGACGATGACCCATATGGTATCAAGTCCACCCGTTGTCTTGGGCAACTTGGTTATGAAGTCCATAGTGATCCGCTCCCACTTCCATTCAGGTATCTCCGGTTGCTGGAGTAATCCTGACGGTTTTTGGTATTCGACCTTAACCTTGGCGCAAGTAAGGCATTTACTCACGAAGGTAGCAATCTCTGCTTTCATGTTAGGCCACCAGTATAACTTTTTAAGATCCAGATACATCTTATCTAAACCCGGGTGGACGGAATAACGAGTGTTGTGTGCCTCTGTCATGACCAAGTCTCTGAAACCACCGTGTTTTGGTGTCCAGATCCGATCTATGAGGTATAAGGCCCCGCCACCCTTAACTTCCAAGTTCTTATCCATCCCTCTCAGGGATTCACCCGCCACATTTTCAGGTTTCAAAGCGTCGAGCTGAGCCTCCTTAATTTGTGTGGATAAGTGCGAATGGATAGTCATAGTCAATGATTTGACTCTACGACCAGAGTATTCTTTCTGACTTAGGGCGTCAGCTACTACGTTGGCTTTACCCGGATGATAACGAATTTCGCATTCGTAATCACTGAGTAGTTCGACCCACCGTCGTTGTCTCATGTTGATCTCTTTCTGATCGAATATGTGTTGTAAGCTTTTGTGGTCTGTAAAGATAGTGCTTTTTGTACCATATAGGTAGTGTCTCCAGATCTTCAGAGCAAACACAATTGCTCCTAACTCGAGATCGTGGGTAGTGTAGTTGACCTCGTGTGTCTTCAGCTGTCTCGAGGCATAGGCGATGACCTTACCTCGCTGCATCAGAACACATCCGAGCCCTTGATTTGACGCATCGCAATAGACAATGAAGTCTTTTATCCCTTCGGTGAGGGATAGTATTGGTGCGGTGCACAAGGCTCGCTTGAGCGTTTGGAACGCTCTTTCCTGCTTCTCTTCCCAGTCAAAGGCCACGCCCTTCTGGGTCAATGTTGTAAGAGGTTTCGCAATGCGGGAGAAGTTCTGAATGAACCTACGATAGTAGCCAGCGAGGCCTAGAAATTGACGAATTTCTGTAGGCGTCTTCGGTGCTGACCAGCTCTCAATGGCCTTGATTTTGGAAGGGTCCACGTATATTCCCTCTTCGCTAACCACGTGCCCTAAGAATTCGACTCTTCAGATCCAAAATTCGCATTTTGAGAACTTCGCATAGAGCTTCTCCGAACGCAGTGTTTCTAAGACCTGTCGTAGATGTTGACTATGCTCCTCGTTACTACGAGAGTAGATAAGTATGTCATCGATGAAGACGATGACGAACTGATCCAAGTAAGGACGACACACCCTATTCATTAAATCCATGAATACTGCGGGCGCGTTTGTTAATCCGAACGGCATCACTACGAATTCGTAGTGCCCATAACGAGTTCGGAAGGTTGTCTTCGGAACATCCTCCCCTAGCACTCGTAGTTGGTCATATCCGGATCTTAAGTCGATTTTTGAAAAGAAGTTCGCCCCTTGAAGTTGGTCAAATAAATCGTCAATGCGAGGAAGAGGATAGCGATTTTTGACGGTCAGTTTGTTGAGCTCCCTGTAGTCGATGCACATACGAAACGATCCGTCTTTCTTCTTGACGAACAAGACTGGAGCTCCCCAGGGTGAGAAGCTTGGTCTTATAAAGCCCTTGCTGAGCAGTTCGTTAAGTTGACAGGACAGTTCTTGCATCTCTGCAGGTGCTAGACGATAGGGAGATTTGGCTACGGGGGTAGCCCCTGGAACTAAGTCGATTCTGAACTCGACTTGTCGTTGCGGAGGTAATCCTGGGAGTTCTTCTGGAAAGATATCGGGAAAGTCGCGTACTACTGGAATGTTCTTAATGTCTTTCGCTTCTTGGCTCATATCGACAACATGAGCAAGGAATGCGTGACACTCCTTTCGCAAGAACTTCTGAGCTTGAATGCTCGAGATGATACGAAGGTTCGTGTCGGGTTTGTCGCCATAAACTACTAGAATTTCGTCTGACGGCAGATTAAGGCGTACAGCCTTTTCATAACACATGATGTCGGCACGATGTAGACTCAACCAATCCATGCCGATAATGACGTCGAAACTTTTAATTGAGACCGGCATGAGGTCGATCGAAACTGAATGGCTATCTAGAGTTAGGGTACACCCTATGTATATACTGCTAGTGCTCTCCGTCTTTCCATTAGCCATTTCTACAGTGAACAGTTCTTTAAGTGCTCGTGATTTTTGCTTAAGTAAATGAGCAAATTTTTGGTTCACGAAACTCCTCTCCGCTCCACTATCAAATAGTATGCATGCATAAGAGTTATCGAGGAGAAACGTACCAGTGACCACTGTGGGGCCGGCAACCGCTTCCTCGTGGCCTATGGCCAGAACTCTTCCCACTCTACCGGCATTCCCTGCCTTTGGGCAGTCCCTCTTGTAGTGGCCCACCTCGCCACAACAGTAGCAAGCTTGGCCCACTCCTGCGACGGGACTTGGTTGAGTGGCCTCGCCGGAGCTTTGCAGAAACGGGCGGTGTGCCCCTTCCTGTTGCAGTTTGAACACTGCATTTCCCGGCAGGTTCCTGTGTGGTGGAAGTTGCATTTGTTGCACTTAGGCAAACTTCCAGCGTACTGCTTTACCGGAGTAGCAGCGGCAGGTGCTATCGCAGCATGAACTGCCACGACCTGCTGCTTTTTGGCAGCCTTCTTCTTCTTCTTGTCATCCCAAAACTTCCGCTTGGAATCAGCGGTTTTGGAAGGTTCTGAGATGGCCAGGGTTGTTGTTGCGGCAGGGGTACGAAACCCATGATCTATAAGCCGATGTGCCAATCGCTTGGCACTATCGAATGTAGTGGGGTTTGAAGCCAAAACATTTCCCTGGAATGGAGGCACCAGCCCCCATATGTATCTTTCTATCTTATTTCCCTCTGTATGAACCATGTTGGGACAGAGGGCCACCAGCTCACAGAACATGGCGGTGTAGGAGACTATGTCGGAGCCCTTCATGGTTAGGCTCCACGGTTCCTCCTCCAGTTTTTGGATTTCGCCCCTCGGGCAGTACTCCTCAATCATTAGCTCTCTTAGAGCTTCCCAGCCCATAGCATTAGCCACCACTAGAGATAGTGACTTGACATGTATATTCCACAATGTCAGGGCTTTTTCCTCAAAGGTGCAAGCAGCGAACTTGACCTTGCTCCCTTCTGGACAAGAGCAGATTTCGAAAACCGATTCGGTCTTCTCGAACCATTGCGAGAGGCCAATGACTCCGCCAGTCCCTCTAAAGGACTTGGACTTGCAGTTAGTGAAGTCCTTATAGGAGCACTCTCTCAAGCGCACAGGAGCTTCACCATGAGTAGATTGAACAGGAGTTCCTCCTCCCGTGGAACCGGAAGAATGATATTGTGCCATGGCTGTAGCCACAGCCGCAGCTACAGCAGCATTTAGTGCTGCCGTATCGATTTGAGGAGCAGGTGGTGTTGCGGTGATTTGAGGATCGCGTCTCATTGATTGGCGTGGAGGCATCTTTTAACTATAAGTTTAGAAAGATGAAGAGATTGATAAGAATTTAATAGGGAGAATTTGATGAGAATGCCTCATGGACTAACTCTCCATAGTCCAACAGCACAATTAAATAGCACGATTTAATATAGATCTAGTACTAACAGATGATAGCATTTGGATAATAATTTCCATGAGATTAGATATCTGTCAATAATATTGGTATTACAGATGTAACAAGTTCGGGAAAAATGACCTAGAAGTAGGTCTTACATCAAACCAAGATGGGAAAATTTTGACAGATCTATGACCTAATCAAGACCTAAGGTCCAAGTTTGAACAAAGATAGGAAATTAAACTAGAGTTTTTACATAAACTAAGTTATATCCAAAAGAGAAGCCGATGAGACTCTAGTGGCGACGAGAACTACTAGAGTGAGTTCTTGATTCAGGCAGACGGCGCTCTATGTCTCGCATGCGCCTTTCATACATTGACCGCCTAGCCCGAAGTTCCCTAACTTCAGCTTGGGATGCAGTTAGTTGTTGCTGCAGAGTCCCATTGGTTATCCTAGCCCTTTCCATAGCTACTTCTAGTTGGCAAATGCGGACCGTGTTAACGCTAGAGTTGGCGTCAATCTCCAACACTCGGTCGATAGTTGCTCGACCTTGCTCGGTGTTCCGAGAAATCCTACGAACCATGATGGGTAGAACACGATCAGTTGAACCTCCCTCGGTGAGGTTGTAAAAGCTTCTGTCCCCGTTGTAGGGAATGGGTTGACCCTGTTCCTGACTCCATCTATTCAAGTTTGTGGCCCACAAAGGTGTGGGTCCTTGAAATGTTGGGCGAGGGTTTGGGTTTGGGTCTTGAGCAGCTGGGGGTTGGTTGTTGACTTCCGGCTCTGAGTCAGAACCATCAGAAAAACCTTCAGCTAGGTGATCATCCAAAGGGATTGGGTGATCATCTTCTGGTTCTTCTCCCAGCCATCCTGCATTGTCGTGGTTGGGATAGTACGGGTCTCCGGGAAGATGGAATCCAGCCATTATATCTACGCGAGAAAAGGGATAAAGAAATAATTAATAGACGAACTATCTAGATATTTATAATATGATCTTTATCAGTTACTTCAATACTTGTTTAGTGCATACCAGTTATATGTACTCAAAACAGGATAGACCTTCGAATAAGTGACCCTAACTCTAAGCCCACAACCAAACAAGGAACAGGAAGTAAAGCAAAGATCACAGATTCTAAGTCTATGATATCCTAGATACATATAACCTTAGCGTATCCACTCAGCAACTATTGATATACTAATAAAGACCTTTAGTTCTCAGATAAGTAATTATAGTAACACAAAATACTCCTATAGTATTTTAAGTTTATGTTCTGTTCTAATGTTTTCTTTGTAGTATTGTTGGTAAGTTTTTAGACTTGTTGCAACCTCACAACCACACTTAGGCACATGCTAGTCACTCCTCGGATAATATAGTTGATCAGGCTATATCTTCCCAGGGTTGACCATATGTCTCTAAGTCTGATTGTGCTGCCCAACAATCGTAATACTTTTGTTTTATCCTAATGACACTGATTTTAGTATGAATGCAGACATGTATACTTAGTTAAATAATTTATTATTTAAAAGTATAAACTCTTTATCAGAGTATTTTAATCCTGCTATGTTTATAGTTCGTATATCTTTTATGGGTTGATATACTCGATTCACTATAAACAATGCTCTGATACCAATCTGACACACCCCAAAACCGAAACGGCGGAATCGTTCGGGGGTGGAGGACGTCATGTACAGTATCACAACAATGCAAAGTAGTAAACAAGAAACAACATCATCCAATGCATTAATAATATAATTAATACAAGTGTATTCTGTCAAGTTAATTAGACACCAAAAAATATGAATCAAAATAAAATATGAGTCTTGAACGAGCTCCATCTTCTCAAACCTGGCACCGGTACCTGTCTACTGGTAACCTGAGAATACAAGTTATTTTGAAAGAGTTTATTAGCTTTAAAGCTGCTGAGATCATAAGTATATTAGTGTCTGAGTTTGTATGAAAGTGTTTGTAAGTATGTAATGTATAAGTTTGAAAATGTTTGTAATTGTTTGAACCCTCTTAGAAAACCCTATGTTTCCTACTAAAAGTAGCCTTCTACCAAGGCATCAAGTGTTTGTGTGTGTGTCTCTTGTAAGAGTATGTATTTTCCCAAACCTGACTATCATTAACCAAAAATATAGTTTTTACATTACTGTTTATTGTGTGAAGATCACAAAGTGAATGCAATGGGAAAATGAAATAGTACTGTAGTGTTGTATTAAGTAACTACTGATGTACTAACTACCTTAAACCAATTATTATTTAAAGTACCATGTGATCGGCCTGTACCATACTACCGACTATAACACGACGATGTAAGACGTCGGAAGAAATGACGTTTGGCACCCGTAGACTTGCAAGTCTCACTGTACCGAGCAGCAAGATGTAGGATAGTCAATCCAGTATAGATCTATACACAAACTCAACGCTCTCCATTTAAGGAGATTCTGGATACAAAACGAGCCATGACAGGTGATGTCATGCCCCGTTACGTGGCTCACATAACTGTATTAGTGCACTTGTGAATGTATTGTATGTACTAGCTGTATTGTATGTTCTTTCTCTGTCTAGTATGTATGTATGTTCTCTCTGTATGGTATTGTATGTTCTCTCTGTATGGTATTGTATGTTCTCTCTGTATGGTATTGACTCATGTATGAACTGACTCATTGTATGTTTCACTGTTCTAGTAATAGTATTAGTATCTCCCTAAGCTATACCTATTATAGCTTACTAGTAATGTTGTTTGACTGTATGAACATGTGTGTATACCTTTGCTACCCAAAGTTATTGAATAGAAAGAAGTAACATTTTATATATATACACATATACATGATATATGACTAGGATTCAAACGACCTTCAGACAAACAACCGATACCCTAAGTCCACAACCAAACAAGGAACAGGAGGTAAGGTGAGCTATCAGTCCTAAGTCCTTTAAATCCTACTTATATAACTATATCTATATAGATACACATTTAACAGAATATAAGTTTAAAAGAGTTTAATAAAAGTATTTGACATGTAAAAGAGTTTGTAAAACAGTTTGAAGTAGTTTGTTTGATAACACAGTTTGAAAAGTAAGAAATCTACTTGTTTGGTAGTTATTAATCACATGATTGATATAATAACTACAATAGTTCAACTTGTATTGCCCCCATAAAAGCATTTAAAATCATTTAAAAGGTTGATTAAGGGGTATGAACTCACCTGTAGTGAGTAACTCGAATGAAAGATCGATATAGGATTGTTGGGTGTCAATTGGAGTCTTGAGCACAAACGAAACCTATTTAACATATAATTACACATATATGAATATATTCCATGTATATAACCACTAAAAGTGATAGGGACACGCCTTATAGACATAAAAACACTTAGAATTAAGTGTTACCAACACCTATGGTTGTATATAAGGGGTAAATGACTATACAAGGGAGTGTATGGTCAAAATGCACAATATTTGTGTGTGTGCGGCCAGGGTGTGCGGCCAGGGTGTGTGTACGGCTGCACACTCCCTATGAAATGTGCCAAAATGTGTTTTAAGGCTTTAGGACTCATCTAGGAAGGTTTCTTACTTCATGTTTTAGCCTTATATGGAGTTCATTGCCATTTTTGGACCAAAAAGGGGTGTGTGCGGCTACACATGGTGTGTGCAGCCGCACACCCTTTATGAAGATGATAAAATCATGTTTTTCTAGTATATCATCAAGTGTTCTTAGCATATAACAAGTTATGATAAGTACATACACGTTATAGAGGCTTGAAAGGGTGATTAAGGTCCAAAACTAGTGTGTGTTCTTGGTGTTCTTGGTGTTCTTGGCGTTCTTGGTGTTCTTGACTAAAAATGGATGTTTTCATGGATCAAAGCAAAGGGTTTTGCTAGTTAGGGTCGTGTATCAACAAATCAAAAGGAAGAATTTCTTACTTTTTATGAAGATCAAGATGAAGATTTAGATGATACTTGAGAGGATTTCGAGTTCTAGTCTTGAAGAAGTGAAAAAGTGTTCAAAAATGACAAGTGTTGAATATATATGGGAGAGTGTGCGGTTTGGATGGGTGTGTGGCCGCACACTCATGTGTGTGGCCGTACACACAAGTGTATGGCCGCACACTCCATATGTTGGAGTGTTTGGCTCATTTTCAAGGTGTTACACTCTCAAAACTCATCCCACGACTCATACCTTGATTATACTAGGTTTTAAACACATAATTGACTCTAAATAGTGCTAGAAAATAGCAAAAACGAGTCTAACCTTCATTAATTTGAATAAGTGTATAAAATAAAAATTTCGGGTTGTCACAATCACCCATCGTGTTGGCAGTACCTCGGTAAAACCAAACAAGCTAGTTTCAACACTAAACTTGAAGAGTCACAGACTACTCACGATACAAAGAGAATCACTCATTCTCACTATCAAGAAACCTTGATCTGATACCAGATTGTTGAACACAACTCTTTATATGTGTTGAGAGAAAAACTTAGAGACACACTTGAACAAACGTTAGAACAAGTAGATTGCGGAATAGTTAATCTCGAAGGATCTAAAAGCTCAACAATAATATTAATAAGTTAGAGTTAGATAGTTAG
Source organism: Lactuca virosa (assembly GCF_052849685.1). NCBI lineage: Eukaryota > Viridiplantae > Streptophyta > Magnoliopsida > Asterales > Asteraceae > Lactuca > Lactuca virosa. Next base: position 92,020,262 of record NC_136434.1, read on the forward strand.
AGAGTTAGTTGCGGAAAAGTAAAGAAATAGAAATGACAACAATTGTTATATCAAGTATACACATAAGTTGATTCATAACAAGGAATGCATTCAAACCAAGTTAATAAGGAAGATCAAACTTAGTGATTAAGTCACGAAAGACTTGCTCAGAAGAGAGGTTATAATCAGTAGTTTTCTAGTAAGATTTGAGAGTAAGAAGGGATGTGTAGTAAGATAGAGAGATAGAAAAGATAACTTTAAAGATGTGTATTCAGAATAGATAGATGCGTAAATTGAATACAAGAGAGTGAGCTCTATTTATAGAGACTCACGAAGTACACTAGATTACATCTCTAATCAGTAGCCATGCAAGGCATACTGGACAATAGAGAGTATTACAATAAAAGACAAATAAAGTAATCTAGTAAAGAGATTGCGGTAGCTAGGGACTCCGGATGCGGTTGCTGATGAAGGAGCTCGACTGCGGGTGCTTGACGACTGCGGTAGCTGAAGTTCAAGAGGGTCACTTTTTATGATTCAACAATTTCCCCCTAAGTGACATCTTTAACTTTTGTTCAGCTATCAAGTTTAAGGAACTTGATCAAGATCCACCAAAACTTCCTGATGTTTTCCAACCAGATAATTCTCCTTAAAATCTCGAACTTGACTTCTGCAGTAGTGTGCTTCGAGTTTTCAACTGCGGTTCGGCAGATATCAAGTTGCTTTCTGGTGAGGCGATGCATGGCAGTCATAGGAATGAAGTATTTGACATTATCGATCTTCCTTTTGAAAATGACTCCAAGTTCAGGAAAATTGGTTGCACCTAAAGATCTTTCTTGATAGCCTTCGGTAGGCATTGGTGCAGGATCGAGTGGTGGCAGATCAAATTTCTTGGCAATGGTGGGGTAGATGTCTGCATCGATTTTAGCAAAATCGCAAACAGTTTCCTTCAAGAAAATATTAGCCCTTTCAAGCGCAATCTTCATCTTCGGATGCTTCTCCGACTTGTTCTGAAACACCTTAGCTATAAGAAAGACTTCTTCCGGATTCATGCAGGGAAATTCAGCTTGGGTGCGAACATAGTCGTGTCCTCTTCTAGTGAGGGTGTACTAGATGAAGTCAGCCTTCATGAACTTCCGGATCTTGTAGTTCTTGACTGCGGATGGTCTATCGTTAGACCATATTTTCTCAATGGGAGAGGCATGCTTAGCATAAAAAATACTAAGTCTCTCAAATTCCATTGGCAGTCTTTTGTGGTCAGGAAGGCTGTGGTCGAATTGCTCAAACACCGTGAAGTATTTGGCATTTGGCGAGATTGGGACATCCCAGTAGCCATCCGAAGGGGGTTCAGCATATGTGAGGTGAGGTCTGTAGTCTTCATCAAGCAGTCTGCGGTGAGGATTGATCCAAGAGTTTATCAAGGATTCGTCCATGATGGTATCAAAACCGCATTCTCTCCATATGAGCTCTGCCAGTTTAGCTGCCTTCCAATCTTTTTTCCTTTGGGAGGTGGCAGGAGAGTCGTTTGAGCTTGGAGAGGACATGTGCTCAACCAGGTTTTTGAAATGAGGGGGAGTCTCTGGTTTGTCAAGATTGATCTCCTCTTGCGGTGGAGTGTTATGAGGTGGAGTATGATGAGATGGTTGCGGTGAGGGTTGCGGTGTAGGAAGTTTTTCGATGATGATAGGGGGACTCTGATGCTGTGAGATGGAGTGATGTGAATGATGGACTTCTTCTTCACTTCCCCCTCTTAAGGAATGCAACCCAGGAGCTTCCTCAAGCCATTTTCGAAGGCCATCAACTTTGGCAAAAACGTCTTGAAATTGATCTTTAAGGGCATCTGCCAACTGTTGATTATTGGGAATGGAGGAGTTGAAGAGCGGTCTATGAATTTCTTTGGTAAGCTGAAGAATCTCGGGACCATGGAAGTTGGAGGACAGGGATCGTTGCAGTCTATTGATTGTGGCTTGAAGAACTGAGATAGTGGACTCATACGCAGTGTGAGTCTCAGCTATCAGTTTTTGAGACTGTGTGGCTTGATCCGCAATGGCTGCTTGGAGATCTTTCTTGATTGTGGTCACCTCAGAGATGAGGCGTTCCGCAGCAGCCATGAAGTCCTTGTGATCTGCTTTGCGATTGTTGTCAAGGGACCGGATTCCCATTTCAACTCTAAGAGAAATTCTCTCAGCAGCCAATCGCTCACGCGTTTCCAAGCGCTCTATCCGTTCGATTAGAGACTGCGGTCCTGGGGTGTCTTCTGGTTGCGGTTGAGTTGGCTTGACTGCAGATAGAATTGGATCAACTTTTGCTTGTAAGCTCAGAAATTCTTTTCTTGTGACAGCATTCTTCTTCTTTTTCTTTTTCTCTTTGGGTTTTGAAGTTGAATGGTGAGATTCACTGGATTCCTCTTCTTCATCGAACATCATAAGGTCATCATCAGAAGGACTGGGCTTATTTACCTCCTGAATATCCTCATCATCAAGACCGAAGGTGGGAGCAGAACTGACATCTATTGCGGTTCCTTCGTCTTGTGATTCATGAACTGTTGGAGTTGGAATTGGATTTGGAGTTGGAGTTGGAGTTGGAGTTACTCTGGAGGGGCCTGCACCTTCACCTGTTGCTTGGGCTTTAAGGATTGTTTCAGCCATCTCGGTCATCCAGTATTGAACCTTCTGAATGGTGGCTACGGTATTGTCATTATTGATTGCATCTGCCCAATACTTAGCCACTGACTGGATTTCTGTTCCTTTTGTTGTTGTTGCTTGATCTGTTGTTCCTTGCGGGCTTGGAATGCCCTCCTGAAAGCGGCATATTTCTTGATTTCTGACTCAGTTACCGGAGTGTAGCGTAACCATGAGTCGTTTGATTTATCCCCGTCAAATCCTTGGAAACGCACCGAAGTGTCCTTCGGGTCCACAGATCCTTGCACATTTGTGCTCACCGTGCCTAAACCACCTGCTGTGGATGTAAGCAGAGTAGGATTTCCTAAGCTTCCTTGGTCTCCTTGACCCGTAGTCAAGTTTGGCCTCGGCTCAGTTCTGGCATGGGCGGAAGAAGTGCCCTGCGGTTGGGGAGGTGTTTGAAGTGTTTGGGTTACGTTCAAGAGGATGGAGTGCAACTCCTCAGAAGAAAAGAAATGCAGTCGGGAAGCCCTGGAGACCTTAGGGCGTGCACCAATGTCATCCCCTTGGGAGTGAACTGGGGGGAGTCTCCATGATGCGGTGAATTAGACTCACTTTCTGAGTCTGATTGGAAAATGATAGTGGTGTTGAATGGGTCTGCGGCCACCCCAAGGACTACCGGAGCCTTTTGATAGGCTTCAGTATTGGTCCGGTCACGCATTTGGCTAGAGGTATTGGTTTTCCTTTTCTTAAGGATGGCAATTGGTTGCGCATCCTCATCAGAATCACTATCAGGTGTGGGTGCGGTTGGTTTGGTTTTACGTTTCTTGGAGGGTGCGGTTGTTTTGGGAGCATCCTTCTTGGGAGTTCTTTGTTTCTTCTTGGAGGCCAATTGCTTTCTTCTTTGAGAAAGATTGGATAGAGTAGTGGAAGAAGGGACTGCGGTACCTTCAGGGTTGATGATTGCGGATGGGTTTTGAAGAGGCGGGGTAGGAAGGTATGGGGCAATACCTTCTGTAGCCTCAATATGATCTGAGACATCAGCAGTCTCTAGACCAAGAGTGGAAAGAATGTGGGTAGGAAGTCTTCGAATTGGTCCAAAAATAGATTGGTCAGATGAGGGACTGTACCTTTTGAGATCCTTGGGGACAAAGAAATTGATGTCACTACCCATGTCGATCCCTACATCCGCATGGAGGTCTGAAACGCAGAGGGACAAGAACCTTGCGAAAGTGAGTTCGGTTGGGTTCTCCCTTGGGCTCTCCTTGGGAATGTATTGAAGAAAGTCGTCCCATAGGATCTGCCCGTAGTTCACGTCATGACCTGTGAAGATACTCCACACCAGCTCTAAAAGTTTGAGTCACATATTGTCCGTGCCTCCGGTTCTGCCGGACAGACTGCGGATGACGAAGTGGCAAACAAATTGCCAGACCGCAGGCAGTTGGTTTTTCTTGAATTCACCAATCTCTTTAATCTTCTTCTCGTATCCCATTTGGTAAAGTGCAGAAGTAACGTCCGCCATTGATGGGGTGAAAATCTTGATGGAGGGATGAACAAGGAGGTTAATGGCAGAAAGAAACTTTTCTTTGGACAAAATGACCAAAGAATCGTTAACTAGGTTAAGATAAACTTCTTGTGGGTTTTCGAGTGGGCGATAGGCTGAGAAGGCACATTTAAATAGGGTTGAGATTGGGACAACGTCTGTGAAAGCATCGAAGGGGCCAAACAGGGGGTGATTCTTCAGAAACTTGATCATTAGCTTGATCGGAGCATTATAGGATGAATGATCTTCGAATATAGCTCTGAAGTTGCTTGAAGCAATCGTGGGAGAGTCTGAACCAGTAGGGTTCACTGATCCAGATGCCTTGGATTGTTTCTTGGAAACACCTGATTTCACCATTGTAGGATCTTGAGAGAAAGAGTAGAAGAACAGAGTGCTGGAAGGAATTTGAGAGGGAAGATTCAATGTTCAGAAAGCGTAAAGTGATTTTGGGGAAGAAGAAGGGTTTATATAGGGGTGAATTTGAACAGTAACTATTTTTTACCCAAGGTAAAAGGTCGTTTGGGGGGAATCTTTTGAATTGGAAATTAAATCTTAGCCACATAAGACGAAACAGTTTAAAAAAGTTTTTGAGAGTTTATCAAAAAGGGATTTGCATTTAATGAAAAGTCAGACGTACATCATTACGTCAGGTGATCGTGTGGTGAGGGGACAAGAAGTTGTAACGGATGGGACGTGTTGGGTAAGAGGAAAAGACAGATTAAAGATGCGTTTATGGAAAAACGTTCTTTTTGTCATCATACCTAAAATAGGTCTGACACAAGGTTTATTCAAAAAGAGAATGAGACAGTTTCTCAAGGAATGTTTTTTTTTATTTAATGTTTTATTTAATGAAGGATCATTAAATAGCACACCATGATACAAGGGTTGATGAAACAGTTGAGAAATTATCAATGTGATTGCAGATGGTAATTGCATTGCGGATGACCAGATGTCATTGCGGATGAACAGATGAATGTCTGCAATATAGGAACTGAGGAAAGCACTTGTACAAAAATTAGTAATAACAAACAATAAGGACCCATGAAAGATAAGTATTATATATGGTTGCGGTATGTAGACTGCGGTACCAAAACCATCTATCATAAGTAAATTTCAGTTAGAACCGCAACGGAGACCAAGAATGGTCTGTGGTATCTATCAATTCAAAAAGAATTGCGGGTCTGGATGCATCATTCCTAACATTTGTAGGAAGGTGTTAAGTTTTGTGGAGTCGAGCGCTTTTGTGAACACATCAGCAATCTCTTCATGAGAATGAACAAAGATGAGTTCAATGTTACCTTTCAAGATGTGGTCTTTGATGAAATGATACCGTAGTTGAATATGCTTAGTCTTGGAGTGCTGAATTGGATTGTGAGAAATAGCAATAACACTTTCAGAGTCATAATAGATCGGTATCCGCAGCATTCTATATCCGTAGTCCAATAGTTGAGTTTTCATCCAAAGGACTTGAGAACAACAGCTGGCTGCGGCCACATACTCAGCTTCTGCAGTAGACAGAGATACACAACTTTGTTTCCTTGATGACCATCTGACGAGTCTTCCACCCAGAAATTGACATCCACCTGAAGTGCTTTTTCGATCTAATTTGCATCCGGCGTGATCCGCATCTGTGAATGCTTGAAGGCTAAAATCATTGCCTGCAGGGTACCATAATCCAAGAGACTTGCTTCCTTTCAGGTATCGTAGTATCTGTTTGGTTGCGGTTATATGTGACACTTTTGGGTCAGCCTGATACCTTACGCATACATCTGTTGCAAAGACAATGTCTGGCCTGCTTGCGGTGAGGTACATTAAAGAGCCTATGATACCTCTATACGTCTTGTGATCCACAGATTCGCCTGAGGGATCAGTAGAGATCTTATATCCGAAGGCCATGGGGACCTTAGCCGAAGAACAATTGTCCATAGAATATTTCTTTAACAGTTCAGTGGTGTATTTCTCTTGATGAATGAATATCCCTTGCGGAACTTGTTTCACTTGAAGTCCTAGAAAGAAGTTAATCTCTCTATTCATGCTCATTTTGAACTTGTTGGTCATGAGCTTAGCAAATTCATCCACCATTCCTTGATCAGTTGATCCGAAGATGATATCATCCACATATATTTGTACAAGCATGAGGTGGTCACCATTTGCTTTTCTAAATAAAGTGGGATCAATCACTCCTCTTTTGTATCCGGACGAGACAAGAAATTCAGAGAGAGTCTCGTACCATGCTCTTGGGGCTTGCTTCAGATCGTAGACTGCTTTTTCAAGTTTGTAGCAGTGGTCTGGGAATTCAATACTTTCAAAGCCTGGAGGTTGCTGAAGATAAACCTCTTCTTTTAGTTCCCCATTGAGAAATGCACTCTTAACGTCCATTTGGTGTGCCTTGACGTTTTTGTGGGCTGCGTATGCCAAGAAGATTCGGATGGCTTCCATTCGTGCCACCGGAGCATACGTTTCATCATAGTCAACACCTTCAAGTTGACTGTAGCCCTTTGCAACTAGCCTTGCCTTGTTTCTGACTACCGCACCAGATTCATCCAGCTTGTTTTTGAATACCCATCTAGTACCAACAATGGTATGACCATGTGGCTTCGGGATGAGCTTCCACACTTTGTTTCTTTTGAATTCTTCTAGCTCTTCTTGCATTACGGATATCCAATCAGGTTCTAGTAATGCTTCTTTAATCGTTCGGGGCTCGACCGAGGACATAAATGTTGCATAGTGATAATGATCAGATAAGTCCTTTGAAGATCGAGTCTGGATACCTGCGGATGGGTTACCAATGATTTGACCTGGTGGGTGGTCCTTCGTCCATACGTGTAGACGGGGTTGTAGATGATCAGCAGCTGCGGTAGAGGGAATATCTTCAATATCAGAAGATTCTGTGGTTGGAGATGGCAGTTCCCCTTGATTTGAGAACATCCTGCGGAATCATCTTGGTTTGTTGGAACGAGAATGGAGTTTTCTTGAGCAGTTGGAAGAGGTTCCCCCTGGATTGCTGATGGGAGTTCCTCTGGAACCTGAGAAGGTTCCCACTGGACTGCGGATGGGAGAGAGATAATCCTTGAATCGGTTCTTGTACCAATGTTCTCTATGAGTTCATCATCCAAATCCGAAGATACGTTTGATGGTAATGATTATCTGCGGATAGGAACTTGAGCAGCATCAAGTACTGGAACCTCGACGGTTGTTGCTTGAACCGGAGTATAACTTTCCCCCTCAACCGGAGAGGTGGAAGTATTGAGAGATGCTACTTCGGATAGTGATGGACCAGAAACATCAGCGTCTTGTTGTTGAGCTGCCAGTGACACAAGAACTTCGGATAGTTTCGCCGTTTCAACAGGGTCGAAAAGATTGTCATAATTGACTTCAACTAGATTTAAAGGACCTAAAGAGGCAGGAATATCGCTTTCCATGATTGCGGTGGTTTCAGTTGATGGAGGGGCGTTGCGGATGTGAGAATCATCAAATTTCACATCGAAGCTTTCAATGATTAGCCTTGTACGTCTGATAAGGACCCTGTAAGCAACTTTGTTAGTGGAATAGCCAAGAAAGATGCCTTCATCAGACTTCGGTGCAAACTTGTTAAGCTGATCTCGGTTGTTGATCACGAAACATCTACACCCAAAGATATGAAAGAAGCGAACATTTGGCTTGCGGTTGTTAAGGCCCTCATATGGTGTTTTGTTGAGACGTTTGCACACAATGCTACGGTTTTGAACAAAGCATGCGGTGGCTACAGCTTCAGCCCAGAAGTAGAGAGGAAGGTGTGCGAAGTTGAGCATGGATCTGGCTGCTTCTACTAGAGTGCGGTTCCTTCTCTCTACTACTCCATTTTGTTGTGGTGTATAAGGAGCTGAGAAGTTGTGAGTGATGCCTTTGGAAACCAAGAAACTGTTGAGAAGATGATTAGTAAACTCGGTTCCATTATCACTGCGGATACGTCTTATAGGAAGCTTGATCTGAAGTTCTATTTCCTTGATGAAATTGATGAGAATCTGCGGTGTTTCTGACTTGAGTCTGAGGAAGAAAACCCATGTGAAGCGTGTGAAGTCATCTACTATAACCAGTTGGTATTTCTTGTGATGGAGACTGGTTACGGTTGATGGACTGCAGAGATCAATGTGTAAGAGCTCTAGTGGTTCAGAGATTGAAGAATCAATCACCATGGGGTAACTTGCTTTGGATTGCTTCCCACATTCACATGTAGGGCAGAGAGTATCGTTACTGAATTTGAGAATAGGGAGACCTCTGACTAGTTCTCCGGTGACCAAATTGTTGATGTACCTGAAGTTGAGATGAGCTAGCTTGCGGTGCCATAGCCAGCTGACTTCGGATACGGCTTTGGATAGGAAGCACAACTACGGTCTACCAATGATCAGAGAGACATCCAAAGGATACATCGTACCTTCGGATCGGGATTTGATCAGACACGTGTTCCTATCACTTGTCATTACATAGCAAAATTGATCATCAAATTCAACTCGATGGTCTGCCTTACATAGTTGGCCAACACTGATGAGATTGTGTTTAAGGCTTTCTACATAAACAACCTTTTGAATAGAGAAGTTCCCCGTAGTGAGAACACCGTAACCTCGGATGATTCCATTCGCATTGTTTCCGAATGTGACATTTCCACCATTGCATATTGGCCTGAAATCCCGAAGGTATTCTAACCTTCCGGTCATGTGCAAGGAGCAGGCACTGTCAATTAACCATTCTTCTTCTTGTTCCTCCTTGCACAAAGCCTGAGAATTACACGGTTAGTTTAGGCATCCAAACCAGTTTGGAGCCTGGGGCAATTGGTGAATTTCTGAAAGATGAATGGACCGAGGTTGCAGTGACGGGTCTCTTGTCAACTCTTATTCCTAGTCCTGGATGTTTGTGCAGATTTGGAGTGTTGTGAGATGTTGAAAAAGTACGAGGTTTCTGACTCTGACTAGATTTGTCATAGGATGAATCATTTTGACAACTACACCGATATTTACAAAAAGAGATTTTGTCTTTTGATCTGACACTATGCTTGGTCAGCGGTCTATAGGATGAATTGGACTTGTTACCGGTCCAAGGTTGGTAATCCCTGACATGAGTGGTGTTGGGTTTTGAAAAAGTTTGCTTTTGAAAAGGTTTAGCACATGTAGGTCTTTGAGTTCTTTTTGGTGGATTTGGTAGAATACCCTTCCACTTGTTAAAATTTTGATGTGACTTTAAAAGTGTTGGAGTGGGTAAAATACCTTTCCATTTCGGATTATTTGAGGAATAGATTTGAAAAGCATTGTTTCGAAAAGACTTTACACCCTTTTGGGTTGTGTCAGATAAGATAGGAATGACTGTTGAAACTGTACATTCCTTTTTGTGTGTTTTCTTGATGGGAGAGTTTTACAAAAAATAGTGTGAGAAAGCAAATTTTTCTGGACTTTTGGACTTTGGAAATCTGACATGCTTCTTGTTATTCGAAAAATTTTGTCTATTTGTGCCACGGGATCGAATTTCCTCTTTGAAAGCCTTTTTAGCTAAGGATTTTGGTGAACCGCAGTCTTTGTTGTTCAACTGCGGTTTCCTAGAACCCTTTGAAAATTTGTGAAAACGAGGGCTTGAGTCATCAGAACTAGAAGATTCAGGGATTTGAGAGCATTGACCCACTTCAAAGTTTTCTATGGGTAATTCGTGATGAATTGTTTGAAGAGTGGCAGAACTTTTGCTCGAAGACTGCGGTAGGGATGGCTTGACTACTGCAGAGTAAGTCTTAGTTGGGACTGCAGTGGGACTTTTGTGGAACTTTTGACTACAGTGAGAAACACTGCGGTCTGAGGGCAGAGAAGGAAAGTCTTTCGAGACTTCGGGGCCCTCAATGACAATTTCTTCATCAACTACGGATGAGGTTTGAGAATTTGGGTAAATGGTGCCACAGATAGGAATTTGATCACATGTGTGACCCGAAACCTCAGGCACAATTTCCTCAATGACACAATTATTGCTTAGATTATGCAGTCTACCGAAGTGAGTTTTGATGTCTTCGGGAAAGGTCTTGTCATTGACTGGGAAATGAAATTCTCGGTCTGGAGGGACATACAATCTGTCTTTGTTGAACCGGGGTGAGGAATCCATTGCGTAGGATATCCATTTGACCAACCCCAATTGTATGTATTGTCTACGGTTCCATTGTTTACCAAATTTTCAATAGCTTCACTTTCATTGAACAATTTTTCGATCAAAAGATTTAAGCGTACAATTTCACTCTGAGCTAAATCTCTCTGGTTCAAAGCTATCTCTAATTGGGTTTCACTCAACATTATTGCATCTTTTTCTAACTCTAAGTCCTTTTCTAACATTGCCATTTTGAGTCTTTTGTTATCCAGTCGTCCTCTCACGTGGAACATCTCTTGGGACGCAATGTTCTTCTCATCTAAGGCTTTGTTATAGTCTGTAAGGACGGCAGCACAAGTGTCATTAAGATCATCTATGTAGGGTTGACAGTCATGCATGTTATAGTTTAGAGTTTGGATCATAAGTTTTACCTGTTCGACGATGCTTAGAGTTCCATCCTTTTCCATGTAGCAATAGTTGTTGTCCAGCTTTGTAGACCCATCATCATCTGCAGTTGCCAGCATGCAGATTTTCCCTTTTCCTTTGACACTGCTGATGGCTTCATCTTCGTCTCCGGATGACCAAACTTGATGGTATCTTTTGACATGGGCTACGTATGCCCTTGCTTTTTCCTTATCTTCCAACTCTTGAGCCATTCTAAGGTAGAATGCTCTGTCTTTTACTACATTGGCCTTACAATCTCTTGCAAAGTGATTCTCTTTGTTGCATTTGTGACAAATTACAACATCAGTCTTGTCTTCTGAGGGAGTACCGGAGTCAGTGGTTTGAGTAGACTGCGGTGCCTCCTTCGGTTGATTATTTTGAGATTGCAGTGGTGGATGAGAACTTTTGGAATATCGAGGATGGTTATTCTGGGAACCGAAGTTACGGTTGAATGGAGGTTTGTTGAACTGTTGATTCTTGCGGAAGGAAGGAGGTGGTAGACGGTTGAACTGTTGGCTAACCAGAGCAATAGCCTTTTGAAATTCTTCTTCATCATCATACTCTGAATCAGCTTTGTATGACTGCGGTGGAGTGTCATACGAGGGAGAGTAAGATTGATTATGTGGAGCTTGTGCTATGAGAGCAAGAGGTCCTCCGAAGTCAGCACAGTCTTTGAGTACGGTGGATTCTTGTGCTTGCAGTTCTCCATAGAGCTTGTAGAGTGATAAAGAATGAATCTTTCTATCGCCTTGGACTATCATCTTAGCCGTAGTCCAATGTCTTCCCAAACCATTAAGAAACTGAAGATTTGTTTCATGGTTACTGCGGATGGTGCCCGCATTGGATAACTTGGTGACTATCAGGTTGAACCTTTTGAAGGAGTCTTCCAAGCTTTCTCCAGTATGAGCTTTGAAGTTGTTGAATTCATTGAGTGCGGTAGTAAGCTTCTTGTCTTGTGCTTGTTCTGAGCCTTCGTACAAATTCTTGAGAACTTCCCAGATCTCTTTTGCTGATTTGCAATTTTTGATAATATCGAAGTTGTCAGGAGCAACTCCACAGGAGATTTCATAAAAAGTAACAGCATCATTTTCCATTTTATCAAGATCATCCTTGGTGGGACGGTTCATGACTGGTTGACCTCCTCGTAGTCTGGTTGTAGCGCCGTCAGTTTGGACTGGTGTAAGGACTGGGACATGTGGTCCTTCTTCTACGGATCGCCATACATCTCTACCAAGTCTCCTTAAGTATCTTTCCATTATTTGTGACCAGTGATGATATTCATTTGCTACCAGTATTGGGGCTCGATTAGAACCACCAACACTGTTGGAAACATTCAGAGATAACGATTGTGCCATTTTGAAGTTTTTTTTAAGAAATGAGCTTCAGTGGTATAGAAGGCCCTTTGAAAATCAGAGTTCCGTTTGCAAAAAGCAACCACTATGGCTCTGATACCAATTGTTGAGAGGAAAACTTAGAGACACACTTGAACAAACGTTAGAACAAGTAGATTGCGGAATAGTTAATCTCGAAGGATCTAAAAGCTCAACAATAATATTAATAAGTTAGAGTTAGATAGTTAGAGAGTTAGTTGCGGAAAAGTAAAGAAATAGAAATGACAACAATTGTTATATCAAGTATACACATAAGTTGATTCATAACAAGGAATGCATTCAAACCAAGTTAATAAGGAAGATCAAACTTAGTGATTAAGTCACGAAAGACTTGCTCAGAAGAGAGGTTATAATCAGTAGTTTTCTAGTAAGATTTGAGAGTAAGAAGGGATGCGTAGTAAGATAGAGAGATAGAAAAGATAACTTTAAAGATGTGTATTCAGAATAGATAGATGCGTAAATTGAATACAAGAGAGTGAGCTCTATTTATAGAGACTCACGAAGTACACTAGATTACATCTCTAATCAGTAGCCATGCAAGGCATACTGGACAATAGAGAGTATTACAATAAAAGACAAGTAAAGTAATCTAGTAAAGAGACTGCGGTAGCTAGGGACTCCGGATGCGGTTGCTGATGAAGGAGCTCGACTGTGGGTGCTTGACGACTGCGGTAGCTGAAGTTCAATAGGGTCACTTTTTATGATTCAACAATATGGGAAACAACAATACTTTTATTAAGACACTTAAGAAGAACTTACAATTTTAGAGACTACTACATTTTTCTTTCTTTGAAGCTTTTCTTAGATGGTTTGGAGCAAATGAGCTCCACACCTATTTATAGGCCTCTTAGGATGCCTCTAGATACTACAATACACTTACTACTTACTAGATAACTCTAGAATTATCTAACATACTCTATAAGCTTCCATATGTTTCTAGAATGTTCTACCATGTTCTGGAGAGGTCTAGGATGCTCCAATGTCTTCTAGAACGATTCATAACCTTCCAAGGTCTTCCATGTCGTTCTAGAGTATTCTACACTCTTCCGGTATATTCTGGAGTCTTCCATAATGTTCTAGAATCTTTCAGAGCATTCTAGAACAAGCTAACTGCTGTTAGATAATAATATTGGCTCTATTGGGCTAGTGATGATTTTTAACAGCATCTGTCACAACCAATCCCAAAGTCGATTGGGTTCCATTCAAGATCTCATCTTGATCCTTAACATTCTACTAATTCGCTCAGCTTATGTGGCGAAAAGAATACATTGTTTAGTTTGTATTCTGCATCAGAGCATAATAAAAGTTGTATATAACCTGTTCATCCATAACAACTACTTCGATAGATAATACTTCTTTTTCTTTTTTCCGTATAAATTTCCATAGCCTCAATTACACTCAAACCTTAAAGGTTGTATCATCTGATGGTACTCTAATGTCTTTGAAGTATGTAATTTTGGTAGTAGACATTATTTTGAAATTAAATGGTAAACAAATACAATTAAACACAACAAATATATATATATATATATATATATATATATATATATATATATATATATATATATATAGAGAGAGAGAGAGAGAGAGAGAGAGCATCCAGTTATAGCAATGTACTTTGTTTGTATATTAAATATGATAATCAAAAATTAGTTATAATGGTTGTGATTAATCAAGAACAGATACTATTATACATTGCAATTATATAAATGTCACGAAAGTAAGGAAAAAAAGGATCATGTATAAAACTGTTACAGAAATGGTCCCTGTGGCAGATTTTTTTTACAGAAATGATACTTTTGGTGGCAAACTGTTTAAAGAGGCTTGCTGTGGCATGAACAACATGAAAAAAAATGATAAACTAATATTACTTTTAATGAAAAGACAAATGGCATAGGATTTTCAATGCAGTTGTAACAAAAACATTGGATAAATCCAAAAATAGCAATGTACTTTGGGCTTTTCTAAAAAAATATCAATAAACTGCATCAAGCATAAACATATATATATATATATATATATATATATATATATATATATATATATATATATATATATATATAATGGTCCCTGTGTTAGGAAAATAATGAAAAAAGGATCATGTAACAAACTGTTACAGAAATGGTCCCTAATGCAGAATTTTTATACACAAATGGTCCTTTTGGTAATAAAATGTGTGGAAAAAGGTCCTAAGGCATGAAAAACAGTTATATCCACTACTGTCAAAAACATAAAATAAAAAATAAAAAAATTAATTGAATATATGTTGATATATAAAATCGCAAAGAAAAAGAAAGTACATTACTATCGTTTTAATCAAGAAATAATAGGCCTTTGCACACAATCATATACATACACATACAAACACAATGGAACAGCATCGTACCTTGTGTTATTCCCTCAATAAGAATAGAAATAATAGAAAATCAAAAGTATCTTGCTATTCCTTGCAAGTTGTAGTTTCTTAAAAACAGACAAAGTTCCAATAGACTTTTTGTTGTGTCATAATGCATATATGACTTTGTTGTATCACAATGCATACACGTGGCTTTTCCCCAATCTTTTTTCCCGCTCTTTTTCCATTGTCAATTATTGAAAATGCCCTTATTTTCTCTCTTAAAAACTGATTCCTGAATTGAAACTTCCTATTGTGCCCCTGTTGACCGGATATATACATGCTGTCAAATCCACTAAATAAGGTCAAAGGTAATTAAGGTAATCCGATAACTGTCAATCCGTTAAATAAGGTAATTCGATATTACCTTTATATTTGTTTTTTTCTCCTCTTTTGATTCAATATGAGACAGGCTGTCCACTTGAAATCCGGTCACCATACTTAACTGAAAAAAAAAATTATAATATGGAAATTTACATACAAAAAAATAAATATTCAAACTATCACAGCCTTATTTAAGGTGATAAACATAATGAGAGTGTTCGGCACGGAGCATTTGGGAGCTTATGGCATTTGACAAAATGTTACGCTTTGAACATAAAACCTTGTTTGGCGGTTACAAGCTTCTAGCGTTTAGTTTAAACAAAATGATCCAAATCCAAAAGCTACTTCATGTAGCATTTAACAAAACGTTACCCATTACCGGCTAACCGCTACCCGCTATCAGCTATTTTTTTCGAACACACACTAAGGGTATTCTTTTATTAAAGTAGGGGAGAGGATATTTGTATAAATATCATTTTTAAAAATATATCAAATAATGAAGTGTCATCATATAAATAAATATAAATACATAAATACAAGGTTAATAAACCCTAATATTTATCTTGCAAATTATAAATAGGAATTGTGAAATTGATAATATTTCGATAAATAGGTACATTTAAAGAAAAATTGTGTGTTTAACTTATATGCAAATCTGTGTATCAAATTATTTTAGTACCGATTTTTAATCCATAATTTAATTAAGATACATATTTTTAAATAATTAAAAAATATATAATATACTTATCACATTTATTTATACTTATACTTGTAATATAATAATAGAAGTAAAATATGTATTCCGACCACTATCTAGCGAAATCCTATGACTTAGCCGTTCCGTGTCTCTAAACTCGAGTCGCCATCATCTTTGGAAAACCCTTGATGGTCGGTCGGGCTTGTTTTTTTAGCTTTTGGGTGGTTCTCTTCGAGGGTTTTACGTAAGGGAGTCAACCGATGTGGTATATAACTGCAATGGTGGCCGATTGAGGAACTGACCAAGAGGGTTTGGATTTGACCTATCGGTGGTGATGGTGTCGAGTTTTGTTGGATGGAAGATGGTCCGACTACTGTTTTTTGTTTTCAAGAGAGGGAGAGGGAGGGTATATTTAATAATAATAAAATATTTAAAAAAGAAATAATGAATAATATATATTAAGGGTACAATAGTCATTTTAGTTTGGAAGGACCAAATCCATAATGAAAGCTGCTGGAGAAGGACAAAAACTGCAACTTTGAAACAATAAGGACCAAAACCTAAAAAGAATGCAAACAACAGGGACCATTTTTGCTATTTTGTCTACTCTAAATATGACTATAAGATGCTTTAACATATCAACCAAATCGCACACAAAACATATCTGATCAAAGAAATACAAGAAAAAAAAAACATGCTTCTTCTTTTCATCCACGTTCTATTGGCGTTGTTGTCTGAGAACAATTTTGTAGGTGCCTCTCTTAGAGCTATTGCAAAGCCAAACTGCCCAACAGAATGCGGGAATTTAACAGTTCCCTACCCATTTGGAATGGGTAAAGGGTGTGCCTTAGACGAGTCATTTGAGCTCATCTTCAACTCCACTTTTAACCCCCCAAAGCTTTTTATGGGGTCTGGGAACATTCAGATATACAATATCTCGGATTCCGAGATCAGCATTTTCAATTCTGTTGCTTACTCTTGCTACAACGAATCTGGGAGTTCTGATAGTGTTAATTCGAATATATCATTTGAGGAGACAAGCCCGTTTACGTTTTCGTCAATTAACAAATTTACTGTCATTGGATGCGATAATTATGTTTGGATCAGAGGACTGCATGGATCCGACTACATGACTGGCTGTATGGGCATATGTACCAACGTAAGTAATGTACCTAAGAATGGTAAGTGCTCTGGAGTTGGCTGTTGTCAGACACCAATACAAAGGGTCTCAAGGGTGTCAATATATCAATTGGCTCCTTTGATAACCATATGAATGTATGGCCCTTTAATCCTTGCGGTTTTGCATTTCTTGCTGATGAAAACCACTTTCGCTTTGGTGGTGCACGTGATTTGTCTGGTGCTTCAAAGCTTTATTTAGATTCACATGTCCACATCCTGGTGGATTGGGTAATTGGACGAGGCAAGCGGAATTGCTCACAGGCTACAGAATGCAAGGCAAATAGCTTCTGCACGGACGATGAAGATCTTGGTGGATATCGCTGCAGCTGCAACAAAGGTTACCAGGGCAATCCTTATCTTCATAATGGCTGCCAAGGTCAGTTTCGAATTTAGAATAAAATCTGTTCCGATAAAAATTATATTTGAACCAAACTGGTCCCAAAAACCCGAATAGATAGATGCTCTCATTGTATCAGTCCAAAGTTAACTTTTAAAACTTATTTTTCTATAAAGATGATAGATATAAAAAACTTATTAATAAAACACATATGGAGAGAAGTAGAGTATAATTTAATTTATGGCCCATCCCACATCAAAAGTGTTGAGAGTTGAGTTATGCTTATTAAAAGCAGGATGGGGGGAGACCTTCTTAGGTTTTGGTCCATTAATTTTAAACTCACTTGCATTAAAGACCCAATTCTTTATTTATTTATAAATATTTTATTTTATAAAGTTTGGTTTACAACGTTCAACTTGACCGGTTTAACTATATTTTCGAGTGAACTCGCTTGTTTTAATCTAATTACAAACCATTGTTTTTAAGCTGGAGGTTTGATCCATTTCAATTGAAAACAGTTGAACTCTATTAGTCTAGTCCTATTTTTAAAAACATCAGTGCTTTTACCTTATTAATGATTTACAATTCTTTTTTCAATTAAAAAGCATTCTCATTTCCACTTTATTTATAAAATTATTCAATAATTTATGTAAAATAAAAATATAAAAAAAAATTGTTCTTAAATTCCACTTTATTTTTTTTACATCGAATATAAGATTAAGACTCCTAAACTTTAACTTTGAAAGAACATTATTTATAAACTCTATAAATTAAGGTTAACTTTTACTTGTCATATTTGTTTGTTCAAGTTTAAATTTATTTATATCTAGTTTATTTAACATATTTAAAATTTGAGTTTATTTATTTAGTATTTGTTTAATTTTATAATATTTTAAATATTAAAAAATTTTCAAATATATTTTAAATAATATGTCTTTGTTAAATTTTTCTAAACGTATGTGTCATATTTCGTTAAATATATGTATAACTTCTTACAAATGAGTTTCAATATTTATTTTGATGGCTTATGAATGAAATTATTTATTTAATAAAATACTTGTTATATTAATATCAAAATTAATTTAAATTATTTTTTTGTTATATTTATTTATTAATAAAAATTTTAAGGTTATTAAAACAAAATGATTTTAGACAAACTATAAAAATCTTTTAAATTGAAAAGTATTATTGAATATATAAAAATTTGAAGAAAAAGAATATACTGGGGATATATTTTTGGGTCTAAAAAATTAGTGAAAATTAAGGTGAAGATGGAGATAAATTACTATTAGCATTATTATTTTTACTCTAGTGTTAAAGATGGTTTAAATGGGATATGGAAAAATAAATGAGTAAACCCTTTTTGTCTTGATCAGTTGATTTTGAAATTAGATACAAAACACACACACACACACACACATATATATATATATATATATATATATATATATATATATATATATATATATATATATATATATATATATATATATATATATATATACACATGTGCATTCAATTTGTAGTATTAGCAAACCATGCGTATGCCATGTTTTGTACCTCTTTGTTTTAATACTTGAATAACTTTGTTTGCTAGACATCAACGAGTGCGAGGATAATAGCACCTATCCTTGTTATGGAAGATGCTCTAATAGTCCGGGGAATTACAGTTGTACATGTTTGCAAGGATATGAAGGAGAAGCAAAAGAAAAATACGGCTGTCGACCGGTTGCTAAAAAATCAAAATTTCCAGTGGTGTTCTCTATCGGTATACTTCACACAATTATTATTATTAATGATGTGTTAAATACTTAAATCTAACATCATATAATTAGGTACAATAAATTAAGCATTGCAAGTCAAAATCTGTACGGTCACCAATCCTTTTAACCAATGCATCAAAGTTGATAATTTATTTTGTCAAAATATATTATATTTTCAAAATTACTTTTTCAAGTGGCCAAAACTAACATATTTTATGATTTTTTTTTCATCCGGTTAACATTTTTTCATGAATTTTGCTTTTCCAATGTACATGTTTCCGAAAATATATAAAATTTTTGCAAAATCGGCCATACATTTTCTTTCAAATGTATAGAAAATTAGGTTCAGAAAAATTGGTTGGTCAAGATGCCCGATTTAATTAGACTATAAGATCACCAAATATCATTATATAACGTTTTTTTAAATATAAAAGTAAAAATTCGTTGGGTTGCTAATGTATATAAAGAATTGGGTTTAATTTTGAACAAATTCGTTGGTAGCTAATGTGTATAGAAACTATTATTTTATAAATATTTGATTTGAGTTAGGTTGAAAATGAAGACAAGCTTATATAGGTTCTATGTTCTACTCTATCTAAGACTACTTTTTTCATGTAAAAATCTACTTTTGAACCCATCCTTGACTATTTTTATGTGTAAAAATTTATGATACTCATTTACATTTAAATGTGTAAAAAGGTAATGTGTGTTTAACCTCGAAAAGGCAAACACCTTAACCAAAAATTTATTGTACCTACTTTTGTTTTTAATCCAAAATATACTTATTTCAAGATTCTTTTTTTATTTCACAAAATGAATTATTATTATTATTATTATTTTTTTATAAAGTATCATTTTCAAGAAAAAAAAATACATTTCATGGATTAAGAACCAATTTTTGCAAGATAAGTTGTAATAATTTCGTGGTATATGTAATTGTTGGAAATGTGGCTTTATTGCAAATGACGTTCCCATGTTTAGTATTCATCTGGTTAACTGATCATTTTCCTTATATTTTTCCATGTAGCTTTGGTTGGGGTTATGTTGACGTTAGCCGGGATCATTGGGATATTCTTTAGCATCTAGAAGAGGAAACTTATGAAGCTACGAGAGAAGTATTTTGAGCAAAACGGTGGTGCGTTGCTCAAACAAAAACTGAATTCGCAAGAGGCTGCTTACACCGTGACTGTATATAGCATGGAACAGCTTCGAAAAGCAACAGATAACTATTCAAATGAGCGAATTGTAGGGAGGGGAGGTTTTGGCATTGTTTATAAAGGAATTCTGCCGGATAAACGCGTTATTGCAATAAAGAAGTCCCTTTCAGTGGGTGAGACCGAAAAGGAACAGTTCATAAACGAGATATTGGTAATAACACAAATCATACATGGAAATGTCGTCAAACTATTGGGTTGTTGTTTTGAAGAGGAAGTACCGGTATTAGTGTATGAGTTCATTCCCAATAACACACTTTTCCATCACATTCATAATGAAGAGGGTGGAACGAGTTGGTTATCATGGGAGAATCGGTTGAGGGCCGCTGCAGAAGCTGCATCTGCACTTGCATACCTTCATTCTCATGCCACCACCCCCGTCATACACAGAGATGTCAAGTCCACAAATATATTATTAGACGACGAGTTCAGAGCGAAATTGTCGGGCTTTGGTATTTCCAAGTTGTTTTCTAAAAAAGAAGAAAACGTCAACACTGTTGTCCAGGGCACACTTGGGTACTTGGATCCTGAGTACCAAAACACAGACAATTTAAACGAAAAGAGTGACGTATACAACTTTGGGGTGGTCCTTGCGGAACTCATCACCGGTAAAAAACCCCTTCTGGTAGAGAGAGTCTACCAGGAGAGGTACTTGTCAAAGTATTTTGTCAAGTGCATGGGTGAAGGAAACCTCCTACAAATGGTGGAACCGCGCTTACTTAATGAAAGGGGTATTGACCTTCAACATTTAAATGTTGCAGCACAGCTAGCGAACAGGTGCTTGGAAATATCTGGTGTTAACAGGCCAACAATGAGGTCTGTTGAACTTGAGCTTGAAGCTTTAAGGAGGCCCACTACGACACATCCCACTGTTCCACCTGAACAGGTAGCCCATGAAGAAATTTCTGGATCCGTGAATCCAGAAATTTAGCCAGCAGATTGATAAACCCCCAATGATCTTTGAGATTTATCCGGTTCTTATTTAAGTCCTTTTGTCTTTGGTAGTGATGGTATATTGTTTGTTTGAGTTGAACCAGACTTTTCAGTTAATTAAGTCCTAACTTTTCACAATTTTCCCTCATTTGCTTTTCTTTCCATTTCTCAACAGATAATACCTCATGTGAAATAAAGCCTAGACTATCAAATCTTGAAAATATAAATTTAGATAGCTAGAGTGACATATTTAAAGTTTTATAATTCAAAAATATAATAAAATGTTAATACATATTAAAAAATGTTACTTTTGCATAAGACCTTTATAGGATCCATATGCAGCACACATGACAATTTAATCAACTCAGTTACATCTTCTTCACCTATAAAACAGATTCTAACATTATATAAAGGTATGACCATGCCTCATAATACACATGAAAGTATCAAAGACAAAATTTTGTTAAAAAAATAACCTTTCAGTTCACTTTCATACAAGTTGAACATATGTTTTCCCTTTAAGGGCACAAGAGAGTAATTCAACAGACAAAAGTCTTTATTTGTAACCATCAGCAACAACTAAACTATGATTAAAAGCAGCAAAACACTATGTATCGCAGACCTCAGTTTAATTTGTAACCATCAGCAAAGAGTAACAACCGGTATCGACAAACTTTTTGAAAACCACATCTCATTTAAGCATTTTTAAATCATTTGGTAAGCTCTTTCCATAAACACTAAATAAACATTTTTACATGATGTGTGTTTTGAACGAATTTAACATTGTTTCTAAATGAATTTAACAAGAGCAACAAACTTGACAACATCAAAGAATATTATATACCTTGACCTTCCCTTAATTCCACAGTCAATCCCTAAATCATCGGTCGATTTCGTGAGCACAACACCGGTGGAGTAACGACCTAAGAAACCCTAAATCGCATGTTAATTTTGTGACGGAGTGGCCGACTAAGGAAATGGCGAGGCGGTGTTGTAACCCTAAGCCGGGTGTGGGAGGACCTGTATTTTCGACAAAGATGGAGTGATGGAGTAACCCTAAATCGTCGTTCGTGAGCTCTATAAAAGCTTCGGTGTACGTGAGTGTTCCGAACGAAGGCATAACGGATATCGAAATGGAAAGCGAGGGAATACGAGACTATATGTTTTTTTTGTTAGGGATGTTTGGCCAAGCTTATTAAAACAACTTATTATTAGTGATTTCACACCGCTATAAATTAAAAATATGTTTGGATGAAAATATTTTATTTCAGTATGAACCTCTAATAAGTCATTTTTTATAAGTTGTCTCACACTTATTTATTAATTAGCTTACTAGGTTATAGCCCGTGGGAACCACGGTTATAAAAATAAATAAATTTTTATAGTAAAAATTCATAATTATTAATTAATTATTTTCAATAAATAAATAATTAAAATATTTATGTTTTTTTATTTATGTAAAATTATAATCGTTGATTCAGATAAACATTTGAATTTATTTTTCAAGATACATGAGAGTTTTTATTTGTGAATTAATGAAAACAAAAAAATGATGTTATATAATGAAAAACATATAAGGCAAACTTACATTTCCAATGTCATAGTGGGCCAAAGTTTCATGTCATAGCAAAGACACACATTGGTTGTTCAATAATTTCCATTACATCGTTTTCAAAGTTTAGAATAAATAAGGAATCTTGACAATCGTTCATCCGTGGTAGATTAGATGCATTTCTCAGGTTAAAATATGGCATAAGAGACAAGAACATAAGGGAAGTAATTGAAAAAGTAGAATAACAAAAAAGAGGGATTACAATGAGTATAATAAAAAATAAGTAAATATTGTAAGTGTGTTTAATGCCTTAATTATTTATAAAATTCAAAGATAGGACAAGTATTGATAGGGTTAAATCAGTAACAAACCATTACACATCTTATCATATTACACATGTAAAGTTTTAGAGTAAATTACACGAATCTTCCCTCGTACAGGTGCCAAAATGCACATTTAGTCATTATTTTCAAAAATTAACTCGGACCATCTTTGATATGTTTAAAAGTTGCATGCTTCGTCCCTACCGTTAATGGTGTTAAGTTTCTGCTGTTAAACCATGGTAAAAAGACATATTTACCCTTATTTTTAGAATTATAGTTATTTAAAAAAATACAAAATAAAAACTTCTTCCACTTGTCAACTTCACAAAACTCGTTCTGGGATCAAAGTTATGCATTTCAGCTGCTTTCCTGATTATACAAACGTTAGAAAATTAAATTTTAACAAACCGTTAGAAAAAAAATAGATTTTATTCATTTTAATCAAATTATATAAACAATATTTGTTGTACATTAGAATTTTCGTAGTTGATCTAAATGTAAATGATTCATTTAAAAAATATTATGATGTAAAAAAATAGTGCTTGATATATATAGAAAATGTCATTTTGTAATGAAAATACACATAATAACGAACGTACATGTTGTAACAGTAATGAAAAATCAAACATTTATAAATGAAACCACGGGTAAAAAAGAAAAATAATAATTATAATTAAAAGTTATAATGAAAAATCAAACATTTATAAATTTTATTAAATTAATAAAATATAAGTTTTGTTTAGACTTTTATAATTTAGTAAAAATTAATATATGCATTGTTATGAATATCCCATCTACGTTCTGTATGTATAAATATTTAATAAAATTATGATTTCGTACAATACAATATAAATTTGAATAAAATAAAAAACACAATCAATTATGAAAATGACAATGTTGTATGACAAATTAAAAATGACAGATGATATAATAAACATACATAAACACAACACAGTAAATAACAAATTAATATGATGAATGAAATATGGTTTACTAAAGTTAAGTAAAAGATAAAAAAAATATTAAAATTTACAAATTGTTTATAAATTTCTAACAAAATTTAAATGTTCACATCTAACTCTTATTATTTCATTTATTTTTATATAGACCAATTTTCAAACCTAAAAATGGTATATTGAATATAAATTATTAATATTATATATAGGTATAGGTTTTATGTTGCTAAGTCACAAGTCACAGTTATAATAATTTTAGCTATTTTTTTATTTTTAAATTATATATTTAAATATCACACATTGAATCATTAATTTGAAGTACACAAACTGTTTGAAGCATTAACTGTCACAGATGCTATTAATTCAAAATATTATGTTTGGAAAAACCATTCAAAAAACAATGTCTAATACTCTAATTGTTTTTCATTTTCCTACAAATTCAAAGTTTGAAACTTTTAATTACAAAACTGGAAACACAAGTTTGTACAAATCAAAATTTCATATGGATTATAAGTGTTAAAAACCAAAGTTGAATTTTAGCTGTTTCTCAAATACCTAAAATACTTTTAATATATACAATATAGTATTTTTAAACTTATTTGTAAAAACCCGAACCCGACGGGGAAACCCGATTCCCGAAGTTTTCGGGTCGGGTCGGGTCGGGTCAATATTATCGGGTATCGGACCGGGTATCGGGTTATTATCGGGTATTTTTTCGGGTTCGGGTCAGGGAGTGGGTTGTGTCTGCCCCGACCCGACCCGCCCCGAATATATATATATATATATATATATATATATATATATATATATATATATATATATATATATATATATATATATATATATATATATATATATATATATATATATATATATATATATATATATATATATATAACACTTCAGCCCCTGGAAGACTAACCCTAACAAAACTCATTCACGCTTCTCTTCTAGTCTTCTAGGTTACAGTCGACATTCCAAATTGACTGAAATCAAATAGCAAGCTACGAGCCTGCGATAGACGATAGTGCGACGTGCGACGACCAGTAAGCAGCGACGGACGGACGGAGCGATCCTTTAATCGATCGACGGATACGCAACCTACAAGAAAAAAACGAATTTCTTTCTCTTCGATCAACGCCACGCACAAGAAACAATCACAGGTAATCGATCACATCTTTCTTTCTCTTCATTTTTTCTTGAAATTGATCATAGGTAATCGATCACAGCTTGTTTGTGGTAATTTCGATTTTTGAAATCTGTTTGTGGTAATTTCGATTCTTGAAATCGATCATAGGTAATCTTTCTTTCTCTTCATCTTTCTTTCCCTGTACTGTTAATCTAATTTCGTGGTAATTTGGATTCTTGAAATCGATTTCTTACTTAGAATCTGTGAATAACATTTTGAACATTTACGCCTTGTTCCCGAGTTTTTTCTCAAATACCTAAAATACTTTTAATATATACAATATAGTATTTTTAAACTTATTTGTAAAAACCCGAACCCGACGGGGAAACCCGATTCCCGAAGTTTTCGGGTCGGGTCGGGTCAATATTATCGGGTATCGGACCGGGTATCGGGTTATTATCGGGTATTTTTTCGGGTTCGGGTCAGGGAGTGGGTTGTGTCTGCCCCGACCCGCCCCGTCCCGAATATATATATATATATATATATATATATATATATATATATATATATATATATATATATATATATATATATATATATATATATATATATATATATATATATATTACACTTCAGCCCCTGGAAGACTATATATATTACACTTCAGCCCCTGGAAGACTAACCCTAACAAAACTCATTCACGCTTCTCTTCTAGTCTTCTAGGTTACAGTCGACATTCCAAATTGACTGAAATCAAATAGCAAGCTACGAGCCTGCGATAGACGATAGTGCGACGTGCGACGACCAGTAAGCAGCGACGGACGGACGGAGCGATCCTTTAATCGATCGACGGATACGCAACCTACAAGAAAAAAACGAATTTCTTTCTCTTCGATCAACGCCACGCACAAGAAACAATCACAGGTAATCGATCACATCTTTCTTTCTCTTTATTTTTTCTTGAAATTGATCATAGGTAATCGATCACAGCTTGTTTGTGGTAATTTCGATTTTTGAAATCTGTTTGTGGTAATTTCGATTCTTGAAATCGATCATAGGTAATCTTTCTTTCTCTTCATCTTTCTTTCCCTGTACTGTTAATCTAATTTCGTGGTAATTTGGATTCTTGAAATCGATTTCTTACTTAGAATCTGTGAATAACATTTTGAACATTTACGCCTTGTTCCCGAGTTTTTTCTCAAATACCTAAAATACTTTTAATATATACAATATAGTATTTTTAAACTTATTTGTAAAAACCCGAACCCGACGGGGAAACCCGATTCCCGAAGTTTTCGGGTCGGGTCGGGTCAATATTATCGGGTATCGGACCGGGTATCGGGTTATTATCGGGTATTTTTTCGGGTTCGGGTCAGGGAGTGGGTTGTGTCTGCCCCGACCCGACCCGCCCCGAATATATATATATATATATATATATATATATATATATATATATATATATATATATATATATATATATATATATATATATATTACACTTCAGCCCCTGGAAGACTAACCCTAACAAAACTCATTCACGCTTCTCTTCTAGTCTTCTAGGTTACAGTCGACATTCCAAATTGACTGAAATCAAATAGCAAGCTACGAGCCTGCGATAGACGATAGTGCGACGTGCGACGACCAGTAAGCAGCGACGGACGGACGGAGCGATCCTTTAATCGATCGACGGATACGCAACCTACAAGAAAAAAACGAATTTCTTTCTCTTCGATCAACGCCACGCACAAGAAACAATCACAGGTAATCGATCACATCTTTCTTTCTCTTCATTTTTTCTTGAAATTGATCATAGGTAATCGATCACAGCTTGTTTGTGGTAATTTCGATTTTTGAAATCTGTTTGTGGTAATTTCGATTCTTGAAATCGATCATAGGTAATCTTTCTTTCTCTTCATCTTTCTTTCCCTGTACTGTTAATCTAATTTCGTGGTAATTTGGATTCTTGAAATCGATTTCTTACTTAGAATCTGTGAATAACATTTTGAACATTTACGCCTTGTTCCCGAGTTTTTTGTAAATTCATTAAAGGAAAGGGAGGGAAAATATTAACGGAAGGAAAGGGAGCGGAAGGAAAATTTTATTTAATCCGTGTTCCCGAGTTCGAAGGAAATGAAAGTAAAATTTTTAGTTTATGTGTTCCCGAGTTAGGAGGGAAAAGAGAAGAAAATTAAAAGATTACAATTATACCCCTATTTACACATCATGTTAAGAACATGTAAACAATATGAATAAACTACAATGGAAATCAAAATCAATCAAAAACATTTAATCAAACAATCAACTAATGAAATAAACTCAAGTCAACAATGAAAACCCAGAAAATCAAAATTCTCCCTCTTACAAATGAAGTCCAATGCAACCTACTATAAAAAAACAAAAAAAAAATCCCATAAAACCTAAAGATATGACTAAATTTTTAGCTTCACTCATCATCTTTCTTAAAAAGATCTTCCTCATCCTCATTGAAAAACTAAAAATTGTCCTAGCATCGACTTGATTACGCGACAAATATATGAAAGCATCTGCAAATTCATCGTCATCCAAACCCATCAACTCTAACTCTTTCTCGATTTCCTCACCCGTATAGTCACGAGATTTGTTCCCTTCCCTCATAACATCAACGATTTCTTTAAATGTTTGAACAATATTGTGTTCAAAAGATTCTGGTTGAGGTTGAGGTTCAGGTTCAGGTTCAGGTACTACTTCATCTTCATCTTGAAGTTTGCTTTCTAGTTTTCTTTTTTTACTCTTCAGCTTCTTGGCTTTTGAACTCCCATCAGGTGAAACATCTGTTGCTGACACTATTTGAATGTCCTCATCATCATCTTTGTGTTCGTTTTCCAAAATTACCTCCTTATTTGCCATTAGTTTATCCACATCGGCAATTTTTTCTATTTTAATTTCTTTGGATTTGCTTAACCGGGCGTTTTTTTCTTTTGTTGTTTCCGCTTTTGATCCCGATGCTCTATCATCTGAAAATAACATCACCAACTGATTCTAGTTTGAAATTTTTTTGGTCCTGAATGCAGCTGCTTCAGGGTTTGCCTGTTTATAAACAAACCAAAAAATTAATTAGTAAAGTTAATGGTAAAAAAGTTATATAAAACAATAAATCAAACGTAAAACCAACACGTACTTTAATTAATTGTTCCCATACTTCCTCCTCTGCTTCAATGTGTTTTGTTTGAGAATTCCATGAGAACCCACTCAACGAAGTACCCCGATACATATCATACCATTTACTAAAATTACCTTTTAAAGTTTTCATTTTGTTTTTAAGTTGATCTTTTGAAATAGACTTGTTAAACTCTTTACTCAACCCTGCAATCATGTTCGCATATGCTTGCGAAGTGAATGTACCATTCACCCGATTACCTATATCATCTTCCTTTACAAGAGCATCAACTAGAACATTATCCATTTGGTCTGTCCATGTCAAATTTTCTTTTTTCACAACACTTCCATCTGCTGCCCTTTTGTTCATGATTGCTCTGTACATACAAAGATAACATAACGAGAAATACATTGTTAAAAATTGTACAAATATTTATAAAAAAGAAAGGGCTCATAATTTAAATAACACCATCAAAAAAATAAATTGCAAATGTCACTACAAAATTAAACTAAATTAACAGAATGAACTAAAACTGATAAATTGTTGATCTACTATAAAACTAATTAGACATATCTATTTCATTGTTTGGTTTCAACAAGTAATCATTCCACATTTGAGTTGTAATAGCGTTCCTCAATTCCTCAGCCCCATCACTACGCACACGTCCGTTATTAACATCATATCTCACTTGTTGCGGTTGTTCATCCAACACCTCTTGTAAGACTTCATGTTCAAGTTTTTTATCACGATCTTCGTCTAGTAAAAAATTGTGTAAGATACAACATGCCACAAAAATGTCCGATTGTGTGTCGCACGAGTAAAAAGGTTCTTGTGTACTTCTAACGATTGGGAACCTTCTTTTTAAAACACCAAATGCCCGTTCTATTGCGTTACGTAAAGAAGCATGTCGAAGATTGAACAACTCTTTTGCATTCACTGGGGTGAGCAGAATACTCTTTCAAATGATACCTGACACCTCTATATGGTGTCATTAGTTCAATGGTATGAGGCAAACCAGCGTCTACCAAACAATATCGGCCTATAAATAACATGTAATTAGTTTTCTAATAAAAGACTACACACAAAATTAAATTAGTTAACAAAAATTACCCCTAGGAATTAGTAGCTTATCGTCTCTTTTAAGTGCATCTTTCACTATCCTTAAGTCTAAGGCAGTGCCCTCCCACCCGGTTAAAACGTACGTAAACTTCAAATCAAATGAACATGCGGCTAAGACATTTATGGTAGGGTAACCCTTGCGACCACGATATCTAGGGGCATCTCTATTGGGTACTTTTACACGAACATGTGTCCCGTCAATTGCCCTTACACAATTCTTGAAGTAGGGATAAAATCTCTTTTTCTCTTGAATTTCTTTCGGGACCACATCACCTTTAGGTTGTTGAATGTAGTAACTTTCTAGTGCTACAACCGCGCGAAGAACTCTATGGAAGCACCTACTTGTAGATTTAGCACGCCCATAAATGAAGGAGACCATTGTGTTTCTCATATCGTTACCTACGATGTGTAGAAACCTTGCAACATGTTCTTCAACAGACATGCGTTGCGTAGGTCGCAGTCCAGCATCACGTCATAAGATAGTACACAACTTTCTAAAAGCTTGTTCACTCACACGAATAAGCTCACGGCATTTCCCACCTTTAATAAGTTTGTGTAATAGTCGTTCTCGTTCAAGTTGACGCTTTAATATTTCTTCCTTAATAAGTAAATTATGGTTACTTTTTTTCGAAAGTCTACGTTGTATTACAATGGCCATGAACATTACAGTAACCACTAGCCTTCGTCTTTTTTCTCCATCATCATCTTGGTTGGTCATGGCACTTTCCTAATCCTAAAAATTCATTTGATCAAGAAAAAGAAAAAGAAAAAAAAATCTCAATGACAAAGTCATGGCACTTTCTTAATTCTTAATGACTTGAGGTCAACTAATTATGTGTGCTATGGGCAATAGGCTAAGACCAAAACCAATTATTTGATCAGGAAAAAAAAAATCTCAATGACAAAGATTAACTGTTGACTTTTGACTTTTTATGCAAACTTTGTATAATGTGGTATTTTTTGTGACTATCTCTTCTTCATTCTAATAAGATAAATTAAATATTCATTTGATGAATGATAAACGTTCTTTTATAAATCTACATGTATGTTTTTAACTAAAGAAGTAACATTGTTTAAATAATTCATAAGAAAAATATGCATGAAATTAAAATATGAATTGTTAACAAAAAAAATAAATGTTTGTCTTTTGCAGTGGGCTCACTTTCCACACATTCACTTTAGTCTCATGGGTAATCAGACTAGTGTCAACAAGAACATCCAACAGGTACGTATACACTGTTCACATATGACAAATCTTTTACATGACAGCTCTTATATATTACCCCACATCAAAAATTCGATCCAGATAATTTCGATTTTGTATAATCTTTTCATATTCAATGGTTTCATGCATAGAGAAGATGATTAGATGGCGGAATTGAGCAAGAAGATTATACAGGGAGGATATGGAAGACATACCTGGTCAGGGGACAAACTGAGCAGGGACGACGAATAAGAATTATGTAGGGAGGTATTGATTATGCGGCTACGTGATTTTATAAATAGGGTTGAGGGTATTATGGTCCGTAATATTTTCAATGGACGTATCCTTCCGATTTTCTTCCCGAATCCGCCCAAATTGGGAGGAAAATTTGGAAGGAAAATGGGGCTTCAAAATCCTTCACCTCCCCTCACTTTCCTTCGATAATTTAAACTCGGGAACAAGGTTTTCCGTCCAAATCCCTCACCTCACCTCCAAATCCGTCCGTTTCCATCGTTAAGTACAACTGGGGAACAAGCTGTTAGAATCTGTGAACAATCATTTACAATCTAATTTTGTGGTAATTTGAGCTTATACATGTTTATGATTCTACCTAATAACATTTTGAACAATCATTTTACAGAAGAAACAATTAATTTTGATTATATCTAAAATAATTTATATTTATATGTTTAGTTAGGAATATATTTGATCTTGTCTTCAATGTATTGTTTAAGCAATTAGCACCTATTTAAAATCAATACAAAACTGTTTTTTGCATTTGTGTGGTTAAGAATAATGTCCTGATAGGCAAATTGCATGTTAGTTTTCAAAAATTCAATTGAATTTCAAGCTCAAATTAATAACACTTGATTTGTTATCAAACATTACCAGGTAATACCTACGAGAAGTGAATTACCAACATTCACATACAAACACACGTTTAGAATCTGTTTAGAATTGTTGAATCTGATATTACATTGGTTATTTTTCAGGAAATATGAATTCAACCAGTCAAAATCATGCTCCAACTGCAAGTAGTCAAGATGTGGGAGGTTCGGGTTCTAATCAACAAAATACTGATTCTGTGGATCAACAAGATGGCACAAATATTAATGATACAGTTTTTGATGAAGATGGAGATGAAGTTGTTGGTTCGAAAAGGGCAACAAGATGGGACAAATATTATTGTGATCAATTAGTTTTTCATGTTGTGTACTTGGGTGTTTTGGTTGGTTGGTTGATGTTACAATATTAGACTATTAGTAATTTCTATTTGGTTAAATGATTTAAGAACTTATTTGGTATTTTAAGCCTATGCAACGTCTTAATTTATCATTATGTATTTATAGTTTTTCCTTCTTTTTTTTCTGCCATATTTCGGGTTTTAGGGTCGGGTTTTCGGGTAATTATCGGGTTTAGGGTCGGGTTCGGGGAAAGTTTCAGCCCCGACGGGGCGCCCCGATAAGAAACCCGTCGGGTATCGAGTCGGGTTCGGGTACATGTGTAGAAATCGGGTTCGGATTTGGGAAACCATGCCCCGCCCCAAACCCGCCCCGTTGCCATTCCTAGATGCTAATGAACAAATATGTCATTAAAGTTAATCATCTTAAATTTTTAAACTATTTCTAGAGTACATTGACTGCATTAGATATGAAGTGGATATGCATTGGTATTTATGGAATTTCCCATGACATCATAATTTTATTCCTTCCTATAAAATTCATGTATTACCTGCCAACAACAGCCCAAACATATTGTGAGATTTGTGTTCTCTCCAACCCATTATGTGTATCACCTGTAGCTTTAAAGCAGATGCTTTAAAGCTGATCAGATCTAGGGTTGAAAACATCATCAAGAAGGGAGAAATTCATATTTTAAACTTGTAACAAAGAAAATAAAACAAAATACTTAAAAACTTGTGACAAACAAAACTAAAAGAATACCATTGCCTGAATGTAGAAAGACACATAGAAGATGCAAAACCCATGTCTTAAGAGAAAACGTATAACCCACATGCATAGTCATTTTCAACCTGTATCAATAAAGGGAAACCAAACACTAAAACAATCAATTCTTTTT
Organism: Lactuca virosa; assembly: GCF_052849685.1. Classification (NCBI taxonomy): domain Eukaryota; kingdom Viridiplantae; phylum Streptophyta; class Magnoliopsida; order Asterales; family Asteraceae; genus Lactuca; species Lactuca virosa. Next base: position 92,052,673 of record NC_136434.1, read on the forward strand.
GGGTATAATGAAAAGGGTGAATATTTATAAAAAAAACAACTTTAACCTTACATACATGTCATGATGATCAATTGTTGAAAGAGGTGTGATTGTGTTGATTGTTCGGTGGTGAAGATATGAGACTGAAGTTGCGATGGCGGTGGTTGTTCGAGGGTAATAGATGTAGGCATGGTTTTCAGATGGAGAAATCGAATAAATATCAAATATCATACCCAGTAAATCAAAGAAAGGAGAGCTTAATCGTAGCAGTGGAATGCGTCAATTCAAAGGAAGAAAGGCGGCTTCCATGGCTAGGGTTTTGGCGAGATATGGGGAAGATGAAGAATTACCATTTTGGATTTCAATTTTTGAATATTGTATACGAATTAAGAAGTGGCACACGATATATAAGAGATTAGGGGATAATGTGATTATAGAAGGTGAAATCGGGGCAAAAACGGTATTTAACATTGGATGAAGTTAGTGATTTTGAAGGGACACGTGGCATATTACTTTGGTTTATTAGATAGGGTGAGGGTGATGTTTTAAAATATAACAACCAAAATGGATGTGTTGGATAATATATCAAATAAAAACTAAGTGTTCTTCTTTGACCTCAAAAGTCAACATAATATGTTCTTTTTTAAAAGTGTTTTTAGGTCAAAGGTGACCATTTCAAATGAAAAAACTAACAAACACAAATAAGATCCAAAGATAATTACTTTATAGTTGTTTAAATTATAAATTTTAAACAGATCAAGACCTGCCAAGTTTTTTCCACTAAGATATCAAAAAAACACATCGTCAAATAATAAACATATTAGTCGATTATTTAACAAAAAAAACAATTTGGAATAATTTGATTCATACAGCTATATATGAAGCTCCTATAATGGACTAGTCGTATAAATAGTGTTGGAACTGTTGCAAATCCGGCCCCATTTTCTCGTGCAACTAAGTTTAACCCTTTAGAAATGAATAAAAAAAATATATTTAATCTCAAACAAATGATAAAAATAGACTATAGCCATTACCCACAAAAAATTCAAAAATTTAAAACCTGGCATCCAATTTTTGTTCCACAACCAGGAGAATATGAAATAACTTAACTGAGAATCAGAGTCTTCGTAACCCAATTTTGCATGTAAAAACTTTTAGGAGAACCACAACAAGGAGAATATGGAAAAACTCAACTTTGTGTATCAAGAATGACGACATCTCAAATTGAAAAAGAAAACAAAGATTAATTAGTCGATGAGAATAGACCGTGATGTGCGTGCGGTCGTGCGGGTATTTGTTCGTGGTGGTGGGTGCGTGGTGGCTATGGTGGACACAACGATGAGTTAGCAGCTATTCAATCGCTAATTATGAAGATAAAAATAATATAATCGAGAAAATAAATGTACCGACTGAAATAGAAACTAACCTTCAATTGTAGATAGAAGTTAGGGTTTAACAACTCCAATTGTAGGAAATATCTATGGGTCGATGAACAATTACAGAAAACAAAAAAATTAGGTTAAAATAATGGGTATGGAATGGTACAATATATATATATATATATAGCGAGATTGAGAATCCTGGTTATTTGGGATATGATTGGATGAGATTACCTTCTTCATTCATGCGGATATATTGATAATCAACACAAAAACCTTGGAAATTTTAAAGCTAAAATCTTGGAATGAAGTCGGAAAGTATTATTTATTTTTTTTCGATATTTATGCGACGCTGAAATTGAGGGAAAATATGAATGATTTCACAAAATTGTGGCTTAATTTCCTTTGTAAGGCTATAGGGAGTGGAGGTGTCAAGAGAAGTGCTAAAGATGTTACATCACTCACTACCTTATGTTAAGAAAGGTGCTAAGAAAGATGTGCTATGTGTGTGGTGAGAGGAGAGAGGAGAGAGAAAGTATGAAGGTGTGTTGTGATTGGTTAATTTATATTTCTTTATACATTTTAATTTTTTTTTCTTCAAAATTAAACCTATTAAATTGTCACACTTCCACTCCTTTTCTTTTTTGTGCTAAAAATGCTAAGTCTATGTGTCATAAAAAAACTAAAAATCCTATGTTGCAAAATGTCAAGAGTGTTACCATTCCTTTTAGCCTAATAAGTCGTTTTTTTATAACTTACCCCACATTTATTTATTAGCTTATAAGCTACTAATAAATAAACTAATAAGTTAATAAGCAATAAGTTCTTTTTGTCAAACACCCGCTTAATATGATGGCCAAAATTACAACTTAGGGGGTGTTTGGATAGGAAAAAATGAGGGTGTTTATTGCTTATTGTTTATTTCCACCACAATAAGCTAAGTTTAAGTGTTTTGATAAAATCCTTAAAAAAACGAATTGTTTAATTGAACTATTTTAATTGGATTATTTAGTTTATATATTTGGATTTTCGGATTACTTTTAAACAAACCGAATTATTATTTTTGGATTTTGGATTTGTTTTGATTTATAAGATAAAAAACGAATAACAATTTATTATTATTATTATTATTATATATATATATATATATATATATATATATATATATATATATATATATATATATCTTTAATACTTTATAAATTTACTAAATTATTTATTAAACTAGAGAAATTTATATAGAGTGATAGATGATCGAGGCATGTTCAGTATCATTTTGAGATATTTCAAGTTGGCCATGGAGTTTTTTTTTTTGTCAAGTTAATAACTAAATCACATAGATATTTTAGTATATAACAGAAATTCAAATTATAAACAAAATTTAGAAATCCAGTCCATTAAAAACGGGTTTTATTTCCTAGTTTGAGGAAAAAAACATGAAACATAACCGAATTGAAATGAGTACATCATAACCATTTACAGGTTTTAATAATCAGATTTTGATAATCATTTACGGATTCGATAACCCGATATTTTAAAATTTTTGTTTTAATTTAGTCTATATAACTTAATTTTTTTTTAATATCAAACTAATAGCAATAAATAGTTGTGAAAATATTTTAAAAAATCAAAAAAAAATGATATAATTATAAATATAATCTACATAATAAAATTTAAATTTAAATGATAAGATAAATTTAAATCATTTAATTTAATTAATAAAATATAAAGAAATATAGTCATTTATAAACAAAATAATAAAAATGAATAAAAAAATATATAAAAATGATAGTTATTGATTAGACTTTGATGACTAAAGGGTACTTTTTTTTAGATAGAAAATGTTTTTTCAAAAAAAACCTCTTTAATTTACGGCTCATCTCACATCACCTAACAACAAGAAGTTGTTGAGAAAAGTTGTTGAGAATCATAGAGTTATGCGTATTAAAAGCGAGATGGGGTAGACCTTCTAAGGTTACATTTAGGCTTTGGTCCATTAGTTATAAACTTAGGCCAAACACTTGCATTGAAGACTTATTCATTTTAAAAATGAAATTTCAAATAAAGTTTTATTTATATATTTTCAAATATTTTGTTTTATAAAGTCTGGTTTTCAATGTTCAACCATGTTGGTTTTAAGTGTTTGACTAACTATGTTTTCGAGTGAATTGACTCGTTTTATTCTGATCTATTTTGATTATAAACCAATGGTTTTCAAATGGAGACTTGACCCATTTCAGTTCAAAACGGTTGAACTCAATTAGTCTAGTCTTATTTTCAAAACATCAATATCAATAATATATGCTTGTACATTAGTAATGATTTACAGTTGTTTTTTTAATTAAAAAACATTTTCATTTCCACTTTATTTATAAAATTACTCTAGATGGAAACTCATGCTTCGCATGGGGCAGATGATGTTATTATTGTATTTAGCTCAAGTATGGGCTAAATGCAAGAAATGGCAAGGTATTTTTAGTTTTTTGACTTTTAAGTGTAATATATAGAACTAAACAGTTCGAAACTGAATATAATTTTGCCAGTTGTTTATCATACATTAACAAAGATTTCAGAACAAAAATTTTGTTGCTTTCTCTTATGTTAGCCACACGTAGGCTTACTATCTTCACCAAGACACTCAACAACCTATTTAGAAAAAAAAATCTAGAGGCTTAGTTGTCATATTTTGTAATATTAATATTTTTTAATGAATATAAATCATTCATATATACATACAATTTCACAATGACCAAGAGAGGAGTAATTATCAAATTGAATCCATTGGTTCAAACAAAAACTATAATCACATAGTACTATTCTCCTTTCAGTCTTTTTGTCTAACTGCACACAGAACTGGAGAAATAAATCCATATCACTTTCTCGTTTCAACATATAAATATAAAATAATATTCATCAGAGTAAGATGCTATAATACAAAAATAGATATAAATAAGTTGCTACTTCTTGCATTTAGTCACTTTAACTATTTTCTATAGTAATGAAAACCATTGCACTTTTCAACCGTTTAAGAAAAAACCATTTCTCTTGGTTTAGCCATTGAACTATTAGCTTTTATCGATCTTGCCATTAACCTATTATAATAATAATAAATGAATAAAAATAATAGTTCGTTTGGCTAGTGAAAGTAGTTTGTGTGCTTTTCCATATTTTAACCTTTTTAAAATAATATAAAAGCATGTCTCTCTACATGACTTAAGATAGGATCCGTAGATGACACTTTAGCATGTTGACCAGTCAAATTGGCAAAATTTTGACCTAATGACCTGGATGGAACAATTTTTAGAAGTACAATGGGCAAAGTTGTACGAAAACAGTTTCGTAGGCATTTATTGAAATTTCATCTAAAACGATATATTTGTTAATGTGTGGAATGGCCTAACTCCAAATTCATCCAAATGCAAATGGTAAATGGAGAAAAAACGATTGTGCTATGAAGTTCACAGGAAAAATAAAGAACAAAAAAGATGAAATACCTCAAATGTTGCATTTAGATGATCAACTTATTTGTCAAGATCACTGATAGCGAGATTATAAGCCTTCATCGGTGAAGAATGGCTACTTTCAACTTCCCATTTTTACTTCCTTTCTTGTTTATAGGATCATCTGAACTGGATGAGGAAGAAGAGTCATTATCCTGCTTTGAATGAACTTTTGTCTTCAGCTCTCCTGTGACCAAAACAAAATTATTTATGATACTTTCAAAAAATTGAAGAATTAATACAGAGAGTTTAAGGACCATTGATGAAAATTTGTCAATATCATATTTTGTTTGCTTTTTTCCCACGATGTGTATGTGTTTCATCAATTTCAGGCATTTGGACTCTCTAAAGTTACCACATCACCTTCTGTTTCAGTTGTTGTATTTTATGGAGTTTGTGAACCTGAAAGCAATAACACACACATATATGGTCAAACTTACATCTTTTGACTTCAAATATACTATTCAATAATGCATATAAACTATACCCATTCATCCATAATATGCATACTTGTGCACAATGCTCTCAAGTTTTCTGCTCTTTTGGGAACTGTTTTAAACAAATAGTGAAAATTTACCTGTTTGGTGCAAAGTCAAGGTTCCAAGGGCAACTTGCTGTAAGAAACAACAGAAGCAAGTAAGGGCAAAATGGTCCAAAACAAAGAAAGCAGCAAAAACCAGCAGCAAGACTATAGCGATGAGGAACAAACTTTATATAAATGCTTTCAAGCACACAGGATTCAAGCAAACTGCCTGCAACACCAAGGAGGAAACCAAAAAGCAAAAGAGGGGCAAAAATGTCCAATACATCATAAAACCATAACTTAAGCACCAAAACATGACCATGCCCAAACACAGGATTAAACCTACATCAAAATATCACAAATATCAAAATCATGCCCCTCTTATCGACATAACCATCACCAAAATCATAAAAAATGGAAGAAACTAATAAATAATGAAACTAATGTCCAGAGAGGAAGTGTATCTACTTGAAATCGGAATCTTACAACCTGTAGGTAGTCGGAAAGCAAATAACCGGAATATTTGAATCTGAGTAGTCGATCAGAACTCATGTTTGTTTCTATCCTGTAATCGCACAAATACACCCAATGTTAATGAAACCCAAAAGCGCAAAATATTAAATAAAAATACATGCCTTCAATGTATATGCCTTCAAATCAGGAGTCGGTGGACTGCACAACGCTCTGAAGCCGATGGGGAAAACGGAAGAAGGGAGAGGCTGTGGTGCAGGTCTGGTGGTTGCCGACATCCAAAGCGATTGAAGGTTTTCAGTGATCAGTGGATGGGTTTCTAACCGATTTAAAACACCATCAGACATGACTTCATTCTCAAATTTCCACTGCAAATAATCATTTCGGCTAAACTTGGTGAATCCCCTGAAATCAACACAACAAAGATTAGGAAAACATTTAGTAGAGAGCCGAAAACGCTGTAAATTTGATGCGCCTTCTTCCACAATTGTCTGACCCCAGAGTGAGCTCCTTCTGCTTCGGTCTTGTATGGGTATTGCTAAGCTTTTCTTTGGGTTGAGGACGTGACAACCCATTCACATAGAGGAGGCGGCAATATTCTTTGACAATGGGTTGCGCGGGGCAACTGAGGACATTGTGGTTTGTGGGGCCCTTTCTTTGGTGACATACAGTAGCGAATTGCTTCCTTACCCATTAGGTTTGGAGGTTTGGGTTTATACTCGGCAGTAGAGGCTACCTCTTATGCTTTTGTTGCCTTAAGGGCCCAATCTTAGGTATTGCAAGACCACATCTTACGGGATAACGACAAATATGGTATGGATTCTGATTATGATTGCGCCTTGGCATCTCTTCGTAACAAGCTTCCAGATTTTGACCTTAACAATTTTACTACTAAAGACACCGCCCCCCTTAAATCCCAGAATACACTGGCGAGTGCCATTTTTCGTAAAATTGTCCAAGATATGGAAGTGCATCTCGACATGACGGCTCGACAGAAAGCGGTTTTCCAGTGCTTATGTGCACCACATGCTCAAGATTTTCTCCTAGCTATCCCTATAGATGGCATTGGCCAACATATATCTCCCGTGGAGTATCGTACTATCCTAAAATATTGACTCATGATTCCCATATTCCCAACTGACGAGACATGTCCGGTGTGTCGCAAGGCATGTTTGGACTCTTTTGGAGAGCATGCAGTTCACTGTAAAGAACTCTCGGGGTTCAAATACAGGCATGATATGGTTAGGGATGTTTTGTTTGACATATTTAAGCGTGTCGGGGTTTCCGCTAAGAAAGAGGCACCTATTAATTTCTTGACTGACCCGACAGAAGGAAGGTCAACCCTCAGACCGGCTGACATTTTGATTTTTGGATGGGTCGGAGGGAAACACGCATGTGTGGACCTTACAGGGGTATCCCCTCTCGTGGGCTTGAGGGATGGGGGTTTCACGGCGGGACAGGCTGTTGTAAAAGCAGCTACAGGCAAAGTCACCAAACATGAGAAATCGTGCATGGAAAATCAACACGTGTTCATACCATTTGCATTTGATACGTTTGGTTTCCTCGCACCGGACGCGGTAGAGTTTCTTAAAAGAGTACAACGGATCATGCATAGTAATGTTATATCCTCTATATCTTCGGATGTAGTCTTTAAAAAAATTAGTTTCACCATACAAAAAGGTTTAGCGGTGTAGCTTGTTGCCCGCTTGCCATCTCACTCATTGTACGATGATAATTAAATGACTATATCTTATTTTAACGTAGAACATAAATTTTCATTGAAGAAAGAGCAGAAAGGAAAATCGGGATTTGGGAAAAATAGCTTTAAATTTATACCATTTCCTGCTGAGAATGATCTTTTCACGACCAAGGAACTTCAACTTAGGGATCAATTTAAGTTCGAATTTGCAGAAAAAGAAAGTAGAAATTAGAAATTAAATTTTCACTTGAAGCCCTAACTCCCCATTCGATTTCAAATCAGCGACCGTATAACTTCATAGCTGAGAAAGATTAATTTATGTTCGATAAAATCGAATTTGCTAACCTCTTTGATGTTGTAGAGATGCACACCAAAACGTGATTTAGCATCTTGCTACATTAGATCGAACGTAGCTACATTAGGAAGCATCGAGAAGAAGAGCTAAGCAAAACCGGTTAACAAAAAAAAAGTCAGTCGGTGAAGCGGTGGAACCGGAGACGGAATCTAAAATTGTGGATAGAGCTCCTTACACCGATCGGGACGCCATCTAAAACTGTGGAGTTCCCGATGACTTAGCCACCGCCGATCAACAGAGGCAAGCAAAGGTTGAATATCCAAGAGGGAGTGTGATGGAGGAGGTGGTGTCCAGTGGAGATCCACCTGATAAGGAAGAAATTAAATAGCAATTAGGAGATGTGGTGTTCGTAAAGAGATCGACCAACAAGCGGTGGGAAACAGGTGGACCAGGGGGGGTGTTTGGGATTCCTTTTCAAAGGGAAAAGTCCTTTTTTGTAAAAGGACTTTTTGTAAAAGACATTTTTCCAAAAGATGTTGGTTAAAAAGTGTTTGGGATTTCTTTTGCTTTTCCAGCCTCAAAAGTTCAAAAAGATACAAAAAGTCACGGATGTGTGACTTTTGCAAATGCTAGTTTTTATGTTTTGGTAAAAGTTGGTTTTAAAAGTCCTTTTCCACTTGTCAAACAACTTTTGGACTTTTCTAACTTTTTGCAAAAGTTAAAAGTCAACAAGCTGATTTAAAAGGAAAAACAAACACCCCCCAAGGAGAGAAAAACAGGTGGAGGGATAAACCGAAAGAACACAGGAAAAAAACGCATGTCCAAGACACGTATCCAACCTTTGACCAGTCAAATTGAACAACCTATGATATTAGAGGAAGTATAATGTATTTGGAAAAAAGAAATGGGACAGTTATGAAAACCCTAAAAAGAAAGGACAATATATGAAAATAGTTAAAGATGTGGACCAAATATATCAAAAAGAAACAAAGTTCACTATTCATAAGATTTAATTTATATATATATATATATATATATATATATATATATATATATATATATAAATGAGAAAACACTATTTAATGTGAGAACGTGAGAACACTACTTTATGTTACTATTCTACTATGAATTTTGTATATACAACGATATGTCATTATTCATCAACAAATATACGAACAATCATACATTAATATTCATATTAAAATTTTGTATGTACAACTTTATGACATTATTCATCACCGAATATATGAACAATCACATATTTAACATTCACATTAGAATTTACTAAATTACTATATATATATATATATATATATATATATATATATATATATAAATTTTATAGTAGAATAGCAATATAAAATTGAATATATTCATATTATAATTACTACAATACTATACATATTAAATTCATAGTAGAATAATAACATAAAGTAGTGTTTTCACGTTTTCATATTAAATAGTGTTTTCATTTGAACATAACCCTATATATATATATATATATATATATATATATATATATATATATATATATATATATATATATATAATACATACATAATAAGAATGGCGAAGGTTTTAAGACCAAAGTCTTAAAACAAGAAGCTTAAATCTTGAACTTTTATTTTACATCTAATGGTATAAGATCATAATCCTTGTGAACAAAATATAACCAATCAAAAACAATAAACACTTACAAATACAAATTACACGGATATAAAACCAACACCATACCAGTTAACCTAATTTACAAAACCATTAATTGCTTTTGTTTAAACCCCTCCGTTTTCCATTTATGAAAAGATACACAACCTATCAAATATTTGATACCAACACCAGCAATAGTGCGCCTCCATCACACGCCAATATCATTTCCGGCCAATCCTCTTGGACACCTCAACCATCGCACCAATACTACTAACTTCGCTGTCCACCATCTCCGCTTTCCCTACCGCCGCCTTCCACCATACCCTAGATCTAAAACCGCCATTGCCGTCTTTTACCAACAACTCCTGTTTTTCTCCTTTTTCTCTCTATCTAAATGTCACCAGAATCGTCGAAAAAAGCATCCATGTGTGTCGATTTCATTTGTTTGTATCCAAATCTATCCCCAGATTTGCATATAGATATGTTTTTCTTGATCTTTTTTAGATTTTAATTGATTAAGGTTTGGTTTGGATTTGTTCTGCATTGCTGCTTTCCCTCACCTGTTTACCTTAAACAATATTACCACATTTGGTGACGTTTTTTTCCTCATCAGTCACCATCTGCTATCGCCACCAAGATATTCTTTGGATATATTTTATTATGTTTTTTTTTCTCATGTTTTTTTTACTGTAGCTTGAACAAAAACGCATAACAATGTGTTTGGAGCTTAGATAGGAAAAAAAAACCATATCCACCGGAGCTTTGGAAGGAGTGAAAACCCATATACATATAATCACATTATATTGTTTTATCTTTTTTTTAATGATATGCAAGTTGATTTATGTTTCAATAAAGCTTTTTGGTTATGAAAAATAATAACAATGTTTTTCATGGTTTTAATTGGATCCGCTATGTAGTAGAGTTCTCAGATCAATAGGCAAAATGAGTTTAATATGAAAATGATTTACAGATTTGGTTGAAAAGGGTTTTGTATGTGTATATTTTTCTACATTGTTATATCCTCCTCGAATAAAGTTTTATATATGACATTTGTTGATATATTTTTGCCTTATTTACTTTTTTTTTGTTTTGATTTTGTTCTCGTGCTTTTATATGTGTTGATATATTTTTGCCTTATTTACTTTTTTTTTTTGTTTTGATTTTGTTCTCGTGCTTTTATATGTGTTGTATTTGTTTTTAGGATTTTTATGGTAAATATTTGTATTAATTAAATATGAATGAGTTCTTCTTGCAGTTGCATAATTACACGGGTGCTACATTGGATTCCCGATGCCATGTTGTTTCTTATTTCTTTAATGAAATTATGTTGCTTTTTATTTTAGTTTTATTTATACTTTGAGCGGTCACTTTTGTATGTAAGTTCCTAAATAGATAGGAAGTTTAATGTGTATATTGATATTTGTTGTGTTTAATTATGTATCTTTTACTTTAGAGGCCAATGAGTTTGGAATTTTATGTTCTGCTCGACGACGTTAGCATCTATACGTGTGAGTATTTTAAATGTTTTTACTTTTAAGCACATTTAATATTTGTATTTTAAGATTTTGGTTGATTGTTATTCTTCTATCGAAGTTGTTATATAATGCAAGATTCTTAGTAAAAAAAAATTTAATATAAATTTTGTGCAATATTTGTATTTATAGATTTTTTCAGATTTTTAAGAAAATTTGTTAGAATGTATAATACCAAAAATTTGCTAATAAATTATAATTATGATGGAGGTTACTTTCATACACAATTAATTTTTGTTCTTGGCAATTTTGAATAACAAATTAAATGCAACCATTTTGCTTTAACGGACTATCATCGATTTTTATTATGAGAATATTGTTTGTCAATGATAATATAAAAAAAGATAGGTATATCTGTCACATTTTATTGCATGCAAGTAAAAGTAAAATAATAATGAATATTGAAAGGTTGTGAAGTAAAATAAGATTCCATATTGATTACTGTAACACTTTTATGAAACGAAAAGCCAAATTACACCTTACAATGAATTTTGATTTGTTAAATTTATAATAATAATGGATTCTTATTTATTGATTTTTTCTAAAATTTCTTTACTATTTATGGTAGAATTGTTTTATAGATAAATTCAAAATTAAATTTCAAACTAGTACATTTTGGTTGAAATAATATTAATGTTAAAAAGATAATTATTATAGTTGACTTTTTTACGATATATGAAAATAATTTTCTTATTATCACCGACTATAGTCTTTTTTTCTTAATTAATTTTACGTTTTCATTTAGGCTGTAGGGAGTGGTAACATGTTTAGCATGTTGCCACATATGATTTTGACGACCACTTTAGCAATTTGAAGGGAATGGGTTTAGCGATCTTAACATGGTGGAGGCGAGTCCCTAACGAGCGCCGCTCCCTCGAGCCTTATAAGCTTACACATTATGTCAAAGTTCGGTCTCAGCTCTCTAGCTGCAAAAGTTCATGTATAGTATGATTTAAAACTCATATTGACACTGGGAAAAGAAATAAGAAAATTCAAAGCATCTGTTTTCAATCTATACAACATAATATGTTTTTGCTAAAGCTGATGGTTTTAATAAACTAAAGTTATTAATGAAATTACCTAATAATTTTATTTTTATAAATAAATTTCTATTTTATTTGTAAACAAAAACAGAAACATAATTTAATTTGAACACAACAAGGTTCCTTTCGGCACCAATAGTTTAGCTTTTTTTAAGTCGCTGTCAATCAAACTAATCGATGCCAGAAAAATTCTTCGAATGAAACCATTTGAAATTGCTGCATCTTTAAAGCATAAATATGTATTCGTAAAAATTAAACTAATTTTTGGACGGAAAATAATCACCTGAATGAAACAAATTGGCGCCGCTGCATCGCGCGGTTATCCTACTAGTATATATATATATATATATATATATATATATATATATATATATATATATATATATATATATATATATATATATATATATATACTAGGGTAAATTACACCAATCGTCCCTCGTGCAGGTGTCAAAAAGCACGTTTAGTCCCTATTTTTAAAAATTAACTCGGACCGTCCCTCATTTGATTAAAAGGTGCACGTTTGGTCCCTCGTTAGTTTAAATTTGCAAGATTCATCCCCTATGAGACATGGAATGACTAAAATACCCTTTACAATTTATTTTTCATTTATTCTTGATTTTTCTAATTAATTATTAAACCTAATATTTATATCTATCTCTTTCAATTTCGTTGATGAAGACTTAAGCACCACCACCACCACTAGAAAGCACAACTACCACCACGGGAATATACAACCTCATTCACCATCGCCACCTTCCTTGTACAACAACTGATAATCAACCTCTTCGTACACCACCTGTCACCGTTCCATCATCAGTACCGTCAAATGATCTAGCCTCTTGTTGGAGTGCATATCTAAATGGAAAGGTAGAAGCTTTTGGGAGGATGCAGATTTGCTACCCTATCGCCGGAAAAACGAGAGGCGACTAGGGTTTATGCACCACCATTGACGTCGGCTAGGGTTTTGACAGATTGAGCTCCGCCGCCATCGACGTCAGCTAGGATTTCGTCACAGATGTCATCGATCTCTTAGGTTTTGAGATCAAGCTCCTCTGCCGCCTCCTATATGCTTCTATAGCAACATTTCATCTTCCTTGAATTTCAGAGGTTTCAGTGAGTTGGATATCGAATATTCACACCAATTTGGATATGTAAATCTGCAAATGCACCTTCAAGAACTACACCATCTGCAAATCGAACCCTTAAGAACAAAATCCTTCAAGTACTTGTGTAGATTTGGAAAACTTCAAATCAATGTTCATCATCCCAGAAACGAACATGAACACAAATACATACATATGTATGTGTTTATCAGCAAATCGGTGTTTATTCGCAACTCTGTTCTAGGGTTTGTTTTTCAGACATAAAAGCCTAAATCGCTGAGCTTTTTGAACACCGTGATTATGGATATGGGATCGTCGGAGAAGCTGATCACAGGTGGTTGTTGGAAGTATTGGGTGGTGGTTATCAGTGGTATTGGGTGGTGCTTGTCGGATGGATTTTTCCAGGGGTGATATAAGGACCACTTGATTTTTTAAAGAATTGTAATTAATAAAAAAATGATAAAAAAAATTATAAACCTGAAAAATAAATGAAAATAAAAAGAAAATGGCAAGATAGTCATTTTATGTCTGTGAGGGACCAAACGTGCACCTTTTAATCAAATGAGGGACGATACGAATTAATTTTTGAAAATAAGGACTAAACGTACTTTTTTGCACCTGCTCGATGGACGATTGGTGTAATTTACCCATATATATATATATATATATATATATATATATATATATATATATATATATATATATATATATATATATATATATATATATATATATATATTAGTTTATGTATAAAAAATGTGTTTCAATTTCACTTTATTTTAACATCATATATAATATTATGACTACTAAACTTTAAATCGAAAGAATATTATTTATGTTTATGTTTTACTTTTTATATTAGTTTGTTTAAGTTTATTTACATCTAGTTTATTTAATATATTTAAAATTTAAGTTTATTTATTTAGTATTTATTTAATTTATTATTGTATTTTAATTATGATAAGTGTTTCAAATATATTTTAAATTTAAACACTATTAAATAATTTTTTGTTAAATTTTTTAACGTATATGTCATTTCTCTAAATATATGTGTAACTTTTTATAAATAAGTTTGTATATTTATTTTGATAGGTTATGAATGAAATTATTTATTTAATAAAATATTTGTTATATTAATGTCAATATTAATTTAAATTATTTTATACGAATTATTTGTTTTGTTATATTTATTTATTAATACAAATTTGAAGGTTATTAAAACAAAAATATTTTAGACAAAGTGTAATAGCCTTGTAAATATAAATGTATTATTGAATATATAAAAATTTGGAGAAAAAGAACATAGTTGGGATATATTTATGGGTCTAAAAACTTAATGAAAAATAAGGTAAAGATAGAGATAAATTACTATTAACATTCTTTTTACTCAAGTGTTGAAGATGGTCTAAATGATATATGGAAAAATATGCTTGAATGAGTAAACCCTTTTTGATTTCATTATGTTGTTTTAGGTCTAACTCTAAGCTTTTTTTTTTGCTTTATCTTTGCATTGTTTGTTTTCAATAGTTGTTTGTCGGTTTGACTGACTTTGGCTGTGATGGTATATTTCTTGCTTGAGTTGAACACATGTAACTGAGAAACCATTAATTAATCCTTGTAAGACTTTGTAATGTTGGTCCACGACTTACTAGACGAATTTAAAAATGTTCACCTTAATTTTTTTTATTTTAATTTCTAGGATTCCCTTTATCACAAGAATATTGTTGTTCCCATATATAATCATTCTTGGAATGATGATTTTCAAAATTTAACTTTGATAAAGTGGCATAAAAGCTTTGACTCAATATTTTTCTTTGAAACACCAAGGACGAGATCTTGTTTAGGTGTGGGAGGAACCATAATTGAATGGTTAAGTTGTCAACAAGAGGATGCACATTCTACATATATATGCATGAATGTGTTAATGTACATGTATCATGATTGTACAATTGTTCGATGCATCGAATGGTTAATTATAAACATGAAACTAGATTGTTGTTTTAATTTTAGTAACAGGAATCAAGATAAGTGTGGAATGAAAAGTACATTATGAGTTTGTGAAGTGGGTTTTGGTGCCTATTGCATGCAAAAATAATTATGAAAGTGTTACTAAAAAATATCGTTGCTGCCATCGTTGGTGTTTGGATAATGAAATCTCATTAGATGCCACATTCCCACATGCTCGTATATGAATTTAGAAGAAATAAACGACGTTGTACACAACTTGGACTTCACGTACAACGTTTTTTTATTGAAGACACCATTGCATAGGGTGGAGCCTCGTGTTCACCTTATTTAACCAATATGTTTTTCTCCCTAAAACTCTAATGTTGTCACCCATAACCGAGACAAATTAATATATTATCAAAAAAACAATTAAACAATTATATATGTTAAAATTTCTACAACACTTCAAGCCCATTATCAATTAACTAATAGATTTACTTACACCCTTATTCAACACTTCAAGTCCTTAATCAGCAACAATCGCTTTTATGAACTTTTGAACATAATATCCGCATTTCGTGTAGTGTGGTTGGAAGTGACACTATATAATTACATAATAAACTGATCAGTCAAAAACAATAATATATTAGCCAAATCCAATTGAAGTTAAAGATGCAATTTGTGCTAACTAAAATATTTATCCGGTTGACATTAACCATTTTCTTTAAGCCACTTTCTTGGACGCAACACAATTCTCTACAAAAAAATGGATGAAATATATCAAAGAAAATTAATTTAATGTTTCAATAATTTATATTACTTACTCTTTAATCATCTGCTTCAAGTCTATATCAACATCTAAGGGCCTTAGAGAATCGACATGATAGCAAGTTGTTGTTTGCATGTCTAGTACTACTAGCACCCAATGGCCACTGTAAACCCAAAAATCAAATAAAAATTTTGACAAATAATTTTAAAAGAAGTTTAAATGCAAGAAATTGCAAAATACATTATGGTAAAGGAGCTTATATACAAGAAATGACAGCTTATTTTTTACGTATTTATGGTAAGGGAAACTTAAATGCAAGAAATATCAAAGTACATTATTATTTCCTACACTCAAGGATATAAAAGGACTTGTTTAGTAAAAAGAGTAAATTATGTTTTTTTAATTAAATTATGTTGCTATTTATTTCATTTTAAACAAAAAAGTGCCCAAATGCATGAAATAGCAACTTACTTCTACTTATTTGTATTAAAGGAAGCTTAAATGCAAGAAATAGCAAAGTAAATTGCTATTTATTGCACTTGGGACAAAAAAAGACTTGTGTAATAAAAAGAGTATATTATTTCTTTCTTTCCTATGTTGAACCAACTAACGCTTGTTGTTATTTCTTGCATTTTAACCGAAAAAGGCCTAAATGTATGGAATGGAAACTTACTTCTACTTATTTGTGTTAAAGGAAGCTTGAATTCAAGAAATGGAAAAGTACATTGATATTTCATGCACTTGGGACAGAAAAAGACTTATGTATTAAAAAGAGTAAGTTATATCTTTTTTTCCTAAGTCGAATCAACTAAAGTATGTTGCTATTTATTCCATAGTAGATTCTTGTTATAGTCATCATACTATTATTTTCATATTCTAATTTTAGCCAAATAATAACCAAATCCAGTGATCTTTTTTTACTTTAACACATTAAATCATTTTATTTAGATTAAGTTAAACAAAATCAAATGTAAAATCTGACCCGAGATTATAAGGCATTAAGATGATGTGATCGTCCTTTCTTGTGGACAACCGACAACCGACATGTTATGACTCTATGTGTGTCATCCATTGCCTTTCATGAAGTTCTCCGTCTTTAAAGATCACATGTAGGCTCGCGAAACAGATTCCATGATATGTTCTTCCTTCATTCTTGATTTCTTCATACAAGTACCTATTAAGATACAAAAGTTTACTAAATTGTTTAAATACACTAAATAAAGTAAACTGAGCACTTACATCGTATAAGTAGTTATTATAGCACCAATCAACTTATCCATTGTAAAGACAATTTCAAAATCATCCCAAAGTTATAACACTCAGTCAAACAAACCGACTTAACACTGGATGTTTGTGGATATTTCAAAACATGACTAGTTTCAATTCTTATCCTTTCTTCTTCTTCTTTCTTGCCATCTAGTTCTCCTCCTTGTTGTATCAACTTCCTTATTTTTTTTCTTTTTCTTCTCTTTGGCGTTTTTTTTTTGTAAATTATCCAAAAGGTTTAAGCTAGTAGGAAACATGTCATTTTTAAAATACCTTAATTGGCCCTTGGGACTCCTCAAGCTCAGAATAAGTAGCCTTAGCATTTGCACAATCTAAAAACATGAGGCTACTCAACACAATGCATTTTGGATAATTTACAAAAAATATATAATATAGTTCAACATTTAAATTAAAAAGATAAAAAAATATTGGGAAGAGCCTTTAAAAATCGTTGATATACCTTGATTGTGGAGTCTATCAGCTATGACAAGACTCCTCAATATCATTCTACAACCTTGCGATCTCCTTCAAATCTAAATTTTAGGAGTCCACTTTCCAATATCTCAAATGGTATGCATATATTTTTTTATTATACATACAATATTATTTTATATTACAATAACTACATGATTACCATATTGTTTTTCTTTCAGCTATTTGTAGCAGTCAACATAATGCTCCAACACACTTATCAACTAACCGACGATTTTCTTCATCTTCTAATTCCAAGAAATCAAGCAATTTATCGACGGTCACACACAATTATTCATCCAAACAAATTTCTTCACGAGTACACAACTCAAAAAGAAAGTCTGCACATATATCTCCTATACCTATATTTGGCTTAACGACAAATGATGATATTAATGGTGGATATATTATCCAACCCACACATGTTGGTATATCAAAAGGTAATAATCATAAACAACATTTTACATATTTGCTGTTGGTAATTATAAGTTTTTTTATACTTACATTTTTTATAATGTTCTATTTAACAGGTTATTTAGATCATGGTGATCAGAATGTTGTTTGTGAACTATGTCATGCTAAATTATGGAAAGACGAATCTTCAAGAGGCAATAAAACATGGAATAAAATATTTTCTCTCTGTTGTGGTTATGGGAAGGTAGAACTACCTCCTTTAAAAGAGCCACCGCAAAGTTACAAACAACTTTATCTTGAGATAGATTCTAAAAGCAAATACTTCATGAAAAACATTTGTCGTTACAATTCAATGTTTTCATTTACGTCGATGGGTGGGAAAGTTGATTCATCCATTAATAAAGGAAACGCAGCATACATATTCAGGCTTAGCTGTCAAAATTATCATAGTATCAGAAGCCTTCTCCCTACGAATGGATGTCAACCAAGATTTTCCCATTTGTACATATATGATACCGAAAATGAAACATCAAATAGACAGAAATGTTTCTGGTAGGTATTCTAATTTACTATTACTTTCTATTATCACTTTAACAATATTACTTTTATATTACTCATTTGTATATTAAAATAATTTTATTTACGGTGGAAGCAAGCATGCCTCTACATCAACTGATGATTCAACTGATCTTCAAATTATAGAATATTTGAAGCTTATGTTGGATTCAAATAACGAGGTGGTCAAATGTTATAGGATGGTTAGAGATGTTTTTAATTCAAATCCTCGTGCTGACCTAAAGTTACGAATTATTGGAAAAAGACAACATGATGGAAGGACATATAACCTACCAACTGCTTCTGAGGTTGCCGCTTTAATTGTAGGAGACATTGGTGATTTTATTGATAACAGAGACATCGTAGTGCAAACTTCGTCTGGAGCTCTACGTCGTATCAGTGAATTACATCCTTCTTACCTTGCTCTACAGTATCCTCTACTATTTCCATATGGTGACGATGGTTATAGAGTTGACATCCCCCATAGAGGTGTTACGTCTTCGAGCGATTGCAAGCATCCAAACACTACAATGAGGGAATTTTTCGCTTACAGAATTCAAGACAGGGATAATTCTTTCTCATTGATTTTGAATTCAAGAAGGCTTTTTCAACAGTTTTTGGTAGACGGTTATACAATGATTGAAAGCGAGAGATTATATCACGTACGAAAGAAACAAAAAGTTCTTTGATGTGAATCTTATGAGAATTTGCGTAAGTTTCAAGATCAAGGGAATAAGAATATTTTGGAAGTTGGCCAACGTGTTATATTACCTTCTTCTTTTACTGGTGGTGCAGGTTACATGATGCAAAACTACTTAGACGCCATGTCGCTTTGTAAGTGGTTTGGATATCCTGATTTTTTCATAACCTTTACATGCAATCCAAAATGGCCAGAAGTTCGAAGATTTCTTAAAGACACTACTCTTAATCCAGAGGATAGACCTGATATCCTATGTAGGTTATTTAAGATCAAACTTGATGCATTGATTAAAGACCTACGCAAAAATGCAGTATTTGGCATGGTTCAAGCAGGTATTTAAAATTTTTTATTCATACTAACCATATTATATTTTAATGTCGTGTTTTATTTAAAATATTGTTATATTTTCTACATTATTAAATTTATTAATACACAGTTGTTTATTTCTATATATGCAGTTGTGTATACAATTGAGTTTCAAAAGCGCGATTTGCCTCACAGTCCTATTTGTCTATTCATGCAACTTGATTACAAGCTTCCTACCGTGGAACACATTCATCAATTTATTTCAGCTGAGATTCCCAACATTCACCAAGATCCTGCTTTGTATTCACTTGTGAAGGAGTTCATGATACATGGTCCATGTGGTGCTCAAAATGTTAATTACCCTTGCATGGTGGATAACAAATGCTCTAAAAACATCCCAAAGAATTTCTCTGAACATACTTCAATTGATCAGAATGGTTTTCATGTATATAGGATAAAAAATGATGGATCGTTCGTCGAAAAATCTGGTGTCCAGTTAGATAACAGAAATGTTGTTTCATACAACAAATACCTGTTGAAACGATACCAAGCACACATAAATGTTGAATGGTGCAATCAAGGATCTTCCATCAAGTATTTATTCAAATATATTAATAAAGGTCCGGATAGAGCAACTGTTGGTTTTATACAAAACAACAATGATTGTGATAAAGATGATACAGTCGATAAGATAAAAGAATACTATGATTGTAGATATCTTTCTACATGTGAAGCATCCTGGCGAATTTAAGGATATGATGTTCATTACAGGCATCCTTCAGTGATGAGACTTCCTTTTCATCTTCCTAATCAACAACAAGTTATCTACGGTGCAGATGACGACATCGACAATGTTCTCAACAAGCCTTCAGTTGCTTCTTCGATGTTCACATCTTGGATGGAGTGCAATAAAGTTTACAAACAAGCAAAAAAACTAACGTATGTTGAATTTCCAACAAAGTTTGTTTGGAAGCTTAATTCAAAAACTTGGAAGCCAAGGGAGGTTGGATATTCGATTGGTAGAATTCATTCAGTGTCACCTTGTAACATCCCAAAAATAAGGCCCGAAAATTTCATTTTTAAACCATAATTATAAAATCATTCATCCAAAATCATAAGTTATTATCTTAAATCAGAGTATCATTTCAAAACACTACTTCATTTTATCAGAGTAAACATCCCAGGCTAAACTTCATGGTATGTCCAATGCGATCATCCCGAGCTCTTCCCTCCGCTACCGGAAGTACCTGAAACCATAACAGAAAACCTTAAGCACGAAGCTTAGTGAGTTCCCCAACCTACCACATACCATACACATAACCACATACTGCAAGTACTGGGCCTCACCCTCTACCTCGGGCCCCGCCCGGCTTCCGATAAATCCGACAACAGGCCCCGCCTGCTCCAGGCCCCGCCTGGCTTCCAACCCCGCTCGGTGTACATATTTGTTTCTCTTAGGCCCCGCCTGTCTCTGGGCCCCGCCCGCTAAACATATACAAACTTATAACATATCGCATAACACATAAACTATAACCACTCTACTACATTCCTGTACTAAGGCCTCGCCTATCTTGGGCCTCGCCCCTTTCCTGCTACTGATGAGTCATGGAACCCCGTCCACACTCCTGCTGGTAGTGAGATACGGGCCCCCGCCCACACTCACCTCCCTACTAACTCGGGCCTCGCCCCTACTTTGATACTAATGAGATACGAAACCCCATCCATACTCAGCTAGTGATGAGATACGGGACCTCGCCCGACTCACCTCCCTACCAGGCACATACAAGTATCACAAAGACAACAAGTATAACTACACATACACTACTGCCTCGGGTACCACCCGGCATCGGACCTTGGTCCAGAATAACATACTAGCATACCATGCCTAGGGCTAACCCCCAGGTCTTCCTACTCATAACTACATGGGTTGGCATTGTGGTCGTAGACCCATTCACACAAAGGGAAACTCACCTCGTACTGCTGAAGACTAGCTGAAACACTTCTGGCTGCTCGCTGGTAATCCCCCGGACTGCTGATCCTTCAACTCCCGAACTATCAATATCCCAAAGTAACACTTAGACCACAATATTCCAAAAGTCAATCCGGGTCAAACTTGGTCAAAGTCACGATCAAAGTCAATCTCCAGTTGACTATGACTCGCCGAGTTGCTCTACCAACTCATCGAGTCCATGCTTCTCCAACTCAATACAACCACCGATCCTACCCGTCGAGTCTAGCAAGCACTCGACGGGATCTCCTTCAGTCTTACAATCGGGACCATCTTCAACCGACTCGCCGAGTTCATCCTTGAACTCGTCGAGTTCATCTCCCTCTTATGAATGTCCAGACTATGACTCGCCGAGTTGTATGAACAGCTCGTCGAGTCCATCTTCATAAACTAAGAAGATTTCCTTAGACTCGCCGAGTTCCTCATTGAACTCGCCGAGTACGATGATCTTCATACCCGCTATGGACCCAGACTGACTGAGTCCCATACCAACTCAACTCATACCCTTTAACAGAAGGGTTTTAGGGCAAGAAAGCAGACTGACTCGCCGAGTCCCATAAGTGACTCGCCGAGTCCCTCTATGTCCCATTCTATTTAGACTATTTCAGTCAAGCACAAGGCATCCAGGACCCAGATCTAACCTCCTAGGGTTGGGATAACACTCAAAGCTACTGCCTTTACATACTTGCATCGCCCTTTTTGCTCAAAAGGCCATAACAACCTCTTAACTTTGCATGGGGGGTTCTAATGGCATAAAGCTTCCACCTTTATGCCTTGACTACCCTAAATGCTTCCAGATCTGAAAGGATCTTGCTTGGGGACGTCCAAATCCCACAAGCAACCATTTTTGGGCCAAAATCTTCATACAAAGGGGGAAAGGATGGATCTAATGAGCTAATGATCAAGTTAGAGACTTGATTACCAGAAAATGATGAGATTGAGAAGCTACTTCTGGATCCACAAGCTTTTCCTTGAACCTTCAAGTTCCCTCTTCTTCTTCTTCCTATTCAAGAGCACTCAACACACACAAAGGTGGATCAAACACTCACAAGGTGCACTAGGGTTTCGTGGGTGATGGTTTGGGGTCTGGAGGCTGAAGATGAGGCTGAGGGAATGAGAATATGATGCTTAAATATGGCACCAAATCCCGAAATTAGGGTTTCCCAACTCAAACCAGACTCGCCGAGTCAATCCCCAGACTCCTCGAGTCGGCCACTTAATCCCCGACACGACAACCCGCTCCGAATCGTCGAGTTCTTTCTTGGACTCGACGAGTTGACTCCTTAACTTAGGGTTTTTCCTTTCCTTTCATGGTCTGCTGGATTAGGGGTGTTGCACACCTAATCTTGGCGAAGCATATTTCTTAAGAATTCTTTTAAACAAAGTGAAAGGACCAAAATCATTTGAAGAAATCCGCATGGTTAATGGTGAAATATGTCCTTCATTTAGAGATGCATGTTATGCTCTCAGCCTCTTAGATGATGATAAAGAATACATCAAGCTATTAAGGAAGCAAGTCAATCTGGATCCGGTTATTACTTACGTTTCTTATTCGCTATCATGTTATTATATCACAGCTTGTCTAACCCAGATGTTGTGTGGGAAAATACATGAGAATACTTATCGGATGGAATTCTTTACACTCAACAACAAAGATTAAAATCTCCAGGTATTATAATATTCTTTAATTATTTATTTTAAAATACATATTTAAATCAATATACAATACTAATTTATTTCAAGAACAAATTTGTTTATATTTTTTTTTTTTGTAATTATTATACCAATTTTGTTTCAGGTTTATCACTTAATGAAGATCAAATTAAGAACCTGACTTTGTTTGAGTTTGAACAAATTTTACTTTGTAACAATTCAAGTCTCAAAAAATTTACAAGGATGCCTTTTCCCGATGTTGATTCTGTATCCTCTTCAAACAATCGTCTTATCAGTGAGGAACTAGATTATGACAAACCAAATTTAAAGAACGAGTTTGATCGGCTTTCTATTGCATTAACATCTGAGCAACGAAACATTTTTGATGATATCATGACTGCAATAAAGAATAATGAAGGAGGTGTTTTCTTTGTCTACGGTTATGGTGGAACAGGTAAAACCTATCCTTGGAAGACATTATCTGCCGCAGTTAGATGTAATGCTCAAATTGTTTTAAATGTTGCGTCAAGTGGGATTGCTTATTTATTATTAACCGGTGGCAAGACGACACATTCACGATTTATAATTCCTTTGGTTCTTACTGAGGTTTATATTTGTTCGATATCACCAGATAGTGAACTCGCCAGTTTATTACGAAAAACCTCATTAATCATTTGGGTTAAGCACCCATCATTCACAAGCATGCATTTGAAGATTTAGCTCGAACTTTGAAAGATATATTCAAGTGTCATAATCCTAGAAACTCAAAATTGCCATTTGAAGGGAAAGTGATTGTTTTTGGAGGAGATTTTAGACAAATTTTGCCTGTTATCCCAAGTGGTAGTAGACAAGACATTGTCAATGCTTCCTTAAGTTCATCATATTTATGGCAACAATGCAAAGTCTATCAACTAACCAAGAATATGAGGCTAACTGTCGGAAGTGATACATCTGCTATTAAAAAGACAATGGATTTTGCAAAATGGCTTTTAGATATAGGAGAAGGGAAACTTGGTGGTTCTAACGATGGCGAAGTGATTATTGATATTCCAAATGATCTTCTAATTAATGATCCTTATGATCCTATAGGTTCATTAATCGAGTTTGTATATCCTTCAATTCTTGAAGCTTCTAGCATTCCAGAATATTTTCAAGAGCAATACTTGCTCCAAAAAATGAAGTTGTCGGAAAAATAAATGATTGTTTGCTAGCATTATTTCCAGGAGATGAAGTCGAATATCTATGTTCGGATAAACTATGTGAATCTGAGTTTGTCCATGATCACTTGGATGCCAATTTATACTCACCTGATGTTTTAAATGGTCTTAAAGTCTCAGGACTGCCTAATCATAAGTTAGTTTTGAAAGTCGGGTTCCAGTAACATACTGAGAAACATTAATAAAAAAATGGCTTATGTAATGACACTAGACTACAGGTGATATCTTTGGGCAAACGTGTTATTGAGGCAGTTATCATAACTGGAAATAAAATTGAAAATCGGACCTTTATTCCAAGAATGACCTTAGCACCGTCTGAAAAAAAAATCTCATTCAAATTCCAAAGAAGACAATTTCCATTAGTTGTTTGTTTTGCAATGACAATTAACAAGAGCCAAGGACAGTCATTATCTAAGGTTGATTTATTTTTGAAAGATCCGGTTTTTACACATGGTCAATTATATGTTTCCTATCTAGAGTTCAAAGTCGAGAAAGATTAAAATTGTTAATTTTAGATAAGGATGATAGGCTTACAAATAAAACTTCTAATGTTGTTTATAAAGAAGTTTTTAGAAATTTGTAAGTTGTATGTAATATATTATTCCTCATAAAATGTATTCTTATTATTATTAATAAGACTTTGTTAATTTTTCTTTTATAATTTCTTATTTTTTTTTATAATATACGTTTATTTTAACAACTTAATTTTTTTGATTTATTTACCAATTTTAATTTACTTCACTTATTGGTGTTGTTTTATTTTTACAATAAATTTAATATTTCATTAATTATATCGTAACTTTTTTTTTTCACAAATAAAAAATATATAATATATATTGAAAACTAATTTCACATACTTATTTGAATCAATGATTTTAATTTTACATAACTATATAAAATAGCTATTCATTAATAATTAAATTATATTATTTAATTAATAATTACGACATTTTAGTAAGAAAATGTAATTAATTTCGCAACCGTGGTTCCCATGGGTTATAAACTAGTGATATATATACACGAGGCATTGGAGATTGATGCATGTTATTACCATTTTTTTCTTACTTTTTGAATGCTAAGAATCTTTTCCATGTTGTCCATTGCAAGTCTTCTTTCCACATGAAAGAAACACTCAGCTTTATAAAATGATTATGAATCATAATCATATAAATAATAAAAAAAGTAAAAAAGAAAAAAGAAAAAGAGATAAGAAATTGCCTTAATCTCGCTCGCATAATTCTTTCTCTTTCTATAAACAACCCTTGCACTTTAATATATTGGTTGATACTCAGATAACAATCCTTTCGCCCGTATAATATAATATCACTAGGTTATAACCCGTGGAAACCACAGTTTACAAAGTAAAATAACATACTTGACAAATTAGTCAGCACTTGTTTTCAAGTCTATAACCTAATAAATCAACTCAATATAACAACACATGTGACCAAAATTAACTTCAACACCTAAAAATATAGATAACATCCTTCAAGCATTCCTTCAACCAACACTTATTGCCCAAACTGAAACATGGTCCCTACAAAAAAAATAGTTCACTGTGAAACAGAGTTGAAGATTAGAGTTGTTTTAAATTACAAAATACATTTGCATTTATTGGTTAAAATAGTAACGTATTTTCACTTATGTGTTTAAAATAGCATTCCACTTTTCGTATTTTCTATTACAATGTTGTAAAACTGAAAGTAAGATGCTTTAATAAACAAATCATTGGAAGCAGCTTGCTATTTTTTGATAAAAAAAATGTACTTAAAATTGGTTAAAATAGGCATCACTTTCATTATTTTATATTACAACCTTGTAGAGTTGAAAGTAAGATGCTATAATAAACAAATCAATGAAAGTAAGTTGCTATGTATCGGTTAGGATAAAATAGCAATGAAAAGTTTCAATTATGTGCTAAAAAACATCCCACTTCCATTTTGCCCTATGACAATGTTATAAAATTGAAAGTAAGATGCTATAATAAGAAAATCAATGAAGATATATTGATAAATCACGAACAGATCATAAAAACATAAAGCTAATACTAATACTATAAGTTTTTTAATAGACAACCACTCAAAAAGGATGCAAGTCAACTTTGACTTTTGCAGTCAAAAGCATCACCTTTCGAAACTTACCGAGAAAATACAAAAAAATGGCTAGTTTTGCTTTCATCATTTTTTTAATTTACCCACACCATTAAAGACTTGTACTTTTTGTTCCAAACCAAAAAAGACAACTTCTGACACCAATAACTATTATAGTCTAGAGTAAAATTATGACATTAATCCATAAAATAATGCATTTAGTAAAGATCAACTATTTAGTAAGCTCGATAACAGTACATGAAATATGACTTTTTGGGCTTCAAAGTCTAAATAAATGTATTTTTCCATATAATCCTAAACTTTCAACCATCCTTTTTAATCTCTTACCAATAGAAACTCAAATTATTCATTGAACTTGTAAGATCTATATAAATGCATACTTCATGACGTTTATGGATTTATTTTCATTATTCTTTTTGTTTTCTTAATTCTCACAAAATAGAATGTTAATTGGTTTTACCTTGATTGATATAACAATCTATGTTAATTAAACTTATAAAATTTCCTTAGAAACCTTTTTGGAACAAACAAATTATAACCTAATAAGGCACAAAAAAGCAAATCAACATTAAATTGCACTCCAGGCAATCCTACAACTTCCCAACCATCATTAGTACTGTCTATTGGAGCTAAAAAGCAAATCAACATTAAAAGCACTCCAGGCAATTGCACTATTGATGTACTATATCTAAAAAAAGGTGGTCAATTTGCTTAATAGGACTATCCATTATCTATTCTTTTTTAATTATCCCCAAACAAAGAGGTAAAATGACCGTTTTCTAAAATTCAACCTAAAAAAAATATTCACCATCTGTTGAGAAAACACTTTTTAACATCAGAGCATTCATTACCCACTTATCATGAAAAATCAATATCTCAATAGAATTGAACAGTTGATCAAAATTTTGAAGGAAAAAAAAAAAGACAATATGAAAATAGCATCAGACCGTCCTGTACCATGGTTGCCCAAATCACCAAGTAACCAACAGACTAAATGAAACCTGGAACCAAAAATTAGAAAAAGAGTAAATGTTGATGTTATGACTTTATCTTATAGCAAATGATGGAAAAACTCATATCAAATCCTTACAAGCCTAAATATTTGTATGCATATGACACAGGAGATAAGAGAAATCTGTTAATGAAAAACAGGCTTGAATGAAAAACAATCAAATATGGTGACAAAACACTTCAATTTTGATTTCAAATAATGAAACCACAATGATTAAGCATAAAAAAGGGCATAACTTCGACGAAATCCGTGAAAGAACTATGCATGTTAACTGAAATAAGATAGCATTCAGGGAAAAATAGATTATACCCTTCAGTTATTGGGGTACCCTTTATTTACTTCTTTGGGATGATTCTTTCAATAAGCAAATTGCACAAACTATTTCCATTTCTACCCTTTTTCATCCCTGCATAACATCTCTAGAACCTGACATGAATAAAATCAAAAAAAAAATCTAAATGTTTTCTTGTTAACGGTACATGAAACATCTTTTATTTACAATTAAAAAAGAAAATAACTAAAGCAAGATACTCAAATCGAATGATAACAGATCTGAGAACCAACACTTACAAAAACATCCAGATGGTTCATTGAAAGCTATGAAATCTGTTCTTCAAGGAAACATTTTCTGATCAGAAATCAGAATACAAAAAACAAAACCTAGGAACCAACATTGTAGGAAAAACCTCTGCTTTCTTTTATCCACCAAAAAAATATCAATACCCTTACATATTCAAAACCCTAAAAGGAATTACACAAAAAAAACTCGTTATTACATGAAATTGATTGAAAACCAGGAAAAAAAAATGAAGACCACGAACCTGGTTATAAAAAAACGACGGTTTCCGTACAAATTGAACCTAGTTCAAATAACACAAATCTATTTAGGGCTAAAAATCGAACTTGGTTCAAGATTTTGAACTAAATGAGAGAGAGAGAGAGAGAGATAGATTGTCATCGATTTCGCTTCCCTCCTTTTAGCATCGCTTGTTTTTTGTTCTTGAGTAGGTTGTGATGATTGTTCGGTGGTGGCCTTGATGGATGGTTGTGATGGTGAAATAGCAGTTATGAAAGTGTAGCAGTTGTGCTGATCATGGCGGAGCAGGGGAGAGGCTGTTGGCGAAGACTTAGGGTTTGTTTAGATATGGGGAGCGAATTCCATCGATAGGCACAAAAATATTCAAATCTTGAAATGGGATGAGGGTTTTCTGATGTGATAACCCTATCTTCGATGAATAGGGAACTGCAAATAATCCATTATATTAGGATTTAGGAGATTTGAAGTATATGTAACAATTGGTATTTTTAGGTCGAAATATGTCGACCAAACCACCGCAATAAAACTGTTATATTATAACCAAGGAATAAAACGATGGAATAATATATATATATATATATATATATATATATATATATATATATATATATATATATGACACAAAAATTCATAGTCTCTTACCGAACACCCCAACTTATTAAAAATATTGTCTAACGATAAGAAGAGTTACAAATATCATGTATTGACACCCGAATTGAGAGTAGCTATATGTGTCAAGTAAAATACACATATACAAATGTAATATCTTCTAGTCCACAAGAATTGAGATTTGCATAAATTATTAATACTAGCTATGCACTCATTATTACCTCCATGCACGTATAAAGTTTCTTGGAGAAATCTTTATGACTAACTCTATAATAATAATAATAATAATGGAGAAGGAATCATCACAAAACTTGGCTGCATGCAAAACCCTATTCACCTCCATAATTTCAATTGTCATCATTTAGTTGTGTACGTGAATGCATTGTCAAATCCATAGCAATACTCTCCTCTTAAATTACCACCAAAGGTTATGTACCTTTTGTCATCAAATACCTTAACCAATATGAAGAATAGTTTCCTTGCACCTTTTCTTCTATCTGACTATGTACAACATGTATCCTCAATTAAGCAACCTTATTCTCACCACACAATAGAGCAAGTTGATGGAATTCAAGAGTCAATATAAACCCAAGACTTGTTGCTTAATTGTGGTAGCGAAACTCAAGTAAACATCCCATCGTTCTACCTTTTTTTTCTGAATTTATAATCCTCTAAAAGAACACCCATTTGGAGGCATCATACTCAAATATTCCAGCAAAAACAAAAGCATGCGATACCCTTTTTATTTCAGTCCTTTGTTCCAACAATTAAACAAGCCGATAATACCGTTAGGAAGCTGTCAAGAACACAACTGCCTTCCTCCCTTTTTTTCATTACCAGCCACAACGGCAAGCAGAAAGTAGCGACAGGCTGCCAAAAAAGAGCCCATCGCCAGCCCACTGCCACCGGTAAACAGCCCTGTTGTTCTTGGTTTCTTTCTCCTTCGACCAAGCTGAAAAACGGGAAGCATCCTCTTGATTAAAAGTTACCAAAACAGCCCCGGATCATCCCTTGCGGTTTACTACGAAAAGCTTCTAAAAAAAACGAACCGAAACACGCAACGAAAGTGAGTCTTTATGACCCCTTTTCTTTTAGTTTTACAAATTTTGGGGGGAGATACATACACACGTTGCATGCTAGATAAGAAAGTATAATACTTTAATATGTCATATACTCTTAACATTTTCTCTAACGTGTTACCACCCAACATCTTATTTATATCAAAACAAACATGCAATGAGTATACAAAAATATTTCATGCATGATAAACTAGCCTCCTTTGTTGTTCATGTAGCGTTAAAACAATTATATGAAATATTAGATGCCAAAATAAATATATGTATTGGTATTATCTTTGTGACATAAGTCCATGCAAGTATTCTTGGTTGATAATCAAAACTAACCATTAGTGTTAGAATGGTCATTAATAAAATAAACCAATAAAATTATAGACTTAGGACCTACTTTGTTAATTTATTTACAAGCAAGGTCTAAAGTGTAAATATAATATGAAATAACTAGACTTATAGATACATAAGTGTTCCATTGGATTTATGTTATAAAACATGATTATTTTATATAAAATTGTTATTTTATATTAAAATGGAGTTTATAAAAAGACCTTGTAATATTTTATAAAATAAGTACTTTTTATAAAATATGATTATTTTTATATAAAATTGATATTTTATATAAAAATGAAGTTTACAAAAGGATCTTGTAACATTTTATAAAAGTAAGTGGTTTTTATAAAATATGATAATTTTTATATAAAAATGATATTTTATATAAAAACGGAGTTTATAAGGAGATCTTGTAGTGTTTTATAAAAATGAGTAGTTTTATAGAATATGATTGTTTATATAAAATAAGATATTTTATATAAAACGAAAACTTATGAAAAAGACTATTAACGCTTTAAGAAAACAAAGAATTGAAGTAATATTTTTATGCCTTCAACGATATATACATACATATTTACATAATCTTAAAAAAAATATATGTATAATAGTGTATGTACAACTACATATATTGGAATGAGACGACAAAAAAATGCAAATATTGTTAAGGCTCGGAATACAAATGACGACAAAAATCCTAGACTTAACAATTTAAGGATATTCTGTATGAGAAACACTTCATCGCTAAGAACTCAAAAACTTAGTACAAAGCCCTCTGTTCTATAACCGTTAATCTGAAAGGAACGTAGAACATTGGTATAGATCTATACGGGTTGACAGCCCCACCTGCGGTTGCTAGCTACAACCATCGTCTGACGAGTCAAAACAGGCGTAATCGTTCAGTCACTTATATATTTCTCAACGTTGATGAAGCATTGTGATGGTTACAGTACATCTGCTCACCGTACTGCTTTACAGAGGCTTGCGCGTCCATAGTTCGGTTATAGGCTCATACTAGAACCCATAAATTTTAATCTAGAAGTTTTATCGTTAAAAAGGAACTTTTGAACAAAATGCATAAGTGTTGAAAACATTATTATATATAATTCATATTTTCAATACGATACTCACGACTCACGATTTCTTGGTTATGAACAATAAACCAAACTATTTTACTTGTATGGGATTACAAGTGCGGACTAAATACATATTTATAATCTTAAAAGGTCATAAATGTATTTTTGATTATAAACCATTGGAGTCTAAACCTATAAAGCTCACCAACATTTTTGTTGACGTATTTTTAAAACGTATGTATCTTCAGGATCTTAAAAGCTGAAAGAATGCTTGCAGGGTAAGAAAGATATTTCTCCTTAAATAAACTATTGTCCGAGTAACCGGGCCTCTTGATATATGCTTTATTGAACTTGAATCATGTATTAGTCGTCGTTTGGGATTTATTAAACAATGTATTTCTTCTTTTCATACTTTGGAAGAATGTAATGTTATTTGAATCCTGTAATATTCGATGTATGTTGTTAACTATGAACCAACGTTTCACGTCGCAACCCCGGTGATTCCGCCATCGGTCGGGGTGTGACAGATTGGTATTAGAGCTAAACGACTATATCGAATAGTACTTTCCTTAGGAGAGCACAACTATAGTATAAGGGCTTACTCTTGTAGGTCTAGTCATTGTTAAACCTAAAATCCTTAGGTCTATCCCCATAAATCTATAAAACTTAATAGTTAGGTTCTTAATGATAAAGACCCTATACTTAGATTTATTCCAATAAATCTATAAATGAAATGTATTACTAATTATACCTCCCAAAGTAATCAAAGGGTAATTTATAATACACACACAAAATACAAGATATGGAGTTATATAAAAAAACACAGTTCCTCGATGAGAAAACACTAATCCAAGATAATATATATATATATATATATATATATATATATATATATATATATATATACAAGGAATTAAAAATCAAATATTCAACTAGGTTCCTTAATACATGCGTCGTACCATAACTGAACCTAGTTGTGCGCCTATGTTTTATTATGGTCAGATTTATGCACTACCTAACCTAAGCGAAAGAGTTGATTTGTTAAAAATCTTGTAAAAATCTTGGTTAAAATTTTATTTAAAAACAAATATTAATACAACCTTAAATCTCAATATAGGATGAAATCGCAATCACTGGAGAAAAGTGAAGAAGAGGTTAACTCACATGTGCCATTGGTAGGGGATCCTTACTTCCCAACTCAAAACAACCAAGCACTGGTACTTATCCCTGACGACGAGCCAGAGGAAGACCCAGAAGAACATCCGGAAGAAGATCCCGAGGAAGACTCGGAAGAGGAATCGGAAGATGATATGGATGAGGATTCAGATTTTAGGAAGAAACGGAGGAACCG
Source organism: Lactuca virosa (assembly GCF_052849685.1). Lineage (NCBI taxonomy): Eukaryota > Viridiplantae > Streptophyta > Magnoliopsida > Asterales > Asteraceae > Lactuca > Lactuca virosa. The sequence goes on from NC_136434.1 coordinate 92,085,529, forward strand.
GTAACCCAAGCAACACCCACCCCGATAGTCGCACCCACTGTGTCCCCTCTGTGACACATCACATTGGCTCCGGAATGCATCGCACTAGATCAACCGTCCGCAAATCCATTCCGCCTTGCAGGAGCATCACAAAGAAAACCCCAGTACAATTCCTAAGCCCCAAGAACAAAAAGGCCCCATATAGCCCCTTTCCGGACGAACCAATGCAAGACCAGCCACCATTGGCAAACCAGGAGGAAGAAAGAAAGAAAGGGTACGAAGTTGGACAACCCTCAGGGACAAAGCCCCAGGACCCTACAGATGTGTAGTGACATAAGAACATGGTTTGGCATGCGGAATTAAAGTTTGCACAATGAACATGGTGATTTGGGTGTTCAAGAGATGTATTGATTGTATATGGTGTTACACAAAAAGGATCTAGATCTAGACTACATAAATAAGACACACTTACACACTCACTTTTACATCTCTCAAGCACACCTCTACAAGTGGTATGAACCCACTATTTATAGAGGTGTTTACATGTCTCTCTCTCACTCTCACTAACACATGGGTCTAAAGGCTAATGCACCACATGCAAGTGGGTCTACAAGAGTCAAACCATTACAAAGTCATACATGAAGAACTTTGCACCCCAACATTCTCCCCCTCAAAGTTAGGAATGGATGACCCACTTCAAATCTTCCAAAATCGAGCAACTACGCGGTTCGAGCCTCAAAGGTGACACATGTCGAAACGAACTTCAATCTTCAATTCTTCCATGATTCTTCAATTTGGGCTCTAGGATGTGAAACCATACAAACCGAGCATCAACAAATGATCACGAGCTTCTCAAACTCCAAATTGATCACCAAAAGTTGAGCATAAAGCACACCCCAAAAATCTTCAATAAAACCAAACCCATTTCGAAAATAAATCATTTCCAAACTTCCAATTGCATCATCTCGTAGGCTTCAAAAATACAAGATCACTTCGGTCTTCAAATCCGCGTAATATGAAAAATTCAAGTTCGAATTTTCATATAAAACTTCTCCCCCTTTTTATAATCGAAATTTGATTATAAAACTCCAAAGGAAAAAGAACGTGATCTATTCGGAATTTTTCATGTCAAAACTCCCCCTTAACATGTGGCATAAACATTGTGCTTTAATCCGGAAAACCCAAAAAATATTCAATTTTTAGCTTCGTTTACGGATCGCCTTTGACAAAATTTCTCAAAAATGGGTAGAAATTGTCAATTTCAAAATTCTGCAGTGACCCGGTGCGCCTAAAACAGCAAAATATGCAAAACACTCCCCCTTTTCCAAAGCTGGGTAAAAAGCGTCAATTTGCACAAACTGCAGGGGCTTGAAATGCATTTTCTTCAATTTTCAGCAAAAACAGTCCTTTTTCGAATTTGGGTATGAACCGCCAAACATTCGAAGCCTCAGGGACTATTCTCGAAAATTATACCATTGTGCACCAAACATACGAAGAGTTGTCCCAAACATTCGAAAATTCAGAAAATTTTCGAATTTGGGTGAAAAGTGTCAAACATTCGAAACTTCAATTAATTGTGGAGGTTGCCAAATATTCGAAAGTTCAGGGGCTGAATTCGAAAATTCTGCATTTTGAGCAAAACATACGAAATTTGGATTATTCATACGAAGCCTTTTTTCCATTTGTCAACCATTCGAAACTTGAGGGACTACATTCGAAAATTTTGGTTTTGCTTCCAAACATACGAAATTTTGCAACCAAACATACGAAAATTTTCCTTCTCTCTCCCCTTCGTATGAAAATCATCTTCCCCAAAATTTTTCTCTCCTCTCCATACGAAAATTTTCCCAAACACACAAATTCGAAGCATTTGAAGCCTCTTAATGAACAGTGACCTCTGAATACCTCTGAATCGACATTTCGTTCTTACAGTTCTTCTCCAATTCGTATGTTAACCCAGTTCTTCATTCTTCGTACATTCAACTATCAAAATCATCATCTGTTCGTTCGTCGATTCCAAATCAGTAAGCCACATCAACTCTTCAAAATCGACATAACCAAACGAGATCATAGCCTTCGTCTGTAAACTCAAGTACAACCCTTCGAAAGCAAACCCAAATCAATTTCACATCTTTCGTTCTTTATCCCCAGAATATCCCAGTCGATTCCAAGAACATAAAACACTCGTTCTTACAGTTCTTCCAAAATCATCGACCATTAATCCTTCGAATCTAAAATCTTCAACACCACCGATTTTAACAAACCCATTCGATTGTAAAACCATTCAATCTTCGAACAATCGGTTTCCATATCTCATTCAAATGCCAAACGTGAACTAACACACAGTGTTCGTCATCAAAAACATAGATCCAAATCAAGTTCAAAATTAAACACCAAATCAAATAGTATTTCGACATCCACAACCCATGTTCAACTTGTATCAACCGATTTCAACTTCCAATTCAACGATTCAAACAATAAAAATCGAGTTTGACTTTTTCTAAAATTGACTTTTCGAAATCAAAGTGCAAGAAACACGAAATCGGAGATTCCAATGCCCAATTTCAGATCAAAACAAGTTCAACCAATTGTTCTTCATCATATCCATGCTGTTCTTGGTCAAGTTCATCCAAATCAAAGATACAATTTGACGATTTTTCCAAATTTGACTTGATCATAATCGATTTGCAATAGAAAAAGACACATCCAATCGATTCACAAGTTCCGATTAGCGAACAAATCTTAATCGATTGACAAAAGTGTGGAAATCAGAACAAAACTCAAGAACAGTTGATTAAAAATCGAGACAATATTATCCAAATGTACAACTCACAATGCGCATGATGACGACGAAGGATAAACAACCATGCATATGTATCAAATGGATTTAATAACTTGTTGGGCTCACAATTTCATATACTGGATCGATAACACTTTATGGGCTCAAGAATGATAATGAATAGTAACATATTTGGACTTATTGTATGAAATCAACTATAAACAGTAACATTCATAATTGGACTCGAGATTAACAAAGAGAACTCAATTTACTTTTCGAATATATTTTGATTAAAACGAATGTTTACGAATTGAGAATTGATTCAAAACAAATGAATATTGGATTGGATTTGGCTTGATCAATGAAAAAATTTATTGGATCACAACAAATGGGCTTTTCAAGAAAAAATTTGATCCAACGAATCAAAACGATCAAAAATCAAGAACGTAACGCACGAATCAATGAAATTAAAAGAGATCATAGAGAGAGACTCACTAAAATTGCTCAAATTGCGACAAAATTTGCCAAACCGAGAATTGTTCTTCAAAAATCACCTTGATCTTGAAGACCCGCTCTGATACCAATTATAGTGACATAAGAACATGATTTGGCATGCGGAATTAAAGTTTGCACAATGAACATGGTGATTTGGGTGTTCAAGAGATGTATTGATTGTATATGGTGTTACACAAAAAGGATCTGGATCTAGACTACATAAATAACACATACTTACACACTCACTTTTACATCTCTCAAGCACACCTCTACAAGTGGACTAAACCCACCTTATATAGAGGTGTTTACATGTCTCTCTCACTCTCTATCTCTCATGTGTCACAAGGCTAATACTCCACATGCAAGTGGGTTTTACAAAAGTCAAACATTACAAAGTCATTCAAGGAAAACTTTGTACCCTAACAAGATGTTGGATCTCTATCCCTGCTATTCGATCGTACCCTCCGTTTGGGCAACCAAATCAAAATGGTGAGTGACGAAGTGAGTGTCGTGGAAAGAAACAACGCTAGACTCACCCGACACATCCAAGAACTGAGAGAATTGAGAAACCAAGACTATAATGTTATCAGGGGGGATCACAATATGGTGATGGCCACTTACAACTACATCAATACTCAAGAAGCAAGCCGACAGGAATATGAGGGCTTGATGAGGACGGAAATGGCCAGGGCAATTGAAGCAGACGAAAGGTCCCGAGGGATGGAGCAAAGGATCCAGGCTTTGGAGGTACAAGTCCGAGAAATACTGAAAACATTGTCTCGTAACTTCGGGATCAATTAAGAGAGTTATGGAATTGATGAATGAAGAAGGAAACTTGGTGATGAAGTAGAAGGAGCATGTAGGAGAGTGTGAAATAAACCATGGGTCGCTTAACGACTCACGTATAGGTTTTATCTGTTTTCCGTATAAACATTGTTAGGGTTTTGTACCCTATCGTGTTCTTGTTGTAATGTGTGCCAATAAAACGTGTACCAAAATGAATGATATAAGGAAGTTATTATTAATCTTTCATGGGAATTTTATGCAAACATTTAAATTCATGCACAATGATAAATAAACTGAATATTCAGTCCCATAGCACAACCAACAACAATAACGTCATGCAACTGATAACCTACTCCTGAATTAATAGGACGTACACAATGCCTCCACGAAGAAGCAACCCCCGAACTCGTCCAACAGCAAGGCCAACGACCACACGAAGGGGGCGACTCCGTACCAGGCCAGTAAGAAACCCGCCAATAACCCCAGTGACTGAAAACCAAACGAATGGTGCTCCACCACCTCCACCTCTAATGACGGTACTCCCGCAAACAGCGGCTGAATTGGAACAACTAATCTCGGATCGCCTCATAGCTATAACAAATGCTAGGAGCGCAAACCATGAAACTCCGATCATAGAAATCGAGGGAACAGGAACAAGACCAGGGAGTAGTACGAACATACACTACAACGAAACCCGAAGGGCTTGTTCGTACAAAGATTTCATGAACTGTAAGCCTAAGAACTTCTACGACAACGAAGGAGTCATTGGCTTAACGAGGTGGTTCGAGAAAATGGAATCTGTATTCCAAATCAGTTACTGTGTGGAGGATAGCAAAGTACGATTTGCTACTTGCACTCTCCTCGACTCAGCCCTGTCATGGTGGAACGAGCAGGTGAAAACAATGGGCATCATTCCTGCCAACTCCTTATCTTGGGGAGACCTGAAGGCAATGATGGTAGAAGAATACTGCCCTAGGGATGAGATCCAGAACCTGGAAAATGAACTCTGGAACCTAAAAATGAAAGGTTCGGACATTAAATCTTACATTACGAGGTTCAATGACCTATCCCTACTCTGCCCGGCACTTGTAACTCCGGAGCATAAAAAGATTGAACGCTATATTTGGGGGTTGGCACCTCAAATCAAGGGAATGGTCATCTCATCAAGGGTTACAAGCTACGAAAGTGTTAAGAACCTAGCAAAACGTTTGACCAACAATGAAGTTAGTCGAGGGTCCCTGGAAGCAAGGGTTGAAACTCCTAGGGTTGAACCCAACAAACGAAAAGCAGGCGGAGGAGATTCACGCACAACAAAGAGAAAGAAGGTCTATGTTGCAACAACAACAACTCCGGCTCCAACACCCACACCCCAGAAAAACTATGCAGTAAAACACCCCTTGTGTGTCACCTGCAACCGACACCACAACGGAGAGTGTTGTCAATGCACCAACTGCAAACGAAAGGGACATACCGCCCCTTTCTGTAAAATCCCGGCAGGAGCAGTGGGAAGTCAGAACGTTGGCACTGGGGTAGGAGGAGGAGGAGCAAGGACACTGGACATGTTATGAGTGTGGTGAAAAGGGACACTTCAAACGAGATTTCCCAAAGCTGAAGGGCAAGGCAGGAAATGCCCGTGGAAGAGCATTCGTGATCGGAAACAAGGACGCCATCCAAGACCCATCGGTGGTCACTGGTACGTTTCTCGTCAATAACTTGTATGCTACAATACTTTTTGACTCGGGTGCCGATAAAAGCTTTATAACTCCAAAATTTAAACAGCGTTTAAACCATGAGATTAGGAAGTTAGAGGTAGCATACGAAGTAGAAGTAGCAAACGGTCAAAAATAGAGAGCACTACTGAAATACTGATAGATTGCACACTAACTCTAAATGACCACGCATTTCAAATAGACCTTATGCCCATGCCTATCGAAAGCTTCGACATTATCGTTGGCATGGATTGGCTTGCCCCTTATCATGCTGAGATCCTATGCTACGAGAAGGCTGTACGGTTGACCCTACCCAATGGGGAGATTATGACAATTTATGGGGATAAATCGGGACAAAACCTAAAGTTAATCTCTTTCACAAAGGCTCAGAAATATCTACACAAGGATTGTTACGCCTTTTTGGCTCACATAGTAGATAAAAAGAGCAAGGAAAAGGAGATAAAAGACATACCACAAGTACGTGACTACCCCGATGTGTTTCCAGAAGACCTACCTCTGGGTTGCCGCCAAACCGACAAGTTGAGTTCAGAACTGATCTGACTCCCGGCGCGGCCCCGGTTGCCAAATCACCTTACAGACTGGCTCCATCAGAGATGCAAGAGCTTTCAAGCAAATTGCAAGAACTACTTGACAAAGGCTTCATAAGACCAAGTTTCTCACCTTGGGGAGCACCAGTTTTATTTGTCAAGAAGAAAGTGTTGGGTTTTGGGCATTCTAACACTTCCTAAGTGTACATGCAACCCTAATAAACCTTGGATCTATGTTTGTCTAAGGTACATGCAAAATATTATTTTCCAAGGTTTATAACCTATCTAGCATGGCATGGGGTACTTTTAAACATAAAAGGACTAGATGAATTACATACCTTTTGTTGATTGTTGATTCCTTGGAGTTTGAGAGCCAAGCACCAATAATGTGAATGCCTCAAATGGAAATCACAAATCACCACAAACTTGGAAAATGTATGAGAGAGTATACTAACTCTTGATTTTGGCCACCACTATTACACACACACTAGGGTAGTATTTCATGCAACATGAGCTTGTTTATATAGTGTGCATGGTTAGGGTGAAACCCTAATAACCCATGTCTTTTCCTTTCCAAGGATCCATGGGTTAAAAGCTCCATGGATCATCCATGGACTTCCACATAAGCTTAGCCCATTAACAAATGAGTATTAGCCCACACCATATAAATATAATAGCCCATGATTTAATTAGTCTTCCTTTTAATCACTAAATTAATTCATAATTAATTCAAGATTAAAACTAATTAAATAACATGACTTTATATTAATATATTATAACTTATAATATATTAATAAATCGTAAGTATACAATTCTCATAAAATTATCCATAAACAGTTTGGGTGAAGTGCAACCCAAATGGACCATGCCGGGTCGGGTCAAGTATATACCAAATAAGTTATGGACTTAGACACCTTATCCAACAGTCTCCCACTTGGATAAGTCTAATAACTGTATTTGCGTATGTTACTTCAGGAACCAACCAGCAATCGTAGCTCTCGAAAACTCTGTTGAACTATGAAGCGCCATTTTAGAGAAGTGATCATATAATTCTCTGTTCTCATGATATCAGTCGGACAAATACATGGAACAACGTCGTACTTATTGTCCAGCAGTTTGTTTCCCGATTTCCGATTTGTTTGACAAAGAACTAAATTGAACACATCAATTAGGTTCTGACCGGGCCCGGTACATAGGTCAAAACAAAATCATCGAGGGGCCTAGATATCGCTTCTAATCCTCCAAGGACTAGAAGGAACAGATAAACTTCGACTCATATACTTGTTTCTACTACTTGTTGAATTATACATAAAGGCACGTTTTATAACATCAAGTAACTGATGCGTTTACGTGCAATCAATGCACAACCAACTCATAGGTAACAACTCATATCTCTAGGTTTGAAGACTTATATGATATTACCATCTCACGATCACTCGAGATAAATTCCATGAAGTGATACAAGTGAGCGTGGGTTAATTCCAATACTCATAACTTATGAGTACTCATGAATGTTGTAGCAACCATTGCTATGTCTAAACACGTTTATCCATCTACAAACTCGATTCATGACAGTCTTAATTCATACCTACTTCCAACATATGAACGACTGTGGAGTGTTTAAATAACTTAGTCATTCGGAAAGAATAACCTAGCTATTCTGGAAGTCAAAACATGCAAAGTGAAACACAATAATAATCGAATCCAATATGGTCTCAGTACCCTTTTGAATATAAATAAAACCACCTTTTATTTATCACCATATTGATTACACATTATTCATTGTATAATGTTTCAAATAATCAACTTAATACTTGAACAAAAACAACAGTCGTCCCATGCTCCTAGCATGTACACTTTGTTTTTCTAAACAATAGTTATGTCATACTCCAAGTATGCACACTATGTTTGTCTATGATCTTTACTTTGTGAAATAGATCAACTGAACATGATTCCAATGATGCTCATTTCACAATCCCAAATCCTTATTGTAAATGTAAGAATTCCTAATTCTTACCATTTACCAAAAAAAAAACTGTTAGATTTTAAACTTATATGCACTGATCCTCTAGTAATGATTATGCACAAGGTCACCAAAACCTTGTCATCAGTCATTACAGAGGATTCCAAAGGAGATCAACTCTATGGAAACGAACTCTCATATTCAAAGTACATTGCTTTGAACATCCTTCTTGCATAAAAGTTTCTAACTTTCTCATAAATTCTTAATATCCAACTCCCAATATGGAAAATTTCCATATTCCCATTTTGATTATCATATCTGAACAAGAGCTACCTCTTTTCAGAATATATCCATATGGTCCTTCCAAAATTTAACACTATACTTCCAACTGTCCCTTAGCAACCAATCTTTGGTGAACCTTAGATTGTCCTCGACAATTGCTTAATCATTTTAGTCATATCCGGTTCTATTCCTTTTTCCCTCTTAATGCTCTAAGCATTTTGAAAAACTTAGAACGGATAAATATTATAGCACATGTGACCGATCCTATATCCGAAGCATATGGGACACGATTCATGATGTCTCACATAAAGACCTGACACTAGATCAGTCTTTTGCTACAATATTTTTTATTTGCCATGTTTTCAAAAATCGACTATGAAGAGGGATGCCGTAATCATAATCGAATTTGAGAACGCAATATATATAGAATTTCCTTATGTTGAAGCATTCCAGCATAAAACTCATATATATGTCCTTGACTAATGATGATTAAAATCTCAATCTAAACTTTTTAGGATTGAAATGAAGTGTAATCTCCTCTCCCTTAATTATAGCAAAACAACTTTTTCAACCCCTACAACTTTACGAATTGAAACTTTTGTTTTTCTATAATTAACATTGCTAACTTGCAACACTAAACATAATAATCATGCTCCCACTAACATGATGATTATCAGCATAACACTTATGCTCCCACTAGCTCTGACATATTTCCAGAAATCAGTTGGACTTCTGAAATTTAGATTCGTACACCCTTTCTTAGATAGCTCACATGTGTGTCTAAACAATTTCCAGAACTATGAAAAGGGATGTCGTAATCATAGTCTTAATTGTTTAGACCTTTGCCATTTCTCACAAGTCCATGTTAGTGTGCCGGTTAACCACACACGCTCCACTAACGACTTTGAGAATGCAAACATCACAATTGCTATCTACTTAAAATCTTCTTAGTGAAAACATTTCCTCACCATCATTTTCATGAATCGGAGAGAAACCTTATGACACTTAGATTTTATGGTGTATGAGTTCCTATCCATGTGAATTTGTCAAAACCATAATCACAAGACAAGGTTAGTAACAAATTCATCCTTACATGGATTGAACTTGTTCAATCTTAATTTCTTGTCATCTGGTAGCACAAGGCCCACCAATGCTTCCAAGCTGTTATGCACACAGTTTAGAACTAACAGAACTCATATGCATAGACAACTTAATAGGAACAGACACAGAAACAAGAATTATGTCAACTTAATAGGTTTCAAACCTTAAGTCGTGTGCTAGTGATAAAACTCAGGTCTTACTCTTGATTAAATCTTGAAATCCTTTCAGGATCTTTAAGACTCCCACTGTCCTCTTGACATATAACTTTCCCTAGTCAAGAACCATTCCTTGACAAAACAAATATTCAAGGGATACTGCAGATTCTTATCAAGATAAACACTTCACACAATTGGTCTTAATTGGTCTTTGTCTTATCCAAGACATCACAACTTACCAATTTCAAATGTACAGGAGTAGAAAACATTTTACACTACATTTGATAAGTGTTTTAAACCTTACTTTATGTCACTCAATGTTACAATCTTGGATTATGACTCTAAGAGTTGTTTTGGAACGAAGTATGATCCATCTTCTTGATTTTAACCATTCCAACAATTCATGACCCCTCATCTTAGTCATAACAATGCACTAAGATGTCCTTAGAGTATGAATTTGTGATATGGTTTCATAATCATTAAGATGATCATAAAAACATGTATGATCCATCTTTTTGATTTTAACCATTCCAACAATTCATGACCCCTCATCTTAGTCGTAACAATGCACTAAGATGTCCTTAGAGTATGAATTTGTGATATGGTTTCATAATCATTAAGATGATCATAAAAACATGATACTAAAGTACTCTCCCGTCTTTTCAGATTTGAGAAACTTTTATCTTTCTGCCAAATTTGATTCTTCTCATCCGTTCTGCCATACATTGAAACTTTTCCAATGTTACAGAATTATACTTAACCTTATAAGTATAACCATATTTACTAATCTTTAGTAAATCATGACGAATTGATCTTTGTGGTGGACCTTGACCAGCACACACCCAGTGTACCTAATTCCTTAGTCCTTCAATTGACTCACATATGCATGTGATCAATGAATTAGTCTCAATTTTGCAAAGATGAAAATTCTCATTCATCATACAATACAACTTGTATGATTCCAAGTTTCTGTCTAACTGAAGCTTGGGTGATGAGAACCTTTCCTCATTTGGTAAATTCAAACACTACCACATATGAGAGAATCAAACTCATATTTCCAATATTGCTAGAAACATACAAACATCAATTTTTCATAAATGTCATTGTAAGGGGATATAATATAAAATAAACTAAACAAAACTTTTATTTCTTTATTAAAATGCGGAAAAATATTCCTTACAATGCAACTTTAAATGAAAACTATGCTATTACATATTTCTTAGCAATCTATCATAACTTTTAAGTAGTGGCTCAAAAATCCGATCATCGAACCATGCGATAGAAATCCATCTTCGTGATCAGATTCAACACACTCTTCTTTTAACCTTCCTTTTGCTCGATCCTGCTAAACATCAAGATGCAACCTAGTCACATCATGTAATAAGAATCAACAATTAGGAACTTTAACAAAGTTAGATAGTGGACTTACCTGAAGCCGAGTCAAACATTTTGTCTCTACTTGCTTTCAAATATTTCAGGTATTCAGGGCAGCTTCGCTTCCAATGTCCCTTCTCATGACAATAAAAACATATAGACTCTTTGGGAATGGTACATGAGACAATCACAGACTTAGCCTTTCCCTTTACCTTTTGGTCAACCGGGTTGACCAAGGTCGATCCCCTTCCATTGGGACGAGAAAGCTTTTCTGGACTTCCAATGTTACCATTGTCCATGTCCATGGAAGTTTTAGAAATAGATTTTCCATCAATATTTGCTTGACCATTGCGCCAAATCATTGTTGATTCAGCAGCAACAAGCAAATAAGAAAGATCTATTAGGGTTATGTCGGGATCTGTCATATGGTAGTCTTTAATAAACTCACTATATGACTCAGGAAGTGACTGAAGAACCCAGTCAACAGCGAACTTCCTTGAAATAACAGCACCCAACATTCTCAACCTGTCTATGTGTGACTTCATTCCTAAGACATGAGTGCACACAGGTCTTCCATCTTTATGTTTCATTTCTAGTAGAGCTTGAGTGATCTTGAACCTTTCAAGTCTTTGGGCTTGTGGGTCAGGGAGAATAAATGGAGGAGGTGGGGGGAGTGAAGCATGATGTTGAGGGACATCATCTTCAAGAGGAAAGCTTGTTTCAAGCGATTTGGGAAGATCATAGTTGTCTGAACCAGACATCTACAATGGGAGAAAATCAAGTTAGTTGATTCAAGTCCTTAATATAACACCCAATATGAAATATTAAGGCTAGACCCAACACAATATTTTATAACTTGGAAGAGGGATGTCGTAATCCAAGCTATAAAATATTTGAAGGTAGGTGAATGACGATTCACCAATTTCCACCATGAAAAACGAAATAATTTATTAGGTTTTAATTGGATTTGAAACTCCTAGATCTTTTGAGATTCATTGAACTTTTCAATGGCATGTTTCAATCTCGATTGTGCCCTTCAGGTTTTGTGACTGGGATGCCGAGGATCACAAAACAAGGTGTGAATAACCATGCAAACTCACTTGGTACCCTTAATATTATCACCTAATCGATGTGCCGGTTAACCACACACGCTCCACCGATCTATGATAAACATTAAGTCACCCTTCGTGATCCTTACTAGTCCAAGTTAGTGTGCCGGTTAACCACACACGCTCCACCAACGACTTGGTAAGGTACAAAGTGTGAATTTCATGGGTTAGCACCATATTCACATTTTCCTTAAGTAACTAAGATTGGGAATTTATAAAAGGTTTAGTTACTTTATAATATTCATTATACTCTTAATGAGAATTTAAAGTCATTGTCCTACCCGTTCGGCTAACGACCCTCCACCGATCAAGGAAGCGGTGGGTGAGAATGGACACCCATTAAGTTGCCATTTTATAGGCAACAACCTTATACCCCCCTTATAGACCGGTTTCGTGAATGAGGCCTACTAACGGTAAAACGACTTGATCTTATACATATATATAATAATTAACCATTAATGTTATAAATAGTATAAGGGTTGAATTTTAACTTTTAAAACTCTAAGGGTTTGGAATTAAAGTTTATTAAAGTGTGTGAAACTTTACAAATTCCAAAACTTGAGGGCAAGTTTTGTAACTATCCAAAACTTTTCATTTCATAACTTATGAATTAAAGGTTCATAAAAATGAAGACTCTTCATTTTATGTAACTTATGTGTTTTAAGTGTGTGTTTAAAAGAAGTGACCTTTGGATATCCATAACTTGAGGACAAATTATGGACTCCATTAAAACACATAAATGATCAAGAATTAATCCTAAACAATTCAGCAAATAATTTCTATCATCTTCTAAATCCATAAGAACATGAACATGATCATCAAAGTTTCAAGAATTATATGAACACATACAAAGCATGAAATTTTGATATAAGCTATTGTAAATGGATTAGAACTACCACTACACCAACTAAAACAAGTTTTAAAACACCAAAACAGTTTAGGGTAATGTTTCTAGTCCATTTCCAGCAGCAAAAGTCAAAAATCTGCATTCTGAGGCTCCTACTCGCCGAGTGCACGAACCTACTCGGCGAGTAGGATGAGTTTACACATGAACTCGGCGAGTCCCCCCATGGACTCGGCGAGTTCATCAGTCAGACAGCAAAAAATCAACTTTTTATCACTATTTTGCATCAAGTATCAAACAAACAAGCCTAGGCTCTGATACCACTGTTGGGTTTTGGGCATTCTAACACTTCCTAAGTGTACATGCAACCCTAATAAACCTTGGATCTATGTTTGTCTAAGGTACATGCAAAATATTATTTTCCAAGGTTTATAACCTATCTAGCATGGCATGGGGTACTTTTAAACATAAAAGGACTAGATGAATTACATACCTTTTGTTGATTGTTGATTCCTTGGAGTTTGAGAGCCAAGCACCAATAATGTGAATGCCTCAAATGGAAATCACAAATCACCACAAACTTGGAAAATGTATGAGAGAGTATACTAACTCTTGATTTTGGCCACCACTATTACACACACACTAGGGTAGTATTTCATGCAACATGAGCTTGTTTATATAGTGTGCATGGTTAGGGTGAAACCCTAATAACCCATGTCTTTTCCTTTCCAAGGATCCATGGGTTAAAAGCTCCATGGATCATCCATGGACTTCCACATAAGCTTAGCCCATTAACAAATGAGTATTAGCCCACACCATATAAATATAATAGCCCATGATTTAATTAGTCTTCCTTTTAATCACTAAATTAATTCATAATTAATTCAAGATTAAAACTAATTAAATAACATGACTTTATATTAATATATTATAACTTATAATATATTAATAAATCGTAAGTATACAATTCTCATAAAATTATCCATAAACAGTTTGGGTGAAGTGCAACCCAAATGGACCATGCCGGGTCGGGTCAAGTATATACCAAATAAGTTATGGACTTAGACACCTTATCCAACAGTCTCCCACTTGGATAAGTCTAATAACTGTATTTGCGTATGGTACTTCAGGAACCAACCAGCAATCGTAGCTCTCGAAAACTCTGTTGAACTATGAAGCGCCATTTTAGATAAGTGATCATATAATTCTCTGTTCTCATGATATCAGCCGGACAAATACATGGAACAACGTCGTACTTATTGTCCAGCAGTTTGTTTCCCGATTTCCGATTTGTTTGACAAAGAACTAAATTGAACACATCAATTAGGTTCTGACCGGGCCCGGTACATAGGTCAAAACAAAATCATCGAGGGGCCCAGATATCGCTTCTAATCCTCCAAGGACTATAAGGAACAGATAAACTTCGACTCATATACTTGTTTCTACTACTTGTTGAATTATACATAAAGGCACGTTTTATAACATCAAGTTACTGATGCGTTTACGTGCAATCAATGCACAACCAACTCATAGGTAACAACTCATATCTCTAGGTTTGAAGACTTATATGATATTACCATCTCACGATCACTCGAGATAAATTCCATGAAGTGATACAAGTGAGCGTGGGTTAATTCCAATACTCATAACTTATGAGTACTCATGAATGTTGTAGCAACCATTGCTATGTCTAAACACGTTTATCCATCTACAAACTCGATTCATGACAGTCTTAATTCATACCTACTTCCAACATATGAACGACTGTGGAGTGTTTAAATAACTTAGTCATTTGGAAAGAATAACCTAGCTATTCTGGAAGTCAAAACATGCAAAGTGAAACACAATAATAATCGAATCCAATATGGTCTCAGAACCCTTTTGAATATAAATAAAACCACCTTTTATTTATCACCATATTGATTACACATTATTCATTGTATAATGTTTCAAATAATCAACTTAATACTTGAACAAAAACAACAGTCGTCCCATGCTCCTAGCATGTACACTTTGTTTTTCTAAACAATAGTTATGTCATACTCCAAGTATGCACACTATGTTTGTCTATGATCTTTACTTTGTGAAATAGATCAACTGAACATGATTCCAATGATGCTCATTTCACAATCCCAAATCCTTATTGTAAATGTAAGAATTCCTAATTCTTACCATTTACCAAAAAAAAACTGTTAGATTTTAAACTTATATGCACTGATCCTCTAGTAATGATTATGCACAAGGTCACCAAAACCTTGTCATCAGTCATTACAGAGGATTCCAAAGGAGATCAACTCTATGGAAACGAACTCTTATATTCAAAGTACATTGCTTTGAACATCCTTCTTGCATAAAAGTTTCTAACTTTCTCATAAATTCTTAATATCCAACTCCCAATATGGAAAATTTCCATATTCCCATTTTGATTATCATATCTGAACAAGAGCTACCTCTTTTCAGAATATATCCATATGGTCCTTCCAAAATTTAACACTATACTTCCAACTGTCCCTTAGCAACCAATCTTTGGTGAACCTTAGATTGTCCTCGACAATTGCTTAATCATTTTAGTCATATCCGGTTCTATTCCTTTTTCCCTCTTAATGCTCTAAGCATTTTGAAAAACTTAGAACGGATAAATATTATAGCACATGTGACCGATCCTATATCCGAAGCATATGGGACACGATTCATGATGTCTCACATAAAGACCTGATACTAGATCAGTCTTTTGCTACAATATTTTTTATTTGCCATGTTTTCAAAAATCGACTATGAAGAGGGATGCCGTAATCATAATCGAATTTGAGAACGCAATATATATAGAATTTCCTTATGTTGAAGCATTCCAGCATAAAACTCATATATATGTCCTTGACTAATGATGATTAAAATCTCAATCTAAACTTTTTAGGATTGAAATAAAGTGTAATCTCCTCTCCCTTAATTATAGCAAAACAACTTTTTCAACCCCTACAACTTTACGAATTGAAACTTTTGTTTTTCTATAATTAACATTGCTAACTTGCAACACTAAACATAATAATCATGCTCCCACTAACATGATGATTATCAGCATAACACTTATGCTCCCACTAGCTCTGACATATTTCCAGAAATCAGCTGGACTTCTGAAATTTAGATTCGTACACCCTTTCTTAGATAGCTCACATGTGTGTCTAAACAATTTCCAGAACTATGAAAAGGGATGTCGTAATCATAGTCTTAATTGTTTAGACCTTTGCCATTTTTCACAAGTCCATGTTAGTGTGCCGGTTAACCACACACGCTCCACTAACGACTTTGAGAATGCAAACATCACAATTGCTATCTACTTAAAATCTTCTTAGTGAAAACATTTCCTCACCATCATTTTCATGAATCGGAGAGAAACCTTATGACACTTAGATTTTATGGTGTATGAGTTCCTATCCATGTGAATTTGTCAAAACCATAATCACAAGACAAGGTTAGTAACAAATTCAGCCTTACATGGATTGAACTTGTTCAATCTTAATTTCTTGTCATCTGGTAGCACAAGGCCCACCAATGCTTCCAAGCTGTTATGCACACAGTTTAGAACTAACAGAACTCATATGCATAGACAACTTAATAGGAACAGACACAGAAACAAGAATTATGTCAACTTAATAGGTTTCAAACCTTAAGTCGTGTGCTAGTGATAAAACTCAGGTCTTACTCTTGATTAAATCTTGAAATCCTTTCAGGATCTTTAAGACTCCCACTGTCCTCTTGACATATAACTTTCCCTAGTCAAGAACCATTCCTTGACAAAACAAATATTCAAGGGATACTGCAGATTCTTATCAAGATAAACACTTCACACAATTGGTCTTAGTTGGTCTTTGTCTTATCCAAGACATCACAACTTACCAATTTCAAATGTACAGGAGTAGAAAACATTTTACACTACATTTGATAAGTGTTTTAAACCTTACTTTATGTCACTCAATGTTACAATCTTGGATTATGACTCTAAGAGTTGTTTTGGAACGAAGTATGATCCATCTTCTTGATTTTAACCATTCCAACAATTCATGACCCCTCATCTTAGTCATAACAATGCACTAAGATGTCCTTAGAGTATGAATTTGTGATATGGTTTCATAATCATTAAGATGATCATAAAAACATGTATGATCCATCTTTTTGATTTTAACCATTCCAGCAATTCATGACCCCTCATCTTAGTCGTAACAATGCACTAAGATGTCCTTAGAGTATGAATTTGTGATATGGTTTCATAATCATTAAGATGATCATAAAAACATGATACTAAAGTACTCTCCCGTCTTTTCAGATTTGAGAAACTTTTATCTTTCTGCCAAATTTGATTCTTCTCATCCGTTCTGCCATACATTGAAACTTTTCCAATGTTACAGAATTATACTTAACCTTATAAGTATAACCATATTTACTAATCTTTAGTAAATCATGACGAATTGATCTTTGTGGTGGACCTTGACCAGCACACACCCAGTGTACCTAATTCCTTAGTCCTTCAATTGACTCACATATGCATGTGATCAATGAATTAGTCTCAATTTTGCAAAGATGAAAATTCTCATTCATCATACAATACAACTTGTATGATTCCAAGTTTCTGTCTAACTGAAGCTTGGGTGATGAGAACCTTTCCTCATTTGGTAAATTCAAACACTACCATATATGAGAGAATCAAACTCATATTTCCAATATTGCTAGAAACATACAAACATCAATTTTTCATAAATGTCATTGTAAGGGGATATAATATAAAATAAACTAAACAAAACTTTTATTTCTTTATTAAAATGCGGAAAAATATTCCTTACAATGCAACTTTAAATGAAAACTATGCTATTACATATTTCTTAGCAATCTATCATAACTTTTAAGTAGTGGCTCAAAAATCCGATCATCGAACCATGCGATAGAAATCCATCTTCGTGATCAGATTCAACACACTCTTCTTTTAACCTTCCTTTTGCTCGATCCTGCTAAACATCAAGATGCAACCTAGTCACATCATGTAATAAGAATCAACAATTAGGAACTTTAACAAAGTTAGATAGTGGACTTACCTGAAGCCGAGTCAAACATTTTGTCTCTACTTGCTTTCAAATATTTCAGGTATTCAGGGCAGCTTCGCTTCCAATGTCCCTTCTCATGACAATAAAAACATATAGACTCTTTGGGAATGGTACATGAGACAATCACAGACTTAGCCTTTCCCTTTACCTTTTGGTCAACCGGGTTGACCAAGGTCGATCCCCTTCCATTGGGACGAGAAAGCTTTTCTGGACTTCCAATGTTACCATTGTCCATGTCCATGGAAGTTTTAGAAATAGATTTTCCATCAATATTTGCTTGACCATTGCGCCAAATCATTGTTGATTCAGCAGCAACAAGCAAATAAGAAAGA
The DNA here is from genome assembly GCF_052849685.1 of Lactuca virosa. Taxonomy (NCBI): domain Eukaryota; kingdom Viridiplantae; phylum Streptophyta; class Magnoliopsida; order Asterales; family Asteraceae; genus Lactuca; species Lactuca virosa. The sequence goes on from NC_136434.1 coordinate 92,104,078, forward strand.
TCTATTAGGGTTATGTCGGGATCTGTCATATGGTAGTCTTTAATAAACTCACTATATGACTCAGGAAGTGACTGAAGAACCCAGTCAACAGCGAACTTCCTTGAAATAACAGCACCCAACATTCTCAACCTGTCTATGTGTGACTTCATTCCTAAGACATGAGTGCACACAGGTCTTCCATCTTTATGTTTCATTTCTAGTAGAGCTTGAGTGATCTTGAACCTTTCAAGTCTTTGGGCTTGTGGGTCAGGGAGAATAAATGGAGGAGGTGGGGGGAGTGAAGCATGATGTTGAGGGACATCATCTTCAAGAGGAAAGCTTGTTTCAAGCGATTTGGGAAGATCATAGTTGTCTGAACCAGACATCTACAATGGGAGAAAATCAAGTTAGTTGATTCAAGTCCTTAATATAACACCCAATATGAAATATTAAGGCTAGGACCCAACACAATATTTTATAACTTGGAAGAGGGATGTCGTAATCCAAGCTATAAAATATTTGAAGGTAGGTGAATGACGATTCACCAATTTCCACCATGAAAAACGAAATAATTTATTAGGTTTTAATTGGATTTGAAACTCCTAGATCTTTTGAGATTCATTGAACTTTTCAATGGCATGTTTCAATCTCGATTGTGCCCTTCAGGTTTTGTGACTGGGATGCCGAGGATCACAAAACAAGGTGTGAATAACCATGCAAACTCACTTGGTACCCTTAATATTATCACCTAATCGATGTGCCGGTTAACCACACACGCTCCACCGATCTATGATAAACATTAAGTCACCCTTCGTGATCCTTACTAGTCCAAGTTAGTGTGCCGGTTAACCACACACGCTCCACCAACGACTTGGTAAGGTACAAAGTGTGAATTTCATGGGTTAGCACCATATTCACATTTTCCTTAAGTAACTAAGATTGGGAATTTATAAAAGGTTTAGTTACTTTATAATATTCATTATACTCTTAATGAGAATTTAAAGTCATTGTCCTACCCGTTCGGCTAACGACCCTCCACCGATCAAGGAAGCGGTGGGTGAGAATGGACACCCATTAAGTTGCCATTTTATAGGCAACAACCTTATACCCCCCTTATAGACCGGCTTCGTGAATGAGGCCTACTAACGGTAAAACGACTTGATCTTATACATATATATAATAATTAACCATTAATGTTATAAATAGTATAAGGGTTGAATTTTAACTTTTAAAACTCTAAGGGTTTGGAATTAAAGTTTATTAAAGTGTGTGAAACTTTACAAATTCCAAAACTTGAGGGCAAGTTTTGTAACTATCCAAAACTTTTCATTTCATAACTTATGAATTAAAGGTTCATAAAAATGAAGACTCTTCATTTTATGTAACTTATGTGTTTTAAGTGTGTGTTTAAAAGAAGTGACCTTTGGATATCCATAACTTGAGGACAAATTATGGACTCCATTAAAACACATAAATGATCAAGAATTAATCCTAAACAATTCAGCAAATAATTCTTATCATCTTCTAAATCCATAAGAATATGAACATGATCATCAAAGTTTCAAGAATTATATGAACACATACAAAGCATGAAATTTTGATATAAGCTATTGTAAATGGATTAGAACTACCATTACACCAACTAAAACAAGTTTTAAAACACCAAAACAGTTTAGGGTAATGTTTCTAGTCCATTTCCAGCAGCAAAAGTCAAAAATCTGCATTCTGAGGCTCCTACTCGCCGAGTGCACGAACCTACTCGGCGAGTAGGATGAGTTTACACATGAACTCGGCGAGTCCCCCCATGGACTCGGCGAGTTCATCAGTCAGACAGCAAAAAATCAACTTTTTATCACTATTTTGCATCAAGTATCAAACAAACAAGCCTAGGCTCTGATACCACTGTTGGGTTTTGGGCATTCTAACACTTCCTAAGTGTACATGCAACCCTAATAAACCTTGGATCTATGTTTGTCTAAGGTACATGCAAAATATTATTTTCCAAGGTTTATAACCTATCTAGCATGGCATGGGGTACTTTTAAACATAAAAGGACTAGATGAATTACATACCTTTTGTTGATTGTTGATTCCTTGGAGTTTGAGAGCCAAGCACCAATAATGTGAATGCCTCAAATGGAAATCACAAATCACCACAAACTTGGAAAATGTATGAGAGAGTATACTAACTCTTGATTTTGGCCACCACTATTACACACACACTAGGGTAGTATTTCATGCAACATGAGCTTGTTTATATAGTGTGCATGGTTAGGGTGAAACCCTAATAACCCATGTCTTTTCCTTTCCAAGGATCCATGGGTTAAAAGCTCCATGGATCATCCATGGACTTCCACATAAGCTTAGCCCATTAACAAATGAGTATTAGCCCACACCATATAAATATAATAGCCCATGATTTAATTAGTCTTCCTTTTAATCACTAAATTAATTCATAATTAATTCAAGATTAAAACTAATTAAATAACATGACTTTATATTAATATATTATAACTTATAATATATTAATAAATCGTAAGTATACAATTCTCATAAAATTATCCATAAACAGTTTGGGTGAAGTGCAACCCAAATGGACCATGTCGGGTCGGGTCAAGTATATACCAAATAAGTTATGGACTTAGACACCTTATCCAACAGAAAGATGGATCCTTCAGAATGTGTATTGATTACCGGGAGTTGAACAAGTTAACGATCAAGAACCGTTATCCACTCCCAAGAATCGATGACTTGTTCGACCAATTGCAAGGCTCTAGCTACTATTCCAAGATAGATCTACGTTCAGGGTATCACCAGCTCAAAGTCATGCAATCAAAAACCGCTTTCAGAACTCGGTACGGACATTACGAGTTTCTAGTTATGCCGTTTGGTCTGACGAATGCCCCCGCAGTGTTCATGGACCTCATGAACCATGTTTGTAAACCTTATTTAGATAAGTTCGTGATTGTATTCATTGATGACATCCTAATATACTCACAAACAAAAGAAGAACACAGCCAACACCTACAATTAATATTGGAACTGCTAAGAAAAGAGAAACTGTACGCAAAATTCTCCAAGCGTGAATTTTGGATCAGGGAAGTACACTTCTTAGGGTACGTCGTAAGCAACAAAGGGATACATGTAGATCCCGCAAAAATCGAGGCAATCAAGAACTGGGAAGCACCAAGATCACCGACTGAAGTGCGCCAATTTCTAGGCCTTGCTGGCTACTACCGGAGATTTATTGAGAACTTCTCTAAGACGGCCAAACCTCTAACTGCATTGACACAGAAAGATGTGAAATTTACCTGGGAAGAAAAGCAAGAGATTGCTTTCCAGAAATTAAAACAAATGTTGTGTAGCGCACCAATCCTATCACTTCCAGAAGGAACTGAAGACTTCGTCGTCTACTGCGACGCGTCACATCAAGGATTAGGTTACATATTAATGCAAATAGATAGAGTGATTGCTTACGCCTCCAGACAACTCAAAGTGCATGAGGTCAATTACACAACTCATGACCTTGAATTAGGAGCAGTGATTTTCGCACTCAAAATATGGAGACACTACTTATATGGTACGAGATGTACCATCTTTACTGACCACAAGAGTCTCCAACATATCTTCGATCAAAAGGAACTAAATATGAGGCAACGAAGATGGGTCGAATTACTAAATGATTACGAGTGTGAAATTCGTTATCATCCCGGGAAAGCAAACGTTGTGGCAGATGCACTGAGCCGTAAGGAACACGTCAAACCCAGACGCGTACGAGCATTAACCATGACTATCCTTTCCAACCTTAGTGCACAAATAAGGGAAGCTCAGCTCGAAGCTATAAAGGAAGAAAACATAACGAACGAAGCTTTACGAGGAATGGATAAGCAATTCGATCTTAGAAACGATGGAACACGATACTTCATGAACAGAATCTGGACGCCTAAATTCGGAAACGTCAGGAGTTTAGTCATGGACGAAGCTCATAACACAAGATATTCCGTTCACCCAGGCTCTGATAAGATGTATCACGACTTAAAGATGTTGTACTGGTGGCCAAACATGAAAGCCGAGATTGCTACTTACGTAAGCAAGTGTCTAACATGTTCTAAAGTTAAGGCAGAACATCAAAAGCCTTCGGGTTTGCTACAACAACCAGAGATACCCGAATGGAAGTGGGAACTAATCACTATGGACTTCATTACCAAGTTACCCAGAACACCAGGTGGTTACGATACAATCTGGGTGGTAGTGGATAGATTAACAAAGTCCGCCCATTTCCTACCAATTAAGGAGGCATACAAGATGGAAAAGTTGACCAGAACATACCTAAAAGAGATTGTAAGATTACACAGAGTCCCAATCTCTATTATCTCTGACCGAGATAGTAGATTCACCTCTCGATTTTGGCAATCATTACAAAAGTCCTTAGGTACCCGTCTAGACATGAGCACGGCTTACCATCCTCAGACAGATGGTCAGAGTGAACGAACCATCCAAACCCTAGAAGATATGCTCCGAGCCTGTGTGATAGACTTTGGAAATTCATGGGATACTCACTTGCCTTTGATTGAGTTTTCCTACAACAACAGCTATCACACCAGCATAAAGGCCGCACCATTTGAAGCATTGTATGGAAGGAAATGTCGGTCACCACTATGTTGGGCAGAGGTTGGTGACACCCAATTGGCCAAGGTACATTCAGGAGATACTCTACGAACTGGACCCGAGATAATTCACGAGACAACTGAAAAGATAGTACAAATCAGGGACAGACTCAAGACCGCACGTGATCGTCAGAAGAGTTATGCTGACGTAAGGCGTAGACCCTTAGAATTTCAGGTAGGAGACAGAGTCATGTTAAGGGTATCACCATGGAAGGGCATGATCAGGTTTGGAAAGAGAGGCAAACTGAACCCACGATATATAGGAACATTTAAGATACTAGAAAGGATTGGCCCTGTTGCGTATCGACTCGAACTACCTCAACAGTTAGAAAGGGTGCATGATGTTTTCCATGTATCGAACTTGAAAAAGTGTCTTTCTGACGACACACTCAAAATCCCTCTTGAGGAAATCCAATTGAACACCAAACTTCATTTCATTGAGAAGCCCGTAGAGATAATGGACCGAGAAATAAAACGATTAAGGCAGAGCCGCATACCTATTGTGAAGGTACGCTGGAACTCTCAGAGAGGACCAAAGTTCACTTGGGAACGGGAAGATCAGATGATGCAGAAATATCCCCAATTGTTCAAAGATGCCCCGACTGCAAGTTAAATTTCGGGACGAAATTCTTTTAACGGGGGGAGAATGTAACAATTGGTATTTTTAGGTCGAAATATGTCGACCAAATCACCGCAATAAGACTGTTATATTATAACCAAGGAATAAAACGATGGAATAATATATATATATATATATATATATATATATATATATATATATATATATATATATATATATATATGACACAAAAATTCATAGTCTCTTACCGAACACCCCAACTTATTAAAAATATTGTCTAACGATAAGAAGAGTTACAAATATCGTGTATTGACACCCGAATTTAGAGTAGCTATATGTGTCAAGTAAAATATATATACATACAAATGTAATATCGTCCGGTCCACAAGAATTGAGATTTGCATAAATTATTAATACTAGCTATGCACTCATTATTACCTCCATGCACGTATAAAGTTTCTTGGAGAAATCTTTATGACTAACTCTATAATAATAATAATAATGGAGAAGGAATCATCACAAAACTTGGCTGCATGGAAAACCCTATTCACCTCCATAATTTCAATTGCCATCATTTAGTTGTGTACGTGAATGCATTGTCAAATCCATAGCAATACTCTCCTCTTAAATTACCACCAAAGGTTATGTACCTTTTGTCATCAAATACCTTAACCAATATGAAGAATAGTTTCCCTGCAAGTGCGGACTAAATACATATTTATAATCTTAAAAGGTCATAAATGTATTTTTGATTATAAACCATTGGAGTCTAAACCTATAAAGCTCACCAACATTTTTGTTGACGTATTTTTAAAACGTATGTATCTTCAGGATCTTAAAAACTGGAAGAATGCCTGCAGGGTAAGAAGGATATTTCTCCTTAAATAAACTATTGTCCGAGTAACCGGACCTTTTGATATATGCTTTATTGAACTTGAATCATGTATTAGTCGTCGTTTGGGATTTATTAAACAATGTATTTCTTCTTTTCATACTTTGGAAGAATGTAATGTTATTTGAATCCTGTAATATTCGATGTATGTTGTTAACTATGAACCAACGTTTCATGTCGCAACCCCGGTGATTCCGCCATCGGTCGGGGTGTGACAGTATATATGAAGCCCATCGAATTTTAAAATTGGAATGTATCAAGATTTCTGAAATCTGGCTAATAAATAGAATTCAAACTATTTTCCCTGATTTGTTGGGATAAACAATCTGTGATCGTAATTGAGGAATGTCTGCAAATTTTGTGGGATTTGATTGATCTTAAGGTAGACTCAAAATGAGCGGGAATGTAAAACATAAGGTGAACTAAAACATGACACGTGGCATGGAGGAGGTGTAGAAAGAAGACATGTGGCTCCTTAAAGAGTCTTTTATTAGGAAGAGATTATCCAAGATATATATATATATATATATATATATATATATATATATATATATATATATATATATATATATATATATATATATATATATATATATATATATATATATATATATATATATATATATATATATATATACTAGCCATCTACCCGCGCCAAGCGTCGGGTGCGGTTTTTTTTTCAGACATTACTTCGTATATAGGATTTTTGTTTTTGCTTAAATAGTTTAGTACACATAAACATTTATCAATAAGAGTCATGCTAGTAGAAACGAAATCAGAAATAATCAAAATGAAAAGTTGAGATTCTTTAAAAATGAATACGAACACATGATTGGCTGATCAATATTGATCGCGCAACACTTCTTTATACACGACATTTGACGTATAGACTTCACTGCCGTTGAATTGTTCATCGGGCTTCACCAATACTTTTGTAGTGGCACGTGATATCCCTCTGGATAATGCCACGTATAGTTGGCCATGCAAGAAAACCGATTCTAGAAGATAAATTCCTACATTTGGAATTGTTTGTCCCTGAGCTTTGTTTATTGTCATTGCAAAACATAATCGAATTGGAAATTGCTTTCTCTTAAGCTTGAACGGGAACAGGTCATCTTCAGACGGACTTAGAGGAATCCTTGGCAAAAATACCCTCTTTCCAGCATGTTGACCAACAGCTATTTCGGCATCAATGACATTGTGCTGAAAACTTTTACATATCAATCGGGTGCCGTTACATAATCCATTTGATGGGTCGAGATTCCGTAACAGTATTATCGGGCATCCAACTTTCAGTCTTAAGTAATGAGGGGGCAAACCACTAACACTGAGCGTGTTCAAGAATTCCACGGGATAGAAGTTATTTATATCGTCCACGGCTTCATCAAAACTATAGTAAATTCTCTATTCTCCATGGAATCGGCCGATCAAATAATCATTAATCTCATCGACACTATCTTTTCTTGTGGATAGTATTGCATGCGAAATAATATAATCTGGTTCAGATCTATTAATTTCAAAGGATGGAAAGATTGCATCAATCAAAGCATGCAATGACTTTTCTTTTTCAGTGAAGGGAATTACCATATCATCAGGGATGCGAATAAAGTTTCCGTGCATCCTTTCTTCAACTCCATCACCGACACGTAATAGAAAGTCTGAGAACCATGGATCAGATAATGCTCTCATATTTATAGTTAACCGCAACTTGATAATCGCAGACCAAAGAGGCGACATTCGTATGCTAGAATCCACAGTCTGCTCGTGTTCCACGTCTAACCACCGGCAACACTTGTCTGAAATCACCTCCCAAAACCATTATCTTTCCACCAAACGGGAGCATTACCCCAGTGATATCTTTCATTGTACGGTCAACCTCCTCCAATGCATGTCTTTTAGCCATAGACGCTTCATCCCAAATGATTACTTTTGTAGTCCGAAGTAGTTTAGCAGTACCACTTTGTCTTGAAATCTTGCAAACGGGTGCGAATAATTTCATTTAGAAATTAATTTCAAGAAACGATTAGGTTTTTTTTTTTTTTGCGCAAATAGTTTTCTACATCTGGACAATTATCAATAAGAGTTATGTTAGCAGAAACAAAATCAATCGGAATTAAAAATGAAAAATTGAGATTATTTACAAATGTACATGAGCACATGATTGATTGTGTATTATTAATCGTACAACAGTTCTCTATACATCACATTTGGCGAGTAGTTAAAGTGGTCTAAAAATGTTTATCTCTCATAGTAGTACATTCTTAAAAAAAATTAATAAAAAGTTTTGACAATCTAATCTTATTTTTTGTAATATGTAAAAATTAGTTACCATGGATAAATAATTAAAATTGGTTTTCATTTATAAATAACTTTCCAATACAAATACTTGTATTCTTAGAAAAATAAGTACGCTTATTTGATACTATGCGATTGTAATATTACATTATATTTAAATCTTACATAAATATAAATGTATGACATTATTTGATATTGGATGGTGTGGTTACAACTATATATTATCAATAATAACAAAGACCAACATAATTCCATTCTTCTTTAGATATACGGTTTTTCTTTTCTTTTATTTTTTAGCTTATTTTAATGAACCCATGAAACAATTTTTTTTTTATCATTTAATAATGTACCCAACATATTTTAATAATTGCAATCACCACATTCATAGTAAAAGTGTAGTTCCAGTGTTCCACCATTTGAATCATTTTAAAAAACTTATGGATTTAAAATATTATTTAGTATCAATTATTCAATTTTAAAAAAATATAGAGTCCTTTAATACTTAAAATAATTTTCTTGAAGACTTTGTTCGATTAAAAAAGTTAAGAATGATTTATTTTATATTTGATAAGTATTGTTTAATTCCAATGAATGTTTGATTTTCCCCTTTAATTATTTCTTTAAGTTTAGATATTATAATAATATTTATCATTGTCGGTTAATACATAATATTATCAATGTTATTTGTGTTTTTCCCTGAAAAATCCAGTGTTTGTCTACTGTATCTGGTTTTCAAAAATTAATTCGGCACATCATATAAACATAACCCTATTAAAACAAAAGTTTCAACCGTTAAATAACACCCTTTAACATGTCTATTATTGTCAAAAAAAAAAAAGTTGCAACTCATTAAATAATAAAGTACAGTACTCTACTAATCTGTTATCATCCAAACATATATTAAAACCAATTTGATAATCATTAATCGTGCTTGTTGGACAACTTCAACATGAGCATGGTTGCGTAGGCTCATCCGTTTTAACCAAAAAACTATCATCAATAAAAAGCGATCCAACATCCAGGCCTGCAAGATTGACCATTAACTACACCTTAATACATTTGCATCACAAAGAAAAGTGACAATAAAAAGCATAAAACGGCATCATGACATCACAATAAAAACTGAAGATTTTATCCTTCCTACCAAATTTGTTTATGTATATGGATAAAAAATTCATTAGTTTTTTTGAAATAAATAAAATAATAGCCATTGCACACACATAGAGAGAGTAAAATGGGCGCTTTACCCCTTTATGTGAGAGAGAGAGAGAGAGGTAAGCTGCAAGTAATAGCAACTTACTTCCTCTGAATTAGAAAAACCATTCTAATTATACATAGTTAGACATCGTATATTTAGTTTACCCATTAAAAATTGCATAAAATGCCACATGTACCTGTCAATCTGTCATGTTAATTTCATCATTGTTCTTGCTAAAACCCTGCGAAGTTGATTTCTACAAAACCAAAATGAAACATTTTAACTTCTTAACCTTAAACATGGACAAAATATAAGAAATAGCAGTGTAAGAAACAACAAAATTGTATAAATTCATGTTAGTTTTCTGGTTACTCCTCTTTAAATCTAAATTAGCTTTATTATATCCAGGTTTTATACACACACAATATCCATATTTTACACAGTTATGTTTTCCCTTTTTTTATCAAGTGGAGCATGTTGAACCTTTTTCATACTAACACAGATTTTGCACATACACACGATCCATATTTTACAAAGAATGGTCACATGTAATATTTTTCATTTATTTATCCGGATTTTACACGGTTAATATGTTTACCTTTCATCTATTTTCAAAGGAGCCAATGTTGGACCTGCAACTCATAATACATCATATAACACGTGATACAGTGATAAAAGAACGTAAAATCATAAAAACAAACAATGTACCTCTAGAATGATAACTTCAACCATTGATCTTTTAAAACGAAATCATAATAAAGCATCTAAGGTATGGATTAGAGTTAGAAACATCTGCCCAAAAAACATCCAAAGTCAATGTCTCTCAGTAGAATTAGGTATGGATATTTACCTTATAATCCATTCATTGTATCATCTTCAATAATGTCATTTAACACATCAGTTTGAACACCTTTATTTTCGAGAATTCCAAACCTTTAAACATGAAAATGAAACAAACAAACATTATAATCGAAAAGGTTGAAGTAGACTCTAACCTTTGAAAACATAATTTCTAAATAGAACCTCTTTTTAGCCATCATGATTCGTCAAAAACCCAAAAAACAGAAATCTTTCAAACAAACAAATTCAAAAATAGAAATAGAAATGCAGCAAGAAATAATAGTAGGAGGTAATTTTCATAACTGTTGCACCGATGAAGAAGTCAAGACAAGAGGTCGGAGGCCATTTCAGATAACCAAATCATAAAGATCAACCTTTGGGAAAATAAGCCACTTCTCGATCCATGAAATCCGAAATCAAATAGGTTTGGTCCTGTTTTTGAAAACACACATAGATAAAGAGAGATAGAAATTGTAATCAGGGTGTTTTACCTCTTTTTAGTCGGGATAGAGTAGCAAGTTGTCCATTTGTACGTTGGTGGTTCGGTGATGGCAGGGGTAAACGGAGGTGGCAAGTGGTGTTAGGGCTTTTTAACTGAGAGAGGAAGAAAATCTATTTCATATAAATAGAAATGGAAAATGATATAGCGAAGGAGAAGAGCACCTGATATAAGGAGAGGGCATGCCAAAATTCAAAGATTTTTGCCCGGATCTCGGGTTGAAGACGACTTCATCAAAGATTAAAGGATTGAGTGAGGGGGTGTTTGGATCGGGAAAAAATGGCTGGTTATTAGCTTATTGTTTATTCTCATCATAATAAGCTAATTTAAGTGTTTGGATAGGATGCTTAAAAAATCAGCTTATTGTGGTATGAATAAGCAAAATAAGCTGATTTTAATAAGTAAGGGGTAATGTTTATTGCTTATTGCTTATTGTTTATTGGTCATTTTACTCATATAAGCTGTTTTATTTTGCCAAACACTTAAATGCTTATTGCTTATTCCCACCACAATAAGCTAATCCAAACACATTTTAAAAAAATGTTTATTCCCACCACAATAAGCAAATAAACAATAAGCTAATAAGCTAAAAACTATTTATCCAAACACCCCCTCAAAGTGTGCGAGAGATAAGGAAGCATATGGGAATGAATTGGTCAAAGTCTGTCGAGATATGGGAATGAATTGGTCAAAATAATAGTCTGAAACTTATCTCAGGGAAAAACACAAAGGTGATAAGAGGTTCTTGACTTTTTTTACTTGTTGAATGAGTCTCCTAATATGAATCAGTCAATCGTACTTTTAGCAAAAATTTGGGGAATTCTCATTTGAATGGGTATTCCCTCGTTGACTTGCTTGATTTTTGGATAGAATATATCGACCAGATAAGATTGCAATGCTTACATTCATTGTACATATCGCATAAACTGGTTGTAAATATTGCAATAAGCCTTGTACCTCTTAAAATTCAGCAAAACATGCTAAATGTTTATTAAGGTATTAGCCGTCTACCCGCGCTAAGCGACGGGTGCGAATAATTTCTTTCAGAAATTTGTTTATAGAGACAATTAGATTTTTTATGCAAATAGTTTACAACATCAAAAAAATTATCAATAAGAGTCATGCTAGCAGAAACAAAATCAATAAGAATTAAAAATGAAAGTTGTGATTCTTTACAAATATACATGAACACATGATTGATCATGCATTATTAATCGTGCAACACACCATATTTGATGTATAGGCTTCACTATCGTTGATAGGGATGTCAAAAAATCATGTGGGACCTCGTTCCCGTGGAGGGCCCGTCCGGTATAGGGGTATTTATTAAAAAAAATCGAGGGCGGGGGCAAAGTTAACCCCCGTTTTAATTTCGGGGGCGGGGCGGGGGTGACCCATGGGGACTCCGTTAATAAATTATACATATATTTACATCTATTAACTATATAAATATAATAAACAATAACATGATTTTGAGCTTAATTACTAAATAAAATAAATAAATAAATAAATAAATAATTTAAGTTGTTAGCATAATGTTTTTAAGATGTCATAACTTTTTTATTTTTAACATGTAAAATTATACTATAAATGATTATTTGTTATCTAAACTTTGATCCCAAATATAAAATAATTACAATCAGAGAATAATTGCTAAAAACATCATGCCCTCATTATACTTTCACTTAGCTGATGAACCATAAACTGGAATTTTTTCCGAAAAGGTCTACACAAAGGGTTCAATGCAAGAAAATAACAATGTTCTTTCATTAATTTGCTCACTACGACATTCTACATACATGTCTTTCTACAAGCATTGTACATTTAAAAATCACAATAATAGAAATGAAAAAACAAAAAGCAATCATGTTTTAATAAAAATTAAAAAGATCGAAAATAACAAAAATGAGCTGAAATGACTTTCTAATTCCCTTTTCAAATGGTCCCTAAAGGTCAGGTTTGTTATATCAGTACAAGGCTTTTGGCTCAAATATTGACATAAATATTAGCAATTACTGTAGTGGTTTCGTGGGCTATATCTTTCCTCTTCATAAGGAATGCTCAATGAAATTCTCTTTAATAATTTATTCTAAACACTACCTCATTTCCTCTGTAATAAAATATATCAATTCATGCCGATCAAAATGAACTCATATTAGTCGTACGGTCAGAAACAACAAAACACGATGGAAGTGTCATGTTTGACCACATCTTAGCAAAACAGAATATGCTTACCACTATATACTAAGAATACCTTCATATTGACTCATAAAACTTTTAGAAAAGGTTGGCATCGAGAACGAAACAACAACAAAGACAACAATTAAAAACTTTCGAAAATTGGGTGTCTAATAAAATAATGCACTGATTTTTGCACGTAGGGAACACATCACATATAAACAATAGTAAGATCGCATATAGTTCAATTTGAGTAAATCCCATATGGAATTGACTGTAAGGTCTCTTTAACATATCTTAAAACCTTCATTTCAAGCACCACTTCAATAAGACCATTTAAAATAGAATTAAAAATTATATGGCTTGTTACTGGAATCAATGGATAATATATGAATGATGCTAACCTGATGCTCATTCAAGAGAAATATGATTGGGGTACTTTTTCCATCAACATGATCCATGGTATTACAAATTTTTAGTTAAACGCTAATTTCTATACATAACTTCAAACAACTTACAACTTAGTAGATCCACATCAAGATTTTTTTTTTAAATGGCATAAATCTATACCTTTTACATGGTCACCTATGAGACTATGAATAAGTAGATCATCCCCATGATTTCCTGAACGACTTAATATTTCCTTACACGGTAAATTTAGCACGAGCCACCAGGTACGTATACCTGAAAAGAACATATACAACTTCAATGTCAATATAAATAAAATGCATGTACACATCTAGAAACCCAGATTAGGAAATCAACTTTTCAAAGCTTCATCAAACATGTTCTGGCAGAAATACCCAAAGGAAAAGTAGGGGAATCTCAAAAGCAATTTTTTTTACAAATTCTCGATTTACCGATATTACCTTAATATAGGTTTCCTGATATTTGTCATTCTTCTAGCCCTGCAAACTTCTATGATATAATGATATTCAAATACATCCCAATTCATTTTTTTACTTCCCAACCAAATGCAATTTTAACTTGTCAAAATTGAAAATTTTCAGTTTCAAAAGTCCATACCATATATTTATCATCATATCAGTCTGGTGAAAGAGTGAGTGACACCATAGACAAATTGATGTGAAAAAAGATGCAAAATTACAACAAAAGTTAGTTGTGTCTATAACCATGAGCACTAAAAAAATTGCATCAAATATAAGTATTTTACCAGACACAATCTGACAAAGGACACACTTGCACGTGTCTTATAGAATTGAGACACAATATAGTGAAAGAGTGAGTGTCACAGCCATCTCTTTCTATTTGATTCATTTCCCCAATCAAAAGCCCAAATGCTTGTGTAGATCTAGCTTTGAAAATTTCACATTCTGTAGGTACAGACTTATCAAAATTATTGAGATACACCAAATTGTAAGAACCGAACTACATACCAACATACACTAACTCACATCCTTCATCAGCTTCATATTTTCTGTTTCAACTTTTATTATATGAAAAATAACGGAATGTAGTTAGAATCCCATATAAAAAAAAGGAAAATACATACTAAATGCAAAAAGAAAGAACCCTAGATTGTGAATACGAAATTCAAGGCTACATCATTCATGTTTAAGCAGAAATATTAATAAATTGGGGAAATCTCAAAATCAAAACTTTTTACAGATATCAATTAATACTTATAGGTGAGGATCATAAAACACAGAAGATCGAGGCTTTGGGTTTAAATCATTGCTTACCTTGAATGGTAGCTTCATCAAGGATCCTCGAATAAGAAAAAAGATGCAAACATATGATGGGATGCCGGTTGCAGATCACCAGATCTAGATCTTGAACCAAGTGCCAGTTAAGAACGTCCGATTTTGATGTTTTGACGTCGATTTCATTTTATCGAACTGGTCTATTGCTGCTGGTATGTACCTTGAGGCGTTTGATGATGGTGTTGAGATAGTGATGGTATCAGAGCACATAAGCCAGTTTACCTGATTCACTAACATTAGCAGTTTAGTAGAAATTTGTGTTCCATTAAATGCATCTTGAAAAAAACTCGTACCTTTGATTTCCTGAAGTCATAGTTTGAAACTCAAATATGTGGAGGTAGGAGGGTTTATGCGACTGTGTGTATGGGCGTTCATGGTAGTCGGTGGGGTATTTATGGGTAGTTGAAGGCGGAACAGGGATCTACTTTGGCCGGTTCAAAGAGGAGGGAGGCGATGGATCTAGGGTTTTGAGTGTGTGGATGTTTCAGGGCGAGAAACGATGGTTACCAGAATTAGTGTGCATTGGTCGATAAGTTTAGGGTTTTTTTTTTTTTTTTTAGAGATGGAGATGTAGAAGGAGAAGGGCGAGACTGAAGGAAAACAGTGATGGTGGTGGTGAGTTTTTTAGAATCATATACGGAGAAGAAAACTGATCTTTCCAATACACTTGGATCTTTCATTGACAACACAATCAAGGCTCCTAGTTTTCTATTGTGGCGGATACGGATGGTTGAAGGCGGCTTTATAGTGTATTCCAAGTTGGCCGATTCAATGAAGGCGATTTTTATGGTATTCCCTCGACCGATTCAAATGGCAGAAATCGAGAGAATGTTGTTCAATTTATACGATAAAATTTAGTATTTTTGTAGACCAGATAAGATTTCGTTTTTCAATGCTTAAAATGATTGTTAAGACTTGTATCTCTTAAAATTAAGCATTTGAGTCTAAATGCTTATATATATATATATATATATATATATATATATAGTAAAAAAAACAAAAAAAAAAGACAAGTCTGCCCTTAAAGAGGTAAGGAGGTAATAAGAAGACTTGTTTCAAATTTTATCTTTTAATAAAAATGATTGGATTAAAGTACCCAAAAAGCCCTTTATGTTTTGTTTGTTATGAGAAAGGAACATTTTTACTTACAAAGTTCTACATAATGGAGCAAGAATAAACAGTAATCAGTTTTTGTGTTTCTTTTTTCCTTAATACATAAACAATGGTTTAATATAGTTAGCAAGTCATGAATGAGGCTTTCTAGTTAAGTCCTAACTTTTCACACTTTTCCCTCATCTACTTTTCCTTTCCATCTATCAAGCATTTTTGAACATTTACCCAGATAATACATCATGTAAAATAAAGCATATATTATCGAATCTTGAAAATATGAATTTAGATGTCATTCAGACGCCTCATGTTGCCTCCCTCTCCACCATTCCTTCAGATATCTAGAATGACATATTTAAAGTTTTAAAATTTAAAAATATAATAAAATGTTAACATATATTAAAAAATGTTACTTTTGCATAAGACACTTATAGGTTCTCAATGCAGAACACATGAAAATTTAATCAAATCGGTTACATCCTCTTCACCTATAAACCATATTCTAACATTATATAAAGGTATGACCATGCCTCATAATACACATGAAGGTATCAAAGAAAAACCTTGTAAAAAAATAACTTTTTAAGTCCGCTTTCATACAAGTTGAAAACATGTTTTTCCTTCAAGGGCATCAAGAGAAAGTATTTCAATGGACAAAAGTCTTTATTTTTCTCCTTACCTTCAATGAAATTCTAAAAACATTTGTTCACTAAGGTTTTTGTTTGCTAAGTCAAATCAATGAAAATATGTTGTTATTTCTTGCATTTGAATAAAAAGGGCTAAATACAGATAATAACAACTTACTTCCACTTACAAATATGGTAAAAAACCCTAAATACAATAAATAGCAAACTACATTGTTATTTCTTGTTTTTAGGGAAGAAATGACTAAAGTTATAGTAAGAGTATCTTAGGACACGTTTCTGACTGGGTTAAAGTTCGGCAGCGGCTTTTGGAAGCTACAATTTCCTAATCAATTTAGAAGTTATACTAGCAATTATAGTTATAGACTTATCCAAGTGGGAGACTATTAGATTAGGTGTCTAAGCTCATAACTAAAATTGATATATACTTAAATTGATAGTATCAAATTCTTTTTGGGTTGCCCTCAAACCTAACAATTGGACAAGATGAATTTTAGAGAGAGAGATTAATTTATTATGTGATTAATAAATTGAAATAAATAGCTTATTAATATTATGAAAATAATATATTAATTAAAAAATATATTATTTAATTAATAATTGATCAGAAATTAATTAGAATTAATTTTGGGATTAATGGTATTAATTAAAAGTGCAATTGTTCAATAGTTGAACAAAAGGCTCTAGAACCTTCCAACCCTAGGGGTGGACGGTTTCAAGGAGCATATTCTAGGGTTTCTAGAATATCTCATGTGGATAAATAAGGAATGAGATAAATACCATATTTGAAATATCTACCCTAACTAATAAAACAATAGTTTTCATGTCCACTTGTCATCTTCCTGTAATGTCATGTTAGCTTTTGCCACTTGTTAACATTTCACACCTTCACAAAAAATCCGGAATTTTAAATATGTGATATTAATACAAAATCGTTTGAATAAATAAATAACTAATCACTTAAATACCATTTAATACCTGTCTTCCAATAGTTTCGGTGGTCAAACGAAATCATTGAGCATTCCATAATAACTTTCAAAAAAAATCAACGGATTTTATTTTAATTGCATTCTATAATTTTCTGCTTTCAAGTTTTATCATCCCAACATTTCAAGGATTTTCAAAATCTTTTGTAATCTGACTCCATATATTGAAACCAATACATATTTTCTTCCCTTCTTTCTTAAACTTAAACTGTTCCAAACCTTCTACAAGTTCCGCATTTTGTATATGTCATCTTCCAATCGGTTCGTCCATAGGCTTCAACCTTCGGTCTCCATTAGGTACATATCTAATATGTTACTTTAACGTTTCTGGGAAAAAAACAAACTTTTCTTTGAATATGGATGAACAAAATTTTTTATTTTAACGTTTCTAAATAAAAAACACAACGATTTATGGAGACAATCTAGATTGGTATACTTGTGTTAAGATCATGGGTTGGCAGGACCAGTCAATCAATGGTTCAATTGGCTCAAGAACACACAAGATTTACGAAATTAATCTTTCTACTGGTTTATGGAGTTATGAAAACTATCGTCCATTTTTTTTTACTATTTGGTCAGTTTGATTTCTGGAATCTATTTTTTTTACTTTTTGGTAATTTTGAAATTTGTTATTATCAGTTTAACTAATTACATGTATTTCTCAACTAACACATCAAAGTTTTCATAATTCATTTTAACTGTTTTCTATTTATTTGTATTTCAATTCAACATCTTATATTTGACTACGTTTGTGAACTGTTTACTTTCAACATAATGTCTGTTCCAACCATCACCTACATGAATGACATTGGTGTGGTATCACCTGATACCACATTTAAAGTACGAATACTCAGCTTGTGGAACTTCATTCCAAAATCAAAGAAACAAATATTTCCATCGAAATTATTCTTATGGATGAAAAGGTTGCTTTCAATAATTGACTGACCTTGTTATTATACAAACCTTTAGTTATATTTTTATTATATCATTGACGAACATTCTTATTTTCTCTGTAGGGCACTAATATACAATGTCGTCTTTTCAATACTCAGTTCCACAAGTTCCAACATCTTCTAAATGTTGGAGACACTTTATAGATAAAGAATACGAACATGGATGAGAAACAAGAAGGTTTTAATATTACTGGACAAGACCAGCAAATTGTGTTGCAATGGAATACTATTGTTAAGAGATGTACTGATTTTATGAGTCCAGTTCATAGTTTTGTGTTTGTTGATTTTGCCTCGATTTTACAGCGACAATGTCCTACAAATTCATGTTTTGATAAGTTTTTTTACTTCACTTTTTTTTAAATTTTCTTATGAAACCCTATAGGTCATATTAATCTTTTTATGATTCTTAGATGTAATCGGTCATATCGTGTCACGTCGTGATCTTGATTCATTTAACTCGAATCAATCAAAACACAACATCAAGTTGACTTTAAGTGATTTAGAGTTAGTTCTTTACCCTTTACTTTTTTTAAATGTATATGTTATTTATTATGTAAAACTTTTACTTCATTATTGCAGTGGAACCGACCTTAGGGTTACTTTGTTTGGTTTTCAAGCCCATCAGCTAAGTGATTTTTTGAAAAATAACACAAATGTATCTTGTGTTATCATAATTGTCGAGTTTGTTTCTCTCAATGTTTAGAATGGTTTGTGATAATATTATATATATTTTAATTTTGGAAAATAAAATATTTGTTATTTATTTATTTTTTTCTTTATCAGAGCGTGTTTCGGTACAATCTTACTTTGATTCTTCTAAGTTGTTTGTTAATGCTGATATTGTTGAGATTAACGAGCACCGGAAAAGGTTAGTTGCATTGTTATAATTTATTATTAATGCCCTAACATAGATAACTACTAATCTTCATCTTTACATTTTAATATATTTATTACGTAATATAGGTTGGTGGGTGTCGATGGGATTAAGAAATCTGAAAGTAGTATTACTGTACTACCAAGTCAAACCTTTTCATCCAATCATTGGTTTCAAAGTGATTTTGAAATAAAAAATGTGTGTGATGTCGTCCAACCAATGAAGGTATATTATATCAATATACTCTATTGTTTTATTTTTCAACTATTTACATTTCACATATGCTTTCTAATTGATCTGCTTTTGTCTTTTGTTACAGGCATGAAAGTATATTTTGATTGGAACAATCAAGGGTATAAGACAAGACCATGAGTGATATTATAATGCTTGCATTAAATGTGGGAAGAAGTGCATAGAGATTTATAATATACATCATGCCTCTTATTCCCATACACGCATTTCTGACTTAACAACATTTAAGTGTAAAAATGACTTATGCAACTTGTCACTTGTGAAGAAAAAAGAAAAGTATTTAAAACAACCTTGACTATTAAAATTGGAATCTTTAAAATAGATAATTGTCTAATATGTTGATAATAAATTTTTTCCTACAGGTTTCTGATCTCTATCACCGGAGGTATATCGAATTTGTTTTTGATCCACAGAGAGGTGATAGTTTGGATTTGTTCCCAACTGAATTAAACGTCTTAAAACAACGAAAGACAGCTTTCTTGGTCGAAGTTACACTTTACAATGAACAAAACCCGGCCAGCTTTTATTCGATTAACAAAATTACTAAAGATGCTGGAATAATTTTTGAGTTTGAGAGCAAAGTATAATCTTTGGTATATACTTTAACTCCAATGATATTTAATTCCATTGTATTTTGTTACCTGACTAACCTTTATCTTGACATATTATTATGAAGGGTGGTGGATCCCGATCATATAATCAACAAACCGATGTCTTATTTTCGGATGAGATAAAAGTTGTAAAGGTATATATTATATTATTATTATATTACATTATAATATAAATCGTCCCACTTTAATATATTGATGAACATATTTAACATTTACTAACGCTTAATTACAAGTAACCAAGCATTATTTTTTCACTTTTAGGATTGTGCTTTTCAAACAGGAGATAATGTAACTCCTTCTACTTTAGAAAAATCAACCGTGACATCACCTATTAAGACGTTTAACAACTCCATTGATCTAAAGCGCGATTGAATGAGGTGTATTATGTTGATTCACCCGATGTTTTATCAACTTCGAAGCCAAAAAGTTTGTCATCCGGTGAAAAGACTCCTCTTTTGGTTCCAAAAACAGAGAAGTAGAGTGCAATATTATTTTTTATGTTTCGTGAGTTATTTTGGTAGTTTGTGTTTTGATTGTTTTCATGTTTGCAGTTTTTGATATTTTGGATAATTGTTTTTACATGGTTGTTGGTTGTTTTTTAGACCGTATCAATTTTGGAACATGTACTTTAAATGTTTTCTGGTTTTTGGATTTTTTTTGGAATATTTGCTTATTTATTCATGTTTATTTACTTTGTTTTATTTGTCCAAGGCTTTTGATCGAACACTATTTTGATTACATATAGCAAGGCATCTGAAAAATTCCTAAACAATCAATGAAAAAATAATCTTAATAAATTTATAAACTACTAAAAACTTATGTTAAAATAATTTATATGGAAGTAAATTAGTTACCCTACACATCTCAGCATTAGGTTCATTGTTTATGAATTTATTTGACTGAATAAACTTGATCATCTCAAGAAACATAAAGGGAAATTGGAATGATTGGTGAATTGAGAGTACTCAAGGGTAAAATCGGCCAAATTAAGGCCAAAATTGAAAAAACAATTCAGGTGATAGGTGTTTATGTTGAAAAAAAGACGTTTTTATTTTTCAAAAAATTGAAGTAGATTGCTATTGGTTCATTAATTGACTTTGTGTATTAATGATATTCCGCATGATCTTCTCATTAATGATTCGTGTGATCTTATAGGTTCATTAATTGACTTTGTGTATCCATCAATTCTTGAAGATTCCAACAATCCGAGATATTTTCAAGAAAGAGCAATACTTGCTCCAAAAAATGAAGTTGTTGGAAAAATAAATTATTGATTGCTATCATTGTTTCCAAGAGATAAAGTCGAATATTTAATTTCAGATGAACTATGCCAATCATAGTTTATTCATGATCTTGATGTCAATTTATACTCACCTGATGTTTTAAATGGTCTTAAAGTCTCAGGTCTACCTAATCATAAGTTAGTTTTGAAAGTCGGGGTTCCAGTTATGTTGTTGAGAAACATTGATCAGAAAAATGACTTATGTAATGGCATATCTTTGGGCAAACGTGTTATTGAGGCAGTTATCATATTTGGAAGTAATATTGTAAATCGGACCTTTATTCCAAGAATGTCGTTAACGCCATCTGAAAAAGAAAATCTCATTCAAATTTCAAAGAAGACAATTTCCATTATCCGTTTCTTTTGCAATGACAATTAACAAGAGCCAATGACAGTCCTTATCTAAGGTTGGTTTGTTTCTCAAAGATTTGGTTTTTACACATGGTCAACTGTATGTTGCCTTATCTAGAGTTAAAAGTAGAGAATGATCAAAATTGTTAATTTTAGATAAGGATGATAGAATCACAAATAAAACTTCTAATGTTGTGTATAAAGAACTTTTTAGAAATTTATAAGTAGTTTATACAATATTGTTTATTATAACGTGTTTTGGTTTTTAAAAACACTTTATTGTTAATTTTGAATTGTAATTTGTTATATTTTTCATATATTTTTGTTTCAACAACTTAATTTTCCTGTTTTCCATATATCTATTTTAATTTACTTCACTTGTCGTTGTTGTTTTATTTTTTATAATTATAATATAATTAATCTAATATTTAATCATACAATATTATTTTTTTCATTATTTCACAAATAAAATATAGCTTCAAAAATAATGTTACATATTTATTTAAATCAATGATTATAATGTTACATAAACAAAAAAACATAACTATTCTACTTAAGTTTTTATTTAAAATGATTGATTAACAATTATAAACTTTTAATATAGAACTTTATTAAAAAAATCACTTATGGTTTCCTCGGGCTATAACCTAGTTAATTTAATATTCAAATCAGGGTTATCTATGATTTCCTTATACCACTATATAAAGACCCTTAGACTACTCGGTACGGGCCCGTGGAGGGGCGTTATTGTCTACGTGGCACTGCCTCCACTAAGTTCTCACGGGCGGAACACCGCCCCCAGCCGTTATGTGGTCCTTCGTTGTGACTGTAACGAACGATAACATGTTTCGATTTTTTCAATTTCCTCATTTTAGCATTGAAAAATTGTAACATTCTTAAAAAAAATAATAAAATAATAATAATAATAATAATAATAATAATAATAATAACTTTACCTATAAAATCACCACTTTTCTCTCTATTTCATATAAATTTAATCACCACTTTTCTCTCTATTTCATATACTTTCAAAAAATTCCAAAAAAAAAAATGAATCCGTTGGATGATAGTGATGACGATGATATGTTTGTCGCTATGATGTACGAGTATTGCACGAACGTGCTACTACAACCAAATCCAACTCCTTTATTAACCAGTCATGTGGCGTTAAACAGAGATCGCGAAGAAGGGCACAAACGTTTAGTTTACGATTTATTTTACGGATGATTGTGTCTACCAGCCACGTGAGGGGTGTTGTCGAAACCTTCGGTGATGTTTATTTGCGCAAACATTTATTGAATGATATACAACAACTATATGCGGTCCATGAAGAAAGACATGGTTTTCCGGGTATGCTAGGAAGCATTGATTGCACACACCGGAACTGGAGAAATTGTCTTGTGGCGTGGAAAGCGTGGAAAGGCCAGTACGTAAGTGGTCAGCATGGAATGCCTCTGTTGGTATTAGAGCATGTTGCGCCCCAAGATTTATGGATTTGGCATTTTTTTTCGGGGTTGCGAGTTCGAATAAAGACGTGAACGTTCTTGATCAGTCACCAATATTCGATAATAGTTTGTCAGGAAAGGCACCAAATGCTCCTTTCACAGTGAATGGAAATGAATATAAGTTTGGGTATTACCTTACGGATGAAATATATCCAGAATATTCCACATTTGTGAAGACGTTTCGACACCCAGTAACACCAAGAGAAAAAAAATTTCAAGGGAAAACAAGAAGGAGCACGTAAGGATATGGAACGTGCTTTTGGAGTTCTAAAGTCGAAATGACACATAGTTGAACATGCGACACAACCATATCAGTTAGACGTTCTACAAGATATTATGTATGCATGTATCATAATGCATTACATGGTGGTTGAAGATAAATGACGAAACATTGCGGGGTATTCGGCTTCGGAGTCCAGACACATGCAATTTCAACCCGGGACAACGAAATATTTACATAGGGTCGTAGATATTCAAGACGCACGAAAACACATACAACTTCGAGAAGATTTGGTTGATTTTATGTACGATGGAAATGAAAATGAATAAATTAGGGGTAAAATGTAATTTTCTTTTAAATGTTATGTTTTCGTAATGTTTTTTAAATGTTATGTTTAATTAAAGACTAAAATGCACAAATGGTCACTGTGGTTAACTGAAATTTGCCACTTAAGTCCAAAAAGGTTTGGACTAGCACCAGATGTTCAAAGTTTTCATTTTGTTGCGAGTTTGGTCCAATTTACTTTAAACTTTATTGTAATGACGATTTTACCCTTGTTTTTTAGCTTTTTCAGTTTTTTTATTTATTTAAATATTTTTATGATTAAAAAAATAATAAAAATATACCTCTCTCTCTCTCTCTCTCTCTCTCTCTCTCTCTCTCTCTCTCTCTCTCTCTCTCTCTCTCTCTCTCTCTCTCTCTCTGAACACAATCCAAAACACACCATAATTCTAAAGTTCTTCAAAAAAAATACACACATACAAAACAAACAAACTCATAAATCTAAAAGATTTCTGGAACTAAATAAACAAAAAATCCTAAAATCGAATGTGAAGCACCAAAAAAACCCAGAAAACGAATATGAAATCGTATGTTCTTCAAAATTATTTCTGGAACTAAAAAACCCAAAAAAACAAATTTGTAATCGATTTGTGTGTGTGGGATATAGATCAAGAAACATCACCCATTTGACAGGATCCACTAGACAACATTTGGTTTCTCCTTTAATATCTGATTGTAACAAAGATCAATAACCTTAATAGAAAACCCAATCGGCTTCAACCCGCCATTAAAATCAATTTACAGTGAAATCGAGCTCGTCGTAAAGGTGGAAGCACCGGAAAAAACAGCAACGCGATCTCGGCTACATGAAGAACTCGAAATTTTCATCACCACCGCTGGAAACCCTAGATGCGCCGCCTGTGCAAACCATAGCACCGCCATCAGATGAGAATAGTCTCCATGAAACCCTTGCCGCCATGAACATCCCAAATTTGTGTCTGGAGTAGCAGATGAAGAAGAAGGTAGACGAAGAAGCACAGTTCGTCGGTGGATTTGAATCATATGCACGAGGGATTTGAATCAAATGTCGCTATGAACATCTCCAACTGGATGAACGAATGTGATGGTGGCGGAGTGGGAGACGCTGAAGTTGAATCAGATGCAAGAGGGATGAGAGGAACATATTTATGGGTTGAGGCCAAATTTCTTTTGATTTTCATACCCATACACTAAAACCAAAGAAGATTAATGGTGTTAAGGTTTTAGATGTGGGAGGCAGACGACGACTTGAGAGAGAGAGAGAGAGAGAGAGAGAGAGATTTATTTTTCTTTTTTTTTTCTTGTTTTTTTTAATTTGAAAATCAGGAGAGAGAGAGAGAGAGAGATTTATTTTTACTTTTATGTTTTTTTTAATCAGAGAGAGAGAGAGGTATATTTTTATTAATTTTTTTAATCATAAAAATATTTAGATAAATAAAAAAGCAAAAAACAAGGGTAAAATCGTAATTACAAAAAAGTTTAAAGTAAATTTGACCAAACTCGCAACAAAATGAAAACTTTGGACCTCTGGTGCTAGCCTAAACCTTTTTGGACCAAAGTGGCAGTTTTCAGCTAACCACAGGGACCATTTGTGCAGTTTAGTCTTAATTAAAAAAATAGGTTTTATTTAAAATAACATGTTTTAATTAATTTTTTTTAAAATAAAAATTAAATCGACAAAAAAAGAAAAAAAAATGATGACATCGAGTGTTATAACTAGTTGCCCATTTCCTCTATTTGGTGTTATAACACCCATATGACATAGCATGTGACGTGACAATTTTTGGGTGTGATAACACCCCTTAACTAGTTGCCCACACCCACTAGTCTTAGGCCTTAGATTTTTTGGCCACTCCATCTCCTTAAGGGATAGTCGAAACGCTTACTTACCCCTCTCATCTTTCTTCAGCCTCCTTTTTGCTTTCTTGAGTGTGAACCATCAGAGGCACAACAATTGTGGTGCTTGCTTCCAAGAGATCTACAAGTGAAGGATTATTGTTATTTACTATAATAACAATAAGGTATGTAATCCCTAAACCCTTCTTTGGTATTTTCGAAAATAACTTAGGGTTTCTAAGGTTTCTTATTTGATGTTCTTAGTTATAGGTTCAATAGTGAAAACATAGATCCTTTAGGTTGCGTGTGGACTTAAGGGTTTTAAGTTTATTTGTTTTACCTAAATCCTATCAATTTATAACATGTGGAACCACGGTTATAAAATTAATTCAATTTCATAGTAGAAACTTAAAATTATTAATCAATTATTTTAAATAAATTATTTTAAAAAAGTTATTAATTAAGAGATATTTTTTGTTATAGAAAATTATAATAGTTAATTTAATTAAAGTGGAAAATTTAAAATTTGAAATTTGAAATAAAGAATCAATATGTTGAAAACTAGCATGACATTCAAAATATTCTCTTTTATATATATATATATATATATATATATATATATATATATATATATATATATGATTAGCTTACTTAGTTTCCCTATAAATTATAAAAACCCCATGAATCGTGAATATTAGGCTATGTTTTGGTTCATTAAATAGGATTTAGGTCATTTTTTATCACTTAATTTTTAGATTTGTGTTCATTTGATGATTTAACTCATTTTAAGTTTTAAGAGGTCAGTGAACTTTTCAATTTATACAAAAATGATCATTAAACTTTTGGTTTGGTAACTTAACTTTCGACTTTGTGTTCATTTAGTCATCTAACTTTTAAATTTTACTCATTTAGTCACCTAAATCTTAAAATTGTGCTTATTTTTATAACTTTATCTTAAAAATTTAGTGACTAAATGAGCATGATTTTAAAAGTTAGGTGACTAAATGAACATAAAGCCAAAAGTTAGGTGACTAAATGAGTACAAAGCTAAAAGTTCGGTGACATATTAAAACTTAAAATGAGTTAAATGACTAAGGTGTTGTTTGTTTTTTATCTACAGATTTGCGAGGCCTTTTCTGTCTGCGCCGCGCAAACCACGCGCAGACATTAGCCTTCGCAGACTGTTTGTTTTTTTGAAGAATGCAGACCTAAAAATGTCTGCACGCCCTCTTCTTGGCGCAGATGTGGACCAGAGTCTTCTAACATCTTCAGACATCTTCTAGCCTAAAAAACACATATATCTTTATTTTTTTTTTAAGTTTTTTTTTTAAATTTATATTTTTTTCCAACTTTATTAATGATAAACAATTTGAAAAAAAATTACAATACTAAAAAGAAAATGTTCGACAAAACAAAAATGATATTATTGACAAATTTATAAATAAAGATTTATTACAGTAATAGTTGTTGAAGTTCTTTATATAAATATGAAAAAAAATCATAATATATTCTTATATTTTTTTTGCCAAATTTTGTAAAACATTATTTAATACAATATCGTCAATTTCTCGGGAAAATATTTATGGTACGTTTTTAATAGATTTAATTGAAAAAATCGAATTTTATTTTCATCTAATTATGTATCAAATTCTTTAATCCCTAATTATAATGTTTAGTTATAACTTTGCAACCAAAGTTGTTGGTTTTATCAAATATATACGTTAATTCATATCATTTTTATTTTTATTTTTTATACAATAATACATAAAAGTTGATCTAGATTTGTTAATTATTTATAACAAAGTCATAAAAATATTAAAAAATCACTTTGAAGTTTAAAAAAAATCAGTTTATTTTAGATTTCAGTTTATTTTAGTAGCCCACAGATGTTAAAAAAACAAACAGTCTTCTTTTTTCAGACTGTAGACGTTTGGTCAACCTCTTCTACTGCAGATGTCTACAGATGTGGTCCGCAGACTGCAGACATTTTGTCTCAGAAAAAACAAACAACACCTAAATGAACATAAACCAAAAGTTAACTGATAAAAAATGAACTAAACCCCATTAAATATGATCGAATCATACAAAAATGAAATTTGAAATCCATTCAAGATCAATTAAATCAAGTTAGAAAGATTTTGTCGGAGCCATATTCAAAGAATCTTTGACGACCAATAGACTTACGATAAATTCTTTCGACTCGTCATTTTATCTTAACTTTTCTTCCCGAAATTAAATTTATACTTTTAATATCTTTTAACACAAATTTATTTAAGTTTTCAGAAATAAAAAATAGGCAATCTAATTGGTAGAAATGAACAAAGTTAAATATAATAATAATTTATAATTTCAATGCACCAAAGACCTCCTTCAATCAAATTCATCGTCAAATCATTTCATATACTTGCAAATTAATTTCAGTCTATATGCCTTTATGATCAATACAACACACATTCTTATAACAAACAATACCAAACTAAATATCTCATGATATCACAACTATAACACCAAACTAAAAGCTTTGCACGTATGCAAAGCTTTTACTGAGGGTTAGGAGGACGGCTGTTAGCAGCCGAAACTCTCGAACCCCATTCCAACAACTCTTTGCTTGTATCATCCTTATGAGCCATCACCTCAATAAAACACAAACAATCCTTCTTTTCCACCGTCGCAGTCTCAATCGCTTCAATTAGATCCTCTTCACAAAATACCTATAAATTTCATCGGGTTAATTTTATTGTCAGAAATCACTTCATGTAGAGAGTCTCGCTTCCACACACAGATAGAGATGCTTCTACAGAAATCTCATGTAGACTGGACCGGGCCATGATATTTATGGCCCGGTCCAAACCGTCTGACTTTAAAAAAGTCAGATGGTTTTTGTTGAAATAACTAACCTTGGTGGTCCAACAATTGCCCTGGCCGTTATGTATTGCGTCAACCAATCCTGTGTAGTTCCAATTCTTGATCACGTTGTAGGGCCCATCATGGATCTCTACTTCAATGGTGTAGCCACCATTGTTTATCACAAATATGATGTTTCTTTGCCCACATCGCAGCATTGTTGACACATCTTGAGCTGTCACCTGAAAACTTCCATCACCAATGCAAGAAATCACCCTCTTATCGGTTGCAGCCTGTGCATAACCAAGGGTGGCACCAACTGACCAACCAATCGACCCATATTGCATCTGGAATTCATACCTACAACACCCAAATTTGATGATTAACAATTCAAGATTATTAACATTTGTTAATTGAAAAAGAAAAACATTCATTGATGCTTACCCACATCCTTGTGGCAGTTTAAGTTTCTGACAATTGAACCAGGAGTCCCCTGTTTCAGCAATTACAGCTGTGTCACTTGACAACATTTTCTGTATGTGTTCAAAGAGAACATTGACTCTTAATGGCTCTTTAGGGGCGCATTGTAGTGGGTGCCCTTCAGGGATGAATATCCGATGGTAATTCTCATATGCAGTGGTATTCTTTTTAATCTTTTTGGATAACGCTTGCAAGAAATCCTTCATTAGAATACAACCAAAAGTGGGCCCGTTTCCAATGGTGACACGATCGGGTTGTATAATGAGTGCTTTCTCTTTTTTCAAAAGGAGAGAGTAACCTACGGAGCTGTAATCGTTGAATATAGGTCCAGCAAACACATAAGCATCAGCTGATTCAACAATTTCTGCACAGAAAGCAGTGCTTACAGCACCCCAATATGTTCCGATGAAGTGAGGGTGGTGTTCGGGAACAAGCCCTTTTCCTGATGGGGTTACTGCAAGAGCATAGCCTGAAGCATCTGCCATTTCTACAAACGCTTGGCAGGCGTTTGCAACTCGGAGTTTAGGTCCACCCACCATTACAGGTTTCACTGCCTTGTTTAAGAACATTGATGCAGCCTCAACAGCGGCTTCTAAACCCATTTTGTTACTCATCCTACACCATTGAAAAATTAACCACATGAACTCAAAACATATATGGAACAATGCTTATAAGTTGGAAGGAGATTTGTGGAACGTACTTGGGGGATAGAGAAAACGGAACTGGTTCTCGGCTAAAAGTTGGGTGAGGAATTGCAGGTAGATTACAGCCGACGCTGATGTAAACAGGCTTGCTTTCTTTCAGAGCAGTTGATATTGCGGTATCAATTAGTTCATGTGCATCTTCCAGATTATTCACAACAGCCTGCGTTCATATAACAATAACAAATCAAGAAAACAGTTCTGCAATTTTATTGTATTATTACCATCGATATCGATGTAGATTAATTGTATAACTGTCGATTCACAAATTGCAACTTCGGAGTTTATAGGTGTATAATTTCGTACTGGCGGATTTTTTCAATCGAAATGAATCTCTAGAATCGACATAGCTTTTTTACAGGGTACAGCTATGGCGTCGCATTGAAGATCAAAGTGTGTAACGATCGATAAATAAAAATCAGTATCATATTTCTGCTTATAAATGCGAGGTTTGATACCTGATAGCAAGTGACTGTCTGAAAGCAACGAAGCTCTTGGCTGAAATCCGGCGATCCGATTGTATGATGAAGAATTCTGTTAGTGCCATAATCGTTGGAATTCGGTCCACCGACAATACAGATAATCGGAAGATTCTCACTGTACGCACCGGCAATGGCGTTGAGTACACTAAGTCCACCGACGGTGAAGGTGACAACACATGCACCAACGCCGCGAGACCTAGCGTATCCGTCAGCAGCGTATCCTGCATTTAGCTCGTTGCAGCATCCTACGAGATTGAGCCCGGGCTCAGCTATGAGATGATCAAGTAAAGTTAGGTTGAAGTCGCCGGGAACGGAAAATACGTCGGAGACACCAATCTGGACGAGGCGGCGGGCGAGGTGGCGGCCGAGTGTGGCTTCGGTGGAGTTGAATGGTACGGAGGAGGACTGTACGCAACTAGCACCGCCGATTTTGGGAGGACAACCGACATTGCCATTAGGAGTAGTAACAACATCTACATTACCGATCTTAGTATCCATATTTGATTTGAATTGAGTGTGAGGGAACGGAGAAAGAATGGAAGAGTATATATAGTGGCGAGATGTTTGTGAGGTACAGAGAAGGAGGTGACGGGGGTTGAATACAAGGGGCTGGTTTGCGTGTGTGTTTTCACTTTTCAGTAAAAGAATGCTGGTTTTACATTATAGTTATAATTTATAATTTATAGTACTTTCATCCATTATTTTTATTCCATTTCCAAATTAAAAGAACATTATGCGAAATATTATGAGCCAGGAGATAATTAAAAAAAAAAAAAAAAAAACCCTCAATTAAAATAAATATGGCGTGACTGTAATTACGAAAAAAAATATAAGCTTTTATGTAATGTTGAAATAGGAAAATTAATTAAATTAATCATAAGTTTATTACATTTTAACATTTTAAAGAAAGTAACTAACATTTTTTTATATTGGCAAACTAACAACCAATTATGTAACACCACATTTTGCACCTGAATCAGGGTTATCCGCATGATGAATTGGATATGTGACTGTGATACCTCCTATATATATTACTAGGTTACATTCGGTAAAAAAAAATTTATATTGATAATTAAAAATGATAATAGAAAATCAAAGATTTATTAAACTTTATTAAAGTGGTTTATTAAAAACATGATATTAAAAAGTTATTTTGTAAATAATAATGTATATATAAATTAATAGTAAATTTTTAACTAATTTTTTTGAAAAAAACTATGAAACAGAGACCATTTAAGACAATTAAGATGTTAAAACAGGGATTATATATGTAAATTATATCAACTGTTTATAAGTTTAAATATTCATTCACATTAAATAAGTTCAATAAACAAATAGGATTGACAATTAGGAAGGATATGACACTGATAATATCCCAATAACTGTCCATGACTAAAAAGTATAAACCATTAATTCCTAAGGTACAAAAAGAGACCACATATATGGTTCTTATTATAATATTTTTAGGAAAAAGAAGTAAAACCAAATGATGAGTATGAAAATGCAATTAACATGAATACTTTAGGAAAAAAGAAGTTACTTGGCTACATTTGGCCAAAACAAATATACATTATATAAGAGCAAGTTCTGTAAGGAATAAATTCAAACAGTTGGTGGGCACAATATTATGCATTTACACATATGTGCACCAACACGGGTTAAAATCCAGTTCTATAAAGGATTAACAAAGGGAAAAAGAAAGTTAGGTTAATGTTACCTGGAGACCTGGAGACCAACTACTGAAGTATGAGGGAGAGACAAAGAAAGAATAAGAGGGAGGGCAAATGTGAGAGTAGGATTTCATTATGCAAACACCACAAGACAATTGAATAAACAGAAACAGCAAATGCTTACTTTCCGATTGAATAAAACACACTTTAGTCATAAGAAATAAGCCACTACATAACTTTCTAACTTAATAAAATATACCTCATTGGTGACAACATTGTAAAAGTTCTATTTCTTACCCCAAAACTTTCATACCAAGGGCCTTTTCCAGTTTGGTGATTATATGTTGATTTGATATAGCTTTTCTAAATTCAAACTCTTGTATAATTTGGGGCTAGTCATATACAAAATCAGAAAATAAACATCAAAATAAGCGAAAATCTAGTGAGGGTTAAAAAAAAGTGTAACGCCCCGATTCTCGAGTATCCATTTATAGTTATAAATTCTCATGATTTCAAGGTCTATTCGACGAGTTGGTGACCTGACTCGCCGAGTAGCAGCGGGTTGGTCCGTGAGTTTAAGTGACCTACTCGCCGAGTCCATAAAGGGACTCGACGAGTAGGAGCTGGCAGATGAAACCCTAAATCCCGGGGTTTTGCACCCTATTTAAAGAAGCATAAGCCTCATTTGGCCTCTTTGCAGTCCTTTGAGAGCTCAGAAAACCCTAATCCGTGTGGTGCTTCATTCTTGTGTGTCTAAAGCTTTGGAGAGGAGATCTTTTGAGAAGAAGAGTTTGGAGGACAAAAGGCTAGGGGCAAGGAAGTGTGGGAAATCAGAAATCTACCTCAGATAGCATCATTTGGAGGTATCAAGTCGTCACCTTTACTTCATTTTCCTTCTAGACCTCTTTTGGTTGAGATTTAGGGTTTTATGGTTTGATTGAGATGATAATGTGGGATATGAGCTAGATCTGAAGTTGTAACTTCAGATCTAGACCCTTCTTGGGTTCTAGAGTCATAAAGCTCCGAATTTGGTCATGTATGAAGCCTCTTTGAGTATGAAACCCCCATTGTGAGCTTGGATTTGACATTAAGAGCCTTTGTAGCTATGCATGCACGTAAAGTTTGCAACTTTACGTGAAAGGCATGCCTTAGAAGCTTGGATCTGTAATTTGGAGCCACTGCATGGTTTAAAAGAGTCTGTATGGCTTAAGGACTGAAGGAACTCGGCGAGTCGCAAGGTTGACTCGGCGAGTCTCATGAAGATGAGCCTGGACCCGACGAGTTGGATGAACAACTCGGCGAGTCCGATGAAGATTGTCGTGGACTCGACGAGTTGTATGAACAACTCGGCGAGTCGGTTGAGGTTTCCCCAATTTATGTATGCGCGTGTAACCGTCGAGTTGCAAGAAGGAAACTCGACGAGGGGCCTTAGGGTTTTTATCGTAAACCGAAGGAACTCGACGAGTCACTCCGGTGACTCGGCCAGTGGACAAGTCCTTCAAGGAACTCGGTGAGTAGCCGAGGGTACTCGGCGAGTTAGGGTCAACATGGACTGTTGACCTTGACTGTTGACTTTGACCTTGACCAGGGGTTGACCAGTTGACCTCTGGGGGTATTTTGGTAAATTGGAGATTTATGGAAAAATGGTTTATGGTAACTACAAGTGGTGGAGTTCGTGTTGGTGATTCCAGAGTTTTAGCCTATCATTTTCAGTGCGGCATGGTGAGGTGAGTTATCCTCACTATATCAACAGGGTCTAAGGCACCAATGCCGGCCCTTTAATGGTTTGTATTTGGATTATTGCATGACATGCTTACTGATTTACATCTTGGTAGTTAGGATGGTGATATGCTATGTTAGTGACCGGTTAGGTCAATATCCTGGTTATAGGATTGTTGATATGTTTATCGATCTGTTAGATCGGCGTCCTGATAATTAGGACGGTATTATGTTTAGTGACTTGGTTAGGGTCGGTATCCTTGTATATAGGATGATGCTATGTTAGTGATCGGTTAGGTCGGTATCCTGGTTAGGATGTTGCTATACTATATGATCTGCTAGATCGGTTTGTCTGTCTATGGACTGCTATGTGATTACCTGTTATATGTGCACATGGTTATTTGCTTGATGTTTGGGTTGAGGCGGTCCTGCTTCGTGCTGAAGGCCAACATACCCTACGAGCGGTCCGGATAGACTGTAGGCCCGTATGGCGGTCCAGTCATACCGAAGGCTCGGGATAGATCCAGATAGACCGTAGGCCCGGTGCGGGCGGTCCAGTCATACTGTAGACTCAGAGAGTGGAACGGGTGGACTGAAGGCCCGGTGCGGGCGGACCAGTCACACTGTATACTCGAGATGCAAGAGTCTTATGTATTTGTTGATATGATATGATTATGGTTATATGAGGTTAGTATTTTGGGGGTAACTCACTAAGCTTTCGGGCTTACAGTTTCAGTTTATTGTTTCAGGTTCAGCGGATGGCCGCGGGTAGGCGAAGGCGTGACCGTACACTTCCTCGATTTACGATTATGATTTCTGGGAACTCTGATGTATAAACTATTTTGAAAACAAATTGTAATAATTGAATGGTTTCAAATGAATCAAAAAGTTTTAAATTGGCTCAAAATTTTGGGATGTTACAAAAAGACACGTAAACCTACATCCAATTGAGCCTGTGTAAGCTTTTTATTGGTAAAACCTTGTTATAACCTTCCATGTCTATTATTATTCTTCTAGCAACTGGTAAACTTAAGATCGAGATCCATTGCCATTATCCCAGCCGTTGAACACATAAGATCAAACATCAACATTTATAAACTGAGAGAACAAAAAAAAGGACCCGAAAAGAGTAAAATGTAAAAAGATGTGCCAAATCAATAATATATTTTTCTAAACAACTAATTAAATCCATATCAACAATAAGAATACTTATAAGAGCAAAAGTCCTTTACCACAAGTTGGATTGTCTGACGTGATCACCCAATTTTGACAAGAAAATAATATTGATGGAAATTTTGATCTACATTATAATTCACAGGGTTGACATGATAAATTTGCTTGGAAGGAGATGGGAGAAGGAATTATAACAAAAAAATTCAAATATTAACCTTGTGCATTTGGAGTTTCGGACTTTTCTGGGTACAAAAAAACCCATATAACAAATGAAAACATTTTGTTTATTCTTCCAGCCCCACTTTTTTCACTATCTGTGAATTCTGCACCAGATAAAAAATATTAGTGTAAAAAGGGATTTAAAAGAAAATGAACTAAAAAAACTAAAGGATTTTAGTGAGACTACTTGAAGAGGGAACTTCATGTTCTGATCACAAACCCTATATTTCAGAAAATCCCAATCATACCTACAATTGAAGTTAAAACCTAAATCAGAAAGAGATAAGTCGAGGAAATGAAAAAACCTAAATCAGAAAGATAGAGGGTGACAGATGTGTGTGTATGTGAACATAAAATAGAAAGACAAAGATCTATCTGAGGGGTGTGTGTACGTATCTCTTATCTCATCCTACCCAATTCTATAATAGATAGAAAGAAACAGATAGAGAAAAAAGACAAATATATTAAGGTTTTAAACAACAAATAGAATGAAGAAGAAACATCGACACTAATGTGTCTTAAGATCAAGACCATAAACGAAGTATTTACCTTTTTTGCTCAATCGTTTGGCAGTGACTGAAAACAAAGACGAAGGTCCCGACACCTAGGTTTTGGTTTTTCTGAAGAGGGGGAGAGAAATTGATTTTTAAGAGAGAGTTTGCATTTCAAATTTTGAATTCAGATTCAGATAAAAAAAACCCGAATTGAATATTGAATGAAGGAGGGGTATAACTGGAAATTCACTTTGATGAAAAATGCTTGGTGGAAGTAACACGTGGCATATTACTTTCGTTTATTTGATAGGGAGATTTCAAAGAATATACTTCATAATCCCGTTTCGGACTTAGGACTCTCCATTTCGGATATTCCAGGCATCTCAGACTTACATATTTTTCTAAAAAAAATGTCTTCTGATGGTGAAGAACTTGAAGTTTTTTGGAACGCGTAATTTGTGTCCGGAATAAGTAGAACTTGTCTAGAATACGAAGAACTTTTTTAAAACACTAATAACTAGTCTGGAACATTATGCTAATATGTTGTAACATCCGTCGTTTTCTGTTATCAATCACTTACCCTTTAACTATTCAAGTTTGAAGTCTTGGAGACCCTTCACGACACGACCACGTCATTTAAGTCGCAGTGTAGTCAGGTGATGGACGCGACGCGGTGGTAGCTGCACTCAAAACCCTAGATCCCAGGCCTTGAACCCTATTTAAGCAATATTATGTCTATGGTTTTGTCTCACTCTCAGCCTCCATCCTCCAGAGAGAAACCCTAGTGTGTGTGTGTGTGTGTGTGTTCTTGGTCAGGCCTGGCCCAGACGGTGGGCAATCCAGACGGTCGCCCAGGGCCCATTTCTCTAAGGGGTCCAAAGTTCCTAGAGTGTGTGTATATATATATATATATATATATATATATATATATATATAAAGAGAGAGAGAGAGAGAGAGAAATTAACTCATCTAAATGTTCTAGGAGAAGTATTTTTCTTTAAATTAGTTGTTTTTGTAATGTGATGGTAATATTTGTGTATTTTAATATTAATAGTGAATTTTGTGAAACTTATAATGGTGTGTCTATTTTCGATTTAAATTGTATTATATTTATGACTTTGGAGGGTCATTTTTTCCTTTAGCCCTGGGCCCAATACATCTCTGGACCGGTCATGTTCTTGGTGTCTTAGTGTATGTGTGTGTGTGTTGTAACATCCGGATTTCCATGCATATTGTTGTGAGAGTAGTTCTGAGATTTATGGAGCGACTCGACGAGTTGTGAGTCCAACTCGTCGAGTAGAGTCGAGTATCCGCGTGAGTTTAATGAATAGACGCGACGAGTAAGAGAGCCAACTCGCCGAGTAGGTTTTGGGCAGAAAACCCCTAGATTCTCGGGGTTGGGTCCTATTTAAAGGACCTTAAGCCGCCTCACCAGCCTCCTTACTTCTAGAGAGAAACCCTAATCGCTTAGAGGCAGCTAAAAGAGAGAAGAGACATAATTTTGGGTCTGTTGTGACCTTTTGGAGGAAGAAGTGGAGAGCATCAAAGCTCTGATCAAGAGGAGGCTTTTGGATCCAGAGATTCTTCAGAGTTTTGCTTCAGTTGGAGGTAAAAAGATGCTAGCTTGATCATTCCTTATGAGATCTTGTTTAGGGGATCTTTAGGGTTTTCTTCCATCTATCTTGTGTCATAGAGTGATTGGTGCATGGCTTGAGGTTGGAACCTCAGATCTGGACTATAAGTGGCCTTATGAGTCCAAAGACTCAAGCTTTATTGAGCTGGAGGCAAGCTTGTGCATCTAGCCCTTGTTGGTGCATGTGTTGGCATTATGAGCCTTATATGCCATGTATGAACATAAAGCTTGCAGCTTTACGTGCTATTAGAGCCTTGGGAGTATAGATCTGGAGTGTGGGGTTGTAGATCCGCTTAGAATCGTCTGAATGAGAAATCAGATCGAAGGGACTCGTCGAGTCCATGGCCTGACTCGACGAGTCGGTGAGGGTTTGTCCCGATAAGCTTGATCGTGTGATAACTCGGAGAGTTGGGGGTCAACTCGACGAGTTGAGCTGGACCTTCATGAGACTTATGAGGACATGAGTGGACTCGACGAGTCACATAGGTGCACTCGACAAGTCGGGTCAAACATGTACCGTTGACTTGAGTTTGACTTCTGTTGACTTTAGGGTTGGGTCAATCATGAGTAATGGAGGCCACGGAAGGGTAAAATGGTCTTTTATCCACTTCAAGAGTTAGACAGAGAAAAAGAATAGCCTTTGGTGTATTTGAGTATGAATAGAGTATTAATTAGAGATGTTATCCTATGTGTTAGGCGGAGGCTAGTTCGAGATTTCCGAGTACGAGATTGTTACTCGCTACCTTGCGAGGTGAGTCTTCTCTCTATACTTTACCTAGAGTGGTAATTTTTGTGTGACCGGAGGTCTTATATGTTTATTTGGGTTATGCGATATTACGCATCTTGTCTGTGTGATATATGTTATATTATGTATTGCTGAGACCGGACCGGAGGGTCCAACGAGCCATGAGACCGAAAGGTCCTCACTGAGACCGGACCGGAGGGTCC
Organism: Lactuca virosa; assembly: GCF_052849685.1. Taxonomy (NCBI): domain Eukaryota; kingdom Viridiplantae; phylum Streptophyta; class Magnoliopsida; order Asterales; family Asteraceae; genus Lactuca; species Lactuca virosa. The sequence continues at coordinate 92,142,237 of NC_136434.1, forward strand.
GACGAACAGTGAGACCAGAGGGTCCTCACAGAGACCGCATCAGAGGGTCCAATGAGCCATGGGACTGGAGGGTCCCACTGAGACACATTGACCAGAGGGTCTTACAGAGCTATAGCCTCGAGTGGCTAATTATTTCGTGCGTGGTATTTTGGGGAACTCACTAAGCTTCGTGCTTACCGTGTTATGTGTTATGTGTTTCAGGTTTTCGCAGGATCGTGGGAAGGCACCGACTTGATTGTACACACCAGTGAAAGAGTTATGTTTTGAAGATCCTGGATTTTAATCAAACAATTATGGAATTGCGATTTGTAAATTAAATAAATGAGATTTTTGTGAAATATGTTATGAGAAATATGCGATTTTAAATGAGAATTTTATTTGAAAATTTACGGTGTTACATGTGTATTCTTGGTGTTGAAAGATTTGGAGTGCTTTTGTGAAGCAAGAAGGTGATCATTCCTTGTTGAAGGAGCTTGTTGTTGTTGGGAGCTGATCTTCTAAGTATTTCCAGGATCCTAGAAGGTATAAAGTTCATACATTTCTCCTTATGTGGTTGTTGTGCATGCTTAGATGTCCCTTTATGGTCTTTGGAGAAAGATTCGTTAAGTTTTGAGCAACTCCAAGACCGTTGTACAATCTAAGGAAGGTTTTTGGACCTCGTGGTCCCATAAAGTCAAGTGCTTGCACTCAACTCAGCTATGCAAGGGTTTTAGGTCATTTTGGTTCCTTTTGATGTTAGGGATTAAGATTTATGTGATTAGAGGTTAAGGGATGGATAAAGTTGGAAACTTTATCTATACATAGCTTAAGTAAATCCAAAACTGAGTTTCAGAGCTTTAGATTTAAGGGTTAAAAGCTTAGAAGATTAAGTTGTTTTAGACATGAGTCGCGACACGACAATGGTATTGCCACAACGCAGTAGACTATTGAGTCTTGCAACTATTCTGTCCTTTAGTGACCACAGCGCAACCAGGGTCTGGTCACAACGCAGTGGTCGATGTTGGTTGACCGTTGACTGTTAACTTTTGACCAGTTTGACTTTTGGTCAAACTTGGTGGTTTTAAGTTGTAGACTAATGTGTGACCTCTAATTGTTTAGGTGGTACGTGTAGCTGAATCTACGTGACTTAGAGTGTTGATATCCAGCTTTTGATTCAGGTGAGTCTTCTCACTATACTGTAGGACAATAGGTGTCCTGTTTTGTTAGTTGTCTTTGTGACTCTTATATGTTTGTCTATATGTTTGTTCGGTTGGGCCCGTTGGTCTAGGCCCATTTATATGTTTAATGGGTTGGGCTCGGATATATGTAAGTTGGGTTGGGCCCACATGAATGAAACAGAAGTGTTGAGCTAAGCCCGTTACTTGTCTAGTATATAGTATTTTGGGAAAGTCACTAAGGTTTGTGCTTATGGTTTTAAGTTTAAAATGTTTTGTCTAGCAAGGAAAAGGACGCGACGTGATTGCATTGCATCTGATTTATTTCATTGACTTTTTGCACTTTGATTTTTCATGACTCTGATATTTTTATGTAAAAAGAAGTTATGACACGTCAAAGTTTCACGACTAAACCGACACGACAATGCGTATCGTAAAAAGTGAAATTTTGATAAACTACTTTTTAGCCTTAGAAATCTAAACAAAAGTTGTAGTATACGTTAAACCGAGAGCGTGCATATAGAGAACATCTAAATCTGACTTCGTTTGAGGATTTTACGATTTTTCTAAGATTTTGCATAACAGTATACAGTCCGGAAATTGAATTTTAGATTGATCGATTTTTAGCCGACACAACCTAAACGAGAATTGAAGATCTCGTTAATAGGAGCTCAACGATATAAAGACAGTCGAAAACAGATGTCGGATGAAAAAGTTATGAATTTTTAACGAACTTTAACTGTTTAAGTCTGTTAAAATATAACTTTAAAAATAAAGTCAAAATTAGCCGATTGATTCTAAACGAAAGTTGTAGATCACATTTATACCTACGTGTGGATATAAATAGCGTCAAAAACGGAGCTCGTATGCGAAAGTTACGGATTTTAGAAGATAATTAATTTTTATATTAAGTTCCGGAGGTGACACGTGGCACCATCTCAACCACACCTTCCCCCCCACGGCTTCGCATGCAATCTCGACACGTGGCCTGCATATGCCCCACGTAGTACTTGGTACATCTCGCTTACCGAGTATGCATCGTACATGTTTAGTACGCCCCGCGTACACACAATTCCCAGCCTCTAAATATGAGGCGTTTTTCCTCATTTTTCTTCACACCTTTCTCAACCAATCTCTCCCAACACCCCCAAACCCTCTTTTCCTTTCCCTAGCACCTCCTAGGTGTTAGAAGCGAGTCTCGAAGTGCCAGAAGGCCCCGAGAAGAAGAGATTTTGGCTCAGAAGTTCTGCTCGCACAGGACCCGACTCCTTGCTAAACCCCCTTGTAAGTGAGTTATGATTATCCTACTTTATGTATAACTTATGTTTAATTTCATTATCGTTATTATGAACCTATAAACAAGATTTATCAGTGATTCCAAGTTATTATATTGATTGATCTACTTACGGGGATGATGTCTAGGTTGTGATTTAGTGAGGTGTTTAAAGTGGGATTTCCAAACAGTATACTTCGTATACCAAACAGACCCTACCTCCAATATGATCCTACCTGGTTGTTCCTTACTTGATAGATCATGAAAGTTGACTTTGAGTTAATGATGAATCTAGACTAATAATTAGTCGCAGTAAATATTAGACTAAAACTTAGTGAAAATAATACTAGGTTTCATCAACGGAAAAGACAATTGCTAGAAGCGAAGCGTTGTCCGAATTTTGAATTGTCACTTTAACAAGTGAGTGCATAGTTACTTTCATCTTACACATAGATATGAAGTATTTAACAATAATACATGTTATATATGCTTATTATCTGTGTTCCTGATATTTATGCTAGATGAATGGTTTATACATGTTTTACTTGATTTAAACTGTATATGTATTTTTATACCTATAAATATATTGCGTAAAGATGGGTAGATGAAAGATAATATAGATAATGAGAGATGAAAGATGATATAAATGTTGAGAAGTGAAAAGTGAGAATCCTTGACTTTAACGATGATCCAGTCATCTAGCATAGTATGGATGACAACCATGGACTATTCTAGACAGTCCAGTGGAACGCTAGCAAGCTCGCAACCTGTAGGTGTTTTATAACAACGTGTTCACACAATGTACTCTAAATATCCTGGCAGGTGTGCCTAATGGATAATATTGGCAGGTGTGCCTAATAGATAACCTTTGAACTACGTGTTCACCAGATGTACTCTAAAAACCCTGGAAACTATGGACTTAGTGCCTTATGAATGAACATTGGTAGCTATGGACTTAGTGCCTAATGGATAGCATTGGCAGATGTGCCTAGCAGATAACATCGGAAGCTATGGACTTAGTGCCTGTTAGATAAACCCTGACATCGATGGACTTCGTGCCTATTCCTTAGGAAAATCCTTAAGAATAAATATTGAAGAATAGATGATTCTTAGGGTAAATCCTTAAGAATAAAGAAGATAGTGGGGATGGGCAATCAGGTTAATTGTTGGACATGAAGTATGCGAAGATAGAACTTAATTATATTATTGTGGGTTGAAAACCCTATGTAGTCACTTCCCAACTTGAACCACTCATTTTATTTGTATCACATGTATCTATGTGAAAATACATTACACTGAGGGATTAAATGATATGTAAATCATTAGTGTAAATGAATGTAACGACTGTTTATGCTTATGTTTCTGTATTGACGATGACATCCCAATTATTTAATTTAAATAAAATACATTTCTTCGGAAATGCTTTGCTAATATATTTATCATATTTTTGGAGAAAAATTCCGCAATAATATTATTCAAAAAGGATACTCTGATTTTAAAATAAGCATAAAGAAAATTTTTAAAAGGACTGTGAATTTGGGGATGTAACGGTAAGGTAATTAGGGTGATCCGGAAAGTTCGGTTTGTGTTTTGGAGCCAATGGGTATTTCGGTAAAGTGTCAGTTCGGGCTTTAATGGAATTTTGATTTTTACTCAAGAGGTTTTAAGGCATGTATGAGTTAATAGAAGTTTAGAGCTTCTCGTTATCTTTTCGTAGATATAAGGATCGTCTGAAACAGACTTAGAATGAAGTTATGGCCTTCATAAGTTTTAGTGGTTTTAGGGTGAAACCGGGTACGCGGGGCGTACTAGTGCTAAGGTCAGTACGCGGGGCGTATAATGGAGTACGTTGGGCGTACTGAACAGATTGACTGTGTGTGCTCTAAGGAGTACGTTGGGCGTACTAGAAATACGATGGGCGTACTACAATCAGACCCAAACCCTATTTTAGGGTCTTGGTGTAACATCCTCCTCTGGAACATATCACAATATTGTCCGCTTTGGGTCACTCGGCATGAGGACTTCCCAGGGGGTCACCCATCCTGGTACTACTCTTGCCCGAGCACGCTTAACTGCAAAGTTCTTATAGGATTTGCTGCCCTCACGGCTTTAAAACGTGTTGTGTCAAGGAAGGTATCCACACCCCTTATAGGGAAATGTTTCGTTCTCCTTCCAAGCCGATGTGGGATCAGGTGCAACCCACCTTTACCCCCATTATAGGGTTCGACGTCCCCGTCGAACACATCGACCCATGTCCCAGCTCTGATACCATTTGTAACACCGCTTCTGGCACGTATCACAATATTGTCCGCTTTGGGCTCCCGGTGTGAAAAATTCCCAGGGGTCACCCATCCCTGGATTACTCTCGCCCGAGCACGCTTAACTGCAGAGCTCTTATGGGATCTGCTGCCCTCATGGCTTTAAAACGCGTTATGTCAAGGAAGGTATCCACACCCCTTATAAGGAAATGTTTCGTTCCCCTTCCAAGCCGATGTGGGATCAGGTGCAACTCACTGGTGATTTAACTCACCGGTGGGTTGCACCTGATCCCACATCGGCTTGGAAGGAGAACGAAACATTTCCTTATAAGGGGTGTGGATACCTCCCTTGACAGAACACATTTTAAGGTCGTGAGGGCAGCAGATCCTATAAGAACTTTGCAGTTAAATGTGCTCGGGCGAGAGTAGTACTGGGATGGGTGACCCTCTGGGAAGTCCTCATGCCGAGTGGCCCAAAGTGGACAATATTGTGATACGTACCAGAGGGAGATGTTACAAATGGTATCAGAGCTAGGGCACGGGTTGATGTGTTCGACAGGGACGTCGAACACTATAATGGGGGGTAAAGGTGGGTTGCACCAGATCCCACATCGGCTTGGAAGGAGAACGAAACATTTCCTTATAAGGGGTGTGGCTACCTTCCTTAACACAACACATTTTAAAGTCGTGAGGCAGCAGATCCCATAAGAACTCTGTAGTTAAGCATGCCCGGGCGAGAGCAATCTAGGGATGGGTAACCCTCTGGGAAGTTTTCGTGTCGGGAGCCCAAAGCGAACAATATTGTGATACGTGCCAGAGGGGGGCTGTTACACTTGGACCCTATTTAATCTCCTTATCTCATCACCTAACCCTAATATCTTCATCATCCATCCCTCTAAACCCTAGAGTAGAAACCCTAGCCCCCATTTGAGTGGTTTTTGAGCTTTTAGTGGTATTTAATGCTTTTTAGTGTTAATAGAAGAAGAAGGAACTTGTTGGAGAATTGTGGGATGGCTTGAAGCTTTTGGATCCAGGGTTTTTGCATCTTGATCTACATTTTGGAGGTACAAAGTTTCTATCTTGATGATATGATATGTAAGATCTAGTTCATGAAGTATTTTGTACTTTTTGGAGTCTTTTGTGATAAAGATGGGTTTTTGATCTACTCCATAAGCAATGGGTGCTAGATCTTAGCTCCATTCAGTGCCAAGGTCAATAAAAATGCAAGATTTATGATGTATTGTGGTCCATGCAAGCATTAAGACCTTTGTTACGTCCTTTTGAGCTTTAAGAGCTTCATTTAGCCATATATGAACGTAAAGTTAGCAACTTTACGTGATAATCCAACTCAAGGATGTCAAATCTATGTTTAGGAGCAATGTCTTAAGGGATTAAGAGCAAAATACGGAAGATGGCTGAATGGGAGGAGTACGATGGGCGTACAAGCCAGTACGTGCAACGTACAAGCCCAGAAGCATGTATGCTTAGCGTACAACTGAGTACGCCTCGCATACTCAGTCAGTGGGATTTGGACGTTTTGGGATTCGGTTTGGGCCATTCTTTGATGCTTAGGGCTTTGTGGGCCATCTGAATACAATTGTTTTGGACTAGCATAGTTATTGGGCCTTGGGGCAAGGCCCATGTAAGGGTTTGGGCCCAATTTGGAAAATTGTGCCATGTATGGGCCTTGAGTGTTTATTTGGATCTTGGGCTTTGGATTGTTGGTTTGGGCCTAGATTTGGGTCATGTTGAGTAAAGGGTAAAAAGGCCTTTTACCCTAGTTGCGCACTTAGTGTGGACCAGGTCTGATTATTGATGGGTGATTATTTTGGTGGTTTGTAGCGTGGGGATTTTTGTGGGACAGCAGCCGTAGATTCTTTCTGTGAGATTTAACAGTGTGAGGTGAGTTTTCCTCACTGTACTTTCGGGTCGATGGAACCAAGGCCAGCCCTTTGGATTGTTATCCTGGTTTATCGTATGATTGTATGTTGTAGTGATTTGTTAGATCTATATCCTGTTATATAGGATGATGTTGTGCTTAGTGATCTGTTAGATTTGTATGGTTGTCTGTATATGCTAGCTAGGGTTTGATATGGTATATGTTGATATGTGATGGTGTGTTGGGTTGAGGCGGTCTTGTTGTGTGCTGAAGGCCAAGAGACCTAAGGCGGCCCGGATAGACTGCAAGCCAGAGGGGCGTACCAGTGAGGCCGAAGGACCGGAGAACAGTCCAGATAGGCTGAAGGCCCGATGAGGCGGTCCAGTCATGCTGAAGGTTCTGTGAGCGGTCCAGATAGTCTGTACGGCTGTGAGGCGGTCCAGTCAGGCTGAAGGCTCTATGAATGTTGTTTGATGTTGTTATTATGATTATATGTTGTGTTGGTACTTTGGGGGAAACTCACTAAGCTTTGGGCTTACAGTTTTGGGTTATGTTTCAGGTACTTCAGACAATCGCGGGAAGGCGAAGGCGTGACCGCGCACATCCTCGTGTTTTGATTTATGATTTTGGGAAACTCTTATATGGAACATGTTTTGAAAACTATGTTATAAACAAATTATGATTTTTGGGTTGTTTTTAAAAGTTCAAATTTTTTCATGATTTTATGGATGTTACACCCTTGGGGATGAGTTATATGGGATTAAAAATACAAAAAAAATGTATATTGTCTTTGATAAAATCGAGGATCGTGTGCACCCCACCCAACCAAGAACCAACCAAAGACATTCATAAATTGTTCATGGGTTTATGTATACCTTTCCTATAAAAATATTGAATTATTTTGTAAATCTATGTTAAAATAATTACATCTATATCGTACATGGGTTTATGTATACCTTTTAGGTAAAAATATTAGATTATTATGTAAACCGATATTATCATTATTATGTTTTCTACTTTTCTGACATCTTAATTTTATAGATATCGATCATGGTGTTGTTTATGTACCCTACGACGCTTGGTAACCCCATACTGGGAGTGGTCCCTCGGGTGGTTGCATGGCCGCGTATTAGGCGTTTAGGGTCTTCTGAATGTATACATGTGCTTGATGTTATAATGGTATGCATGTTAGTTTACCATTTTTCTATAGCATGCTATAATAGAATATTTTATCATGAAACTTTATTTGTTATTATGTGCAGAATCAACCGCTCGAGACCTTATATCCTACTCACCAGGAGCATGGTGATCAGTTAGTTGTCCATAAATGGAGACAATTGATTTACCTTTTTCTGGCTAGGGTGCATCGCGTCCAATAATGGGAGTGTCGCATCCTGCGTTTAACAGGTTTCTTCGTTTTTCTCAGTTTCTCAAATAGTGCTCATAACTAAAACTTAATGGCTTTGGTGCCATTATAGGGTATTCTATGAATCTATACACAAATTTTTAGGCAACAGAAGCAGTTAATAATAACCCTAAGTGTACATGCGCCCTAGGATGTAGGTTTTACTATTATAGTAACCTATTTTCAAAAGTATGAATTTAAACTACCAAGAGAGATAACATTACTAACATTAAAGTAAAATGGAATTTACTTTTGATTTTCTTGAAGATCTTGATGGCTTGTTTGCTCATGGAAGGGTCTAGCACCCAAAATACGAATGCCTCTAAAGACTCACACCCAAGAGACTAAACAGTAGAAAATTAAGGAGAGAGAAGAGGGACTACAAGAACCAAATTCTCAGCCTTGGAAGTATGTAGGATCAAATTTCTAAAGGTCGTGGAGGTCTTTATATAGCTGAGGTAACTTGCAGATAAAGTTGATTTGAATTAACTAAAAGTCAGATTCAATCCCAATTCAAATCCTTGCCTTAACAGTTACCAAGAATGATTTGTAGAAGGCTTTTAGAGCCTCTCCAAAACCGTCCACTCCTTGTAGATTCCAAAATGTTCATCTTGCTCAACTATTAAACAATTAACATTCAGTCCCTATACCTTTAAACAAACCCTTATTAACTCTAATTAATTTCAGTTAATTCCAAATTAATCAAACTAGTTTCTAATTAATTTATTAACGTGTAATAAATTAATAAACTATTTTTCTCACTCTCATAAAGCCCTTTCTAGCTATTTTAGCTCTTGAGAGCAATTTTAAAAAGACTTTTTTTTATTCCCAAAGTTATACCAATTAGTTATGACATTGGACACATATTTCCAATAGTCTCCTACTTGGAAAAGTCATCAACTACTATTGGTCAAATAATTTTTGAATAACCAGCAAAGTGAGCCTTCCACATCAATTTTCGAACTCTAATATTGTCAAGTATCAGCCCTTAGATAAGTGATCAATTATTCCTTTAATTCTACATGATATCATTGTGAACCGGGTCATGGATTACGAATCAACCTAACATTTCAACATTATGTTTCTCAATTTCCGATTTATGATAATTAAATCAGACTACTAATTGAACACATAAATTTAGTATGGGCTAGGCCTAGCGCATGAATGTCATCATCAAATCACAGAGGGGCCCACGATATCGCTTTTCCCATTAAGGAGAAAAGGAAAAAATAAACGTTAACTATATAGTTTTTGTTTATTGGTCAAATTATGCATATAGTTACTCGTTATGACCACCAATTACTGATAGCGTTAGAGTAAGACAAATAAAAAACCAACTCGTATACAAACAACTAAATGTCTCTCCGGTTTAAGAATAAAATATATTATCATCTAAGAATTACTCATGATTGAATCCATGAAGTAATCTCTCTAAGTGCGGGTTGTATCCAATATTTAAATCTCCACTAATACTCATGAACATTAGTCGCAATCTCCATGCCATGTCTAATCACTATAGAGAATCTACCAACACTTCATGACAATCTTAACTCAATACTTACTCCTAATAGTATGACCGATTGTGGAGTTTTGACTAAATTAATACTTGAGAAGTAGGGATCTAAACTTGCAAAAAGGAAACACAATAATAAACTAATTGTAGATGGTAACACTCCCTAATATAAGTAAATCTCCATTATTTATTGACCATAACAATTACAAAATTTATTCATTGTTATAAATGATTCAAAATAATAAGCTAAGTACTAAACTTAGCATCATCTATCATGTTTATGCTTCTAGCATGTACACTATGTCTGTACTTGGACATCCCTTTTGTAAATGGATCGGTTGGAATCTCCCTGATGATACTCGGTTCACAACTAGATCTCCATCCTCAGCTTTCTCTCGAATGTAGTGGAATTGCCTCTTCATATGCCTTAACCGTCCATGATCTGTAGGCTCTTTAGTCAGAACGACTACATCTCCATTATCACATAATATCTCCAATGGATCTTTGTTACTCTGAATGACTACAAGGTCACCTATGAAGTTTTTGATCCAGATAGCTTCCTTGTACGCTTCACTTGCAAGAATATATTCAGATTCGCATGTAGAGTCTGCAACCGTCTCTTGTTTGGAACTTTTCAAGGTCACATCACCACCATTCAAAAATGAATACCCATCCAGACTATGAATTTGAATCAACACTATTTGTCTTGAAACTTGCATCACTATATCATTTCACAACACGATCTTGTTCTCTACCATACACAAACAATATGTCTTTCATATTTCTTAAATACTTAAGAATGTTCTTGATAGCCATCCAATGCCTTAGTCCTGGAGTTTCCTAATATCGACTTACCATGCTTAAAGCATAAGATACATTAGGACGAGTACATGTCATAGCGTACATGAGCGATCCTATATCCGAAGCATATGTGATTCAACTAATTATCTCTTGTTTATCACTAGTACTAGGACACTGAGACTTACTCAATTTAACTTTATGATGCATAGGAACATTTCCCTTCTTGGAATTTTCCATATTGAATCTTTTCAATATCTTTTCCACATATGTACTCTGACGAAGTCCTATTAAATGCTTCGATCTATCTCTATAGATTATTATACCAAGTATATATGTTGCTTCCCCTAAGTCCTTCATAGCGAAACATTTTCCGAGCCAGAATTTTACACTTTGCAACTCAGGGACATTGTTTCCTATGAGTAGTATGTCATCTACATACAATACTAGGAAGACAACGACACTCCCGCTAGCTTTGACACATACGCATGACTCATCTAAACTTATAGAAAAACCATATTCTTTGACTTTTTCATGGAAGCATAGATTCCAGCTCAACAATGCTTGTTTATATCCATGAATAGAACTTTTAGGCTTACACACTATATTCAGATACTTGGCATGTTCAAACCCTCCAGGTTGTGTCATGTACACATCCTCTAAAAGTTTCCCCTTAAGAAAATTCATCTTAACATCCACTTGCCACACCTCATAATCATAAAAGGATGTTATGTCAAGAAGTATCCTAATAGACTTTATCTTGGCTACTGGTGCGAATGTTTCCTCATAATCAATTCCTTGAGTGTAAGTTAAACCTTTTCCTACTAACCTAGCATTGAATGCAACATATTCCCATCCATGTCAGTCTTCTTCTTGAATATCCATTTACAGCCTGCTGTCTTAAGATCAGGTGTTAGATTAACCAAATTACAAACTTGGTTGTCCATCATGGACTGAATTTCGTTGTCCATAGCCTCTTTTCATTTGGCAACCTTAGGGCCTGTCATTTCTTCCTTGTAGTTAGCTGGTTCATCCAAATTAAGTAGTGTTATATCACTAATCAACATGGTTTCTTCCATCTTTATATGGAAACCATAAAGCTTGGGAGGATTTCTAACTCTACATGGTCTGCGAAGAGGTAAGGATATGTCATTTGGCTCAATAAGTTTCTCAACCTCTGTTTAAGAGCTAGTGTCAACTATAGATTCGTTTTCAGTTGAATCTTGAATTTTCTCAAGGTCAATTTGACTTCCACTAACTTCTTGAGATATAAGTTCCCTCTTAAGGAACACTCCTTTTCGAGCTACAAACACCATGTTTTCACTGGGTCTCTAAAACAAATATCCAAAAGCCTTTTATGGATACCCGACAAAGCAACACTTCTCATATCTGAATTTAAGTTTATCTTGGGTTTCGCATGAAAAAAAAACTCACAACCCCAGACCTTAATGTGATTGAGTGAAAGAACATTTCATGTCCACCTCTCATGAGGTGTCTTTAAAACCTTCTTACTTGGAACAAGGTTTAAGATATGGGTTGTTGTTTCAAGTGCATACCCCCAAAACGTAGTTGTTAATGAAACCCGACTCATCATATATCGAACCATGTCCACAAAAGTTTGAATTCTCCTTTCAGCAACATCATTAAGTTGCGGTGTTCTTGGAGGAGCTAATTGTGAAACTATTCCACAATTTATAATATGTTCATTGAACTCGATACTAAGGTACTCTCTGTTGGATTAGTGTCTAAGTCCATAACTATTTTGATATGTACTTGACCCGATTATGAGCATGGTCCTTTTGGGTTGCTTTCACCATAGCAATATGTAGGATGAATTAAGGAGAATTATGATTTATTAATATATTATAAGAATAATATATTAAAGGAGAAATCATATTGTTTAATTAATATTAGTCGAGAATTAATTATGAATTAATTTTGTGACTAAAAGAGATTAATTAAACTTAAGGGACTGGAATTGTAATCATAAGATAATTGCAAGAGTGGGCTAATGGACTCCATAGAGTGGAGTGGACAAAATTTATGGGGAAGCCCATAAGATTTCGTCCATGACTCTAAAGAAAGGGATCTATGGGCTGCTTAGGGCCTAAGCAGTCAGATTAGGGTTTCCTAGTTGTAAACCCTAATAGCCTACACCTATATAAAGAGCCCTTTATGACCAAAAACGTGGACAACTCTGAGATTAGGGTTTCTGGACGTTTTGGCTGCCTCCTCTCTCCTCCCTCTTCATCCAAGTTGCTTAGTGGTGTTTGTGACTCCATTAGAGGTGCAACACTTGAGGCACTAAGCTTTCTGAAGCAAATCAAAGCAAGGATCGATTGTTATTGCTATATAACAATCAAAGGTAATTACTAAACCCTTTATATCAGTTCTTATTTGATAGATCTAGGGTTTGTAAGTCTTGGATTCAAAGCATGTACAATAGAGAAACCTAGATCCAAGCATTAGGGTTTGTATGAGCACATAGGATTGTTTCTTATGCATAAAACCCATCAGTGATATCAGAGAGCCTTGATTGGTTTCAATTGTATGTGATGCTTAACTGTTTTGTTTGCTGAAAAAACGTTTTCTTTCCTCTGCCCGACTCAACTCGGCGAGTTGGCCCTACTCGGCGAGTTCAGAGCTGACTCGGCGAGTTTGTGCGTCAGGCAGAGGATATTTCGAGATTTTGTTGCTATTTTGACTTGGATTTGATGCCTAAATCGTTTTTTGAAGTTAAAATCCGAATTTTATCTTAATTAAATGATTATCCTTGCCAAAACACAAGATAATTACCAATTGATTAGATAACAAATTCCTTATATGATTAAAATTGATTATTTGTATTAATTGGGTAACTTATCTTGCAAGAAATTGAATTAGGTCAAATATAGATAATCACTAAATTAATTGTTTGATTTATATTATTTGTTATTTGATCCTTAGTAAGTTTCAATAGTTTCAAATTACTCCCTTTAGGTTTTATAGTTTAAATTTGAACCTAAAAGTTTGTTTTTGAAATTTAAATAGTTAAACCCTAATGTTTTGAAATGTTTCAAAACTTGCCCTCAAGTTTTGGAATTTAAAATTTTGATTAATAGTTTAATTATGTAATATTTAAATTCTAAAACTCAAGTATTTTGAAAAGTTCAAATTACACCCTCATGGTTTTGTTAAGTTAATTAAAAGTTTAATTAAAAGAGAGTTAATAAAACCACCTAGTATTTTAAAAGTGTAAAATACACCCTATACTATATATATGTAACATTAAAAGTCTAATATTATATATATGAGTAAAGAGTCAGTCTTACCGTTAGTAGGCCTCATTCACGAAGCTGGTCTATAAGGGGTGTTTAAGGAAATTGCCTATGAAATGGCGATTGAATGGGTATCCACTCTTACCCACCGCACTCTTAACTAGTGGAGGGTCGTTAGTCGAACGGGTAGGATAGGACGAAACCTTCCATTATAAGTATAATGAAGTACAATGTAACTAAATGCTTTTATAAATTCCCAAATCATAGTTACTTTAGGAAAATATGTGGAATTGTATGCTAATCCATGGAATTACACTTTGTACTTTTGTCGAAACGTTAGTGGAGCGTGTGTGGTTAACCGGCACACTAATTTGGGTTTGGCATTGGTGGCGAAGGGTGATTCGATGTCTGTCATAGATCAATGGAGCGTGTGTGGTTAACCGGCACATTGATTAGGTGAGCATGACATTGAGTGCACCAAGTACATTCGCATGGTTATTCACACCTTATTTGTGATCCTCGGCATCCCAGTCACAAATAGAAGGGCATAATCGAGATAAAACATGCCATTGAAAAGTTCAATGAATCTCAAAAGATCTAGGAGTTTCAATTCATTTAAAACTTAAATTTCTTTTTCGCTTTTCATGGTGGAAATTGGTAAATCATCATTTACCTACCTTCAAATATTCTGCAACTAGATTACGGCATCCCTCCTCTAGGTTGTAGAATGTTGTGTTGGATCCTAGCCTTGATGTTTCATTTGGGTGTTACATCAAGGATTCTTATCAACTAACTTGAATATTCTCCCGTTTTGTAGATGTCTAAATCTTACAATGGTCTTCCCAAGTCCCTTGGAACAAGCTTTCCAAATGAAGATGACGTTCCTCGATACGATCAAGGAAATGAGAGTCATGCTTCACTTCCTCCACCTCCTCCAATTATTCTCCCTAACCCACAAGTTCAAAGGCTTGAAAAGTTCAAGCTCACTCAAGCCCTTTTGGCAAGTAAACACGAAGATAGGAAACCTGTGTGTGCACACGTCTTAGAGATGAAGTCACACATTGATAGGTTAAGAATGATGGGTGTCGATATCTCAGAAATGTTGGCTGTTGACTGGGTTCTTCAGTCACTTCCTGAATCATATAGTGAGTTTGTTAGAGAGTACTATATGATGGACCATGACGTGACCCTCATTGATTTGACCTATTTGCTTATAGCTGCTGAATCAGAAATGATTTGGCGTGCTAATCGAGCAAATTTGTCTGGCAAATCAAACTCCCAAACTTCAATGGACATTGATAATAGTGACATTGGAAATCCAGAAAAGGTAAATTCTGAGATAGTTCCTTGTGCCATTCCAAAAGAGTCCATCTGCTTCTACTGCCAAGAGAAGGGGCATTGGAGACGAAGCTGTCCAGTTTACCTGAGAGATCTAAGAGATGGGAGAGTCAAGACGTATGGCTCTACTTCAGGTAAAATCCAATAACTAACTCTATAAGTTCCTATTCTTTGATTTTCAATACATGATGTGATAAGATTACATTTGATGTTTTGTAGGATCGAAGAAAAGAGAGGAAGCTTAAGGGAAGAAGTAAGCTGAATCTGATCGTGAAGAAATGGATTTCGATCGCATTGCTTGAAGATCGGATTTTTGAGCTACTACTTTAGAGTTAGAATAGATTGCTTAGAAATTGAAATAGCATAGTTTTCATTTGAATTGCATTGTAAGGACAAGTTTTTCCGCAATAAAATTAATTTTGATTTCGTCCTATTTATTTATCCTTGCAATGGCATATGTGAAAATGGATGTTTATGTATTTCTAATTTTAGCAATGTTGAATTGGATGTGATTCTTGATTATGTTATTTGTGAAATGTCGAGGATTTTCCAAATAAAGGAAGATTCTCATCGCCCAAGTTTCAGTTGGACAGAAACTTGGAATCATGGAACTTGGTTGCGTGATGAATGAGAAACTTCATATTTGGAAATTAGACTAATTCTTTGACAAAGTGTCAAGAGAAGGACTAGGAGATCGAGTACACTAGGTTGTGCGTTGATCAAGTCCACCACAAGAGTGATAAAGATATTCGTCATGATTTACTAAAGTTTATTAAATATGGTTATACTTATAAGATTAAGTATAATTCTGAGTTGATTGAAAGAGTTTCAATCAATAACAGAACAAATAAGAAGAATCGAGTAGGCAGAAAGATAAAAGTTTCTCCATTCCAAGAAGAAGGGAGAGTACCTTTTATTGTGTTTTATGATAAGTCTTAATGATTAAGAACCATATCTCAATTGATCCTATAAGTGAGTCTTAGTGCAATTGAGGAATCGAGAATTGTAGAAATGGTTAAATCAAGAAGTCAATCATACTTCTTTCCAATATCAAGTCTTAGAGTCAAGATTCTGACATGAGTGACAAGTCTTAAGTAGGTTTATAACACTCGACGAATGTGGAATTTGAAAAAAAAAATTCTTATTTTTTTGCACATTTGAAATTGGTAAGTTGTGATGTCTTGGATAAGACAAAGACCAACCAAGACCAATTGTGTGAAGTGTTGAACTTGACAAAAGGCTACACTAACTCTTGAATATTTGTTTGTCAAGAAATGTTTCTTGACAAGAGAATCTTATATGTCAAGGAGTCAGTGGGAGTCTTAATGGTCTTGAAAAGTTTCAAGAACAAATCAAGAGTAAACCTAGTTGATCATCACTAGCACACGACTTGAGGTCTAAAGCCTATCGTGGATGACATACTCTTTTTCTGTGCCATTCCAATTGAGTTAATTATGCATGTGAGTTCTGTGAGTTCTCATTTGAATGCATAAAGACAAAGCACCTTGATCAATGGAAAGTACATTGATACGAAATGGTGAGTTGCTTGGAAGACATGGTGGGCATTCATGTTACCATGAGGCAAGAAATCAAGATTGAACAAGTTCAGTCCATATGGTTCTAGATTTGCCGCAAACTTTCGTTTTGACAAATTCACATGGATAGGAACACATACATCATAAAAGCTAAGTATCATAAGGTTTTCCTCCTTCATGAAAATGATTGTGAGGAAATGCTTTCACTAAGAGAGATTTTAAGAAGATAACAATTGAGAAAATTGTATTCTCAAATTCGATTATGATTACGGCATCCCTTTTCATAGTTCGAATTGTGAGATTTGGCAATTGATCTGAACATTTGGGACTTAGTAACATAAATTCTGAATTGTTTAGACACACATGTGAGATATCTAAGGCAAAGGTGTATGAGCTTAAAAAGCTTAGATAAAGACTTATCAAAGCATTAGGTATTAGAAATATGAACTTAAGGAATTCAATAAGCATTGTTTTCTAGAAGTTCAATTGTTTTCTGAATACATGTCAAAGCTAGTGGGAGCATAAGTGTTATGCTGGTAAGAAGATAATCATCATGTTAGTGGGAGCATGATTATTATGGCAAGTATTGCAAGTTAGCAATATTAATTATAGAAAACAAAGATTCACTTTGCAAAGTTGCAAGGGTTGAAAAGTTGTTTTGCTATAATTAAGGGAGAGAATATTATACTTCGTTTCAAAATTCTAAAGCTTAGATCGAGAAATGTTAATAAATTTAGTCAAGGATACATAGTGCATTCTCAAAATTCGATTATGATTACGGCATCCCTCTTCATAGTTCGAATTGCGGGAACATGGCACATAAAATATTATGGCAGAAGGCTGATAAAGTATCACATCTTTATATGAGACATTATGCATCGTGTCCAATACGCTTCGGGTATAGGATCGATTGCATATGCTATAATATTTGACCATTCTAAAATTTTCCAAATGCCTAGGGCATTAAGAGGGAAAAGGGACTAGAACTGGTTCTGACTAAAATAATTAAACAACTATCAAAGGACGATCTGAGGTTCACTGAGGATTTGTCGCTTGTGAGTAGTTGGAAGTATAGTACTTGATGGACTATATTGACATTATTATGAATAGATAAGATTCTATGAAGAATGAGGTGTCATATGGCAAATATGGAAATGTTTCCATTAATGGGAGTTAGATATTAAGAAATATGTCTAGATTAGAAACTTTTATGCAAAAAGGATGTTCAAAGGAATGTACTTTGAGTGAGAGACATCACATCTATATAATTATTTTGTAACAATTTCAGATAGAGTATTTTGTGATTTCATTGGCCAAGTCTTGATGTCTTTTGTGCTATGACTTTACGAAAAGATCGTTGCATAAAATGTTAGAATCTGACATATTGGGGATTGTGAAATGAGTTTCATTGGAAAAGTTTTCCAAGTGATCTATTTCATAAAGTATGGACCATAGGAAACCAAAGTGTGCATGCTTGGAGCATGGGACAAGTGTGGTTATAATTCAAGTAATAAGTTGATTTTCTGAAACAGTAAGCAATGTATAATGAGTAATCAATATGGTGTTTAAATAAAAGTGTTTTTATTTACGCTCAAAAGTTTTGGGGCCATATAGGATTAATATTATTATTGCGTTTCATTTTTGCATGTTTTGACTTCCAGAATAACTAGGTTATTCGAACCTCCACAGTCGGTCATACGTTGGAAGTAAGTATGAAGGAAGACTGTCATGAATCTGTCTGTAGATTGTCTAAAGTGTTTAGACATAGCACAAGTTTGCTGCAGAGTTCATGAGTGCTTTGATAAGATTAAAGTATTGGATTAAACCCACGCTCACTTGAATCACTTCATGGTTTTATCACGAGTGATTGTGAGACGATAATATTGTATATTCTTGAAACCAAGACATGTGAGTTGTTACTTGCTGATCAGTTGCACATTGATGATAAGTAAACGCACCAGTAACTTGGTGTTATAAAACTTATTGTTGTGTATGATTCGATTAGTAGGTGCAAGCAAGCATTTGAGTCAAAGTTTATCCATTCCTTTTACCCAAAGTGGGATAAAAGCGATATCTGTGGGCCCCTCGATGATTTAGTGATGACAAAGGAAAGTGCTCGGTCGGGCCAGGACTGATTTGATATGTTCAATTAGTCAGTTGTCATAAATCGGAAATCGGGAAACGACACATAGACTGAGAGAATGATTTCAATCCATGTCTCATGTCTATACGATATCTTGTAGAATGGAGGAATATATAATCCCTTATCTAAAGGACACGCGTATCTGATAAGATCAGAGTTGACAGCGGCTTTTGAAAGCTACGATTGCTGATCAGGTTCTGAAGTCATACGCAGAATAGTTATTAAACTTATCCAAGTGGGAGACTGTTGGATTAGTGTCTAAGTCCATAACTATTTTGATATGTACTTGACCCGATTATGAGCATGGTCCTTTTGGGTTGCTTTCACCATAGCAATATGTAGGATAAATTAAGGAGAATTATGATTTATTAATATATTATAAGAATAATATATTAAAGGAGAAATCATATTGTTTAATTAATATTAGTCGAGAATTAATTATGAATTAATTTTGTGACTAAAAGAGATTAATTAAACTTAAGGGACTGGAATTGTAATCATAAGATAATTGCAAGAGTGGGTTAATGGACTCCATAGAGTGGAGTGGACAAAATTTATGGGGAAGCCCATAAGATTTCGTCCATGACTCTAAAGAAAGGGATCCATGGGCTGCTTAGGGCCTAAGCAGTCAGATTAGGGTTTCCTAGTTGTAAACCCTAATAGCCTACACCTATATAAAGAGCCCTTTATGCCCAAAAACGTGGACAACTCTGAGATTAGGGTTTCTGGACGTTTTGGCTGCCTCCTCTCTCCTCCCTCTTCATCCAAGTTGCTTAGTGGTGTTTGTGACTCCATTAGAGGTGCAACACTTGAGGCACTAAGCTTTCTGAAGCAAATCAAAGCAAGGATCGATTGTTATTGCTATATAACAATCAAAGGTAATTACTAAACCCTTTATATCAGTTCTTATTTGATAGATCTAGGGTTTGTAAGTCTTGGATTCAAAGCATGTACAATAGAGAAACCTAGATCCAAGCATTAGGGTTTGTATGAGCACATAGGATTGTTTCTTATGCATAAAACCCATCACTCTCATCCTCTTTCGGATCGGAAAACCTTTATCTTTTGCCCAATTAGTTCTATACTTCGTTTTGATACTCTTTGAACTTTTCAAAGGTATCGGACTTATGTTTAATCAAATAAACATAACCATATCTACTAAAATCGTCAGTCAATGTAACTTAGTAGTGTTTACCATCCCCTATGGCGGACCTGAAGGGTCCATACACATTTGTGTGTATGAGATCCAATAGTCACTCACCTCTTTCACAATTCCAACTGAATGGTGATTTAGTCATCTTACCCAATAAAGAAGACTCACATACATCATCCGATTTTAGATAGAATGATTCCAAGATTCCTTCTGATTGGATCTTGATGATGCGTTTATTATTTATGTGACCAAAGCGATAATCCCATAAGCATGATTTATCTAAGTTATTAAAAAAGATAAATATTAAAGTTAACATTTCTACTATTAGAAACACAAACAACATTTTCATATACGCCATTGCAAGCAGAAGCTTTAAACATAAAACAACCATCCTTATAAACCAAAATATCACCCTTCTAATTATCAAATGAAAACTAAAAACCTTATTTAAACAACATATGAAATGAAATAATATTTATGGACATCTCTAAAGAGCAACAACAATTAACTAAAGTAATCCTAACTCCACTACTAAGCATCATCTTGGAATTTCTAATCATCGAGATAGGAGACGTTCGTCTATTCCCCACGGTCAGATTTAGATCCTCATGCGTAAGCTTCCTTCTTTCCTTTATACACTGCAATACAGTACATATGTGGGTATCACATCCTGTATCAAGAACTCATGAATTAGACGTAATATTATTATGAAGTTAGATCATATAAGTACATGAACTTGACCCGGTTGCTTGAACTTTACCATCCTTCAGATCTTTCAAATAATTAGGGCAACTTTGTTTCCAATACCCCTTAATGCTACAGTAGAATCACAATGATTGTTTTGGATCACTTACTGGTGGAATAAAAGTTTCACCTTTTCCATTATTTCCACTTTGGTAAAGTGAAGCCACAAATTTCTCTTTCCACTTGGGATTAGAACGCTTTCTTTTCTGTCCACCACCATTCTGAATGGCGAGTACTTGAGCTTGAGGTGTAACATGATTTTTCTTCGCATTGGCTTCAACTTTCTGTAGGAGGTTGTAGAGTTGCATCAATGTCTTGTCCACACTATTCAAATAATAACTTATGATAAAGTTATCATATGAAATAAGGAGAGAACTAAGCATAAGATCCACAACTAGGTTCTTATCAAATAAAACATCGAGGTTCTCGAGTCAGTCTATGTAGCTCTTCATTTTTTAAACATAAGCACACACCTAACCACCTTCTTTGAGTTTTCATGACGTTAGGCTTTGACAACCTCAAATAGTTCTTGCTTTGCTCTTTGCTAAAACATTTCAGCCAATTTCATGTTCATTTCATATGCCCAAGTGTTCACGAAGGTCTTTTGAGATCTGAGGACATGACGGAAATCATGACGGCCATTTGCACATCCTCTATTTGTGCATGTGATATTGAGGTCTCACAAATAAGATGGTGAACCAACCATGCAAAAATGCATGACCCCTTTATTATTTCATGGTTCTTAAATTATCATATTGATTAACCACATATGCTCCGCCAAGAAACCACAACCATAAGTGTCGCATCATCTTCTTCTTACATCTCAAATTTATGTGTCGGTTAACCACAAACACTCTATAAATAGACAATAAGGAATAATGTGCGTATTTAATGGGTTAGCAACTAATCACATTTCCTAAAATAACTAAGACTAAAATGTTGTTTTAGTACTTTATATGTTATACTTTTAACGAGACATCGTCCTATCAAACCCTTTTGGTTAACGACAATCAACCACATAAAGAAGCAGTGTGTGAAAAGGGCACTCATTCAACGATCATTTTATAGGTTATTGCCTTATACCTCTCTTATGGCATGGTCTCATGAATGAGGCATGCTCTTGATTTGACTAACGATCTTTTTAATCTTTTAGTTTTACATATATTATGTATAAACTATTATAATTATATGTAATATGTATTTTAAACAATTTAAAATATATGATTTAAACATATTATCTTGAGTTAACTTTTAATTAATTAATTTTAAATCAATTATCTATAATTTCAAATTACTTAGACATATTTATCCTCTTAGTTTAATTACTCAGGTAGAACCGATTAAACAATATTTAAACCTAGAGGTAAATCCTCAAATTCAAAATTATAGACTAAAACCTGAAACCCTAAATTCTGGCCAGGGCATGTCGTGTCCAGCAATAGGCACGCCATATCCTACGATTAATAGGCTTCTTCATTTTTCTCAATTTTTTCTAATAGTGCTCATAACTAAAACCTAATGACTATGATACCACTTTAGGGTTTTCTACGCATCTATACGTAAATTTTAGGCAACGGAAGCAAATAATAATAACCCTAAGTGTACATGCACCTTAGGCTCTAGGTTTTATTATTATACCATCCTGCTTTCAAAACTATGAATTTAAACTATCAAGAGAGATAAAATTACTAATCTTGAAATAAAATCGAATTTACTCTTGATTTCCTTAAAGATCTTGAAGCCTTGGTTGCATATGGAAGGATCTAGCACCCAACATAGAAATGCCTCTAAAGAATGACACCCAAGATAAACACTAGAAATTTAAGAAGAGATGAGAGGGATTACAAGAACCGAATTCTTGGCCTTGAAAGTGTGTAGGGTCAGATTTCTATAGGCCAAAGAGGTCTTTATATGCTAATAAAGCTTATTTGAATTAATAAAATAATCAAATTTAATCCTAATTCAAATCCTTGCCTAATCAGCTACCAAGAACGATTTCTAGAAGGCTTCTAGAGACTCTCTAAAACCGTCCACTCTTTGTGGATTCTAGAATGTCCTCTTGCGCAACTATTGAACAGTTAACACTCAACCCTTGTACCTTAAAATAACTCATGGTTAATTTTAATTAATTCCAAATAATTCAAACTAGTTTCTAACTAATTTATTAACCTATAATAAATTAATAAACTATTTTCCCCACTCTCATAAAGCTTTTTCTAGCTATTTTAGCTCTCGAGGGAAACTCTAAAAGGGCTTTATTATTATTCCCAAAGTTATATCAATTAGTTATGACATTGAACATCTATTTCCAATGGAAATGCCACATCTTTATATGTTGCTCGATATGTTACCATTGTGAAATATCATTCCACCCATTTATGGCAGTGTTTATATCTCAGTTCTTTGAAAGCTGCCATAACATGAAAACATAACGTACCTGTCATTTTTCATTTCCCTTATGTACATGAATGTTCTTATAAGTGGACTGTGATATTTTTCTTTTGGCCAGTCACTTGATATATGTGTATATCCATCTGTTACACCCACCAACTTACTAATTTGCATCCTCCTCTAAATAATATCCTAAGCATAACGAGTAACATGGTTTTCAATTTTCACTACACAAGAATCCCAACATATTTTCTTGCATAGTAACTTAAGGAAAATAAAGTGAAATTACTATTTTTTTTAAATATTTTCTACATTATGCCATTGACACCACCGCTATTACATTGTTGCTCGAAAATAGTCAATCAACATTATTATTAGTAGTTTTCATACGTCTTTTAATAATGCATTGACGGACTCATAACTGTTTAATGTAATTGTATTGAACCCTAGGAAATCAATCCCTTACTCATTTATGTTTACGAATCTTTTCTATTTAAAAGTGACAATCAACAGGTAAAGCACATCGTAGTTTAGCGAAGCTTTCTTTAACACCAAAATCCGCTAAGCTTTTCATGTATCCCAAAAAAGAACTTTGATCCTCTATTATTTTGTATCTCTGCTCACATATTCGTCAAAAAATTTCGACAGCAGAGTCCATGATATGGATTTGGAATGTGGCTTGAATGTTTATTCCCATGGAATTAACCCTATCATATATGATGACCAAAGTGTACATATCCCTAATACATTCTTTCATAATCTATAACAACCATATATATGATTCCCTGCTTTATGTTTTTCCAGCGCCAAATGCCAGTGGGAGGATTTCGTTATTGTCATCCATGGTCGTTGCTAGGAACATAGTTCTCATGTATTTCCTTTCAAGGTGAGCACCGATAATGATAATAAGAAGAAGCAAACAAGTTTTAAATACTCGTATCTATAAAATAATAGATTAAAGTAATTAGATCCAATACATGTATAACATGTACAAAAAAAATGAGCAAAAGAAATATTACCATGCAACAGACAATGATGAAAAATAATCAAATCCATTGTTGTCATCTGTCTTTATATGTGCAACGGTCTCTAGATTCTTCCTCTCTAAATTGTAACAATATAAATAGTCTTAGAAGGAGTTGTCATGTGTCTTTATATGTGTAACGGTCTCTGGATTCTTCTTTAAGTTAGTAAATTGTAACAATATAAAGAGTCTGAGAAAGATTTCTTCACGAAACCCTCTCAACAGATCTAGAGCATACATTTCTTTTGTTATGCTTGTAAGTACAAAACATATACACTAAAACGGTCATTTATAGTTCATTGGATTTGCTTTCCCCATATAGCATATTTCCTAACTATCAACTAATATGTCCATTAAGAAGTGGCCCAACACTTTCTTGTTGGCTTGGCAATGATGGGGGTGCAACTATGCATTTGAGCAAGTTTGGCTTTCTGATATTTTATAGACTTCAAATGTATCTATAACCTTATCTTTTGTAGCCCTTAACCGTAATTTAAATTTTTTCCAAAAATAAAAATGCTTTAAACCTGACCATAGGAGACTTGATGACTTTAATTTGAAATCCTTATTAACAAAATTCAATCCCAAAGCAAGCTTACACTCTTATTTGCTTCTTAATAATTGTAGCAGCTTCGCATACAAAGAAGGGTTGTGGGTAGGGGTGTTTATTTTAATGGATCAGTTCAATCCGATCCAAACATGTGAATCCAAATTGATATAAATCGTCCAAACTAAATCAAAATTTGATATGAACCAACCAAACTATAATTCAGTTGGATCGGTTTTTACTATTCGGATTTCAAGATCCAAAATAGTTTAAAAAGAATATATAATTTTGATATTAACAAGCTATATTTTTAAAATTAAAATCCAAATATTATCCATGTGATGTCATCTTAATAAACCAGAATAATAAAGTGGTTAATTTGTGAATCAAAAATTATATTAATTACGGTTTTTTATTTGAGACATGACTTCTAGTTCACTATAAAAACAATGATAATATATCAATAAATAACTAAAGATATATCAAAAGAAAAATGTATAAATAAACAAAAGACAATTGTTATTCAGGTTGATTGGACTATTCGATTCTCATTTTAGTAGCCAAACAATCTGAAATGATAGTTTGGTTTTGGTAATAACAAATCCATAAATCCAAATATTTGAACCATTTGTCCAATATAAATTGTCTGATTAGACAATTCAATTTAAATGAATAATGAACATCCTTAGTTGTAGGATACAAAAGTTTTATGCTTTTAAGGCGAGAATCCGGGGAATGGTAAGGGATCATACATCCCACAATGAATAGGTTTTGTTTCTTCATAATCCAAAAATAAAATAAAAAAGGTAATTTTCCTTATGGGGTTGTTAGGGCTCAGTTTCCTCACTATCGGATTTAGTCTTGTTACCCGCATATGCATAGAAGCAATGGAATTTGTCCACCATGTTTTCGTGTGGAAGTATATTACCATTCTCAATCAACATCATCATTTTTCCGATCGATTTATAATTCATCACGCTCAAATGTTGGAACATCATTAACAATGAACTTACCTTTTTACCTAACATCACCCATGTCTACATGCCTATTGTAAATATATCTGCAAACTGCTATGGTGATGACACGTCCAACACATGCACATATACAATGGCAACACGTTCCCTACTAAATGTAAATCTATTTCCACATGCTTGGTACATTGAAGTTGGATAAGGTTATACAATAAATACATGGCACTCACATTATCGCAAAATACAACCATGGATTTAGATAACACACAAGTTAACTCGGGAATAAGATTATGAATCCAAGCAGCTTCAACAACCATATTTAGCACCCCACGGTACTCACCCTCAATGGAGGAGAGAGACACAACATGGTGCCGTTTGGAGGACCAAGAGATGAGATTATTGCCAAGATAAACACAAAACCCGGATATGGACCAATGAGTATAAGGGTAGTCGTCCAGTCAGCATTAGAATACGAGACTAAGTGATCAACAGAGGTGTAACACCCGATTCATTGAGGTAAATTACTACCCTTTTTGTTTAAGTAGTAAGTGTTGGAAGTGTATCTTTCAGGGCGTAGATAGCCTCTATGCGATGCGTAGAAGAAAAAGTGTTGACGAGGCCTTAATGATCTATGCAGGGCATAAATAGCCTCTACATGATGCGTAGAAGGAAAAGTGTTGACGAGGCATAATGATATATGCAGGGCGTAGATCTTGAGTACGTAGGATGTACATGGCTAGAGTCCAAACCCTAAATTCAGGGTTTTGAACCCTATTTAAGGACCTTAACCTTCATGAACCTCTTCCATTCTTAGCCTCCATTTCTCCAAACGAATCACTTGAAATCCTAACCCGATTTTAGTACATTGTGAGCTTAAAAGTGTGTTTTGGGTGCTTTTGAAAAATGAAGAAGGTGGTGGTGGTGCTTGGAAGCTTGAATCAACCTTAGATCTGGAAGTTCTTATCCCTTTATTCATCTCCAGAAGGTATAAAGTTTATACCTTTATGCCTACATTAATAGATCTAGCTTAGATGTTGAAGTTATGCCATTTTGTCCCATTATTTTGGTCCATTTGAGTATGAACGACTATAGACCTTGTAGAGTGCATTTCGAGAAGTATTTTAGGGTATTAACTCACAAAAATTGAGTCTTAGCCTTATCCAACCATCCATGCATGAGTTTGAGATCCTTAGAAGTTGTTATAAGATTAGGGTTTGTTCTTGACCCTTGATAAGCCATGCAAGTGCATAAAGTTTGGAACTTTATCATTGAGAATATTTATTTAGACCATATCTGAGAGTTGGACGTGATGACTTTCTGTATTAAGCACTTAATGGAGAGTTTGGATTCAGCATGAGTACACAGAGCGTACTTAAGGTTATGCAGGATGTAGCCTAGTTGAACCCCGTATTCTAGAATTAGGCTTTATGCCATGCGTTGAGCTGGAGTACGCAGGGCGTACTTGGTCTGATGTTAACCTTTGACTTTTGACTGTTGACCGTTAACCTTGACTAAGCTTGACTTTAGGTCATTTGGGGTAAGTTGAATAGTAGATTAAGATTGGGTCCCTGTTTATTGTATAGGTGTCCTATAGAGACAATGTTTGGAGCAGTAATCAGTTCAGCTATCTTCCAGACCGTGAGGTAAGTTTCCCTCACTAGGTTGTTTTACATATCCTGGTATATAGAATGATGTTATGCTATAGTGATATGTTAGATTGGTAGATATGTATGATTATTTGTATTTTCTGGTTATATGTTTATTTGTTGCCTATGTCAACATAGTGTGGATGGGTTGAGGCGCTACTACTTTGTGTTGTAGGCCAACAAACCAGGGGAAATCCAGTCGAGAGACTGTGGGCCAGTGGAAATCTAGTCGGGAGACGATAGGCCAGGGGCAATCCAGTCGGGAGACTGTGGACCCAGCATGAAATGTTTGTATATGTTTTGTGGTGTGTGGTACTTTGGGAGAACTCACTAAGCCTTGGGCTTACATTATGATTTTATGGTTTCAGGTACATCAGAGGTCAGGGGCAAGGCGAAAGCGTGATTGTGCACATCATCCTGGATTTTATTTGACTTATGATTTTGAGATACTCTGATTCATGATTATGGTTTTTGGAAACTATGTTTTTGTGTAATTTATGGATTTTGGAATGGTTTTAAAAGAAAAAATTTTGTTTGATTTTTGAGATATTACAAGATGATGGACAGATAGATAGACCATGAGAAAGTGTGCCCTGATAATAATGAAGGATATGCTTAAGAGAAAGACGATGAGGTTCATACGGATCTGTTGGAAAGAGTGTCCAAGGGCATTAACTATTGGTAATATTTATAATAAGAACAGGGTCCTTTTGGGTTGCCCTCAAGATCCAAATTGAGTATAATAAATAAAGGAGTGAATTTTGTGATTAGGCTCTCATCCCACATGGGAAGGAGTACAAAATCTAGGAAGGGATCCAAGGCTATAAATAGGGCCTTAGGGATTTCATTATACCTTGCACCTTGGCTTGAAGTTTTGCCAACTCTTCTTCCTCCCCCTATTAGGGTTGATTTCTAACCCTCTTTGTGTTTGTGAAATTCATCCTTCTCCTACTTATTTTTATTCCACTCTTTGGTGTCATTGGGTGTGATACAATTAGAGGGATTCTGGTTTGGGTCCTCTCATCCAATTAACTTTGTGGATGATGAGATATCAAGCATGGAGATCAAGGGCTACATAAGAGGTATGTTTTTCTTCCTTATGTTCTTATGTTTTCATAGGGTAGATGTAATTAGTATGAAACCATACATCCTAGGGTGCATGTACACTTAGGTATATCGTAGTTTCGATTTTTTCTGCTACCTAGTTTTGAGTGTATTTGATGCGTAGAAAACCCAACAGTGGTATCAAAGCCATTGGTTCATGATTACATTCACCCTAGATCCATATTTTTTGTAAATGCTTGTTTAAAATTGAATGAAATAATAAATATTGGAAAAATCGTAACTGAAAAAACCCTTTGTCGCAGCTCACAACGTGAGGGGTTTATGCTCATGACGTGAGCATCCCGGATTAGGGTTTCCCTATTTTTTTTTCATGTTTCAAATTTGAAGGTTTGTTAAATATGGAAAAATACCAAATTTAAAATACTTTAAATCAGGAAAATTTATAAATATTATTTGAATGTGATTATTTGAATTTGAATATTTATTTATTATTCAAATAGTGAATTTAAATATTTAATATTATTTATAATAGAGATTTATAAAGATGAATATTAATCCCTTGTGATTTATTAATTGTTACATTACATCATCGCAATTAATTAGAATTAATAATAGACAACTAAATTTAAACTGTTTTAAATTTACCCCTTGTATTTATACATATTATAATTGTATCTATTATATGTATGAGAAAGTTACAACATATGTCCTCGCATGTTTAAATATTAACATCATCAGTCTTATCATGACTAGGCTCACCCATCCTGATGTAGGGGTTTAAAGAAGTCTCTATGATTCCTAATGAGGTCGGTTTTTAATATGCTTCACACTTACCGCCCTCACCACCCTATTACATTTTGAGAATGGAGTTACCGAAAGGGTTTGATAGTGATAATGGTCAATCTAAAAGTATTCTAAATACAAGTATAAAAAAATCCCATTTTATTAATAGAATGTGAAGTTCATATTATCCATGAAAATTGCACATTTTCTTTATATTCTGTTGACGGAGTTCGTGTGGTTAACCGACACATCAATCTAGAGTATAGTTGAGAAAGATATGGAACTCGCGAATCTTAAGTGAAACTTGAGCTTGGGACCATGTGATTTTGTATGGTTAATTCTCAATCTATTTAATGTGAGTCTTATGTTATCTGTAAAAGTTTCACATTCTCTTTATAACTTGATGATGGAGCTCGTGTGGTTAACCGACACATCAATTTGAGAGTATACGTAGAGAATTATATGGAACTCGCGAATTCAAGCGTAACTTGAGTCGGGGACCACACAATTTTGTATGGTTGATTCACCATCTGTTCAGTAATCCACGGCGACCTTGTCATTGAATTTGAGATGAACATAATCCGAGATTAACATGCCATTGATAGTCAATGAATCTCAAAGATCTAGGAATTTTGTGGTGATCGAAATTGGCAGAGGGCTTTGCCTACCTAAATAACTTTATGGTGTGTTTACGGCATCCCTTTACACACCTTGAAGCCAAATATGGATCCTAGCCTTTCTAAAATAATTTTATTTAGGGTGATTATTTTCTAAGGATAACTAAAACAAACTATAATGGAAATTGATATTGAATGATTTCTATAACCTTATCCACTAAAATCTACTGCTTTAAAACCTCTTAAAGGATTAGCTATTAGGATGATCAATCTTGTCCAAATTCGTAGTTTGGGAATAGTACTCATAAACGAAAAGAAAAGATCATGCCTTTGACTAAGCCCTTCCTGAGGTTCATCCAATTACTACATTCTAATCAATCAGAAAGAGCAGTTATCAAGTGTACGTTGTAAACTGACATATTGAAGTAAAATTGAATTTCCTTGAGTTAGAAGTTGACTAGGTTTAGTCAACTAGCTAACTTATACATATAACCAGTTCATTCTGATTTTGATATGAATAATTAGGAATTCCCATGAAGGAGTTGTGTAGCATGTTAGGTTTCGTTTTAAAACTAAGATGGACAATCATAAAAACTCAAACTTCAAAACACTCTCATATTTTTACTATCATGAATAGAAGTTGCAAGAAGAAGGAAGCCAATTTCAAATGGGTTAAAAGGCGATTAGTGTTGGTATACCTAATCTAGGTGTAAATACCTATGACAAAGGAAGGCTTATTCTGAGACATGTTTTGATAGCCATTCGTTTCCATAACAAAAAGGACTAAGAAAGCATACATGCCCAATGGATATATTTGAAGTGAAAGGACTAAAACATGAAGAAGTTAAATTTAATCATGGATCACGAGCCCTTGCTACTTTCCATAGGATCAAAAGATAACTAATTATCCCATGTTTGTTGTTCAATCAAATATATGGATCCATAATGCCATCAGAACATTACTTTTAAACCTTGAGTATTTTACTAGGATTAAGTATTGACATTTGCAAGAATATACAATGACTAAAATGAAGTAAGAAGACTAAAATATGGAGAAGATAATTTGATCATGAATGTCAAGCCTTTGCTACTATTCATGGGATCAAAAGGCAATTGTTTTCCCAAATGTTTAGTCTATGGTCTTATAATATAATTTATACTATGATTCATGAGATAATTCTAACTTATTTAGATGTAGAGCATTCTAACATGTTAAAAGGAAATCATGAAATCTATGAAACTAGTATAGTAAGAATAGTTCAAAGTTGATTCGAATATTTGAATAAGATGTATTATTGTGGTAAAAATATATGTTGATATTAGTTTACCTAATGGATCGTTCAGAATGACCACAATACGTATTGATTCAAATACATCCAAAAGGTTTGGGTGAAGTGTATTTATGGAATCATAGTATTGGATACATAAATGAGAGATGCATTACCAAGTATCCAGTTGGATCCTATTTTGGATATCATTTGGCCTCAAGTCTCATGATAAATGCAAATCTTATTTATCAAGATAGATGATGAATACATCACTATGTGATGTGAATATCTGTTGGAATTGGTTTGTGCTAATGGGTCGCTTAGATTAACCATGATACATGGTAAGACCAATTTCATAGGAACGTGAGTCTGGAACCTTTCAGCTCTCCTAAAGAGAAGTTAAGAATCAACTGGGCAATAGGATGAGACACTCATAGTGAGAATCTCAGTCCAAACTTTATCGATCATCTAAGGAATTATGAAATAGTCTCATGAGCTATCTACACCCAAAACACTACCATAAGGAGTGTTAGTTGGACAGAGAAACAAATCATTCATTGATTTTGTACTAGATGACTCGCATTATGCATATTAAAATTTCATGGATTGTATCATGAATAATGTTACCATAAGTCTTTTGGTCTTGTACCAACTGAGAAGGTTCATGAAACACTCTATTATATGTGAATGGAATTCAGTCCTATTACCACATATGGAAGTCTACGATTATGAGGCTTATGCTCTTCATGAAGCGCTCGACAATATAGAACTCACAATATAGATGTGTTATCTTGTTGTAGAATACATCAAGAATTTTGGATAATTGTTCAACAATCCTTTTGAGAATAAAGTGTATGTTGCTCGAAGGGCAGTCTTCCAAGAGAGGGGGTTGGTTTCCAAAAGGGCTAACAGGAGTCACATTGATCTTGATAAGATTTGAGAGTCAACAAACGAAGAGCCTAAAGTTGGACCTAGCATTTAATTCGAGGTTGAAAGAGCTATTGAGGAAACTGACACATTTCCACCACTTCCTTAAAGATATGATAGAGGACGTCATATGCCTAGTTATATAAGAGTTTATATTATTGAGGTAAACGAGTCACTGGTATGGAGCAATCAGAGTATACCAGCTATAGGAAGCTATGGTAGGCCCTAAAGGCTACAACATGGAAGGAGGACATGGAGAGTGAGATTCAATCCATGTATGTGAAAACTTAGTGGATCAAGCACATGGCCTTGATGTAAGGGTAGAAGTTTTGTTGTAATATGTCGAAGTCTGTTATATTATTTTACAAGACATTTTGTATCGAAGCTTAGTGTTTTAGTCTTTGTAATTTTTTTGTATGCTTTCACGTCTCCTATAAATAGGGACTTTACTTAGAGTTAGATAAGATCGGAGAACAACTTGTCTACTTTCTCTTTGTAAGAACTGAAAGCATAATACGAGCTGAAACCAGATTATATTTACTCTTTTTGTTCATATAATCAATTACTCTGATATATTCTCGATTCATCACTTCATCAATTGGTATCAGAGCGGGTCTTCAAAGATCAACGTGATTTTTTGAAGAATGATTCTCGGTTTGGCAAAATTTGTCACAATTGGAGCATTTTTGGTGAGTCTCTCTCTATGATCTCTCTTAATCTTGTTGATTCGTGCGTTTCGGTTTTAATTTTTGATCGTTTTGACTCAATTGGATCCACTTCATTTCAAACCCCTTTGAAGATCAAATTAAATTTTTTGTTTAAGATCAAACTTCAAAATTAAAAGCATTTTCTCAAAATCACGAATTTACTGTTGATAGATCCAATTCGTAAGCCCAAATTCTAGTAAAATGTACTGTTCATCGATCAATTGTTTCAAGCCCAATATGATAATCTGATCACTATTCATATTGAGTCCAAATTTCCGAATCCTTCACTGTTCATCATAGCCCATTACGAGTTATTTGATCTGTATTCGATATATCAATATTGCTCAAAATCCATGAAGTCGGAGGATGAACAGATAACCTTTAGATCCTCTTCTCTTGTTCTAACTCTGCTAAATTCGAATCTGATTTGTTGATATTCGAAATTGATTTGAGTAATGATATTGATTTTACTTAATGCTGGTTCGATGGCTGATTCAATCTGTTCTTGAAGTTGAATCTAAGGTCAAATTAAGAAAAGTCAAAATTGATTTGTGATTCATGGTCTAAAATTTGATTTTGATTGGAGTCAATTCCTGAATTCGATTTGGTGATTGTCGATTGTTGAACGAAAAGTAAAACAAAAAGTCAAAATTATTGTTCTTCGTTCAACTTGTATGCATGCTTCACTGAGTTGTACAATTGGATTATCATCGTCTGAGTTCGACTACGTATCGATCGGAATAGAATCGAATTGATTGGTGTCATTGATTGATGTCTGATGCTTAGAGTCGAAATTAGATGTTATGATTTGGAGTCGATTTTGTATTAGTTCGCATCTACAGGGAAGGGAGAATTGGAGTCGATCGTGGGTTTGATGGTAATCTCGATTGCCAAAATCTGTTAGCTTGGAGTCGAACTCATGGATTGAAACAAATTTTGACTTGTATGATGTTGATTTGGAGATGTAATCGAACATGGTGGTCATAGGAATCGAAATCGACTGGTGATGTTCATGTTGATTTGCGTACTGGGAACAAATTTTGGGAACAAGATGATCCGGGAACAATGATTTCGAAGGTTTGGAGTAGATTGGAGTCGACTGGAAACTGATTGTGTATGATGAGAACGAATTTTGGAACTGGGATGTAATATCAACATTAAGGGTCGACTGATTGTGGACGAGATTTCGAAGGTTAAGCGTCCCGTTGTTTGGTTTTTGATAACGAAGATTTTTGATCGGGAAGGGAGAAGATTTTTGATCGCAAAGATTTTGCCTTATTGTCGAAAATTTGGTTTGATTCACTAACGAAGGTTTTGGATTGGTGAATGAAAAGCGAAGAACGAATGGACGGTAAGTTGGCTGTCGATGGTTGAATGTTCTGGATTAACGAAATTGAAGAAGATGAAAAAGTTTTCGTTAAAATGGTGATAGAAAATTTTCGTTAGAATGGTGCTGCAAGATTTTCGTTAAAAAGGAAGAAATTTTCGTTACCTGAATTAACGAAGTGAAGATGAAGTTTCGTTACCTGCATATAATTTCGTTAGATTGGGGAAGAAACTCAAAAGTTTCGTAAATGGCCCTTAAAGTTTCGATAATTTGGCATTTTCGTAAGATTGGACAAAATTTCGACAAATTGGATATAAGTGGATCTTCAAGAAGAGACAAGCATGGATGTGAAAAAACACATAATCAAACCAAGATAGGTTGTGAAGGATGTGTAAGCTTAATAAGTTCATTTATTGACTGAAATAAACATCTCACAAGTGGGATCATGATTTCAGTGAGCAAGTTCAAAGAGTTTGAATTTCGAGAAATAAAGATGAGCCATATATATGTCAAAGCTAGTGGGAGTAATTGGAATCTTTGTTTCAATGAGAAAGGTCAAGGAGTTTGAATTTCGAGAAACATTGATAAACGATATATATGCCAATGCTAGTGGGAACATGTAGTCACCCTTGTATTGTACATAGATAATATATGATTCATAGGATACTATATTCTAACTTAGCAAGTGTAAAAACTTGGCTTGGTATGAGAATTGTTTCGCTACGATACACATGGGAGATACAGAACACGTACATAATAAGGATCTATGGAGATGGATAAAAGTGATTTGTTTGATTAAGCAAAGGTACATGGAATCTTGAGGAAACTCGACATGCAGAACTAAAAAAGTAGTTTGTTCTTATTAGAATATGGCACAACATTAAGCAATGCTAATATCCTAGTTTTAATATTCAACTAGAGGTTATGAGTTATGTCCCACATGCTTCTGTTATGGGATCGATCATATATGCCATGAGATGTACCAGATCTGATGACTCTTTTGCCTTAAGCATGACAAGTTGAATTAGATCAATTTGGAAAGAATCAACGAATTAAGATCAAGAACAT
This sequence comes from Lactuca virosa, assembly GCF_052849685.1. NCBI lineage: Eukaryota > Viridiplantae > Streptophyta > Magnoliopsida > Asterales > Asteraceae > Lactuca > Lactuca virosa. The sequence goes on from NC_136434.1 coordinate 92,177,028, forward strand.
TCTTAAGTATCCTAGGAGGACATATGAAATTATCTTGATAGTATGGAAGAGATCATTGTAAGAGTTACATTGATGCTAAGTTCCACACTGATAAAAACGATTTCGTTCGCAGTCGGAATTCGTGCTTTTACTGAATGGTGATGTATTAGCTTGGAAGAGTACCAAGTAATACACCATAGTGGATTTAAAAAACATAGAGTATATTGTAGTTGGTTAAAATGCAAAGGAAACACAATGTGACTAAAAGAGATTCATTAGCGACATCTTTGTTGAAATTCAATCATTAATGGTCCTTTTGAAGATTCTTGTGACTATAAGGGTGAACTTGATGGGTTTTGCGCATTCTAACACTCCTAAGTGTACATGCAACCCTAAATACCTTGGATCTATGTTTTCTCTATTATACATGCAATTATGAACTTTCCAAGGTATTACCCTATCTAGCATACAATACTTGATACTTGGGTAATCAAATGGATAGAATACATACCTTTGTTTGATGTAGCTTGTCTCCATGAAGCTTGAGTGCCTAGTGCCCCAAGTGTGACACCTCAAATGGTTCACACAACACCAAATGCACATGGAATGACTTGAGAGAAATGGAACACTCCTTGAAATCGTCTAGCCCTCATATTCACACATTAGTGCACGATTTCTTGAGCCATGGGATTCTTTTATATGGTGGCTATTAGGGTTACACCATGTAACTCATAACTTTACCCATTCCTTATGCTCCGTGGATTTTAACCTCCATGGAGTATCCATGGGTCACCCCGTGGACTTAGTCCAACATAAGGAATCTTGGATCACAAGCCCACATATATAAGAATGAATGATTTACACAATCAACCCATATATTTAATTAGTCTCCTTTTGATCACTTAATTAATTCCAAATTAATTCTTGATCAATACTAATTAAATAACCTTATTAATATATTAGAACTTATAATATATTAACCAACCTTAAGTGTTATTTCTCTCATTATAGTCTATCCAAATGCATGATGCCATGCAACCCAAATGGACCATGCTGGGTCGGGTCAAGTCTTACCAATTATAGTTATGGACTTAGACATTAATCCAACAGAACTTACCTCGAGTATGGATCCCAAGTCACACAAGCCCACAAGATACATACTCAGTAAGTACCAACACATTTGATAGTGAGTTAAATTTAAAGGCTTCATAGTCAATAATTCATATTGAAAGATAATCTTTTCGATCCATTCCATAAGCCAATGTCACTGACAAGTCTGACAGTCAGTCAAAGTCGAGAGACATTCAGTTTGCAAATGAATTGGCTTAAGCACTCTTAGTTTGGTTTATTTTAAGTATTGGACCAACCCGTGATTAGAGATTATATCATGGATTTAGTTACGAGTAATTCTAATATGATGATATCTTCTATTCTTCAAACCTAGATACATGTGGGGTTTGCTCTATGATTCTGTTATGCATTGGTCTACTCCAACGTTATCCGTAACCGGTGGTTATAAAGGGTATGTCCATATGTGACATGATGAAGTAGACAAAAACTATGTAGTCGAAGTTTATTTGTTCCTTATGCCTTAACAGGAGAGGCGATATCTATGGGCCCCTCGATGGTTTGGTGTTGACATCTAAAGTTCTAGGTCGAGCCCGGACTGGAATTGATGTGTTCAATTTAGTAGTCAGATGTAGTCGTCAAAAATTTATATCGGGAAACATAATCTTGAATTCATGAGATTGAACCTTATCCATGTCTTGAATTCATACATATATCATATAACGAAGGGATAGTTGATCACTTATCTAAGGGCTAAATCTTGATTAGATCAAGAGTTCGGTAGTTGCATTGGAGGGCTAACTCTATGTTGATTATTGGATAAGTATTGGTCCTCGTATTGTTGATGACTTTTCCAAGTGGGAGACTGTTGGAAAGAGTGTCCAAGGTCATTAACTATTGGTAATATTTCTAATAATAACAGGGTCCTTTTAGGTTGCCCTCAAGACCCAAATTGAGTAGAATAAATAAAGGAGTGAACTTCGTGGTTAGGCTCCCATCCCACATGGGAAGGAGTACAAAACCTAGGAAGGGATCCAAGGCTATAAATAGAGCCTTAGGGATTTCATTCTACCTTGTAACTTGGCTTGAAGTTTCGCCAACTCTTCTTCCTCCTCCTCTTAGGGACGATTTCTAAACCTATTTGGGTTTGTGAAATTGACCCTTTTACTAGTTATTTTTATTCCACTCTTTGGTGTCATTGGGTGTGATACCATAAGAGGGATTCTGGTTGGGTCCTCTCATCCAAGCAACTTCGTGGAGGAAGAGATCTCAAGCATGAAGATCAAGGGCTACATAAAAGGTATGTTTTTCTTCCTTATGTTATTATGTTTTCATAGGGTAGATGTACTTAGTATGAAACCATACATCCTAGGGTGCATGTACACTTAGGTATATCGTAGTTTCGATTTTTTCTGCTGCCTAGTTTAGAGTGTATTTGATGTGTAGAAAACCCAACAGGATCATGCATGAATAGATATATTTGCTGAACAGCATATGAAATATTAGGACGGGTGTAGGTGAGATACTGTAGAGCACCAACAAGACTCCGATAAAGAGTAGGATATGAGACATGAGGACTATGAGGAGAGAGTTTAGATTTAGTGTCAGAGGGAGTGACGCGCGGATTGCAGGTAGACATGTCAGCACGAGAAAGATTTGCATTGGCAATGGAGGATTGAGAGAAGAACATACCTTTAGCAGTTCGAGAGGCAACAATAACGAGGAAGAAGGAAACATGACCTAATTCAGACATAGGAAAGTCAGACAAGAGATGAGTGATGATGCAAGAGATACGAGAAGAGGAAGAAGCGGTCAGGATTATACCATCAACATAAAGGAGAAGGAATATATGATCAGAACCCAAGTGGAAGGCAAATAACGAGTAGTCAGATCAACTGCTTGTAAAGTCGAGAGAGGTAATAAATACGTCAAATCGATGGTACCAGGCCCTAGGATCCTTTTGAGGACATAAAAAGCTTTGCGAAGACGAAAAACATGATGGGGGAAAGAAGTTTGAACATAACCAGGAGGTTCTTTCATGTAAACCTCCTCAGATAAGTCACCATGAAGAAATGCATCTATAACATCCAATTGATGGATAAGCTAGTTCCTAGATATAACAATACTGAGAATAGTGTGAATGGTGGCAGGTTTGAAAATAAGACTAAACATGTTATCAAATTCAAGGTCGGGAAGCTACGAGAAGCCTTGAGTGACAATACGACCTTTATAGCGATCGAGGTTGCCTTTTCTGTTAAATTTGTAACGATAGAGCCATCGACAACGAACTATATTGGCATGTGGAGGAGGGGTAACAAGCTCCCAAGTGTAATTATACTAAAGATTAGTCATTTTAGAGCCCATGGTTGACTTACAGTTAGGATCACAAAGAGCCTAAGCAGTGGAGCGGGGGTAGGAGAGATATCAGATGTGGCGGAAAGATTAAAAATCTATTTAAGTCTAAAAGAACCAGTATGAGATCGAGTAACCATAGGATGATTCGCAGTTTGCATAGGAGAGGGAGGGGAAGGGCCATTATGGTGAGTGGAAGGGATGTCAAAAGTGCTACTGTGTAAAGGAGATTCAGGAGGGAGAATAACAGGGGGGGTTAGGAACCATGACATGTGAGGCAGGAGGACTTTCCTTAGCAAAAAACGGATCATACTCAGAGATTTGGGTTTATATTGGAAATATGAGAAGGGGAAGTGATATTCTTCAAAGATGAAATTTTGATATATAATTGAACGTTTGGTAATGAGATTAAGGCAAGGATAGTCACGATGATCAAAGGAGGGACCAAGATATACACAAGAAGAAGATTGAGGGGATAACTTGTGAGTAACAGTTGAGGAGATATTTAGATAGCAAAGGCATCTAAAGATGCGAAGATGACCGTAGGAAGGAAAGTTTCCAAAGAGAAGCTCAAAGGGAGTTTGAAAGTTAAGGGTGGTGGTGGGAAGAAGATTGAGAGTATGGACAGCGGTATGGAGAGCTTAAACCTATAAGTTGGGAGGAAGAGAGGCTTGAAACAGAAAAGTTCAAAGAATGTTGTTAATAGTGCGGATGACCCGTTCAACTTTCCCATTTTGCTGAGATGTATATGGACAAGAAAAATGTATTTTAATTCCTTTATTGTCAAAGAAATAAAAAAAAGTGGTTGATTGCTAAATTCACATCCATTTTCACATTAGAAAATTTTAATGTCAAATTTAAATTGTGTACGAACATAAGCGTGAAATTTGGTAAAAAAAACATTAGAATTCTCACAAAAGGGAAACACTCACAAAAAATGAGTAAAGTTGTCTAAAAAAATAATATAGTATTTAAAACCACTCATACTAGAAACGGGAGATGTTTATAGGTTAGAATGAACTAATTCAAACATACTAGAAGTTTTAGTAGTAGAAGATGGGAAATGTAAGCGACAATGTTTCCCAAGCTAACAAGCATGATAGGTGGGAAGCTTATTAGTAGTACTAGAAATAAATTTGCGAGAATGTAAAAAATCCATAGCAGAGGAATCGGGATGTCCAATATGTGGATGCTAGGTAAGAAGAGAGACATCAACACAAGTAGTGGCAGTATGAGAGAAAGCAGACGATGAAAGAATAACATAAAGATCGCCAATATTGTCACATCATTGAATGAATGCACCTATTTTAAAATCCTTTATGGTGAAACCAAAGGGGTCAAATGTAATTAATACATAATTATCAATAGTGAATTAATGAACAGAAACATGATTCTTAACAAAAAAAATTGACACAAGTACGTTATTTAAAGTGAGAAGATTGTGAGAATGAGAGAAAGAAGTTTGACCAATGTGAGTGACGGGAAGTATAGCACCATTACCAACCATTATACACTTAGAAGTACACAGCGTTAGAGAAAACATAACCTAAGTTGAAAGACATGTGAGAACTAGCATCAGAATCCATGTAGAGACTGTTGGCGGACGATAGTTGTACCGACATACCCTAAAACATGGACGCTAAGACTATAAATTATTGTGGAGTGGACTGGACATGACCGTCAAAGGAGGTTGAACCTATGAAGGACATATACTCATAGGTAGAATACAACTATTGGAATGGACTGAAGATCATCTGGAGCTATTGCGTAGGTACGATTCCGAGGCTGTGAGGTGCTGACAAGAGACCAACAACATAAGCAGGCTGCTGATACGGACTCGGTTGCAGAGTGAGTAGCTGCTGCTTCGAAGGAATATAGGTTATTAAAATACATATGAAGCGAAAATCTTAACCCTTAAGTTCACATGCAACCTATAAAAGATCTATGTTTTCTCTAATTGATAGAAAAAAACTATGAACATCAAGAACCTAAGGGAAACCTATTATAATCGAATTATACATAGGATTAGGGTTACATACATTTGATTTATTGTAGTAAACAAATCACGTCAAACTCTTGTATTTGTTGGTCTTAGAAAGTTATCACTAAAAGGATGATGCCTCTAATGGCTCACATCCAAAACCATAAACCCTAGAATGAGGATGAGAGAGGAGATATGATGGAAATTCCGTTCCTATGCTTATATGTAATGTGGTGACTAAAATTTACAAGCCAATGGGTCCTATTTATAGTTTAGGTAACTTGCAGGAAAAAAAAATATTTGAATTAATTAAATAATAGATTTAATCATAATTCAAATCTTTTCCTTATCTACTACCAGGAGGCTTCTAGAAATCCTAAAGGAGCTCCCAGAAACGTCCATATGATGGTAGGTTCTAGAATTGCTTCTTTTTTTCAACTATTAAACACTTACAGTTCACCCCTTGCACCTTTAATTAATTCCAATTAATCTCGAATTAATTCCAGATTAATTCAGATTAATAATTAATCAATTCTAATTGATTTCACATTAATTTATTAACCATATAAATGAACAAATCAATTATTTAACAATTGATCTCATATTAATTTGTTAATCACATAATAAATCAACAAATCAACTATCTATTTCCAATTAATATATTAATCATATAATAATCTAATAAATTATATTTCTCTCTCTCCTAATACCATTTCTAGCTATCTTTGGTCATGAGGGAAACCCAAAAAGGACTTTGCTTCTAACTACAAGAGTATACCAATTTAGTTATGAGCTTAGACACCTTAATCCAATAAGAGGCTACGACTGTTGAGCATAGGGAAATTACGGAAGAAACGTTAGCTGGCTCAGAGGAAGCTGATGATGACCAACAGGTCCGAAGGTAGTAGAGTTAACAATGGGATAACCCGAGGCAGTAGTGGTTGCAGTGTGTCCTAAAATCCCGGCGAAGTGTTGTTATGGATCCATAGAACTTCCATATACATAATTTTTGGAATTATTTATGGAGTTGTTTCGATTTTTAGGCCATCGATTTTTTTCCCGAATTGTAAGATGAGCAAAAAAGAGTCGCACTTGGAGACATATATGAATCAATAATATCTTCAAAAGCCGCTTCTCGAGACTCATGCAATAAAAGCATGCTTTTGGCCTCAAGAAAGTAAGGAAAAGGTTTCATGTTGGTGATGACATCAACAATACTATGATAGGAAGGCGGTAATTGATGCAAAATTTGCATCACAAGTTCAGTTTCCGTGATCGTGGAGTTAGCATCTTTGAGATCATCGACTAGATTCTTGAGCGTGTGACAAAACTCGATAATTAAGATTGATCCCTTCCTGGTATTGCGAAATTGGTCTTGCAATTGTAACATATGGGACAATTTATTGTTTCGGAAAAATTCATCCAACTTATCCCAAAGATTTTTTGCGGTGCAATCATCACTAGAGATGATTTGAAGTAGCTCGGGATCACAAGTACTATAAAGCTATGATTTAATACGAGCATCAACCGAATAACATTGCTCATCATCATCCCCGGTAGGAACCGATTTGCAAAAAATATGGCCAAAAGATAAAGTACATCTACACATATTCGAGAAAATTTGTCTCCATAGTTTATACATTTACCCATCAAGACTCAACTTAAAGCTAAATTGATTGTAAACATTGGTTAGAGTGCACCCAAGACTAATTTCGATGGGGGCGGTAGTGGAGGAGGAGTCCGGTGTGGACATTTAGAGAATAACTTGTAGATGATATGTTGAAAACGTGTGGTTGAGAAGAAAATCCGACGGAGCTATGTTGATTCCAACAGAAGGCAGTGAAGCACAGTGGAGGCAACAATCAGTAAAGATGAGAAACACCAATCGATATTGGACTGAGGTAGGGCCTGGTCGAGAACATCAACAGTGACGCAACAGGTGAAGAGAAAGGGAGTCGCAGCCGATTTTTTGAAATTAATTAGGGTAACAGTATAGCTCAATGAATACGATGTTACTATTAGCAAACATTAAAATTTATTGTATAATAGTATGTTTGATGTTATAATTATCTTATTTATCTCTTATAGTATTATAATTATCTTAATCAGTACACAATAAAACAAATATATTACTTCGTCCGTCCCAACATTATTCTCCATTTACAAAAAACATACAGATTAATGAAGTATTAATTACTACCAACTTTATATAATAAAATAATAGTTTTGTTATTACTTTGCATTTAATGTTCCATTAATACTTAGTTGGTTAAATAATAATAAGGGGGTATTTTGGTAAAAGTATTATTTATTTTTAGAAGTGGACTATTATTTTGGGACAAACCAAAAAGGAAAGATGGACTATAATTTTAGGACGGGGGAGTATTATTAGACTAAACTGCACAAATAGTCCATGTGGTTTGCTTAAAACTTCTACTTTGATCCAAAAAGGTTTGGACTAGCACCACAAGTCTAAAGTTTTCATTTTGTTGCGTTGGTTCAATTTACTTTGAAATTTTTTATAACGATGATTTTACCCTTGATGCTTTCTTTTTCAGTTTTTTTATTAATTTTTTGATTAAAATAAATAGGAAACAAATTTGAAAACCAATTAACCTCCCATTTTTTCTTCCAGACCTACCTTGAAACCCATCTCCAACCAGATTCCCCATAGATGTTGAAATAATAAAACCCATATCACTTTTCCCTAAGTTGGGTCGAGTGAGGTCGTGGATTAGGATCAATTAAACGACAGCAGCGGGATCACCTGAGAGTCTTGATGGTGGTGTCGCCGTCATGCGACATGGATTTGGTGATAGACGCTAAATACGATTCCAAGACCACCGTGATCAGCGGTGCATCCACTGTGCTAATTATCTCAGACACTTTTGTCACAGCGTGGTAATTCCACAATTTGTATTCAACGCATATGATCGTAAAACCCACCACCTATCTCTCTCTTAACTCCGACGAAAACACACACCACTGAACTCTATTTGTCACCCTCTTTTACCATCTAGCCTCGTCGTATACCTCCAACATCCACCGTTGTGGACCTAGGTCACCAACTCCGATTTTGATGTTGGAGTTCATGTTAGGTTAGGGATTGATTTCGGTTACAGATATTAGTGGAGTAGATTCGATTTTAAAAATTTCTATGATTGGTCGGGTATTGATTGACGTTGTAGTTGGTGATTGGCCGAGCATCGATTAATGATTCTTGATCTGGACTTTTTGGGCATTTTTTTGTTCATCTTCTTCGGTGAGAAAGAATAGGTGTGCCATCGCTGCTAGTAGTAGCGACATGAGGAGTCTTAATATCTCATACCTAGTCTTACTTTGCTTCCTCATCATCGACAAACCCGAGGTTTGGAGTGTCCCCAAAATCTGGGTTACTTTAAAATAAAAGAAAAACGAAGAAGACGAAGAAGAAGATGATTTACTCCTTATATCTTTTTCTTATTCAATTAAGTCTCAAAAACCGGTAATCGTATTCAATTTAACTCTTTTACCCGGTTGATAGGTCATCTAAATTTCAACAATTACACTTTGACTTAGATTTTAAATTTTATTACAAATTTGGTCCAAAATTTATATTTTTGGCCCAAATTTTAATTTTTTTTTTACAAATTTGGTCCAAAATTTACCATTTTGGCATAGATTTCAGAATTTTGTAATGATTTAATCCTAACTTTAGTTTTTTTACAACTTTTTTTTCTCAAAAAAAAATCGAATATGTTTTTTCTTTAAAAAAATCATATTTATACAAAAAATATATATTTTTTCACATGAAAAATCTTATATTTCTAAATAAAAACTTTTTTTTTTAACTTTTCTGTATACGAAAAACCTATTTATAAAAATAGGTATTTATTCAGTATAAATATATACAAATCCATTTTAAAAAAAAATATATACAAACACGTATTTTACAAAAAAAATGTATACAAACATCTATTTTATTATAAATATATTTTTTAAAAACATATTTATATGCACCCAAATAAGTGTTTGTATACATTTCTTTTGTATATATATATATATATATATATATATATATATATATATATATATATATATATATATATATATATATATATATATATAAACCTATTTTATAAAAAATGCATTTTTATTCAAAGACTTTTATGTATAAAATGTATACAAACACGTATTTTATAAAAATATATTCAAACACTTTTTCATAAACAAATGTTTACATACATGTTTTTGATATATATATATATATATATATATATATATATATATATATATATATATATATATATATAAACAAACATGGGTAAATTTCCAAGTTAGAAGTTACCATCTTATAAAACAAATTAAATTTATCGGTTAGGGGTTTAGATTTCATTATATCTGTTTGTATACAAATGTATTTATAATAAAATAGGTATTTCTATGTATATATATATATATATATATATATATATATATATATATATATATATATATATATGTATGTGTATATATATATATATATATATATATATATATTATAAAAAACGGATTTTTATATATTTATGTACTTAATAAACACCTGTTTTTATAAATATGTATTTTGTATACAAAAAAGTTTTTGTTTTTAAGTTTTTATATAGAAAATAAAAGATTTTTTATGTAAAAATATGTTTTTTTTGTATAAATATGATTTTTTAAAGAAAAAACATATTTGAATGCTTTTTTTTGAGAAAAGAAGTTGTAAAAAACTAACGTTAGGATGAATTCATAACAAAATTCTGAAACCTAGGCGAAAAGGGTAAATTTTGGACCAAATTTGTAATAAATTTTAAAATTTGGACCAAAAGTGTAAATTTTGTACAAATTTGTAATAAAGTTTGAAATCTGGGCCAAAAGTTTAATTTTTGAAAGGTGGATGTCCAGTTGACTATATAAGAAAATGTTAAATTGAATACGATTACCGATTTTTGTGACTTAATTGAATAAAATAAAGATATTAGAACAAAATCGATTATAAGGCTATTATGTAAAGACTTTTTTGCAGTTTTCCCTTATTATTATAACTAAAAGTATAAAGACAATTTCATTATTGATAATATATATATATATATATATATATATATATATATATATATAAATTAAAAAAAATCACTGTTCATGGAGATTGTATTAATTTTAACTAGCAAAGAACTCGTGGCTACGCCGCTTTTGGGGTAATATGGGGAAAATCGGCAAACTTTAAAAAATATGTGCTAAAAGTGTAAATCACCAGAAATAGGAGAGAAAGTCGACAACCCCTAAAATTAGATGTCAAAAATGTACAACAACCAAAAGAAGAGACATTGGTGGAGAAAATCCAAAAATATTGTGGCAATAATTAGAAAGTTGTCAAAGTTGGGAAAATATGGTGGCAAAATTCTAAAGGAGTTTTTTTGTGTTTTTTATGTCAAAATGTAAAAGTTTTGACTACAAGGACGAAAACTGTCAAATTCATTAAAGATTTGTGTCAAAAACACCAAAATATAAAACTTTTCACTGCAATGACGAAAAATGTCAAAGTTACTAAAGATTTGCGGCAAAACCCTAAAAGCAAAAAAACTTAATCAAAACACAAAAATTTAAAAGTTGACTTTAAGGACTATAAGTGCCTAATTCACTAAATATTTGTGGCAAAAACCTAAAGACATAAAAATTACTATTGCTAACTTCCTTTAGATTTAATATATATATATATATATATATATATATATATATATATATATATATATATATATATATATATAAATTTTTGTCAAAAACACCAAAATATAAAACTTTTCATTGCAAGACGAAAAGTGTTAAAGTTACTAAAGATTTGTGGCAAAACCCTAAAAGCACAAAAACTTAATCAAAACACAAAAATGTAAAAGTTTTGACTTTAAGGACTAAAAATGTCAAATACACCAAATATTTGTGGCAAAAACCTAAAGACATAAAAGTTACTGTTGCTAACCTCCTTTACATATATATATATATATATATATATATATATATATATATATCCTTCGTAATAAATGAAAATAATTTTGCCACTTGTCAATCTTTCATTAGTTTTGACACTTGTTATTTTGTGGTATTTTTGAAATAAATATTATCCACTTGTCAATTTCTAATTTGTTTTAAATTTTAAAATTAAAGTCATATACTTTTATATATGTAAAGTATTAATATAATATATATGAAATTGAATTGCAATGAATACGTTCCTTTGTTTTCTTATTTTAAAGTTTTATATTAAAAATTATTTACTGCTTACACTTTAAGGTTTGATCTTTTTTTTTTAAATTAACCTGGATAATATACGGGTCTCACACCTAGTATATATATATATATATATATATATATATATATATATATATATATATATATATATATATATATATAATGGATGAAACCCTTTGTCCCATCGTATTTAAAAATAATATTAAAAAATATGACGTCATTTACAAAATGGAGAAAGAAACCTTTTGAAGTCGGATAAACGGGTGGGAATCCCATTGGAAAGGAAAACAATTCAACGGTATAAGACCATGGAATCAGGAGAGTAATCCTTTCATCTTCATGTGTGCTTTCATGTGCCCATGTCGACCAAAACCATCAAGTGTAATAAGCCAAGAAACAAAAACCATTAAAAAAAAAAGCAAAAAAACTTTAGCCATCTGAATAGGATTATAGGAATTAGGAACTAGTTACTGCATAGCTTAATTTAAAAAAAAAATTAAATATAAATGTCAAAATATTTGAAATTTTTTGAATTTATAACAAAATACGAAAAATAATGAATTATTATAATAATTTTTTTATCTTTTAAATTTAAACAAATAATTTAAATAAATAAAAGAAATTAATAAGATTTAAATTTGAGAATTTTGAATTTAAAAGATAAGTTCATTAATGAAATTGTTATCCATTTATTACTATATTTATTGTCAGTGGCGGAGCTTCAATATGTCATTTGGAGGGGCCGAAAATATAATTTATATAAACATTGGTAAACAGGGGGGTCATAGTCAAAATTTTATATTTTTGGGCTAAATATGTATATAATTAAAGCATAGGAACTATTTATGCCAAAAAAATCAGGGGGAGGGGGGGGGGGCACAGCCCCCCAAGCCTATGAAAGATCCGTCTCTGTTTATTGTAATTATTATATTAAAATATTATATGAAATTTAATAAAATAGAAAAACTAATAAAATAAATGTGGAAAAAAAATTAATTCAAAATAACCACAAATGATATTTGATAAATTGAATGAGAGTTTGACAAATTACAAAAAAATAAAAAAATAAAAAAATAAATAAAAAATGTACATATATACAAATGATATTTGTTAAAGAATATGTACATATATACAAACATGAGTTAATCAAGGAAATTAAGAGTAAAACACCCGATAAGAAATCCACAATGAAGAAACTTTTTGTCTTCAAACCTGACCCAATCAAGATACACGTTAATATATAAAAGTAATGCAATATATATATATATATATATATATATATATATATATATATATATATATATATATATATATATATATATATTACAGATTAGCAATACCAAATATTTAATTATTAGTTACAAATAATTAAGTTATTATATATATATATATATATATATATATATATATATATATATCGGGTTAGGTTATTTTATTTCCTACATATATTGTGTGCCCGTAAGCACAATTCTGCACCAATAGATGAATAAAATCAATGGTCATGATCTGAGGCTCTACGATATTAGAATAGGGTAACATGTATCATATAATCACTCAAATTTAATTAAAAGGGTATTTTAGACAATTAACTATATTTAAAAAAAGAAATTTTCGAAATTAAAGGGATAATTCTGATTTTCTTTAAATTAATTCAATTTCAATTCTAATTTAACTTATTTTATTCTGTCAGAATGAGATTCTATTAGAATGAAATTTTGTTATAATGACATTCTGTTAGAATAACAGTTTATAAAAACTTTTAAGAATACATAAATAAAAAGAAAACATGAATAAGTACATTATAAAACAATATACAAAATCGATTCTTGAACTAATAATATATCAAATAATTATATTCTATGATTGTGATACAAAAAGAACATTCTTGAATAATAACAACATTATGATAGAATAGCAAGTGTAATTCTTAAAAAAACAACAACATTCTTAAACTGTGAGTATGATCAATCTTCGATTCATTCTTCACGTCATTCCTATAAGGTCTTCAAGCCATTCCTATCACAAATGCAACAAAAACATTAAAATCCAACAAAAATCACTAATTCATTCTGAAAGAATAATGTTGCTAAGATTCATTTTATACATTCTGGTGGAATACATTCTACTATAAGACACTCTTGTTCTCGATATTTTCTTTCTTTTCCACATGAATGACAAACTCTTCAAAACCTAAAAAGAAAAAAAAAACCCATTAAAATCTAACAAAAACACTAATCTATTCTAAAATAATATTATTGATAAGATTTGATTTATAAAATTTGGCAGAATATATAAACCACATTCTGCTAGAATACAAACATTCTAAAAGAATGGATTTATATAAATAAATTCTGACAGAATACATACAATTCCATTCACACTTCATACTCAACTTTCACATCATAATAGATTAATTTCTTCTAAATAAGATTAATGACTTCTTGTTGTCATGGTACTACATATTAAAATAATACATTAACAAAAACATACATATATATAAAAAGGGAAATAAGAAGTTAATTGATCATCGTCCTAACTTATCTTATTTATGAATTATGATTGCACCAAGTTTATCATCAAGGTTGAATCAATACTAGTGTTATGTGTTCTGTCATAACAAAAAATTACAATTGAAATTAATCCAAACCTCAATTAAAATATTATAACTAAATCAATGTCATTATTTCATACCGCTTTAATGTATAATTTTTGGTTTGAAAAAAAAAAAACGAAAAATTATTAAGCCGCCAACATTGCTTAAAATACATGCTTACCTGGTGTTGATGGGAATATACCAAACTTCAATCGGTAGTTTACGGTGGCAAATTCGAAGTTTCGACCTGTGATTGTCTTAATTTAGGGTTCGACGGAGGAGCGCCGGTGTTTCACAATGACAAAATCAAGAACGATGATGGTGAAAATCAAGCAGTCGACGGTGTGTGTTTGTTTGTATTGATGGTGAGGAATGAAGTTGCAGATCTAGCCCCTTCTCATCTTCATCGCCATCGAGACTGAAAAAAAAAAAGTGAAGGATTACCAGAAAATATTGATTCAATGGTTACGTATGTGTTTTTTTTGTGTGTGTGTGAATACCATTGATAAACATATGGTGTTTGTTACCTTAAATTTAGGGTATATATTAATTGAATTATGATTTTACCATAATTAGATATACTAAGTTTACCATTATACCATTTTTTAATTTATTTAATGATTTATTATTTCCCGAATTCTCATTGGTGCATACATGCACACAATAGTTGTTAGAAACATTTAAACCTAACTCTCTCTCTCTCTATATATATATATATATATATATATATATATATATATATATATATATATATATATATATAGAGAGAGAGAGAGAGAGAGAGAGAGAGAGAGAGAGAGACAGAGAAAAGTTCAATAATGAATCATTTTAAACCATGAAAACCAATGAACCATTATTTTTTCAAGTTTTAGATCTTATTATTTATCGAAAAAAAAAATTCTAAAAATATAGAAATTCATAATTTTTTATCTTCTTTCCATTGATATCAAATTTAATAATTTTTTTTATTTTTTTATCTGTTTAGATTCACATTATGAATCTGCACTATAGATCATTAATTTTATATAAAGTCACTGTATGAATCTGCACAAATTCACAGTGTGAATCTGAACAGATTCACAGTGTGAATCTGAACAGATTCACAGTGTGAATCTGAACAGATTCACAGTGTGAATCTGAACAGATTCACAATGTGAATCTGAACATATCATTTTTTATCAATTTTGATATCAATTGTTGAAACATAAAAGTGACCGTCATAAACTTGAAGAGATCCGAAGCTATCAACTAGATCCGCAGTCAAGCTCAACACCGCAACCAGCAACTGCATCCGCAATTGAAGTCATCTATCTTAGCTTAGTTTTATCTGTTTTATGTCTTTACATTTCTTTGTCCAGTGTGCCTTGCATGGCAACCCCTAGACAAATTTAACTTGTAATCTTCAAGTCTCTATAAATAGAGCTCTTTTATTCTGAATGAAAACACCTCAATCGATCATTCTATCTCTATCTTGAAATATTGTATTCTCTCTTAGTCTCTCATCGTAAAAGATCTTCAGATTCTAATATTAAGATCGTTATCTCTTCGGAGCAAGTCAGCTTGACTTAATCATTAAGTTTGATCTCATTTACTAACTTGGATTGTTTGTAATCTTTGTTAAGAATCAGCTTATAGTGTCTTCTTGATATAATACTTGTTGTCATTTACATTTCCTTATATTTCCGCACCTAATTATCTAACAATCTAACACTAACTTATTATTATTGTTGAGCTTTATGACCCACTGAGTTAAACTTCATTCTGCATTATTACTTGTTCTAACGTTTGTTTAAGTGTGTTACTCAAGTTTTTCTCTCAACATCAATGACGGAGGATAAAAAGTTATGAATATCCATATTTTTATTTATTTATTTATTTTTTATGAAAAATTTGCTCTAAAAGTTAATAAAAAATTGGTTCTTTTGTTCTAAGGTTTAAAATGGTTCCTTGTTGAACACAACCCTATATATATATATATATATATATATATATATATATATATATATATATATATATAATTGTTATGTTTTAATAAGAATCATTTCTGAGAAAGTATTGATATTACAGTGATACAAGAATAGTTATAATTTACAAAGATCGGTGATATAATAGAAAGACAAATGGTATTACAGTAACATCTTTAGGATTTAGTAGTGACAGAGAAAAAGAAATTAATTTAACCTTACTTGATTGCCAACTTGGCCACCCATTTCTAACTCCGTACACCATGCCAACAAATATTTACAAACCTGCCAGTATTTCATGTCGATTTTTTACTGTATCTTCATGACAATGATATGACTACAAATCCGTAATAGTTTATAAATCATTGTCGAACATAAAATATTCAGTTTTTCAATCGATAAATTATTATGCCGATTGATTTAAAACCGTCATAATAACAATATATGTTATTTGAGTAAATTGATGAGTGGAAAAATAATTTAAAAGAATATTGCAAAAAACAATGGTCTTTGGTTAACAACAGCCACGTGAGAGGCATATGTCGTGTTTACCTCTTGAATCTGATTCCAATACCGTTGAACTGTTTTCCATTTTAATTGGGATTCCACTGATTTAATTTAAATAATAATAATAATAATAATAATAATAATAATAATAAATAAAATAAAAAAAATCACCGATTCATTTTAATTGGTTAAATTATAAGGCTTGGATTATATATTCTTCTTTGTCTTTGAAATGAATCCTGTTATAAACATAAATGTGAAATTCCGAAGGGTTCGTTTTTGGTTAATAAAATGATTTAGAACGAACAAAAATCTCTCAAATGAATTACAATTTTGAAAGATTAGAATTATGTCACCTTTTGTTTGAGGAAAAATAAATAAAATTTGAATGTGTTAGCTTTTACATATAAGGTCCCGTACTTTTGATTATGGTCCACATTTTGCCAAAACAACATTAAAAAGAACAATAACCAAAGCAATACGGCAAAATAGCACCGGACGGGGGCTGATGTGGCGGGCAAGGGATCGCGGCTGCACCGTGCCCCTATGTGCCGTGATCCTGAAAAATAGAGAGAGGAGCGGTGGTAGAGACCACCAAACAAACCCCTCTTTCCCTAGTATTTTTTAATGTTTTCTTAAAACATCGTTTTTTAATTAACCCTAAAATATATCGGTACATAAAAAAACATTTTCTCATAACATATCATCTTTCTCTCTCTCTCTCTCTCTCTCTCTCTCTCTATATATATATATATATATATATATATATATATATATATATATATTGAAACGGCAAATATAACCTATTCCTAAACTACACCTTAAATCCACCTATGTCCACGATGGGACTTGAACCCTCAACCTCAAGGAGAGAGACAAACACCGGATACCGCTAGGCTATAAGCCCTTTGGTATATATATATATATATATATATATATATATATATATATATATATATATATATATATAGGGAATGGTTATTTGGAAAACAAAAAAATCATAAAAATCATAAAAATGCATAAAAAAAATACTTAGAGATCACAAAAAAAAAATTTGAATTTTTTTATGAAAAAATCGCAGCTTTTTTTCCAAAAAAAATTTCAACGATTTTGTAGTAAAAGCTGCGATTTTTTCATAAAAAAATTCAAATTTTTTTTTTGTGATCTCTAAGTACTTTTTTTATGCATTTTTATGATTTTTAGGGTTTTTTTAGGGTTTTTTTGTTTTCCAAATAACCATTCCCTATATATATATATATATATATATATATAGAGAGAGAGAGAGAGAGAGAGAGAGAGATTCAAAAAAAAATTCAAAAAAAAGTTTTGTGATCTCTAAGTATTTTTTTTATGGATTTTAATGATTTTTAGGGTTTTTTGTTTTCCATAGAACCTAAACCTATATATATAGTAGGTTAAAACCGTGGAAACCGCGGATAAAAAAGAAAAATACTATTGATAATTTAAAATAATATTAACCAATTAAAGATTTGTAAAAATTTATTAATTTATAAAGAGTTTCGTTTATAAGTTTATTATAAAATTTATTATATTTGTCCTAAATAATTAATATTATATTACTAACTTTCTCTTTATTTAAGAATTTTGAAAATACTACTACTAATTACCATTAACCATAAAATGTCTAGATTCATATAAAAATTAATTAGATACTTATTTATGAAATGTAATATGGTCGAGCGAAGAATGGGAAAACATATGTTTCACCTCACATTCATGCGGGGAGAGTGATTACACTTGCTTTCTTCCCTTTAGCTTTGTATAAGAAGTGCAAAATGTAAATCAATTTTATTAATGTTTTGATAATGCTTTTATCAAAAATTTAATATATTTATATTGCAATTTTAATATATTTTATTAATATTTCTTTAATATGTTTTATAGCTAAATTAAAAATTAAACTCTATGTATATATAGAAGTGCCGCATTTTATATAAATACTAGTGTTTATTGTTTTTATATTTGTCTTTTTTTTTTTTGTATTTTATTGTAACATAATTACAATTTTATAAAAAAAAAATAGATTCATGTAAATTAGTGTTTTTTTGAAAAAGTTATATTAGTAGTTCTACATTGCGAATCTTATGGTTCTTTTAAAAATAAGAATGTTTATTATTTCTTATATATTTATCATTTTTTGTTTTTTATTCTAACATATAATTACGATTTTATATAAATTAAATTAGATTCAAGTAAATTGGTTTTAAGTAAATTAAATGTAGAAGTGCCTAATTTTATATAAATAATAATGTTTATTGTTATATATATATATATATATATATATATATATATATATATATATATATATTGTTTTTTATTTTAACATATAATTACAATATTAAGAAAATTAACTTAGATTCAAGTAAATTAACGTTTTAAGAAAATTATTGTTAGTAAGTTTGAGATTGCCATCTCATGGTTCTTTTAGATTTGTATTTGGTTTCTTTAAATATGGTCATTTATTTCCTTGATATAACTCCTAACTCTTCACCAAGTTGAATTATTCTTATTCCTAGGTATAAATTAGGAAAACAAGAAAGAAGTAATTTATGTATGTACTTCTATGTTCTGTGACTCCTAGTTATTTGTGATCCCATTTTTTCTTAATTTCATATATATGACCAAGCTTTAACAAAAAATAAATGAATTTACTGTAAAGAACCTTTTGCAAACGACAATGCCTTAAAAATATTATTGAAAGTATAATGCTATAATAGAAAACAAATTAATTTCTTAATGTTGGTAGGGGATTTCCTAAAGTTCATTGCTATTGATGGTAGGCTGTTTAAAGAAATTCATCGTGATCTCTGGAGAATCTCTTAAAATCCATTGCGATCGTTGGTGGGTTGTTCAAAGTTCAAGACCTATTATCAGGTGTTGTTTTGTCATGGTTTTAATTGCCTTCCCATAAGCTTGCTAGTTGCTACTATCTTTGGGGTTTTATTCGAAGTTCATTGCTAAATTCTGGTGGGTTTACCAAAACTGTTTGCTGTAATGGCATATTGTTGTACATGGAATTAGACAAATTGACTTTCATGGGTTAGGCATCTTTACCTTCCCGTCATCAGCTCATCACCTGCAAAACGAAATGTTTTAATAACCAAAATTCTATACTTCTTGAAACAAAATAAAAATGAAACTAAAAATTGATTTCAAACCTGAAACATATCTACCAACCAACAGTCAGGCTAAAATAAAGGCATCAAGGCATATTTTATCGACCATTTTAAACCTGAAATAGAGCTCCGAATGAACATAAGAACCCAGACATCAAAGATTCATATACCCCTGCTGGCCTGTCGAGCTATAACCTACCCAATAAAGGAACACAATCCAAAAAATTACACCAAACACACATCTATAGAACACTAAAAGAAATAACAAAAATGAAAAATGATCTCTTTTTTCTCACCGAAAATTTTCCCTAATTGTCATTTTTACCCTTTACATACTCAATTATATTTACTCTAATTTAAACTAGCGTTAGCATTGCTCACAGGATACCCATTACGAAATTGAAGTATATAGAGAGAGCAAAAAAGATGAATCAAGGTAGTATTGAACATACCCTCATCTTGTTTTATGGTTTGAAACAAACCCTTTTCTCCTCCTTGTTAGAATTCAGAACTCAGAATTCAGATAATCATGTAAAATTGATTAGTTAACTTCAAATTTGAGTTTAACCAAAATTTAATAATTTTGCATTCATAATTTGAATAATCTATTCGTTTGCTAAGAACCTTCATGAACCAAAAGTAACCCAAAGAAACATGACACAGATAATGGAAAGATCGTTACAAAACAAAAAAGAAATATAGAGAATAAGTGGAACCCTAGAATCAATACATTGACACTCGTTGTACATCTTATCGAACCTAAAAACCTCCAAATTAACACATTAGTACATGAAGAAGACGGAAAAGAAAACTGAAGCCCTTCCAAAAACGGAATGGGCCGATTACTGATTTTCGAATGGCTTGGATGGAATCGCGTGGTATAAATATAGAGATTGTTAGGTACATTAGGAAACAATCACCTACATGATTTAGTGAGATTACCTTCATCATTTATTCTGATCTTGCTAATCAACATGAAAATATCTGTGATCAATACTTGATTTTTGGGATTCAAGTTGGCCTTTTTCCAGCTTGAATAAGACTAATGGGTTTATTTGTACATAAATATTTGACCACGAAAAGAAGCAGGGTTTTGTAAACTATCATGGATGGAAACAAAATATAGCCGATGAAATCATACATACAAAATCGATGGTGACGTGAGAAGTGTGAAATGCGACCAGGCAGAGCTAACCCTAACTTCTTCCATGACATAGGATAGGTAGAGGAGGAGGAAAATAAAAACTCACAACGGTGGAGAACCTATCGTTTCTAATTTATTGGGTATGGATCCATGATTGATTCCTCATTTAACGGGATTTGATTGCAATCGATAAAAACTAATTGTGAATGCTATGATAGAAGGGCAAATTGGTAAATATACTTAGTAATTGGAAGAAACATAAAGACTACGTGTGGCATATAATGAGACTCTTTTATTAGTAGAGGAAGAGAAAGAGGTAAGGGCATTTTACGAAATTCAGTTTGATTATACAGGCGGGAAAAAAAGTTAGGAGGAACTTAAGGAGACGCCATGTGGCATTTTAGTAGTGTTTTATTATAATCTTTACTATATTATTAAATATATTGCCTATTTCTTGAAAATTAAGAGGTATAACTCTTATAACACCATGTACAATCCTATTAAGCTTAGAATGTAAGCGTGTACGCCATGTATCATCTTAACTTACGGTCTTAACTTCTTATGTATAGATGTTGGAAAACCCAAATATCGTCCATCAGCCGTCGTTTCTCGCAGATCTCTTCCATCTCCCTCCTTACTCTCTCCGTTACCACCACCCTCCTAACGCTGCCGTTACCTTCACTGGCGTCTGCTGCCCGCTTCTATCTTATGTCGAGACGATAAACCCTAACTCTATCCCGCTGCCACCATCAATGCCACCATCGCGCACCATTAACTGGAAATCCTAACCCTAAAGTGGCTCCACCATCGCCACCAGACATCTCACACTATAAACCGGATCGAGGTGGGTTATTCAAGAGTTTCATTATGTTCTTATTCTATTTTTTTCCCTTGATGGATTTGTTGAATGTTTCATACAGGATTTTGTTCAGATTATTTCTATGCTTTTGGATGATGTTAGTCAATCCCGAATCCGTGAATCATTATAACCAGGTGTGTTTGGGTAGTCTATTAGAATTAAACTCGATTTTTATGTCAATTTCATGAATCAGATGCGATGTATATATGGTTCATGATCATATGGAAATTGGATGATTTTCTTAATTCTCACATTCTTCTTTTTCAACGGATTTTGTGTAATTTGGTTTATGGTGGCAGCGAAACATCCATCTGTGTCAAAGTTGAAAGCAAAGGTGTGTAATGTGTATCTCTTTTTCTAATTCTCTCAATCTTTATTATTTTTTTAAATCTGCATCCACATCAAATGTTGCAGGTAAGAGTACCAAGATTGAAAGGTGAAAAAAGGAGCTCTTTGCTACAAGATCACCACATCCATGCCTAATTGGTCCTACATTAGCAAAAGTAAGTTAAATTGTGTAATTTGTGTTTAATAATCATTACAAGATATTAAAAACATTTATTTTGGTTCAAAAGTTTTTTTTATTATTTATGTTTTTGAGGTAAAATATATCACCACATTGTGTCAATTCCATTATGCATATGCACAAAACCCCTAAACTAAAGTAGGAATAAAACCTCTTTTTAACAGTTTTTATGAAGTGGGTACATAAATTTATGATTTTTTTTTTTGCACAGACACAACTTTGGTGGCATAATTGGGTTGAGGCTCAAGTTGAAAGACATGCGAGGTAACTGGTGGTTTCTTGTTGTTGATTGTTTTTTTTAATAATCATTAATATGACAAAAAATAACATGAATATTGTTTGAGCAGGATGCCTTGACTTGATTTTGTGGTGGTATGTGCAAAAGCATGATGGAGGTAACCATTATAAATAAATTATAATATGAAAAATCTCATAAGGCTTGGATTTATTTATTAAAATGTTGTAATGTGGTTATTTGTCAATTGCAGCCTTCGAGTCGCAGTCCTCCATAACCACCACATTCAAGGTAATAAAAATTAAGCAAAATGGTGTGCCTTTTTCATCTTTGGGACCCAAGGAAACCTCAACCAAATCAGTTACGGTATAAGGTTTTATATATAATTCTCTATCTTTTTCTCATCTATTATGTTTTTTTATTGATTTTTGTTCAGGATGTTCAAAATCGACGCATCCACATACACGCATCGACAACATTCAAAACCAACGTTTGCTCTCTCTCTCTCTCTCTCTCTCTCTCTCTCTCTCTCCTTCTTGATCATGAAACCTGAAACATTTTTGTTGATTTGGTGACTGACATCCTCTTATTTCATTTCATTTGGATTCTGTTTTGTTTTCCTAAGTTTATGATAGATGAGAAATCAGTGATTCCTAGGACTTGACAAGGTAAAAATAACTTTTTATTTACAAATTTATATGATTCTTGACTATTCATATAATTTTCTTTTGAATTGTACTGAAAGATTTGCCTTGAGATTGATCTAAGTCAGCCTTGGTCATGCTCCGGTTACAGTCTTACCTCTCATGATCACTTTCGCTGCTTTTGCACAAGTAGTTGCTTATTTCTTCCTGACTTGCATTTACAGGTTATTACTGGATCACAATCAGCCTTGACCATCCACAACCACCCCTATTACCCTCTCTACTCGAAAAAGGTAATACACAAGTACTTCTTTCCTTATCTTTAGTATTTTTTTCTTCTATATCTTATTTATAACCGCATAGATGGTTGTGCTAAATTTACCCTTTCATTTTAGTATCTTTGAATGTTAATACTAATGGACTTTTTGTTTTTTAATTAGCTTTGACAGGGTTGTGAACAGTTGAAATCAGATGCGATAGGCAATCCTGTGGTCAGGCTGTTTCAGTTATGGTCATTGATTTGTTTCCTTTTTAGTTGTTTTCTAGATTCGAGAACCTTAAATTTGGTATTTTCTTTCCAGGTTAATATAAAAAGATATGTTATTGTTTTTTTTTATAGGCTTACAAAACATGCACTCCAAGTTTTTAACGAAATGTCTCATAGAAACTATGACCCAACTTTGCTATACTCATCTCTCGAGGTATAGTTTATCTTTCCCATTTTCTATTGGCTTTCCAAAATGTTTTGGTTATTTTAAATTTATTTTAGTAGTTCTAAATTTTGGAACTTTAGTCAACGGAATGCCAGTTACTTGGTTGGGGATCTCACAGTGAACCGGGTGGAAACAAAGATTTGTAAAGATTAACATTTTGTATTTATTTCATTTCACCAGATTTGGAAACAAGATCTACAAAAAAAAAACTAGCTTTTATTTGTGTTCTTTTTCAATTTCACTTGATTTGGATTCAGAGATTTATAAAAAGAACTTACCTATTGTATTTTTTTTTTACATTTTAGCAAATATGAAAATGGCATGTACCTTCAAATTTGTTATCTCAAGGCTTGTTAATAAAATTAGGGATGAAAACAATATGCACCTTAAATTTTTTTTTATTTGGTTTGTATGAGCTTGATTAATTAAACAGAAACTTATTTCTTGATGAACTTAAACTTATTTCTTGATGTTACTTGTAGAATCTTGATCATGATAGGATAAGAAAGAAAAGGATAAAAGGCTATATATAAAGGGTGAGTATTTTTGTTTTATGCGTTGAAAATTTCGAAATATTAATCACCAATGTGTTATTTTGTGTATTTACATCATTTTGTAGAATATTCAAATAGAATTTTGATGGAATTTTGTAGGGGAATGAGGAGTTAGGGCCAATACAAGTGAGGTGGATGTGGGTACTTTGATATCTATATGTTTGAGTATAGATCTTCATTGGCATGAGATTTGGTTTTAATCCTTCTCCTCAAAAGTCATATTTTTCTTATTAATGCAATGTACTTTGAGAACTATACCAAATTATAGAAATCTATCAATTTTTGATTTGGATATCATTAATCTCACTATAACAATTTATGCTATGTTGTAAAACGTATTAATTATTGCAATTTGTCGATAATTGCTATCAATGAACATAGAAAATAAGGTAAAAGTTTTTTTTTTAGCCAAAAAAACAACTTACTTTCATTTTTAATCCAAAAATAAGCATACTTCAATTATTAACCTGGCATATATTTTAACCCAAAATAAAAACTTTTTTTTTTTAGATCTAGCTAGGGTGAGCAACCGGAAGGGGACCAGGCACCGATTTATATGGATGGTTATCGATTCCTAACAAGCTACAATACCGGTTATGGTCTTTTTACATGTTCCGTGTAAAAACCGATCTTGGACCGAAAGTTTAAAAAACATAATCTGTAAAATTATTTAAAATGTCATTAATCATTCGTTGAAGTCGGATCAACACGATATCTTTCCAATATGTAGTTTAAGTACTTGTACTTCATTTTAGGCTATAATTTCATATTTCTGGGTATATAATCATTTAATGATAGTTCACTAAAGACGGGGTATTATTATTATTATTATTTTTTTAATCTTAACTTAAAGAAGATGGGTTGATTTCCAAGTTAGAAGTTCCTATCTTCCAAATCAAATTAGATTTCACTGGGTTTTCATTACCTTCGTATCAAAGTTGGATGTCCAATCATACATGTTTACAAATAGAAATAATTGTTGAAAGAAACTATTCGTACCCGTCGTTTGGCGCGGGTAAACGGCTAGTAGAGGATATATATATATATATATATATATATATATATATATATATATATATATATATATATATATATATATATATATATATATATATATATATATATATATATCTTAAAATTTATCATTATTGATCGGTGACTCTTTGTTGGAGTATTCCACAGATCATATGGCGAACCCATACAATGATAGCAACAATAAAGCTTTTGTTGCAAAGTTTAGGGTACCGATATCGGATATCTTTGTATTTTCGGTTGTATATTTTTTGTTTCATTGGTTGATTGTCTTTTCTCAAATATAGCCTTAGTTTATAATTTTTTTTGTACCAATTTCTTCATGGTATCATAGCAGATCGCATCATCAAAACATAAACTCTAAAAGAAAAATCGTGACTATGGCTGGAGGAGAAGATCAACAAGCAAAAACAAGAATGAAGGAGCAGTCATTAACCATACTTCTCCTTACTACATACACGCTTCTGACTATCCCAGGCAGATGTATGTAAACGACCTACTTACCGACAAAAATTATAGTGTCACAAGAGATGATGAATTTCTTATTCACCAGAAACAAAATCGGTTTTGTTGATGGTTCATCAGCAAGTCAGAAAAGGAATCAACCCAATACATGCCTTGGATGCGCTAGAAAAGGAATCAACCCAATACATGCCTTTGATGTGCTGTGACACTATGATAAAGGGTTGGTTGTTAATGACAATGGAAAAAGATTAGAAGAATTAAAGGAGAAAGAAAGACTTTAAGAATTTCTTATGGCTCTCGATGATCAATTTTTGTTATCAAAACTCAAGTGTTATCCATAAAACCCACTCATAACCTTGGGACTACCTATCATCAAGTAGCCGAGGATGAGCAACAGCGATTGATAGCTTCTGCTAAACGACCAAGTCAAGAGGTTACTGTCTTCCAAGCGTCACATCATGGATGACATGATATGAACCGGAACTTCCAAACTGAAAAGACATGGCAGAAAATAGAAAGAAACATTCAAAATGATAAAAGTTAACATTGTTCATGTTTGGGGAGAGATGGTCACAACAGAGATGGGTGTTTCAAGTGAATCGGGTATCTGGAGTGGTGGCCAGAAAAAAGAAAAGAAAGAAAAATCAAAACCCAAGGCAACTATGGTGGAGGCTGGACCTTGTCTAGTATCGGGTCTAAGCGAGGAACAACACGAAGCTTTTTAGTGGAACTCGAGAAGCAGCAGCGATGACACACCTACTTTAGCAAACATGGCAGGTAGAATAAAATCTGAAGGTGAGTGGGCTGTTGATTCGAGTGCTACCATGCACATTACGCATCAAGAAAACCTGCTTGATAACGTAATCACCAGTACATTCGAAGAGAATGTTACCATTCCCAATAGAGAGACCATTCATGTTAAAGGGAAAGGAATGTATGTGTTCAAAGAAGGATTAAAAGTTGGAGGAGTCCTTGTTCCTAATTTTACATGCAACCTTTTATATGTTCATCGGTTTACTAAAGATCTCAATTGTGTAGTGACATTCTTTCCTGATTTGTTTGTAGGGCTTGAGGACCAGGAACTTGATTGGAGCTGGTAAATGTTGTGGCGGTCTCTACAGATTGGGGGGGGGGGGGGGGGGGGGGGGGGGAATAAAGGATGAATGGAAGGCATTGGTTGTCAACGTGGATTCATGGCACAAATGTCTTGGGCATGCTTTGGAGGTTAAATTATCTTGCATTAGTTTCCTTAAATTTAAACGACAAAGTTTGTGATGCTTGAAATAAAGCTAAATTTGTACATTTACCTTTTCTGGTTAGCTCAATTAAAACAAATACATGTTTTGAATTAAGTCATTGTGATAATTGGGGCAAATATAGAAAACTATCGCCTACCGAGGCAAATTATTTTCTCACAATTGTTAAAAATGGACATAGTAGAGTCTGGGTTTATTTGTTAAAACACAAATATGAGGCAAGTTCTTGTTTTTTTTTTTTTTTGCAATATGTTTAAAACACAATTTGGCTAGGTATTCAAAACACAAATATGAGGCAAGTTCTTGTTTTTTTTTTTTGCAATATGTTTAAAACACAATTTGGCTAGGTATTCAAAAGGATACGTTGTGATAATGGTGGAGAATTTGTTTAGAACCAAATGAACTAATTTTATACCGAACAAGGATTTGTTTTAGAACCCTCTTGTCCTCATACCCCACAACAAAATGGGGTAATTGAAAGGAAGCACAAACACCTATTGGAGATAGCACGGACATTACGATTCGAGGCCAGTCTTCCCATTATATTTTGGGGGAGTGTGTCCTTACTGTTGCTTATATTGCTAATGGTTTCCATCGAAAATTATAGGGAAAGGAACGCCTTATGAAATGTTAATGGAAAATGTCCCCGAATACGATTGTGCGTGTTTTTGGATGTCTTGTCTACTGCAGAAACACAACAACGAGAGGTGACAAATTTGAACATCGAGGAAAACCCGGAGTCTTTCTTGGGTATCCTCTTTACTCAAATGGTTACAAAATATATGATCTTGAACAAAGAAATTACTTGTGTCAAGGGATGTTAAATTCAATGAAAATGTGTTACCTTTTGAGACATTAATGCATAAAAACCAAACCCTTGATCAATTTTTTGAATATGATAATTTTGACGTTGAACAAAATGATCCCTTTATTAATAATAAGAAGACAGGTGGAGTGCAAGTAGAACTTGATAAAAATGAAAATATTGAAACTGACCACACCACCATTAACGACGCAGTTGAGTCTCATGAGAATATGATAGTTTATTTTATTATTTTTTATATAGTTTATTTTAGCATTTTTAGTTATTTTTGTTAATTATTGCATTACATTTCCTTTCTTTTCTCTATGTTGGATCGTATCGGGTACTTTCTCTTTTGCATGAGATATTTTGCAGGTTTTTGGAGCTTGTTGCGATTGTGGCTTAGCTTGGACATGGGCTTTGTGGTCTTTAAAGGCATCATTGGACTTTGCGGATCCATCAAAAAGGAATTGGGCTTAAAATGTTGAAGACTTGGATGAAGTGTGTAACACTCGGTTTCACATCGTTTCATTGTTCGGGGCCGTGGCCCGGTCATCAGTCATCACAAGGTTTTGGGCCTTGTGGAAGAAAGGATTTGGCCCTTTTTGGATGTGAGTATTACAGTCTAAGTGATCTAGGTGTTTGTTTGTGTTTCGGAGCCCAATGGTATAATCGTAATTTGATATCTCGGTCCTTTATGATTTTTGGGTTTTTGTTCGGAAAGTTCTTAGGTAGAGGTGATTTAATAGAAGTGTAGGGCTTCTCATCACCTTTTCGTGGATATAAAGTTCGTTGAAAACGGACTTATATCAAAGAAGTTATGGCCTTCGGAAGTTTGGTGGTTTTGAGCTTAGCCAGGTACGCGGGGCATACACAGGTGTACGCATAGCGTACTAGTGAAAAGGGCAGTACGTTGGGCGTACTGATCAGGTTGGTCGCGGGTGCTCTATGGAGTATGCTGGGTGTATCATATGTACGTTGGGCGTACTCCAGTCAAACCCAAACCCTATTTTAGGGTCTTGGACCCTATCTAAGCTCCTTATCTCATAACTTAACCATAATATCTTCAGCCTCCATCCCTATAAACCCTAGGAATCGACCCTTATCCCCCGTTTGAGTGATTCTTGAGCTTAAAGTGATTTATGTGTGTTTTTGGTGCTTGAGGATGAAGAAGGAACTTCTTGAAGAGTCATTACTTGACTTGGAGCTTTTGGATCTAGGCTTTGTTCACCTAGATCTAACTTCTGGAGGTATAAAGACTCAACCTTGACAACTCTTTCTTGTAGATCTAGCTAGGTGGCACTTGGTTATGATTGTGGTCCCTTTGTGGTGGTTCTTTGGAGTAGAAGTTACTCTAGAACCTTTGAGCTTCATTTTTGGCCTTTGTTGGGATTATGGAGTCATAAAGTTTGGATCTTGATGAGTATAAACCTCCCATGCATGATTTGGTAGTCTTTTGGTGAAGCTTGGGACTTAGGGTTTTGATTTGGGTCCCATTAAGTCATGCTAAGTCATAAAGTCAGGAACTTTATGACTTAAGAAGTCCCTTTGATATAGATCTGGAAGTTTGGACTAAGGTCTTAAGGTATTAAGTAGTTCTTAAGACATTTTGGAGTGATTTTGACCTTTGGAGTTCATCCTTAGTGTTGGGCTTCATTAATCCATGTAAAGATTTAAAGCCTTCGACTTTATGGATCAAGTCACTTAAATTTAACTATTCTGAGGTTTTGGATGTCTTGGCTTAAGGGATTAAGACATTTCTAGGTTGGATGTGGGCAGGGTCAGTACGTGGGACGTACCTTCTCGTACGCAGGGCGTACTGGGATTCTTGGGAATACGCTTAGCGTACCCACTGAGTACGCAGGGTGTACTCAGTGAGATGAGGTTTTGCATTTTGGGCCTCAAGTTTGGGCTTTCTTTTGGGCTTGGTGAAAGATCTTGTATGCTCAAGAGTCATATTAAAGTGATATTGCTAAATAACATATGATACTAATGGGTCACACTAACAACAACTTGATACAATTGATTATTTATTAGAAATTGATTTTAATACATATTCAATAAAACTCTTATAATTAAATTGGAAATTATTTATTTCATGGAAATAATGAAGTCCATTAGCAAGTAACTTAATATATATCATATGGTATGATTTATAAGTCATGTACAAACTTTTGGACTAGTTGAATCCTTTTGTCTTTTTCCTAAAAGACAAGGTTTATATTTTATAAAAAAGTTTATAAAAGTTTGACTTTCTTTCTTCCTTTTTATGCAATTTTCGAGATATGCATAAAAAGAAAAAGTGTATGACTTGTCTAATCATGATTTAAAGACACAGGAGACATGCTTATGACAATGGGGACAAGTTTGCTTAAAGTGCTAAGGAGTAATGGTTAATAACTTTACTTTACATATAAATAAGAGAGCTTGCACTTGGATTATTTGCTCATTGATTCCTTGATGCAAAATCTGAATCCTCTCTTCCCTCTCCCTTTCTCTCTAGTTTTGGTTAGAAAACTTGAAGAAAACTTGCATCTTCAAGCCCTCTTTAAACTCATATTGGTTATGAACTTAAAGCTTAAGGGTTTAAGAGTTTTGGACTAGCATCTACATCAAGTTGAGTCATTGTTGGTGTCTCAAAGGTTCCACATTCTTCATCAACTTCCAAGCCTCCAGAGAGGACCCAAAGAACTACAAAGGTTGTTATTTCTTCACCTCTTCTTTGGTTGGTGTTTTAATCTTTCTATAACTTGCAAAAAGATCCTTGGTGGGTATAAAATGTTTATGTTATTTCAAAAATTAAAGTCTTCCGTTGCCATATTTTCCAAGTTTATGAAACTAATTTTGAACTAAAACCCAACAATTGGTATCAGAGCCACCTTGCAAGTTTGGTTAGATTTTTAATTTTTGGAAATCTTAGTTTTTGGAGAATATGGATAACTTGTTTTTGTATAAAAATAAGTTCATACATATTTTCTATGACAACTTTTTTGTTATTTTATGTGACAAAAGTTTCATGCATCTTTTGTCATTTAAAGTTGTCTTAGAAAAACAAAGGTTGTTTGATGTGTATATTGATGTATATGATGTGCATAAACTAGCCAAGGACCAATGTGTTGTTATGTTGTTGTGTTGGTTATTTTTGCTATAAAATGGTTGTAATAATTTATTTATTCATATGGTATGTAATAAATTAAATATATTAGTTTTCTTGTTTATTTTTGTAAAGTAATAGATTAGTTTTTAGAAATAATTTATTTGTACAAAGATGTAACAAGAAATGAAGTTTGAACCATTTTTTGAAGACAAAAGGAAAAATTTTCGAGTTCAACATGTGCTGGGCAGAACATGACACTTTCTGAAAATTGTCATGAATGCTACACATGTGCTGAACAGAAAGATGACACTTTCTGAAAAGTGTCATGAAATCTGCAGTTTTTCTTTTAAAGACGCCCTTCAAATCTTTGGTAAACAATGAGTGTTTACTCAAGTGGGAACTTCCTCAACAACATTACAAGAAATTTTTGGTCCTCTTAAATGTCCCTTTAGGAATGGACTTGTCATTTTTGTGTTGGCTCACAAAAATGTCATTAGTTGGTTGTGTTTATGCACATATCCTTTTATGCATGTTTTGTGTTGTTTATTTTATGCATTATTTTGTGTGATTGATAAAATTAGTTTTTCACATGCTAAAATAATTTTGGACAAAATAAACATCACATGAAGTTTGGGTTTTTCAAAATTGGACATAAGATGTAACAAGTTATTATTTTAAAATAAAATCCGGTTTTATAAAATCGTTAATAACGGCAAATTTTGAAATACTCCATTATAATTTTTTAAAAGGTGATTTTTATAACTTATACAAACTCCAAATATATAAGTAATAAAATAAAATTTTATTAAAGATATAAAAGGTTCAAATGCATTCAAACTTAATACCGGTTATTAAAATTGAATAGCGTCTAATTATATAAAAACTAGCTTTAATATAGAACCTTTAAAAGTGATTTTCTTTTGAAAATTGATACCATGGTTTATTATATGCATGTAATAACCATGCTATCATATGTTTTTAAACTAGAATTATAAAACATATAAAGACCCTTTTTACAAACCTCAAATCTATGCAATCCTTTTGAAGAACACTCGCATGTCTCTTGTATGCACTAAGTGGGATAAAGGATACCTAACCACTTAGTGTTATCTTTTGATGGTCGGGGTGTATTTTCGATTTCTATAACCAAGTTATAGGCCGATTACACAAGTTTTTCAAATTGGACGATTTGATCGGAAATCTTTTGTGATAAAGGATACCTAAGTAACAGAGTTTTGAGGCATAGATGAGATCAAACATGTCTAATTAAATTTGTTATTAGCGATCCCATAAATCTAGGAATTATATAGTGAGATATAATTGATAATCGACATCTATCGGGTTGAATTCAAATGGATGGGATAAGGGATACCTAGCCATTTATTTGTTTTGCAACTTGGATCCTAGACTTTGATAATTAATGTTTTTGGAAACTAAAAGGGTATTAATTATTAAAGATTAAATATTGAAAATACTAAATGAGTTTTGTTAAAATTTTGTAGTTAAATAATTCATTCTCATTATCATGAATGGTCATTTTCTTTAATGACTAAATGAAACAGTAACATTCAATAGATACAACTTCAATGAATAGGTTCATGACTTATGAGACAATCTCGTGAGAGATATGAAATTGTATACACTTATACACTTAAGGGTCCTAGTACTAAACTATTTGATTTGAGCAATTAAACCTGAACATGATACCTAGTAAAGACATCATTGTGATGCTTAAGATGCTTCTAGCATAAAGCTAGGAATAGTTATTCATGACTTCTAGGAAGTCTTGGATAATTTAAACATATATCTGATGATATAACTGGTGAAGCAATATTCCAATAAATACAGTGATATTTTATTTAAAGCTAGTTTAAAACATTGGAATGATGCAAGGCTAAAAGAATCACCTTGTGTGATCTAAGAGGCTCATGTTTTATGGACTGAACACCCATAGACCCAAGAAATCTACTAAAGTCCACATAGATGGATCTTGTTTCTTTTGTGAAGAAACTGGACACTGGAAGATGATTTACTCCTCTTATTTGGAAAGAAAGCCTGGAAGAGACTAGTACTTCTAGTATCTACTAGATAGAACTCATACTTTTCATATAACACTTAGGTACTTGGTACTTAAATGTTAATCTAATCTTTGTAAATGGCTTGCAAATATTTGTTGAAGAGTAACCAAGTTGAGCACAATCAAGTTGGAACTACACTCTCGGAGTTTAATTTGTTAGAACATAAATTACTTGTAATATAAAACAATATTTGTTTTGGAACAAAGTATGTTTTAATTTAACATGTCTAAATTTATGTCTCAGTTATTTTATTCAAATGTTTGATAATTTACTCAATCGTTTTTCATAACGATAATATTCATATTCTGAAATGATTAACTTCTATTTATAAGACTAGATCTCTTAATAGAGTTGTGAAGTAAATATCAACATTTCATAAATAAAATTAAGTTCTATATGCAAGCACTTTGTGACTTAAACTTGTTTTAAGTCAAACTCATCTTTGACATTGTTATATTTATTATATAGATGACATTCACATATTCCAACTTCAAGAAAGGGATATTTGAAGGCAAATAATGTAGTTTATTTGACATATGTGAACCTTATTTATATGTAAAGGATTCCTAATGATATTTTCACTAAAGTTTAGAGAAAATAATTAAGGAACTATACACTTTGGTGTATGACTTCCTTTCTAATGAATGTTTGAGATTAAGCGCAAGATACCAAATCAACTTTGTTAACAACTATAGTAGTTTCAATTATATTTTACGTGGTAAAACATAATTATGAAATATTGGTTGAAGGTTTCAAAAGTTGAGATACAAACCGGTAATAACCATCTAAATCCTTAATGATAATAAAGGATGAATTAAATCTTACTTGGTATGATTTACTTTCTAATCGGTAGAAATATCCTCCTTTAATATTTTTGGGATAATACTTCAATCAATATTAATTGTATCTTGATACAAATACCAACTAATAAGTAGATCAAACATTTTATAAGATTAAGTATGGAAAGGCTCCATCCTCATCTTACTTAATGTTTAATGGATTTGAAGCCTATGTTGGACTAAAGCTTCTGGTGGGATGTCAAGTCCACCAAGCAAATTACACCATTTGTTTGCAAATAAAACGTAATATAATGGTAAAAATGGGTATCGATCCTCGGGGAAATGGTTGTATTCAATCACCAATGCAATCCAATAGAACTAGTGTAAATAAACTAACTAACTACAATTAAACTAAAATGGGGGGGGGGGGTGTTGTGATAGCTTGGTGAGAATTGGTTAACCAAGGCAATTTAACACAATGAACATTTGTGTGTTTATCATTAGGATTCAACATGAAGCTTATCATTCATCCCAAATTGGTTATAGCAATCATGAAGCATGATATGCCAAGATTCCTCATAGGTATTATGGAGGTTGGGGAAGCCCACAACACACCTTATTAATCAAAATCAAAGATCCAATTGAAGCAATTGAACCTAAGAAGTTGATTAGCCTTAAGAATGAAGGAATCCTCAATTCCTAGAGGATGTCAATGCGTACACATCCATAAAGGAGCTATGATTCATAAGCTAGAGATGATTTCTACCATCATAAAGCTCTTGTTCTAAGTAAATTCAATGATTCAATGCTAAACCAAAGAAATAAACCAACAATTGTTAATTCAAGTACCAAGCTCATGATCAAAGTGTTAAACAAGCATAAGAAATATGAACTAGAACCATAAACATAATATAAATGATAAATAAACATGAATCCTTCCAAAAACCCACAAACATTCAAAGGTTTTAGCCAAAGTTAACCAAAATAGAGAGTTTAGCCACTCATGGCAATAGAATAACAATCACAAAAGTCTAATTGCATAAAGAAACTACCAATAACTTGGAAAGATGAAAAGAAATGAGTCTCAAGCTCCAAAATCGCCTTCTCTGGTCTCCAATGGTGTAAAATCGAAGTGATAGCTGATAGATCCCATCCCCCAAGATAATGGAAAGCCAAATGACCAAAATGCCCAAAACTGGGCAGTTGCGCGGGTACCCACGCGATGGAGATTCCACCCGTGCAAGTGCTGCTCGAATGTTATTGGCTCATTTTTCCTCCACTAACCATCCCACTACCAAAGATTCCCTTGGTCCCCTCCATATCCCACATGATTCAAATTAACTAATAATCTTTTAGCTTCAAATATGGATGCTCCAAGCCCAAAATTACAATCCATGATCCATCTTCACAAGCCCACTTCATCCAAGTCTTTAGCCTTTTTAAGCCCAAATCTCCTTTAATGGGTCCGCAAAGCCCAATAATGCCTCGGAAGCCCACAAATCCCATTTCCAAGCTAATCCATAACCGCAACAAGCTCTAAAACCCTACAAAATACGTCATGCAAAATAGAAAGTCCCCGATACGATCCATGATAGAGAAAATAAAGAATATACAATGCATTAATAATAAAAACATCTAAAAAAATCTAAAATAAACTAATAAAAAGAAAGAAATAAAATAAACTATCAGCTTTTAAACCCAAAATCTACTAAATACATATTTGTATAATACTCTAAATGTGGCTTAGATTGTAATATGCAAACCCACCAAGAATAGGTTCTCTTATTCTTGTGAAAGCTAAGTCAGAAGAAAGCAAGCTTCTAATAGCAAAGCAAGTGGGAGGTACATGGAACTTGAAGCAGCTTAAGAACCATAACTTCATGTAGTAATAGTTGATACTAGTCTTAACAAGGATTGTTAAACTTGAATAATAACTATTCACAAACACAAATTGTTCGCATTAGTGGTAGAAATCATCTATTACTTGAGAAATGTGGAATCTCTCATTGATGAGCTTTTATTGATGGTTTCTGGAAAATCCGTCAAGTACCAAAATGCTATGTCAGATCTCGAATCTGATAAATGACTTAGAGTCATGAACATGAGATGTAATCCATGTATGATAATCAAGAATGGGCTTGATTAAAATTTATCCCTATAGCAAGGATAGAAGGAGAAAATGATTCTTCTAGAAAGAATAAATTACATGGATAAGCATACACATTTAAAGCAAGACTTATAGTAAAAGGATTTTCTCATACTCATGTCATTTACTATGAACCTCATCATACTCATGACATTGACTGTGATCAAACCTTTTTCACAAGTGGCTAAGATTAGATCAACACGGATATTGTTTACTATAAATTCATATTTTTAATATAAGCTATAGTAAATAGATTTCAAGAAAGACAGCTTTTCTTAATAGACATCTACTGGAAGATATCTAGATAGATTAGCCTGGAGGTTTCCTTAATCCAAGTTATCCTAACAAAATGTGTAGGGCTTGAGATATACTTGTGGATATAAAACAAACATCTTAATGTTGCAATCATCATTTTATGTAAAACCACAAGGTGTGTTTTTATATCAAAATGAATAGAACATATGTGTTTACTAAGAACTAGTGGGAGCATAGTGAAATTCCTAATCTTGTATGAATGAGACACACTTAATCATTTGAAGTCACATTCTGACTAAGCAATGTTGTTTACAGCTTGACTCGGAAAGTGTTTCTAAAATGAAAGACTTAGGAAGGAAAGGATACATTCTTGGAATGTAAAATCTATAAAGGATAGATAAAATGAATGTTAAAGGTTTCATGTCCTTATACATATATTGGCAATATCTTGAAAGGGATCAAGACACAAGATTCTTTTGGAGAATTCTTGGCATTGTCATATGACACCATTTTGAGCTAGCCTCAAAAGTACATAGCTCATAGGTTTGAACTAGATGAAATGATTTATATTCTATTTGCTTGGCAAATAAATTTATCATTTACGCCATATTATGCATAGGACATGGTATTTGATCATGTTGTAAGCATGTCATAGGATACTAATTGAATACATGGTTAAGTCATTGGATGATTATGAGAGCATTCTAAGAGTACTTTAGAAGAACTAAGAGAATGCATATGAGACAATCAGTTTAGAAAGGATCTTTATGGAAAGAGCTACAAAAGATGTTAATTTCTAAACAGATATAAATAATTATGAATTATAATTGGATTTTGACTTCATTATGGAATGAAAGGTAAGTTTTCTCGGAATGAGGTCCAAGCAAAACATAATGACACAATCTACTACAAAATAAGAATACACTACTTTAGAAGTTGAATTCAAATATGATTGGATGAATGGGATCATTGAAAAACTATGTTGATTTCTGCCATTCAAGGATCACATAGAAATCTTTGTGAATTCGAGAGTATACTTAATCTAGCTAATAGACTCTATGTCACGAAAGAACACCAATCATATTCTCCAAGATATTTAACTATACTTAGAGTAAAGTTAAGTACGGAGATGATGGTATTCACAGAATTCATTCAAATTAAATTTTGTCAAATCCATTGATAAAGTCATTCTTTTGAGCTAAGTATGAATGGTCACACTTTAGCTATAAGACTTTATTATTCTAGAAATGGATTTTTGATTTGGGTTTAGTATTTGGATATTGGAACATTATAACAACAACTATTAGATAATGTTGCGATATATTGGTATATAGTCATCACATTAATACTTGTTGTGTTCTATATTAACATGTTTAATCCATGAATAATGTTATTATTCTAAAGGTTCATAGTCAGTTATAATTGTGGGAACAATTATGAAGTAAGACTAATATGAATTCGATTTTTTGACTCTCACTAGATGAAATTAGGCAAGTGGTTGTAACCAAGTTTCATAGGTACTTTTCAGAGAACTAGTATTGAACTGACCCGCATCAAGATCATCTCATGGATCGTTATCGTGAATG
This sequence comes from Lactuca virosa, assembly GCF_052849685.1. Taxonomy (NCBI): domain Eukaryota; kingdom Viridiplantae; phylum Streptophyta; class Magnoliopsida; order Asterales; family Asteraceae; genus Lactuca; species Lactuca virosa. The sequence continues at coordinate 92,215,023 of NC_136434.1, forward strand.
ATACTTGATTAAAAGGTATTATCTTTGTATCCTTAACACCTGAGATACATAGTGGGACTTACGTTTAGGGAGTACTATGCTTTGATAATGGTCAAATGTTGTTCCTTAACCGGGCAGTTATAAAATCCATTTTCAGGTATGGCGTGAACTATGCAAGAGGCTTATGTAGTCAAGATGGGATTTGTTCCTCTTATGTGTACTTGAGAGTTAGACATCTAAGGCGGCTTACCAAAAGTTGAACAACTAATGAGATTGATCGTGATCCGAATCTCATGTTCAACATGATGTCTGTAACAAAGGGATAACTGATAAACTTACCTTATACACCAATTGTAGCTTTGAGCTTTTTGGGAATTGGGTGTTGATAGAATGACATAAATATTTGTATGGTCTTAGGGGCAGTGAAATGTTGCTAGACGTTCACCACTGTCTATATCGGTCTAATATGAGTTTTGCGCAAGTGGGAGATTGAAAGATCTTGTATGCTCAAGAGTCATATTAAAGTGATATTGCTAAATAACATATGATACTAATGGGTCATACTAACAACAACTTGATACAATTGATTATTTATTAGAAATTGGTTTTAATAAATATTCAATAAAACTCTTATAATTAAATTGGAAATTATTTATTTCATGGAAATAATAAATTCCATTAGCAAGTAACTTAATATATATCATATGGTATGATTTATAAGTCATGTACAAACTTTTGGACTAGTTGAATCCTTTTGTCTTTTTCCTAAAAGACAAGGTTTATATTTTATAAAAGAGTTTATAAAAGTTTGACTTTCTTTCTTCCTTTTTATGCAATTTTCGAGATATGCATAAAAAGAAGAAGTGTATGACTTGTCTAATCATGATTTAAAGGCATTGGAGACATGATTATGACAATGGGGACAAGTTTGCTTAAAGTGCTAAGGACTAATGGTTAATAACTTCACTTTGTGCATATAAATAAGAGAGCTTGCACTTGGATATTTCTCATTGATTCCTTAATGCAAAATCCGAATCCTCTCTTCCCTCTCCCTTTCTCTCTAGTTTTGATTAGAAAACTTGAAGAACACTTGAATCTTCAATCCCTCTTTAAGTTCATATTGGTTATGAACTTAAAGCTTAAGGGTTTAAGAGTTTTGGACTAGCATCTAGATCAAGTTGAGTCATTGTTGGTGTCTCAAAGGTTCCACAATCTTCATCAACTTCCAAGCCTCCCAAGAGGACCCAAAGAACTACAAAGGTTGTTATTTCTTCACCTCTTCTTTGGTTGGTGTTTTAATCTTTCTATAACTTGCAAGAAGATCCTTGGTGGGTATAAAATGTTTATGTTATTTCAAAAATTAAAGTCTTCCGTTGCCATATTTTTCAAGTTTATGAAACTAATTTTGAACTAAAACCCAACACTTGGGTGTTTGAGTTATTAATGGGCCATCTCAGCACAAGTGATTTAGACTACGAAGAATGGTTGGGCTTTAGGGTAAGGCCCGTGTAAGGTTTTAGGCCCAATTTGGAAAATTGGGCCATATTTGGGCCTTGGTTGATTATTTGGCCTTTGAGTCTTGCAGATTGTAAGTTTGGGCCTTAGTCTTGGACCAAGCTAGGTTAGGGGTAAAATGGTCTTTTTACCCCAATTATGGATTTACGGTTATGGATTGGAACCCAATTGTTAATTGGGTGTTGTTTTGATATTGATAGTTCGAGGTTCGGTCAGCCAGCAGCCTGCGATTTATCCGCGGGATCAAACAGTGCGAGGTGAGTCTTCTCACTATATTCATGGGTCGAAGGCACCAATATCGGCGCATTAAGTGTTATGTGGAATGCTAGTTGTCTCTGTGATACATGCATGAAAGACCACGAGGGAGACTATGGCACTTAGATATTAGACCTTGGGGGAGCATATGGCATTCCAGGCAAGGACCATGGGGGGAGCCCATGGCACTTGGATATTAGACCATGGGGGGAAACCATGGCATTCCAGGTAAAGAGCATGGGGGAGCCCATGGCAACTATATGTATGTTGCATGATATTTCGTGGTTGTATGTTATGTGGTATTTTTGGGGAACTCACTAAGCTTTGTGCTTACGGTTTTTAGTTTATGTTTCAGGTACTCCGGTTCTCAAATGGAAGGGCTTGAGATGATTGCAGAACACACCACATGTTTCCGCATTCTGTGAATTACTCTGATTTGATGACGTTTTGCTAAAATTTGTTTACCTTGGTTTTATGGGAAAGATATGTATTAACGATTTCTTAATCTAGAAACAAAAAATTTTATGTCATGATTTTTGGGACGTTACAAAGTGGGCTTATGAAGATGAGTCATGGACTAAAGAAGATGGACTTGGACTATCCATTTGAAGCTTAAAGATGATTGACCAAATTTGAATCATGTGAGGTGTAGAGGGGACCAAGGGACTCTTGAGTAATGGGGTGGAGTAATCGAGAAAAAAGAGCCAATAGCATTCCAACATCGTTTGCAAGGATGGAGTCTTAGTCGCGCAAACCTGCGAGGGTACCCGCGCAAACTTGCGAGGCTACCCGCGCAACTGCACAATTTGGGTCATTTTGGTCATTTTGCTCATCATTTACCTTGGGGGGTTAGGTTTGGCAGCCACACTTTGATTTTCCACCATTGGAGCACCTTGGAGGCGATATTTTAGAGCTTGATCTACATTATTCTCATCATTCTAGTAATTGTTATCTTGATGCAAAAACACTTTTGTGATTGTTATCTTGTTGCCATGAGTGGCTAATCTCTTTATTTTTGTTGAGTTTGGCTAAAACCCTTGGACATTTGTGGGTTTTGAAGGATTCATGCTTGATTGTCATTTATTTTATGTTTATGATTCTAGTTCATATTTCTTAAGCTTGTTTAATACTTTGATCATGAGCTTGGTACTTAAATGAGAAATTGTTAGTTTATTTCTTTGGTTTAGTATTGAATCATTGAATTTGCTTAGAACAAGGCTTTATGATGGTAGAAATCATCTCTAGCTTATGGATTATGACTCCTTTATGGATGTGTTAGCATTGACATCCTCCAGGAATTGGGGATTCCTTCACTCTTAAGGCTAATCAACTTTCTTGGGTTTAATTACTTCAATTGAATTAAGAAGGTGTGTTTTGGGGCTTCCCCAACCTCCATACTACCTTTGAGGAATCTTGGCATATCATGCTTCATGATTGCTATAACCAATTTGGGATGAATGATAAGCTTGCATATTGAATCCTAACGATAAACACATAAATTTCCGTTGTGTTGAATTGCCTTGGTTGACCAATTCTCTGTAATATTTGAGGTTCTCACCATCTTGCTTAATTGCAAGTATTTTAGTTCTTCAAGTCTTTTAGTTTTCAAGCAATCACCCCCCCCCTTTAGTTTAATTATAGTTAGTTAGTTTTATTACGCTAGTTCTATTGGATTGCATTGGTGATTGAATACAACCATTTCCCTGAGGACAAATACCCCTTTTACCATTATATTACGTTTTATTTGCAAAAAAAGGTGTAATTTGCTTGGTGGACATGACATCCCACCAAGTTTTGGCGCTGTTGCCGGGGAAATTGTTATTTTTATTTGATTTTTTATGCCTAGGTCTACATGAACTGGTGAACTACTCTACAATCCAGAGATTGAAAAAGAAGCAAAAAGGTTGAAAAAGTTATCCAAACAAGCAAATCAACAACAACTCGTTCAAGCTTCTTCCTATTCTCCACTAATCAAAATAGAAGACCAAGTTCATACTTCAAGTGATACCGACACCGAGCCAAGTTCTCCAATTATTGGTAATTTCTTTGAAGACGTTCCGTTTGAAAACAACATAGCCATGAATCACACTCCACCTCACAATCCCAACCCAAACCCAGACCCAAACAATCAAGATTTTAATACCCCACCCTGAAAACCAATACAACAACACCAATACCAAGAACCTCTCATAAATATACCACCTTGGAATCAACCCCCTCCTCACCCAAATCAACCCAGTTATCAACAACCACAACCACAAACCCAAAACAACCAACCTCAAAGCAATATTCTTTAATTTTATCAACAAAAAGCACACAACAACACATTTACCAACAACCTCTAATGTACCAATACCCAATGTACCAACAACAACCCCCTTACAACCAATATCCTAGCTACCAACCTTATCCACCACAAATGTATAGTCACCAACAATACCCATACCCAACTTACCAACAACCTCCTAATTACATTCAACAAAACCCCAATCCACCCAATCCCCCTCAACAGTTGACACTTAGATAAATGATGGAGAAGGATGTTACTACACACCTCTTGGTATTGTTTATCCCACAAACCGCTAATGGACTGAATTGAAGTCAATTTTCATACATCAACTCATAAAGTTCCATGGTTTGGATAGAGAAGATCCTCAAAGGCATTTAAAGTCCTTTCATATGATATGTTAGCATGTTGCCCGAACATGTGACATTATATGATTTCAATATAACCGCCTTCCCACTCACCTTGGAAGATAAAGCAAAAGAGAGGTTATTCAACTTACCACCAAGATCTATTCTCACATGCGAAGAGTTACTCAATGCCTTCAATAGCAATTTCTATCCTACTTCCCGAATATCAAGTCAAAGGAGTGACATTTTGGGGGTTTGTCAAGGGGATAATGATACTTTTCATGATTTTTGGGAGCGCTTCAACAACTTGTGTTCAAGTTTTCCTTAACACAATATACCCGAACAACTACTTCTTCAACAATTTTATGAGGGTATGAATGAAAATGATCAGAGGATGATTGATGCTTAAAGTGGTGGTGTCATCTTCAACAAGACACCTCAAGAAATAAGATCACTTTTTGGTACCATTTCTCAAAATCAAAGAAACTTTGGGACTCGAAATGACATGAAGAGAAGTTCCCCACAAGTTGTTGGTGAAGTTAGCAATACCCAACACATGGAATCAAAACTCTTGGATTTGACTAATGTGTTGAGTGAAATGGTGGTGGGAAGTGGTAAACAATTGATGGTTTGTGGTATTTGTGCAATGAAAAGCATTATACGGATAAATCTCCCACACATGGAAGTGAACTGGAAGATGTTAATGTAATGGGAGGATATCAAGGTCAACCAAGATACATGGGATTTCAAAACACATACAACCCGAATTGGAGGAATAACGTAAACAACCAAGACCCACAAAAGATAAACCCACCTCATACCTTGATGATACCTCAATATGTACAATATTCATCACAAAAACCTCCCTTTCCACAATATACCTGAAAGACCTCTTTCATACTTAACAATATTACTCCAAACATGCTACATGCATATTCATAATTATAATTTACAACAGTGGTCTAATTACAAAAGTCTGGATACAAACCAACTATTAAGGTTTTTACAAAGTTTAATATATTACATAACTACCCAGGAATTTATAATTCATATACATATAGGAACACTAAGTACAAAAGTAATAATATTAACTATTCTAAATCTTCCAATAGTACACGACTATACTGAATGCTTATCACCTGCAATAGTTAAACACTGAGAGGGATAAGCGGGTGACGCTTAGTGAGTTCAATAACAGTTACAATATAACCCTATGCAGTATATATATATATATATATATATATATATATATATATATATATATATATATATATATATATATATATATATATATATATGACAGAAGCAAAGAGGGAAAAAGAACAGCAAAGGCATATGTGTATCATATGACAGGCTTTCCATATCAACCAATGATCTGATTCAAAGATTTACAATCAATGATATACAACAAATTTCAACATGATATACATCATAAAACTTCAGTCCAAGTGGCACAGAAAATACAATTCCGGATTATCATTTTGCTAGAATATACAGGCTTTCAGCCCTACATAGCCCTATGCAAATACCAAAAGTGATATGAGTCATGCTCTACATGGCCAAAGGCACAAAGCCAATACCAGAAGTGATACGAGACATGCTCTACATGGCCAAATGAATAAATCCGATACCAGAATAATATGAGACATGCTCTACATGGGCAAAGGCTCAAAGCCAATACCAAAAGTGATACGAGACATGCTCTACATGATCAACGTTATAAAACCAGAATAACACAGGAAAGCACATTGAACATATAACACATAACATACAATTGTCCCTATATTGAACTCACCGTGAAATAACCGAATGATAAAATGATAATTTGGGCAGCACTTCGTTTCTAAAAAAAATGACTTTCTTTGACATAACTGGGAGTTTTTGTTGAAAACCGGGCTTTGTGCGGGCAGATTTTTGACTGAAAATATTATTTGCTCGGGGTCTTCGGTGCTCCGGGGCTTGCTTCGGGTGTTGGGGTAGTTCCCTAGGCTTCGGGGGGTGTTAGGGTAATTTGAGAGAGAGTAGAGGGTGAAAGAGAGTGAAAATTGTAAACAAAATTCGGAAGGCTCGCTTTCTATTTATAGTAGTCTGAAGACTCTCCGTACGCTGGGCGTAATATCATGGTATGTGGGGCGTACTCCTTGAGAACTTCTACGTTGGGCGTACAGCGATTACGCTGGGCGTAGGAAGGGATCATCTCGGACGCGTCATAGCTACGAACATGTGTGCAACATGCGAAGGAGTAGGCGATGTGACTAACTTTGGACCGTGTACACTTAAGTACGTTGGGCGTACATACCTCATATGCTGGGCCTACGGCCTCCTTGAAGTTTGTGTCTAGAACTTCAAAAATTCGTATCTTTCGCATACGGACTCCGTTTTTTACGTTCTTTATATCTACGCGTAGGTGAGATTATACTCTATAACTTTCATTTAGACTCCGTTGGCTAATTTTGAATTTATTTTTAAAGTTAGATTTTTAACAGGCCGGGACAGGAAAAGTCCGTTAAAAATTCATAACTTCTTCATCTGACGTCCGTTTTTGTCTGTCTTTCTACCGTTGTACTACTATTGACGAGAGCTTCGATTCTCCTTTAAGTTGTATTGGCTAAAAATCACTCGATCTTTATTTCGAGTTTCGGGATGTGTACTGTTATGCCGAATCTTAGAAAAATCATAACTTCCTCATACAAAGCCAGATTTGAACGTTCTTTTTACGAAAGCTCTCGGTTTGATGAATACTACGACTTTCATTTAGATCACTAAATCTAAAAAGTAGTTTATCATAAACTCACTTTTTACGTCATATGACGTCGTGCCGGTTCTGTCGCAAAACTTTGATAAGTCATAACTTCTTCGTTATAACTCGGATTTCGGTGAAGTTTTCGCCTAAATGTTCCTAACGAGATAATTTACAACTTTCAATAACATTAGTTTTACTTATTTCCAACTTAAATGTTATATTTTCGTTAATTTTTATAATTGGCTTTTGATCGGAATCTCATAAGACTTCCAATACTCCCCGAATGATTCTAAACATAGTTTTACTTCAAATCTCATAAAACTATCTTGTTAGAAATCAACACTCAAAATCATGTATTATATAATAATATTCACTTTTAAGCTATCAAGCTTATAAAACACGATAACTGAACAAGGTTGTTAACGTGTATGTTACAAATACCTCCTCCTTTTGAGGATTTCGTCCCCGAAATCACACCGATTTAAACAAATGGGGATATTTCGCTCTTATCTCATTCTTATTTTCCCAAGTATAATTTGGGCATCGATGGTGTTTCCACTTGACAAGCACCAACTCCACTTCTTTATTACGTAGATTAGTCGTTCTTTCGTTTATGATCTCTTCAAGCTCTTCTATATATCTTAACTTATTATCCAGTTTCACCTCGGATAACGAAACTGTTTCATCATATATGATCAAACATTTACGCAGATAGCTCACATGAAATACATCATGAATATCTGCCAGATTTTCAGGCAATTCCAAGCGGTATGCTTTCTTACCAATTCTCTGGATGATTTTGAAAGATCCAACAAATCTAGGACTCAATTTTCCTTTCTTCCCAAATTGCATAATGCCTTTCCATGGAGATACCTTCAGCATTACGAAATCACCCAACTGGAATTCTACGGGTCGTCTCCTCTTTTCTGCATAGGACTTCTGTCGATCCTGGGCCGCTTTCATTCTTTCTCGTACAATTTGAATCTTGTCAGTGGTGTCTTGAATCATTTCAGGGCCTCCAAGGATTTTATGTCCTACATCATGCCCACATAATAGAGTGCGGAATTTTCGACCATATAATGCTTCATATGGTGGCATTTTGATTGAAGTGTGGTAACTGTTATTATATGAAAATTCGACAAGAGGTAAGTACTTGTCCCAATTACCACCAAATTCCTAGACACATGCGCGAAGCATATCTTCCACTGTTTGGATTTTTCTCTCCGTCTAACCATCTGTCTGGGGATGATAGGCTGTGCTGAGAGAAATCTGAGATCCCAATTCACGTTGCATACTTGCCCAAAAATGAGAAGTGAAGCTACTATCACGATCGGAAATAATCTTTAGCGGCACACCATGTCTCACAAAAGTTTCATCCAAGTATACTTGTGCGTATTTCTCTATTGGATCTGTTTCACGCATGGCAAGATAATATGCACTCTTAGTCAGTCGGTCGACAATTATCCAAATGTTATTATTCTATATAGCAGTCTTTGGCAATTGGAGCAGTACTACACATAAAGTCAGTTCATAATTCTTTTTGCCTATCCGGGGGTAGTTCAGGCAAATCTTCGAGGAAAACATCAGGATATTCATTAACAACAGGAACATTATTTATAGTTTTTTTCCCTCTTTTGAGATATCAAATGTATAGGCTAGATAAGTAGAATACCCCCTTCGATATAATTTACGAGTTTTTAGCAAAAAAGATTATTTTTAAGATTTTAAGTCTTTGTTTACCGTAGACATAAAATAGAATTCTTCCCTTCGATAGGGATGCGTACCATCTTTTCGTAACACAAGAGTTCTGCGTGGTTCTTTAACAACCAATCCATGCCGAGAATAATATCAAAGTTGGGCAAGAAGATAGGAATCAGGCTAGCAAGAAAACTATAACCTTCAATTTCTATGATTCAATATCTATAGACTTTATCAGCAAGTAATGATACACTTCCTGTTGTATCTACATGAAATGATTGGGCGAATATATAACAAACAATTTGAAAAGAATGTGCAAACTCATGAGACACAAAAGAATCTGAGGTATCATAATCAAATAAGATGTGAGCAGGTCTAGAGTTGACGAGAAATGTACCGGTTAAAACATTCGGGTCTTCGCGTGCCTCCTCTATGGTAATCTGAAATGCACGGCCTTTAGCTTTTGGCTTGCCAAATGATTATCAAACTCTTCAAACTTCTTAATTGATGGCGGTGCTCAAACCTACACCCTCTCTTCATTCTCTATTGGGCTTTCGGTCCTAATCTCCGAGTTAAAAACTCAAGTCTCATTGCAGACTCTTGCTCCTTCTTAAATTTGATTTATAGACTCAGCCCAAGATAAGGTCTTCACTTTTGCTACAAAAACAACTCGAATGGTCATATTCTAATGACCTTTGATTTCATAACGCAAAAGACACACAACGAACCATACTCTTGTCTTTTTTTTAGTCAAACACTATCATAGAAGAAACCTTTCTTCATGTTCTAATGTGATATAATGTCTTCATAACAAGTAGCATTTCTAGCTAATGGTTGCTTAATCCTTTAATGAAGGTTGTTATACTTTTATCAACTACCTCGACTGTTTCCTTCTTCAATCTTCCGACTGAAGTTTCGTTACTACATAAGACATGGTTCTCTGAACCAATCAATTCACTTCGCAGATCTATATTAATAGGACTCGATTCTTTATGACCACTAAGGTCTGAATGCAAATCATTTTCTTAGTCATCACCGAAACAAAGGTAATAACATACTTGAACAAAAACGAAATCAATTACTAGCTTCGTGGTAACCTTGTGACTTTCCCTGATCCAAGTGTGAGTCTTGTGCTTCTAGTAGTATAGGCCTCTACTACTATTCACACCTACTCATACTCGTCCCAAATATTATCTCGTAGTTTTCCAAGTCACCAGTCAAAAGTTTTCACAAAGCAACTTATCACACATGATTGTGTTCAAACAAGTACATACAACAATTTCTCCTAGACTCAACTATGGATTTCGCATTTCTTTCAAACATATCTTGGATTTCATATACTCGCCTTCTAAAATCCTTTTCACGCATATGCTAGATCTAGCATATCCTAATACTTTTCCTAGGTCGATAGGAATTTCACTTCCAAATTCTTTATATAAATGCTTTCTCGGATAGTGTCTGTTGGATAAGGTGTCTAAGTCCATAACTATATTTGGTATGTGCTAGACTCGGTTTAACATGGTTCATTTGGGTTGCATGGCATCGGAACAATTTGGATAGACTTTTGTGAGAAGTGGATATTTATGGTTTATTAATATGTTATAAGTTCCAATATATTAATATGAATTATTTAATTAGTATTGATCAAGAATGAGTTTGGAATTAATTTTGTGATCAAATGAGACTAATTAAATAAACGAGGATTGATTTGGTAAATCATTCATTCTTATATAGTGGGCTTATGATCCATAGTTCTTCATGTTTGGCTAAACCCATGTGGTTACCCATGGATACTCCATGGAGGTTAAGACCCATGGATCATGAGGAATGTGGAAAGGCATGAGTTACATGGTGTAACCCTAATGTTCACACTATATAAAGGAGCCTCATCCAAGCAAAATCGGCACTTATGAGATACTAGTGAGGGCTAGCCGATTTTGGTGCATATCAATCTTCTCTCAAGTTATTCCAAGTTGTTGGTGGTGTTGTGTGAAGCATTTGAGGCATCACATTTGGGGTGCTAGGCTCACAAGGTCTTAAGGAATCCAAGCTACAAGAAAGGTATGTCATTCTATTAGTTATTATATTACAAATACCCCAATCATATGCTAGTTAGGATGAAACCTTTGGAAAAATGAAAATTTGCATGTATAATAGAGAAAACATAGATCCAATGTTTCTAGGGTTGCATGCACACCATAGGAGTGTTAGAATGCTCAAAACCCATCAGTGGTATCAGAGCCTAGGCTTGTTTTCAATTATACTTGATGCAAATTGCTAAAAAATCGATTTTTCTGCTCACTGTTCAGTGAACTCGCTGAGTCCATGGGGGGACTCGACAAGTCCATGTGAAAACTCATCCTACTCGTCGAGTAGGTTCATGCACTCGGCGAGTAGGAGGCCCAAAGTGCAGAATTTCGAGTTTTGTTGCTGGAATTGGATTAGGATCATTACCCTAAACTGTTTTTAGATTGTTGAACCTATTTTTGATGTGGTGATGATTGTGCTTATCCAATTCCAATGATAATTGTCAAAGTTTCAAGTTTTATATTAAGTTCATATGATTCTTGAAAAATGTTGATATGAATTATGCATGCTTATGAGTTTGTTAGATCATAGAAATTATTTGACATGCTTGTTAGTTTAGTTGGTGATCTAAATGCTTTTTAATGGACTCCAAGAGTCTTTTCAATTAAAATCATTAAAACTCATAAGTTATAGAAATGAAAGGTTATGAATAGTTTCAAAACTTGCCCTCAAGTTTTGGAATTTGTAAAGTCACTTTAGAAACTTTAATTCCAAACCCTAGAATTATAAAAGTTTAAAATTCAAACCTTATACTATTATATTATTAAAAGTCCAATAATTATATGTATATATATATATATATATATATATATATATATATATGTATAAGATCAAGTCAGTCTTACCGTTAGTAGGCCTCATTCACGAAGCCGGTCTATAAGGGGGTATAAGGTTGTTGCCTTTAAAATGGCAGCTTAATGGGTGTCCACTCTCATCAACCGCTTCCTTGACTGGTGGAGGGTCGTTAGCCGAACGGGTAGGACAAGGACTATAATTCTCATTAAAAGCAAAATGATAAATATAAAGTAACTAAACCTTTTATAAATTCCCAATCTTAGTTACTTTAGGAAAATGTGAAATTGATGCTAACCCATGAAATTACACTTTGCACCTTGCTAAAGTCGTTAGTGGAGCGTGTGTGGTTAACCGGCACACTAACTTGGACTTAAAAAGGGTGGCAAAGGGTAGATTAAGTTTTATCATAGATCGGTGGAGCGTGTGTGGATAACCGGCACATCGATTAGGTGATAAAATTAAGAGTACCAAGTTAATTTGCATGGTTATTCACACCTTGTTTGTGATCCTCGGTATCCCAGTCACAAACTTGAAGGGCGTAATCGAGATTTAAACATGCCATTGAATTTTTCAATGAATCTCAAAAGATCTAGGAGTTTCAATCCAATTAAAACCTAATAATCTATTTCGTTTTTCATGGTGGAAATTGGTAAATCATTATTTACCTACCTTCAAATATTTTGTAGCTTGGATTACGTCATCCCTCTTCCAAGTTATAAAATATTGTGTTGGGTCCAAGACTTAATATTTCAATTGTAGTCTTATTAAGGACTCTTTATCTAATCTAAACTTGTCTTTCTTCCTTTTTAGATGTCTTCCAATAATGCTTCTGGCTCAAACCCTTCTGGCTCCTTCTCTCTCATGAACCTTTGTGGGAGAGTCATCTTTGATGGTTCCAACTTCAATGATTGGATTAGGAACATCAGGATGGTCACTCGTTATGAGGACAAGGAATATGTCCTAGACAAGGAGCTAAAGGAAATCGATGAGTTTTCTGCTACTCCAGAGGAGATTGCTGAGTACACTAGCCATGAGAAGGATGATGGGTTTTGAGCATTCTAACACTTCCTAAGTGTACATGCAACCCTAATAACCTTGGATCTATGTTTGTCTAATAATCATGCAAAGTTGAATTCCAAGGTTATATTCCTATCTAGCATACATGGGGAACATTTTTAACTTGAATGAAAGATAGAATAACTTACCTTGTTGTTGATTATGATCCTTGAAACCTTGTGAGCCTAGCACCCCAAGTGTGATGCCTCAAATGCTTCACACAACACCAAATGCAAAGGAGTAAACTTTGAGATAATCTTACACTTGCAAAATCGGCTCTAGCCCTCTTGTTTCTTAGTGTAGCCTATTTTGGTGGAGAATGGGTTTCTTATATAGTGTTGACACATCTAGGGTTACACCATGTAAACCCTAATGTGTCATGACTCTTCATTTCCATGACCCATGGGTTTGTAACTCCCATGGAGCATCCTATGGGTGGAACCCAACTTGATAATCCATGGAGCCTCTTAGCCCACTATATAAGATATGGAAGATTTACATAATCTACCCATATATTTAATTAGTTATCTTTTGATCACTTAATTAATTCTAAATTAATTCTTGATCAAACTAATTAAATAATATTATTAATATATTAGAACTTATAATATATTAATAAATCATAAGTGTTATTTCTCTTATTTTAGTTTATCCAATTGCATGGTGCCATGCAACCCAAATGGACCATGCCGGGTCGGGTCAAGTACATACCAGAAATAGTTATGGACTTAGACACCTTATCCAACAGTCTCCCACTTGGATAAGTCTAATAACTATAACTGCAATACTTCAGGAACCGATCGGCAATCGTAGCTCTTTCAAGGTCTCTCGGAACTGAGAAGATGATGATACGCCATTTAAGATAAGTGATCATATAATCCTCTGTTCTAGATATAAGCCGGACAAATACATGGAACAATGTCTTACTTATTGTCCAACAGTTTGTTTCCCGATTTCCGATTTGTTTGACAAAGAACTTAATTGAACACATCAACTTAGTTCTGACCGGGCCCGGTACATAGGTCAAAACAAAATCATCGAGGGGCCCAGATATCAGCTTCTTATCCAAGAAGGAACAGATAAACTTCGACTCATATGTTTGTTCTACCACTCATTGAATTATACACAAAAGCACGTTTTATAACATCGAGTTACCAATGCGTTAACATACAATCAATGCATAACCAACTCATAAGTAACAAATCATATCTCTAGGTTTGAAGACTTATATGATATTACCGTCTCACGATCACTCGAGATAAATTCCATGAAGTGATTCCGGTGAGCGTGGGTTGAGTCCAATGCTCAGAACTTATGAGCACTCATGAGTGTTGTAGCCATGTCCAACAGCTTAGACCTCTGCAACCAATCATGACAGTCTTGATTCATACCTACTTCCGACATATGACCGACTGTGGAGGTTCAAATAATATGATATACCAAACATAATTATTCTGGAAGTCAAAACATGCAAAAGAAATATAGTAAACGACCGACAAGAGATAGCAACACTTTACTCATAAATAAAACACCTTTTATTCATCATCTAATGTCAATTACACTTTACAAATTTCAAGGTTATCTAACTACTAAATCTAATATCATCCTTCAGCCCTATGCTCCAAGCATGCTGGAGATGCTTAACCCGAGTCAGTCCCTTCGTGAGGGGATCTGCTGGATTCTCATCCGATGATACCCTCTTTGCCACGAGGAGTCCTTCTTCTATTCGATGTCTGATGAAATGGTATTTTCTGTCGATGTGTCTGGATCTCCCGTGATCCCTTGGTTCCTTGGCTAAGGCAACTGCACTTTCACTATCACAGAAAATTTCCATTGGCTCTTTAATAGCTAGTACAACTCCAAGGTCTCTAATGAAGTTCTTCAGCCATATCGCCTCCTTTGCTGCCTCGCTAGCTGCTATATACTCTGATTCGCAAGTTGAATCAGCCACTGTCTCTTGCTTGGAACTCTTCAAAGAAATTGCTCCTCCATTTAAGGTAAAGACCCAACCTGACTGAGAGCGGAAATTATCCCTATCAGTCTGAAAGCTAGCATCACTATACCCTACAACTCTCAAGTCTTCACTCCCACCGAGGGTAAGGACCCAGTCCTTAGTCCTCCGTAGGTACTTGAGGATATTCTTTACCGCAGTCCAGTGTGCCTTGCCAGGGTTCCCCTGATACCTGCTAACCATGCTCAAAGCAAAGGCTACATCAGGTCGAGTACACGTCATAGCATACATGATCGATCCTACAACCGAAGCATAAGGTATTCGACTCATTTCTGCTATCTCAGCCTCAGTACTAGGGCTTTGTGTCTTACTCAATCTGGCGTTACTCTGGATGGGTAACTCTCCTTTCTTGGAGTCCTGCATGCCGAATCTCTTCAGCACCTTATCCAAGTAGGTACTCTGACTAAGTCCAATTAGTCTTTTACTCCGGTCTCTCAAGATCCTTATCCCTAGAATATAGGCAGCTTCTCCTAGGTCCTTCATAGAGAAACACTTCCCAAGCCAGGACTTAACTTCCTGCAGAGTTGGGATGTCATTTCCTATGAGTAGTATGTCATCCACATACAATACCAAAAAGCTAACTATAATCCCACTAGCCTTGACATATACACAAGATTCATCTTCACTCCTAGAAAAGCCAAATTCCTTGACTTTCTCATCAAAGCAAAGATTCCATCTGCGAGGTGCTTGCTTTAACCCATAAATGGATTTCTCAAGCTTACACACTCTATTAGGGTACTCTGTGTTGACAAAACCCTCTGGCTGACTCATGAAAACATCCTCAGCCAACTTTCCATTAAGGAAAGCGGTTTTGACATCCATTTGCCATATTTCATAGTCATGAAATGCGGCTATGGCTAACAGAACCCTAATAGACTTAATCTTGGCCACTGGAGAAAAGGTCTCATCAGAATCAACTCCCGGAGTTTGTGAGAAACCCTTTGCAACCAGTCGTGCCTTATAAGTATGTACATTACCATCCATGTCGGTCTTCTTCTTGAAGATCCATTTGCACCCTACAGTCTTACGACCTGGTACATTCTCAACCAACTTCCAAACTTGATTGTCATACATGGACTGTATCTCGCTGTCCATTGCCTCTTTCCACTTGGCTGACTCAGGGCCTGCCATGGCTTCCGCGTAACTGTTAGGTTCATCCATACCTATCAGCGTCTCATCACTGATAAGTGTATCACCTTCCGCAGTAATATGGAATCCATAGTAATGCTCAGGTGTATTCCTAACCCTTGTGGAACGCCTCAGAGGTACAGACTTGTCAATTGGCTCAACAGAAGTTTCCTCCTCAAGTTGAGTGCTAGGGTTTGAAGTTCCTTCACCACTTGACTCTTGAATTTCTTCAAGGTCAACTTGCCTCCCACTGTCTCCTTGGCTTATGAACTCTCTCTCTCTCTCGAAAGAAAGCCCTCCTAGCTACAAAGACCACATTCTCACTAGGTCTGTAGAAGAGGTAACCAAAGGATTTCTGTGGGTAGCCGATGAAAATACACCTCTCACTTCGAGGTTCGAGCTTATCATGAGTCTCGCGTCTCACGAAAGCCTCGCAACCCCAAATCTTAATGTGGTCTAGTTTGGGTACTTTACCAGTCCACATCTCATGAGGAGTTTTGGCAACTTTCTTTGTGGGAACTAGATTAAGGATATGGGCGGCAGTCTCTAAGGCATACCCCCAAAATGAGATTGGTAGCAAAGCTCGACTCATCATGGAACGAACCATATCCAACAAGGTTCGATTACGCCTCTCAGTTACACCATTCAACTGCGGTGTCCTGGGAGGTGTCAATTGTGAGACAATCCCACATTCCCTAAGATAGTCGAGGAAGTATGAACTAAGATACTCACCACCTCGATCGGATCGAAGCATCTTAATGTTCCTGCCCAATTGATTCTCGACTTCCTGTTTAAACTCTTTAAACCTCTCAAAAGTCTCTGACTTATGCTTGATTAAGTAGACATATCCATATCTACTATAATCATCAGTAAAAGTCAAATAATAACGATTAGCATCCCTTGTGGCATGTTTGAAGGGCCCACACACATCCGTGTGTATAAGATCCAACAAACCTTCACCCCTTTCACAAGAACCTGTGAAGGGTGACTTTGTCATTTTTCCAAGTAAGCATGATTCGCAACTATCATCTGACTTTAGGTCAAATGACTCCAATACTCCATCCTTTTGGAGTTGGCCTATGCGTTTCTTGCTTATATGTCCAAGACGACAATGCCATAATGATGCTTTATCCAAGTTATTATCATTAACAGAATCAATACACAATACATTATTTCCTAAGTTATCAACCACAGATACAGTTTCATACACACCATCACAAGGTAATGCTTTAAAATAAAGAACATTATTAAAGAAAGCATTAATCGAACCAACTTCATTATCAAATGAAAAGGTGAAACCTTGTTTATACAATGCATGAAAGGAAATAATATTTCTTGCTATTTCTGGCGAATAACAACATTTATTCAAATCTAAACTAAACCCACTACTTAGCGATAAAGTATAAACTCCAATCTTGGTGACAGGTAAAGCTTTCTTATTCCCCATGATTAAGTTTATTCTTCCATGCTCCACATTCTCACTTCTTCTTAGTCCCTGCAAATCAGAACAGATATGAATACCACAACTGGTATCAAGGACCCAAGAGTTAGAATGGGGTGAGTTATTAGATAAGATAGTGTAAATACCTGCATGGTTGGGTTTAACTTTCCCATCCTTCACATCTTGCTGGTACTTTGGGCAGTTCCGCTTCCAATGTGACTTTTCATGGCAATAGAAACATTCAGCCTCTTTAGGGTCAGAAGAAGGAGTGACAAAACCTTTCTTGGTTCCACTTGAAGAAGAGTCATCAAGGGTCCTAGCCTTGGTACCCTTCGAAGAGCTCTTCCTCTTCTTCCCTCTACCTTTCCCGATTGCCAAAACCGGGGCGGAGTTTTGGAGTAGGAGTGTTAACAACCGACCTACCCTTAAGACCTGTTTCTGCGGTCTTGAGGAGTCCCTGAAGTTTGTTGAGTGTGACCTCTTCCTTATTCATGTGATATGTCATGCGGAATTGATCATAGCACGATGGTAAGGAGTGCAAAATGATATCTATTGCAAGCTCCTCAGGGAAGTTCACATTAAGCTTCAGTAACCAATCCACATACCTTTGCATTTTCTGCATGTGGCTCGTGACGGATTCCCCGTCCTTCATCATGGTTGTTATGATAGAGCATATGATTTCATACCTCTCTTGTCGTCCACTTTGATGGTATCTTTCCATCAGATCTTGGTGCATTTCAAAAGGGTAGAAGTCCTCATAGGACTTTTGGAGTTCCGCTGTCATGGTGGCCAACATGATGCATGCCACTTTTGAAGACATCTGAAAGAAGAGAACAAGATTAGTTTAGATATTAAGATAGTCCTTAATAAAACACCCAAATGTAATATTAAGGCTAGGATCCAATCACAATATATTATAACTTAGAAGAGGTATGCCGTAATCCAAGCTATAACATATTTGAAAGGTAGGTGAATGACGATTCACCAATTTCCACCATGAAAAACGAAATATAAATATTAGGTTTTTAATTGGTTCTTAGAAATTCCTAGATTCTTTTGAGATTCAATGAACTTTTCAAAGGCATGTTTCAATCTCGAGTGTGCCCTCCAAGTTTTGTGACTGGGATACCGAGGATCACAAAACGAGGTGTGAAGTAACCATGTAAATCACTTGGTACCCTCAAGGTTTATCACTCAATCGATGTGCCGGTAAACCACACACGCTCCACCGATGCTATGGTAAACCTTAAGTCACCCTTTACCTACCTTGTTAAGTCCAAGTTAGTGTGCCGGTTAACCACACACGCTCCACCAACGACTTAAACAAAGTGTAAAGTGTAATTTCATGGATTAGCACCTTATTCACATTTTCCTAAAGTAACTAAGATTGGGAATTTAATAAAAGCATTTAGTTACTTTATAATATTCATCATACTTTTAATGAGAATTTATAAGTCCTTGTCTTACCCGTTCGGCTAACGACCCTCCACCGATCAAGGAAGCGGTGGGTGAGAGTGGACACCCATTAAGTTGCCATTTTATAGGCAACAACCTTATACCCCCCTTATAGACCGACTTCGTGAATGAGGCGTACTAGCGGTAAGACGACTTGTTGTTATACATATATATATTAGTAACTTATAATATTATAAAGTATAAGGGTTGAATTTTAACTTTTAAAATTCTAAGGGTTGGAACTAAAGTTTTAATCAAGACTTTACATGTTCCAAAACTTGAGGGCAAGTTTTGTAAACTTCCAAAACTTTTCATTTCTTATAACTTATGAATTAATTGAGTAATAAAAATGAAGACTCTTCATTTTTATAACTCTTGTGTTCTTTTAATGGCTTTAATAAAAGTGAGACTTTTGGTTTTCCATAACTTGAGGACAAGTTATGGACTCCATTAAAACACATTATGATCATGAATTAAACTACCATGAAGGTTACAAACAATTCCTATGATCATCTAATCTTCATAAGTTCAAGAACATGAATATGAACACTTTCAAGAATAAAAAATTACACTTAAAAAAAACTTGTAATTTTAATAATTGCCATTGTAAATGGATTAGCATAAAAATTACACCATCTAAAACAAGCTTTAAAACATCAAAACAGTTTAGGGTAATGTTTCTAGTCCATTTCCAGCAACAAATGTGCAAACTTTCATACGAGCAGAAAACAGAAAAACGATTTTTTTTTTCAAGCTGTTTGCACACAAAAAAAAAAAACAACAAACGAACCATGCTCTGATACCACTGATGGGTTTTGAGCATTCTAACACTTCCTAAGTGTACATGCAACCCTAATAACCTTGGATCTATGTTTGTCTAATAATCATGCAAAGTTGAATTCCAAGGTTATATTCCTATCTAGCATACATGGGGAATATTTTTAACTTGAATGAAAGATAGAATAACTTACCTTGTTGTTGATTATGATCCTTGAAACCTTGTGAGCCTAGCACCCCAAGTGTGATGCCTCAAATGCTTCACACAACACCAAATGCAAAGGAGTAAACTTTGAGAGAATCTTACACTTGCAAAATCGGCTCTAGCCCTCTTGTTTCTTAGTGTAGCCTATTTTGGTGGAGAATGAGTTTCTTATATAGTGTTGACACATCTAGGGTTACACCATGTAAACCCTAATGTGTCATGACTCTTCATTTCCATGACCCATGGGTTTGTAACTCCCATGGAGCATCCTATGGGTGGAACCCAACTTGATAATCCATGGAGCCTCTTAGCCCACTATATAAGATATGGAAGATTTACATAATCTACCCATATATTTAATTAGTTATCTTTTGATCACTTAATTAATTCTAAATTAATTCTTGATCAAACTAATTAAATAATATTATTAATATATTAGAACTTATAATATATTAGTAAACCATAAGTGTTATTTCTCTCATTTTAGTTTATCCAAATGCATGGTGCCATGCAACCCAAATGGACCATGTCGGGTCGGCTCAAGTACATACCAGAAATAGTTATGGACTTAGACACCTTATCCAACAAAGGATGCCACTAAGGTGTCTTGTATCATGTTGGCTACCATGACAGCAGAACTCCAGAAATCCTATGAAGATTTCTACCCTTATGAGATGCACCAAGACCTGATGGAAAGAGTGCTCGTCAAGAGAGGTATGAAATCATCTCTTCCATGATAACAACCAGGATGAAGGATGGTGAACCCATCACGGGCCACTTGCAGAAGATGCAAAGGTTTGTGGACCGATTGCTAAAGTTGAATGTGAACTTCCCTGAGGAGCTGGCTATTGATATCATATTGCACTCCTTACCTCCATGTTATGATCAGTTCTGTATGACCTATCACATGTACAAGGAGGAGGTCACACTTAGAAAACTTCAAGGACTTTTGAGGACAACTGAAATTGGTCTCAAAGGTAAATCGGTTGTATCTACTCCTACCACAGCCCCTGTTCTGGCAATCGGGCATGGTAAAGGGAAAAAGAGGAAGGCCTCTTCGAAGGGTACCAAGGGAAAGTCTCTTGATGGCTCCTCTTCGAGTGGAACCAAAGGAGGTTCTGCTACTTCCTCTTCCAACCCGAAGGATGCACAATGCTTCTACTGTCAGGAAAAGGGGCATTGGAAGCGAAGCTGCCCCAAGTACTTGCAGGATGTTAAGGATGGGAAAGTAAAACCCACCCATGCGGGTATTTACACTATATTGTGTAATAACTCACCACATACTAATCGAACCTTGTTGGACATGGTTCGTTCCATGATGAGTCGAGCTTCGTTACCAACCTCATTTTGGGGGTATGCCTTAGAGACTGTCGCCCATATCCTTAATCTAGTCCCTACCAAGAAGGTTGCCAAAACACCTCACTAGATGTGGATTGGGAAATTTCTGACTTTAGACCACATCAATATTTGGGGTTGCGAGGCTTTCGTGAGGCGCGAGACTCACGACAAGCTCGAACCTCGAAGTGAGCGGTGTATCTTCATCGGCTACCCACAAAAATGTTGGGTTTTAAGCATTCTAACACTCCTAAGTGTACATGCAACCCTAAATACCTTGGATCTATGTTTTCTCTATTATACATGCAAATATGAATATTCCAAGGTATTACCCTATCTAGCATACAATCTATGACACTTGGGTAATAAAAACAAGTTTGAAGACATACCTTTTTATGTAGCTTGATTCCTTGATGCTTAAGAGCTGAGTGCCCCAAGTGTGACACCTCAAATGGTTCACACAACATCAAATACACTTGGAATAACTTAGAGAGAAATGAACCACTTCATGAAATCGGCTAGCCCTCACCATACACACATAGTTCTCTCATGGTGGCCGATTTTGACAAGAATAAGATGCTTATATAGTTTGTCACAATTAGGGTTACACCATGTAAACCCTAATTGTCATGGCCTTTCATTTCCATAATCCATGGGTACAAAAACACCATGGAGCATCCTATGGGTTTTAGCCCAACTTGATAATCCATGGAGCATTAGCCCACTATACAAGTATGGATGATTTACACAATCAACCCATATATTTAATTAGTCTCCTTTTGATCACTTAATTAATTCCAAATTAATTCTTGATCAATACTAATTAAATAATCTTATTAATATATTAGAACTTATAATATATTAGCAAACCTTAAGTGTTATTTCTCTCATTTTAGTCTATCCAAATGCATGATGCCATACAACCCAAATGGACCATGCCAATCGGGTCAAGTACATACAAAATATAGTTATGGACTTAGACACTAATCCAACAGTCTCCCACTTGGATAAGTCTAAAACTATTATTGAGTATGACTTCAAGAACCGACTGGCAATCGTAGCTCTTTAAGCAGCTGTCGAACTCTGACGTTGTAACTGAACTCTGATCTCGTCAATGACTTGTCCATTAGATAAGGGATCATATATTCCTCCATTCTAGATATCATATAGACTGAGACATGGATTATAAATCATTCTCTCTGTCCATTTGTTGTTTCCCGATTTCTGATTCATGATGACTGACTGATTGAACAAATCAAATCAGTCCTGGCTTGGCTAAGCACTCACATGTGTCATCGCTAAATCATCGAGGGGACCATAAATATCGCTTTTATCCCGAATGTAAAAGGAATGGATAAACTTCGACTCATATGGATTGTTCTACTACTTGTTGAATCATACACAAAGGCACGTTTTATAACATCGAGTTACCAATGCGTTTTCGCGCAAGCAATGTACAACCAACTCGTAGTAACAACTCATATCTCTAGGTTTGAAGAATATAAGATATTATCGTCTCATGATCACTCGTGATAAAATCCATGAAGTGATTCAAATGAGCGCGGGTTGAATCCAATACTCAGAACTTATGCTTACTCATGAGTGTTGTAGCAATACTTTGCTATGTCCAACATGTTAGACATACACAAGCCAACTCGTGACAGTCTTGATTCATATCTACTTCCAACATATGACCGATTGTGGATGGTTTGAATAACTTAGTCATTCAAGAAGAACGACCTAGTTATTCTGGAAGTCAAAACATGCAAAGTGAAACACAAGAATAATTGAATCCAATATGATCTCAGAACTTATGAATATAAATAAAACACCTTTTATTTATCACCATATTGATTACCCATTATTCATTGTATATTGTTTCAACTTTCAACGTTATACTTGAATTAAAACAATAGTTGTCCCATGCTACAAGCATGTACACTATGTTTTCTAAACACTAGTCATGCCATACACCAAGTATGCACACTATGTTTGTCTAAACATTAGTTATGCCATACATCAAATATGCACACTAAGTTTGTCTATGATCTTTACTCTGTGAAATAGATCGATTGAACATAATTCCAATGATTCTCATTTCACAATCCCAATTCCTTACCGCAAATGCAAGAATTCCAAATCCTGCCATTTACCTAAATCTGTTAGATTCTAAACTTATATGCATTGATCCATAACTTCTTCGTCCATAACTTCTTCGTCCGATGTCCGTTTTCATCAGACTTTTTACCGTTGTAATACCATTGATGAGATCTTCGATTCTCGTTTAGGTCATGTTGGCAAAAAGTCGCTCGATCTCGATTTCGAGTTTTTAGCTGTCTACTGCTATGTCCGAAACTTCGAAAAATCATAACTTCCTCATACGAAGTCAGATTTGGGCGTTCTTTTTATGTATGTTCACGGTTTAATGATATCTACGACTTTCATTTAGATACTTAAGGCCAAAAAGTATTTTATTGGAATTTCCCATTTTACGCTTTACAGTGTTTTACCGGTATTGCCGCAGATCTTCGATTGGTCATAACTTCTTCGTTATAACTCGGATTTTAGTGTTCTTTATATTTTTGAAAACCTCGTTACGATAACTACCACTTGGTACATCCCAATTATGGTTTTATAAAAGTTAAATTTTTGACCTAAATTTGACGGTTGTTACATTATCCCCCCGTTAGAGAGAATTTCGTCCCAAAATTTACATTTTGAAATGAGAGTGGATTTGGGAGTTGGAGTTGGGTTTGTCATTACAGATAGAAAGGGTTTCGATAGTTGTCGGTTACTACGAAGGGTCTTCCCTTAGCACATGGAGCTGGTATGGTGGGGACCAAGCCAATCCATGTCGAATGGTGATGTCGGAACTTCTCATTGTAACAGGTGTTAAGTCGATTAGGAAAAATGTTCGTTAGCGCGACATTGGGTTCTATGTGTATGGTTTTGGTGCCTTCATTTATTCTTGTTATTATTTATTGTGAACATTGTACTTCGCTTAGCGATTACTAGCAGACGGGTGTTTTGATAATTATAAACGATGACTTGTATGCAAAATAAAAATATTTTATCAAAGTTTGTAGGTTTGTATTATGTGTTAAAAATGTATGTTTAGTGAGTGATTTAAAAAAAATTATCTTAGCTTTGTATGTATCATGATCCGAAAGTGTTTTGTAAACAATTCATAACAGAGGTTTATTTAAAATAAACTTATGAATTTTTGAATATCCTCACTTGAAATTTCGTGATTTGTTTTACTGTTACTTGTCACGTCGGAAAAAGCATTAAGCCTAACACGTAGTGTGAATAGTGTAATCACTAACTCACTAGGCTATATCAATTTATTAGTTATTAGTATGACGCATCAGGTCCTTGATAATTTCTCTATCTCTTTGATCCTCGTCTGTTCCCTTCTCGGGATTCTCTTTATGAGTCACTTTTTGATCTTCCTTGACTCCTCTGTTGACTGATGTAGTGGAGTGGTTATATCTAACTATGTTGTCGTGCGAGAATGGGGATGACTAATGAATATTAAATGTTTTTATGGTGATCCTTATTGGGTTCTCCTATAAGTATGCAGGGTATACCAGTTGTATATAATTGACATTAAATAGACTTTCGATTAAGTGATCCTACTCTAAAACCACAACCAAACAAGGAACAGGTAGTAGAGCGAAGATCACTACTTCTAAGTATATGAAATCTTAATTATATATAGCCTTGGAGCATACACTTCGTAATTATAGACCTGCCAGCAAAGGTCTTTTAGTTTTCACATAAGTTATCTTATTGCACTAAAAATACTCCTATAGTATTTTAACTTTATGTTTGATTCTAGAGTTTCTTTTGTATGAAGGATTGGTAAGTTTTAGACCTTGTTGCAACACCACGACTATTCACAGGGATATGCTAATCATCTCTCGAACAATATAGTTGATCAGGCTATATTCATCCCAGACCTGATTATATATTCCAAGGCCTACTCGTGCTATTCAACAATCTTAATACTTTTGTCTTGTTTTAATTATGATAATATCCTTGTGTATATGTACGCTTGCATACTTTTATAAAAATATTATTATATTTAAAAGTATAACTCTTGTTCAGAGTGTTTTTGTCCCTTTGTATTTATAGTTGTATATCTTTTATAAGTTGATATACTTAGTTCACCATAAACAATGCTCTGATACCAATCTGTCACACCCCCAAACCTGAACGGCGGAAACATTCGGGGGCGGAGGACGTCATGTACAGTATCATAACAAATGTAAAATAGTAAATAAAGCAACAACAACCATTGTATTGATAATAGAGTGTTTACATCGTTTACATAACGTAGATTGTTTGATTTCAAAAATAGAAAACCAAAACTAAGACTTGGAGCTACTATGCTCCGTCTTCTCGAACTTGTACGAGTACATGTTTATTAGTTTCCTGAGAATACAAGTGATTTGGAAAGTGTATCAACATTTAAGTTGGTGAGTTCATAAGTAGTGTTTTGATAAAATGTATGCCATTCGAAAGTTCGTGTATATTTTCCAGAAAATCCGATATTTTCTTAATAAAGTGGGTTGTGAATCATTGTTGTATAAAGTGAATGTTTGAACCAGGAAAATCCTATATTTTCCTAAATGAGATGCATTCTTAAACGACCAAGACTGTAACCTGTAAGCAAATATGCCATGCTTAGAAATGAAGATGTATAAAGTGAACGTTTGAACCAGGAAAATCCTATATTTTCCTAAATGGGATGCAGTCTTAAATGACCAAGACTGTAACCTGTAAGCAAATATGTCATGCTTAGAAATGAAGATGTATAGTTTTATTATTAAGTAAAACTAGTTGTGGAAGTGTTTATCCTGAATTCTGAACATGCTGATAATACCCTATAATATAGTTATTACCCCCCGAGCATGATTGAGTTATGCATTACTACGTGCATGAGTCATTGTTTCCCCGTGTTGTGAGTTCCTCATAACCATACTAGACGCAGTACCTAATGTTGACATTTGTCACCCCGGGGACTGTAGCTAACAGTCAGGGTGCGGAGTCGTCAGCCCCGTATAGATCTATACACACTTGTCACGCTCTCCCTCCAAGAGACTCTGGTTATAGGTGGGGACTTTCGTTTGGTACAAACAAAGACATATGACATCACATGATTGCTAACAACAAGTTCACGAGTAATATGATGAAAAATCATTTGTATGAAATGATTTCCTTTTCTACCGTGTTACAAAGGCGTATTGATGAGTTGAGTTTTCTTGTAAAAGCATCATGTTATAATTGAAATGGTTACCCTTGATATGATGTAGTATGCAAACGTATAAATAAAACATATTTCTATTTATAAAACATATTGTATCCCAAGAGGGTAAAGTTGTGTTGTGAGGTGTTTTGCATGATAACAACTTCATATGACAGTTAAAATAACAGTACGAAAAGTATAGCAAAAGATTTGTGTTTCACACGAGTTTAACCATGTGTTTACTTGTATTCCCCCCCTTAAAAGCGTTTAAAAGCATTTAAAAAGAATTTGAAAACTTAATGATAGGGGTATGAACTCACTTGGTAGTAGTGAAGATTCGGTGAAAACGATGCTTTGTTCGGGCAGCACTTCGACCGGAAAGGAGTCGATTTCTCGGAAATCTCGGGAGCTTCGGGGTGTCGGGACTTGCGTCGTATGTTAGGGGTGTTATCGGGGCTTCAGGGTGGTCTCGAGAGGCTTAACACAGAGTAGAAGTAGGAGAAAGGATGGAAATGAACAACCAAAGCCGGCTGCCCTCAATCCTTATTTATAGGGTGAATTTTGGGTCTCACGTCGTGAATCTCAAATATTCACGTCGTGAGTTCAGTCATCATCAGGTGCATCATCGTAACTTGCGTCTGTCAGGCTCCAGAAGGCGTCAGAAGTCAGTTCACGTCGTGAACACTGTTTTCACGTCGTGAACACTGTTTTCACGTCGTGAACACTGACACTTTTGGGGTTTCGCGCCCGAACTTCAGAAATTCATAACTTTCGCATACGAACTCCGTTTTCGATGTTCTTTATATCCACGCGTAGGTGAGATTATGCTCTACAACTCTCGTATAGACTCCGTTGGCTAATTTTGACTTTATTTTTAATATATTATTAATATATTATTTTTAGTAGGCCGGGACAGGAAAACTTTGTTAGAAATCCATAACTACTTCGTCCAATGTCCGTTTTCGTCAGACTTTTTACCGTTGTAATACCATTGATGAGATCTTCGATTCTCGTTTAGGTCATGTTGGCAAAAAGTCGCTCGATCTTGATTTCGAGTTTTTAGCTGTCTACTGCTATGTCCGAAACTTCGAAAAATCATAACTTCCTCATACGAAGTCAGATTTGGGCGTTCTTTTTATGTATGTTCACGGTTTGATGATATCTACGACTTTCATTTAGATACTTAAGGCCAAAAAGTATTTTATTGGAATTTCCCATTTTACGCTTTATAGTGTTTTACCGGTATTGCCGCAGATCTTCGATTGGTCATAACTTCTTCGTTATAACTCGGATTTTAGTGTTCTTTATATTTTTGAAAACCTCGTTACGATAACTACCACTTGGTACATCCCAATTATGGTTTTATAAAAGTTAAATTTTTGACCTAAATTTGACGGTTGTTACACAAGTTCTCATAATTCAGATTATGAAAAGGGATACCGTAATCATAATCGAATTTTAGAATGCAAATAATGGGCCTATATATAGAATTTCCTTATGTTGAGCCATTCCAACACAAAATTCATATATACCCTTGACTAAAGATGATTAAAACCTCAATCTAAGCTTTTAGAATTGAAATGAAGTATAATTTCCTCTCCCTTAATTATAGCAAAACAACTTTTCAACCCCTGCAACTTCCGAAATTGAAACTTTTGTTTCCTATAATTAACATTGCTATCTTGCAATACTAATCATAATTACCATGCTCCCACTAACATGATGATTATTAGCATAACACTTATGCTCCCACTAGCTTTGACATGTACTCAGAAATCAGCTGGACTTCTAGAAATCAATATTTTATTGACTTTCTTACCAAAGTTCAGACTTCCGATACGAGATGCTTTGATAAAACTTTATCAAAATCATACACGTTTCCTTAGATAGCACACATGTGTGTCTAATCAATTTCAGAACTATGAAAAGGGATGCCGTAATCATAGTCTCAATTGTTTAGACCTTTGCCATTCCTCACAAGTCCATGTTAGTGTGCCGGTTAACCACACATGCTCCACTAACGACTTTGAGAATGCAAATATCACAACTGCTATCTACTTAAAATCTACTTAGTGAAATTGTTTCCTCACCATCATTTTCATGAATCGGAGAGAAACCTTATGACACTTAGATTGTTTACGGTGTAAGTGTTCTTATCCAAACCATATGGACTGAACTCAATCTTACTTTCTTGCCACCTGGCAGCACAAGGGCCTGCCATTACTTCCAAGTTGTTATGCAACCAACTGAGAACTCTCAGAACTCATATGCATAGCCAACTTTAACTGGAATGGGCACATAAATAGAGATATGTCAACACGATAGGTTATAAACCTCACGTCGTGTGCTAGTGATGAACTATAGGTTTTTATTCTTGATTAGATCTTGAAGCTTTTCCAAGATCTCTAAGACTCCTACTGTCCTCTTGACATATAAGACTCACTTGTCAAATATTCAAGAGATAGTGCGGATTCTTTATCAAGACAAACACTTTACACAATTGGCCTAAGTTGGTCTTTATTTTATCCAAAACATCACAACTTACCAATTTTAAATATACAAGAGTAGGACACTTTTACTCTTCCATTTGACAAGTGTTATAAACCTTTCTTTGATATATGTCACTCATCTTATAGTCTTGGAGTATGACTCTAAGACTTGTTTTGGAACGAAGTATGACTCATCTTCTTGATTTAACCATTCCAACATCTCAAGATTCCTCTTCTTAGTCATAAGAATGCACTAAGATGTACTTAGAGGACTAATTGTGACATGATTTCTAAATCATTAAGATGATCACGAAACATGATACTAAAGTACTCTCCCATCTTTTCAGATTTGAGAAACTTTTATCCTTCTGTCTAATTTGATTCTTCTCATTCGTTCTGCCATCTATTGAAAATTTTCCAATGTTTCAGAATTATACTTAAACTGGTAAGTATAACCATATTTACTAAACTTTAGTAAATCATGACGAATAGTATTATCGATCTTTTGTGGTGGACTTGATCAGTGCACCAGAATGTGTACTCGATCCCTTAGTCCTTCACTTGACTCACATATACATGTGAACAAGGAATTAATCTTAATTTTCCAAACATGAAAATTCTCATTCATCATACTATACAACTTGCATGATTTCCAAGTTTCTATCCAACTGAAACCTTGGGTGATGAGAATCTTTCCTTATTTGGTAAATTATGACACTACCACAAACGAAAGAATCAAGTCCATTTTTCCAATATTGCTATCAATGGAATCATATAAACAACCATTTTTCACAAATGCCACTGTAAGGATATTTAAAATAAATATAAAATTAAAACCTCTTTATTTTATTTTAAAACTTTGCGGAAAAAACTTATCCTTACAGTGCAAATGCATATGAAAAACTTGTTGTTATCTATTCCTAAGCATAACTCCTAAGCAACAGCTCAAAAATTCTGATCACCGAACCATGCGATCGAAATCCATCTTCGCGATCAGAATCAGCATATACTTCTTTTAAGTTTCTTCATTTTTCTTTGATTCTTAAAACAACAATATGTGACTCAGTCACATCAAGTAATGAAAATCTCAGAATAGAAACTTAACAGAGTTAGATAGTGGACTTCACCTGAAGTAGAATCAAACATCTTGACTTGATCAACCCTATGATCCTTCAGGTAAATAGGCAGTTTTGTAACCAATGCCCCTTCTTTTGGCAATATAAACATATGGACTCTATGGAAATGGTACACGGGACTATCACAGACTTAGACTTTCTCTTTATCATTTGGTCAACCGAGTTGACTATGGCCGATCCCTTTCCATTAGGAAGAAAAAGCCTTTTCTAGATATCCAATGTTACAATTGTCAATGTCCATTGGGAAGTTGATCTCCTAATCAAATTTGCTTTACTAGTCCTCAAACCATTGCTGATTCAGCAGCACCAAGCAATTAGATAAGATCATTAAAGGTCAAGTCATAGTCTGTTTCATAGTAGTCCCAAAGGAACTCACTATGTGACTTAGAAAGTGATTGAACATCCAACTTTCTTAAGACTTTGACACCCAACTCTCCCTGCTTGTCAATATGTGACTTCATCTCCAAGATGCAATCACACATAGACCTTGTTTGCCTATAGGGCTTGAGTGACCTTGAACTTGTGGGTTAGGGAGAATAATTGGAGGAGGTGGAGGAAGTGAAGTTCCAAGAGATTTGGGAAGATCATAGATGTCTGAACTAGACATCTTTTGGGAGATATTCAAGGTAGTTGATTTAAAGTCCTTAATATAACACCCAATATGAAATATTAAGGCTAGGACCCAACAAACTATTTTATAACTTGGAAGAGGGATGCCGTAATCCAAGCTATAAAATATTTGAAGGTAGGTGAATGATGATTCACCAATTTCCACCAAGATAAACGAAATGTATTATTAGGTTTTAATTGGTTTTGAAACACCTAGATTCTTTTGAGATTCATTGGACTTTTCAATGGCATGTTTCAATATCGATTGTGCCCTTCAGGTTTTGTGACTGGGATGCCGAGGATCACAAAACAAGGTATGAATAACCATGCAAATATACTTGGTACCCTTAATATTTATCACTTAATCGATGTTCCGGTTAACCACACGCGCTCCACCGATCCTATGATAAACATTAAGTTACCCTTTCCCTACCTTGTTAAATCTAGGTTAGTGTGCCGGTTAACCACACACGCTCCACTAACCGACTTAAGCAAAGTGCAAAGTGTAATTTCATGGGTTAGCACCAAATTCACATTTTCCTAAGTAACTAAGATTGGGAATTTATAAAAGTTTAGTTACTTAGTATTTATCATTAATACTTTTAATGAAGGGAGAATTATAGTCCTTGTCATACCCGTTCGGCTAACGACCCTCCACCAGTCAAGGAAGCGGTGGGTGAGAGTGGACACCCATTAAGCTGCCATTTTGTAGGCAACAACCTTATACCCCCCTAATAGACCGGCTTCGTGAATGAGGCCTACTAACGGTAAGACTGACTTGCTCTTATACATATATATATATATATATATATATATATATATATATATATATATATATTATTAACTTATAATACTATAAAGTATAAGGGTTGAATTTTAACTTTTAAAATTCTAAGGGCTTAACTTGGAATTAAAGTATTCATGGGAAAACTTTACAAATTCCAAAACTTGAGGGCAAGTTTTGAAACAATTCAAAAACTATTCAATTCCATAACTTATGAGTTTAAAGTAGTTTTAATTAAAAAACTCTTCAAGTTCCATAACTTGAGGACAAGTTATGGAAGACTTTAAACCATTAAAAGAATGTGACTCTTCCTTATTCATAACTTATGGAAAACTTTATGAGTTTTATGAATCTTAAATGTGACTTTTCACATAACTTGAGGACAAGTTACAAGAACACATTTTAGAATCAACTCTTAGATTAATTTGGATTGAAAACAACAATTTCACATAACTTTTTCTATTAATATAAGCAACTCATAAGAACAAGATAATTCAATCAAACTTTTTTATGTAATTAGCCTAACCATTAAACTAATACAAAATATGAATCCATAGACAATTATCTTTGAAATTGGATTAGAATGAACATTACCACATCAAAAACAGGTTTATAGGTTCAAAAACAACTTAGGGTAATGATTCTAGTCCAATTCCAACCTTAAAAGTCGAAAATATGCTGTCAGGGGGTCCTACTCGTCGAGTGTATGAACTCGGCGAGTCCATCAGTGGACTTGGCGAGTCCAGTGCCCAGACAACCCGAAAATCGATTTTTTCAGCATTTTTCAGCACTTTGCATCAAGTATAATTGAAAACAAGCCTAGGCTCTGACACCACTGTTGGGTTTTAAGCATTCTAACACTCCTAAGTGTACATGCAACCCTAAATACATTGGATCTATGTTTTCTCTATTATACATGCAAATATGAATATTCCAAGGTATTACCCTATCTAGCATACAATCTATGACACTTGGGTAATAAAACAAGTTTGAAGACATACATTTTTATGTAGCTTGATTCCTTGATGCTTAAGAGCCGAGTGCCCCAAGTATGACACCTCAAATGGTTCACACAACATCAAATACACTTGGAATAACTTCGAGAGAAATGAACCACATCATGAAATCGGCTAGCCCTCACCATACACACATAGTTATCTCATGGTGGCCGATTTTGACAAGAATAAGATGCTTATATAGTTTGTCACAATTAGGGTTACACCATGTAAACCCTAATTGTCATGGCCTTTCATTTCCATGATCCATGGGTACAAAAACACCATGGAGCATCCATGGAGCATCCTATGGGTTTTAGCCCAACTTGATAATCCATGGAGCATTAGCCCACTATACAAGTATGGATGATTTACACAATCAACCCATATATTTAATTAGTCTCCTTTTGATCACTTAATTAATTCCAAATTAATTATTGATCAATACTAATTAAATAATCTTATTAATATATTAGAACTTATAATATATTAGCAAACCTTAAGTGTTATTTCTCTCATTTTAGTCTATCCAAATGTATGATGCCATGCAATCCAAATGGACCATGCCAATCGGGTCAAGTACATACCAAATATAGTTATGGACTTAGACACTAATCCAACAAGAAATCCTTTGGTTATCTCTTCTACCGACCGAGTGACAATGTTGTCTTCGTGGCGAGGAGAGGAGTCTTTCGTGAGAGAGAATTCATAAGCCAAGGAAACAGTGGGAGGCAAATTGACCTTGAAGAACTTCAAGAGTCAAGCGGTGAAGGAATATCAAACACTAGCAATCAACATGAGGAGGAAACTCCTGTTGAGCCGATTGATGAGTCCGTACCTCTGAGACGTTTCACGAGAGTTAGGATCACACCTGAATTTTATTATGGTTTCCATATTACGACAGAAGGTGATGCATTTATCAGTGATAGTACACTGATAAAATTGGATGAACCTAGCAACTTCAATGAAGGCATGGCAGGCCCTGAATCTACCAAATGGAAAGAGGCTATGGACAGCGAGATTCAGTCCATGTATGACAATCAAGTTTGGAACTTGGTTGACAATGTACCAGGTCGTAAGACAGTCGGGTGCTAATGGATCTTCAAGAAGAAGACCGACACGGATGGGAAGGTACACACTTATAAAGCGCGACTGGTTGCGAAGGGCTTTACTTAAACTCCAGGAGTTGACTATGATGAGACCTTCTCACCAGTAGCGAAGATTAAGTCTATTAGGGTTATGCTAGCCATTGCTGCATTTCATGATTATGAAATATTGCAAATGGATGTCAAAACTGCTTTCCTTAATGGAAAGTTGGTTGAGGATGTTTACATGAGTCATCCAGAGGGTTTTGTCAATGAAGAGTACCCTAATAGAGTGTGTAAGCTTGAGAAATTCATCTATGGATTGAAACAAGCATTTCGCAGATGGAATCTTTGTTTTGATGAGAAAGTCAAAGAGTTTGGCTTTTCGAGGAGCGAGGATGAGTCATGTGTATATGTTAAGGCTAGTGGGAGTATAGTTAGCTTTTTGGTATTGTATGTGGATGACATACTACTCATAGGAAATGACATCCCAACCTTGCAGGAGGTCAAGTTCTGGCTTAGGAAGTGTTTCGCTATGAAGGACCTTGGAGAAGATGCCTATATCCTAGGGATAAGGATATTGAGAGACAGGAGTAAGAGACTAATTGGACTTAGTCAGAGTACCTACTTGGATAAGGTGCTGAAAAGATTCAGCATGCAGGATTCCAAGAAAGGTGACTTACCGATCCAAAGTAACGCCAAATTGAGTAAGACTCAGAGCCCGAGTACAGAGGCTAAGATAGCTGAGATGAGTCGAGTACAATATGTTTCCGCTGTAGGCTCGATCATGTATGTTATGACTTGTACTCGCCCTGATGTGGCCTTTGCTTTGAGCATGGTCAGCAGATATAAGGGGAATCCTGGCAAAGCTCATTGGACTGCGGTGAAGAACATTCTCAAGTACCTGTGGAGGACTAAGGATTGGGTCCTTACCCTTGGTGGGAGTGATGACTTGAGAGTAGTGGGGTATAGTGACGCTAGCTTTCAGACTAATAGGGATAATTTCCGCTCTCAGTCGGGCTGCGTCTTTACCCTAAATGGAGGAGCAATTACTTGGAAAAGTTCCAAGCAGGAGACAGTAGCTAATTCAACTTGCGAATCAGAGTACATAGCAGCAAGCGAGGCAGCGAAGGAGGCAATATGGCTGAAGAACTTCATTGGAGACCTTGGAGTTGTACCAGCTATAAAGCAGCCTATGGAGATTTTCTGTGATAACGAGAGTGCAGTTGCCTTAGCCAAGGAACCAAGGGATCACGGCAGATCCACGCATATCGACAGAAAATACCACTTCATTAGACATCGAATAGAAGAAGGACTCCTCGTGGCAAAGAGGGTATCATCGGATGAGAACCCAGTAGATCCCCTCACGAAGGGATAGTGTAGGGTTAAGCATTTACAGCATGTGAGGCGCATTGGGCTGAAGGATGATATTAGTTTTAGTAATTAGATAGCTTTCGAAACTTGTAATAGTTGAAATGTAATTGACATTTGATGTTTAAATAAAAGGTGTTTTTATTTACTAGTATGGTATTGTCTTATGTCAATCATTTACTATTGTTTCATTTTGCATGTTTTGACTTCCAGAATAATTATGTTATGGTATATCATATTATTCAAACTATCCACAGTTGATCATACTTTGGAAGTAGGTATTGAAATAAGACTGTCATGAATTGGGTTTGTAGATTTGTCTGAATTGTATTAGACATAGCAATTGTTACTGCAACATTCATGAGTGCTCATAAGTTCTGAGTATTGGATTCAACCCACGCTCACTTTTATCACTTCATGGAATTTATCTCGAGTGATCGTGAGACGGTAATATCATATAAGTCTTGAAACCAAGAGATATGTTTTGTTGACTATGAGTTGGTTGTACATTGATAGTACAAAAACGCATCAGTAACTTGATGTTATAAAACGTGTTGTTGTGTATAATTTGATGATTAGTTAGTACAAGCATATGAGTCGAATTTTATCTGTTCCTTTTAGTCCTTGGAGGATTAAAAGCGATATCTTGGGCCCCTCGATGATTTTGTTTTGACTTATGTGTCGGGCCCGGTCAGAACTGAATTGATGTGTTCGATTAAGTTCTATGTCAAACAAATTGGAAATCGGGAAACAAACTGCTGGAAAATGAGTACGACGTTGTTCCATGTATTTGTCCGGCTGATATCTTGAACAGAGGATTATATCATCACTTATATTAAATGGCACAACTTAGTTCCGCAAGACTTTGAAAGAGCTACGATTGCTGGTCGGGTCCTGAATTCATACTTGCAGCTATAGTTATTAGACTTATCCAAGTGGGAGACTGTTGGATAAAGTGTCTAAGTCCATAACTATATTTGGTATGTACTTGACCCGGTTTAGCATGGTCTATTTGGGTTGCATGGCATCGGAACAATTTGGATAGACTTTTTTGAGAAGAGGATATTTATGGTTTATTAATATGTTATAAGTTCTAATATATTAATATGAATTATTTAATTAGTATTGATCAAGAACTAGTTTGGAATTAATTTTGTGATCAAAAGAAACTAATTAAATAAATGGGGATTGATTTGGTAAATCATTCATTCTTATATAGTGGGCTTATGATCCATAGTTCTTCATGTTGGGCTAAACCCATGTGGTTACCCATGGATACTCCATGGAGGTTAAGACCCATGGATCATGAGGAATGTGGAAAGGAATGAGTTACATGGTGTAACCCTAATGTGCACACTATATAAAGGAGCCTCATCCAAGCAAAATCGGCACTTATGAGATACTAGTGAGGGCTAGCCGATTTTGGTGCATATCAATCTTCTCTCAAGTTATTCCAAGTTGTTGGTGGTGTTGTGTGAAGCATTTGAGGCAATACATTTGGGGTGCTAGGCTCACAAGGTCTTAAGGAATCCAAGCTACAAGAAAGGTATGTCATTCTACTAGTTTTTATATTACAAATACCCCAATCATATGCTAGTTAGGATGAAACCTTTGGAAAAATGAAAATTTGCATGTATAATAGAGAAAACATAGATCCAAGGTTTCTAGGGTTGCATGCACACCATAGGAGTGTTAGAATGCTCAAAACCCATCAGTGTCTACTCTACAAGGCACACTATACCAGAATTTCCTCTGGCAGTGTGGAGACAAACAGTCTCTAACTATCGGTACATTTTCTAACTCATGCAAGTCACCATGCACATTAATTCATTTCATTATCCTTTCATGACATCATCATTGTTTTATATAGGAAAATTTTCTTCTCATGGGTGTATCTTTTAAGTCTACTTCATAGGAATCTATCCTAGGAAGTCGACATTTTAACTACATCTCAGCATGTTCTACTAGCTTCGACTTGGTTCTCTGTCATTCCTAACAACAACATCTCTTCTCATACAACACTATGAGTGTATATCTTCTTCAACTATGTATTGTACCTTACTCTGACTAGTAAGTCATTCAGCCTTTCACAACTAAATGACTCATTTCACCATCCTAATCACGTATGTTAAAGTCGAATTAACACACTATGGAACTTTCATAAGGATGTGATAGGAGTCAATTGTCACTCAGTATTATTAAATACTAAGTCTGAGCATCTTGTATAGGGTTACATATCAGCTCTTATCATACTACTCGAACTGCATACTACATCACAATGTTAGACAAAGTCTTGGCCTATTGAGTCTGAAAACTTTGTTACCCTTTCCTTTAATCTCCATTGAATTCTTCTTAATCCTTCATAACATCAATTTCGATATCGTCGAAGTATTTATCACCATCTTCAGTTCTTCTAACTCCGTAAGCAATCACTTCTTCAATCTGGTCAGTGGTGGAACAACTTCATGGATTACACCAAAACATTCATCTCGTCCAAATGTACTTCAAACACATAAAATTTTCTCTTCCAAACCAAGGTCGGCAACAGACCTTAAACTTCCTTAAGTAATAGCAATATAGGTAAGCTACCTAAGGCATGCTATATTATTTATGATTTAGCACGTATTAGAATATAAGGCATATCTCCTAAAATATTCTAGTGCTTGTGTCTATTTAATATTAATTTAGGTATTCAACCTAAAGTATACTAGACACACATCGTACCATTATCAGTTAGCAATCCAAGTTTAAGTCTAGAAATCCTCACAACTCCTAGTTCGCATAAACTAATGCTCTGAAAATTTTGAAGTAACTTAGTACTTTAAAATATTAAGATTCATCATTACCCAATACCCCACTTAATTCTTTCCTATGGTTTGTATCCATATACTCATAATGAATCTGTTCATATATTGAACTTCCAACGGTTTAAGTCTAAATACCAATCCTTAGTATTTAGTTCACTTAAACTACTACTCTGATACCATGACTGAAAGACCCCTTTCATACTTAACAATATTACTCCAAACATGCTACATGCATATTCATAATGATAATTTACAACAGTGGTCTAATTACAAAAGTCTGGATACAAACCAACTATTAAGGTTTATACAAAGTTTAATATATTACATAACTACCCAGGAATTTATAATTCATATACATATAGGAACACTAAGTACAAAAGAAATAATATTAACTATTCTAAATCTTCCAATAGTGCACGACTATACTGAATGCTTATCACCTGCAATAGTTAAACACTGAGAGGGATAAGCGGGTGACGCTTAGTGAGTTCAATAACAGTTACAATATAACACTATACCATATATATATATATATATATATATATATATATATATATATATATATATATATATATATATATATCAATATAACAGAAGCAAAGAGGGAGAAAGAACAACAAAGGCATATGTGTATCATATGACAGGATTTCCATATCAACCAATGATCTGATTCAAAGATTTACAATCAATGATATACAACAAATTTCAACATGATATACATCATAAAACTTCAGTCCAAGTGGCACAGAAAATACAATTCCGGATTATCATTTTGCTAGAATATACAGGCTTTCAGCCCTACATAGCCCTATTCCAATACCAAAAGTGATACGAGTCATGCTCTACATGGCCAAAGGCACAAAGCTAATACCAGAAGTGATACGAGACATGCTCTACATGGCCAAAGGCATAAATCCGATACCAGAATAATACGAGACATGCTCTACATGGCCAAAGGATCAAAGCCAATACCAAAAGTGATACGAGACATGCTCTACATGATGAACGTTATAAAACCAGAATAACACAGGAAAGCACATTGAACATATAACACATAACATACAATTGTCCCTATATTGAACTCATCGTGAAATAACCGAATGATAAAATGATAATTTGGGCAGCACTTCGTTTCTAAAAAAAATGACTTTCTTTGACGTAACTGGGAGTTTTTGTTGAAAACCGGCCTTTATGAGGGCAGAGTTTCAACTGAAAATATTATTTTCTCGGGGTCTTCGGTGCTCCGGGGCTTGCTTCGGGTGTTGGGGTAGTTCCCTAGGCTTCGGGGGGTGTTAGGGTAATTTGAGAGAGAGTAGAGGGTGAAAGAGAGTGAAAATTGTAAACAAAATTCGGTAGGCTCGCTTTCTATTTGTAGTAGTCTGAAGACTCTCCGTACGTTGGGCTTAATATCATGGTACGCGTGGCGTACTCCTTGAGAACTTCTACGTTGGGCGTACAACGATTACGCTGGGCGTGGGAAGGGATCATCTCGGACGCGTCATAGCTACGAACACGTGTGCAACATGCGAAGGAGTAGGCGACGTGGCTAACTTTGGACCGTGTACACTTAAGTACGCTGGGCGTACATACCTCATACGCTGGGCGTACGGCCTCCTTGAAGTTTGTGTCTAAAACTTCAAAAATTCGTATCTTTCGCATACGGACTCCGTTTTTGACGTTCTTTATATCCACGCATAGGGTAGATTATACTCTGTAACTTTCGTTTAGACTCCGTCGGCTAAATTTGGCTTTATTTTTAAAGTTATATTTTTAACAGGCCGGGACAGGAAAAGTCTGTTAAAAATTCATAACTTTTTCATCTGACGTTCGTTTTCGTCTGTCTTTTTACCATTGTACTACTATTGATGAGATCTTCGATTCTCGTTTAAGTTGTGTCGGCTAAAAATCACTCGATCTTTATTTCGAGTTTCGGACTGTGTACTGTTATGCCGAATCTTAGAAAAATCATAACTTCCTCATACGAAGTCAGATTTGAACGTTCTTTTTATGAAAGCTCTCGGTTTGACGAATACTACGACTTTCATTTATATTACTAAAGCTAAAAAGTAGTTTATCGTAAACTCACTTTTTACGTCATATGGTGTCGTGCTGGTTCTGTCGCGAAACTTTGATAAGTCATAACTTCTTCGTTATAACTCGGATTTCGGTGAGGTTTTTGCCTGAAAGTTCCTAACGAGATAATTTTCAACTTTCAATAACATTATTTTTACTTATTTCCAACTTAAATGTTATATTTTCGTTAATTTTGATAATTGACTTTTGATCGGAATCTCATAAGACTTCCAATACTTCCCGAATGATTCTAAACATAGTTTTACTTCAAATCTCATAAAACTATCTTGTTAGAACTCAACACTCAAAATCATATATTATATAATAATATTCACTTTTAAGCTATCAAGCTTACAAAACACAATAACTAAAAAAGGTTGTTAACGTGTATGTTACAATACCCAACCATAATATTCAACTCCACAAACATATCACCCCCCTACAAATTACCAACAACTGCATCAACAAGGCCAATCAAGTGGTAACCATCAAATGAGTCTTCAAGAACTCGTTACTTCTCTTGATCAAAGCCAAACCCAATTTCAATAAGAGACAAAGAACACCTTTGATGGGTTTTGATACAGAAACTAAAGAGTTTTTCACAAAAACCGACAATGGAAGCTTTGAAAATATCTTGTAAATTTCGAGTATATAACAAAACCAAAACATCAAGGATCCTTTTAAAGAGGTTAGAATGATATTAAAAACAACCATAGTATGTTTTAGAAAGACAACCTTTGTAGCCTTTGGACACTCTTTGATTTGGGGTGTTGAAGTAGATAGCAAGCACAAGAAGCTTGACTTCTCTACAAGTAATCCACCAACAAGATAAGGTACTCAAAATGCTAGTTTTCCTCTTGCAGGACTTTGTTCTTTAAGCCTTTAGTACTTAAACAATTAAGCACTAAAAGGAATACACAAAGTGAACACCAAAAGACAAGTAATAACTTCAAAGTGAAGAGAGTTTCTAGCTCTTTTTGCTCTCGGTTTTGTGCAAGAAAAAGGTAAGAAAGAAGACCAAATGAACTAGCCAAACTTCATGCAAACACCCTCCTTTTATATCCCATGCAAAGTAAGCCCTTTTGATCATAATACTCTAAAGTATCATAAAGCATAAAGCAACAAGGGACAAGGTATGGATGTAAGATGTGAAAGTTGACAAGTAATCCCCATTCTTGCTTAAAAAATTCGGCCATATGGCCAACAAAAGAAGACAAAAAAATTATGTCTAGCTTATTTTAACCAAAGACTAGTCAATTAACTAAACCATGGTAAGCCAAAATGTCCAAAACTTTGTACATGACTCATTATATGATACCATATCATATTATGACTAGTTTGTTCTTTCTTTTATTATTATTTTCATAAAACAATAATTATTCTCTAATTAAATACAATAGTTGAATTTATTTATTAATATCAAATACTTAATAAATATTCAATAAGTACCAACTTGATTAAGGTGTGGCCCTATAGGATCATATGTTATTAGCAATATCACTCCATAATGATTCTTGAGCATATAGATCCAAAAATCTCCCACTTGCACGAAATTCATTAAAGACTGACATAGACAGTAGTTGACGTCTAGCAACAGGTTACTTCCCCTAACAACACACGACGGGGTTCCATCAATCAACATCTAATTCCAGGAGATGACTAGCTACAATTGAAGTATAATGTAAGTGTATCAATATTCTCTTTGTTTCAAACATCATGTTAGATATGAGACATGGAACGAAATCATTCTCATTTTGACATCCAACTTTAAGTAAGGCGCCTTAGATGTTTAACTCTCAATACATAAGAGTAACAAATCCCATCTTGACTACATACACACTCTCATACAATTCATATTATACCCAACGAGAGCTTTTATCACAGCACAGTTACGAACAACGTTTAACCATCTCAAAGTATAACAATCTCTATAATAGAGTTCTCCAATATGCATCTCAGGTCGAAAGACACAAAGATATTTACCTATGTTCAACAGTCACTTATGATAACGATCCATGAAGTGATTGTTGACGCGGGTCATATCCAATAGTTGTTCTCTAACAAGTACATATGAATTTGGATGCAACACTTTGTTATTTCACAACTTAAAATCAACCAAGCTGATTCATTTTAGTCTTAATTCATAGTTGCTCCAACAACAGTGACTGGCTATGGAGAATTTTTAATAATTTCATTATTTAAGGAACAAATAACATGCTAACATAGAACAAAATAATATTTAATACAAAAGAGATATCTTATATATCAAAAGAGATTACATATCATTGCTACATAGTTATGAATATCCAAATATTAGTAAAATACAAACTTAAATCCATTCACTAGCTAACTGAAGACCGATTCCCTTTGCATGACTCTCAAACTTGCTTTAGGAAAGACCCTTTGTGAAAGGATCTGCTAGATTATCATTTGTATGAACCTTCACAATGCGTACCTTTCGCAATTCCAATTCCTAACGAATGAAATTGAATTTCCGTTGAATGTGTCTAGTTTTGTTGGTAACCATTGGGTCTCTTGTAATAGCGATAGCACCAGTGTTATCACAAAGCATCTCAATGGCATTTTTGATGCTTGGAACAACATCTAGATCACCAATGAATTTCTTCATCCAATCAACTTCCTGAGCTGCCTCACACGCAGCTATGTACTCTGATTCTGTTGTAGAAAGTGCGACCACTTCTTGCTTTGAACTTTTCCAGGAAATGGCTCCTCCATTAAGTGTGAACACGTATCCCGACTGTAATCGTAAGTTATCTCGATCGGTATTTAAACCAGCATCAGTTTAACATCTTACAGTAAGCTCTTCTTCAACTCCTAAATAAACCAGAAACATATCTTTAGTCCTTCTTAAGTACTTAAGTATGTTCTTTACAGCCATCCAATGTTTTTTACTAGGGTTAGCGTGATACTTGCTATTTATACTAACAACATAAGCTACATCCGGCCTTGTACATGTCATATCATACATAATTGAACCTACTACTGAAGCATATGGTATGTGACTCATTCTTTTGATGCCATCATCATTACTAGGGTTTTCATCCTTAGAAAGAATGGTGTCAGGCAGTATTGGTACAATTCCTCGTTTTGAGTTATCCATTGAAAAGCGTTTTAAGACTTTGTCAATGTATGTGCTTTGACTCAAGCCAATAAGTCTTTGGGATCTATCTGTATAGATCCTAATACCGAGTATGTATGCAGCATCCCTTATATCTTTCATTTGAAAGGACTTACTAAGGTAGGCCTTAGTCTCCTTCAATGTTGGGATATCTTTCCCGGTCAGTAATATGTCATCGACATATAGAATTAGAAAAACAGTATCGCTCCCACTTGCTTTGATGTATACACATGGTTCATCGGGACTTTCTGAGAAACCAAAACTTTTGATGTTTTCATCAAAGTGATGATACCAAGCCCTAGATGCGTGTTTCAATCCATAAATGGACTTCTTCGGTTTGCACACCTTCTTTAGGTTATGTGGTTTGATAAAACCTTAAGGTTGTTCCATATAGACATCTTCCTCAAGATATCCATTAAGGAAAGCGGTTTTGACATCCATTTGCCAT
The DNA here is from genome assembly GCF_052849685.1 of Lactuca virosa. NCBI lineage: Eukaryota > Viridiplantae > Streptophyta > Magnoliopsida > Asterales > Asteraceae > Lactuca > Lactuca virosa. The sequence goes on from NC_136434.1 coordinate 92,258,325, forward strand.
ATCTCATAGTCATAATATGCAGCTATGGCTATGATAATCATAATAGACTTAATCTTAGCAACTCGAGAGAAAGTATCCTCATATTCAATTCCTTTAATTTGAGTATACCCTTTCGCTACAAGTCGTGCTTTGAAAGTTTGTACATTTCCATCCATGTCGATCTTCTTCTTGAAGATCCATTTTCTTCCAACAGCTCTGCTGTTAGGAGGTAAGTCAACCAAGTCCCATACTTGATTGTCATTCACAGACTGAATTTCGGGTTTCATGGCTTCAAGCCATTTTTCAGACTCTGGGTCTGCAATAGCCGCCTTGTAGTTGATGGGCTCACATTGATCCATCAAGAATACTTCCTCTTGAGGAATGACAAATCCAAATCTGTCAGGTTCCTGACGAGGTCTACTGGAGCGTCGTACAATTGGTTTGGTTTCTGGAATTTTAATGATAATTTACGATTCAAAAATGTTTTTTTTGGTTATCATTCTCAACTAGAGGTTGTGTCTCTCGAATTTTTCTGAGATCAATGGGGATCCCACTTGCTTTATGCAAGATAAAATTAGTTTCAAGAAACATTGATTTTCGGGCTGTGAACACTCTGTTCTCTTCTTTCTGGAAGATACACTTTTGAGATTTGGGGTCAAGCTTGTTAGAAGTCTCTCTTTTAACATATGATTCACAACCCCATATCCTTAAGTAAGACATTGATGGAACTTTTCCATGCCATAACTCATAGGGATTCTTGTCAACCTTTTTAGTTGGGACCATGTTTACAATTCGAGTTGTGGTTTCGAGGGCATAACCCCAAAATGAATGAGGAAGGGAAGTATGACTCATCATTGATCGCACCGTATCAAGTAAAGTACGATTTCTCCTTTCCAAAACACCATTATGTTGTGGTGTTCCTGGTGGAGTCAGTTGTGACACCATGCCACAATTCTTAAGATGTTCATCAAACTCATAGCTTAGATATTCACCACCACGATCTGATCATATGGTTTTAGTCTTTTTACCAAGTTGATTATGTGCTTCATTTTGGAATACCTTGAAGACATCGAATGATTCATGTTTGTATTTCATGAGATACACATATCCAAATCTACTGAAGTCATCAGTAAATGTAATGAAGTATCTTTCACTGTTTCTTGTCGTTGTCGTAGAAGGTCCACATACAACAGTATGTATGAGTCCTAATAGTTTCGAAGCTCCTTCACCAACACCGGTAAAAGGAGATTTGGTCATCTTGCCACAAAGACATTATTTGCATACATCAAAAGACTCTGATCTTGTTGATTCTAAGATTTCATTCATTCTGAAGTTCATCACAAATTAGTTGAAAGACTTAGGCAATGAGGCTAGTATTACATCCGTAGCTAGCTCATCCCCAAATGGCAATCTGAGGCGAGCAAGTTGCTCAACATAGGCTTTCATTTTGAGCACATGTGCACTCACAGAAGATCCATCAGCCATCTTGCAACCAATGAAAGCATTCAAGGTCTCAAACCTTTTTTGCTTGGCCTGAACTTGAAACATGATTCTAAGTTGTTAAATCATTTCAAATGCTTCATGAAACTCAAAAGTTTTCTGAAGCTCGGGAGTCATTGTTGCAAGCATGATGCATGTCACTTCGGTTGAATCATTTACATGTTTCGCCCGAGCATCTTTTAATGCTTTGGTAGCATTGGTTGGGAGGTCTTCCGGAATTGGTTCATCAAGGAAAAAGTCCTTTTTCTCAAGCTTGAGAACAATTCTAAGTTGCCTAAACCAATCAAGAAAGTTGGGTCCGCTCAGTTTTTCTTTTTCGAGGATGGATCGAATGGTGAGAGATGAGGTGGTTACAGTTGGGGTAGTCATCTACAAAATAATAAGATTCATTTTAATATATTTGATATAATTTCTTTTAAAATTAATTACCCTTTAAATTAAATTTGAAAAGCTAAGATCCACATCACCCAAAATAACTCGAGGCGGTGACCCACAACACAAGTGATTTTGTTGATCGGTAGGTTGCGATAACCAATTACAACTCTTATGTAACTCTTAGGCTAATGGGATCCAAAAACGTTACTTTGTTTTAATGGCATGTTCATCCATTCTATGCCTCAAAACTCTTATGCGTAGGTGACATTTATCAAATAAAAATTGATCAAATCGTCCATTTAAAAACCTTGTGAATTATATTTTACAAATGATTAGGTTACCTTTATCCCATAAGTAAATACAAAATACCTTGACCAATTTTAACAACCCATATGAATAAGGTGACCCTAAATTTCACAAGAATTGCACAAAATTGCTAAGTGATTTTTAAGTGGATTGCATAGATTTGAATTTATTTTATAAAAGGGCTTTTATAAGTGTTTTATTTTCTAGCATATTTAAAACATATTGTATCATGAATATTTCATGCATAAAATATATCATGGTACATTTCGAAGTGTTCCAAAAAAAATTACAAAGTTAAAATTATTACAAAATTTAATTTTACTGGTTAAAATTAATATCCGTTTCTATTTCGACGTAATAACATTTGGAACCGGTTTTTAACCTTTTAATAAAACAACATTTTATTATAGAGTTATGGAGTTTAGATTAAGTTTAAAAAAAATTAAACAATTTTATATCTTTAAAAGTTTGGATATTTAAGAGTTCTAAAAAATTAAAACTCATTTTAATAAATAAATAAATAAATAAAAATAAAAATAAAAACTCATTTTAGACATCTTATGTTGGAAACTTTTATATAAAGTTTCTATATAAAGTTTCTAAACCCCAAAGTTTGATGTTATTTTTTGTGAAAATGTTTTTAGCATGACAAACAAATTTTCATGCATACAACATTTTATAACAACAAAAATAAACATCACAAATATGCATTTAAAGTGTATAAACAAAGCCATTTTCTAGTAATATTTATTGTGAGCCAACACAAAAAATATTAAGTCATTTCCTAAAGGACTTATTAGGACACTTCAACGTCTTTAAAAGGCTCCATGTCTTCATAAGAACATCATGCTCCATCTTGTTACATTTTTATAAAAAATAAAATACAACTAGTCTAAAAACTAATTTATTACATACAAAAATGAACAAATGAAATAATACATATTTATCTATTACATCATCATATGAATAAATAAATACCAACCACAAATGTCCTAATGGCTTGTTTATACACAACAACATATAAATATAAACAACACTTTGTTTTTTCTAACGCTACTTTTATATAACCAAAATGCATGGAAAATGGTTATATAAAAATAAACACTTTTTACTACAAGTTGCCAAAGAAAACAAATATGAACATTTCTTTAGCCAAAAAGAAAACCATGCTTGTTTTCCAAAAAAAAATTATCATAACATGAATATCATTCAAACATTTAAAAGATGGCTTTGATACCACTGATGGTTTTTGATACATAAAATAGAGAGTTTTTCACAAAAACCGGCAACGGAAGCTTTGAAAATTTCTTGTAAATTTCGAGTATATAAAAAAACCAAAACATCAAGGATCCTTTTAAAGAGGTTATAATGATATTAAAAACAACCATATGATGTTTTAGAAAGACAACCTTTGTAGCCTTTGGACCCTCTTGGATTTAGGGTGTTGAAGTAGATGGCATGAACAAGAAGTTTGATCTTCTCTACAAGTAATCCACCAACAAGATAAGGTACTCATAATGCTAGTTTTCCTCTTGTAGGACTTTGTTCTTGAAGACTTAAGTGCTTAAACAATTAAGCACTAAAAGGAAGATACAAAGTGAGCACCAAAAGTCAAGTAACAACTTCAAAGTGAAGAGAGCTTCTAGCTCTTTTTGCTCTCGGTTTTGTGCAAGAAAAAGGGAAGAAAGAAGACCAAAGGAACTAGTCAAACTTCATGAAAACACCATCCTTTTATATCCCATGCAATGTAAGTCCTTTTGATTATAATTCTCTAAAGTATCATAAAGCATATGTCACAACTAGCATTTTAGGGCTAGGTTTTCCTATTCATGAACAAGATAGTTCTTTGTGTAACTATGTAACGCTATGTTTAAATGTGAACCAAACTTCAATGATATATCAGTTCATACATCCAAAACTTGAATTTAGTTAAAACTTCCTCGTAAAAGCTCTATACCTAATCTGATAAGCTATAATCACTCGACTTTGGGCTTTAACCTAAACACTCTCAGTCCAAACCCCTTAATGGACCAAAACTCTCTTATTGGGCCCTCTTGGTCCAAAAGCCTTAGTTAACCATGTTATGGGCCAAGAACCCTTATTTGGGCCATAGTTGGGCCGAAAACTCTTCATCAACATAGCATTGGGCCATAAACCTCCTAATGGGCGATATTGGGCCATGAGGAATTATTTTAAGACTTAATTGGGCAAATACCCTTCATGGATCATTTATTGGGCCGAGAACCACTTATTTTGGGCCTTTAAAACCGAAAACCCTATTAGGCCTATGGGTTCTCGGTTACACTTCAAACCCGAGCCGAACATTCCTTTCTTCTTCTCAACCCAAAATCCGATCGGCCCATTTATTATTAAAAAAAGAGAAGGAAAGTTGTGGACTTTTGAGTGTTACCTCATATTTACACATTATATATCTAGGTTATAAACTAACATGTATCTAGGGAAAGAAGTTTTGACCATAAAATATCAAGGCATAAGCCTCTTCCCTCTCCCCTCTCCTTATCTCGGCCAAGCACACACCACCATCATTCTCACTTCACTCTCATCTTTTTCCAACTTTCATTCTATCATATTTCTTTCTCAAGAACTCAAGAAAACTCTCCCATTTTATTCCTCAAAATCGTGGGTTGTGTGGTTTCCTCAAGAAGTCTTCATCAAGTATTGCACACTTGGTAAGTTCTTGTTTAACTCTATGGTTTAAATCCAAGTTTACACTAAAGATCTCTCCTCATGTCATACTCTTTTCGTGTTTGTGCTCCGAGAACCCTCTTGGTTTCGAAAATCTTCCCAAAGGAACACTCTAGGCCGAAAACTCACTCCATTCTTCCTCTTCAAAACCGATCAAACCCAAGGTGAGCTTCATACCCCCTATTTTCGAGTTTTTCTTTCTTTTGGGGGAGGATACAAGTCAAGGTTTTGTTAAATCTTTGTATAATTGCTTGTATGGTATGTTTACACGTTATGTGTGTGTTAAAATGTTGTGATATTATACTACAAGCTCCAAAAAATTCGAGATTCATATAAGTCTCGAAGTTGTTGGAATAAGTTGCCTGATGTAACTTCTCATGTTTGGTTAACAAGGTTAAGTATGTTTAAAAACTCACTAAGAAACTAAAGAAAAAATAAAAAGGGACCATATTTGACAATAGAGTGAAAAATGAGCCTTTAATCACATTTTCGGCATTAATGGGCCAAAATGGTCATTTTTTATATAAATGGACCTTTTATGTCATTTTCGGTATTTTTGGACTAAAATTGAATTTTTATTAAAAATGGACCATTTATGATATTTCTAAGACAAGATGGGCCGAAAATGAAACATATAACAAGTTTGGGCCAAATAAGACATTTTTACTTAAAATGCGCCGAAAACGAACTATTTAGCAAACATGGGTCATGTTTGTACATTTTTATCAAAATGGGCCTTAAATGAGTATTTTAGTAGGAATGGGCCATTTTCAGCAATTATGACAATATTTGGCCATTTTCGATCATTTATGGTAATTATGGGCCATTATTGACCCTTTGGGCCGCTTATGGCATTTTGGATAACTATGGCTCTTAATTTATATTTTATATAAAGTTGGGTCATTTTTGTCATTTTCAGTAATGTTGGACCATCTTTGACAATATGATTTAAAATTGGGTTATCCTCGGCATACGTCATAAAAACGAAATATATTGGCCACATACTGATGGGTTTGAGCCATAAGAACTTTCCTATGTGCACATGCAAACCCTAATGCTTGGATCCAGGTTTCTCTAATTGAACATGCAATGTATCCAAGGCTTACAATGCTAGATCTAGTGAATACAATACAGACTTGACATATGAAATCAGATCTAGATTAATACCTTTAGTTGCTTGCTTGAATCTTCTTGTTCTTGAAGCTTAGAGTCACAATTGGCACTCCTCTAATGGCTTACAAACACCAACTAGCAAGAGGATGATTTGGAGAGAAAGGAGAGGTGTAGAAATCGGCTCTAGGGTTCCCAAGGAAGCAAGGTAGTCGATTTCTCCAACCCTAGGGGTCTATTTATACTATGAGCTACTAGGGTTATATCCTTAACCCTAATTGAATAACTTAGGCCCTAAGCAATCCAAGGATCCTTCTAGAGTAAGGTTTGGACGAATCCAAGGAGCCCATACTCCTTAATTTCGGCCACCCTATATTCACAAGGATCCATAGCCCAAAAACTAACTATCACACAATTGACAGTTTAAGCCCCTTTATTCAATTAGCCTCTTTTAGTCACCAAATTAATTCTTAATTAATTTATGACTAATATTATATAAATAATATTATTATTCCTTTAATATATTATTCTCATAATATATTAATATAATAATATCTCTTCTCTCTTCATAAATCACCCTGTCAAGTTGCTATGGTAAAGGCAACCCAAAAGGATCATGCACCATCGGGTCAAGTACATACTAAAATAGTTATGGACTTAGACACTAATCCAACAGTCTCCCACTTGGATAAGTCTAATAACTATTATGCGTATGACTTCAGATCCTGATCCGCAATCGTAGCTTTCAAAAACCGCTGTCAACTCTGATCTTATCAGAAGTGTGTCCTTCAGATAAGGGATCATATATTTGTTGGATAAGGTGTCTAAGTCCATAACTTATTTGGTATATACTTGACCCGACCCGGCATGGTCCATTTGGGTTGCACTTCACCCAAACTGTTTATGGATAATTTTATGAGAATTGTATACTTACGATTTATTAATATATTATAAGTTATAATATATTAATATAAAGTCATGTTATTTAATTAGTTTTAATCTTGAATTAATTATGAATTGATTTAGTGATTAAAAGGAAGACTAATTAAATCATGGGCTATTGTATTTATATGGTGTGGGCTAATGCTCATTTGTTAATGGGCTAAGCTTATATGGAAGTCCATGGATGATCCATGGAGCTTTTAACCCATGGATCCTTGGAAGAGGAAAAGACATGGGTTATTAGGGTTTCACCCTAACCATGCACACTATATAAACAAGCTTATGTTGCATGAAAAACCCCCCCAAGTGTGTGTGTAATAGTGGTGGACGATTTCTAAGTGTTAGTATACTCTCTCATACATTTTCCAAGTTTGTGGTGATTTGTGATTTCCAATTGAGGCATTCACATTATTGGTGCTTGGCTCTCAAACTCCAAGGAATCGGCAATCAACAAGAGGTATGTAATTCATCTAGTTCTTTTATGTTTAAAAGTACCCCATGCCATGCTAGATAGGTTATAAACCTTGGAAATTAATATTTTGCATGTACCTTAGACAAACATAGATCCAAGGTTTATTAGGGTTGCATGTACACTTAGGAAGTGTTAGAATGCTCAAAACCCAACACTGGTATCAGAGCCTAGGCTTGTTTGTTTGATACTTGATGCAAAATAGTGATAAAAAGTCGATTTTTTGCTGTCTGACTGATGAACTCGCCGAGTCCATGGGGGGACTCGCCGAGTTCATGTGTAAACTCATCCTACTCGCCGAGTAGGTTCGTGCACTCGGCGAGTAGGAGCCTCAGAATGCAGATTTTCGACTTTTGCTGCTGGAAATGGACTAGAAACATTACCCTAAACTGTTTTGGTGTTTTAAAACTTGTTTTAGTTGGTGTAATGGTTGTTCTAATCCATTTACAATAGCTTATATCAAAATTTCATGCTTTGTATGTGTTCATATAATTCTTGAAACTTTGATGATCATGTTCATGTTCTTATGAATTTAGAAGATGATAGGAATTATTTGCTGAATTGTTTAGGATTAATTCTTGATCATTTATGTGTTTTAATGGAATCCATAATTTGTCCTCAAGTTATGGATTTCCAAAGGTCACTTCTTTTAAACACACATTTAAAACACATAAGTTACATAAAATGAAGAGTCTTCATTTTTATGAACCTTTAATTCATAAGTTATGAAATGAAAAGTTTTGGATAGTTACAAAACTTGCCCTCAAGTTTTGGAATTTGTAAAGTTTCACACACTTTAATAAACTTTAATTCCAAACCCTTAGAGTTTTAAAAGTTAAAATTCAACCCTTATACTATTTATAACATTAATGGTTAATTATTATATATATGTATAAGATCAATTCGTTTTACCGTTAGTAGGCCTCATTCACGAAGCGTGTGTGGTTAACCGGCACATCGATTAGGCGATAATATTAAGGGTACCAAGTGAGTTTGCATGGTTATTCACACCTTGTTTTGTGATCCTCGGCATCCCAGTCACAAAACTTGAAGGGCACAATCGAGATTGAAACATGCCATTGAAAAGTTCAATGAATCTCAAAAGATCTAGGAGTTTCAAATCCAATTAAAACCTAATAAATTATTTCGTTTTTCATGGTGGAAATTGGTGAATCGTCATTCGCCTACCTTCAAATATTTTATAGCTTGGATTACGGCATCCCTCTTCCAAGTTATAAAATATTGTGTTGGGTCCTAGCCTTAATATTTCATATTGGGTGTTATATTAAGGACTTGAATCAACTAACTTGATTTTCTCCCATTGTAGATGTCTGGTTCAGACAACTATGATCTTCTCAAATCGCTTGAAACAAGCTTTCCTCCTGAAGATGATGTCCCTCAACATCATGCTTCACTCCCCCCACCTCCTCCATTTATTCTCCCTGACCCACAAGCCCGAAGACTTGAAAGGTTCAAGATCACTCAAGCTCTACTAGAAATGAAACATAAAGATGGAAGACCTGTGTGCACTCATGTCTTAGGAATGAAGTCACACATAGACAGGTTGAGAATGTTGGGTGCTGTTATTTCAAGGAAGTTCGCTGTTAACTGGGTTCTTCAGTCACTTCCTGAGTCATATTGTGAGTTTATTAAAGACTACCATATGACAGGTCCCGACATAACCCTAATAGATCTTTCTTATTTGCTTGTTGCTGCTGAATCAGCAATGATTTGGCGCAATGGTCAAGCAAATATTGATGGAAAATCTATTTCTCAAACTTCCATGGACATGGACAATGGTAACATTGGAAGTCCAGAAAAGCTTTCTCGTCCCAATGGAAGGGGATCGACCTTGGTCAACCCGGTTGACCAAAAGGTAAAGGGAAAGGCTAAGTCTGTGAATGTCTCGTGTACCATTCCCAAAGAGTCTATATGTTTTTATTGTCATGAGAAGGGACATTGGAAGCGAAGCTGCCCTGAATACCTGAAATATTTGAAAGCAAGTAGAGACAAAATGTTTGACTCGGCTTCAGGTAAGTCCACTATTTAACTTTGTTAAAGTTCCTAATTGTTGATTCTTATTACATGATGTGACTAGGTTGCATCTTGATGTTTAGCAGGATCGAGCAAAAGGAAGGTTAAAAGAAGAGTGTGTTGAATCTGATCACGAAGATGGATTTCTATCGCATGGTTCGAGGATCGGATTTTTGAGCCACTACTTAAAAGTTATGATAGATTGCTAAGAAATATGTAATAGCATAGTTTTCATTTAAAGTTGCATTGTAAGGAATATTTTTCCGCATTTTATAAAGAAATAAAAGTTTTGTTTAGTTTATTTTATATTATATCCCCTTACAATGGCATTTATGGAAAATTGATGTTTGTATGTTTCTAGCAATATTGGAAATATGAGTTTGATTCTCTCATATGTGGTAATGTCTGAATTTACCAAATGAGGAAAGGTTCTCATCACCCAAGCTTCAGTTAGACAGAAACTTGGAATCATACAAGTTGTATTGTATGATGAATGAGAATTTTCATCTTTGTAAAATTGAGACTAATTCATTGATCACATGCATATGTGAGTCAATTGAAGGACTAAGGAATTAGGTACACTGGGTGTGTGCTGGTCAAGGTCCACCACAAAGATCAATTCGTCATGATTTACTAAAGATTAGTAAATATGGTTATACTTATAAGGTTAAGTATAATTCTGTAACATTGGAAAAGTTTCAATGTATGGCAGAACGGATGAGAAGAATCAAATTTGGCAGAAAGATAAAAGTTTCTCAAATCTGAAAAGATGGGAGAGTACTTTAGTATCATGTTTTTATGATCATCTTAATGATTATGAAACCATATCACAAATTCATACTCTAAGGACATCTTAGTGCATTGTTATGACTAAGATGAGGGGTCATGAATTGTTGGAATGGTTAAAATCAAAAAGATGGATCATACATGTTTTTATGATCATCTTAATGATTATGAAACCATATCACAAATTCATACTCTAAGGACATCTTAGTGCATTGTTATGACTAAGATGAGGGGTCATGAATTGTTGGAATGGTTAAAATCAAGAAGATGGATCATACTTCGTTCCAAAACAACTCTTAGAGTAATAATCCAAGATTGTAACATTGAGTGACATAAAGTAAGGTTTAAAACACTTATCAAATGTAGTGTAAAATGTTTTCTACTCCTGTACATTTGAAATTGGTAAGTTGTGATGTCTTGGATAAGACAAAGACCAACTAAGACCAATTGTGTGAAGTGTTTATCTTGATAAGAATCTGCACTATCCCTTGAATATTTTTTTTGTCAAGGAATGGTTCTTGACTAGGGAAACTTATATGTCAAGGGGACAGTGGGAGTCTTAAAGATCCTGAAAGGATTTCAAGATTTAATCAAGAGTAAAACCTGAGTTTTATCACTAGCACACGACTTAAGGTTTGAAACCTATTAAGTTGACATAATTCTTGTTTCTGTGTCTGTTCCTATTAAGTTGACTATGCATATGAGTTCTGTTAGTTCTAAACTGTGTGCATAACAGCTTGGAAGCATTGGTGGGCCTTGTGCTACCAGATGACAAGAAATTAAGATTGAACAAGTTCAATCCATGTAAGGCTGAATTTGTTACTAACCTTGTCTTGTGATTATGGTTTTGACAAATTCACATGGATAGGAACTCATACACCATAAAATCTAAGTGTCATAAGGTTTCTCTCCGATTCATGAAAATGATGGTGAGGAAATGCTTTCACTAAGAAGATTTTAAGTAGATAGCAATTGTGATGTTTGCATTCTCAAAGTCGTTAGTGGAGCGTGTGTGGTTAACCGGCACACTAACATGGACTTGTGAGAAATGGCAAAGGTCTAAACAATTAAGACTATGATTACGGCATCCCTTTTCATAGTTCTGGAAATTGTTTAGACACACATGTGAGCTATCTAAAAAAAAGGGTGTACGAATCTAAATTTCAGAAGTCCAGCTGATTTCTGGAAATATGTCAGAGCTAGTGGGAGCATAAGTGTTATGCTGATAATCATCATGTTAGTCGGAGCATGATTATCATGCTTAGTGTTGCAAGTTAGCAATGTTAATTATAGAAAAACAAAAGTTTCAATTCGTAATGTTGTAGGGGTTGAAAAAGTTGTTTTGCTATAATTAAGGGAGAGGAAATTATACTTCATTTCAATTCTAAAAGCTTAGATTGAGTTGTTTAATCATCTTTAGTCAAGGATATATATATGTATTTTATGTTGGAATGGTTCAACTTAAAGAAATTCTATATATATTGCGTTTTCAAAAAAAAATTCGATTATGATTACAGACTGGTCTGGTATCATGTCTTTATGAGAAACATCATGAATCGTGTCCCATATGCTTCGGATATAGGATCGATTGCATGTGCTATAATATTCATCCTTTCTAAATTTTCCACATGCTTAGGGCATTAAGAAGGGAAAAGTCTAGAACGGGATATGACTAAAGTGATTAAGAAATTGTCGAGGACAGTCTGAGGTTCGCCAAAGATTGGTTGCTCAGGGACAATTGGAAGTATGATGTAAATTGTTGGAAAGGACCATATTGACATATTCTGAAAAGAGGTAAATCTTGTTCGAAAGTGATAGTCAAAATGGGACTATGGAAATGTCTCCATAGGTGGAAGTTGTTCAATCTGTGTAAGATTAGAAAACCTTAGTGCAAGAAGGATGTTCAAAGCAATGTACTTTGGATATGAGACTTCGTTTCCATAGAGTTGATCTCCTTTGGAATCCTCTGTAATGACTGATGACAAGGTTTTGGTGACCTTGTGCATAATCATTACGAGAGGATCAGTGCATATAAGTTTAAAATCTAACAGATTTTTGGTAAATGGTAGGAATTAGGAATTCTTACATTTACAATAAGGATTTGGGATTGTGAAATGAGCATCATTGGAATCATGTTCAATTGATCTATTTCACAAAGTAAAGATCATAGACAAACATAGTGTGCATACTTGGAGTATGGCATAACTATTGTTTAGAAAAACAAAGTGTACATGCTAGGAGCATGGGACGACTATTGTTTTTGTTCAAGTATTAAGTTGATTATTTGAAACATTATACAATGAATAATGTGTAATCAATATGGTGATAAATAAAAGGTGGTTTTATTTATATTCAAAAGGGTTCTGAGACCATATTGGAATCGATTATTATTGTGTTTCACTTTGCATGTTTTGACTTCCAGAATAGCTAGGTTATTCTTTCCGAATGACTAAGTTATTTAAACACTCCACAGTCGTTCATATGTTGGAAGTAGGTATGAATTAAGACTGTCATGAATCGAGTTTGTAGATGGCTAAACGTGTTTAGACATAACAATGGTTGCTACAACATTCATGAGTACTCATAAGTTATGAGTATTGGAATTAACCCACGCTCACTTGTATCACTTTAAGGAATTTATCTCGAGTGATCGTGAGACGGTAATATCATATAAGTCTTCAAACCTAGAGATATGAGTTGTTACCTATGAGTTGGTTGTGCATTGATTGCACGTAAACGCATCAGTAACTTGATGTTATAAAACGTGCCTTTGTGTATAATTCAACAAGTAGTAGAAACAAGTATATGAGTCGAAGTTTATCTGTTCCTTCTAGTCCTTGGAGGATTAGAAGCGATATCTGGGCCCCTCGATGATTTTGTTTTGACCTATGTACCGGGCCCGGTCAGAACCTAATTGATGTGTTCAATTTAGTTCTTTGTCAAACAAATCGGAAATCGAGAAACAAACTGCTGGACAATAAGTACGACGTTGTTCCATGTATTTGTCCGGCTGATATCATGAGAACAGAGGATTATATGATCACTTATCTAAAATGGCGCTTCATAGTTCAACAGAGTTTTCGAGAGCTATGATTGCTGGTTGGTTCCTGAAGTAACATACGCAAATACAGTTATTAGACTTATCCAAGTGGGAGACTGTTAGATAAGGTGTCTAAGTCCATAACTTATTTGGTATATACTTGACCCGACCCGGCATGGTCCATTTGGGTTGCACTTCACCCAAACTGTTTATGGATAATTTTATGAGAATTGTATACTTACGATTTATTAATATATTATAAGTTATAATATATTAATATAAAGTCATGTTATTTAATTAGTTTTAATCTTGAATTAATTATGAATTGATTTAGTGATTAAAAGGAAGACTAATTAATCATGGGCTATTGTATTTATATGGTGTGGGCTAATGCTCATTTGTTAATGGGCTAAGCTTATATGGAAGTCCATGGATGATCCATGGAGCTTTTAACCCATGGATCCTTGGAAGAGGAAAAGACATGGGTTATTAGGGTTTCACCCTAACCATGCACACTATATAAACAAGCTTATGTTGCATGAAAAACCCCCAAGTGTGTGTGTAATAGTGGTGGCCGATTTCTAAGTGTTAGTATACTCTCTCATACATTTTCCAAGTTTGTGGTGATTTGTGATTTCCAATTGAGGCATTCACATTATTGGTGCTTGGCTCTCAAACTCCAAGGAATCAGCAATCAACAAGAGGTATGTAATTAATCTAGTTCTTTTATGTTTAAAAGTACCCCATGCCATGCTAGATAGGTTATAAACCTTGGAAATTAATATTTTGCATGTACCTTAGACAAACATAGATCCAAGGTTTATTAGGGTTGCATGTACACTTAGGAAGTGTTAGAATGCTCAAAACCCAACAATATTCCTCCATTCTAGATATCGTATAGACTTAGACATGGATTTAAATCATTCTCTCTGTCTATATATTGTTTCCCGACTTCCAATTTATGACGACTGACAACAGACTACAATTGAACACATCAACTTAGTCCCGGCTTGGCCAAGCGCTTAGGGTGTCATCACTAAATCATCGAGGGGCCCACAGATATCGCTTTTATCCCACTTTGGGTAAAAGGAACGGATAAACTTCGACTCAATGCTCGCTTGCACTCACTCACCGAATCACACACAACAATACGTTTTATAACACCAAGTTACTGGTGCGTTTACATATTATCAATGTGCAACCGACTCGCAAGATACAACTCACACATCTCGGTTTCAAGAATATAAGATATTACTGTCTCACCAATCACTCGTGATAAAATCCATGAAGTGATCCAAGTGAGCGTGGGTTTAATCCAATGCTCAAATCATATTCATAAGCACTCATGAACGTTGCAGCAAACCTTTGCTATGTCTAATACACTTAAGACAATCTACAACCAATTCATGACAATCTTCTTTCATACCTACTCCCAAAGTATGAGCGACTGTGGAACGTTCGAATAATCTTATTATTCAGGAAGTCAAAACATGCAAAGTGAAACACAATAATAATCGAATCCAATATGGCCCCAAACTTTTGAGTATAATTAAAACTCCTTTTAGTTAATCACCATATTGATTGCACATTATTCATTGTATAATGTTTCGGGTAATCAACTTATTGCTTGAATTATAACAACAATTGTCCCATGCTCTTAGCATGCACACTATGTTTACCTATGGTGCTTACTTTGTGAAATAGTATAATTGAATAACATTTTCAATCACACTCATTTCACAATTCCCAATCCTTACCACAAGTGTAAGAATACCAAATTCTTGCCACTTATAGTATATATTAGATTCTAACATTTCATGCAACGGTTCTTTCGTAAAATCATAGCGCTAAAGTCACCAAGACTTTGCCAATGAAATTACAAAGTACTCTATTAGAGATTGTTCAAGACAATTCCATAATCATGAAGTCTCATATTCAAAGTATATTCCTTTGAACATCCTTCTTGCATAAAAGTTTCTAATCTAGACATAGATTCTCGATATCCAACTCCCAATATGGAAACATTTCCATATTTGCCATATGACAACTCATTCTAAATAAAATCTTATCTATTCAAAATAATGTCAATATGGTCCATCCATGACTATACTTCCCACTGTCCACAAACGACCAATCCTTAGCGAACCTTAGATTGTCGTTGACAGTTGTTTAATTATTTTTTGGTCAAATCCGGTTCTATTCCCTTTTTCCCTCTAAATGCCCTAGGCATTTGGAAAATTTTAGAACGGTCAAATATTACAGCATATGCAATCGATCCTATACCCGAAGCGTATGGGATACAACTCATAGTTAAAAAGTGATACTTTACCAGTTTCTTACTATAATATTGTCATAATATTTCTATTTGCCGTGTTCTCAAGTTCGAACTATGAAGAGGGATGTCGTAATCATAATCGAACTTTGAGAATATAAAATATATCCTTGACTAAATTTAATTGAAATTTCTCAATCTAAGCTTTTAGATTGGAAACGAAGTATAACATTCTCTCTCCCTTAATTATAGCAAAAACAACTTTTCTATCCCTGCAACTTTGCAAAGTGAAACTTTTGTTTTTCTATAATTAATATTGCCAACTTGCAATACTTAAATAATGATCATGCTCCCACTAACATGATGATTATATCCATTCCAGCAGGGACAGAACCAATTAGTTGGTAGGGGTAGCACATGCTACCCCTCATTCTCTCCCGACATATGTTAAAATTTTGGATTACTTTTATATTCATGTAGTGCACTGCTAAATTAAATGGTGCTCCTATCTTAAATAAAAAGCCCAAAAAATCTAAACTACTTCCAAATAATTAATGGTCCACTAAATGAAGGGAGTAGCCCAAATGTGTAAACAAAACTCCAATATTAATGTAGCCAACAACAATATTTCAACAAAGCAAAGGGAAAAAAAATTGGGTTTTCTTTCTCCTGCCCCCTTGCTTCACACGACAAGGCATGTACAACACAAATGAGCTTGGCATTTTGGTTTTTTCCACTAGTAGCAACCGCAACCATTGAAATATGATTTTCCGTATTTAAGCTTTTGAAGACCGACTTACGTAATAAAATGGGTAATGACTTTATGAACGATGTTTTGATTTGTAGCGTAGAAAAAGAAACACTTATAGATGTTAAAATTGAACGAGTGATGGAACGCTTTTGAAAAATGAGTAAACGAATATGTCAAATTTAAAATGTAAGATTTTTGCACTAGTTTGTTATATCTAATTAATCATAATTTTAAAAAATTATCTTATTACTTTTTATCGGGAATTTTTGGTGCTACCCCTTGTAAAAGTTTCTGGTTCCGCCACTGCATTCCAGCATAACATTTATGCTCCCACTAGTTTTGACACGTATTCAGAAACCAGCTAAACTTCTAGAAAACAATACCTATTGACTTCCAAAGTTCATTGTTTCTAATACGATATGCTTCGATAAGCCTTTATCTAAGCTTCTCAAAATCACACACCTTTCCTAAGGTAGCTCACATGTGTGTCTAAACTAATTCAGAACTTATTTTACTAAGTCCCAAATGTTCAGACTAATTGCCAAATCTCACAATTCGAACTATGAAGAGGGATGTCGTAATCATAATCGAATTTGAGAAAGCAATTTACATAATCGCTATTTTCTTAAAATCTCTCTTAGTGAAAGCGTTTCCTCACAATCATTTTCATGAAGGAGAGAAACCTTATGACACTTAGATTTTATAGTGTATGTGTTCCTATCCCTGTGAATTGTCATAATTATAATCGTAAGATAATGTTTGTGACAAATTCAACCTCTTATGGACAGAACTTGTTCATTCTTAATTTCTCGCCATCAAAGGTCCCACCATTGCTTTCAAGTTATTTAGCAGCTCACCTATGCCCGTCAATGTACTTTCATTGAACAAGGTGTTTGCCCTTATGCAACTTATTGAGAACTCGTAGAACTCATATGCATAATCACTCAACAGAATTGGCACAGAAAAAAAAATTGTCAGTACGATAGGTTACAAACCTCAAGTCGTGTGCTAGTGATCATTGATTAGGTTTATTCTTGATTTATTCTTGAAGCTTTTCAAGATTATTTACACTCCCACTGACCTCTTGACATTTATGATTCTCTTGTCAATAAATATTCCTTGACAAAACAAATATTCAAGAGTTAGTGCGAAATTCTATCAAGACTAACACTTAATTTAATTTGTTCTTGTTGGTCTTTGTCTTCTTAAAGACATCACAACTTTCAAATTCCAAATGTGTATGAAAAAGAAAACTTTCTTTATTCTACAATTGATAAGTGTTACAAACCTACTTAAGATGTGTCACTCAATGTCACAATCTTAATTTTAATATTCGATAGTGGAACGAAGTATAATTTATCTTAATGACTTAACCACTATAGCAATTCCTGATTCCCTTTCTTAGCCAAACTAGTGCACTAAGGTATCCTTAGAGGATGGATTGTAATATGGTTCTTTACAATTAAGACGATCATAAAACCTGATACAGAAGTACTCTCCCTTCTTCTTAGATTGGAGAAACTTCTTATCCTTCTGCCTAATTGATTCTTCTCATTCGTTCTGCCATTCATTGAAACTTTTTAATGGTTCATAATCATGCTTAATCCTATAAGCATAACTACATCCACTAATCCTTTAGTAAATATGACGAATAATCTAATTGTTATTTATGACAGACTTAACTGGTGCACATCATCGTGAACCCGTTCTCCTAGTCCTTCACTTGACTCTTTGTCAAGGAATTAGTCTTAAAATTTCTAAGTATCAAGATTTCCATACATCACATGATTCAAATCATATGATTCCAAGATTCCGTCCAATTAAGACTTGGGCGATGGGAATCTTTCCTTACTAAGAAAATTTCCATAAATAATATAACTAAGAATCACATCCATTTATTATAGAAATACGCAAACATCAATTTTCCACAATGATTCCATTGCAAGGATATAAATAAATAAGTCAAATCAAAATTTTATTTTATTCATAAAGCAGCGGAAAAACACGTCCTTACAATGCAAAATCAGCTGAAAAACTATGTAATCAAATATTCCTAAAAAATCTATCGTAACTTTCTAAGCTCAAAATTTGATCTTCGAATCCATGCGATCGTAATCCATTTCTTCGTGATCAGACTCATCTTGCTCTTCCATCAAGCTTCTTCTCTTTTCTCTGATCCTGCAAAACATTCAAATGTAATCTTATCACATTATGTATTAAGAATCAATGAATAGGAACTTAATGGAGTTAGATAATGGATTTTATCTCAAGCAGAGCCATACTTCTTGACTCTCCCATCTCTTAGATTCTTCAGGTCCTCTGGGCAGCTTCGTATCCAACGCCCCTTCTCTTGGCAGCAGAAACAGGTGGGTTCTTCTGGAGTGTCCATGGAAGCATGGTTGGTTGAGTTACCAGACAAATATGCTCCACTACTTTGCCAAATCATTTCTGATTCAGCAGCAATGAGCATGTAAGTTAGGTCAATGAGGGTCACGTTAAGATCCATCATATAATACTCTCTTTTGAACTTATTATATGATTCCGGGAGTGACTTAAGAACCCAGTCTACAGCCAACTCCTTAGGGAAAGTCGCACCCAACATTATCAACCTATCGATGTTTGATTTCATCTCTAGGACGTAAGCACACACGGATTTTCCATCTTCATGTTTCATCGCCAATAGGGCTTTAGTTATTTTGAATCTTTCAATTCTTCGGTCTTGTGGGTTTGGGAGAACAATGGGAGGAGGTGGAGGAAGTGAAATGGAGCCAGTCCATAATGGAAGGATTGATCTTTCACCTTCATTGTGCAACAGACTTTCACTTTGAGCAGGAAAACTTTTTCCTTGGGATTCGGGAAGACCATGGTTAGATTCAGACATCTACAAAACGGGAGAAAATCAAGTTAGTTGATTGAGTCCTTAATAAATCACCCAAATGAGATATTAAGGCTAGGAACCAACACAATACTCTACAACTTGGGAGAGGGATGCTGTAACCCAAATTGCAGAACATTTGAAGGTAAGTGAATGACGATTCACTAATTTCCACCATGAAAAAGGAAAAAGAGATTAGGTTTTAAATGTATTGAAAAACTCCTAGATCCTTTGAGATTCATTGAACCTTTCAATGGCATGTTTAAATCTCGATATGCCCCTCGATTTGTGACTGGGATGCCGAGGATCACAAAACAGGGTGTGAATAACCATGCAAATGTACATGGTGTCCTCATTGTTACAGTCACCAATTCGATGTGCTGGTTAACCACACACGCTCCATCGAACTATAACAAACAATGAGTCACCCTTTGCCACCTTTGCTTAGAACCCAATTAATGTGTCGATTAACCATACGCGCTCCATTAACGTCTTAGCAAGGGTACAAAGTGTAATTTCATGGAATTGCATCAATTCACTTTTGCCTAAAGTAACTAAGATTGGGAATTTTGTAAAAACATTTAGTTACTTTATATAGATTCATTATACTTTTAATGAGGAAAGATTTGCCCGATCCTACCCGTTCGGCTAACGACCCTCCACCAATCAAGGAAGCGGTGGGTGAGAATGGACACCCATTAAACGGCCATTTTATAGGCCATAACCTTATACCCCCCTTATAGATCGGCTTCGTGAATGAGGCCTACTAACGGTAAGACTAGCATTTAATTTATACATATATATATATATATATATATATATATATATATATATATATATATTAATCTTATAATATTATATGTATAAGATTGAATTTTAAAACTTGTAAAATTCTAAGGTTTGAAATTTAAATAGTCCAAATTAAAACTTTTAATCACAAAACTTAAATTTCAAAACCTGAGGACAAGTTTTGAACTATTCAAAACATAAAGGATCAAATAGCAAATAATATAAATTAACTAATTAATTTAATGATTATCTAAATTTGACCTAGTCAATATTACTTGCAAGATAATCCAACAATTAATTCAAATAATCAATTATTATCAATTAAGGAATTTATTATTTAAACAAATGGTAATTATCTTTTGTTTTGTTAAGGATATAGTCAAACATATGATAAAATTCGGATTTTTTTGACCCAAAACGATTTAGGTAAGTATCCTTAAGCAAAACAGCAAGAAATCCCGAAAACCACTCTGATAGACGCTCCGACTCGCCGAGTCTCATTATGGACTCGCCGAGTTCATGCTACTCGCCGAGTCCACAATAGGACTCGCCAAGTCTGTCAGTCAGGGGCACAAAAAAACGATTTTTTATGTAATAAACAATCAATCAAAGCATCAATTCAATAGAAATCAATCTAATCTCTGATACCACTGATGGGTTTGAGCCATAAGAACTTTCCTATGTGCACATGCAAACCCTAATGCTTGGATCTAGGTTTCTCTAATTGAACATGCAATGTATCCAAGGCTTACAATGCTAGATATAGTGAATACAATACAAACTTGACATATGAAATCAGATCTAGATTAATACCTTTAGTTGCTTGCTTGAATCTTCTTGTTCTTGAAGCTTAGAGTCACAATTGTCACTCCTCTAATGGCTTACAAACACCAACTAGCAAGAGGATTATTTGGAGAGAGAGGAGAGGTGTAGAAATCGGCTCTAGGGTTCCCAAGGAAGCAAGGTAGTCGATTTCTCCAACCCTAGGGGTCTATTTATACTATAAGCTACTAAGGTTACATCCTTAACCCTAATTGAATAACTTAGGCCCTAAGCAATCCAAGGATCCTTCTAGAATAAGGTTTGGACGAATCCAAGGAGCCCATACTCCTTAATTTCGGCCACCCTATATTCACAAGGATCCATAGCCCAAAAACTAACTATCACACAATTGACAATTTAAGCCCCTTTATTCAATTAGCCTCTTTTAGTCACCAAATTAATTCTTAATTAATTTATGACTAATATTATATAAATAATATTATTATTCCTTTAATATATTATTCTCATAATATATTAATATAATAATATCTCTTCTCTCTTCATAAATCACTCTGTCAAGTTGCTATGGTGAAGGCAACCCAAAAGGACCATGCACCATCGGGTCAAGTACATACTAAAATAGTTATGTACTTAGACACTAATCCAACACATACACAATTAACGTTATTTAAAATATTAAACAACGGGATCAACTATTAGCGTAAATTTCTGTTAGGATTCTAGTGAGACGCACCCTCACCGTACCTATTTTAGCGTACACCGAAAGTCCTGTAGTAGTTATAAACAGAGTCTCCTGGAGGGAGAGCGGGAATTTGTGTATAGATCTATACGGGGTTAACACCCCACACCTGAGTTGTTCGCTACAGTTACACAGATCAGTCTAGGGTAACAAATGTCTTCTTCGAAACCGACGTCTGAAGAACGTCAAGACAGGCACTCCGTCATATCAGTGTCGTTATAACGACTCACTTATAATATTACTATATTATTTAAAATTTCGCGGGAAACACCTTTGAATTGTAACCAACTACGGGTTGAATACTTTAAACACAAGTTCACCACGCAGGTCTTAGGGTTTTAAGACCACAACTTTTGTATAACAGAAAATATAGGATTTTCTGGGGAAACTTTTTTCTTACAGGATCTCAACACGGATAAAAAAGAACACACACGCAACTATACATGATTTGAAAACAAGACTCATAAACTATTTTTTTTACAGAAAATATTGGATTTTCTGGGGTTTTAATTATCACAATGTTTTCATATAAAAAGTGCTTATGAACTCACCAACATATTATATGTTGATGCTTTTCAAACAACTTGTATTCTCAGGAACTCGTTAAACAGGTTGGCAGCTAAGGAATTTGGATGTTGTTGTATTTTGTTTTTCACCATACACTTGATATTTTTGGGATGTAATTTTATGAACAAATACAATGATGTAAATTATGTATGTTGTTATATTTTATGTATGGTGATGACGATGCCTATGTTTCATTTATATACACTTGTTATGATATTACAAGATGAAGTCATTCGCCCCCGGACGTTTCCATCGCTCCGGTTCGGGGGTGTGACAGATTGGTATCAGAGCATTGTTTATAGTGAACTAGCATATCTAACCATACAAGATATGCAACTATAAATACAATAGGACTAAAACACTTTGAACAAAGATAAGAAACACTTGAAAGTTGTTGGAGGAGTTGGACATCGCGGTTAAACCCAGGCAGTTATGTAGTCGTATTGGGGATAAATATAGCCTGATCAACTATATTTATCCAAAATACGACCAACACGTGTTTGGGAGTGATCGGGGTGCACAACGAATCTGAAACTTGTCAACCTAATACCCAAAGGATTGATGAATCAAACATAAACAAATAAAATACTATAGGAGTATTTTGACAGTAAGTGAAACATTTATTGTATTTTCTTATATTCCCTTTTCATGCTTATATTCTCGTACAGACGCTATGGCTGGCTTCCACCTTCCCGATGATCCCTACTTCCCCAATCAGGGGAATGGGGGTTGGTTTGAAGAAGAGTCGGAGGAAGACCTAGAGGAGTTAGAAGCGGAGCCCGGAGCCCCCGAGGTGGACCTTGAGGAGGATGAGATGGAGGGTAGTGATGAGGACATATGGGAGCATGACTCGGACGTGGAGTCCGAAGTCATCAATCCGGGTTACATGGCACGAGTACCGGCACACATGATGGGCCCCCATGGGCTCACGACATTTGGAGATGGAGCAGACAGTGAGAGACTACCAGGAGCGACAGGCAACATTGGAGGCCAGGCTGCGTGTCACCGAGCGCCAGTTGGCCAGGCTCCAGGGCGCATCCACTTCATCATCAGCACCACCGGAGACCTCCCGCCGCGAGGTGGACCCATCCTACCCACCACATTCTCTTGATGTTATCTCTTTTCCTTTTTGTTTTGTGTATGTAGGGTTAACCCCTCGATTAAGTGATTACACTACTCGATGGGGTTGTTATGTTGTTTGACTCTTATCCCATGTACTGTAGGCCTTATAAGGGCCAAATTTTCACGTAACACGTACCAAACCTTTATCAGTAATGAAACAAGTGTGTGTTTTATTTGTGATGTTGTTATCTGCTATGAGTTCTATTTTCATTATTTCTTGATACTGTATGATTTCACATATAAGAACAATCGAATCGCCGCAACCGCAAGACAATAAAAGATATCCGAAATCATTATATACTCATCGTCCTTCTGATCTATGACAGAACATGCCTAGAAGATATGTGCGTAGAAACAACAATACGGGTGCACCACCACCACCACAGCCAGAGATAAACTCTGCTGCTTTTCAGGCAGCAGTCTCGGCTGCAGTCATTGCAGCGTTGGCTCACATCCACAATGGAAACAATAGAGGTGGAAATGGTCAGGGAACAAGAAGCTCCAATCATGGAATGAATCAAGTGTCTACAAAAGCATGCACCTATAAAGAATTTTATAATGCAAAGCCCAATACATTCAACAGAACCGGTGGGGTGATAACTTTAAAACAATGGATCGAGAAGACCGAGTTCGTCTTCGAAATTTGTGAATGCCCGGAAGAAAGTAAAGTGAAGTCTGCGGCCTGTACGTTTGTTGAACAAGCCCTATCATGGTGGAATGGCCATGTTGAGGCCTTAACACTTCCATTTGCAAATGTCATGCCGTGGGAGGAACTCACGGAGATGTTGTTGGTTTAATATTGTCGCTGTGGGGAAGTACAAAAGTTGGAACAGGAGTTATGGAATCTTACTGTGCAAAACTCAGACATTGAAGCCTATATCTCTAGGTTCAGCGAGCTGGCACTTTTGTGTCCGGGAATGATAACCTCGGAAGGAAAGAAAATCGAACGTTTTATTTGGGGGTTAACTCCTCCAATTCAGGGGAACGTTATTGCAGCCAACCCTGAAACATTCGATAGTGCAAAGCGTTTAGCTCAAAAGTTGTATGATCATGGGAACAAGAAGAGCACCAAGACTCCAAAGGCTGAGACCAAGAAGGAAGATAGCAACAAGAGGAGCAAGGTAAATAAAAGGAAAGGGGGACAAGCTTCGGATTCTTCTAAGAAACAGCAAACGGTAGCGGTTCACGCTGCTACTACTCCGACCATACAAACCCCAGCTGCAATCACCACAACTACACCAACACCTGCGAAACCTTATGCAGGTTCCAACCCAAAATGCGACAAGTGTAGTTACCATCACATCGGTGCATTCAAAGACTTTCAATGCACAAACTGCAATAGAAAAGGGCACACTGCCCGATATTGCAGAGCGCCTCCACGACAAAACAACCCTCAACCCGACAATGTCGGGGCAGCCGCATGTGTTACGGGTGTGGGGAGGCTGGACATTTCAATCGGAATTGTCCAAAATCTAACAACCAATGTGTCAGGGGATCCGGCAGGGTCCTAACATTGGGGCAAGGTGAAGCAGTACGAGACCCGGCTGTAGTAACTGCTACGTTTCCCCTCAACCACACTTACGCATGCATTTTATTCGATAGTGGGTCCGAGCGGAGTTTCGTAAGTCACAAATTCAAACACCTACTAAATCAAAACCCCAAAAGCTAAGCGAAGCCTTCACGGTGGAGATGGCTAATGGGAAGACTGAAACAACCAAAGACATTTACGTAGGATGCACGTTAACACTAAATAACCACTCATTTTCAATCGACTTAATGTCGGTTAATATTCGAAGTTTTGATGTGATAATCAGTATGGACTGGTTAAGCCCCCACCATGCCGATATTATGTGCCGTGAGAAGGTCGTTCGCCTTCACCTACCCAACAAAGAAACTCTAATCATTTACAGCGATAAACCTGGTGTAAATCTTCGTCTTATCTCGTACATTAAGGCACAAAGGTGCCGGCACAAGAAAAATCATGCCTTCCTAGCCCACATAGTGGACAAACAAAAAGGGGAAAAGAACATTAACGATATTCCGGATGTGTGCAACTTTCCAAACGTATTTTCGGAAGATCTCCCGGGATTACCTCCTGAGAGACAGGTCGAATTTCGAATTAACCTAGTACATGGAGCCACATCAATTGCCAAATCACCCTATAGGTTAGCTCCTGTAGAAATGCAGGAGTTATCAAGCCAACTAAGTGAACTCGTCGACAAAGGATTCACCAGGCCAAGCTTCTCACCCTGGGGAGCTCCGGTCTTATTTGTCAAGAAGAAGGATGGATCTTTCAGAATGTGCATCGATTACCAGGAGTTAAACAAGCTCACTATCAAGAACCGATACCATGGAAGATATGATACGAGCTTGTGTGATAGATTTTGGCAAAGCATGGGATACCCACTTGCCATTAATTGAATTTTCCTACAACAACAGCTACTACATGAGCATTAAAGTCGCTCCCTTTGAGGCCTTGTACGGTCAGAAATGAAGATCACCTCTCTGTTGGGTTGAGGTAGGAGACACTCAGTTAGCAAGGGGACAGGCACTGAACAACACACTCACAGGACCTGAAATCATCCGGGAAACAACAGAGAAAATCGTTCAATTCAGGGCACGACTCCAAGCGTCTAGGGATAGACAGAAGAGCTACGCAGACAAGAGACGAAAATTGTTGGATTTACAAGTAGGTGATCGCGTGTTGCTAAAGGTCTCTCCCTGGAAAGGGATGATACGGTTTGGAAAGCGGGGAAAGCTAAATCCACGATACATCGGACCATTCGAGATCCTTGTCAGGATCGGTCCGGTGGCCTACAAGCTGCAGCTACCCTCAGAGCTCAGCAACGTACACCCTATATTCCACGTGTCAAACTTCAATAAGTGCCTATCTGATGAAACCCTCATTGTTCCACTCGATGAGATTGAGGTGAACGAGAATCTCATGTTCGTTGAAGAACCAGTCGAAATCATGGATAGGGAAGTGAAGCGTACTAAACAAAGTCGCATTCCTATTGTAATGGTTCGATGGAGTGTAAAGCACGCTCCTGAGTTTACATGGGAACGTGAGGATCAAATGAAGCAAAAGTACCCTCATCTCTTTTCAAATTCTTAAGTATAGCCTTCGAAATGAATTTCGGGACGAAATTCCCTCTAACGGGGGGATGATGTCACAACTAGCATTTTAGGGCTAGGTTTTCCTATTCATGAACAAGATAGTTCTTTGTGTAACTATGTAACGCCATGTTTAAATGTGAACCAAACCTCAATGATATATCAGTACATACATCCAAAACTTGAATTTAGTCGAAACTTTCTCGTAAAAGCTCTATACCTAATCCGATAAGCTATAATCACTCGACTTTGGACTTTAACCTAAACTCTCTCGGTCCAAACCCATTAATGGACCAAAACTCTCTTATTGGGCCCTCTTGGGCCAAAGGCCCTAGTTAACATTTGTTATGGGCCGAGAACCCTTATTTGGGCCATAGTTGGGCCGAAAACTCTTCATCAATATAGCATTGGGCCATAAACCTCCTAATGGGCCATATTGGGCCATGAGGAATTATTTTAAGACTTAATTGGACAAATACCCTTCATGGATCATTTATTTGGCCGAGAACCACTTATTTTAGGCCTTTAAAACCGAAAACCCTATTGGGCCTATGGGTTCTCGGTTACACTTCAAACCCGAGCCCAACATTCCTTTCTTCTTCTCCACCCAAAATCCGATCGGCCCATTTATTATTAAAAAAAAAAGAGAGTGGTGGACTTCTGAGTGCCACCTCATATTTACACATCATATATCTAGGTTATAAACTAACATGTATCTAGGGAAAGAAGTTTTGACCATCAAATATCAAGGCACAAGCGTCTTCCCTCTCCCCTCTCCTTATCTCGGCCAAGCACACACCACCATCATTCTCATTTCACTCTCATCTTTTTCCAACTTTCATTCTATCATATTTATCTCTCAAGAACTCAAGAAAACTCTCCCATTTTTCTTCCTCAAAATCATGGGTTGTGTGGTTTCCTCAAGAAGTCTTTATCAAGTATTGCACACTTGGTAAGTTCTTGTTTAACTCTATGGTTTAAATCCAAGTTTACACTAAAGATCTCTCCTCATGCCATACTCTTTTCGTGTTTGTGCTCCTAGACCCCTCTTGGTTTCGAAAATCTTCCCAAAGGAACACTCTAGGCCGAAAACTCACTCCATTCTTCCTCTTCAAAACCGATCAAACCCAAGGTGAGCTTCATACACCCTATTTTTGAGTTTTTCATTCTTTTGGGGGAGGATACAAGTCAAGTTCTTGTTAGATCTTTGTATAATTTCTTGTATGGTATGTTTTACATGTTATGTGTGTGTTAAAATGTTGTGATATTATACTACAAGCTCCATAAAATTCGAGATTCATACAAGTCTCGAAGTTGTTGGAATAAGTTCCCTTATGTAACTTCTAATGTTTGGTTAACAAGGTTAAGTATGTTTAAAAACTCACTAAGAAACTAAAGAAAGTATAAAAAGGGACGCTATTTGCCAATAGAGTGAAAATTGGGCCTTTAATCACATTTTCGGCATTAATGGGCCAAAATGGTCATTTTTATCTAAATGGGCCTTTTATGTCATTTTCAGTATTTTTGGACTAAAATTGAATTTTTAGTAAAAATGGACCATTTATGATATTTCTAAGACAATATGGTCCGGAAATGAAACATATAACAAGTTTGGGCCAAATAAGACATTTTTACTTAAAATGGGCCGAAAATGAACTATTTAGCAAACATGGATCATTTTTGTACACTTTTATAAAAATGGGCCTTAAATGAGTATTTTAGTAGGAATGGGTCGTTTTCAACAATTATGACAATATTTGGCCATTTTCGACCATTTATGCTAATTATGGGCCATTATTGGCCCTTTGGGCCTCTTATGGCATTTTGGATAACTATGGGCCTTAATTTATATTTTATATAAAGTTGGGTCATTTTTGTCATTTTCATTAATACTGGACCATCTTTGACAATATGATTTAAATTGGTTTATCCTCGGCATACGTCATAAAATCAAAATATCTTGGCCACATACACAATTAACGTTATTTAAAATATTAAACAACGGGATCAACTATTAGCGTAAATTTCTGTTAGGATTCTAGTAAGTCGCACATTCACCGTACCTATTTTAGCGTACACCGAAAGTCCTGTAGCAGTTATAACCAGAGTCTCCTGGAGGGAGAGCGGGAGTTTATGTATAGATCTATACGGGGTTGACACCCCACACCTAAGTTGTTCGCTACTGTTAGACAGGCCAGTCTACGGTGACAAATGTCTTCTTCGAAACCGACGCCTGAAGAACGTCAAGACAGACACTCCGTCATATTAGTATGGTTATAACGACTCACTTATAATATAACTATATTATTTAAAATTTACGCGGGACACACCTTTGAATTGTAACCAACTACAGGTTGAATACTTTAAACATAAGTTCACCACGCAGGTCTTAGGGTTTTAAGACCACAACTTTTGTATAACAGAAAATATAGGATTTTCTGGGGAAACATTTTTCTTATAGGATCTCAACACGGATAAACAAGAACACACACACAACTATACATGATTTGAAAACAAGACTGATAAACTATTTTTTTACAGAAAATATTGGATTTTATGGGGTTTTAACTATCACAATGTTTTCATATAAAAAGTGCTTATGAACTCACCAACATATTATATGTTGACGTTTTTCAAACGACTTGTATTCTCAGGAACTCGTTAAACAGGTTGGCAGCTAAGGAATTTGGTTGTTGTATTTTGTTTTTCACCATACACTTGATATTTTTGGGATGTAATTTTATGAACAAATACAATGATGTAAACTATGTATGTTGTTATATTTTATGTATGTTGATGACAATGCCTATGTTTCATTTATATACACTTGTTATGATATTACAAGATGAAGTCATTCGCCCCCGGACGTTTCCGTCGTTCCGGTTCGGGGGTGTGACAGCATAAAGCAACAAGGGACAAGGTATGGATGTAAGATGTGAAAGTTGACAAGTAAGCCACATGCTTGCTTAAAAAATTCGGCCATATGGTCAACAAAAGAAGACAAAAAAATATGTCTAGCTTATTTTAACCAAAGACTAGTCAATTAACTAAACCATGGTAAGCCAAAATGTCCAAAACTTTGTACATGACTCATTATATGATACCATATCTTATTATGACTAGTTTGTTCTTTCTTTTATTATTATTTTCATAAAACAATAATTATTCTCTAATTAAATACAAGAGTTGAATTTATTTATTAATATCAAATACTTAATAAATATTCAATAAGTACCAACTTGATTAAGGTGTGACCCTATAGGATCATATATTATTATCAATATCACTCAATAATGATTCTTGAGCATATAGATCCAACAACCTTCCCCAACATTCAAGCTCAAATAGGAGATTTAGCTACCGCTATCAACAAGGTGGAACAACAAGGTAAACTTCCATCTTAAACTGAAAAGAATCCCAATGTGAGTGCAATAACCTTGGAAAGCGAGAAAACCCTTAGAGAAAGCAACCTCAAAAGAGCCTCAAGAGAAGAAGAAGAAGAAGATGAGGTTATTGTTATTGAACTTTCAAAGGTTGTAGTTCCTCCAAAGGAACCGGTTGTGCCAAACATTGATCAACCTGAATCTTCCAACAAGCCTATCAAGCCATTGGCCATACCAACACCCTTTCCTTCTCGGCTAGCAGCCACAAAGAAGAAAGATGAAGAGAAGGAGTTTCTTGAAGCTTTTCGCAAGGTCCAAATCAATATTCCACTATTGGATGCTTTAAGAAAATTCCAAGCTATGCCAAATTTCACAAGGATTTATGCACCAACTAGAGGAATTTCAAGGTGAAGAAAAAGATCCAAGTCAATGCAAATGTGTTCGTGGCTATCCAAAAGAAGTCACCTCCTAAATGCAACGGGAATATTTTTTATCCCTTGTACCATTGGTGATTTGCGCGTTGAAAGTGTCATGTTAGATCTTGGAGTCTCGATCAATGTGATGCCATATTTTGTTTTTCAATCTCTCAATGTTGGACCTTTGGAAGAAACCGGAGTAATCATCCAATTATCGGACAAGTCAAGTGTGTTTCCAAGAGGAGTGTTGGAGGATGTGCTAATGCAAGTTAATCGACTTGTCTTTCCCGCTAATTTTTATGTCATTGATCTTGAAGAGAAGTCTCCTTCCAAATCATTTATGATCCTCCTTGGAAGAACTTCCATGAATATTGCTCACACAATTATTGATGTCCACAAAGGAAAGATCACTATGGAATTTGATGGAGAAACCATCGAATTCAACATATTCCTCTGAACAAAGTCCTCCCATGTCATGTATACCACTGTTGCCATCCCCACGACTCGGGTAACCTCCTCCTACCAGTCCCACACTCTGTTCCTCAGCAAGCAGGACGTGAATCCCACCTTTTCCCCCCTCAGCGAAAACGCTCGTGCACTGATAATTCTTCATGTCAGCGATCCAGCGACGGCTAGTGATGGGGTTCTTACCACCAAAGAACTCAGGCACTCTGCATGCCTTGAACTCCCAGAATGAGTGAGTTCATGCCCCAGCCTTCCCTGCAACAATCTCGGCTCGAAAGGTCCTGAGTCACTCGTCCATGAGCTCCAAAATCCTCTCCTTGACGGTACCAAAAATCACGGGGGTAGCTTCAAGAATATCGCGAGTAACCTTGGTGCAATAAGCTCACACAACCTCTCATCAATCAGTTCTGAGCTAGAGCCAGAATCTGAACCCGAAGCAAAGCCAGAACTAGTGCCTCCCAATCCCAAACGAGTGACCACCATCCTCAAACTAAAACACAAAGATATAAACAATCAGCAAACTCTCAAGGGGAAACTCACAGCACATTGATACCCTTAGAATCCCCATATCTACACTTTTCTCATGTACAGGTCATGTGCTTCCAGTAGTACGGGCCCAATACTACCTTCCACACCTACCTGCACCTTCTTCAAGGTAAATCTTGATTCCTCTAAGTTACCATACTACAACCAAGAGCAAATCTATGCTACACAACATACATACCCTAGACTCTTTTAGGAACCCTCAACCCTCACCACTAGCAGTCTCAAGAACCTCAATCAACACTGTTGGTTTCCCTATGCATGCAAGTTGTACACAAAATAGGATCACATAGACTGTCGAATGAAGATTCTACCCTAAGTCCAAAACCAAACAAGGAACATGAAATGAGGCTAAATCAATCATTCTAGGGCTATACAATCCTAATCATATACAACTTTGAAAGCATACACTTAGCAAATAACTGAGCCGATATCAATTCCATGTAGTACATGGCATCAAATTCTACTGAGCTATAAGACATCACACAAATCAGGCAATTCTATCATATATTTCCTAACAGTATCCTTAGCTCTAATCTAGAATGCAATTCACATATCAATCATACTAATCACAACACATAAGTATGGGTAACTTGGGAAACACTTACTTGAGCTCGGCTGATTGCATTCATTGCATTCCCCCTTTTACTTAAAAGAATCTTTTTCAAAAATTTAAATTCTTTTTTTTCTTGCAAAAATATTATTATTTCCTTAGTTTGAGTTCTGACACACCTGAAAGTGTGCCCGAATCCCTCAAACCAAGGCTCTGGTACCATCTTGTAACGACCCAAAATCATTGCCAAAATTTTTCATTTTAAAACATTAATTTCCATTTATTAATTGTATCAAAAACCATCGTTTATTACAATATTCCAAAACATCAGAGTACAAAATATCAAGTGCGGAAATCATATGGAGAGGATGTTGTGCCATCATGTCAGGCCCTTCCCTTTGGAACTGGAAGTACCTAAAACCATAAACACAAACTGTAAGCATAAAGCTTAGTGATATTCCTAAACTACCACATACAACATACATATCAAATAATAGCACCTGGATGTGTCAGGTCCGTATCAACCCAAATTACAGCATATAGTTGGGTCGAGTCTGTATCAACCCCTGGGTCCGTATCAACCCTGAGTCTGTAATGAATCTGAGCCTATATAGCTCAATGCATAAACCATATAAGCACAACAAACAGAATCATACGATAACATGAAATCCTACTCATACAATATAGTGGGTCGGATTTGGTGCCTTTGTCCCACTTAGGGTGGTGATAACACTCACCTCACAGACAGGCGGAAAGCTGAACTGACACGCTGCTCCGAAACTCACACTACCGATCACCTTTACAAATAAAAATCACCAAAACTCATGCTACCATCCAATTACCTAAAATGCCCCTCGGTCAAACCCTAGTCAAAACCAGGTCAAATTCAACCGGGTTGACTCGGTTAGTATGCGGGGTGTACTCCTCATGTACGCAAGGCGTACCTCGTAGTTGACTGGAGAACGGGGCGCTGAGCTTGTACACTCAACATACCCTTTGGTACGCCCTGCGTACAAGTCTGCTTTCCAATTTCTTAACCAAGTGCTTAATCCCTTAAGCACATACGTCCAAACTTCACATCTAGGACACATAAGATGTCCTAAGCCATAAAGTTTCCAACTTTATGTCCTAGCATGACTATTAAGTCCTTAAAAACAAAAACCCTATCCTCTTAACCTATTAAGACCATCTAGCACTTGCATGGGGGAAAACTAGTGACCAAGAACCCAACTTTATGACTTAACACCCCTAAGAACCTCTGAAAGGACAGCTCAAATGCCTTCGAGTACCTCCTACTCACAAAGGCTAAGTTTGGGACCAAAAAGGAAACAAATTGAGAAAAACTAGATCCAAGAGATTATATCATCAAGTTTGAAACTTATTACCTCCACAAGGTACATAAGGGGGACTAAATGTTGGATCCAAAGCCTAGAGTGCAACACCACTACTTCAATGATCTTCCTTGTACTCCAAGAGCTCCAAAAATGCACCAAAATGTCCCAAACAAGCTTCACAAGCACAAACACTCTTAGGGTTTTCGAGATAAGGAAAGAGGCTGAAGGTAAAAAGGTGCTTGAGGCCATAAGTGAGTTTAAATAGAGTCCACACCCTAAAATTTAGGGTTTGCAATTTGACTGCGTATGCCCTGCGTACCTGTGTACGCTCAGTGTTTCTAAGGCGCTCTGGAGTACACCATGCGTACAAGGGTGTACGCCAGCGTACTCCAAAGGTCTTCAAATTTACAATATTGCCATCTGGGACTAAACTTGCAAAATAAATATAACTCAAGGGATAAAACGAATACCTGAAATCTAGGTGTTACACTGCCTTCATTGGAACTACAGGTTCGTTTTGTTTCCCTCTTCCTGCGGGTAGCTCTCTGTCTTATTTTTTATCTTGTTTATATTTGTTATTTTGGTTTCCTTGGGATCCATGACATCTGCATCTGGAAGTAGTACCACAGTTACGCCCATAGCAGCTCAATTGGTTTTTGCCTTGACCAATGTATACTCCCAATTCAGTTTCAAACTCTTTGTCGATGGGTCGAAATATAAACTATGGCGTAGAATTTTCTTGGATATGTACAAAGGTGACAAGTTCTATGGCCATATAAACGAAAAGTCACAACCTAAAGGTGATGTTGATGAAGATTGGGTTGCAATTGATTCCAAAATCATATCATGGTTCTACACCACTTTTGATGTAAACCTCCTGCAAATTATCTCTAGTGATGATTGTACTTCCAAGAATCTTTGAGAAAAATTACAGAAATTTTTCTCAATAACAAGATATCACGTATGCTCCAACTTCAAGATTAGTTCCACAACGCTAAGAAAGGTGCCACCTCCATCACTGATTATCGGCATTGCCTAAAAAACATGGTTGATTCTCTTGCAGATTGTGATTCCAAAATCAATGAAGTTGAATTCGTAACGCAAATTCTTTGCCAACTACCACCATCATATAATAGCATTGTGGATGTAATTACCAATACAATGCCATTATCCTTGTTTCTTGAAGCAAATAGCATGTTTCTAATGCATGAGTCTCGAGAAGAAACCACAGAACAACTTAGTGATGTACCATTACCCTCCTTCGCGACTCTATACTCATCCAATGTGTCCCATGGAAAATCAAAAAATCAATATGATCAGGGTAAAAATAATGGACGGGTTGCTTCCAAGGGGTAACAATAACGGTTCTCCTAGTTCCAACTCTTTTTCAGGAAATCAATTTTATCCAGGACAAAATGAAGAACTTTTTGGAACTCAAACTTCACTCGGACAGCACATTTCAGCTCACCAAGGTGTTCTTGGAGACTCGCCAATAACTCACTGCCATAACAGCAGCCCTCCTTCTGTTGTCGCTCAATAGGTGGCGCACTTGCCACCCCTCAGTTCTTCACAACAGCCACCTCACAACGTTTTTCCTATTGTCAACGCACAACAACCCTTGCTGCCATATTGTGCTCAACATGTGGCATACCTGCCACCTCTTGGTTCCAGCCCCACAAAAGCAACCTACAAAAACAGCTTTTGGAAGACATGTTGCACAACTCGAGAATCAAAATTACATGGACTTAGCTTTAGTTTTTCGGTTAATTTCAGTGCAACCTCCTACGGATAATCACTACTACATGGATTCTAGATCTAGATCGTACATGTCATTCAATCAAGGTACCATGCAACCCTTAACACTGTGTAATTCAAAATTTATAAAGGTTGGAAATGGCGTTGTCATTCCTGCTAAATTTATTGCACAATCTTCTTTTCCTTTCTCAAATAATTCGCTTCTTTTAAAAGATATCCTTGTCTCAAATAAAATTGTTAAAAAAACTTAATTCCGTTCATTGTTTTTGCATAGACAATTCCATATTTGTTGAGTTTGATCTTGTTTTTTCTCTATGAAGGATCCTATCACAGGTTCTCAGTTGCGCGTTATGATAACAACCACTCAGATCTCTATCCAATTCTTCCATCCACCATCAAGCCTGTTTCTGCTTCCATTCTTCTTGTCTTCTCCTATGACACGTGGAATCATCGCCTTGGTCACCCAGGCTCGACAATTTTTAAATTTCTATAATCTCACAAATTTATTTCTTGTTCTAGTCAATCGTCTCTTTTGTGTCATGCTTTTCAACTAGGAACCCATTTTAGTTTACCTTTTTCTTTGTCACCAGTTATGAGTTTGAGTAGTTTTAAGTATTATATTCCTTTTCTTTGTGATACTTACATTTCTTATGGCTATTTCCTTTACATGTTAAATCGGATGTGTTTTTTGTCCTTAAAAATTTCCATTCATATGTTACAAATCAATTTAAAACTGACATCAAACTTTTCAATGTGACAATGGTCATGAGTTCGATAATAAACCTCTTTATTTTTTCAAAGATCATGGGATCAAAATTCGGTTCGCATGTCCCTACACTTCACAACAAAATGGGGAGTCTGGATGCACCATTAACAGTATCAATAACATCCTACACACATCATTCGTTCAAGCCTCGCTCCCTCCTACCTTCTGGGTTGAATCCCTTCATTCCGCTGCTCGCACCTTCAATCTCCTTCCTACCACCACTCTGCAATATCTAACACCATTTGAAATCCTTTTTTCATTATCACCATCTTATACTCATCTTCATGTCTTCAGATGTCTATGTTATCCTACCATTGTATCCACTGCTCCGTATAAGCTTTCTTCACGTTCATATGTTGGTGTATACCTTGGCCCCTCTATTGATCATCATGGACATCGATGTCTTGACCTTATCACTCAATGGGTCATTATCTCACGTCATTTCATTTTTTATGAAACAAACTTTCCTTACACTGATTTCAATGCTTCTACCACTCCTGTTGCTTATGAGCCTTTCATCCCTGATGAAACTCCATCCCCGTTAGGTATGGCCTCTTCTAACGATCCTACTAACGTGTCTTCATCTCATACTACTGTGATAACCTTTTCCCCTCCTCCTTCCTCTTTGGGACCCCCTAATCCCCAATTGTTTCGCCATCTGCACCTCTTCCTCACTCCACTACTCAATCCATGTGTGACCCAAACTGGCATGTAGTTATGGATTCTAAGATGTGTGCCCTTCAGTCTAACAACACCTGGGAACTTGTTCTGAAACACACTTCTTCCAACATTGTTGGTTGTCAATGGTTGTATCATCATAAATTTAACAGTGGATGTCGTTTAGATCTCTATAAAGGTCGCCTTTTTGCTCAAGGATTCTCTCACAGCCTGGTCTAGATTTTGATGACACCTTTAGTATTGTTGTTAAACCAGCTACTATTCGGATTGTCCTTAGCGTCCCCTTCTCTCACAAATGGCCTATCCTTCAACTTGATGTTAAAAACTCCTTCCTCCATGGCGATATTGTTAAATCTATTTATATAAGTCAATCTCTTAGTTATGTTAACCCACAATTTCCTAATCATGTTTGTCGGATCTGTAAAGCTCTTTATGGTCTTAAACAAGCTCCTAGAACTTGGCATCAACATTTTATGGTCTATCTCTCCTCCTTAGGATTCTCCAGAAGTAAATTTGCTAGCTCTCTCTTCACTTTCCATCGAGGATCTGATACCATCTACCTTCTTCTTTACGTAGATGATATTATCCTTACCGCTTCATCCTCTGCTCTAATTACTACGGTCATCATGTAGCTTTCCTCGGAATTCCCCATGTCCGATCCTTGACCCTTATCTTTCTTCCTTGGCATTGTCGCTTCTCGTCGTGTCGATGGTCTCTACCTCTTAATTAGCTTTTGCTAAAGAAATTCTTACTTGGGCTGACATGGTTGATTGAAATCCCTGCAGTACCCCGATTGACAGTAAGTCCAAACTCTTCTCTGATGCTTCCTTTCCTTGAGTTGGCCTTATATAGGAGCCTGGCTGGTAGCCTTCAATATCTCTCCTTTACTCATCCTGATATCTAATATGATATTCAACATATCTGTCTTTTTATGCATGATCCTCGTGTTCCTCATTTTCACGCTCTCAAGCGTATTCTCTGTTGTCTTAAGGGAACACTCATGCATGGTCTCCTTATCCATCCTTCCATTTTCAATCACTTGGTATCTTACTCTGATGTTGATTGGGTCGGATGTCCTATCACTCGTCGGTCCATTTATGGCTTTTATGTTTACCTCGGTGATAACCTTGTCTGCTCGTCCTCCAGATACCAGCATGTCGTCTCTCGTTCTAATGCCAAAGTCGAGTACCATGGGGTAGCCATTGTGGTCATTGAGACTACTTAGCTTTGAAATCTTCTCCTTGAGTTACATTGTCGGTTATCTCATGCTACGGTTGTCTTTATGATAATGTTAGTGTTATGTATCTCTCCTCTAATCCGGTTCAGCACGAAAGAACCAAGCATGTGGAAATTGACTTACATGTTGTTAGGGAACGTGTGTTAGCTATGGTTATCAGTGTGGTTAGCACAAGTTATACATTAAGGTTGGACAGTATGGGTAGAACTGCACCTAGCAGTTTAGTGAACTGCATCAAGGAACATCACATTCGGTGCAGTTTAAGGTGAAAGATTTTGGGGTAAAAGCTTTCTTCCTTGCTCCTCTCCTTTCTTGATTGGCTGGAGCAATTTAAATGTAATTTTTTTTATCTTTTTCTTTTTTTCAATTTTTATTAAATTATATATATACTAAAAAATATAACCTATATATATATATATATATATATATATATATATATATATATATATATATATATATATATATTAAAATTTATGATTTTTAATTCTCTACAAAAAAGATAGTATAATATATTTATGGTTTTTAATTTTTATTAAATATATTTAAAAAAATATAAAAAATAAAAATAAAAAAAAATGTGACCATTTCCTGAATTTTGATTTTTAAAGAGTGAAATGAGAGATGAAAAACTACCGTGACATAGAAAAAAAAAAGTGAAAGGTAAATAAACCTTATGGCCTAAGGTATTGTACCATCATTTTGTTGTGGATTAAATTTTCTAAGTTTAACTATTTTTTTCTTCAATGTGCTTTAATAAATAGATATACATCATATCCTATTAAAAAAGTACCCAATTGTCATGTGGAAATTGCTCAGGCTGCTTCAATATTTCAAAATGAATTTCCAAAATTGTCCTTCAGCTATTATAAATCCCTTGCAGATCATTTTCTTCCCTTCGTCTGATTTTCAGGTTATCTAATCATTTGAATTTGAATTCGAAGAGAGCAATCCCAATAATTCAGGAACCAAAATAAAACTCCTATAAACCCTCTTAGTTTTAGAATCAATTTTGATACTCCTGTATACCTTAAATCTCGGCCCTCTTTATAGGGCTCCTCATTTCCAACTTCAATATGAGAAATCAAGTATTATCACCAAGATTTTTGTGTTAATTAACAAGATCGGAAGGTGTAGTGAACGTATGCGCTTCCAAAATTAACACTAGCGCTCAATATATGTATTCATACGATGTAACGTCCGCCTTCATCCTTTTTAGTGGTTGTTTGGTGCTACAATTGACAGTTTTTGAAGCCTGGCGATCTATAAGTGTTGAGGTATTTTATCCAAAAGTGGTGAGTTTATGATTCTTTAACCCTAATCATTGATGATAGGTCTAATTTCATGTTTTGGTTCGATTAATTGGAATTTTTCATGTATCATTTTTTCCTTTTCATCCCTTTTAATCGAATGTTTATGGTTCTATCTATGTTCATTTTTCAGTTGAGGGTGAAATACCAATCGCCAATTGACAACGCTCAACCACGGTAACCGGTAAGGGAATTGTGTATAAGAATGAGCAATTTGTTTCAGAAGATTTGGTTCATCAGGTGCTCATCACCAACATCGGTACAAGGGAGCTAACTATATGCACAATAAGTGGTTGGTGAAATGCGTGATTTTTTTTAATATGCCGGATTCTGTCATGTTTGTTTTAGTCCTAATAAACGTTTGGTTACCATGATTAAGTTGAGTTAGATTTTTAAAAAAATCTTGTAATCGAAATCTAATATTGTCTATGTTAGCTTGATTTTGAGTTTGGGTAAAGCAAGATCGTGCCATTAATTATAGTAGGGGATTAGTTTCATCTTTCAAAATACTAAATTGCACAAAAGATGATCTTGATTTATGTTTTCTTGATACATGAAATCTGTGATAGAGATTCTCATGTGTGCTTTTGGCTTCTTAACACAGTATGCCGTTTTTCTTCATCATTAACTTTTATTGAATGCTTTTGCTTGATTTCACAAAAATGTTAATGTGACAAATATGTTATTCAAATTCTATATACAAATCCACAACAATTTTTCAATCTGCAACAACAAAGGTTGATAGAATTGATTATAAATTGAAAGGGTGAAGAAGTGTTGGAATTTACACGGGAGGAAAATGTAACTTCATATAATTTCTTCCTTCTACTACCCATATCAAATGATGACATGTGTCATATTTAATTTTCTTTAATAATATTTTAATTCACTTGTCACCATTCAAATCGAGAGATATAAATAGAAGGTCAAATTTACAATAAATAAATATTGAAAATAGACAAAATTAATCAACATTTCTCAAAAAAAAAATGTATCAATTAAGGGATAATTTGAGTATTCAACAACAACCAATATTTTAGTATAATTGCAAACAAAATATTGCATTTACATAGCTATGACAATATTAATTACTAAAAAATGTGATTATAACCCTTCATAGGTATTTATTTTCTTTATTTATTGGGATGCATTATTTTTATTAAATTAAATATCATATAACTTGATACTATTATAGATTTTTTTTAATAATTAAATATAATATATTGAATGAACGTTTACTTAATTAAACATAAATGCATAATTTATCAAGAATATGTTGGTCAAACAATTATTGAAAAGAGAAATTAAATATCCTCCTATTTATCTTCCTACACATGTTAAGTGGTGACAAGTGGATTAAAATATTATTAAGAAAAATTAAAATATTTTTTTCTTTTGAGAAATGTTGATCAATTTTGTCTATTTTCAATATTTATTTATTGTAAATTTGACCTTCTATTTATATCTCTCAATTTACATATGTAATGGAACTTCACCAAATACCATCCATTAATATGTAATACATAAGAATCACTATCATTATATTCTTTTTAATATTATGATTTTATTTATTATACATGTTTTTTAAAAATTTTGCAACATGTGATTAATGATTATATGCTTTTGAAGTTTAAATATGGTTTTACTTTGTCAACAGTGTAGTACACTATACTCAAATGTACATAGCATTGTATAAACTTATGCTTTTATAAGATATTCAAAACATAGTACAAACTTATCATTTTATAGAATATCTAAACATACTATGTTTTTTTTTATCAACTGTGTTTTCCACATGTTTAAACCTAGTAATAGAAATACATAAATACACAGCATCTTAATGTTTTAAGGATATCCAACTAAAAATCAGATATAATCTAAAAAAATCAAAAAGTATACATGGACATCTTTTCTAAAAGTGTAGCATCACCCTTGTCCTCATCGGATTTGTATTATAGCATTTGTAATTATGTCCCACAATGTTTTACCACATATCCACTATTAGGCTGGAGGAAGTGGTGTCACAAGAACCGCACTTCCTTCTCTGCCACATAAACGCCATATAAGTGTCATGTCAATTTTATCATAAAGTGTGGTTCTTTGCCATTAGGTGTGGTATACCAAAGGAGAAGAGAGAGAAACAAATAAAGAGAGAAGATAGAGAGTAGGAATGCGGCACTTTTTGGGCGAAGAGAGAAAGAGAGAGTGTGGTTCTTACCACAGGGAGGGGGCGGTGTTTTGGTTGATGATGTGGCGAAACCACAAGTGAAACCGCACCCACTCCCCTTGTCTTACATTCTTAGTTTCTTACTTTCGCTACTTCCATCTTCCTCTCAATCCAACATTTTCATTTAGCATAATTTAACCCCTTCTCTTCCAACATTGTACTACGTGTCAACATGGACATTGGATCATGTCCACAGTTGAAATTTTTAATCCATCTCAACTTGTTATATTGGTTGATCATTGATATCAAGTTTGAAATTTCAATCCCATCTCAACTCATTTATATAAATAGGTAAAACAAATTAACTTATTTAACTAGAGTTTCACTAATTATTGGATTGGATTTATAAATAACAGATTTTATCGCTTTTTATCGATTCTAACATAAACATGGTGGTCGCCCAGGGCATACAAATCACATCTCCCTGGCTCAAAATAGGTGATATTATAATTTGAAACTCTTTAGATACAAAAAGAAAGAAGATAATACAAAAAGAGTCGTGATATTCTAATTTGAAACTCTTTAGATAAAAATAATCTAAAATGCCTCAACTCCTTTTATAACAAAATATGTATACTTATATATTTGTTTAAAAGTAATTATCTAAATGTCTCGCTAAATGCAAGAAAGTAACAAAAACAACACAAAGATTGATCCTCCAACAAAACATGCCAATATGTTATTTCGAGAAAGACTTCGTTTTATGGGTTGTATTTCCCATCAAAGAAAACAACTCAAATGAAATGCTCTCATCATATCCTTCAAGAAAAACCAACTCTGGAGGAACCAAAATTTCATTCAAATTCTCAAAATTACACAAATCAAAATATTCAACTTTCGCCATTTGTTGTTTCCTCCATTGCCACGGCTTCATCACCTTCTCCCTTTTCACCTTTCTTACCTTCATATTTATTAAAAAAAAAACACACACACACACATGTCACACTTTTGTTATATAAATTATAAAAAAATTAAATTATTACCTTTCTTCTTCTTGCCACCACCTTTCTTCTTGCTCTTAACAGCTAAAGCTAACCAAGCTTTAATTTCAGGATCATCAACGGTTTTTGTAGGCTGCAACTCCTGCAGACTATGTGAAGTGATACGATCCGATCCATTTGGCATTAGTAGAACCGTGAATTTGATATGTGCAACAAAATCACCTGGCATAATTTAATCAAAAAACTTATTATTTAATATTATTATTATATATCCTCAAAATAATAAAAATTTCCTTCCTACAATCCTACCAGGCTTTTCATGAAGAACAGGGTATGGCTGCAAAAGCTCATGATTCACACATTCAACCAATCCTAATCGAGCACGCTTCTCTTCCAAAGCCCTATATAACAAATTAAACACATAATATATATGCAATTTTGAAAATTATAAAATTAAAACATAAAATAAAAAACAAACCTAGCTGAAAATGGCATGATTGGGAACTTTTGACTGATTTCACTGAATATGAAACGTGATGCTTTCATTTTCAAGTGATAGTTTTTGTCAACTGCTCTTTTATAAATAGTCGTCTGTTTCTCATCCAACAACTTTGGCTACAAAACAGACATCGATACATATGTAAATATATTATTACGGATTGTGGATTCCGACGGATTTGGAATTTGAGATTCCATTCCGGAGTTGAGTGAATTAATTAATTACCTTGGCATCTCCTGTGGTTGTGACTATATCGATTGCATAGACTTCATTCTCCTCAAATTCAGCATCATCAACTCTTGTATCTGGATTTGAGACACTTAAAACCACTTTGTTTCCATCAATCACAAATTGCTTCATTTGATGACTCAGAACCCCTTCAACAATTTTGCAGTCATATGCAGCTGCAACCTTTTGAATGGCTTCTGTCACGTCTTGGTTCTGCATTAAAAAAAAAGGAATAAATACATGAATTTTCTTAAAAAAACTTCAAGAACAGGTTTATTTCATATAAAATTCTGAAAGAGGAGACCTTATAGAGATCAGAATTGAAAATATACAAGATGACTACGAAGGATTAGAAAGGGAAAAAGAAACATGATTCACTATCAGTGTAACTATGACTATTAAAAGCATCATAGGAGGAAACTCCATAGCCTATAAATAAATACATCACATAGAGAAATCATGTGGCATATACACCATAGGAGACCTTACAAAAGCCAAAAACAAAATAAAAGGTGTATTAAGTGTAGCCCAATAAAAACATGAAGCCTAATGAGAACAAATAGAAAATAACAAAACAGCTTTTAAAAAACCATGTCATCAGCAAAAAGAGACAATTTTATATATGAAACTACTAAAAAACAGGAAAAAGAGATCCATAGAGTTACTGGAAGACAAAAAGTTTTTAAAACATGGTAAAAGTCATGATGCTCTATCAGTGTAACTATGACTATAAAAAGCATCACAGGAGGAAGTACTCCATAGCCCAATAAACACTGCATCATTTAGAGAAATCATGGCTTATCAAAAACATAAAAGTAAAACAAAAATATATACTTTATTACTTTCACAAAACAATAAAGAGAAATAAAGATTATCAAATAAATTACCTTTTTTCCAGGTCTCACAAGCCTTAGGGCAACCTCAGCAGCAGTATTTGCAGCAGCAATAACATCAGCTGCTCTTCCTGTGACTGGACCTTGCTGAAGAACATGTGTATGCCCCACAACAGCTATGAAACCATCAATATGGCACCCCATGTCACTGAAACCAAAAAAAAACAATCATCTGATTCCATTTTTTATACTAATAAATAACAATAACAATAGCCTCAAATCATCTCATTAACTTTTTATATAAACTGTATGAAAACTTACATTTTCAATATGTCACCTTCTTTTAAGACTGTCTCATCGCTTGCAAGAGGGGAGTAATGGCAG
Organism: Lactuca virosa; assembly: GCF_052849685.1. Taxonomy (NCBI): domain Eukaryota; kingdom Viridiplantae; phylum Streptophyta; class Magnoliopsida; order Asterales; family Asteraceae; genus Lactuca; species Lactuca virosa. The sequence continues at coordinate 92,302,133 of NC_136434.1, forward strand.
ACTGTGTTGTTCACAGACAGACATGTTGGAAATGCAACACCTCTTTCAATCTTCTTCTTTACATTCTTGTACATACTCCCAGTTTGCCTGTGTTAAAAGATAATGCAATTATCAAGTCCAGATAAATAAATATAAATCTCTAGTAGTATATTTAGGTAAAAAATGAACAAGATAAAGGCTTACTCTCTGATAAATGAATCTCCTTTCTCACAAATGTCAACAATCTTGGTGTTGGGCTTGCATTCTGACAATACCAACTGCAACGCCTCTGAAAAATTGATCAAGGTGCATCGTATTTAGCATCAAGAATAAAAAGACTATTTTGTATGATGGAAGGGAATAAACATTCATGTAGAAAATCACATTTGATTAAAGCCCCGTATATGTAGATAACATGATCTCAATAATAAACCTTACTACAGCTTCAGACCTGGTTTATCAAATTTGATTCTGTCGACCCTAAATACCCAATTTGATTGTTTCGACACTATAACAGTACATTTCCCTAATTGCATTGTAAATTTGGTCCTTTTCTGATCCTAATTAGCAAAAAGAAACATGATTGAAGTGAAGATAAGTTGCCTGCATTCTTGAACATTTCTCAAATGACTCGAAATATATTGAAAAATGCGTAGACACGAAAAATCACACTTGTAGAGCAGAAAATCAAGATAAATGGCATAATCAAAATCGGACATGTGAAAATTAAGCGATGAATGGTATTTACTGTTAACAATCTCGGCCACCGATTTGTATTTGGTTACAACTTCAGGAGAGGAAAGATCCAACTCCTTCTCTTCCCCTCTTTCATCGTCCGACATGTTTCTTCAAACTACAATTACCGTTACAAAAGCCAATAATCAGGTAAAGAAGTTACAAAGAAAAACAAAGGGGATCACTGAAATTGTGAATTGGGAAGAAAAACGAATTGCAATTTGTAGAAGATAGCTTACCAGAATAAATCCGCAGAGAAAATATGTTAGGGTTTAAGGAAAGAGAAATGAACGACAGAGTGTGGCTCGGTGTTGTGTTTGCACTTGAGGTTAGGGTTTGGGGATCGGCCGCGGTTTTGCTTTTATACTGGGTGTCCTATGTTAGGTTGCACTGTTTTTTAGGGTTTTTGCCTGGTTCACGTTCATTGTGCAACTATTTACATCTATAAGGTATTAAATCACTACAAGATCCTATTAAGTTATCAGGAATGAGTATGTGGGTATCCTACGTACATGGTTGATAATTGATCGGTTTTAGTGTAGAATCGAATCCAAATCTTCATTTGTTTTTCTTTTTAATCACAACGAAACGGAAAGTAACGGTTTTTTCGGTTTGAAATTTAGTTTTTTTTGTTTGAAAACGGTTTTATATTGTTTATGCAGGCGCAACTCCGACTACGGATAACATGAGCGACCGCCGAGAGTCCATCTTCCTAAGAGGGTTATAAAGTTTTATATGTTATGCACGGTGATAGATTTAGCCACATTAAGTCGGGTGCATAAATAACCGAATTTGAATATATGATATAAATAATCCGAAATCAGATCCGAAAAATCGGATATCCGAATTTTTTGGATATCCAAAATCCAGATTTGGATAGTCATTTTGTAAATATTTCAGATATTTCTTATTGTCTTACAAGAGTAGGACTGATCGTGGAAGTTTGAATAATAAAATATTATTATAGAAGTGGTTCTAAACATACAAAAGTAGGAATACAATAATAATATATAACAACTTATTATTAATAATCACCAAATCAAAATATTTAAAATGTTCCAAATGATCAAACTACAAATTGTGTAATCAAATCAATTCACTAGAATATCTAATGTCAATAAAACTAGTATGAGCATCATGTTTGATCCGTGGCAGTGGTTTGGCGAGCAGATCTGCTGAATTTTTTTGACAGAACTTGGCTCATAATAATGTCTTCATTTTCAACTAGTTTCCTGATATAGTGAAACTTTCTATGTGTATGTTTTGTGTGCTTGTGATCTCGAGGTTCTTTAACTAAAGCAACTGCACCCTCATTATCATATAAGATCTCAACTGGTTCGGCTATGCTAGGAATAACACCCAAATCATTAATGAACTTTTTGAGCCATACTGCTTCTTTGGCTACAATATACTTTAACTTTGTAGTTAAGTCAGCCATAGCCTCCTACTTGGAACTTCTCCAAGTCTCCGCTCCTCCATTTAATATGAACACAAAACCAAATTGTGATCTAAAATCATCCCTGTCAGTTTGGAAACTTGCATCCACATAACTTTTGATGCTTAACTCTTCTTTGCTACCTGTAACATACACGTTTTGAAATCGTGTTATGTAATTTGAAAAGTTAATAATATTATGAAATATTATGTGAAATTGAGTATTGAGTTCTAACAGATAGTTTTTACTAGAAATGAAGTAAAACTATGTTTAGAATCACTCATAAATTATTGGAAGTCTTATGAGATTCCAATTATTATCCAAATAGTGAAATTTAGCGAAAATATAAAATTTGAAATAAGTGAAATTTTATTATTGAAAGTTGTAGATAATCTCGTTAGAAACACGTAGGCGAAAACCTCGTCGAAATCCGAGTTATAACGAAGAAGTTATGACCAATCGAAGATCCGCGACAAAACCGACTGTGAGTTTTTGATAAACTACTTTTTAGCCTTAGTGATCTAAATGAAAGTCGTAGTATTCGTTAAACCGAGAAGTTCGATAAAAAGAACGCCAAAATCTGACTTCGTATGAGGAAGTTATGATTTTTCTAAGTTTCAGCTTAGCAGTAGACAGCTAAAAACTCGAATTTTAGATCGAGTGATTTTTATCTGACACAACCTAAACGAGAATCGAAGGTCTCGTCATTAGCAGTACAACGGTAAAAAGTCTGACGAAAACGGACGTCGGATGAAGAAGTTATGAATTTTTAATGGATTTACCAGTCCCTGTCTGTTAAAAATAATAATATAAAAATAAAGTCAAAATTTTCCGACGAAGTCTAAACGAAAGTTGTAGAGCATAATTTTCTCTACGCGTGCATATAAAAAACGTCAAAAACGGAGCCCGTATGAGAAAGTTATGGATTTTACAAGATTTGTCACAATTTTCGAGAAATTTCGCATGAGTCATCTTTGGACACGTCACCCTCGCATGCGAGGCTTACACGTGTCGGACATGTGTTCGCTGCTGATTGGACCGCAGTACGCGTGTCACCCGCTGATTGGTCCGAAGTGTTGGCCCGAACCGAAGAGTTGTCGCGTCATCCGAGCAATCCGAAGCTCGCAGGTGTCCTTCCGAGCCTCGCCCTGCTGCCAGCTGGTCCGAGCCTCGCATACGTGCCTCTCGCTTCCTAGCCTCGGATCCGAGCCTTCGGACCTCCTCCCCTATAAATAGGAGCCATGTGAGCCTTCCCGGGTATTTTGAGAAATTTGCCACTTTCACCCCCCTTTTCAATATTTTTACTATCTCGACATCCCCCGAAGCCCCGATATCATTTTTAGCACCCGAAACACGCCCCGAGATTCCCGAGAAGCCCGAAAAATTTATCTTTTCGGTTTCGAAGCTCTACCTTCGCAGAGCCCGGTTTTCAACAAATAAAGTCATATTTAGAGCCGAAATGCTGCACAAATTATTATTTTGACCCCAGGTTATTTCAAGGTGCGTTTAATATATAGGAACAATTGTATGTTATGTGTTATATGTGCTATGTGCTTTTTCCATATTATCATCTCGTGTTATCATTTCCGCTATTTTTATAGCACGGTTGTACCTTTGACTTGAAGTGTATGACATAGGCATCACTTGGGTATTGGTATGAATCGTTGACCATGAAGTGTATGACATAGGCATCACTTTGGCTTCGGTAGTATTCTAAGATAAGGCTGAAAGCCTGAATATTCTAGCAAAATGATATTCTTGAGTATTTTTCCGTGTTATTTTTATTCGTTATTTTAATAGCAAAAGAAATACCTTTGACCATGTGATCAGTGAAAGGACTTAGATTCATATTGGTACTGGTATGTAGCCTCTAGCCATGTAGAACATGTCTCCGTAAGAGAATGATTTCTATTCTATGGTATTGGCAAAAGGTTAGATAGGGCTATAAGCCTGAAATCTACCAAAATGTTAATCCGAAGTTGTATGTCTTCTGTGCCATTTGGGCCAAAGCTTTATTGATGTATATCAAGTATTGAAAGTTTGTCACATGATTCACGTATGCCTTTGTTGTTCCTTGATCCTCTTTGCCTCCGCCATATTAAAGTATATATATGGCATAACGTTATATTGTATCTATTATTGAACTCACTAAGCGTTACCGCTTACCCTCTCAATGTTTAACAAATTTGCAGGGAATAAGTAACCAGTATAGTCTTATACTGTTGGAAGGTTTAGAATAGTTGTAATATTACCTTTGTATTTCGGTTTATGTTTGTATAAATTTACAATATCCTGGGCAGTTATGTAAAATATTAAAACATAGTCGGTTTGTATCCAATCTTTTGTAATCACTTTATCAATGTAAAATATTATTTTATAAATATGCATGTAGCATGTTTTGGAGTAACTATATTGTCAAATATGAAAGTTTGGGTCTTTCAGAAATATGAAAGTCTAGAAAGGGGTCGTTTCACCACCATAAACCAAGAACATGTATTTAGTCCTCCTAAGATAGTTCATAATGTTCTTGACTGCGGTCCAAGGACTTTCTCCTAAATTGGCTTGATAATGACTCGCCATACTAATGGTGTATGAAACGTCTGACCTTGTACATATAATGGTGTGTATGATCGATCCTATAGCCAAAACATATGGGACTCAACTCATTTTTTCCAGTTCTTCAGTACTATTGGGACATTGGGTTTTACTCAAAACCAAGTCGCGTTTCATAGGTACAATCCCTTCTTAGATTCTTCCATCTTGAATCTCTTCATGATTTTATCTAAACATGTGTTTTGGGGAAGTCATATTAGTCGTCTAGATCTATCCCTATAGATCTTAATATCAAGTATGTAAGTAGCTTCTCCCAAGTCCTTCACAACTAAACTCTTCCCAAGCTATGCTTTTACACTATTCAGTGTTCTATTCAGTGTTGGGATATCGTTTCCTATTAGAAGAATGTCATCGACATATAAGATAAGGAAGACAACTACTCTCCCACTAGATCTAACATACATATTGTTCGTCTTTTTTTGGAAAGGGAACTTCCCTAACGAGGGTTTCCGGGCCAGCTTTCGCACACCGACTAATCCCCCGCTGCAAACATGAGGCTTTGCCTCATGCCCTGGAGTCACTGCAGGCGAACCTCCATGGCCACAAGGGCTGAGTAGTGCCAGGATTTGAACATGGGTCAATAGGTTATCCACCATATCTTCCACATGCCTTACCAAGTCACCACAACCCAAGTGGTTCACATTGTTCATCTTCATTTCTTAAGAAACCAAACTCCTTGATTTTCTATTTGAAACATATGTTCCACCTGTGAGGTGCTTGTTTGAGTCCATAAATGGAATTTTCAAGCTTACATGGAATATTATGAGACTTGGAATGTAGAAAACCTTCTGGTTGAGCCATGTAAACATCCTCAATTAGTTTCCCATTAAGGAAAGCAGTTTTTACATTCATTTGCCATATTTCATAATCATGAAATGCAACTATGGCAAGTGGTATCCTACTAGACCTAATCATAGCTACTAGTGAGAAAGTTTCCTCATAATAAACTCATTGAGCCTGAGTATAACCTTTCATGACCAATCAACCTTTATAAGTCTGTACGTTCCCATCATAGTCAAATCAACTAACTTATTCACCTAATTTAGGATTAATTATCTAATATTAAGACAACTAACCAAAACATTATTTATGATCAAATTTTGCTCTCTATCATAGTCAAATCAACTAACTTATTCACATAATATAGGATTTGGTCAATCCTAGATCTAGCAATTTAAGGTTCATAAATAACTAGACAACAAGTTTATCCAATCAAAGTGGTCATCTAACTACACAAACTTGAATGATAAGCGATAAAGATAGAAACTTTAACATACTAGGTAACGATTTATCAAACACAAGCTATACCAACTTCAATAATCCATGTAAAGATAAAGTAACACAAAATATTAGGGATCATCTAGTCTAAACGAAAGTTAATAGAGGGTTTTTAGCCCATAAGAGTATAATCTTAGTAGAAAAACAGTCATCAGAGTACAATCCCAAAATCATAAAATGTCAGACACATGTGGACGCGATGCGATCATGTCGGGCCCTTCCATTTTGAACTGGAAGTACCTGAAAAACATTTAAACATAAATCGTAGGCACAAAGCTTAGTGAGTTCCCCAAAATACCACATACCATACATGCACATCATACATACATATCATACTAAACATGTAACGGGTCTATTTCACCCCTGACTCCCTTAGTCCCTTCCGAATCGTTGAGTCCCTTCCGACTCTCTGAGTCCCTTCCGACTCCTTCGGTATCTTTCAACCGGTACGGGTCAATTTCACCTCTATAGCTAAGCATATAGTCATACTACCAGGAGTCACAAAAGATACCAAGCACATACAGGCATATCGGTAAGTGTCATGATGACCACTATTATCCTACAACATAATCCAGTGGGTCGGCATTGGTGCCTTCGACCCGCAAGTATAGTGAGGAGATTCACCTCAATCTGATGATAAACAAATCACACCCTCGGGCTACTGCTACCACGGCTACTCACACTAAACATACCCTAATTATTAATCAGGGTAATAACCCATAATAAATGGTCCAGATTAATATTCTATCATGTCAAGGGTAAAAGATCATTTTACCCTTCCCCTACTTGGCCCATCTAACCATGACTCAAACACATAATGACCCAATGCCCAAAAATGGCCCAAATGGCCTTCTGGTGAGTACGTCATGCGTACCACCCCATTAATGTAACACCCGAAAAATCATAGAAATTTAAATTTTTCAAAAACAACCCATTTTAATCATAAAGTGTTTAAAAATCATTGTTTCAAGAATATAATCATAATCAGAGTTTTCCCAAGACCTAATGTCATAAAAACAGGAAGATATACACGATCACGCCTTCGCTTTCCCGCAATCATCTGAAGTACCTGAAACAATAAACTGGAACTGTAAGACAAAGCTTAGTGAGTTAACCCAAAGTACCACCATACAACATAACATATATAAGATTGCATGTTTGGTCCAATCAGTCATCAGACTAGAATACCCCTGGCCCAATCAGTCATCGGACTGGAGTGCCAATATACAACGAGTCCACTCAATCATCGGACTGGAATATCCTCGTGTCCACTTAGTCATCAGATTGGAATACCCCCGGTCTATTGGCTCATGCACAGAGTAGTAAAGCCTCAACCCTAACATAACATTTTGACATATAACAAATAACAAAACATATTCAACAGACAAATAATCATACAACCAGTAATCATAGGTAGTCATACAGTTCTACCAGCCTAACGCATATCAGCAGCTATCATATAATCAAGCAGATCAACCACATACTCAACATATCCTCAATCAATGTGTATCAGGATATCAATCCAATGGGTCGACCTTGGTGCCTTCGACCCACAAGTACAATGAGGAAAAATTACCTCTCACTCTGAAAAAGATCTCTAAACAGGACAAAACTCTGAATGTCGGCTCAAATGGCCACCTATTCATCAAATAATGACCAGTCTCAAATACCACTCAAAATACCCTTAGGTCAAACTTAGTCAAAGTCAAAAAGTCAAACTTGGCCAACACAGCCGAGTATGTTGGGCGTACCCAGCCTATACGTGGGTCGTACTCAACCCTTGACCAAAATCATGAAGCCGACCTAGTACACTCAGCGTACCAATCTTTATGCCCAACGTTTGAAGCCGTCCATTAATCCTTCTATTAAGAGCTTATTCCTTTAAGCTCTTTTGACCAAATTTCAGATCTGACCCTTAACTAATGTCCTTCACCATAAACTTTCCAACTTTATGGTGTTGCATGGCTAGCAAGTGCCCAAAAGCTAAAACTCCAACTTCTTAACCCATTAAGACATCTTAATACTTGCATGGAGTGAAAAGAAGGTCCAAGGCCACATTTTTATAACTCAAACTACCCTAAAACATCCAAAAGGGCAACTCATTTGGTCTAGGGTAGCTTATACCCAAAAGAACCAAGAATATGGGGCTAATAAGCATAAACTTCTAACATAAACAAGATCTAGAGGATATGGTCATCAAGTTCGGAACTTTATACCTCAAAATGAATCTTGGAGGTGAGGTGTTTCTCGATCTATGTGGTCTTGATATTCCAAGTTGGTTCTTCACTCTCATCTTTGCTTCAAAGACACCAAAACACACACTTTCAAGCTCAAAGGAACACACACGAGAGATAAGGGTTGCAATTGATAAAATGAGGGCCGGAGGCTGGTGAGGGAATGAGCCTTGGAGAGTTAATCCAATATGTATGCCACCCTACCGACCTTTGCAATCACCCGAAATGACCCAATATATCGGGGCCCCAGCTTGCCCCTCTTCCGGAAGCGTATTACACCCTTCCAAGGTGATACCTTCAGCAAAACTATGTCGCCGACCTGGAACTCCAACTCAGATCAATGCTTGTCGGCATAACTTTTCTGCCGACTCTGAGATGTCTGAAGTCTCTGCGTAATATGTTGAATGAGCTCTAACGTCTGAAGGACTACCTCAGTCCTTCCCATGACTCTATGACCCACCTCTCCCCAACATACTAGGGTACGACACTTATTCCCATAGAGAAGCTCGAATGGCGGTGCACCAATGGTGGAGTGATAGTTGTTGTTGTAAGAAAACTCAACTAGGGGAAGGTAGGAGTCCGAACTGCCACCAAAATCAATCACACTGGCTCGCAACATATCCTCGAGCGTTTGAATGGTCCGGTCGCTCTGTCTATCTGCATCCGTATGCTGATGATAAGTTGTGCTAAAGTGTAACCTTGTACCCAATTCTCCGTGGAACTTCTATCAAAACCAAGAAGTAAATCTAACGTCTCGGCTCGAAATGATATAAACGAGAACACCATGTCGAGTGACAATCTCGCGTACATATACAGCGGCCAATTTCTCGGCCGACGAGCTCTCACGGATGGCTAAAAAGTAGGCACTCTTGGTCAACCTATCCACTATCACCCAAATCGCATCAAACCCTTTAGTTATCCTAGGTAACTTGGTGATGAAATCCATGGTGATTTGTTCCCATTTCCACATGGGAACCTCCAAAGGCTGAAGCTTTCCATACGGCCTCTAGTTCTCGACTTTGACCATCTGACAGGTCAAACACCGCTCAACATACCAGGCTATCTCCCGCTTCATGCACGACCACCAATAACCAAGTCGTAAATCCCGATACATCCTGGTGGCTCCAGGGTGTATCGAAAACCTACACTTATGTGCCTCCTTCAACACAACCTACCTAACCCCACCAAAATTTGGTACCCATACTCGACCATACCAGATCAACAATCCACGACTGTCGGTAGAAAACCTGTCAATCTTGCCTCTGAGTCGCTCCTGTTTCCAGTTCTCATTCTTGACTCCCTTTGCTTGAGCCTCTCTAATCATACCCAATAATGGTGAATCAATAGAAATCCTCATACAAATGATCAAAGCAGCAGAACTAGCCGTCTTGCGGCTCAAAGCATCAACGAGCACATTCGCTTTCCCTGGGTGGTAGAGAATCTCGCAGTCATAATCTTTGACCACATCAAGGTACCTACGCTGCCTCATTTTTAGATTCGGTTGATCCATAAGATATCTCAAACTCTTGTGATCCGTGTAGATGGTACAACGGACCCCATATAGATAATGTTGGGAAATCTTGAGAGCAACTCCTAACTCCAAATCATGAGTCGTATAACGAACCCTGTGCGACTTCAACTTCCTAAAAGCATACGCAATGACTCTCCCATGTTGCATAAGCACCGCTCCCAAATCAGTGATGGATGCATCAAAATACACAACAAAATCCTTAACACCCTTAGGAAGGGTCAACATTGGGGCCTCACACAACTTTTGCCTTAATGTCTCGAATGCAGCCTGCTGATTAGGCCCTCAACGAAAATCCATGCCCTTCCTCGTCAGACAAGTGAGGGGTACCTGTGACATCCCTTTTTTCACGGCCAGAAAAGACCGATTTGTTTATGCTTTGTTTTATAAATCAGAGTAATCTTTTAAAGAAAACGGTTGCGGAATTTGTTCCCAAACAAGATATGATAAAACTTTATCAAAACATTTCTCAAAGAGAATGTACTTTTCATTAAATAATAAAATCTCAGGATGTCATGTTCCGATACAGACCAAAAGCATAAACAGATCAAAATAGACCTTACAACAGTTATTTATAACGACTGGCCTATAATCCATTATATATCGTCATGTTAACCAACTTATGCTCTTGAGCCACTTCCTGTAATACAAAGAAAACTGAGTGGGTCAGGCTTGGGAGTCTGGTGAGCATATAGGGTTATCAACCCACAATAATACAATCAAGGTTGTAGAACTCGCTACTCGGTACCTGCTCGGCCGACTGGGGAGTAGCGAGTACTCGGGAGTACTCAGGAGTACTCGGGTAGTACTCGGATTCGGTAATTCATGTAGAAATATTTTTAGGAAAATTATATATGTCAAAATCATAAGTTAAAATCATAATTTGATTGAAATATATAACAAAATTAGATACATGTAAATACATAAAAACTGAAATACACACAATGGTCTCACTTCGTGAATAATTACTAAAAATTTAAGATGTATATGTAGTAATAATCACATGTGTGCGTTAAATAATAAATCATTAAGTGTATTATACATATTAATCTTGAAATTTTTGATTTTTTTCTCTTTTTATGACAATTTTGACCATTTGACCGAGTTTGACCGAGTTTGACCGAGTTGGCCGAGTTTGACCGAGTAGGCCCGAGTAAGACCGAGTAATACCGAGTAGGCCCGAGTTAGTTTAATGCTGACCGAGTTTGACCGATTTTTGACCGAGTTTGACTTAATCCGAGTTTTTTTGCCGAGTTCACATTACTCGCCTCGGTGGAGGGCCAATTACTCGAGTAGGCCGAGTTTTGCAACACTGAATACAATTATTATATTTAATCATCAAACAATCAACCCAATTACCCATCCCCATTATCTTCTTTATTTCTTAAGGTTTTACCCTAAGAATCAACTATCCTTCATTCATTCATTCCTAAGGATTGACCTAAGGAATTGGCACAAAATCCATTACTACATAAGGCGCATTAACCAACTTTATCCTTTAAGCGCCTCTGCCAGGATTACGACATTCACTATTAGGCGCCATTGCCTGGATTATGACATACACTATTAGGCGCCACTGCCTGGATTACGACATACACTATTAGGCGCCACTGCCTGGATTACGACATACACTATTAGGCGCATCTGCCAATTTTATTCTTAGGCGCATCTGCTAGTATTTTGAGATTCTCTATTTGGTGCATCTGCCAATATTATTCTTAATTATCTTTCATACCTCATCATTTATCTACCCATGTTTTACCCAACATATTCGTAGATATAAAATGCATATACAGTTTAACTTATTTAAAACCTATATAAAACATTCATACCACACCCATCTCAAATAAACAAACAATATATAAACACATAGCACATATTTCATAGTAAATACTTCATATTTATATGTTAGAAGAAAGTAACTATACACTCACTTGATTAGACGATGCTCGGACAGCACTACGGCTTGTAAAGTAGTATTCTTCGATGAAACCGGGGTATCTTCACACACCGGGCTTCTCGCGCGCAGAGCTTCGGCTTGAAACTTTTTTCTTCTCGGGATCTTCGGAGCGTCGGGACTCGCTTCGGGTATCGGAATGATACCGGGGCTTCCGGGGTACTTTAAGATAGCTAGAGAGGGTATCGGGAGTGAGAGAGGTTGAGAAATTAGCAACCAAAACCGGCTGCCTTCGATTTCTATTCATAGGGCTGATTTCTCGATTTTCACGTCGTGAACAGTATTTTCACGTCGTGGGCTTGATCGTCACTGCATGCGTCATCGCAAGTTGGGTCTGACAGGCTCCAGAAGTCATAAATACTGAGTTCACGTCGTGAACACTGTATTCACGTCGTGAACTCTGACACAGTGTCGGGGTTCGCGCCCCGAACTTCAGAAATTCATATCTTTCGCATACGAGCTCCGTTTTCGACGTTCTTTATATCCACGCATAGGTGAGATTATGCTCTACAACTCTCGTTTAGACTCTATCAGCTAAATTTGACTTTAATTTTTATTATATTATTTTTAGTAGGCCGGGACAAGAAAACTCCGTTAGAAAATCATATCTTCTTCATCTGACATCCGTTTTCGTCTGTCTTTTCACCGTTGGGCTACTATCGACGAAATCTTCGATTGTCGTTTAGATTGTTCCGGCTAGAAATCACTCGATCTCATATTCGAACTTTGAGCTGCATACCGCTAAGTCGAAACTTCGAAAAATCATAACTTCCTCATACGAAGTCATATTTATACGTTCTTTTTATGCACGCTCTCGGTTTAACGTATTCTATAACTTTCGTTTAGATCGCTAAGGCCAAATATCGCCCTAACGTATATTCACTATTTACGTCGCGCTGTGTCGTGCCGGTTCTGTCGCGAAACTTCGATAGGTCATAACTTCTTCGTTATAACTCGGATTTCGACATTCTTTATATTTTCGGAAACCCTGTGACATATACTACAACTTGGTTAAGATTATTCATTCTAAATAATTTTTTATTAAAAAGACATTTTTGACGCTTATCGTCTCTAAATTGACTAACCCGGATCTACGAGCGTTACAATTATCTCCCCCTTAGGATGATTATGTCCCGGAATCATCAACGAAAATAGGGCTTGTTTAATGATTCCATACATTATCTTTCCATCCTAAGTAATAACCGTGAATATAATAATTGTATTATTGTGGGTTGAAAACCCTATATGCTCACCAGGCTCCCAAGCCTGACCCACTCAGTTTTCTTTGTATTATAGGAAGTGGCTCAAGAGCATAAGTTGGTTGACATGACGAGAGATAATGGATTATAGGCCAGTAGTTATAAATAACTGTTGTAAGGTCTATTTTGATTTGTTTATGCTTTGTTTTATAAATCAGAGTAATCTTTTAAAGAAAACGGTTGCGGAATTTGTTCCCAAACAAGATATGATAAAACTTTATCAAAACATTTCTCAAAGAGAATGTACGTTTCATTAAATAATAAAATCTCGGGATGTCATGTTCCGATACAGACCAAAAGCATAAACATATCAAAATCGACCTTACAACAGTTATTTATAACTACTGGCCTATAATCCATTATCTCTCGTCATGTCAACCAACTTATGCTCTTGAGCCACTTCCTGTAATACAAAGAAAACTGAGTGGGTCAGGCTTGGGAGCCTGGTGAGCATATAGGGTTTTCAACCCACAATAATATAATTATTATATTCAATCATCAAACAATCAACCCAATTATATGTTCTTTCGTTTATATGTTCTTTTTATGCACGCTCTCGGTTTAACGTATTCTACGACTTTCCTTTAGATCGCTAAGGCCAAATATCGCCCTAACGTATATTCACTATTTATGTCGCGTTGTGTGGTGCCGGTTCTGTCGCGAAACTTCGACAGGTCATAACTTCTTCGTTATAACTCGGATTTCGGCATTCTTTATATTTTCGGAAACCCTGTGACATATACTACAACTTGGTTAAGATTATTCATTCTAAATAATCTTTTATTAAAAAGTCATTTTTGACGCTTATCGTCTCTAAATTGACTAGCCCCGATCTACGGGCGTTACAATTATCTCCCCCTTAGGATGATTACGTCCCGGAATCATCAACGAAAATAGGGCTTGTTTAATGATTCCATACGTTATCTTTCCATCCTAAGTAATAACCGTGATGTTGAATCTTGCATCTGTTCTTCGTACTATGTTGGACTTTCATTCGTAAGCTTCGAGTTACAAAATAAATCCTTATTGCGGACTCCTTCTTCTTCTTAGGATAAGTATTTTCCTTTATCTATTGTAACAGATCACTGGGTCATGTTCTAATGACCTTTCATCAAATGATGCAACGCCTAGACTCAAGTCTTTGAGAGTCATATTCCAGAATGGAATATACCGTCCTTCATATTCTAATGTGATATAATCACATTTTAGTATATAGCATTTCTAGCTACAAGCTTCTTTAACAACGAGCGCGATGCTATTGATCGCATTGATTTCAATCTTCTGACTTAGGTCAGATGTTACATCGAACTTGGTTCTCCGAACCACGTAACAAACTCATCGTAGTCGGACTCAATTTGATATGACCACTAGGGTCAGAATATCAATCATCTTTTTTTAGTCATTACTGAAACAATGGTAACGACATACTTGAATAAAAACGGAATCAATCACTAGCTTCTTGGTAACCTTGTGACTTTCCCAGATCCAAGCGTGAGTCCTGTGCTTCCAGTAGTATAGATATCTACTACTATTCACACCTACTCATACTCGTCCCAAGTATTGTCTCGCAGTCTCCAAGTCCTAAAATCACAAAACAATTTAACACATATGAATGTGTCCAATTAATCATAAAATTTTTCCTAGACTTTACTAGGACTTCTTCCATGCGTATCTTCAATCATCAATTCTACTTCGACTCGGTTGGTGATGGAAATTCCAGACAATGGGACAACTTCAAGAATTACACCAATCGTTCCATCATCCTGCCAATCGAAGGTGTACATCAAACGTACCATACTCCTCTAAACGTTAAACTATTTTATCAGACATATTCTAAAGGCAAGATACCACTCTTACGATATCTCCCGATAGGTGTCATTCACTATCATAAGCCTTTCATTTCCTCCATTTACTCAATTCTCTACGAGTCTCCACCATAACGTTTTGTACACCCAAGCAAACGTTCGATGTACCGGGCGAGAATTTAAGATAAGAAAGCTTTATTTACGATAGACGTATAAATCTCCTTATCACTCCGAAACGTTTTCATGCTAGTTCTAATATCGTAGGCGTACGCTTAGAATCCTAAACACATAAGGTTTCCAGACCCGGTCGGCAACAGACCATTGATCCGAACAAATAATATCATGTATGGCAAACATATAACATTTAGCACATAAAAGCATTTTAGGCATCTTTCCTAAAACAAACTAGTGCTCGTGTCTAAAATATGGTAGACACTCATCTCACAATCATCGCTTAGCATTCTAAGTTTAAGTCTAGAAATCCTACAAATTCCTAGTTCGCTTAAACTAATGCTCTGATACCAACTGTGACATCCCCTTTTTCACGGTCAGAAAAGACCGATTTGTTTATGCTTTGTTTTATAAATCAGAGTAATCTTTTAAAGAAAACGGTTGCGGAATTTGTTCCCAAACAAGATATGATAAAACTTTATCAAAACATTTCTCAAAGAGAATGTACTTTTCATTAAATAATAAAATCTCGGGATGTCATGTTCCGATACAGAACAAAAGCATAAACAGATCAAAATAGACCTTACAGCAGTTATTTATAACTACTAGCCTATAATCCATTATCTCTCGTCATGTCAACCAACTTATGCTCTTGAGCCACTTCCTGTAATACAAAGAAAACTGAGTGGATCAGGCTTGGGAGCCTGGTGAGCATATAGGGTTTTCAACCCACAATAATACAATTATTATATTCAATCATCAAACAATCAACCCAATTACCCATCCTCATTATCTTCTTTATTTCTTAAGGTTTTACCCTAAGAATCAACTATCCTTCATTCATTCATTCCTAAGGATTGACCTAAGGAATTGGCACAAAATCCATTACTACATAAGGCCCATCTACCAACTTCATCCTTTAAGCGCCTCTGCCAGGATTACGACATTCACTATTAGGCGTCACTGCCTGGATTACGACATACACTATTAGGCGCCACTGCCTGGATTACGACATACACTATTAGGCGTCACTGCCTGGCTTACGACATACACTATTAGGCGCCACTGCCTGGATTACGACATACACTATTAGGCACCACTGCCTGGATTACGACATAAACTATTAGGCGCATCTGCCAATTTTATTCTTAGGCGCATCTGCTAGTATTTTGAAATTCTCTATTTGGTGCATCTGCCAATATTATTCTTAATTATCTTTCATACCTCATCATTTATCTACCCATGTTTTACCCAACATATTCGTAGATATAAAATGCATATACAGTTTAACTTATTTAAAACCTATATAAAACATTCATACCACACCCATCTCAAATAAACAAACAATATATAAACACATAGCACGTATTTCATAGTAAATACTTCATATTTATGTGTTAGAAGAAAGTAACTATACACTCACTTGATTAGACGATGCTCGGACAGCACTACGGCTTGTAAAGTAGTATTCTTCGATGAAACCGGGGTATCTTCACACACCGGGCTTCTCGCGGGCAGAGCTTCGGCTTGAAACTCTTTTCTTCTCGGGATCTTTGGAGCGTCGGGACTCGCTTCGGGTATCAGATTGATACCGAGGCTTCGGGGGTACTTTAAGAGGGCTAGAGAGGGTATCGGGAGTGAGAGAGGTTGAGAAATTAGCAACCAAAACCGGCTGCCTTCGATTTCTATTTATAGGGCTGATTTCTCGATTTTCACGTCGTGAACAGTATTTTCACGTCGTGGGCTTGATCGTCACTGCATGCGTCATCGCAAGTTGGGTCTGACAGGCTCCAGAAGTCATAAATACTGAGTTCACGTCGTGAACACTGTATTCACGTCGTGAACTCTGACACAGTGTCGGGGTTCGCGCCTCGAACTTCAGAAATTCATATCTTTCGCATACGAGCTCCGTTTTCGACGTTCTTTATATCCACGCATAGGTGAGATTATGCTCTATAACTCTCGTTTAGACTCTGTCGGGTAATTTTGACTTTAATTTTTATTATATTATTTTTAGTAGGCCGGGACAGGAAAACTCCGTTAGAAAATCATATCTTCTTCATCTGACATCCGTTTCCGTCTGTCTTTTCACCGTTGGGCTACTATTGACAAAATCTTTGATTGTCGTTTAGATTGTTCCGGCTAGAAATCACTCGATCTCATATTCGAACTTTGAGCTGCATACCGCTAAGTCGAAACTTCGAAAAATCATAACTTCCTCATACGAAGTCAGATTTATACGTTCTTTTTATGCACGCTCTCGGTTTAACGTATTCTACGACTTTCGTTTAGATCGCTAAGGCCAAATATCGCCCTAACGTATATTCACTATTTACGTCGCGCTGTGTCGTGCCGGTTCTGTCGCGAAACTTCGACAGGTCATAACTTCTTCGTTATAACTCGGATTTCGGCATTCTTTATATTTTCGGAAACCCTGTGACATATACTACAACTTGGTTAAGATTATTCATTCTAAATAATCTTTTATTAAAAAGTCATTTTTAACACTTATCGTCTCTAAATTGACTAGCCCGGATCTACGGGCGTTACAGTACCGAAATCTTGGAGAAGTCCTGAATAAATCTCCGATAATATCCTGCTAGACCCAAAAAAACTCTTGATCTCCGAGGGAGACTTCGGAACCTCCCACTGCATCACAACGTCAATCTTGACCGTATCGACCAAAATCCCATTTTGATTAATGAGATATCCCAAGAACCGGACCTCTCGTAACCAAAACTCACACTTCGAGAACTTGGCATACAACTGTTCTCGCCTCAAAACTCCCAAAATCTCTCGAAGGTGCTCCTCGTTCTGCTCCCTGGTCTTGGAATAAACTAGGATATCATCAGTGAAAATAATGATTGATCGATCAAGCATCGACTTGCATACCCGATTCATCAAATACATAAAATGTCGTAGGCGCATTGGTGAGCCCAAATGGCATCACCACGAACTCGTAATGACCATAATGAGTTTGAAACGCGGTCTTCTTCACGTCCTCCTCTCTAACCCTTATCTGATGATATTCTGACCTCAAATCAATATTGGAGAACCAAGATACACCCTGAAACTGATCGAAGGTCATCAATTTGCAGAAGCGGGTAACAATTCTTCACCGTTAATTTGTTCAACTCCCGGTAACTAATGCATATCGGGTGTGAACCATCCTTCTTCTTGACGAACAAAATCGGAGCTCCCCACGACGAACTGCTCAGTCTAATAAACTACATGCCCAACAGCTCATGAAGCTGTGAGGACAACTCCTGCATCTCAGGTGGTGCCAATCGATTGGTATGACGCCTTGGCAATCGGAGTCGCACCTAGAACCAAATCAATCCTGAACTCAACCTGCCTCTCGGGAGGCACACCACATACACAAAATAACCCATGCAACCATGATGAATATACCGCCAAGCCCTGTCAGTAGCACAAAAGGATGACCCATTCCTGGTACCCTCTCCAAAAATAACCAGTTCTTCCCCACTTGGGGTTCGAACTACCACCCATTGACCCTCACAGTCAATCATAGCACCAAGCATGCTCAACCAATCCATCCTTACTATCACGCACACATCCCCCATGGGGATAGGAATTAGATCAATCAAATAAAGTACCCCAAAAATCTCCAAAACACAACTCTGGTAAACGCTCGATGCTGAAACCCGTGTTCGTTGGCGATAGAAACCCGCAACGGATACTCCAACTCTCCAAGGGTCATATCAAAACCCCTACTAAAAGACTAAGATATAAAGGACGTACTTGTACCCGAGTCGAATAGCACAAGAACAAGTAAGGAATTCACTAAGAAGGTACCTATAAGAATCATACACATAATGTAACGCCCCGACTCTCAGGTATGAACTTTACATCTTTATTTTCATATTTGAAAGGTCTAATCGACGAGTTCTATGCCCTGACTCGTCGAGTAGGAACGTTTTTGGCCACGTGTTTAAGTGACCAACTCGACGAGTCGGAGGACACGACTCGACGAGTTGGAGCTGAAGGATGAAACCCTAATTTCCGGGGTTTTGCACCCTATTTAAAGGATCCTTTGCCCCCTTAGCCTCCCCTTACAGCCACTTGTGAGTCCAAAAACCCTAATTCGTGTGTGTGCTCCATTTTGTGTGATTTTCAAGCTTGGAAGGTGATTTGGAAGAAGAAGACTTAAAGTATAAGAGGATTGTGCATAGAGGAGCTGGTGGATCTGAATCTTCTACTTATGGGCATCAGTTTGAAGATAACAAGTCGTTACCTTGACCTTCCCTCTTTCTAGATCTCTTTATGTTTAAGATTAGGGCTTTTCTAGCATGTATATTAGCTATTTTTTGGTATGTGCTAGGATCTGTTGTTGCAACTTCAAATCTGAGCTTATCTTGGTCTCTATAGTTATAAAGTCTCCAGCTTTAGCAAATATGAACCTTCCCTTTTTGTTAAACCCCATTATAAGCTTGGATTTGACATTCTAATCCTTTAGAGCCTTGCATGCACGTAAAGTTTGCAACTTTACGTGATAAACATGCCTTGGGAAGCTTGATCTGCAATATGGAGCTTTGGAGTGGCTTAAAAAGCATCTGAATGGAGAAAGGACTGAAGGGACTCGACGAGTTGCATGGCCAACTCGGCGAGTCCGATGAAGATTGTCGTGCGAGGATGTCTGCATGGACTCAGCGAGTCAGTAGGATGACTCGGCGAGTCAACTAGGGTTTTCCCGACATTCAAACGTGCAAGAACTTGGCGAGTTGTAGGGAAACTCGACGAGTCAACTGGGGATTTCACGACTTCTCGAGTTCTGGAAGGACTCGACGAGTCGGTGAACTGCACTCGACGAGTCGGGTCAACATGGACTGCTGATCTTGACCTTTGACTTGGACTTTGACCCAGGGTTGACTAGTTGACTTCTAGGGTATTTTGGTAAATTGGAAATTTATGGAAATGGTCTTATGGTAAATATAGGTGGTGGAGTTCGTGGCCGTGGTTCGAGAGTTTGAGTTTATCACTTTGATTCGACAGTTGAGAGGTGAGTTACCCTCACTATACTAAGGGGTCTAAGGCACCAATGTCGGCCCATTGGATCTGATATCCTAGTAGTTGGTGATATGTTGAGTATCGGTTAGTTATGCATGCTAGTGCTATGACAGTTTGGTAGATCTGTAGGACTACCTGTGTTATTATCTGATTACCTGTATGTGCATTAGTTATGTTATATGTCGACATATTATGTGGGTTGGGTTGAGCTTGTACTGCTCCGTGCGGTAGCAAACAAACCCTATAGTATTCCAGATATGAGCTGAGGGCCGGGCAGGGCATGCCAGACTCATACTGAGGACTTGGGAGCATTCCAGATACGAGCTGAGGGCCGGGTAGGGCATGCCTGACTCGTACTGTGGGCTCGGGAGCATTCCAGATACGAGTTTAGGGTCGGGTGGGGGATACCAGACTCGTACTGTAGGCTCGGTGGCAATCCAGATGTGAGCTGTGGACCCGGAAGGCAAGCCAGACTCACACTGTGGACCGAGGGGTAATCCAGTCTATAAAGTTGTGGACCGAGTACATGCTGTTATTTGTGTATGTGGTATTTGCAGTGTATTGGTATTTTAGGGAACTTACTAAGCTTTGGGTTTACAGTTTCAGTTTTGTTTCAGGTACATCAGATGATCGCGGGAAGGCAAAGGTGTGATCGTACAACTCCTCATGTTTATGACTTTGTTTCTGGGATACTCTGATATTATACTATTTTGAAAACAAGTTTTGTAATGATTAATGGTTTTGAAATGTTTTTAAAAGTTTAAATTTGGCATGATTTTTATGGGTGTTACAAGTTGGTATCAGAGCCTTGGTTTGAGTGAATTGGAGGAACACTTGTGTGAATCCAGTCTCAAACTAAGGAAAAGATTTTCAAAATGATTTTCAAAAAGGTTTTTTAAAATATCAAAGGAGGATGCAGGATGTACGATCAGCCGGAGCCAGTAAGTAGACCCCAAAATACCATACGGTTATTTGATATTGTGATATGTTAGAACAACATGCTAGTACTAGGCCAGGGATCTTCAGGAATTGGATGATAGAATTGCCTGATTACATGATGCCTGATAACCTAGAGTTTTCTTATATGAAATTGACATCATTACTGTAGTTGCTTGTCTATGCATCACAGTTGTACATAATTAAGATCTTATAGCCTGAGAATGTTTGGTTTGGCCTTATTTCTTATTCTTGTTTGATGAAGGGCTTAGGGTACGATCAGGTATTCGAAAGTCTATAGGGTCCAGCGTTATGTATGGCTAGCATACACGAGTGCTACATGGTTGGTGGAAGTTTCATCGGTGGGTTGTGTGAGGCTGGTAGGTCAGTCATGAGATAGTTAGCTTTCCTCTAGGAGTGAGGAATGAGCGACCACCATGCATATGTATATTGTTAGGGTGTTGTGATGATACTTGAGGCAAATATGGGTACATGTGGAAGGTAGTATGTGTAACACCCTGTTCGGAAAAGCATTCATTTATGGAACCAGAAGTCAAGGCTAGGGGTGTTTTGGTCATTTATGGGTTTTGAGTTTTATTCGAGAAGGTTTCGGGCCGGGGTGTGTTGTTAGAAGCATAGGGCTTCTCGCCATCTTTCCGTAGATATAAAGTTCATCGGAAACGGATCTAGAACGAAGGAGTTATGACACTTTGAAGATTTTGGCAATAATGGCCTTTATGGAGAAAAGTTCGCATGGAAGGCCATGCATGCAATTTGGAACGCGCGTGGGTACGCCCAGCGTAATGGAGCAAGTGATCGCGGGTGCGGGGAGGCGTACACCCAGCGTACAAGAGGTACGCCCAGCATACGCTCAGGGTCTTAAAACCCTATTTTTAGGGTGTGCCACTATATAAGGAACATAATGGCTCCAAACCTAGCCCCCTTATCAGCCTCCCCAACTTCAGAGAAACCCTAGAATGCCCCAAACCTTCATTTTGTGAGATCTTGACCTTGGGAAGCTTAGTTTGGTGGTTTAAAGCTTGGAAAAGAAAAGAAGAAGAGTGGCAAGGAGGAACCTTGGAGGCCAGAGCTTATAGATCTGAGATAACATCATATTCTGGAACACTTTGAAGGTATAAAGCTCACAACTTTACTTAAGGGTGCTTAGATCTAGTATGGTTTAGTTTTTGGTCTAAAGGTGAAAGCTTTATGGCTTAAATCCGATTTCCAGACCAAGGTTTGCCTCCCTTGGTGCTAAATGACTCCCTAGAACAGAAAGTTGATATCTTGATGGTCCAAATGAGTTCATGTATGAGTTAAGATATTTCTCCATGGAAATAGATTTTGGTTTTTGGAGTTGGAGCTTATGTGAGTCATGGAAGCCATAAAGTAAGCAACTTTATGGTTTAAGACATGAAATAAGACATGGATCTGAGTTTGTAGCCTCTGAATCGGAGTATTAAGCACTTAATGGAAATATGGCTTAACATGGTATTACGCTGAGTGTACGTTCAGGTACGCCCAACGTACACGTCGTCAAGCCTGTACGCTAAGCGTACATTGGAGTACGCCCCGCGTAACGCTGCCAGTTTGGGTTTCGAGCATTTGGGCCTCGGTGTGGGCTGTGCTTTGGACTATAGGTCTTTGGGCCTTAGTGGGCCATCAGGAGTCAGTGATTACGGGCCAAGTATATGTGTTGGGCTTAGGGTAAGGCCCAATAAAGGGATTGGGCCCAATGTAGCAAGTTGGGCCATTAATGGGCCACTAGTGGGCTTGGGAAGCTTACTTAGTATTGGGCCTTAGTTTGGGCTTTAGATATGGACCGGGTTGGACTAGGGGTAGAATGGTCATTTTACCCTAAGAAGGATTTTCCGTACTGGACGAAGTGATGTTTGGTATTGGTAGTTCGGGAAGCCGAAGGGTCAGCAGTTCGGGAATTTCCAATCAGCAGCCAGAGGAGTGTCAGCAAAGTTCAGCACTGCGAGGTGAGTTTTCCTTCCAGTAGGAACGGGTCTACGGCCACAATGCCGGCCCATTTAGTTAGCAGTAGTTCCGGATTTCGGTCCGATGCAGTAGTTCAGTGTGCTTGATGTCTTCGTGACTCAAGCATGTATGTGTGTTATGTGTTCCGGAATTCGGTCCAATGCAGTATGTAGTATATGTGTTTATGCTAGTAGTTATGATTATGCTATGCTATGTTCAGTTAGTTCCGGACTTCGGTCCGATGTAATTTCCGGACTTCGGTCCGATGCAGAGGGCAAGGCCCTGGTTAGTTCCGGACTTCGGTCCGATGCAGAGGGCAAGGCCCTGGTTAGTTCCGGATTTTGGTCCGATGCAGTTTCCGGACTTCGGTCTGATGCAGAGGGCAAGGCCCTGGTTAGTTCCGGACTTCGGTCCGATGCAGTTTCCGGACTTAGGTCTGATGCAGTGGGCAAGGCCCAGTAGTTGCTTTATATGTTATTGTATGGTATGTGGTAGTTGGGGAGACTCACTAAGCTTCGTGCTTACAGTTTTCAGTTTTGGTTTCAGGTACTCAGTTTTCAAATGAGGAGCTCGGGAAGATTGCAGTGCACACACCATTTGTTCAGCCTGGGATGTTTATACTCTGATATACATGACATTTGCTATATTATTCTGAGATACATTGTTGTGATTTTTCTATGACGTATGATGACTATGGTTTTATTACTGAATTAAAACGAAATTTTCAGACTGTATTTTTGGGATGTTACAAGTTGGTATCAGAGCCTTGGTTTGAGGGATTCGGGCACACTCTCGGGTGTGTCTGAACTCAAACTAAGGAAGTGGTATAAAGTTTTCAAGAGAAAAACCATGTTTACAAAAGGATTTTGAGAAAAGAAAACGATTTTAGAAAAAGTATAAAGAAAAGAGTTTTAGAAAAAGCGAAAAGAATTTTGAAAAGAGAAAAGCGTGTGGTGCATGCAATCAGCCGAGCTCGAGGAAGTACTCCCAAATTACCCATAAAATTTCATATTATGATTTGATTATTAGCTTTATCAGGACAGCATGCTAGATTAGGACTAAGGATCTAGGAAGGATGCCTTATGTGCCTGTTATATGTGTTCAGATTTATGAGAACTGCATGCTAGTAAAGATTAGTCAGTATGATAGCCAGAGTAGTAGATGCTTGATTATGTGTACTTGATGCTCGAATGCTGCTTGCTTTGTGCTTTTAGGAGTCTTAGCTATCTTTCACTAAGTAGTAAACGAATATGTTACGTTGCATATTGCAAGGACTAAATAATTTCAGAAGGTTAAGTCTAGCTCTATTTCGCAACTCTTGTCTGAGTCCAACCGTTGTAGAGTAGGATCTCTCATTCGAAGAATTATCTAGTCTGAGTAATATGTAATAGTATTCGCGAGCTAGTTAGGGGAAGAAAGCAGGGACTTCTTATGCAGCTGATGGCGGAGAGTGGGTTGGTGATTACCCTGGGGCAAGCCTAGGATGAGTTTAGTATTAGATCAGCAGTAGTAGTAGAAGGGACTTGGTGGAGTCAAGGCAGTTCTTGAGGAAAGTATAGATAGATGTGGAAGGTAGTATGGGCCCGTACTACTGAAAGCAGAGGATTCGTACTCAAATCAAGGAAGGCTGAGATGAATCCAGGAAACTTGTAGTGTGTGAGATCCCTCGAGTTTTGATGAGCATTGTGATGTTAGTGATGGTATATTACCGAGTATAGTGACGCTACGTGGTAGACCAGATGGTAGTTCTGGCGTCGACGAGGGATCAGGCTCGGACTCTGTAGCCGAGCAGCTTGATGGTCAGATGAGGGAGTCCATTCCATCCGAGAGTACGCGCAGTATCATTGATCAGACTCCTTTGATCTTCACCGTGATCAAGGAGAGCATTTTAGAGATTTGTGACGAGAGGCCGAGTGCATTCTGCACTGAGATAACAGTCATGATAGGGACCCCATTGTTAGCAGCAGATGGTTGGCAGATGTCGCCAACACTTTTGTGCCAGACATTGTCTCGAAAGGAGACAAGATCTGACTTACTTCCTGTCTCCTGAGGGATAGAGCATGAGATTGATAAGAAGAGGTTGGTAGTGAGTTGAGTGATGATGTGGTTGATGCTGTGTCATGGGATGACTTTTAGATCAGATTCTGGGCAGAGTGTTCCCAGGCGATTGAGGCGCAGCAGTTGGCGAATGAGTCGTTAGATCTCCACCAGACGACTGAAACTGTGGCAGAGGTCACTGCCAAGTCTCGGAAAAGAGCTTATATGGTACCACAATATGCAGCAGATGAGGAAATGAAGAAGGTAAGTTATCAGAACATACTGTAGAATGATAGCAGGGAGATCATGAGTATCTCGGGGTGCAAGACCCTGAATGATATGAGTTCTTGGACTTGAGAACGAGGTATGGACTTGGAGCACATTGGTAAGAGGGAATCTGATTAGTTGCTTATATTGAGGGGTCTCGGGAGGAGACCCTAGATTTTGGATCAACTTTTGAGAGACCAGCAGGGTTAGATTCAGTACAACACTTGCGGGAAACTACACAAGGGAGCCTTTCGTTCCAAGAGTTTGAGTAAGTGTGACTCTGGGTTATCCTTGGTTTGTGTTTGAATTATACTTCCAAGAAATGGCATATGCCAATTGCATACCGAGAATTATTAACGGATAGCGAAAGATCATTTCCCAAATTGCGGGATTGGGAGATTACAGTGTCAACTTGGTTTATTCAAAGGCCAAGGAGCAGCACGAGAAGCACCTGAGGGAGGTGGTAGAGACTTTGAGGAGGGAGAGAACTTTTGCAAGGTACTCCAAATGTGAGCTCTGGTTGTGCGAGGTGTAATTTCTTGGGCACCTTGTCAATCAGAAGGGTATCCTAGTCGTTCTGGCCAAGATAGAGGCCGTGACGCAGAGGGAGATTCTGAGGTCTCCAATTGAGATTCGGAGCTTCTTGGGTTTAGCGGATTATTACCGGAGATTTATTCGGGTTCTTGGAGGTGGTGTAACCTTTTGGGCTGGCTAGTATTGAAACACTAGCAATGGTAAGCGTGGTTTCAGCAGATTGGGCATAGAATGGTAAGAAGGATTGAGAATCCTCCCAGTATTGTGTGCTGTAAGACGTTAGTTGAATCAAAGTGGGGGAGGATCATCCAAGGATTCAGAAGTAGGACCAGTTTTGAAACTGGGATAAGTTTCGCATCTTTGGTTGGAAGGAAGACAGCTCAAGCGGCTGTATGATTGAGGATAGTGTGAGATAGAAGTTTGGAAAAACTTGCCAATAAGGAGATTGCGTTCCCGTGATGTTTGATAGCAAGCCTTAGTGAATCAGTCTGGGGATCCCAGTCAGGACATGGGTTCAGTTTTGGATGATAGGTCGCGTGTATGCTCGACGTCATATGTGTTCGGATTAATAATCAACGAATGAGATAATGTTAGAGTGTTGTAAGTGTTCGGGTGTAGCCGTAGCATTCACTAGCAACCATATAGTGTTAGAGTGTTGTAAGTCTGCGGGTGTAACCGTAGCATTCACTAGCAGCCAGATAGTGTTAGAGTGTTGTAAGTCTGCGGGTGTAGCCGTAACATTCACCAGCAGCCAGATAGTGATAGAGTGTTGTAAGTCTGCAGGTGTAGCCATAACATTCACTAGGTTAGTAGATAACATGAGTGCGTTGTTAGGACGCGGAGAGGACAGTAGTGCCCACCAGTTCGGGTGTAACAGTGAAGATATGGAAATCCACGGATTGGATTTCGGAATTACCCAGACGGATTAGATCTGATTAAGCCAGTGATGAGACTGTAGAATCGCCGCTACAACTAAGAGAGCAAGGAAGCAGTGGACTGCTTAAGGTCCTCATGACATAAGGCTACCAATGATCATGTAGCAATCACTTTTAGCCTTGGGTTTGGTGACGTCAGGATTCGACGTATGGACTCGATCAGTTAGAGCAGAAAGTTATTAGAGCCTCAGTGGCATGGTAACTAGTGGCAACTAGTTCCAGAGAAGGATTTCATTCGTAAGTTGTGTAAGGCGACTAAGTGGGAGTCTTTTGACGCTGCAGACGAGCTAGAACCCAGTATTTCAGATGCCTGACGGATGAATTGAGACCGGGAAGGTCTCGATCGATTTTGGAAAGCGGCCCTATAACAACATGTTATTTCAGACAGTTCAGTGTTCAGTGTTTCAGGCAGTTCAATATTTCAGGCAGTTCAGTGTTCAGTGTTTCAGGCAGTTCAGTATTTCAGGCAGTTCAGTGTTCAGTGTTTCAGGCAGTTCAGTGTTTCAGGCAGATCAGTGTTTCAGACAGTTTTGGGCCTCCAGCAATAATAGTATTTGAGGATCTCATCTATGGTAAGCGTAACAGATTGTTGAGTAATGCTAAGTCACCCACTTCGGGGTTCATCTATAATGATTCAGTATGAGTGGTCTGTTAGGGATTCAGATCATCTAGAGACAACGAATTTCAGATAGAGTACATGTGATCTTGTTGCGAGGCCCGTGGGATTATAGCAGCGCAGGTGGGACCTGGTAAGGACCTTAGGGTCAAGATAGGGGATCGAGGATCCCAGGACTTGTAGCGCCAGAGTGGCAGAGTAGATAGAGCAGTTTAGATAGCCGAAGTTCCTTCGGAAGTCGTTGGGAGCGACTAAGAGATTGTGTTGGGTGTAGTAACCGGTGGGAGTCCGGTAACCCAGATATTGGCAGATTAGTTGGGACCAGGGTGGTCTCAGTTAATTCGGAAGGCGGATAAGGGACATCAGAATTTTCAGTTAGTGGTGGTAATGATAAGAGAAATGGGGTATGAGGCAGCTAGTGACCGAGAAGAGCTACGCCTCTCGCAGCAGGGTTGAATAATCTTAGAGGGAAGGATTTGACCATGTTGCGCAGCTCTCGTATGAGTCTAACCGTTGCAGGGATGAATCTTTTACTCGAAGGATTATCTGATCCATTCGATGGGATGGGTGCTTAACACTAAGTTATAGTAGTAAGAAGTATTCAGTGAGTACCGGCAGTAGTGACCAGCACTGGGAGTGGCTGGAGTAATGGATACCGTGAGGGGTACGTCCTTCACGACAATAGAGGAGGTGGTTGATTACGGAACGTTGCCTTGGGAAGGCCAGAAAACGCACAAGGAAAAGAGGGGTGAATCCCTAGGATGTTCAGCATAAGTACACGGGGAGTACCAAAAGGATTGCCGGATGAGTAAGTTGTGTTCTCAGGATTGGCGGGATTAGAGTGCACCCGAGGTTATTATCTACAAGGACTAGTTTTAGCCGGAATGACCGGGCAGAAGGCCATTGGAGGCAGTCCTCTGAGGATTTGGCTGAGCAGGTGAAGCGAGTATCGGACAGGAAGGCTGTGAGTAGATTGCAGAATAGTTGGCCATAGCAGATTTCGAGGATGAAGTCTAGTTTAAGTGGGGGAGAGTTGTAACACCCTGTTCGGAAAAGCATTCATTTATGAAACCAGAAGTCAAGGCTAGGGGTGTTTTGGTCATTTATGGGTTTTTAGTTTTATTCGAGAAGGTTTCGGGCCGGGGTGTGTTGTTAGAAGCATAGGGCTTCTCGCCATCTTTCCGTAGATATAAAGTTCATCAGAAACGGATCTAGAACGAAGGAGTTATGACACTTTGAAGATTTTGGCAATAATGGCCCTTATGGAGAAAAGTTCTCATGGAAGGCCATGCATGCAATTTGGAACGCGCGTGGGTACGCCCAGCGTAATGGAGCAAGTGATCGCGGGTGCGGGGAGGCGTACGCCCAGCGTACGCTCAGAGTCTTAAAACACTATTTTTAGGGCGTGCCACTATATAAGGAACATAATGGCTCCAACCCTAGCCCCCTTATCAGCCTCCCCAACTTCAGAGAAACCCTAGAACGCCCCAACCCTTCATTTTGTCAGATCTTGACCTTGGGAAGCTTAGTTTGGTGGTTTAAAGCTTGGAAGAGAAAAGAAGAAGAGTGGCAAGGAGGAACCTTGGAGGCCAGAGCTTATAGATCTGAGATAACATCATCTTCTGGAACACTTTGAAGGTATAAAGCTCACAACTTTACTTAAGGGTGCTTAGATCTAGTATGGTTTAGTTTTTGGTCCAAAGGTGAAAGCTTTATGGCTTAAATCCGATTTCCAGACCAAGGGTTGCCTCCCTTGGTGCTAAATGACTCCCTAGAACAGAAAGTTGATATCTTGATGGTCCAAATGAGTTCATGTATGAGTTAAGATATTTCTCCATGGAAATAGATTATGGTTTTTGGAGTTGGAGCTTATGTGAGTCATGGAAGCCATAAAGTAAGCAACTTTATGGTTTAAGACATGAAATAAGACATGGATCTGAGTTTGTAGCCTCTGAATCGGAGTATTAAGCACTTAATGGAAAGATGGCTTAACAGGGTATTATGCTGAGCGTACGTTCAGGTACGCCTAACGTACTCGTCGTCAAGCCTGTACGCTAAGCGTACATTGGAGTACGCCCCGCGTAACGCTGCCAGTTTGGGTTTCGAGCATTTGGGCCTCGGTGTGGGCTGTGCTTTGGACTATAGGTCTTTGGGCCTTAGTGGGCCATCAGGAGTCAGTGATTACGGGCCAAGTATATGTGTTGGGCTTAGGGTAAAGCCCATAAAGGGATTGGGCCCAATGTAGCAAATTGGGCCATTAATGGGCCACTAGTGGGCTTGGGAAGCTTACTTAGTATTGGGCCTTAGTTTGGGCTTTAGATATGGACCAGGTTGGACTAGGAGTAGAATGGTCATTATACCCTAATAAGGGTTTTCCGTACTAGACTAAGTGATGTTTGGTATTGGTAGTTCGGGAAGCCGAAGGGTCAGCGGTTCGGGAATTTCCAATCAGCAGCCAGAGGAGTGTCAGCAAAGTTCAGCAGTGCGAGGTGAGTTTTCCTTCTAGTAGGAACGGGTCTACGGTCACAATGCCGGCTCGTTTAGTTAGCAGTAGTTCCAGATTTCGGTCCGATGCAGTAGTTTAGTGTGCTTGATGTCTTCGTGACTCAAGCATGTATGTGTGTTATGTGTTCCGAACTTCGGTCCAATGTAGTATGCAGTATATGTGTTTATGCTAGTAGTTATGATTATGCTATGCTATGTTCAGTTAGTTCCGGACTTCGGTCCGATGCCGTTTCCGGACTTCGGTCTGATGCAGAGGGCAAGGCCCTGGTTAGTTCCGGACTTCGGTCCGATGCAGTTTCCGGACTTCGGTCTGATGCAGAGGGCAAGGCCCTGGTTAGTTCCGGATTTTGGTCCGATGCAGTTTCCGGACTTTGGTCCGATGCAGAGGGCAAGGCCTTGGTTAGTTCCGGACTTCGGTCCGATGCAGTTTCCGGACTTCGGTCCGATGCAGTGGGCAAGGCCCAGTAGTTGCTTTATATGTTATTGTATGGTATGTGGTAGTTGGGGAGACTCACTAAACTTCGTGCTTACTGTTTTCAGTTTTGGTTTCAGGTACTCAGTTTTCAAATGAGGAGCTCGGGAAGATTGCAGTGCACACACCATTTGTTCAGCCTGGGATGTTTATACTCTGATATACATGACATTTGCTATATTATTCTGAGATACATTGTTGTGATTTTTCTATGACGTATGATGACTATGGTTTTATTACTGATTTAAAACGAAATTTTCAGACTGTATTTTTGGGATGTTACAGTATGGGCCCGTACTACTGAAAGCACAGACCCATACACGTAGCAAGGAAGTCACAATCCCTAGATTTTAGTTGGGAGTTGGTCCCCTGTTATCATGCAGATTATCTGATATCTTCCTGGTATATTTTCAGAATGGTGGTTACGAGACTCTTTGTGGCTGGATCCAGATCAGGATCAGGATCAGGAGATGGCGGCCAGGAGGGGCCGACAGCACCCGAGGTTGTGATAAAGATGGGGGCAGATGAGGTAGACGCCAGGATTCGATAGATCCAGCACGATGAGGTTGCCACTTTGTTCCTGGCACAGCTGGCAGAGATGTTTGGGTCTACTAAGACCGCCATGGTCGAGTATTTCGACGAGCGTTACACAGCCCTTGCAGAGACAACTGCTGCAGCAGCTACATCGGCTGTAACGACAGCAGGGGGAGGAGCCAGTCGGGTTTTTTAGTATAGGGACTTCGATAGCACGAAGCCCCTACTTTTGATGGGACTTAGGACTCCATCAAATCCTTGAGGTGGGTTTATGATGTGGATGGGTGTTTCTTTACATGCTCATGTCCTACTGACCAGAAGGTCAAATGTGCCCTGAACCTGCTGAGGTCTGGGGCCAAGGACTGGTGGAGATTGACAACGAGGTCGTACACTGATGATCAGAGAGCTGCTGTTACTTGGGAGCAGTTCAGGGATATGTTCCGCGCTCGTTACATTCCATGGGTCGAGCGGGAACGATTGGCTCAGGAGTTTTTGGGATTGATACAGGATGGGGAGCCGGTGACGGAGATCACCCGCATGTTCATAGAGAGGGCGATGTTCTACCCGAAGTTTGCTTCCGAGCAGGCTCAGATGACATGTTATCTGAGCATGCTCAAGACTCACATCCGTCAGTTTGTGTCTACCCATCGATGTGATACTCTACTGGAGTTGCAGGAGGTCGCTAGGTGGTGTGAGTTGGAGATTGGGCTGTAGTTGAGGGAGCAGCGACAGACCCCGGCACAGTCACAGTCGGCGCCGAAACGGTCTAAGGCCGCTGATTCTAGGACCGGGAGTCAGCAGAGCCGCACTTGTGGAAAGTGCGACAAGGGTCATTCTGGGGTTTGTCGAGCTGGTAGTGGGTGCCACAGGTGTGGCAAGGAGTTGCAGTATGCGAAGGATTGTCCCCAGCCCGCCTCGGTTCCGAGTATGAGGTTATGTTATCACTGTGATCAGGTTGGCCACTTGAAGGCCAACTGTCTGTTACTTGCCGCCAAGCCAGCGCAGGCTCCTGTGCCAGCTACACTGAGGATTACGGACGGGAGGCCAGTTAGAACAGAGCCCCCGAAGGCTCAGGGACACGCCTTCTAGCTCATATCAGAGGAGGCCACGGCAACACCGAATGTGGTTGCTGGTATGTTTCTGTCCCTTATCTTATTAATTGTATATGTTTTATGCTTATTTGTTTATACCTGTGATTAGGTACGTTTTTAGTGAACTCCTTACCTGCATTGGTTTTGTTTGACTCGGGGGACGAGTCAGTTATTTGTATCTCAGACGTTTAGTAGGGAGTTTAGTGTGCCAGTAGGAGAGCTAGAGTGTCCGTTGCGAGTCTCTATCGCTAACGAATACGGGGTTTCCGCTTCTTCGGTCTACCGGGAATGCGAGTTAGAGATCTTCGGGGTATCTTTTCCAATCGACTTGATCCCAAACCCCCTTTAGGGATGTGTGTGTGATTGTGGGTATGGATTGGCTTAGTCGATTTGATGCCATGATTGACTGCGAGGGTCAACGGGTAGTAGTTCGAACCCCAAGTGGGGGAGAGTTGATTGTTTATGGTGAGGGTACCAGAATGGGATCAGGGTTTTGTTCAGCTGCCAGGGCTCGGCACTATATTCAGCACAGGTGTGCGGGTTATCTAGCGTATGTGGTGGATACGTGGGTCAGGGATCAGAGTTTAGTATCAGAGGTACTAGTGTCAGGGAGTTTGCTGACGTATTTCCGAAGGAGTTGCCCGAAGTGCCTCCGAAGAGGCAGGTCAAGTTTAGGATCGACCTAGTGCCAGGTGTGGCCCCTATCGCCAAGGCGTCATACCGGTTGGCACCACCAGAGATGCAGGAGCTGTCATCACAGCTGTAGCAACTGATGGGCAAGCAGTTCATTCGTCCGAGCAGTTCTCCATGGGGATCACTGATCCTCTTCGTCAGGAAGAAGGATGGTTCGCACCGGATGTGCATTGATTACCGAGAGTTGAACAAGCTGATGGTGAAAAACCGTTATCCACTCCCGAGGATAGATGATCTCTTTGATCAGTTGCAGGAACCATCTTGGTTCTCCAAGATAGACTTGAGATTCGGGTACCATCAGGTCAGGGTTAGAGAGGAGGACGTGGAGAAGACCGCATTTCAGACTCGTTATGGACACTACGAGTTCGTGGTGATGCCGTTTGGGCTCACCAACGCCCCAGTAGTACTCATGGACCTGATGAATCGGGTTTGCCGACCGATGCTTGACCACTCGGTCATTGTGTTCATAGATGATATCTTGGTATATTCCAAGACCCGAGAGCAGCATGAGGAGCATCTACGGGAGTTATTGGGAGTTCTGAGACGGGAACGACTTTATGCCAAGTTCTCGAAGTGTGAGTTTTGGTTACGAGAGGTTCAGTTCCTCGGACACCTCGTTAACTTGGAGGGGATTTTGGTCGATCCGACCAAAATCGAAGCGGTTATGCAGTGGGAGGTTCCGAAATCTCCTTCGGATATCAGGAGTTTTTTGGGATTGGCAGGGTACTACCGGAGATTCATACATGATTTCTCCAAGATTGCAGTACCCCTCACTCGTCTGACGAGGAAGGGGGTGGATTTCCGGTGGGTCCCTAAGCAGCAGAGGGCGTTTGATACCCTCCGACAGCGACTATGCGAGGCTCCAGTCTTGACTCCCTCGAAGGGAGTTGAGGATTTTGTAGTGTTCTGTGATGCATCTATCACGGGACTGGGGGCGGTCCTCATGCAGAGAGGACGGGTGATAGCCTACGCATTGCGGCAGCTGAAGCCGCATGAGACGAGATACCCTACTCATGATCTGGAGTTGGGAGCGATGGTATTTGCTCTCAAGATTTGGAGACATTACCTCTACGGGGTCCGCTGTACCATATACACAGATCACAAGAGCCTGAGACACATCATGGATCAGCCAAACCTGAATATGAGACAACGGAGGTGGCTAGATGTAGTCAAGGACTACGACTGTGAGATCCATTACCACCTAGGTAAAGCGAACGTGGTGCCGGACACTCTGATCCGCAAGTCAGCTAAGTCTTCTACACCAGCGACATGTATGAGGATATCGGTGGATTCTCCACTCGTGAGTTTGATTAGAGATGCTCAGGGTGAGGGCATGCGACCCGAGAACTGGAAACTAGAGAGGATCAGGGGCGAGAATGCCCGATATTTGAAGGATAGCCGGCGTTTGTTGACCCGATGCGGTCGAGTATGGGTTCTGATGTCTGGTGGAGTCAGGCAGACGGTTATGGAGGAGGCTCATAAGTCTCACTTCTCTATTCACCCGGGAGCCACTAAGATGTACCAGGATTTGAGTTTGAACTACTGGTGGTCGTGCATGAAGCGAGAAATCGCTTGGTACGTCGAGAGGTGCTTGACCTGCAGGATGGTCAAGGCCGAGCATCAGAGGCCGCATGGAAAGCTGCAGCCTCTAGAGATTCCCATGTGAAAATGGGAACAGATCACGATGGACTTCATTACCAAGTTGCCAAGGACGGCGAAGGGATTTGATGCTATATGGGTCATCATGGATCGATTGACCGAGAGTGCCCATTTCCTGGCCATACGGGAGAGTTCATCGGCCGAGAAGCTAGCCGACGTGTATGTCCACGAGATTGTTGCTCGCCATGGAGTTTCGGTCTCTATTGTTTCCGACCGAGATGTTAGATTCACCTCCCGCTTCTGGCAGAAGTTCCACGAGGAGCTGGGCATGTGGCTGCATTTTAGCACAACATATCATCTGCAGACCGATGACCAGAGTGAGCGGACTATACAGACCCTCGAGGACATGGTGAGGGCTTGTGTCATCGATTTCGGTGGGAGCTGGGATTCCCACCTACCCCTTGCAAAGTTCGCCTACAACAACAACTATCATTCCAGTATTGGTGCCCCACCTTTTGAGCTGTTGTACGGGCGGAGATGTCGCACCCCGGTCTGTTGGGGTGAGGTTGGTCACAGAGTGATGAGGCAGACAGAGGTAGTTTTGCAAACTATCGAGAAGATTCAATAGATTAGGCAGTGGTTGCAGACCGCACAGAGTAGACAGAAGAGCTACGCCGAACGGCACCGATCAGAATTAGAGTTTCAGGTCGGTGACATGGTACTCCTGAAGGTCTCGCCCTGGAAGGGTGTGATCCGCTCAGGAAGAGGGGGAAATTGGGCCCCCGTTACATTGGGCCATTCAGGATCATTGTTAGGGTTGGCAAGGTGTCATATATACTAGGGCTACCGGAGGAGCTTCGTCAGATCCACAACACCTTCCATGTGTCCCAGTTGCGGAAGTGCATATTAGATGAGGCAGCAGTAGTGTCCTTGGAGGACATACAGGTCGACGAGCGCCTGAATTACATAGAGAGGCCAGTGGCCGTACTGGAAAAGAAAGTGAAGGTCCTACGGAACAAGGAAGTACCATTGGTAAAGGTACAATGGGAGCACTAAAGAGGGTCTGAGTGGACTTGGGAGCCAGAGGCGGAGATGCGGGAGCACTATCCAGAGTTGTTCACCGCAACGGACTTCGAGGACGAAGTCTAGTTCAAGTGGGGGAGAATTGTAACGCCCCGACTCTCAGGTATGGACTTTACAGCTTTATTTTCATATTTGAAAGGTCTACTCGACGAGTTGGATACCCTGACTCGTCGAGTAGGAACGTTTTTGGCCACATGTTTAAGTGACCAAATCGACGAGTCGGAGGACACGACTCGACGAGTTGGAGTTGAAGGATGAAACCCTAATTTTTGGGGTTTTGCACCCTATTTAAAAGGATCATTTGCCCCCTTAGCCTCCCCTTACAACCACTTGTGAGTCTAGAAACCCTAATTCGTGTGTGTGCTCCATTTTGTGTGATTTTCAAGCTTGGAAGGTAACAAGTCGTTACCTTGACCTTCTGCTTATTGGCATCAGTTTGAAGGTAACAAGTCGTTACCTTGACCTTCCCTCTTTCTAGATCTCTTTATGTTTAAGATTAGGGCTTTTCTAGCATGTATATTAGCCATTTTCGGGTATGTGCTAGGATCTGAGGTTGCAACTTCAAATCTGACCTTATCTTGGTCTCTATAGTTATAAAGTCTCCAGCTTTAGCGATTATGAACCTTCCCTTTTGAGTTAAACCCCATTATAAGCTTGGATTTGATATTCTAAGCCTTTAGAGCCTTGCATACACGTAAAGTTTGCAACTTTACGTGATAAACATGCCTTGGGAAGCTTGATCTGCAATATGGAGCTTTGGAGTGGCTTAAAAAGCATCTGAATGGAGAAAGGACTGAACGGACTCGACGAGTTGCATGGAAAACTCGACGATTCCGATGAAGATTATCGTGAGAGGATGTCTGCATGGACTCAGCGAGTCAGTAGGATGACTTGGCGAGTCAGCTAGGGTTTTCCCGACATTCGGACGTGCATGAACTCGGCGAGTTGCAGGGAAACTCGACGAGTCAACTGGGGATTTCACGACTTCTCGAGTTCTGGAAGGACTCGACGAGTCGGTGAACTGCACTCGACGAGTCGGGTCAACATAGACTGTTGATCTTGACCTTTGACTTGGACTTTGACCCAGGGTTGACTAATTGACTTGTGGGGTATTTTGGTAAATTGGAAATTTATGGAAATGGTCTTATGGTAAATATAGGTGGTGGAGTTCGTGGTCGTGGTTCGAGAGTTTGAATTTATCACTTCGATTCGACAGTTGAGAGGTGAGTTACCCTCACTATACTAAGGGGTCTAAGGCACCAATGTCGGCCCATTGGATTTGATATCGTAGTAGTTGGTGATATGTTGGGTATCGGTTAGTTATGCATGCTAGTGCTTTGCCAGTTTGGTAGATCTGTAGGACTACCTATGTTTCTTTCTG
This sequence comes from Lactuca virosa, assembly GCF_052849685.1. Taxonomy (NCBI): domain Eukaryota; kingdom Viridiplantae; phylum Streptophyta; class Magnoliopsida; order Asterales; family Asteraceae; genus Lactuca; species Lactuca virosa. Next base: position 92,338,821 of record NC_136434.1, read on the forward strand.
ATTACCTGTATGTGCATTAGTTATGTTATATGTCGACATATTATGTGGGTTGTGTTGAGGTTGTACTACTCCGTGCGATAGACAACAAACCCTAGAGTATTTTAGATATGAGCTGAGGGTCGGGCAGGGTATGCTAGACTCATACTGAGGACTAAGGAGCATTCCAGATACGAGCTGAGGGTCGGGTAGGGCATGCCTGACTCGTATTGTGGGCTCGAGAGCATTCCAGATACGAGTTGAGGGCCGGGTGGGGCATACCAGACTCGTACTGTGGGCTCGGTGGCAATCCAGATGTGAGCTATGGGCCCTAAAGGCAAGCTAGACTCACACTGTGGGCCCTGGGTAATCTAGTCTTTAAAGTTGTGGACCCAGTACATGTTGTTATTTGTGTATGTGTTATTTGCAGTGTATTGGTATTTTGGGGGAACTCACTAAGCTTTGGGCTTACAGTTTTAGTTTTGTTTCAGGTACATCAGATGAACGCGGGAAGACAAAGGCGTGATCGTACAGGTCCTCATGTTTATGACTTTGTTTATGGGATACTATGATATTATACTATTTTGAAAACAAGTTTTGTAATGATTAATGGTTTTGAAACTTTTTTAAAAGTTTAAATTTGGCATGATTTTTATGGGTGTTACACATAAGCATATCATAAAATAACTAACAAAATGATAAATAGAAACATACCAGTAACGACGTCTGGCGCCGCCCTGGCCTCCTCTGTTGTGAGCCGGAAAGCACGACCACGAGCCCTCGGGGGCTCTTCCCTACCCTGGCGCCCATTTGTGATCCTCAAGGTAGCTGGTGCTGGAACCTGTGCCCGTCTATCCGCGAGTAATGGAGAGTTGGCCCTCATATGTCCAACCTGCTCATAGTGGTAACAAATCTTGGTGCTCGGCGACGGGGCCTACTGACGAAAATCCCTCGCAATGTGGCCCGCACCTAGATGATGATCCACAAACACCCTCATGAACCTTGCCACAAGTGCGGTCTCTATGTCCCCCAGATCTCGAATCAGCGGGCTTAAACCACTTCGTCACATGCTGTGTCTGAACATGAGCATGCCTCAACTCCTTCGTTTGAATCTCTATCTCAATCTCCCGCCTCCTTGCGACATCCTGAAGCTCAGCGAGGGAACCATAACTATGGGTGGACACGAACTGCCGAATATCCATTTTGAGCATGCGGAAGTACTGGGTCATCTGAGCCTGCTCAGAAGCAGAAACTCAAGGCAGAAAAGAGCCTTCTCAGTAAACATCTTTGTGATCTCCGTCACCGTCTCAGTCCCCTACCTCAGATCTACATACTCCTGAGCCAGTCTCTCCCTCTCCACCAAAGGAACATACCTCATGCGAACCATCTGAGAGAACTTCTCCCAAGTCACAACAGCCCTCTGCTGAGGAGTGTACGAGCTAGTCATCAATATCCACCAATCCTTTGCCCTTGACCGGAGAAGGTTCAATGTGCCCTTGACCTTCTGGTTAGCAGTGCAAGAGCATGTGAAGAAACACCCCTCCACATCAGATAACCACCTCATCTCCATAATCGGGTCCTGAACTCCATCGAACACCGGGGGCTTCGTATTATCGAAGTCCCGATATCGGACAACTCTCTCCCCAAGAATCCCTATGGCAACAACACTCGCGGTAGCTACAACAGCAACAACCTTAGAAAGTGCAGCATAACGATCTCCGAAAAGCTCAATCATGGCGGTCTTGATAGACCCAAACAACTCTGGAATCGATCCTCGGATGACAGTAACCACCTCAACAACAATCATCTCATGAATATGATCCTCGGTCAATCCCGACCTATCCTGGCCACCCGTTCTGGCTCCTAAACCTAATCCCTTCGTGAGCACCATACTGAAAATAAACTAAAATGTATCATACACGCCACATTCCATACCATAAAAGCTATTATAAATAAAAGAAACCCTTGGGATTGTAACTTTCTTGCTACGCGTACGAGTCATGTGCTTCCAGTAGTATGGGCCCATACTACCTTCCACACTTACCCGTATTTGTCTCAGAGAATCATCACTCGTATATGCTAGTCATCCATAACACTGGATCCTATAGACAGTCAAATACTTGATTCTACCCTAAGCCCATAACCAAATAAGGAATATGAAATAAGGCTAAACCAAACATTCTCATGCTAAAAAATCTTAGTTATATACAACTCTGATGCATACACTAAGCAACTACAGTAATGATGTCAATTGCATACAAGAAGTAACCCTAGGCTATCTGACATCATATATTAGGTAATCCTATCATGCAATTCCTGAAGATCCCTAACCTATCACTAGCATGATGTTCTATCATAAACATCATATCAAATTACAGTGAGGTAACTTGGGGTATACTTTCTTTCTCTAGCTGATCGTACACATCACATCCTTCCTTGGTTACTTTTGAAAAAAAATTTGAAAACCATTTTAAAACTTTTGAAGTTCCTTAGTTTGAGTCCGGATTCACACGAATGCCCATCCAAGTCTCTAAAACCAAGGCTCTAATACCAACTTGTAACATCCCAAAAATCATAAAAATTTAAAATTTTCAAAAACAACCCATGCTAATCATAAAGTGTTTACAAAATCATTATTTCAAGAATATAATCATAGTAAGAGTTTTTCCAAGACCCAATGTCATAAAAACAGGAAGATATGCACGATCACGCCTTTGCTTTCCTGTGATCATCTGAAGTACCTGAAACAATAAACTGAAACTGTAAGCCAAAGCTTAGTGAGTTACCCCAAAGTACCACCACACAACATAACATATATAACATTGCATGTTGGGTCTAATCAATCATCGGACCGGAATACCCTTGGCCCAATCAGTCATCGGACTAGAATGACAATATACAATTGGTCTACTCAGTCATCGGACTAGAATACCCTCAGGTCCAGTTAGTCATTTGACTGGAATACCTCTGGTATGTTGGCTCATACACAGAGCAGTAAAGCCTCGACCCCAACATAACATATCGACATATAACAGATAACAAACATACTTAACAGATAGATAATCATACAACCAGTAATCTAGTAGTCCTACAGTTCTACCGGTCTAATGAATATCATCAGCTATCATATAATAAAGAAGATCTACCACATACTCAACATATCATCAATCAATGTGTATCAGGATATCAATCCAATGGGCCGGCCTTGGTGCCTTCGATCCATAAGTACAGTGAGGAAAACTCACCTCTCAGTCTGAAAAAGATCTCTGAACAGGACACGGATCCGAATGTCGGCTCAACTGGTCACTTATTCATGAAATATGACCAATCTCAAATACCACTCAAAATACCCAAAATATCCTTAGGTAAAACTTGGTTAAAGTCAAAAAGTCAAACTTGGTCAACACAGCTGAGTATGCTAAGCATACCCAACCTGTACGTGGGGCGTACTCAACCCTTGACCAAAATTATAAAGCTGACCTAATATGCTCAGTGTACCAATCTGTACGCCCAATGTAACATTCCGATGATGAGGTATTTTCGATTTTAACCCTAAGAATGAAGAGTTATTGCATTTTAGCCCTTGTGTATGAGAAAGCTTGCAAAATGGCCCATAGTGGTATTTTTGTAATATTTGGCCCGAGGTCACGTACGCTGGGCGTACCTAGCATATGTAGGGTGTACGTGCATGATCCTCAAACCCTAATTTTTAGGATTTCGACCCTATTTAAACACCCTTTAGCCCCAACCTACATTCTTTCATCAGCCTCCAACCCACCTTCGTCCCCAAATAAACCCTAATCCACTTTTGAGCACTTTTGAACTTTGTATGTGTGTTTTGGTTACTTTGAAGGAGAGAGAAATATAAGAAGATCATCTTGGAGGAATAGGACTCTTTGGATCCAGAATCTCATCACCATTTGGCATGATTTGGAGGTAAAAAGCTTTGAACTTGATGAAGCTATGCATAAATTTAAGTTAGTCATGGAGTTTGTGCCCTTTTAGTCCCATTAGTTTGGTATTTTGAGTATGAGTTACTCCAATCCATTTAAGCCGTCCTTTCAGACGTTTTGAGTTGTTTAGAAGCATAAACATGTGATCATGATCATTATTTCCCTTCCATGCATGAGTTATAAGGTCTTAATGGGTTAAGTGTTGGATAAGGTGTCTAAGTCCATAACTTATTTGGTATATACTTGACCCGACCCGGCATGGTCCATTTGGGTTGCACTTCACCCAAACTGTTTATGGATAATTTTATGAGAATTGTATACTTACGATTTATTAATATATTATAAGTTATAATATATTAATATAAAGTCATGTTATTTAATTAGTTTTAATCTTGAATTAATTATGAATTGATTTAGTGATTAAAAGGAAGACTAATTAAATCATGGGCTATTATATTTATATGGTGTGGGCTAATGCTCATTTGTTAATGGGCTAAGCTTATATGGAAGTCCATGGATGATCCATGGAGCTTTTAACCCATGGATCCTTGGAAGAGGAAAAGACATGGGTTATTAGGGTTTCACCCTAACCATGCACACTATATAAACAAGCTTATGTTGCATGAAAAACACCCTAGAGTGTGTGTGTAATAGTGGTGGCCGAAATCTAAGAGTTAGTATACTCTCTCATACATTTTCCAAGTTTGTGGTGATTTGTGATTTCCATTTGAGGCATTCACATTATTGGTGCTTGGCTCTCAAACTCCAAGGAATCAACAATCAACAAAAGGTATGTAATTCATCTAGTTCTTTTATGTTTAAAAGTACCCCATGCCATGGTAGATAGGTTATAAACCTTGGAAAATAATATTTTGCATGTACCTTAGACAAACATAGATCCAAGGTTTATTAGGGTTGCATGTACACTTAGGAAGTGTTAGAATGCTCAAAACCCAACAAATATTGATGGAAGGTCCTGACATTAAAGACTACCATATGACAGATCCTGACATAACCCTAATAGATCTTTCTTATTTGCTTGTTGCTGTTGAATCAGCAATGATTTGGCGCAATGGTCAAGCAAATATTGATGGAAGGTCTAATTCTCAAACTTCCATGGACATGGACAATGGTAACATTGGAAGTCCAGAAAAGCTTTCTCGTCCCAATGGAAAGGGATCGGCCTTGGTCAACCCGGTTGACCAAAAGGTAAAGGGAAAGGCTAAGTCTGTGATTGTCTCGTGTACCATTCCCAAAGAGTCTATATGTTTTTATTGTCATGAGAAGGGACATTGGAAGCGAAGCTGCCCTGAATACCTGAAATATTTGAAAGCAAGTAGAGACAAAATGTTTGACTCGGCTTCAGGTAAGTCCACTATCTAACTTTGTTAAAGTTCCTAATTGTTGATTCTTATTGCATGATGTGAATAGGTTGCATCTTGATGTTTAACAGGATCGAGCAAAAGGAAGGTTAAAAGAAGAGTGTGCTGAATCTGATCACGAAGATGGATTTCTATCGCATGGTTCGAGGATCGGATTTTTGAGCTACTACTTAAAAGTTGTGATAGATTGCTAGGAAATATGTAATAACATAGTTTTCATTTGAAGATGCATTGTAAGGAATATTTTTCCGCATTTTATAAAGAAATAAAAGTTTTGTTTAGTTTATTTTATATTATATCCCCTTACAATGGCATTTATGGAAAATTGATGTTTGTATGTTTCTAGCAATATTGGAAATATGAGTTTGATTCTCTCATTTGTGGTAGTGTCTGAATTTACCAAATGAGGAAAGGTTCTCATCACCCAAGCTTCAGTTAGACAGAAACTTGGAATCATACAAGTTGTATTGTATGATGAATGAGAATTCTCATCTTTGTAAAATTGAGACTAATTCATTGATCACATGCATATGTGAGCCAATTGAAGGACTAAGGAGTTAGGCACACTGGGTGTGTGCTGGTCAAGGTCCACCACAAAGATCGATTCGTCATGATTTACTACAGATTAGTAAATATGGTTATACTTATAAGGTTAAGTAAAATTCTGTAACATTGAAAAAGTTTCAATGTATGGCAGAACGGATGAGAAGAATCAAATTTGGCAGAGAGATAAAAAGTTTCTCAAATCTGAAAAGATGGGAGAGTACTTTAGTATCATGTTTTATGATCATCTTAATGATTATGAAACCATATCAAAAATTCATACTCTAAGGACATCTTAGTGCATTGTTATGACTAAGATGAGGGGTCGTGAATTGTTGGAATGGTTAAAATCAAGAAGATGGATCATACTTCGTTCCAAAAAGAACTCTTAGAGTCATACTCCAAGATTGTAACATTGAGTGACATAAAGTAAGGTTTAAAACACTTATCAAATGTAGTGTAAAATGTTTTCTACTCCTGTACATTTGAAATTGGTAAGTTGTGATGTCTTGGATAAGACAAAGACCAACTAAGACCAATTGTGTGAAGTGTTTATCTTGATAAGAGTCCACACTATTCCTTGAATATTTGTTTTGTCAAGGAATGGTCCTTGACTAGGGAAACTTATATGTCAAGAGGACAGTGGGAGTCTTTAAGATCTTGAAAGGATTTCAAGATATCAAGAGTAAAACCTGAGTTTTATCACTAGCACACGACTTAAGGTTTGCAACCTATTAAGTTGACATAATTCTTGTTTCTGTGTCTGTTCCTATTAAGTTGACTATGCATATGAGTTTTGTTAGTTCTAAACTGTGTGCATAACAGCTTGGAAGTATTGGTGGGCCTTGTGCTACCAGGTGACAAGAAATTAAGATTGAACAAGTTCAATCCATGTAAGACTAATTTGTCACTAACCTTGTCTTGTGATTATGGTTTTGACAAATTCATATGGATAGAAACTCATACACTATAAAATCTAAGTGTCATAAGGTTTCTCTCCGATTCATGAAAATGATGGTGAGGAAATGCTTTCACTAAGAAGATTTTAAGTAGATAGCAATTGTGATGTTTGCATTCTCAAAGTCGTTAGTGGAGCGTGTGTGGTTAACCGACACACTAACATGGACTTGTGAGAAATGGCAAAGGTCTAAACAATTAAGACTATGATTACGACATCCCTTTTCATAGTTCTGGAAATTGATTAGACACACATGTGAGCTATCTAAGAAAGGGTGTACGAATCTAAATTTCAGGAGTCCAGCTGATTTCTGGAAATATGTCAGAGCTAGTGGGAGCATAAGTGTTATGCTGATAATCATCATGTTAGTGGGAGCATGATTATTATGTTTAGTGTTGCAAGTTAGCAATGTTAATTATAGAAAAACAAAAGTTTCAATTCGTAAAGTTGTAGGGGTTGAAAAAGTTGTTTTGCTATAATTAAGGGAGAGGAAATTATACTTCATTTCAATTCTAAAAGCTTAGATTGAGTTTTAATCATCTTTAGTCAAGGATATATATATGAATTTTATGTTGGAATGGTTCAACATAAGGAAATTCTATATATATTGCGTTCTCAAATTCGATTATGATTACAGCATCCCTCTTCATAGTCGATTTTTGAAAACATGGAAAATAAAAAAAATATTGTAGCAAAAGACTGATCCAGTATCAGGTCTTTATGTGAGACATCGTGAATCGTGTCCCATATGCTTCGGGTATAGGATCGGTCACATGTGCTATAATATTCATCCTTTCTAAATTTTCCAAATGCTCAGAGCATTAAGAAAGGAAAAGTCTAGAATTGGATAAGACTAAAATGATTAAGCAATTGTCGAGGACTATCTAAGGCTCACCAAAGATTGGTTGCTCAGGGACAGTTGGAAGTATAGTGTTAAATTTTGGAAGGACCATATGGATATATTCTGAAAAGAGGTAGCTCTTGTTCAGATATGATAATCAAAATAGGAATATGGAAATTTTCCATATTGGGAGTTGGATATTAAGAATCTATGAGAAAGTTAGAAACTTTTATGCAAGAAGGATGTTCAAAGCAATGTACTTTGAATATGAGAGTTCGTTTCCATAGAGTTGATCTCCTTTGGAATCCTCTGTAATGACTGATGACAAGGTTTTGGTGACCTTGTGCATAATCATTACGAGAGGATCAGTGCATATAAGTTTAAAATCTAATAGTTTTTTTTTGGTAAATGGTAGGAATTAGGAATTCTTACATTTACAATAAGGATTTGGGATTGTGAAATGAGCATCATTGGAATCATGTTCAATTGATCTATTTCACAAAGTAAAGATCATAGACAAACATAGTGTGCATACTTGGAGTATGGCATAACTATTGTTTAGAAAAACAAAGTGTACATGCTAGGAGCATGGGACGACTGTTGTTTTTGTTCAAGTATTAAGTTGATTATTTGAAACATTATACAATGAATAATGGGTAATCAATATGGTGATAAATAAAAGGTGGTTTTATTTATATTCAAAAGGGTTCTGCGACCATATTGGATTCGATTATTATTGTGTTTCACTTTGCATGTTTTGACTTCCAGGATAACTAGGTTATTCTTTCCGAATGACTAAGTTATTTAAACACTCCACAGTCGTTCATATGTTGGAAGTAGGTATGAATTAAGACTGTCATGAATCGAGTTTGTAGATGGCTAAATGTGTTTAGTCATAGCAATGGTTGCTACAACATTCATGAGTGCTCATAAGTTATGAGTATTGGAATTAACCCACACTCACTTGTATCACTTCATGGAATTTATCTCGAGTGACCGTGAGACGGTAATATCATATAAGTCTTCAAACCTAGAGATATGAGTTGTTGCCTATGAGTTGGTTGTGCATTGATTGCACGAAAACGCATCAGTAACTTGATGTTATAAAACGTGCCTTTATGTACAATTCAACAAGTAGTAGAACAAGCATATGAGTCGAAGTTTATCTGTTCCTTCTAGAAATAGAAGCGATATCTGGGCCCCTCGATGATTTTGTTTTGACCTATGTACCGGCCCCGGTCAGAACCTAATTGATGTGTTCAATTTAGTTCTTTGTCAAACAAATCGGAAATCGGGAAACAAACTGCTGGACAATAAGTACGACGTTGTCCCATGTATTTGTCCGGCTGATATCATGAGAACAGAGGATTATATGATCACTTATCTAAAATGGCGCTTCATAGTTCAACAGAGTTTTCGAGAGCTACGATTGCTGGTTGGTTCCTGAAGTAACATACGCAAATACAGTTATTAGACTTATCCAAGTGGGAGACTGTTGGATAAGGTGTCTAAGTCCATAACTTATTTGGTATATACTTGACCCGACCCGGCATGGTCCATTTGGGTTGCACTTCACCCAAACTATTTATGGATAATTTTATGAGAATTGTATACTTACGATTTATTAATATATTATAAGTTATAATATATTAATATAAAGTCATGTTATTTAATTAGTTTTAATCTTGAATTAATTATGAATTGATTTAGTGATTAAAAGGAAGACTAATTAAATCATGGGCTATTATATTTATATGGTGTGGGCTAATGCTCATTTGTTAATGGGCTAAGCTTATATGGAAGTCCATGGATGATCCATGGAGCTTTTAACCCATGGATCCTTGGAAGAGGAAAAGACATGGGTTATTAGGGTTTCACCCTAACCATGCACACTATATAAACAAGCTTATGTTGCATGAAAAACACCCTAGAGTGTGTGTGTAATAGTGGTGGCCGAAATCTAAGAGTTAGTATACTCTCTCATACATTTTCCAAGTTTGTGGTGATTTGTGATTTCCATTTGAGGCATTCACATTATTGGTGCTTGGCTCTCAAACTCCAAGGAATCAACAATCAACAAAAGGTATGTAATTCATCTAGTTCTTTTATGTTTAAAAGTACCCCATGCCATGCTAGATAGGTTATAAACCTTGGAAAATAATATTTTGCATGTACCTTAGACAAACATAGATCCAAGGTTTATTAGGGTTGCATGTACACTTAGGAAGTGTTAGAATGCTCAAAACCCAACATTAAGTAGTAAAGGTTTTTAGTGTTAAGCACTTATTGGCCATGCAAGACCATAAAGTTGAAAACTTTATGGTCAAAGACGACATTTGGGGCTTGGATATGGCTTTGGACGAACGGGATTAACGTATTAAGCTCTTTTGAGAAGGGTTGCTAACCAAGTGCGTATGATGGGCGTACCAAATGGTACGTTGCGCGTACGCAGTCTATGCCCCGACTCTTTAATCAAAAAGTGTACGCCCCGCGTACGAGGCTAGGTCGACTCAGCTGGGTTGACTAGGTTGGTTTGTTCAGTTTGACCAATCTTGACCAAAGGGTATTTTGGGTAATTTGATATTAATTTTAAGTTGGGCAATATTTTGTATAATAGGTGCCGGGTAGAGCCGGTTTTCGGAGCATAGATTTATTCAACTTTTGTTCAAACTGAGAGGTGAGTTTTCCTCACTGTACCAATGCCGAACCACTAGATTATGTATCATGGTTATAGGGTAGTGATATTTTAGTATATGATTGAGTATTAGAGCAGTATGATTATCTGTATTTGTTGGTTCTGTGTTTAGGTTTGTTTGTTACATATGTCCACATATTGTGGTTGGTTTGAGGCGGTCCTGCTTTATGCTGATGGCCAAGATACTCAGGGTGGTCCGGATAGGTTGTAGGCCATATAAGGTGGTCCAATCATGTCGAAGGCCCGGAGAGTAGTTCGGATAGTCTGTAGGCCCTGCGAGGCGGTCCAGTCATGCCGAAGGCACGTAGAGCGGTCTAGATAGGTTGTAGGCCCTACGAGGCAGTCCATTCAGGATGAAGGCTCATATTTTCATGCCTTGTTCGTTATGTTGTGTGATGGTACTTTAGGGAAACTCACTACGTTTTGGCTTACACTTTTAGTTTATTGTTTCAGGTATTTCATAGGATCGTGGGAAGCGAAGGCCTGACCGTGCACATCTTCCTATTTTCATGATATGGATTTTTGGGACACTCTGATATGGCTTTACTTTTGAAACAATGGCTCTTTTTGTAAATAAGGATGGACAATGGTTATTTTTGAAAATTTTAAATTTTTATGATTTTTGGGATGTTACACCTAGCGTACGAAGCCCTCCATTAATCCTTCTATTAAGAGCTTATTCCTTTAAGCTCTTTAACCAAATTACAAATCTGACCCTAAAATAATGTCATTCACCATAAAGTTTCCAACTTTATGGTGTTGCATGGCTAGCAAGTGCCCAAAAGCGAAAAATCCAACTTCCTAACCCATTAAGACACCTCAATACTTTCATCGAGTGAAAAGAAGTTCCAAGGTCACATTTTTATCACTCAAACTACCCTAAAACGTCTAAAAGGACAACTCATTTGGTCTAGGGTAGCTCATACCCAAAAGGACTAAGAATATGGGGCTAATAAGCATAAACTTCTAACATAAACAAGATCTAGAGATATGATCGTCAAGTTCAGAACTTTATACCTCAAATTAAAGCTTGGAGGTGAGGGGTTTCTGGATCTATGTGGTCTTGATCTTCCAAGTTGGTTCTTCACTCTCCTCTTTGCTTCAAAGACGCCAAAACACACACTTTCAAGCTCAAAGAAACACACACAAGAGATTAGGGTTGCAATGGACGAAATGAGGGCTGGAGGCTGGTGAGGGAATGAGTCTTGGAGAGTTAATGATGCTTATATAGGGTCCAAACCCTAAAAATTAGGGTTGAGGTTCTCGTACGTACGCCCAACGTACCAATCTGTATGCCCAGCGTACGTGAGCTCCGCCCATAATTTACAAAAATGCCACTATGGGTCACTTTGCAACACTTTCCATACACAAGGGCTAAAATGTAAATAATCTTCATACTTAGGGTTAAATCTAGAAATACCTCATCATCAGGATGTTACAATTACGCCCAACATACTGGGCTTCGATAGAAGGGGAATTTAGGCTTAACCTGTTATGTCGTGCGTACCTAGACGGTACGCCTAACGTACTTCACTGATTCCCAAAACTTGCCATTAAGCACTTAATGCTTAAAGTCCAAACGTCTAATTCACAGATATAACTCTTATAAAGGTCTTAACTGGTAAAGTTGGTAACTTTGAGCTTTTGCATGGCTTAATAGGACCCAACACTAACCCATAGGTCTATAACTTCATAAAAGATCAACAACTCATGCATGGGTGGACTACAACCCCCAAGATCTGATTTTTAAGACTTAAAAAACTCATAAATGGCTAGAAATTATGCTCAAAGGTTATGGAGTAACTTCTACTCACAAGATTCAAGCCATGGGACCAAAACATGCCTAAAACATAACCTAAAACTAGATTTTCACTAAAGAGCCCTAAAGTCCAAAGCTTTATACCTCCAGAAGATGCAAAATGAAAAACCAAATTTGGATCTACAAGCTCCAAGCTTCCCATCACTTCTCTAATGAACTCATTCTTCTTCAAAATGAACCAAAACACACAAGAATCACTCTAAGAGCTCAAGGACCTCACAAGGTGGCTAGGGTTTCAAAAAGATGTGTTGGGACAATGGAGGGCGGTGATGAGAGAGGCGTTGAGGGTCTTAAGGTGTTTAAATAGGGTCCAAACCCTAAAAATTAGGGTTTAAGGCTTGCATGAGTACGCCCAGGCGGCCCATTGTACCTAGCACGTACGACAAACGTACTCGAGCGAACACCCAATCTCATTAAGTGGCCTACGCCCAACGTACCTAGCGTGTACGCCCAGTGAGGGACCGACTTTGCAAATTTTAAATAAATTAAGACAAATATAAAATACTTGGAACACGGGCATTACAATACATCAACATACAGTTGGTGAGTCCAAATGTTTTGACTCTAGGTAGAAGTATTGAAATAACATAGTACTTTTTTTCAAGTCCAAAAAGTATAGAATATAGTTTGAAAGTGTCTCACTGACTTATATTAATTTCCACCATATTGTATATATATATATATATATATATATATATATATATATATATATATATATATATATATATATATATATATATATATATATATATATATATATGCCAAGTATAATTGTTTATTTACTAAATACGTGGTATACCTATAGGTTTCATGTACTCAGAGTATAAGTGTTTTTGAAACTTGTACTTAACATTGATACTTGTATATCGACAAAGTATAATGTTCTTAGAGTATAACTGTTGCTACCATGAGACTATAACCACTACTATATGGTGTTTCAAACCTCTGCTTGGTGCTACAAGTGGTGCACCCATACAGCCATCCAAGCTCTTCATCGGTGTCGTAAATAAAGTAAAAGGCTACCTCGTCACCCGATGTAACTCGTCATACAAGGGGTTGTAACTATCAACCACTGGTGGGGATGTCAACCCATATAGATCTATACACAACTTCCTTGCACATATGAGAGTAACAGTTATAGGGCAGAGGATTTTACTAAGATTTCTAGTCTTAGTTGATGAATTTCCATCATGTAGACTTTCCGAGTTTCAATAGTGACACAGATATGTCTAAAACCTTACGTTACTAGACCAAAGTATTCACATTGCCCATAGTTTTAAATAAAAATTTATGCAGCATAACGACTATAATTGAAGTAAAACCAGGTTCTAACCAGCGTAAAACCCACGATACCAACATAATAACAAGTCTAAGATAGTGGTATGATTATAAAATATTGAATATATAACGAATAATATATATATATATATATACATATATATATATATATATATATATATATATATATATATATATATATATATATATATATATATATATATATATATGGCTGAAAACAATTATATCCCGGTTAATATAACTATTTCTTTCGATTCAAAAAGTATAATCATATAAACATAATATTAGCTTTTAAACCAATATTTAGCATACATTTTTCCACGAAAGCATTTAAAAGTGGGGCCGTGAAACTCATCCTAGTAGCTTGATTGATAGAATCTAACTAAAAACGGTCAGAGGTTCTGAGTCCTCGGGCTTGGGAAAGGAAATGCATTCAGCAAATGAGAGTAAAGAAAAGATTTGTGTACCCAAATGATCGAGTTTCATTCGCTATTTATAGGTTGTTTTGGGCCTTGTCACATCGTGACACACTCATTGTCACGTCTTGACCTTAAATGAATCATCCTGTAGACTTGCCATTTGGTTACTACTTTGAGAAGTGTTGTGTGACATGTCACATCATGACATACTCATGGTCACTTCGTGACCTATGGCGGCTTAGGGTTTTTTCCACATGGCGTGCTCTCAGACTGCTACATCTTTGAAAGATCATATCTTTCGCATACAAACTCCATTTTTGATGTTCTTTATATCCACGCGTAGGTATTTCCGAGCATTAAAAATTTATTTAGATTCCAATAGCTAATTCTCACTCTATTTTAAATTCCTCTCATAATAGATGATATAGTGTTAGAATTCTTTTACGTAAATCATAACTTCTTCAAACGAAGTCGGATTGAGGTTTTCTATATATTTTTGGAATCGTATACACGTGTAATTTCGAATTATATTAGAATGTATTTATGAAAGTTCGTATTTGCATTAGAAATTGGCATAAATTACAAGATAAGTCTATTACATTACGTGTTTGCCACAATCAAAGATGATTGTTGTTGACCTAATTTGACAGATGTTACATAAAAAGTGGATATCTCTTGTTGCACGTTAAGATTATGTTGTGGACAATTACGTAATAATCCCTTGTAATGTTCCCACGCTTCATACAAAGACTCTCCATCTAATTATAGGAAATTCAGTATGTTCTTTTCAACTTTTCTATCTTTGAAGGAGGGATGAATTATTGGATGAATTCATCTCATAGGTTGGCCCATGTAGTGATTACTCCAGGTGGAATTGAATTTAAACAATCCTTTTTTGCTCTTTCAAATGTCACTACAAGTATCCTTAGTAGCAGTGCATCACATGTAACATTTGGAACATTGAAGTAGTTTGCAATGTCTAACACCTCATCAATGTATCTGTAGGCATCTTCGTGATCCTTCCTATATAATGGAATATCTTTGAGCATAGTGAAGATATGTCTCTTAAGCTCAAAGTTTGTCGCGGCTAGAATTTCTGGTGGCACAAGACCCGACCCATTGTCATTATGCATCCTTATATTGTACTCCTTCATGGTCATTGTCATGATGTCTATCATTGTATTGTCATATTTTCTCTTGACTTCCTCTTCTGAGTCACTATCGGTTTCTAGTTCGTAACCCGTTCCTTTCTTGTTGGGAATTCTTTCAAAAGTTTCTACTTTGTCTAATTTGAAACTGTTGCTAGACTCGTCTTTCTTTTGTCCTTTTTCTTATGGAACTCGGATTATGGATCTTCAAAGGGTGGTACATTTTTAAAAGATAATCCACTGGTCATGTACTACTAAAATAAAACAAAGAAAACATGTAAAAACAAACAAAAGCAAAATAAACTAAAAATTGAAAACGACCAGTTTTCACGTCGTGGCGACTAGATCCTCACGTCGTGAACTCATTCAAACAGAAAAACTAAAACAACGAAGAAAATTAGCTTTTTGCGGTTTTTACCCCACAAAAGGATCAAGTAACTAATAGCAAATAAATTAAAACTAAAATGCGCCGTTCCCTGACAACGACGCCAAAAACTTTGGTGTTTGTGTTATATATACCATTAAAACTTTAAATTTATAACCTAACTAATTCTAACAACTAAAACACAAATATGTAGTGTACTTAGTTAAATTATAGTATAGTAAATTAAGTCGGGTGTCGATCGTAGGGAACGATATTTTAATTAATAAAATAAATGCTAAAAGCTAAACTAATTATAAAAAACTAAAAAATGGGGTTTTTTTTTTCTGATTTTGGAAGTTCATATTAACTTAAATTAATTGCTAAAAACTTTTAAACTAAAGCAAATAATTAAAGACAAAGTTTTATTAAGAGAATAACGAAACTTCCATTTAGCTTCGAATCACCCTTTTTCCTATGATTAGTTTCAATACATGGAGTAATTTCAATTGGCTACCAATTTAAATGATATTAGAAGTCTTGGTTTGATCTTCTAATGTTTTCACCAATTCATGCTCTACAAGGAAATGGTCTTGCACAAGTGGACACTAAATTGATTATGAGGATTTTTGGGCTATGAAGATAAATATAAGATTGTCACACCCCGAAACCGATGGCGGAAACGTTCCGAGGCGGAGGACGTCATGTGTAGCATCACAACCAATGAATAATAGCAATCATAGCAACACAACCATTACAGTGAATACTTAAGTAAAAATGTTTACATCAGTTTGAATCTTTGTCTGAAACTTTGTTTGAATTACATCAAATCGCTTTATATAGAATAAACATAAGACTCTTATTGCTCCAGTTCCTCGAAAATCCAACAAGTACCTGTCTACTGATTTCCTGAGAATACAAGCAATTTGAAAGAGTATCAGCATAAAGCTGGTGAGTTCATAAGCGGTGATTTGTAGTGAAAATCGTTAATGAGTTCGCAAAAATGTTTGTATAGTTCCAAGAAAATCCGATATTTTCTTTAGTGAAAATGTAGTGTTCTCAACTCTGTATAAAACCATGAATGTTAGTCATTGAAAACCGTAGTGATGTGTGAAAATACTAACTCATGTGACTAGCTAGAGCTAATCATAAAGTATAGGTATTTTGTGTATGAAACCCATGCATGATCGGTTCCGTTTGAAAACCCTGACTTTAGCCAGTATACGTAGTGTATGCCAATTCTATTTAGTATAAATAAAACTGTTGAAGAGTGTCAAGTGGTAAACTAAAGATGATTTGTACATATTGTGACTCGTATAACCATGCTTGATATGACTAGAGACCTTTCCAACGTTCTTCAGGCGTCGAGTTAAATGACATTTGTACATCTCAGGCGTGCCCGCCTTACTGTAGCTAGCAGTCCAGATGTGGGATTGTCAGTCCTGAATAGATCTATTCACAAATCTCACGCTCTCCCTCCAGGAGACTCTGGTTATACAGTGGTAGGATTTATCCCTGTACACCTAAGGGTACAGTAGTGAAGTAGCGCATCACAGTATCGTACAATCTAGTTTACATGTAGTGTAGTAGCGTTCTACCGTAGTGAAAATCCGTATGAATACTGTATATAGTGATAATTACAGTTATGAATACCATGATAAAGTAGTGATGTAAACTGTAAGCTGTTTCTGTCTTAGAGCATATGTTTAGTTGTGAAAGTTTCTGTACTTGTTATGTTTAGAAAAATCCCAAACTATACCGATTATAGTTTGCATGTTTAGTGAATAGCGTGTCCGGAAAACTATGAAATTTTAGTGAAAACGTTCCTTATGCTCAACACAGTACAAAAGGGTTAAAGTATGAGGGTTGCATGAGTTTTTGAAAACATTTATGTTTAGCTTGTATTCCTCCCCTGAAAAAGTTGAAAATATGGAAAATGTAGGGGTATGAACTCACAGTCGTTGCGTAAAATCGTTGACTGAAATGAAGATCCTTGAGTTGTTGCACGTGACACTTAACGAAATCCTATTATCAAATAAATACATATATGTTTCTAAATTAGCGATTTCGATAGATAAAGTGTCATAAGAACACTTGTATTTGGTTGAGGAATGTTACCGGGACTTGATCGAATCAAAGAGGATGAGTTTTCAGCCAAAAGCACCACCAAAAGGTGTTTACGGTCATGAACAAAGGTTTATGGTCGTAAACTGGGGTTTACGGTCGTAAGCTAGAGTTTACGGTTTCTGAAGACTCGGTGAGTTTACGGCCGTAAACTCAAGAACAGAGTTTACGGTTCTTGAAGGCTTGGACCGTAAACTCAAGAACAGAGTGTACGGTTCTTGAAGGCTTGGACCGTAAACTCAAGAACAGAGTTTACGGTTCTTGAAGGCTTGGATCGTAAACTCAAGAACAGAGTTTACGGTTTCTGAAGGCTGACCGTAAACTCAAGAACACTAGTGCTGATTTCGAAGAGATAATCGTTTCCAGACGTTCCAAAGTGACTCCAAACGTGGTTTCTCGATGATTTCCGAAGTTTGAAGGCATTTTGAGTGTTTACGGTTAAGGTTCTTAAAGAGAGAAGGAGAGAGTTTTTGGCCAGAAATGTTCAAATGAAGGTGGAGGTATCGTATTTATAGGGGTGAGGTGGTCGGTGATGGGGGGTCCACTCGTTACTAACCGTAAACGAGTATACGGCCGTAAACATGTTTACGGTCGTAAACGAGTTTACGGCCGTAAACACGTTTACGGTCGTAACCTCACTTAGACCGAGAATGTTTGATTTTTCGAGATATTTGGGTTTTCCGCGCGATTTTGGTTCCGACTCGTAAATAATTTAATTATGTAAATAACTAGATTATTTTCTAAACCAAAAGTTTCGGGTTTTATTAACGGAAATCGCGTAACGGAAACGGAAAAAAGTTTCGGGTTGTCACATCATCTCCCCGTTAGAGGGAATTTCGTCCCGAAATTCAAACATAGAATACAAATCATGGATTAGGAAAGAGCTGCGGATATTTCTGTTTCATCTGATCTTCGCGCTCCCAAGTGAATTCGGGTCCCCGCTTGGCATTCCAGCGAACCTTCACTATCGGGATGCGACTTTGTTTCGTTCGTTTGATCTCTCTGTCCATGATTTCGACCGGTTCTTCCACGAAGTTGAGGTTCTCGTTGATTTCAATCTCATCGAGAGGAATCACAAGTGTCTCATTGGACAAACACTTCTTTAGGTTCGATACGTGGAAAACAGGATGGATGTTGCTGAGCTCTCGGGGTAATTGGAGTTTGTATGTTACGGGACCGATCTTAGCAAGGATCTCGAACGGTCCAATGTACCTTGGGTTTAGCTTTCCATGCTTCCCAAAGCGTATCATGCCTTTCTAGGGTGAGACCTTCAGAAGGACGCGGTCACCAACCTAGAATTCCAAGGGTTTCCGTCTCTTATCGGCGTAGTCCTTTTGTCTATCTCGTGAGGCTTTCAGTCGTTCTCGGATCTACAGAACCTTCTCAGTCGTCTCTCGGATAATTTCAGGACCAGTGAGAGTACTGTCGGGGACTTGACCCCTGGCTAGCTGCGTGTCGCCAACCTCAGCCCAGCACAGAGGGGATCTGCACCTACGACCATAGAGGGCTTCAAACGGCGCAGCCTTGATGCTGGTATGGTAGCTGTTGTTGTAGGAAAATTCAACCAAAGGAAGATGAGTGTCCCATGACGCACCGAAATCGATGACGCGGGCTCTCAACATGTCTTCCAATGTCTGAATAGTTCTCTCACTCTGTCCATCAGTCTGCGGATGATAAGCCGTGCTCATATCCAACTTAGTTCCAAGAGCTTTCTGTAGTGACTGCCAGAACCTCGATGTAAACCTGTTATCTCGATCGGAGATAATGGATGCATGTACACCATGAAGGCGAACTATCTCTTGAAGGTATAATCGGGTGAGTCTCTCCATCTTGAAGTTTTCTTTGATTGGTAGGAAGTGGGCGGATTTTGTCAACCGATCGACTATTACCCAAATGGCGTCGTGCCCACTCGGAGATCTGGGTAACTTGGTGATAAAATCCATGGTTATCCTTTCCCACTTCCACTCAGCTGTTGAAGTAAACCCGAGGGCTTCTGATATTCGACCTTCACCTTGGCGCAAGTCAGGCATTTGCCCACGAAGGTAGCGATCTCTGCTTTCATGTTTGGCCACCAATAGAGCTGTTTGAGATCCAAGTACATCTTATCCGACCCTGGGTGAACGGAGTATTTCGTCCTGTGAGCTTCGTTCATTACAACCTCTCTGTAACCACCGAACTTTGGGGTCCAGATCCGGTCCATGAAATAATAAACTCCGTCTCCCTTGATCTCCAGATTCTTTTCCATTCCTCTCAAAGCTTCACCCGGCATGTTCTCTGGTTTTAAGGCTTGCAGTTGATCCTCTCTGATCTGCGCGGACAGGTGGGAATGGATGGTCATTGTTAGTGCCTTCACCTTACGCCCCGAATACTCCTTTCGGCTGAGGGCGTCTGCTACCACATTGGCCTTGCCGGGATGATAGCGAATTTCGCACTCGTAGTCACTGAGTAGCTCGACCCATCGTCGCTCTCTCATGTTTAACTCCTTCTGATCAAATATGTGATGTAAGCTCTTATGGTCGGTGAAGATAGTGCACTTGGTTCCATAGAGACAGTGTCTCCAGATCTTTAACGCAAAGACCACTGCTCCCAACTCTAAATCGTGAGTTGTGTAATTGACTTCATGTGTTTTCAACTGTCTCGAGGCATAGGCGATAACGTTTCCTCGTTGCATGAGCACACAGCCTAGGCCCTGATTGGATGCATCACAGTAGACCACAAAGTCTTCTGTCCCTTCGGGCAGGGACAAGATAGGTGCGCTGCACAGGGCCTGCTTCAATGTTTGAAATGTCGTGTCTGGCTTGGCTTCCCAACTGAAGGTTACACCCTTCTGTGTCAGGGTAGTTAAAGGCTTAGCGATTATGGAGAAGTTCTGAATGAACCTGCGATAATAGCTTGCGAGACCCAAGAATTGTCGGATTTCCGTGGGTGTCTTTGGTGCAGACCAATTCTCAATCGCTTTGATCTTGGAAGGGTCCACGTGTATTCCTTCCTTGCTAATCACGTGTCCTAGAAAATTTACCTTCCTGATCCAGAATTCGCACTTCGAGAATTTCGCGTATAGTTTTTCTGCCCTTAATGTTTCCAACACCTGCCTTAAGTGCTGTTTATGGTCATTCTCACTCTGCGAATAGACAAGTATATCGTCGATGAACACAATCACAAACTTGTCTAAGAAAGGGCGGCACACCCGATTCATCAGGTCCATGAATACTGCCGGTGCGTTGGTTAGACCAAAGGGCATTACTACAAACTCGTAGTGTCCATAGCGAGTTCAGAATGCTGTTTTGGGTACATCATTCTCATGAACTCGCAACTGATGGTACCCTGATATTAGATCTATCTTTGAGAAATAACTGCCTCCCTGAAGTTGGTCGAAGAGATCGTCGATTCTAGGTAAGGGATATCGGTTCTTGATGGTAAGCTTATTCAGCTCTCGGTAGTCAATGCACATCCGGAAGGATCCATCTTTCTTTTTCACAAATAAGATCGGAGCTCCCCATGGTGAGGAACTCGGCCTTATGAATCCTTTGCTGATCAGCTCATTGAGCTGACTGGATAATTCTTGCATTTCCGCTGGTGCTAAACGATAAGGAGACTTAGCTACAGGGGTAGCTCCAGGGATCAAGTCGATACGAAACTCGACTTGGCGCTCGGGAGGGATTCCTGGGAGGTCTTCGGGGAAGACATCAGGAAAATTACAGACTTCGGGGATGCTCTCGAGGTCTCTAACTTTTTGCGTTTCGTCGACAACATGAGCTAGAAATGCATGGCACTCCTTCCGCAGATACTTCTGAGCTTTGATGCACGAGATGATACGGAGGTTCGAACTGAGCTTATCACCATAAATCATAAGGGTTTCGCCAGAGGGAAGGTTGAGACGGATAGCCTTCTCGAAGCAAAGAATATCAGCACGATTGGAACTCAACCAATCCATGCCGATTATGACATCGAAGCTCTTGATGGACATATGCATAAGGTCGATGGGAAAAGAATAATTGTCTAGAGTAAGAGTACAGCCTATGAATATGTCGTTAGTGCTCTCCTTCTTTCCGTTAGCCATCTCGACGGTAAATATTTCGGTTAGAGGTTGGGATTTATATTTGATTAGATGTTTGAATGTATGACTAACAAAACTCCTCTCCGCACCAGAATCGAAGAGAATGCATGCATAAGAGTTGTCAAGGAGGAACGTACCCGTAACAACGGTAGGATCAGCAACTGCTTCCTCCTGGCCCATCACCAGAACTCTTCCTGTATTACCACCAGTTGTTGCCTTGGGGCAGTTTCTCCTGAAGTGCCCAGCCTCTCCACATCCATAACAAGATTGACTAGCGCTCGCTCCCGGGGCCTGGTTGGTTGGTTGGGTTGGCACCTTACAGTATCGAGCTGTGTGTCCTTTCTTTCCACAGCTGTTGCAACTCAACTCACGACAGGGTCCATGATGATGGAAGTTACACTTGTTGCACAGGGGTAGTTTTCCAGCATAACCACCGGTAGGAGATTGGGTGGTTGGAACAGCAGTGGGAGCAGCAGCAGGAGCAGTAACAGCATGAACTGCCACTGTTTGTTGTTTCTTGTAGGGCTCCTGCGAAGACTGACCCTTTCGTTTGTTACCAAACTTCTTCTTCTTCCCACCGCTTTCCTTTTGTGGCTCGGAGACAGCTGCCACCTCATCCAGATCGATTCCATGATCGATCAGAGTCTGTACCAGATCCTTGGCGCTTTCAAAAGTAATCGGTCTAGCAACCAAGACATTCCCCTTTGTTGGTTGTGTTAGTCCCCAGATGTACCTTTTGATTTTCTTGCTCTCCGGGGTGACCATTCCCGGACAAAGGAGAGCCAGATCACAAAATCTCGCGGTGTAGGCAGCGCTGTCGGAACCCTTCATCTTCGAGTTCTAGAGTTCGTGTTCCAACTTTTGCACTTCGCCCCTCGGGCAGTACTCCGCGAGCATGAGCTCCTTCAGTTTTTCCCAACCCATGGCGTTAGCCACTGGCAGGGTTAGAGTTTTGACTCGACCATTCCACCAGGTCAAGGCTCTGTCGGTGAAGGTGCAGGCGGCGAACTTCACCTTGTTTGCTTCAGAACAGACGCAAATTTCGAAGATGGATTCGATCTTCTCGAACCATTAAGTCAGGGCGATGACACCTCCATTTCCGTCAAAGGACTTGGGTTTCGCAGTCATGAAGTCCTTGTAGGAACACTCTTTTTGATGTCCCTGACTTCCATCTTGTCTCTGGGGATCGGTTCCACCTCCAGCCCCACCATCATTCACTTGTGCCATTGCTGCAGTCACGGCGGCGGTAACTGCTGCCTGGAACATGACGTGGTTGAACTGAGGGGGTGGTGGTGGTGGCGGAGTGTCGTCGTTCCTTCTGATGGGTCTTGGTCGAGGAGGCATCTTGTTCTAGAAACAATCGGGAAGAAGAGGATGGTAAGTCCTCGATATATATATATATATATATATATATATATATATATATATATATAACAAGATATATCTCATCCTGATAATAAAAGTATACTGCCGAGCGATAAGCACAGAAAGGTTACTGACGCAAGTAAGTTATCTCTTATGGAAGAAGAGGTAACAACACTTAGAGTGAATCTGTATACTGAGTTTGGCTCTAGCGAAAATACTCCTATAGTATTTTATGTGAGATGATTTTTGGTAAGTTTTAGGCCTGCTGTAACACCATAGTCACTCCCACGCACATGTTGGTCATGTCTCGACTGAATATAGTTGATCAGGCTATATTCACCCTAGACATGATTACATAACTGCCCAGGTTTAACTGCAGCGTTCCAACAGCCAAATACTTCTTGTTTTGTTCTACTAGAGACACGAACTTTGTTATGTATGCATGCTCGTATACTTTTTATAAAAATACTTATATTTTTGAAAGTATACTTTTAGCGTAGAGCACTTAGGCCCCTTAGTGTTTATAGTTGTATACCATGTAAGGTTCGGTATACTAGTTCGCTATAAACAAGGGCTCTGATACCAATCTGTTACACCCCGAAACCGATGGCAGAAACGTTCCAGGGCGGAGGACGTCATGTGTAGCATCACAACCAATGAATAATAGCAATCATAGTAACACAACCATTACAGTGAATACTTAAGTAAAAATGTTTACATCAGTTTGAATCTTTGTCTGAAAATTTGTTTGAATTACATCAAATCGCTTTATATAGAATAAACATAAGACTCTTATTGCTCCAGTTCCTCGAAAATCCAACAAGTACCTGTCTACTGATTTCCTGAGAATACAAGCAGTTTGAAAGAGTATCAGCATAAAGCTGGTGAGTTCATAAGCGGTGATTTGTAGTGAAAATCGTTAATGAGTTCGCAAAAATGTTTGTATAGTTCCAAGAAAATCCGATATTTTCTTTAGTGAAAATGTAGTGTTCTCAACTCTGTATAAAACCATGAATGTTAGTCACTGAAAACCCTAGTGATGTGTGAAAATAGTAACTCATGTGACTAGCTAGAGCTAATCATGAAGTATAGGTATTTTGTGTATGAAACCCATGCATGATCGGTTCCGTTTGAAAACCCTGACTTTAGCCAGTATACGTAGTGTATGCCAATTCTATTTAGTATAAATAAAACTGTTGAAGAGTGTCAAGTGGTAAACTAAAGGTGATTTATACATATTGTGAGTCGCATAACCATGCTTGATATGACTAGAGACCTTTCCAACGTTCTTCAGGCGTCGAGTTAAATGACATTTGTACATCTCAGGCGTGCCCGCCTAACTGTAGCTAGCAGTCCAGATGTGGGATTGTCAGTCCCGAATAGATCTATTCACAAATCTCACGCTCTCCCTCCAGGAGACTCTGGTTATACAGTGGTAGGATTTATCCCTGTACACCTAAGGGTACAGTAGTGAAGTAGCGCCTCACAGTATCGTACAATCTAGTTTACATGTAGTGTAGTAGCGTTCTACCGTAGTGAAAATCCGTATGAATACCGTATATAGTGATAATTACAGTTATGAATACCATGATAAAGTAGTGATGTAAAATGTAAGCTGTTTCTGTCTTAGAGCATATGTTTAGTTGTGAAAGTTTTTGTACTTGTTATGTTTAGAAAAATCCCAAACTATACCGATTATAGTTTGCATGTTTAGTGAATAGCGTGTCCGGAAAACTATGAAATTTTAGTGAAAACGTTCCTTATGCTCAACACAGTACAAAAGGGTTAAAGTATGAGGTTTGCATGAGTTTTTGCAAACATTTATGTTTAGCTTGTATTCCCCCCTGAAAACATTGAAAATATGGAAAATGTAGGGGTATGAACTCACAGTCGTTGCGTGAAATCGTTGACTGAAATGAAGATCCTTGAGTTGTTGCACCTGACACTTAACAAAATCCTATTATCAAATAAATACATATATGTTTCTAAATTAGCGATTTCGATAGATAAAGTGTCATAAGAACACTTGTATTCGGTTGAGGAATGTTACCGGGACTTGATCGAATCAAAGAGGGTGAGTTTTCAGCCAAAAGCACCACCAAAAGGTGTTTACGGTCGTGAACAAAGGTTTACGGTCGTAAACTGGGGTTTACGGTCGTAAGCTGGAGTTTACGGTTTCTGAAGACTCGGTGAGTTTACGGCCGTAAACTCAAGAACAGAGTTTACGGTTCTTGAAGGCTTGGACCGTAAACTAAAGAACAGAGTTTACGGTTCTTGAAGGCTTGGACCGTAAACTCAAGAACAGAGTTTACGGTTCTTGAAGGCTTGGACCGTAAACTCAAGAATAGAGTTTACGGTTTCTGAAGGCTGACCGTAAACTCAAGAACACTAGTGCTGATTTCGAAGAGATAATCGTTTCCAGACGTTCCAAAGTGACTCCAAACGTGGTTTCTCGATGATTTCCGAAGTTTGAAGGCGTTTTGAGTGTTTACGGTTAAGGTTCTTAAAGAGAGAAGGAGAGAGTTTTTGGCCAGAAATGTTCAAATGAAGGTGGAGGTATCGTATTTATAGGGGTGAGGTGGTCGGTGATGGGGGGTCCACTCGTTACTAACCGTAAACGAGTATACGGCCGTAAACGTGTTTACGGTCGTAAACTAGTTTACAGTTGTAAACACGTTTATGGTCGTAACCTCACTTAGACCGGGAATGTTTGATTTTTCGAGATATTCGGGTTTTCCGCGCGATTTTGGTTCCGACTCGTAAATAATTTAATTATGTAAATAACTAGATTATTTTCTAAACCAAAAAGTTTGATGGAAAAGTTAACGAATTCGAAATTTTATTAACGAAAATCGCGTAACGGAAACTGAAAAAAGTTTCGGGTTGTCACAAAGATTAGTTATCTACCATTAAGACAAATAACCAAAGCATAAATTATGATCAAATGGTGCTCTCTATCATAGTCAAATCAACTAACTTATTCACCTAATCTAGGATTTGGTCAAGCACTAGCTCTAGCAATTTAAAGTACATAAATAACTAGACAACAAGTTTATGCAATCAAAGTGGTCATCTAACTACACAAAACTTGAATGATAAGCGATAAAGATAGAAACTTTAACATACTAGGTATCAATTTATCAAACACAAGCTATACCAACTTCAGTAATCAATGTAATGATAAACTAACACAAAGTATTAGGGATCATCTAGTCTAAATGAAATTTAGAGGGTTTTTAGCCCATAAGTAAAGCAGAAACAAACATAAAATCTGATTTAACTACATTAGACATAGTAAAAAACTAGTAAACCGAATGATCTAATGATGTTCTTGCTCTAAAAATCTTCAAAGCTTGATCTCTAATCTTCTTCTTCCTTCCAAGGGTTCTTAGAAGGGTTTTAATTGCTTTTCGATCGCAGCTTTCCAGCCAAAAGTCTTTGATCTCAACCTAAAGTCTAAAATATTTGCCTAATATTGGTCACCACGTCGTGACCATGTAAGTGTCATGTCATGGGAAACAAGGTAATCTCGTATGCACCATGGCTTCCGTGCATGCTGGAGAAGGTTCTATAATTTGACACATGGTCACACTGTGACATATAGAGTGTCGTGTCGTGAAAAGCTTTTCAATGCATGAATCGAGAAGATTCCAAAGGCCACGTCGTGGGATATAATTGCCCACGTCATGGGAATTTCATTATGCTTGATATCCTTGTTTTCTTATCCTCTCAATGTAACCTCCAAGCTCTAAGCTCCAAGTTTCCAACTTTCTTCAATTTCAATTTTTTTTTTCCTTGAGAATGTCCTTTTGGCTACAAAATAGAATTTAAACTATATAAGTACCAAATATTTTTTCAATTTACCAAAATAATGCTCAAATGTATTAAAATAATGCATAAATGTATGTGTAAATATGACACTATCAAAATACCCCACACTTGCCTTTTGCTTGCCCTTAAGCACAACTTTATTTTAATACATCACATAGAACATACAACATGCCATCACACAAAATAATCCGAATTTAACTCACTAATTACATTTCACCTCAATTCATGTATTTGTGTTTAAATTATCCTAAATACTTCTCAAGCCCGAAATACTTACAACCCTCATAAAACGCTTCCTACTTATTTTGAACACCATTCATTTTTGGCTTTCATACCATCTATGCCCTTTTATTTACCCCATTTCGTTTCAAAAGTTATTGCCAAATTCCAAGTGGCTCAACTTTAAAAAGAAAATACTATATAATATATTTTTCCAAAAAATATAACTAAGCTTTTATTGTAACTTCATTTTTTATGGAACTTTTCTCTTTTTTCTCTTTTTCTTTAACTTTTTACAACTTTTTAATTTTTTTTTCTTTTTCCTTATTTCACTTCAAATATCACATATAAACAAGCAAATAACTTTAACTTTAACTTTATACTAATACTATAGCTCGTGACTTTCTAAGAAATTCATCGGAGTACTCAGAATTTCAAAGGCAACTAACGGAACCCATGACTTTCGATGAAACACATGTAGCGTTTTCTTCCCATCCATCCAAGCTATTATAAATAGGTGGATAGATATAAATATCCTCGGGGGAATACTCATCGAGTCTCAAAGGCCACATACTGGTCCCCCTACTGAATTGTTAATTATTTTTTATATATAACTAGACTCAACAATGCCGAAATTGAAACAGATAAACTTGGAAATTTGTCTTAATTTATTTTAATAGAAAGGACCTAGGAGATAAAATCATCATCGGTAGGCTTTTTATTGGGAATAGGTATTCACAAAGCAAAACTAATTATGTTCCTCAAACTACACACAATCATGTTTTTGTCTCATAATTTCACTAGGACTGGAAGGCCACAAATACACTATAACAAATTGGCTCAACTAAATCTTAGAGTTCACATCAAATCGTCCCACATAACACTAACAAAATAGTCCTAATGCAATAATATCAAAATTAAAATGTACTAGATCTTAGAATTAGAATATTTTTGCAAATCTATATAATATTTTTGGAAAAGTTTTAAAATATAGAATTTTTCTTAATCAAAACTTTTTAATGCTTGGAAATTCTTTTTTCGACCCCCTACCCCACACTTATTTCATACAATGCTCTTATTGTATGCTTAAAACAAATAAAACACATAAAAGAAATAAAAGGGAGAAAAAAGAACATACTCCCATGGGGTAGTAGTGACGAGATCGAATCTGATTGTGGTGGGAAAGCTTACTGGAAACTAAACCTTTGCTGCTCGTGAATGTGCCGATAAAATAAAACCAAGAACTTTGATTTCGAAAATGTGGTGAGAAAAAATTCAAAGTAAAGCAACGTTCAGGTGCCACGACATGGGAAAGTGTCGACCACATCATGAGATAGAGTTTGAAAATATATGAATCGCGATCAGATGGATATTCACGACGTGACAAAATGGTCACAACATTGTGAAATAGTTAATGTTGAAAATTGCTTCGCAATGGAATGTAATGTCACGACGTGGCATATGTTTGGCCACATCGTGAAAACTAGTGGCCTCTAAAAACAATTTCTGCCAGAAATGTAGTTTATGGAATTTCTTCACTTCAAAACTACATCAGCTCGTTTTAAATCATTCTAATCTTGCAAAACTCTCTAATACATCCGAAACGTACCCCAAACTTATTCAAAGATGTGGTTCTCGATTATAGGCTTCAAACTCTCACGACTTTTCTTGAAAATCATTTTAATTTTGCGACATAAAAAATAACAAGAATCCTAGAGATGAAACGAGGAAACAAATACAATCATCCAGTTACAAGTTTAAACAAAACAAAAGTTAAAAACACAACAAAATAAAAAAAAATAAATCAAATCAATCATAAAATAAAATAAAAAGGATACTCATCACTCATTGTCCTCCTCTCGCGCTCCACTCGTTCTGGTTCCAAAATCTCCGGTCGCCCACAATTCTTCCCAAGTTGGAATATAAGGAAGTTGGTGTGGCATATTCTCTAGGTGCTCAATGTGTAGGTGGGAGAATAACGCATCTATCGAATGCCCATGATAGTTTACTCACCTGCGAAGATTATCCAAGTACGCGCCGACCTAGTTTTGAAATGGGCCAGTCGGGGATCCTCTTATGGGTATGTCTGATGGTGGTGGTTGTGCTCATTCGCCACCTCTCGATCGCATATTCCTTCATCCACGTGGCCTCGGTTCCTCCACATCCCCAATCGGCAATTTTGGATCATCCGCCGCTTTCCCGTAAATACCTCCTATATAAGATATTGGGAACTTAGAAGATAGCATCGTGATAACCTTGGTGATGAGAAAGGGAGAAGAGGCAGTAAGTATGATGTCATCAATATATATGGAAAAGGAAATAATATCAGATCCACGATGATAGGTAGTGTTTGTGTTTTATATACCACTAAAAGCTTTAATTTATAACCTAACTAATTCTACCAACTAAAACACAAATAGGTAGTGTACCTAGTCGAATTATAGTATAGTAAAGTAATTCGGGTGTCGATCATTGGGAATAATATTTTAATTAATAAAATAAATGCTAAAAGCTAAACTAATTAAAAATAACTTAAAAATGGGGGTTTTATCTACTTTTGCAAGTTCATATAAACTTAAGTTAATTACTAAAAACTTTTAAACTAAAACAATAAATTAAAGAAGAAGTTTTATCAAGAGAATAAAGAAACTTCCGTTTAGCTTCGAATCACCCTTTTTCCTATGGTTAGTTTCAATACATGGATTAATTTCAGTTGGTTAGCAATTTAAATGTTGTTAGAAGTCTTGGTCCGATCTGCTAATGTTTTCACTAATTCATGTTGTACGAGGAAATGGTCTTGCACAAGTGGACACTAAATTGATTATGAGGATTTTTGGGCTGTGAATGATAAATATAAGATTAGTTATCTACCATTAAGACAAATAACCAAAGAATTAATTATGATCAAATTGTGCTCTCTATCATAGTCAAATCAACTAACTTATTCACCTAATCTAGGATTTGGTCAATCACTAGCTCTAGCAATTTAAAGTACATAAATAACTAGACAACAAGTTTATGCAATCAAAGTGGTCATCTAACTACACAAAACTTGAATGATAAGCAATAAAGATAGAAACTTTAACATACTAGGTATCGATTTATCAAACACAAGCTATACCAACTTCAGTAATCCATGTAAAGATAAACTAACACAAAGTATTAGGGATCACCTAGTCTAAACGAAAGTTAGAGGGTTTTTAGCCCATAACTAAAGCAGAAACAAACATAAAATATGATTTAACTAGATTAGACATAGTAAAAAACTAGCAAACCGAATGATCTAATGATGTTCTTCCTCTAAAAATTTTCAAAGCTTGATCTTTAATCCTCTGCTGCCTTCCAAGGGTTCTTAAAAGGGTTTTAGTCGCTTTTCAATCGCAACTTTCCAACCAAAAGTCCTTATCTCAACCTAAAGTCCGAAATATATACTTGCCTAATATTGGTCGCCAGGTCGTGACCATATAAGTGTCACGTCGTGGGAAACATGATAATCTCGTATGCACCAAGGCTTCTGTGCATGCTGGAGAAGGTTCTATAACTTGACACGTGGTCACGTCATGACATATAGAGCGTCACGTCGTGAAAAGCTCTTCAATGCATGAATCGAGAAGATTTGAAAGGCTACGTCGTGGGATGTAATTGCCCACTTCATGTGAACTTCATTATGCTCGATTTCTTCTTCTCTTCTCCTCTTAATGTAACTTCCAAGCTGTACGTTTCCAACTTTCTTCAATTCAACTTTTTTTCCTTGAGGATGTTCATTTTTGGCTACAAAATAGAATCTAAAATATATAAGTACCAAATATCTTTGCAATCTATAAAATAATGCTAAAATGTATTAAAATAATGCATAAATATATGTATAAATATGACACTATCAATAGGTGAAGAGAGAACTATCATATTTGTTGTATAAAACCCTAGGGATGATATATAGAACAAGAATCGATGGTACCATGCTCGTGGGATGTTTTTAAGACTGTATAGATCATTTTGAAGATGACACACATGATCAAGGAATTAAGGATTGACATATCCAGGGGTTAGCATCCATAGAAAATTTTAGCAAGATCGTTCTGAAGGAAGACATTTTTACATCCAATTGATGGTAGGATACTTTTGAAAGACATAGATGTTGAGGAGAGTACTGATAGTGTCAGGTCTGACAACATGACTAAAGGTTTGATCAAAGACCAATCCCAATTTTTGGAAGAAAATTTGGGCAACGAGGCATCGTTTATAGTGATCAAGGGAACCAAAACTGTCAAATTTATAACGATAGAGCCAGTGACAACAACTTATGTTAGTGATAAGGGGATTAGGAACAAGATGTCATGTATTATTGGACTGTTGAGCGACCATCTTTGATCCATGGATGAATGTAGTGAGGATCACACATAACATGCACAGTAGGAAAAAGATTGAAGATCTGTGTAACGTCCCAAAAAATTCATAGTAAAATTTTCATTTTTAAAATAATAAACCATACAAATGAGTTGTTCCAAAACCGATAAAAGTGAATATGTTATTTAAACATCAGAGTAAATAATGAAAACTGCCAATGCGGAAAACTCTGGGGGATGTGGTGCAGTTACGTCGGGCCTTTCCCTTTCGTACCGGAAGTACCTGAAACTATAACATAAAACCGTAAGCACAAAGCTTAGTAAGTCCCCCAAAATACCACATACCATACATACAATAAAGATTGTTATGTGCCATCCATAGTCTTATAATTGCCATTATGTCATGAGCTGTATCATCGTCTTTACTTTCTAGGCCAGGGGCCAAACCCCGGGTCTCACAGACAAATGCCAAGAGCCACCTCCTGGTATTCCATGCAAGCATCACAAAGACAACTAGCATACTACATATAACTACCAAGGTCCAAACCCTGATCTTGCATATACACTTCCCAAACAAAAATCTATATTTCATGCAAAAATCCATATTTCATGCAAAAAGCCTGAAACATCACTTTCCCCGTTTTACCATTTGACTCCAACACAAACCAAACTCTTCGATCCCGTAATCTACATTACACACATCCAAATAGGTATAAACCTCTTTTTCTTAAAGCCCGAAGCCTTATGATACTTGATATTCAGGACACGACCCTGAATTATGAAACGACTCATAACAGGGTGTTACAACTCTCCCCACTTAAATTAGATTTCGTCCTCGAAATCACTCCTTGCTACTTTCAAGGCAGTCAGACGATCCAACAATATCTTCTAGATCCCTGACACAAGTCAACCCTAACATACGATGGCCTTCCAATAATCGAACCCATCCTTAGCAAAAGTCACATACCGATGAAGAATGAATCCTTGCTCCTGCTGACCTTAAGCAATAAAGGACAACCCTCACTACTCAACTCAAATCTTGGAATCCAATACCTTATATGACTTCCTGACATACAAAAACATTCTGAATCACGTCCAATATGGCTCCACTTCGCCATCTAATATGAACGAAATCCTTATCACCCTAAATTATCCTACTCACCAAACATTCGCACTTTCGATTGATCCAAGGTCTTTTGAGCTCTGAGCTGATCTACCAATTATCTGAAGTGTCGGATTCCCGACTGGTCGCTGAAACCGACATCCTTTCAAATGACTGTACCATGAGACTCTATCAAAGATTTTGTCTGACAAATATAGCCTAACCTACTTGTATATAAGGCTTCAACATCCCTCCTGTTCCAACCAAGGATATCATAACCATCCATCACACCGATGAATTAACTTACTTTGCTCTAAATGAATGTTACACACCCAACTGTAGTCTTATATCACGACCGGCCCCATATGGCCCACAACCTTCTTTTATTTCACTAATGTTGTGGCCTTCCCATAATCTTACTACCCATCATGCCATCGTCTAATCCCACCTAGAGGAAACTACGAGCCAAATCGTAGATTCACCACACTCTCACAGCTGCTCATGGACCAGGTGAATTCTACGGGTTACTCTATAGTCTTATAACACCTCTATAAGTAGCTTCCAACCTAGTGAATGCTACGGCCACCCCGCAGTCTTACAACATTTCTATCACTACCTATCAACCTAGTGAATGCTACAACCACCCCGTAGTCTTACAACACTTCTATCACTAACCGCCAACCTGGTGAATGCTATGACCACCCCGCAGTCTTATAACACTTGTATCACTACCTGCCAACCTAGTGAATGCTACAGCCACATCACAGTCTTACAATACTTCTATCACTACCTGCCAACTAAATAAATCATGCGTCAAAGCATCATTTTACTATACCCCAATCAGGTATTCGGGTCATGCTTCAATTCCCAAAGCCTTTATCAGACAAGAACAGGCAAAGAGGCTCTATTATAACCCTCAACCTGAACCTATTCACATACCCGCCATGCACCACCACTGATACACAAGGTAACCTGAAATCTCATTCCTTGTGCAATCCCTTAGTCCAAGCGGTTCTCCCCCACTTGGATTCAACTACGCTCTTCCAACCACAAAGTTGATAGATTTCCGATCTATCTTGCAACCTGACTACTCGAAGCTGTCGACAACCTGAGCCCACAAGTACTAGCGTTCCATTACTAGCCAATCCTAGCAAACACACACTTGCCACAATTGAATGAATACTCCCGAAATCTCAATGAGCTCAATATTCCTGAGCACTTTCCATTGAATCCACTATAAGTCCTCGACGACTTTATCGGACGACGAAGAAAAAAATCTCAACTATCGAAACGATTACCCAACCAATTCAATGACCTACTTGCACTAGAGTAATTCCCATGCGAACCTGCAATTGACCACACTTCGAAGGTTTGAACTTGACAATTACCGATCTTACACCCACGATCAAACCAACTCCTCATTGCCTCGTATCTCTGGAAGACCCCTACAAATCCCGCATTCAAACCCAACATGCCCACCTTGCGGATTCCTTGAGTTCCTTGCTGATGCCACCAAAGATCGAACCGGTTGTTGGTCTTCTCTCACTTAATGCATGCTCTGACAGTGGACATTATCTCCCACATCGAAATCTAAAACTAGCTCACCCGAATATCCTCTAAGCACGACTCTCGGTATGCAAAATGGCATATGAAGATTCTCAAAATAAAATGTCTAGACCATCATGAGGAAAATATTAATTTCTAGGTGGAGACTTAGATAAATCAGACATAGCATCTCACATACAACATACCATCATAAACATAAACAATTAGAGCATGAAGAAAGAAAAAAAAACATACCTGCAACGTCAACTGGTGGAACTCGGATCTCCTCGGCCTGTGACTACAATGCTCGAATCCTCACCATGGGAACATCCACTCTTCCCTCATGACCATCAGTAATCCTCAGAGTGGCTGGAGCAGGTACCATCACTGATCCCCTCATCAGCTCCGGACAGTCGACCTTCTTGTGGCCTACTTGGTTACAATGGAAACATAACATACTCATCCCCTGGGGACAATCTCTATTGACATGACCAAGCCTGCCACAGTTGTAGCAACCTGAACCCCTAGATCGACAAACTCCATCGTGCTACTTCCTGCATGTCCTGCACTGACCTTGGCCCTACTGGCCTCTCACTTGCTAATTAGAAGTCTTGGGTCTATTCACAAGACCCCCAATTGTCTACACCTGTTCTGGCTTCCTCTTCCCAAGGTGCTCCAAATCAATCTCCCGCTCTCGGGCTATAGCTATCATGCCCTCCAAATTCCGATAAGCTGAAAAGCTAAAAAACTCCTTGATATCATCTCACAACATATCATGGTACCGATACTTTTTCATCTCCTCGCCTACGACATACTATGGAACCAAAAGAGCCCTCTCCCTAAAAATTGGCGGTGATCTCCGCCACAGTCTCAGTCGTCTGGAGAAGGTCCTGAAACTCCCTCGCCAACTACTGCACCTCAATGGTTGGGGAAAACTCCAACCTAAATCTGGTAACAAACTCATCCCAAGTCATCGTCTCAATGGCTTTGCCTCCCAAAGCGAAATCTACCTCCTCCCACCAATCTCGAGCTCTGTCTTTCAGAAGGCAGGAAGCAAATATAACCTTCGACCCCTTGGAGAAGAAACTTGTCCGAAAAGCGTTCACCATATCCGCTAACCACATCCTACTAGCAATAGGGTCCTTCTCCCCAAAGAACTCGGGAGCTCTACAAGCACATAACTCATGGAAGGAAAGAGTGAGAGCTCCCACAATAGCCATAATCTCATTGCGGAATGCGCCTAGACGCTCATCCAAAATCTCCACAATCCCCTCTTTGACCGAACCGAATATCACAAGAGTCTGCTCCAAAATATCGCGGGTGATCTCCGACGAGATGAACTCCCATATTCGCTCATCAATCAGCTCAGTGCCAACACTTGAGCCCAAACCAGATCCTCCGCCATGAGTGCTCATCACCATACTGAAAAGAAACCATACAATAATCAGAACATACCCAAGAATCCTCATCCACAGGCTTCCTAGATTCTCCGTGACCCCCCTCGATTCGAGTATGGATCTTGTGCTTTTAGTAGTACGGGCCCAATACTACCTTCCACACCTATCCATACTTTCCTCAAGTGTTCTCCAAAATCCTCCAAGTCACCTTCTCAATTCGGTACTCCAAGTACCTGCTAATCAGCACAACCAAACCCACTAAAGCACTTCCTAGGATCTCATAGGTTCCGACCTCACCCTATCATCAGCTGCTGAAGAACTCCCACTAATATCAGCTAACTACTTAAAGAATACAATCACATGCCACAAAGCTTAAATAATCCTTCGAGTAACAGAATCAACCCTACAACGGTTAGAATCAAACGAGGGTTGCGCAATAGAGTCAAATACGTCACTCTAAGATTATTTTACCTGTTGGATTAGGTGTCTAAGTTCATAACTATTTCTGGTATGTACTTGACCCGGTTGGCATGGTCCATTTGGGTTGCACGACATTGCAACACTTGGATAGACTAAATGAGAGAAAGGACACTTAAGGATTATTAATATATTATAAGTTCTAATATATTATTAATATTATTTAATTAGTATTGATCAAAGAATTGATTTGAAATTAATTAAGTGATCAAAAAGAGACTAATTAAATATATGGGGTTGATTGTGTAAATAATCTATTCTTATATAGTGGGCTAATGATCCATGGTTTGTATGGATTGGGCTAAAACCCATAAGGTGCTCCATGGATAATCCATGGAGGTTACAAACCCATGGATCATGGAATATGAAAAGCCATGACAATTAGGGTTTACATGGTGTAACCCTACTTGTGCCAAAACTATATAAAGACCCTTAGTCTAGCAAAATTGGCACTACTTGTACAAGATAGAGGGCTAGCCGATTTTGAGGTGTAAGTGAACTTCTCTCAAGTCTATTCCAAGAGTTGTAGTGTTGTGTGAGACATTTGAGGCATCACACTTGAGGTGCTAGGCTCACAAGGTTCTCAAGGAATCCAAACTACAAAAGGTATGTTCTTCTCTAGCATTTATGTTTAAAAGTTCCCCATGGTATGCTAGATAGGTTAAGAACCTTGGAAAATCAATTTTGCATGTATCATAGTAAAACATAGATCCAAGGTTTCTAGGGTTGCATGTACACCTTAGGAGTGTTAGAATGCTCAAAACCCAACAGTGGTATCAGAGCTAGGCTTGTTTTCTTGATATTTGATGCAAACTTGCAGAAAAAACTCGAAAAATTGGCTGTCTGGACAGTGGACTCGCCAAGTCCATGGGGGGACTCGACAAGTCCATGCCTATATTCATCCAACTCGACGAGTCAGTTCATACACTCGGCGAGTTGGCTTGTCAGAGTGCAGTTTTTCGACTTTTGCTGCTGGAAATGGACTAGAAACATTACCTTAAACTGTTTTGGTCTTATAAAACTTGTTTTAGATGGTGTAACGGTTATGCTAATCCATTTTCAATAGCTATTATAAAAAATTTCAAGTTTTATATGGTTAATTTTATGATTCTTGAAATTGTTGATATGCATGTTCATAAACTTATGAGTTTAGAAGATCATAGGAATTATTTGTAACTTGCTTGTTAGTTTAATTCTTGATCATTATGTGTTTTAATGGAATCCATAATTTGTCCTCAAGTTATGGATTACCAAAAGTCACTCTTTTAATGTCCATTATGAAACACATAGGTTACATAAAATGAAAAGTCTCTCATTTTAATAAACCATTAACTCATAAGTTATGAAAGATGAAAAGTTTTGAAAGTTACAAAACTTGCCCTCAAGTTTTGGAACATGTAAAGTCACTTTAAAAACTTTAGTTCCAATCCCTAGAATTTTAAAAGTTAAAATTCAACCCTTATACTTTATAATATTATAAGTTAAATTATTATATATGTATAAGAAAAAGTCGTTTTACCGTTAGTAGGCCTCATTCACAAAGCCGGTCTATAAGGGGGTATAAGGTTGCTGCCTATAAAATGGCAGCTTAATGGGTGTCCACTCTCACCCACTGCTTCCTTGATTGGTGGAGGGTCGTTAGCCGAACGGGTAAGACAAGGACTTTAAATCTTCATTAAAAGTATCATGAATATAAAGTAACTAAATGTTTTTATAAATTCTCAATCTTAGTTACTTTAGGAAAATGTGAATAAAGTGCTAACCCATGAAATTACACTCTGCACTTTTCTTAAGTCGGTTAGTGGAGCGCGTGTGGTTAACCGACACACTAGTTGGACTTAACAAGGTAGGCAAATGGTAACTTAATTTTTATCATAGTATCGATGGAGCGCGTGTGGTTAACCGGCACATCGATTGAGGGGTAAACATTAAGGGTACCAAGTAATTTACATGGTTACTTCACACCTTGTTTTGTGATCCTCGGCATCCCAGTCACAAAACCTGAAGGGCACACTCGAGATTGAAACATGCCACTGAAAAGTTCAATGAATCTCAAAGAATCTAGGAGTTTCAAAACCAGTTAAAACCTAATAATTTATTTTATTTTTCATGGTGGAAATTGGTGAATCGTCATTCGCCTACCTTTAAATATTCTATAGCTTCGATTACGACATCCCTCTTCCAAGTTATAAAATATTGTATTGGGTCCTAGCCTTAATATTTCATATTGGGTGTTATATTAAGGACTTTAAATCAACTATCTTGAATGTCTCCCAAAAGATGTCTGGTTCAGACAATTATGATCTTCCCAAAACTCTTGGAACAAGCCTTCCTAATGAAGATGATGTCCCGTGACTGGTTCATGGAAATCATCCTTCAATTCCTCCACCTCCTCCAATTATTCTCCCTATCCCACAAGTTCAAGGTCACTCAAGCCCTATTGGCAAGCAAGGTCTATGTGTGATCACATCTTGGAGATGAAGTCACATATTAACAATTTGGGAGAGTTGGGTGTCAAAGTCTTGAGAAAGTTGGTTGTTCAATTACTTTCTAAGTCACATAGTGAGTTTCTTTGGGACTACTATGTAATAGACTATGACATGACCCTTAATGATCTTATCTATTTGCTTGGTGCTGCTGAATCAACAATGATTTGGAGCTCTATTAAAGCAACTTTGATTAGTAAATCAACTTCCCAAACTACCATGGATATTGAAAATTGGTGACATTGGAAATCCAGAAAGCTTTCTCTTCCCAATGGAAAGGGATCGGCCATAGTCAACTCGGTTGACCAAATGGTAAAGAGAAAGGCTAAGTTTGAGACAGTCATGTGTACCATTCCCAAAGGGTCCATATGGTTCTTTTGCCAAAAAGGAAGGGGCATTGGTTGCAAAGCTGCCCTAACTACCTGAAAGATCTGAGAGAAGGTCTAGTCAGAAAGTTTGATTCTGCTTCAGGTAAGTCCACTATCTAACTCTGTTAAGTTCCTTATTGATGATTCTTAATACAAAATGTGACTCGGTTACATTTTGGTGTTTGGCAGAATCAAGCAAAGGGAAGGACACTTAAAGAAAGAGTATGCTGAATCTGATCGCGAAGATGGATTTCAATCGCATGGTTCGAAGATCGGATTCTTGAGCTACTACTTAGGAGTTATGATAGATTGCTAGAAAATATGTAATAGCATAGTTTTCATTTAAAGTTGCATTGTAAGGAAAAAGTTTTTTCCACATTTTTATAAATAAATAATTTTTTTATTTTATTATATCTCCTTGCAATGGCTTTTATGGAAAATTGATGTTTATATGTTTCTAGCAATAATGGAAATATGAATTTGATTCTTTCATTTGTGGTAGTGTCTAAATTTACCAAATAAGGAAAGATTCTCATCACCCAAGTCTCAATTGGACCGAAACTTGGAATCATGCAAGTTGTATAGTATGATGAATGAGAACTTTCAACTTTGGAAAATTAAGACTAATTCCTTGTTCACATGTATATGTGAGTCAAGTGAGGGACTAAGGGATCGAGTACACATTCTTGTGCACTGATCAAGTCCCCCACAAAAGATCGATAAGATTATTCGTCATGATTTACTAAAGTTTAGTAAATATGGTTATACTTACCAGTTTAAGTATAATTCTGAAACATTGGAAAAGTTTCGATGTATGGCAGAACGAATGAGAAGAATCAAATTAGGCAGAAGGATAAAAGTTTCTCAAATTTGAAAATATGGGAGAGTACTTTAGTATCATGTTTTGTGATCATCTCAAATGATTAAGCAACGATATCGCAATTGGTTCTCTAAGGATATCTTAGTACATTCCTATGGCTAAGAAGAGGAATCAAGAATTGCTGAAATGGTTAAATCAAGAAGGTGAGTCATACTTCGTTTCAAAACAAATCTTAGAGTCATACTCCAATATTGTAAATTAAGTGACATATCTTAAAAGAAGGTTTATAACACTTGTCAAATGTAAGAGTAAAATGTATCCTACTCTTGTACATTTGAAATTGGTAAGTTGTGATGTTTTGGATAAATCAAAGACCAACTAAGGCCAATTGTGTGAAGTGTTTGTCTTGCTAAAGAATCCGCACTATCTCTTGAATATTTGGCAAGTGAGTCTTATATGTCAAGAGGACAGTGAGAGTCTTAAAGATCTTGGAAAAGCTTCCAGATCTAATCAAGAAGAAAAACCTATAGTTTATCACTAGCACGCGACTTGAGGTTTATAACCTATCGTGTTGACATATTCCTTTTCCTGTGCCCATTCCAGTTAAAGTTGGCTTTGCATATGAGTTCTGAGAGTTCTCAATTGGTTGCATAACAACTTGGAAGCAGTGGCAGGCCCTTGTGCTGCCAGGTGGCAAGAAGTTAAGACTGCACAAGTTCAATCCATAAGAGTTTGGATTTGTCACTAACCTTGTCTTGTGATTATGGTTTTGACAAATTCACATGGATAGGAACGCATACACCATAAAATCTAAGTGTCATAAGGTTTCTCTCCGATTCATGAAAATGATGGTGAGGAAACGCTTTCACTAAGTAGATAGCAATTGTGATATTTGCATTCTCAAAGTCGTTAGTGTAGCGTGTGTGGCTAACCGGCACACTAACAAGGACTTGTGAGAAATGGAAAAGGTCTAAACAATTGAGACTATGATTACGACATCCAATTTCATAGTTCTGAAATTGTTTAGACACACATGTGTGCTATCTAAGGAAATGTGTATGATTTTGATAAAGTTTTATCAAAGCATCTCGTATCAGAAATATGAACTTTGGTAAGAAGGTCAATAAAGTATTGATTTCTAGAAGTCCAGTTGATTTCTGAGTACATGTTAAAGCTAGTGGGAGCATAAGTGTTATGCTAATAATCATCATGCAAGTGGGAGCATGATAATTATAATAAGTGTTGCAAGTTAGCAATGTTAATTATAGAAAACAAAAGGTTTCAATTGGGAAAAAGTTGTTTTGCTATAATTAAGAGAGGAAATTATACTTCATTTCAATTCTAAAAGCTTAGATTGAGGTTTTAATCATCTTTAGTCAAGGATATATATATGAATTTTATGTTGGAATGGTTCAACATAAAGAAATTCTATATATGGGTCCATTATTTGCGTTCTAAAATTTGATTATGATTACGGCATCCCTTTTCATAATCTGAATTATGAGAACTTGGCAAATAGAAATAGAAATATTATAGCAAAAGACTGGTCTAGTATCATGTATTTATGAATCGTGTCCCATATGCTTCGGATATAGGATCGATTGCATGTGCTATAATATTCATATGTTCTAAATTTTTCTAAATGCCCAGCACATTAAGAGGGAAAAAGTACTAGAACTAGATATGACTAATTTGATTAAGCAATTGTCGAGGACAATCTAAGGTTTACTAAAGATTGGTTGCTCAGGGACAGTTGAAAGTATAGTGTTAATTTTGGAAGGACCATATTGACATATTCTGAAAAGAGTCAACTCTTGTTCAGGAGTAATAGTCAAAAGGGGAATATGGAAATGTTCCCATAGGTGGAAGTTATTCATTAAATCTGTGTAAGATTAGGAAACTTAATGCAAGAAGAATGTTCAAAGCAATGAACTTTGAATATGAGACTTCGTTTCCATGGAGTTGATCTCCATTGGAATACTCTGTAATGTCTGTTGACAAGTCTTTGTGACTTTGTGCATAATCATTACAAGAGGACCAATGCATATAAGTTTAGAATCTAACAGATTTACGTAAATGGCAGGAATTTGGAATTCTTGAATTTGCAGTAAGGATTTGGGATTGTGAAATGAATATCATTGGAATTATGCTCAATCGATCTATTTCATAGAGTAAAGATCATAGACAAACTTAGTGTGCATACTTGGTGTATGGCATAACTAATGTTTGGAAAAACATAGTGTGCATACTTGGTGTATGGCATGACTAGTGTTTAGAAAAAACCATAGTGTACATGCTTGGAGCATGGGACAACTATTGTTTTAATTCAAGTATAAAGTTGATAGTTTAAAATAGTATGCAATGAATAATGTGTAATCAATATTGTGATAAATAAAAGATGTTCTATTTATATTCATAAGTTCTGAGACCATATTTGATTCGATTATTCTTGTGTTTCACTTTGGATGTTTTGACTTCCAGAATAACTAAGTCATTCTTCCCGAATGACTAAGTTATTCAAACCATCCACAGTCGG
Source organism: Lactuca virosa (assembly GCF_052849685.1). Taxonomy (NCBI): domain Eukaryota; kingdom Viridiplantae; phylum Streptophyta; class Magnoliopsida; order Asterales; family Asteraceae; genus Lactuca; species Lactuca virosa. The sequence continues at coordinate 92,380,888 of NC_136434.1, forward strand.
TCATATGTTGGAAGTAGATATGAATCAAGACTGTCATGAAGTTGGATTGCAGATGTCCAAGGTATGGGACATAGCACGAGTTGCTGCAACATTCATGAGTGCTCATAAGTTCTGAGTATTGGATTCAACCCACGCTCACTGGTATCACTTCATGGAATTTATCTCGAGTGATCGTGAGACGGTAATATCATATAAGTCTTCAAACCTAGAGATATGACTTGTTGCCTATGAGTTGGTTATACATTTATTGTATGTAAACGCATTGGTAACTCGATGTTATAAAATGTGCCTTTGTGTATGATTCAACAAGTAGTAGAACAAGCATATGAGTCGAAGTTTATCTGTTACTTCTTGGATTAGAAGCGATATCTGGGCCCCTCGATGATTTTGTGTTGACCCATGTACCGGGCCCGGTCAGAACTAAGTTGATGTGTTCAATTAAGTTCTATGTCAAACAAATCGGAAATCGGGAAACAAACTATTGGACAATAAGTAAGACATTGTTCCATGTATTTGTCCGACTGATATCTAGAACAGAGGATTATATGATCACTTATCTTAAATGGCGTATCATCATCATCTCAGTTTCGCGAGACCTTGAAAGAGCTACGATTGTTGATCGGTTCCTGAAGTTATTCTTGCAGATATAGGTATTTGTGACATCCCCTAATTTCTCGGCCAGAAAAGACCGATTTATTTTATGCTTTTTAAAATAAAATCAGAGAAATCCTTTTAAAAGATGTTGCGGAATTTGTTCCCAAAACAAAACATGATAAAAGTTTATCAAAACCTTTCTTTAAGAAATGTATATTTTCATTTCATATCAAACCTCGGGATGTCATGTTCCGATACAGATCAAAAGCATAAACAAGACATTATAAGCCTTACAACAGTTATTTACAACTACTAGCCTATAATCCAAATATCACTCATCATCATCCGACTATACTCGGGGTCCACTACCTGTAATATAAAAAGCTGAGTGGGTCAGGCTTGGGAGCCTGGTGAGCATATAGGGTTTTCAACCCATAATAAATAATAAACTTATTAAGTTCTCAATCAACAATAAATTTATTAATTTCATCAACCAAAAATAACCCTAATTACCCATTCCCATTATCCTCACTTTACGTCCCTAAACAACTACCACAAGGGACCTAGCCTAAGGATTTTAACTAGGGGTGACAACATTGCTTCGGGGGTTCCTCAGCAATTTATGTCAAATAAGGCAAACATCGGGGTGACAACACTGCTTTCCTTCAGCAATTTATGTCAAATAGGCACGATGTCACATCGTCTCCATGTGCTAAGTCCATAGCTCTTATTTATCGACAGTATTTCCCATGGGAATCCCCCCCGCAATACATGTCAATGGGTTTTCCATGTGCTAAGTCCATAGCTCTTATTTATCGACAGTATTTCCCACGGGAATCCCCCCCGCAATACATGTCAATGGGTTTTTAGAGTACAGCTGATGAACATATAGTTCACACACCTACAGGTTGCAAGTCTGCTAGTGTTCCACAGACCGTCTAGAATAGTCCATGGTTGTCATCCATACTCTGCTGAATGACGGGGGCCAACGTTTGGGTAAGGGCTTTTCTCATATTTCACCACTCACCCTCAACTCATGATCTCATTTCACCACTCACTCTCAACTCATGATCTATATCACTGATCATCTCATCTATCCAACTCACCTTTCATCACACACCCACTATTTCATCTACCCATGTTTTACCCAACATTTTTGTAGATAAAATACATATACAATTTAAATTATTTAAAAACATGTATAAATCATTCCTTCAACATCCATCTCGAATAAACAAACAATATATATTCACACATCACGTATTTTATATAAAATACTTCATATCTATGTGTAAGGTGAAAGTAACTACACACTCACTTGATTTAATGAAAATCGGGCAACACTTCGTTTCCTAAAACGATCGTTTCTCATAAAAACGGGAGTTTTATTGAGAAACCGGGCTCTGCGAGGGTCGAGCTTTGAAACCGAAAAGATAATTTTTTTGGGCTTCTCGGGCACTTCGAGACGTGTTCTGGGTGCTATAATCGATACCGGGGCTTCGGGGGATGTTAAAATGGTGAAAATATTGAAAAATGGGTGAAAATGGGCAATTTCCCAAAATTACTCGGGAAGGCTCGCATGCCTTCTATTTATAGGGTGAGATCCGAAGTCGGCCGAGAGAAGGGAGTCAGCAGCGAGGACACGAGGCAGCAGGAGGTTCGGACACGTGGCTCAGACAGGTGGCAGCAGCGAGGCTCGGACACGTCTCGCATGTGAGGCCACGCGTCAAGCTTCGGACGAGCCTCATCACCGGATGACTAAGCTGCTTCGGACACGGGGATGCACACACGTCCGATGTGCGAGGGCCGAGACTTCGGTCGAATCCAGAAGCGACACGCGGCTACTATTCATGCGAGGTGACGTGGCTTTTCCGGGTGAAGCTCATCCATGCGAATTTTCTTGGAAATTGAACCCAAAACTTATAAAATCCATAACTTTCGCATACGAGCTCCTTTTTTGACGTTCTTTATATGCACGCGTAGGTAAAATTACGCTCTACAACTTTCATTTAGACTTCGTCGGCTAATTTTGACTTTAATTTTTATATTATTATTTTTAACAGACCGGGACAGAAAATCCATTAAAAATTCATAACTTCTTCATCCGACGTCCGTTTTCGTCTGTCTTTTTACCGTTGTGCTACTATTAACTAGACCTTCGATTCTCGTTTAGGTCGTGTCGGCTAAAAATCACTCGATCTAAAATTCGAGTTTTTAGCTGTCTACTGCTAAGCTGAAACTTCGAAAAATCATAACTTCCTCATACGAAGTCAGATTTGGGCGTTCTTTTTATACATACTCTCGGTTTAACGAACACTACGACTTTCGTTTAGATCACTAAGGCAAAATAGTAGTTTATCAAAAAATCACTTTTTACGATATGCGGCACCGTGCCGGTTTTGTCGCGAAACTTCGACAGGTCATAACTTCTTCGTTATAACTCGGATTTTGGCATTCTTTATATATCCATAATCCTTGTCACGACCACTACAACTTTCTTAATAGATATCGGCTTTATATAATATTTATTTTCGACGCTCATTTTTATTCTCAATTAAATTGAACCCTAATAATTAAGCATAAAACACATAATTCACATAATATTCACATAATTCATTTTCATTTCTTCAAAATGAGTTACAAAGGTTAACATAGACTATAACGTCAATATTAATGCCTAGCCTAGAAACACGGGCGTTACATTATTAGACTTATCCAAGTGGGAGACTGTTGGATTAGGTGTCTAAGTTCATAACTATTTCTGGTATGTACTTGACCCGGTTGGCATGGTCCATTTGGGTTGTATGGCATTGCAACACTTGGATAGACTAAATGAGAGAAAGGACACTTAAGGATTATTAATATATTATAAGTTCTAATATATTAATAATATTATTTAATTAGTATTGATCAAAGAATTGATTTGAAATTAATTAAGTGATCAAAAAGAGACTAATTAAATATATGGGGTTGATTGTGTAAATAATCTATTCTTAAATAGTGGGCTAATGATCCATGGTTTGTATGGATTGGGCTAAAACCCATAAGGTGCTCCATGGATAATCCATGGAGGTTACAAACCCATGGATCATGGAATATGAAAAGCCATGACAATTAGGGTTTACATGGTGTAACCCTACTTGTGCCACAACTATATAAAGACCCCTAGTCTAGCAAAATTGGCACTACTTGTACAAGATAGAGGGCTAGCCGATTTTGAAGTGTAAGTGAACTTCTCTCAAGTCTATTCCAAGAGTTGTAGTGTTGTGTGAGACATTTGAGGCATCACACTTGAGGTGCTAGGCTCACAAGGTTCTCAAGGAATCCAAACTACAAAAGGTATGTTCTTCTTCTAGCATTTATGTTTAAAAGTTCTCCATGGTATGCTAGATAGGTTAAGAACCTTGGAAAATCAATTTTGCATGTATCATAGTAAAACATAGATCCAAGGTTTCTAGGGTTGCATGTACACCTTAGGAGTGTTAGAATGCTCAAAACCCAACATTACTTTTGCATCATGTAAGTTGACATATTCACTTAATAGTTAACTCACATCACTAAGAGTTCCACAAAGCACAAAGCAAGCATCATTCGTGTAGTAACACTCCAAACCATAGAACAAACAAAGGACATCCCAAGATCACTTACTACTATTCATGCTAGGAACCTCCACTCTCACTGTCGTTGCCTTATACATGCAAATTATACACAATACATGATTAAATAGACTGTTGAATAAAAGACTCTACCCTAAGGCCACAACCAAACAAGGAACATGAAATAAGGCCAAATCAGTCATTCTAGGGCTATATGATCCTAATCGTATACAATTTCTAAAGCATACACTTAGCAATTACTGTTACCAATACATATTCCCAATCTAGCATAGCATCCAATGCTTGCTAGGCTACAAGGCATCACATATCAGGCCAATCTATCATGCAATTCCTGAGAGTATCCATAGCCTTATCTTAGCATGTAAAAATTCATATCATATAGCATATCAACATGTATGGGTATTCTGGGAATCACTTACTTGAGCTCGGCTGATTGCACGCATCACACCCCCTTTTTCTTTACAAAAATCTATTCAGAAACTTATTTTCTTTATAAAAATATTTTTAGAAACTTATTTTCTTTCACAAGATTACAAATTCCTTAGTTTAAGTTCAGACACACCCGAGAGTGTGCCCGAATCCCTGAAACCAAGGCTCTGATACCAACTTGTAACGTCCCCAAAAATACATAGTAAAATTTTCATTTTTAAGACAATAAACCATACAAATGAGTTGTTCCCAAACCGATCAAAGTGAATATATTATTTAAACATCTGAGTAAATAATGAAAATTAACAATGCGAAAAACTCTAGGGGATGCGGTGCGATCACGCTGGGCCCTTCCCTTTCATACCGAAAGTACTTGAAACCATAACATTAAACCATAAGCACAAAACTTAGTGAGTTCCCCAAAATACCACATACCATACATACAATAGAGATTGCTATGTGTCATTCATAGTCTTATAATTGCCATTATGCCATGAGCCGTATTATGTTCTTTACTTGCCAAGCCGGGAGCCAAACACTACGTCTCACAGAAAAGTGCCAAGAACCACCTCATGGTGTTCCATACAAGTATCACAAAGACAACTAGCATACTACATATAACTGCCAAGGTCCAAACCCTGATCTTGTATATAATTTGTCGGGAGCGGTATCCAGGTCTCACATGCAATTGCCAGGTGCCACCACCTGGTCTTTCTACATAACATAATCCAATGGACCGACATTGGTGCCTTCGACCCCTTAGTATAGTGAGGAGACTCACCTCTAAATCTGAAAGATCGCTGAACATGATAGTGCTCCGAATATCAGCTCTACCGCTCACCTATTAATTGGAACATGACCAAACTTAACTTATAATCAATATACCCAAAATACCCCTAGGTCAAACTCCTGGTCAAAGTCAAAGTCAAGGTCAACCAAGTCAACCGGGTCAACTCGGTGAGTACGCTGGGCGTACTCAACAGGTACGCGAGGCGTACTACGCGTTTGACCAGAGTCGAGGGGACTGACCACGTATGTGTGGCGTACCCTTTGGTACGCCCTGCGTACGCGGCTGCCACCCTTTCTTCCCATTAAGAGCTTAATCCTTAATCTCTTTCGTTCAAAATCCAGATCTGGCCCTCAAATGATGTTCTTAATCATAAAGTTTCCAACTTTATGATCTTGCATGGCTATTAAGTGCTCAATACCAAAAATCCTAACTTCTTAACTCTTTAAGACATCCTAGCTCATGCATGGAGGGAAACTAAGGTCCAAGATTATATTTTTATGGTTCCTAATAACTCCATAATGGATAAAGTTTTCAACTTTATCCATTAGAATGGTCCAAACAACCAAGATATAGTCTTTAAGTCTCAAAGGGACTAAAAGTGCATCTTTTTTAACTTAATTCATTAAGTCCAAGTCTCCAACCTTTAGATCTGAATTAGTATGATGTTTAGATGGATAAAGTTTCCAACTTTATCCATAACAAGGTCAGAAACTTTCAAGATCTAAACTGTATGCACAAAAGTGACCAAAAGCTCATAACACCCAAAACTAGCTAGATCTAACAAATACATCATCAAGATTCAAGCTTTATACCTCTAGAAGAAAGATCAAGGTGAACAAAGTCTGGATCTACAAGCTCTAATGCAACCAAAACTTCTCCAACGAGCTCCTTCTTCTCCAAGATGTACCAAGAACACTCCAAAGCACTCAAGAACACCTTCTTTTGCTCACAAGGCTCAAACTAGGGTTAGGATTTCAAGGGAGGGTGTTGGAGAGGTGGAGGCTGAGAATGGAATGATTTTGGGTAAGTTAAGGAGCTCAAATAGGGCTCAAACCATGAAAATAGGGTTTGGGCACTGATCACATACGCTCAGCGTATTCTAGGTATGCCTAGTACCCCCAAGGTACATCCTGTACGCCAATCGTACTAGATTAAGCCCAAAACCTTCCTAACTTCAAACGGTCATAACTTTTTTGTTCCAACTCCGTTTTCAACGATCTTTATATCCACGGAAAGGTATTGAAGAGCCCCAAAATATTATCTAGATATATTGGACTAAAAACTTCCCAAAAAAATCCATATTTCATGTAAGAAGTCTGAAGCATCACTTTTCTTGTTTTACCCTTTGACTCCAACACAAACCGAACTCTTGGATCCCAAAATCTACATTACCCACATCAAAATGGCTCTAAACCTTCTTGTCCCAATGCCCGAATCCTTATGATACTTGACCATCGGGTTACGGCCCCGAATTATGAAATGACTCGAAACAGGGTGTTACAATCTTCTTTGGCTTGTAGGAGCCACTGTAAGATCGGCTTACCATGCGATTACTAATATGTAAGGGATGAGGAGTAGAAGAGAGTATCATGATTGAAGGAGCTCCAGAAGAGGTGACATCAAGAGGAGATGTAGGTGTAGCAGGATTAGTAGCAAACTGAATGGATGTTCATATGATGGAGTCGAAATATAAGGCAAAGAAGATGAGATGTCGTTAGGGATAAACGAATCGTAAGAAGAAAAATGGGAGGATGGATGAAAGTTAGAGTTTGGGAAGTGATTTTCATCAAAAGTAACATAACAAGGGAAAATCGCCTTCTATCATGAGATCAAGGCAATGGTACCTATGATGGTAAGCTATGGTTCAAGGTGGATACATGAAAAAGATCGATGAATGAGCTTGTGCAAAACTATATAGCAGTTTTGTGATAGGAAAAGCAGATAAACACATGAAGGTGTATGTAAGAGGGAAACCACCAAAGAGTATTTCAAACAGGGTTTGATAGTTGAGGGTGGTAGTTGGAAGAAGGTTAAAAGTGTGAGCAGCAAAAAAAAGGACCTCCACCCAAAATTTTGGCCGGAAAGAGGACTGAATGAGAGAAATACAAATGTTGTTGTTAATAGTTCTGATGGTAAGTTCCACTTTCCTTTTTTAATGGGATTTATAAGGACATAAGAAACAATTCTGATGTCATTTATTTTGTAAAATCAAGAAGGTGTTGATTATTAAATTCATGTCCTTTATCACATCGATTTTGAATTGATTAACAACATAAGCACATACGTTTCTAAAAAAAAATCGATTTAGCACGTAAAGGAAAACCACATAGAAAATGAGAAAATTCATATATGAAAATAAAATAATACTTGAATCCACTAAGACTTGTGACTGGGAAGTCAAGAGGTCATAGTGAACAAGTTCAAACACACGACTAGTTTTGGTACTTGATAAGCTAAAAATAAACGATAATATTTTTATAATTGACATACATGAAATAAGGAAAAACTATGACTTGAATAAGAAATAAATTTTTGTGACTGAATAAATTCAAAGTGAGTTGAGCCTGGGTGGCCAAGTGTTGATGTTAAGTAATGAAAGAGGCAACAACAAGAATAGAGACAAAGTGTAAGTCCCCAAATTGCTATGATGTATCAATCGGATTCACTTGATGGTGCGGAATCCCAATCAAGTGAATGATGCAAGATGTAAGATTATTAAGAACAAAAGATTAATCTTCAATTCACACTATTATCATTCAATAGTCGGGTACATAAGATGTTAATTACACACTGTTCTCTCTTAGTTCTCTCCAAAACGTGTTCTAGGCAATATGGTAGCCCTTAGAACGTCCCACCCTTCTTTCTTACTCATTTTCAAGCCTAAATAACCCTATATAACTAGGCCTAATAACCAAGCCCAAGCCCAAAACCTAAACAAAATAATACAAAGCCTAAGCAAAATCACACACAATTTCGGTCCAATTACAAGGAACTCAAGGGGATTTCGGCCCTAGACTGAAAACTCTAAAGGCTTATGAAAAGCAAAGTATAAACCACAATTTATGACCTAAAAATCTCCCCCTTGGTTTATAGCTTTCTTTTCTTATGACCTAACAAACTCCCCCTGGGATTGTAGCTTTCTTTTTCTTTTCAATCTTCGCTTTGTTCTTAGCTTCAGCTTTTATCTTTAAATTCTTCACAACTTCAAGATGAACTTATGAATCTTCATGAATAACTTCATCTTTAGTAGTTGGAATTCCTTTAAGATCTGACTTTGAAAGCACATTGGGCTATCAGGCTTCTTGTAAAGATTCTTGAAAATCAGCACTTTCAGCTTTAAGAATCTTTAGAGAAAATAACAGAGAAACCAATTCTTCTAGATCACTTCAGTAGGTACATAGATAGCAGCAAATTGATTGAGGAGGCTTCAATGCAATCTGTCATATAATCTTCAAGTACAGCCTCACCTTGCTTCTGGGGTTGAAAGATTGAATGTTGAAAGAATAATCTTCACTTCTAGTTCCTTCGAAAGAATGTTCTTGAATGATCACCGATGCGTCTTGAGAAGTAACCATGACTAAAAAGTCCCTGTGGATCACAGAAAAAATCATAAAGACCCTTTTCACCACAACTGTTCAAGGATTTATCCTTGGCTCAGAAAGAGACTTCTCGCAGTATCTGTGTGAACTCAGAGGAACGCACTGCGATTTGTTGAGTATCGGAGAACTACTCGTGGCTAGTTTTGATGTTAGCCCCTGTATATCCTTGATCATAGATCTCAATACAGTTATCAAGTTAACGAGTTAACTTGGCCCTTGGCGAGACGTTCAACGATACCTGTTTCCTTGTTGGGTGAATCGCCCTGGTGCCGTGACAGTTCTTAGGTAAAGAAAGCTGACAAGACCAATCTGACAATTTGTACCGTTTCAGACTTTCAATTCCTTAGATACGACAATTCCTAAAAAGAAACTGCCTGACTGGCATTTTGTACAATGTCACACCAGGTATGAGCCATTATCCGTCAATTCATGGGTGAAATCTGGAACATATAAAATGTTCACCGTCAATTCAGAATTAAATGGTTTTGGATTTTGGGTTTCACTTAGAGTCATGGTGACAACGACATTTAAGATCATAAACACAAACTTTTTGGCAACCGTCAGCCGAGTGTTTAAACTCGAACCTCAAGGGGTACCGGTATGTGGAAATGATTTGATGGAGAAGTTTTAGATATGGGTGAAGAATGGTTGGGTGTTTCACATTGGTCATGGTGAAAATGACCTTTGATCATTAACATTCTATGCGAAGACTCCTATTAAGACTGTTATATGTCTCAATATGGAAGAGTCTATCACTCGCATTTGAATCATCCGTCAATTCCTTGTGAAAGTAGTGTGAAGTGTAATGACCGTCAATTCCTTTCCACTTTCAGGTTTCTTCTCCTTGCTCAGAATATTTCGATACAGTCTCCTTGAGTCTCATCTTTTCATGAATTTACTTTTCAAGACAAATGAAATTTTGAGATAAACATAAAAATAAAAGTAAACTTAGCACACTAAGAAAAAATAAAAGTAAAATACGCTCAAAAACAATATTTTTGGATTTTTTTTTGATTTTTCTGAAAAAGAAATAAAAACATAAATGAAAATATTTTTGTATTTTTAAAATTTTAAATTTTTTTTTAAATTTTTCTAATTTTTTTGTATTTTGATTTCTCCCCCTTAAATTGAGCACGAGGAAGAAATAAAATAAATGCGCAAAATTAAAATAAAGTTGTCTTTGAAACGAATCATTTTAAGAAAAACTCAGGAGCATCAAAATAATTCAAATCGAAAGTCAACAATTGAAGACGCAAGCAACAACGAATTCAGCCTTAGCTGTGTTTCAATCTTGGAACAGATCTAAAAATTCTTCACATCATTAAGCACAAACCTCATTTGTGATCCTCTCCTTTTCTTCCTTTCCCGCAAAGGACACATACTCTCACTTGAAGTTCTGAGTTTTGTACAGTTGAGAGATGTCCCCTACCATGTGCTTGGAACAGCTACTATCAACAAACCAAAGTTTGATGATATTCCTCCATAGCTGCTCCAGCACAAAGTGCGGGATCAGTTGGTCTTTGGAACCCAGTCCATTTTGAAATTGGGTTGACCTTTGTCATCAACGCACGGTACTCTTACCCATGACATATCCTGTTTATTACAAACTGAAGATGAAGAAATATTAGAGTCATTAGAAGATTTGGAAGAGCGAACCTTTTGAACCCATCTGTAGTTGGGTTTAACCCGTTTCTTGTTCGATCGGTTGGGTGTTTTATCGCTTGCTTTAGAACTTGAAGTCGGCCGTCGAGATGGCTTTGGCCTAACCGGTCTTGGTTTCACTGGAGCATCTCTTGAGCTTTGCTTCTTGGCCGACATTCCTTTCTTGTTCTTGGAAGTTTGATTCTTGGCCTTTTGCGCGTTCCAGTCACCATTGCGCGATTGTGACATGGAAGGGTCTCTTTTGGAGAATCTCCCTCTTGGCGCATTTTGCCATCCTTGTGCGAAGTAGGGAATGTATGCGCGATTTGGACAATTTCTGGCAATGTGTCCAGGTGTTCCACAGTGAAAACATGTCTGTTTCTTCACGTAGGAGTTGTTTCTTCCTGCCCCTGGTGGCGTAGCGTTGCCTTGTCTCTGATTGTTCCCACAAGCACATTTGCAGAAGACACTCTGTTTCGCTTGTTTGGATGGCCTGTATTTATCAACAACAGGTTGATTAGAAGCAACAGATTCAGAGTTAAATGAGTCATTGGTTTGTTCAATAGTGTTCTCCTTGTTCTCATCTTCCGCTACTTTACCTGCACAGGAAGTAGAAACATTAGTATCTTTCATCTCAACACCCTCAGTTGGCCCTGATTGTTCAGTCTTAACTGAAGCTGGTGCAAGGGTTTGGCCATACTGAGCAGGTATTTCTTCCTCGTTGGTATCAAGAGGTGGGTTATAGTTGTCATTAAAGGGAGGTGGAACAGTATTATACCCTAGACCCTTATTTTGATTATCTTTAAATTTTAGTTGTTTTTCGATCATAGATGCAACTACCTCACTTGACACATCAAATTTCTTAAAGTTAAATTCAGCATCATTATATTTAGCTTTCAATGCATCAAGTTCGGCAGTTAATTTGACCATATCTCTTTTAACATAGTTGTAATTTTCAAATTTATTACTATATTCTTCTTGAAGTTTTCGGAAGTCCTTGGTTTTGGCCTCTAATTGTTCTTTTACGGGTTTTTGACATTTCCTAAGTGTATAGCCTTCATATTTCAGGTCCTCATTTTCTCTTTTTAAAAAATCGATTTGATCTTGGAGAAATTTAATAGTAGCTTCACAAGATTGAGTACATGAAACTTTATTGACCGGGATGTTTGTCACACCCCAAAACCGGAACGGCAGAATCGTTCGGGGGTGGAGGACGTCATGTTCAGTATCACAACAATGCAAAGTAGTAAACAAGCAACAACATCATCCATTGCATTAATAATATAATTTTAATACAAGCGTGTTCTATCAAGTTAATAAACACTAAAATATAAATCAAAATAAAAGATGAGTCTTGAACGAGCTCCATCTTCTCAAAACCTGGCATCGGTACCTGTCTACTGGTGACCTGAGAATACAAGTTATTTTGAAAGAGTTTATCATCTTTAAAGCTGGTGAGATCATAAGTATATTAGTGTCTGTATTTGTATGAAAGTGTTTGTAAGTATGTGATGTGTAAGTTTGTAAAAGTTTGTGAATGTTTGAATCTCCTAGAAAACCCTATGTTTTTCTACTAACAGTAGCCTTCTACCAAGGCATCAAGTATTTGTATGTGTGTCTCTTGTAAGAGTATGTATTTTCCCAAATCTGACTATCATTAACCAAAAATATAGTTTTTACATTACTGTTCATTGTGTGAAGATCACAAAGTGAATGCAATGGGGAAATAAAATAGTACTGTAGTGTTGTATTAAGTAACTACTGCTGTACTAACTACCTTAAACCAATTGTTATTTAAAGTACCATGTGATTGGCCTGTACCATACTACCGACTATAAACACGACGATGTAAGACGTCGGAAGGAATGACGTTTGGCACTCGTAGACTTGCAAGTCCCACTGTAGCGAGCAGCAAGGTGTAGGATAGTCAATCCAGTATAGATCTATACACAAACTCAACGCTCTCCATTTAAGGAGATTCTGGATACAAAACGAGCCATGACAGGTGATGCCATGCCCCGTTACGTGGCTCACATAATTGTGTAATGTACTTGTATATGTATTGTATGTACTAGCTGTATTGTGTGTTCTTTCTCTGTCTAGTATGTATGTATGTTCTCTCTTTGTCTAGCATGTATGTTTGTTCTCTCTCTGTCTAGCATGTATGTTTTCTTGTAAAATGTATAGTATGTACTAGCTGTATTGTATTGTATAGTATGTACTAGCTGTATTGTAATGTATAGTATGTACTAGCTGTATTGTAATGTACTGTATGTACTAGCTGTATTGTAATGTATGATTCATTGTTCTAGTAATAGTATTAGTAACTTCCTAAACTATGCCTATTATAGTTTACTAGTAATGTTGTTTGTATGTATGAACATGTTTGTATACCTTTGCTACCCAAAGGTATTGAATTGAAAGAAGGAACTTTTATATCTATATACATATACATAATATATAACTAGGATTCAAACGACCTTCGGACAAATAACCGATACCTTAAGTCCACAACCAAACGAGAAACAGGAGGTAAGGTGAGCTATCAGTCCTAAGTCCTTTCAATCCCACTTATATAACTATATCTATATAGATACACATTTAACAGAATATAAGTTTAAAAGAGTTTAAATAAAAGTATTTGACATGTAAAAGAGTTTAAATAAAAATATTTGACATGTAAAAGAGTTTGTAAAACAGTTTGAAGTAGTTTGTTTGATAACACAGTTTGAAAAGTAAGAAATCCACTTGTTTGGTAGTTATTAATCACATGTGATTGATATAATAACTAAAATAGTTCAACTTGTATTCCCCCCCATAAAAGCATTTAAAATAATTTAAAAGATTGATTAAGGGGTATGAACTCACCTGTAGCGAGTGGTTTGGATGAACGGATGGTATAGGATGCTAAGTGTCAAGTGAAGACTTGAGCACACACAAGGATCCTAGTTAACATATAATAACACATATATGTATCCAAATTAGTCATTTAACAACTAATTAACCAAGTTAAGACACCCTAGGACATGAAAAACACCTTGATTCAAGTGTTATAAGTACTAAAGATTGCATCTAAGGGTTGTAGGGCCTTGCTTTTGAGTTTATGGTCCAAGGGTAAACTCTTTTGGAGTTTACGGTTTTGGGACCAACTCCCATGGAGTTTATGGTCGTAAACCCATGAGTTTACGGCCGTAAACCCATGTTAACTTCTACCATTTCGTGTTTGAAGTCTTATAAGTCATAAAGAAGCATCCTTACTTCAAGTCTAAGTCTTAGGAAGTGATTGTGACACCATTTCACCCGTTTATGGAGTTTACGGCCCATGGACCATTTCTCCATGAGTTTACGGCCGTAAACTCTAATGGTTCTTGGTCTTTTTGATGTTTAAGGTCCTAAGCACTTCAAGGATGTGATCTAGACTAGTATCCAAGGCTTGGTAAGGGACTAGGGCACACAATGGCCCTTTCATTAGGGTTTACGGTTCAAGAACATGTTCTTGACCGTAAACACCTTTGATCTTGTGTTTCTTTGTGTTTTCTACATGAATAAGAAGTGTAACAAGCCTTATAACACACTAGGGTAAGAGTACTTACAATATAGAAGCTTGTAAGGGTGTTAAAAGTCCAAGAACACTAGTGTGTGTTCTTGGTGTTCTTGGTGAAACTAAGAACACTTGAAGATCTACACAAATGAAATGATTTCATGGATGAAATCATGTAAGATCACTAGATTAAGTAAGATATCAACTAATTAGGGCAAGAAACACTTACAAAGTTGAAGATCAAGAAGGAAAATCGGATGATACTTGAGAGGATCTTGAGTTCTAGTTCTTGAAAGTGTGAAAAAGTGATAAAAATGAGTAAGTGCCATATTTATACTCCTTAGAGTTTACGACCGTAAACACCATGTTTAGGCCGTAAACTCCAAACTCTTGGAGTTTTGGGACTTTATTGTTGCACAATAAACCCTAGGGTATCCTCTCTCCAGTTATCTCTTGAAGTACTAACTTTAAAACACTCAAACTGACTCCAAAAAGCTTGAAAGTTAGCAGAAATAGTTCTGACTTCTATTGAAGTGAATGGTTGTACAGAATAGAAATTTCGGGTTGTCACATCATCCCCCCGTTAGAAGGAATTTCGTCCCGAAATTAGAGTTTAAGCAAATAAGTAGTTACAAATAACTAAGTAAAAAGACGAGGACATTTCAGTTTCATCTGATCCTCTCGCTCCCAAGTGAATTCAGGTCCTCGCTTGGCGTTCCAGCGAACCTTCACTATCGGGATACGACTTTGTTTCGTTTGCTTGACCTCTCGGTCCATGATCTCTAGAGGTTCTTCCACGAAGTTGAGGCTCTCGTTGATCTCGATCTCTTCGAGTGGGATTACAAGAGTTTCATCGGACAGACACTTTTTCAAGTTCGAGACGTGGAAAGTAGAGTGTACGTTACTGAGTTCGCGCGGTAAGTTTAGTTTGTAAGCTACAGGGCCGATTCTAGTGAGAATCTCGAAAGGCCCTATGTATCTTGGATTTAGCTTTCCACGCTTTCCAAAGCGTATTAAGCCTTTCCAGGGTGAGACCTTCAATAGAACACGGTCGCCCACCTGGAATTCTAACGGTTTCCTTCGTTTATCTGCGTAGCTTTTCTGTCGGTCTCTAGAGGATTTCAATCGTTCATAAATCTGAACGATCTTCTCTGTCGTTTCCTGAATGATCTCCGGACCCGTGAGAGTGCTGTCAGGAACTCGTCCTTTAGCTAGCTTTGAGGGTTTCCAACTGATGGGAGGCTTAGGTAAAGACCTTACTGCGTTGCATCCAAATGCAACTGAGCCCTGGATTTGGACGCATCGCAATAGACTACAAAGTCTTCTATTCCTTTTGGATGGGATAGTATCGGTGCGGTGCATAAGGCTCGTTTTAGCGTTTGGAACGCTCTCTCCTTCTTCTCTTCCCAGCCAAAGGCCACGCCCTTCTGGGTCAAAGTTGTAAGGGGCTTCGCGAATCATGAGAAGTTCTGAAAGAACCTACTATAGTAGTCTACGAGACCTAGAAATTTAAAAATTTCTGTAGGTGACTTCGGATCTAACCATTCTCAATGGCCTGGATTTTGGAAGTGTCTACTTGAATTCCCTCTTCACTAACAATGTGACACATGAATTTGACCCTTCGAATCCAAACTCGCATTTAAGAGAATTTAGTGTAGAGATTCTCTGATCGAAATGTTTACAAGACCTGCTGAAGATGTTGACTATGCTCCTCCTTACTACGAGGGTAGATAAGTATGTCATTGAAGGAGACGATGATGAACTGATCCTAGTAAGGACTACACACCTT
This sequence comes from Lactuca virosa, assembly GCF_052849685.1. Lineage (NCBI taxonomy): Eukaryota > Viridiplantae > Streptophyta > Magnoliopsida > Asterales > Asteraceae > Lactuca > Lactuca virosa. The sequence continues at coordinate 92,396,888 of NC_136434.1, forward strand.
ATCCATTAAATCTATGAATACTGCGGGTGTGTTTGTAAATCAGAACGGCATCACTACGAATTAGTAGTGCCCATAACGAGTTTGGAAGGCTGTCTTCAGAACATCCTCCCTTAGCACTCGTAGTTGGTGATATCCGGACCTTAAGTCGATTTTTGAAAAGAAGTTCGCCCCCTGAAGTTGGACAAACAAATCGTCTATACGAGGCAGAGGGTAACGATTTTTGAGGGTTAGCTTGTTGAGCTCCCTGTAGTCGATGCACCTAAGAAACGATCCGTCCTTCTTCTTGATGAAAAAGACTGGAGCTCCCTAGGGGGAGAAGCTTGGTCTTATAAAGCCCTTGCTGAGCAGTTCGTTAAGTTGATCGGACGGTTCCTGCATCTATGTAGGTGCTAGACGATAGGGCGATTTGGCTACTAGGGTAGCCCCTGGAACTAAGTCGATCCTAAATTCGACTTGACGTTGCGGAGGTAATCCTGGGAGTTTTCTGCTCTAACTGAATCTATTTTCTCGACCGGCGAGAAGGCATTTGATTGGATTCTAAGTTTATCCGCATGGCAGTACGATCACTCGTAGTCTTGGGCAGTCTCCGTCCTAAAGTTCATATCAGAAGTCATATTTGGTTCATCAATCACAGCTTCGTGTATACGAGTCGTATATAATTAAGACTGAAAAGGCAGTCGAATAAATGATTCTTCTTTAAGCTCACATCCAAACAAGGAAAAGAAGTTAAAGCGGAATCATTAATTCTAATCCTGTAGAACCTTGATTATATACCACCCTTGCGTATACCTTCTCCAGCGATATATCAACCGTATGGGTCTTCGGGTTGAACTTGACGTACTGTACGAGTGGTACTTCGGGGAGGTTTGCTGAGGTGTATTCGGGAAGGATACGAAACATAAGATACTCTCTGCATGAGTACCTCAGAGTTCTGGAACGACGGCTTCGCTAGAAAGGCGATTTCGGAGAAAAGAATTTACGCGTGAGACTGGTATTGTGAGGGTCGAATTTGCTCAAGTTATATGAAAATGTCGGACTACTCGGAATAAGAGGCATTAGACTTAGATCATAAAGGTGTTACAAAACATAACGGTGCAACTTTTACAGAGTTTAAGTACTTTAGTTTTTTTTTTCTATAAGACTACTGCTGCGAACAGGGTATACTACAAAAAGCAAGTACATGCAGCTCGAGAGTCCCTTGACTGACGGGGTCTCGCAAAAGACAAGACTCGAGTTGCACTAGTGTTTAACAGTTTACAAGTCTATTATAACGAAACGCCCTAGTATTTCAACGTGGGTCCAGAGTAGTCTCTCCTGCGGCTGTGATCCTTAGTATCTTCCCGTCTGCGCCAGAGTTCTTCGTCATTGGACAATCCTTCTCGAGGTGTCCTATCTCACTGCATAGGTGACATATTTGGCTAGCACCAGCATCGGTGGTGGAAGTGATGTGTCGGGTCGGAGTTACGTGGGCACGGTTGCTTTCGTTGTTCCTCCTTTTCGAACAATTCCTCTTAAAGTGCCCGATTTCACCGCAATCATAGTAAGCCTGGTTGACTCCGATGTCAGGGACTTGAGTGATGGGTCGTGCCGGTGCTCCATAACTACAAGCATGGTGCCCTATTTTGTGGCAATTGCAGCATTGTATTTCATGGCAAGCCCCATTATGATGAAAGCTACACTTGTCACACTTAGGAAGTTTTCCCTCGTATGGTCTGATCGGTGCTGGGATGGTAGGGGTTGCCACTTGTTGCTGTTGCATGGCAAGTCTTTAGGATCGCTTGCGCTCCTTTTGGGCTTGACGCTTTCGTTTCCTGTTCTCGATTTTTCGGCTTTGCAAGTCTGTGACTGTTATCATTTGTTGGCTTCCCGGATCGATACAACGATCGGAATCGTCAACCCCCTTGCCAGCCTTGCTTGCGTTGTTAGCGCTGAGGTTTGCAAGGACAGCTACCACGGCAGCTGTTACCGCGGCTTGGAATGTAGCGGCGTCGATATGAAGGATAGGGGTTTCGTTGTTCGGCTGGTTATTTCTGGATGACGACATGATTCTGTTATACAAAAGAAAATGAGTTCGTGAGTGATTATGGTTGAACCTAGATGTATTTCGACCATTCATACAAAGAGTAGGAGTAAGTTCTCGAGGGTTTGACCTACATCCCTATGATGCAGTCCTAGTAAAGAGTAGAAGTAAGTTCATAGAATGGTTATAAGACAATTTCTATCCAACCTTCGACAAGAATTGGAAGTGATCCCTGAGCTAAATTACCATAGTTCAATAACTTGACTAGAGTGAGTTTCAGATAGAATTCTAGCGATAGTAGGATGAAAGTATTTGAACAAAGATTGACACAGAAATTAGCCGACTGTCCATATCGTTGATATTTAAGATGTAATAAGTTTGGAAAAATTGACCTTGGAGTAGGTCTTACATCATATCTGAAGTAGCAAAAGTTTTGACGGCATACTGGCCTAACTAGAAAGTACTTACAGTACAAAGTTAGTTACTCAGAAAAGTGGTACTTAGAGCATAGATAGGAAGACTATTCTTTCAACCAGGGAAAGAAAGGTAGAATATCTCCTACTAGGGACGGTTATCCCTTAGGTGAACCCTTAGTTCAGCCAGCTGTCGCTCCATATCAAGTAGGTGCCTTTCGTACACCCTTTGGCGTACTCGGAGCTCTATGACTTCAGCTCGAGTTTCAGCTAGCTCTTGCTGCAGGGTCTCATGGTCTCCCCTAGACCTCTCACGAGCATCTTCCAGACGAATGGTGCGGATGGTATGCATTCTCGCATTGGCGTCAACCTTCGTGATTCGATGGAGAGCTGTCCTGCCCTGAATCTCGTTTTGAGCCACTCTGCGGACCAGGATTGGTAAGACTCTGTCTGCTGAGCCTCCTTCACTCAGGTCATAAAAGCTTTGGTCTCCATTGAATGGCATGGGCTGATCCTGCTCTTGGCTCCATGTTTCCAAGATTTCCACTCACGGAGGCGTCGGGCCTTGAAAAGCCGGACGAGGATTAGGATTTGGGACAGGAGCCACCGGGGGTAGGTTCTCAACTTCAGGCTCGGAGTCAGAACCATCTACAAAGCCTTCAGCCTGGTGACCATCCACAGGGATTGGGTGATCATTTTCTGGCTCTGCTTCAAACCCTCCTCCATTACCTTGGTTAGGGAAGTACAAGTTTCCGTGGGGATGGAATCCAGCCATGTTATCTACGCGAGAAAAAGGATATAAGAATTGAGCACATAAGTAGTTTATAGTAACACAAAATACTTCCTATAATATTTTAGGTTTACGTTTTGTTCTAAGGTTTTCTTTGTGGTATTCTTGGTAAGTTTTTAGACTTGTTGCAACCTCACAACCACACTTAGGCATATGCTAGTCACTCCTCGGATAATATAGTTGATCAGGCTATATCTTCCCAGATTTGACTATATGTCTCTAAGTCTACTTGTGCTGCCCAACAATCGTAATACTTTTGTTCTGTCCTAGTGACACTGATTTTAATATGAATGCAGATATGTATACTTGGTTAAATATTTTATTATTTAAAAGTATAAACTCTTTATCAGAGTATTTTTAAATCCCGTTGTGTTTATAGTTCGTATATCTTTTATGGGTTGATACACTCGATTCACTATAAACAATGCTCTGATACCAATCTGTCACACCCCAAAACCGGAACGGCTGAATCGTTCGGGGGTGGAGGACGTCTTGTTCAGTATCACAACAATGCAAAGTAGTAAACAAGCAACAACATCATCCATTGCATTAATAATATAATTTTAATACAAGCGTGTTCTGTCAAGTTAATAGACACTAAAATATAAATCAAAATAAAAGATGAGTCTTGAACGAGCTCCATCTTCTCAAAACCTGGCATCGGTACCTGTCTACTGGTGACCTGAGAATACAAGTTATTTTGAAAGAGTTTATCAGCTTTAAAGCTGGTGAGATCATAAGTATATTAGTGTTTGTGTTTGTATGAAAGTGTTTGTAAGTATGTGATGTGTAAGTTTGTGAATGTTTGTAAAATGTTTGAATCTCCTAGAAAACCCTATGTTTTTCTACTAACAGTAGCCTTCTACCAAGGCATCAAGTATCTGTGTGTGTGTCTCTTGTAAGAGTATGTATTTTCCCAAATCTAACTATCATTAACCAAAAATATAGTTTTTACATTACTGTTCATTGTGTGAAGATCACAAAGTGAATGCAATGGGGAAATAAAATAGTACTGTAGTGTTGTATTAAGTAACTACTGCTGTACTAACTACCTTAAACCAATTGTTATTTAAAGTACCATGTGATCGGCCTGTACCATACTACCGACTATAAACACGACGATGTAAGACGTCGGAAGGAATGACGTTTGGCACCCATACACTTGCAAGGCCCACTGTAGCGAGCAGCAAGGTGTAGGATAGTCAATCCAGTATAGATCTATACACAAACTCAACGCTCTCCATTTAAGGAGATTCTGGATACAAAACGAGCCATGACAGGTGATGCCATGCCCCGTTACGTGGCTCACATAACTGTGTAATGTACTTGTATATGTATTATATGTACTAGCTGTATTGTGTGTTCTTTCTCTGTCTAGTATGTATGTATGTTTTCTCTCTGTCTAGCATGTATGTTTGTTCTCTCTCTGTCTAGCATGTATGTTTTCTTGTAAAATGTATAGTATGTACTAGCTGTTTTGTATTGTATAGTATGTGCTAGCTGTATTGTAATGTATAATATGTACTAGCTGTATTGTAATGTATAGTATGTACTAGCTGTATTATAATGTACTGTATGTACTAGCTGTATTGTAATGTATGATTCATTGTTCTAGTAATAGTATTAGTAACTTCCTAAACTATGCCTATTATAGTTTACTAGTAATGTTGTTTGTATGTAAGAACATGTTTGTATACCTTTGCTACCCAAAGGTATTGAATTGAAAGAAGGAACTTTTATATCTATATACATATACATAATATATAACTAGGATTCAAACGACCTTCGGACAAATAACCGATACCCTAAGTCCACAACCAAACAAGGAACAGGAGGTAAGGTGAGCTATCAGTCCTAAGTCCTTTTAATCCTACTTATATAACTATATCTATATAGATACACATTTAACAGAATATAAGTTTAAAAGAGTTTAAATAAAAGTATTTGACATGTAAAAGAGTTTAAATAAAAGTATTTGACATGTAAAAGAGTTTAAATAAAATTATTTGACATGTAAAAGAGTTTGAATAAAAGTATTTGACATGTAAAAGAGTTTGAAGTAGTTTGTTTGATAACACAGTTTGAAAAGTAAGAAATCCACTTGTTTGGTAGTTATTAATCACATGTGATTGATATAATAACTAAAATAGTTCAACTTGTATTCCCCCCCATAAAAGCATTTAAAATCATTTAAAAGATTGATTAAGGGGTATGAACTCACCTGTAGTGAGTGGTTTGGATGAACGGATGGTATAGGATGCTAAGTGTCAAGTGAAGACTTGAGCACACACAAGGATCCTAGTTAACATATAATAACACATATATGTATCCAATTAGTCATTTCACAACTAATTAACCAAGTTAAGACACCCTAGGACATGAAAAACACCTTGATTCAAGTGTTATAAGTACTAAGGATTGCATCTAAGGGTTGTAGGGCCTTGCTTTTGAGTTTATGGTCCAAGGGTAAACTCTTTTGGAGTTTACGGTTTTGGGACCAACTCCCATGGAGTTTACGGTCGTAAACCCATGAGTTTACGGCCGTAAACCCATGGTAACTTCTACCATTTCGTGTTTGAAGTCCTATAAGTCATAAAGAAGCATCCTTACTTCAAGTCTAAGTCTTAGGAAGTGATTGTGACACCATTTCACCCCTTTATGGAGTTTACGGCCCATGGACCATTTCTCCATGAGTTTACGGTCGTAAACTCTAATGGTTCTTGGTATTTTTGATGTTTAAGGTCCTAAGCACTTCAAGGATGTGATCTAGACTAGTATCCAAGGCTTGGTAAGGGACTAGGGCACACAATGGCCCTTTCATTAGGGTTTACGGTTCAAGAACATGTTCTTGACCGTAAACACCTTTGATCTTGTGTTTCTTTGTGTTTTCTACATGAATAAGAAGTGTAACAAGCCTTATAACACACTAGGGTAAGAGTACTTACAATATAGAAGCTTGTAAGGGTGTTAAAAGTCCAAGAACACTAGTGTGTGTTCTTGGTGAAACTAAGAACACTTGAAGATCTACACAAATGAAATGATTTCATGGATGAAATCATGTAAGATCACTAGATTAAGTAAGATATCAACTAATTAGGGCAAGAAACACTTACAAAGTTGAAGATCAAGAAGGAAAATCGGATGATACTTGAGAGGATCTTGAGTTCTAGTTCTTGAAAGTGTGAAAAAGTGATAAAAATGACTAAGTGTCATATTTATACTCCTTAGAGTTTACGGCCGTAAACACCATGTTTAGGCCGTAAAATCCAAACTCTTGGAGTTTTGGGACTTTATTGTTGCACAATAAACCCTAGGGTATCCTCTCTCCAGTTATCTTTTGAAGTACTAACTTTAAAACACTCAAACTGACTCCAAAAATCTTGAAAGTTAGCAGAAACAGTTCTGACTTCTATTGAAGTGAATGGTTGTACAGAATAGAAATTTCGGGTTGTCACAATGTTTGAGGAACTCATTGTTTTTAAAAAAAATTGCCGTTTGACTTACAAACCGAGAAAGTCAACCTTAAATGTCAAGTTCAAAAAGTCAAACTTAGAAGTCAAACCGAAAAGCTAAAAATAAAAATTTGAAGATTAAACGAGAAAGTCAAAGTTTAAAGTCAAAGGTCAAACGGGAAAGTCAAAGTCAAAAGTCAAAAATAATAGTCAAAAATTAAAAACCAAAATTTTTGGTTGAGAATGAAACTTTAAAATTTGGAAAATTAAATTTTGGGCAAAATTTGTAAAAAATTGCGAAATTAAGGTCGAAGCAGCAAGTCTTTTTGAATGAAAACGGGAAGGAATATAACACCAGCCTTGCTAGATGGACTGGTTGGGGCGTTTGTTGAGTTCCCAAGTGATCTGGGTTCGATCCTTGCACAACGCAAAAATTTTTATATCCAAGAACCGCTGCTGTCCGAAAACGCGAGCCGTAAACTGGAATCGTCCGAGCCGAGAAGTCAGACCGTAAACCGAAGCCTCGTCCGAGAACGTGCGAGGCTGACCGAGAACGTCCAAAATACGCTGCTGGCCGCCTAGGGTTTGACCGAGACCGAGGGTTTTGCTGATATTTCGCAAATTTTGACCAAAAATCATCAAAAACTTGCCAAAACACGAAAATTTTAATTTTTAAAATCAAACTCGATCAAAACTTCAAAAATATGAAGAACACGAAGAATAATGGTCAAAAATTCATAAAAATATAAATCAAAAACACCAAGAAACTCCAAGAAAAACCGTTTGCAATGACCCGATTGATACCGATCCAAGCTCTGATACCAATTGTAAGTCTTCAAATTGCTATGATGTATCAATCGGATTCACTTGATGGTGCGGAATCCCAATCAAGTGAATGATGTAAGATGTAAGATGAAATAAGAACAAAGGATTAGTCGTAAATGCACACTATTATCATTCAATAGTCGGGTACATAAGATGTTGATTACACACTGTTCTCTCTTAGTTCTCTCCAAAACGTGTTCTAGGAAATATGGTGTCCCTTAGAACGTCCCACCCTTCTTTCTTACTCATTTTCAAGCCTAAATAATCCTATATATATACTTAGGCCTAATAACCAATCCCAAACCCAAAATCTAAACAAAACAATACAAAGCCTAACCAAAATCACACACGATTTCGGTCCAATTACAAGGAACTCAAGGGGATTTCGGCCCTAGACTGAAAACTCTAAAGGCGTATGAAAAGCAAAGTATAAACCACAATTTATGACCTAATACAGAGTCAGACCAAACAGGCGAAGGAAGAACATGACAAATATTAGTGTGATTGTTGCCACAACGTTGTAACACGATACCTATGTTAAGGTCCTTCATAATGAAAGCAAACAGATCAAACTCAACATAAGCATAACTATCAATAGTAAAATGACAGACACATATAAGATTTGTTAGCATTTTGATTGAGACAAGAACATTTTTCAACAAAAGATAGTTGTTAGAGAAAGGGAAAGATTTCTGACGAACAAATCTAACTAGCAGAACGACACCATTACCAATCATTATGTGTTTATAATTACATGGAGTTAAAGAGTGCATTGTACGTTAACCGAATGTCATGTTATAACTTGCTCCAAAATCCATGTAGTAGTTTGTATCTTGCGGAGGTTGGATCGAAATTTCATGAAAGCCTAATGCGAGATTCGTATATTGTTGTTGATTAAATTAAGTAGTATGGCCTCCAAAAGATGTGATTGTTGGCTGTTGCGAGACTTACTGATTTACACTTGAAGCCGAGCCATATTGGGGTTCAGGGGAGGTTCTAGTGAGGTACCTGGTGTGACATTGACAACACCTACCTTCCCCGTACGCAATGGAATTTTTTTGAATTGATTTCACCTATTGTACCACTACGTTAAAAAACCGACAACTACGTAAAAAAATGGCAACTACCTAACAAAATGCCTCTCTATTGGATCAACCAAGCCCAAAAAATATTTACAACTTATAATTTGTAGCCCAATGCTTTCAATTTTAATCCTATTAATTTTAGCCCATAAAAAAAGAAATGGGAAAAATAGCCCAATGGCATTTGGATAATTGGATCTATTGATCCAATTGGGACTTAGGATACTCATTCCGTCATCTGGCAGAAGAAAAAAGAACAAAAAAATGAGGGCCTTCTGTGTTTGCTTATCGCTGCTTCTGCTTGCTGTCAACTTTGCTGCTGCTTGCTTGCTACTTCCATCGACCATCGTTGATTCATTCTCATTGAATCTCATTGCTCAATTCGACATTTTGACTCCCATTGATCAATTCGACTTCCAACTCTCCAAGTAATCTCCAAGCCCTAACCTAAGAATGAAGCAAGTAAGTATTATTGATACTTCGAAATTTTACCAATTTGCTTAGGTTTCTCGAAATTGCTATGTTTTTATCTTGACTTGGTGAAATTGCTATGTTTTTATTGACGTTATTGACTTATTGCTTGATTTGGTGAAATTGCTATGTGTTTATGGAAGTTCAATTTTGATTTGGTATAATTTCTATGTTTTTATTGAAGTTATTTCCTTATCGGATGATTTGGTGAAATTAGTAGTTATTTAGCTTAATATTGATGGTTGTTAGTGACTTTTTTGAGCAAATTTCATTGGTAGTTAATGTTGTTTGTGCCTTATGTAAAAGAAAAGACTTACTATGGAAACAAGCAAGAGAAAGGGTGCAAAAGGACTTGTGTAGTGGTGAACTTGAAATCGGAAGAGGGTTAAATCAAGAGACTTGTCACACCCCTAAACCATAACGGCGAAAACGTTCGGGGGCGGAGGACGTCATGCTTAGTATCACAACACCTGTATCATAGTAATCAAAGTAACAACAACCATTGCATTAATATAAAAGTGTTTACATTGTATTTGATTCACAAAAGATTGACAATCGATTGTGTGAATATGTCTTAAGCCCACAACCAAACAAGGAACAGGAAGTGAGGCGGAAGTCACCCATCCCATTGTTTGTTAGATACTCGTTGTATATTGTAACATCCAGATTCCCAGGTATCTCATTTTTAAGTATTATATTGAATTTTAGAGAGGGACTCGACGAGTAGGCGCTCAGACTCGCCGAGTGGGATCGCGCATGTTTTGGTCTGATTTAATGAAGGACTCGGCGAGTCCATACGTGGACTCGGCGAGTCCATACGTGGACTCGGCGAGTCCACGCTGTTTAATGAAACCCTAATTTCTCGTGTTTGGGACCTATTTAAGGACCCTTATAGCCACCATTTGCGGCTACCAGACCCTTGAGAGAAACCCTAATAGTGCTTGAGCGTTTGTGAGAGAGAAAAAGCCATTATTGGACCTTTGTGGGTTGGTTTTGCAAGAAGAAGTTGATTCCAGCTTAGAGGAGGCCAAGGAGGTTGCTTATTTGTGGATTGCAAGCAGAGGACATCATCCTTGAGGTAGTATATCAACCCTCTTTCTGTTTTGTTAAAGAATCCATGGATCTAGGGTTTTCTATACCCTTTATTGGGTTGATTTGTTGGGAATATGGTCCCCTATCATGTTAGACTTCAGATCTGGATCCATAGTGGTCCAGAGAGCTTATTCCATCTTTCTTTATGAGGAGTTATGGAAGAAATGGACTTAGGATGTTGTATTTGGGGCTAAATCATCGAGTAGAGTCATTTGGACGTTGCATGAGTATCAAGTTCGAACCTTTACGTGTTTATTGAGCTTGGGAAGGTTAGATCTATGGATTAGAGGAACAGATCTGACCTCAGAAGGTCATTTGAGTGTGAGCATGGAACGAACTCGCCGAGTCCATGAGCGGACCCGACGAGTCGAGTCGGGGTTGCCCCGCGATTCATGACAGGTGTAACTCGTCGAGTGGGAGGATGACTCGACGAGCCAAGAGAGACTGAAAGGATTCAGAGGACCCACATGGACTCGCCGAGTCGCCTTTGTGCACTCGACGAGTTGGGTCAAAGTTGACTGTTGACTTTCGTTGACTTTAGGATTCTGGTTAAGACTGATTTAGGAGAGTTCAGGGAAGGGTAGAATGGCCTTCTACCCAGTCTGTAGGGATGAGATCATGAGAGAGTATTGATCGGGAATGTTATTTGATTAATAGGAGGAGGCTAGGTCGGGACGTTGAGCACGAGAGTCTATCCGACTTCATTGAGGTGAGTCTTCTCACTATACATTACCTAGAGTGGTATCTATGTGTAGACCGGAGGGTCTTGTGTGCTAGGTGTATATATGAGATTTTGTGTTATGTGATATATGCATGTTATGTGTTGTATAGACCGGACCGGAGGGTCCAACGATATAGACCGGACCGAAGGCTCCAACGATACAGACCGGACCGAAGGGTCCAACGAGCCATGACCGGACCAGAGGGTCCAACGAGCTACGGGACTGGAGGGTCCCGCTGAGACACATCGACCGGAGGGTCGTATTGTAGCCTCGAGTGGCGTATGTGTTGCATGTGGTATTTTGGGGAACTCAATAAGCATTTATGCTTACAGTTGTTGTGTGATGTGTTTCAGGTACTAGCGAGGATCGCGGGAAGGCGCCGGCATGATCGGTACACACTTATGAGTTTATGATATTGAGATCTTGGGACATGTTCTGTTATGTTACAGTGGACACATTATGTTTTTATGATTACTATGTGAATGAAAGTATGTTTTAAAAATGAAAAATTGTTTTGAAAAATTACGTCGTTACATATATAACCCTAATGTATTCACCAGGTGCTTACAGAGTTAACTGTAATAGTTCTTTGAAATATAATGAAAATATTCTTTTAAGAAAAGCTTATATTTTCTTTAGTAAAATGATAACCACAATAGTTTCTTCTACAATCACTTAGTTATACTAGATTGTCGACAACTGTTTGAATCTTTTGTAAAAAGGTTCTTAATTTCAGTTGCTCCAATGTGAAACGTTATATTCAGAAAGTTCTATTGAAATACTGATTACTTTAGAAATAACGATGTTTACCATAGAAAATCCTATATTTTCTATAAAACCAATTTGTAGTCTTACTCGTTCCAAGATCGAAAAGCACAAGTATAATTCCTATACTTACTTAAATGATATCTAGTTTTTGTTGATAAGTTATACTGGATGAAGACGTGGTTGTTCCGGAAAAAGTATATTACTACGTAAATATATCGTTTGTTATCTACTTGTGAGTTTTATGACCATACTAATGGATACGACATGTAACGGACGCCAATATCATTTATGACTTTGTCACCCGCAGACCTGCCGGTCCAACTGTAGCTAACAATAGAGGTGTGAGATTTTTGGTCCCATATAGATCTATACACAAACTCACGCTCTGCCTCAAGGAGACTCTGGTTCATAAGGGTAGACTTCCACTAATACATATGTAAGTACTCGAAGACGTGTCTCACAAACTAGATTAACGACTTTACAAGTAATATTGCGAAAACCCTTTTTATAAATAACATATAAGTTTATAAAAAGATCCTTTTATTCCATAAACTATACTTATTATAGTTTATAAGCTCATTTTCCATGTTTTACTAAGTTTCATGTTTTAAATACAGTTCAATGGTAAGATAGACATAATAAGTAATTTATATTTTAAAACACAACATTTCTTGTGTTTTACTTGTATTCCCCCCCCCCCCCCCGCCTAAAACAATTAAAAAGTTTGGAAAGACAAGGGGGTATGAACTCACCTTATGTTGGAGATGCGATTGAAGATATGATATAGGATGATAAGTTTCACGAGTGAAGTTCCGAAGCACAAACGAGTCCTAAATCACATATAATGATACATATAGGCATGAAATTAGTGAATCTAACCACACATGTGTTTAGCAAACAACCTAGGATGAAAGAATAACTCACCAAAGGAGTGTTAGAAGCAAGTTAGGAGGCTGAAAGGGAGTTCACGGCTGGGCTTGATGTGTTCACGGCCGTGAAGGGTTCACGACCCTTGAAGGTTTGAAGGGTTCACGGCCCAAAAGATGTGAAGAACACTTGGAGATCTTGTTGATTGGTGAGTGTTTGAAGGCCTTTCGTGGTATACCAAAAAGATGCAAAATAAAAGGAGTGTTTAAGGGAAGAAAAGGGTGTTCTTGAGTATGATACTTGAGAGAGAATGGGTTGGTTCACGGCCAAGAAAGAAGAAATGAAGGATAAACGACCCAAACACACACACACACACACACACACACATATATATATATATATATATATATATATATATATATATATATATATATATATATATATATATATATATATATATATATATATATATATATATATGGTGAGTTCACGGCCTAAGGAGGGTTCACGACCGTGAACCTCACTTGATGAGGTTTATGGTCCAAATGCAATACTCCTAACTCGTTTCCTTAGTGGTTCACTTCCTAACACACAACCCTGACTTATACTAGGCTTAGAAACCTATAAATTTGACCTTTGGTTGTTGTGTTTGACTTTACAGGACATTAATTTCGGGTTGTGACAAGACTACACTTGTTTGAGCGGGAGATACAATATGGGGTTCACATTTCAACACACTCACAAGTTTGCGGATGTTCTTGTTGTTTTAGATTTTGTGAAAGAGGATGGAGGGTCATTGGCAAACCGTCAACAAGCTTCCAGAATCTTAGCATATTTTAAATCATATGAGTTCGTGTTTTACTTATATATATGATGTATGGCATTTTACGCCTCACGGGTACATTATCAAATCAACTTCAAAGAAAAGATCTAGACATTTTTGAAGCGGCTTCGATGGTTATAGGGACAATGAAGGCATTGGAATCTTTAAGAAACACGGGGTTTGCTAGCATTTTACCAAAGATATCTTCTTTGTGTCAAACACACAATATTGATACTTTGAATATGGAAGATTTGTATGTTGGTGCGAGAAACCGTAAGACCACAAAGACTAATAGATTTCATTTTGAGGTTGAAATCTTTAACATGGTGGTAGATATGCAACTTACATAATATTGGGATCGATTTAATGAAACAACCACCCAGTTACTAGAATACATGGGTGCTTTAAGCCCTTGTGAGTCATTTACACAATGTGACAAATCAAAGTTATAGAAGTTGGGTAAGTTTTACAAGTATGACTTTGATGATTCGGATATGATAGGCCTTGAAGGACAACTTGAGATATTTTATCACTCTTGCATCAAAGATGAGCGCTTCACTAGTTTGAAAGGAAATTCCTACCTTTCTCATTTGATGTCCAGTACGGGGAAACATCGCTCTTATCATTTGGTTTATAAGCTTTTAAAGTTGGCTTTGATATTACTTGTAGCGACCACAAGTGTAGAAAAATGTTTTTCGAAGATGAAGCTCTTGAAGACCGACTTGTGCAACAAAATTGGTGATGACTTTTTGAACGACGTGTTGCTTTGCAATGTTGAGACCGAAGCACTTGTGAAAGTTGAGAATGAAAAAGTAATGGAGCGGTTTCAAAAGATGTTTGCACGAAGAGGACAAATTTAAATTGTAATAGTTCATTTATGTTTTTAACTTTTTATATAATGGATTTTTGTATTAGACGTAATGAATTATTTTTTGGTTTTATATTATGTTCGACCAAAAAAAAATTTGGCAACACCTAATATCAATTCGTGCATTCGCCCCTGTTCGGGTTGAAACGAGGCCTTGTAAGGCTATTGTTGTTTACCGAAGTATAATAATTGTTGGGGCTGCTGTAGGGCTGTCGGAAAACAGCTTGACGTTTCTAGAGCGAACCAAAGACATCAACAGGAGACTGCTATGTAGCAGTGGTAACAACGGCTACATGGGTTGTTACTCTATCAGACTTGACTGAAGACAACATGTGGCGCGATCGAAGATTTAGAACCCATCTAGCTTGTCCCATAAGTCATTCATAGTATAACTAGTATAACTATAAGTAGATATTATGTGTATAAGATTAGCATCGCAAGTAGAATAAAACCAAGACTTTATCCGAGAATTAATAGATGCCCAATCCTCATCTTCATCATTTTGTGGTTGGGATTTACTGATAATATGACCATGAACCTTATCTGTAATGCCCGTGTTTGTAGGCTAGGCATTAATATTGACATGATAGTCTAGGTTAACCTTTGTGACTCATTTTGGAGAAATGAAAAGGAATTATGTGAATATTATGTGTTTTATGCTTAATTATTAGGGTTTAATTAATTAAGACTAAAAAATGAGCGTCGAAAATAAATATTAGATAAAGACGATATTTATTAAGAAAGTTGTAGTGGTCGTGACAAGGATTACGGATATATAAAGAATGCCGAAATCCGAGTTATAACGAAGAAGTTATGACTTGTCCAAGTTTCGCGACAAACCGACACGGTGCCGAATGTCGTAAAAAGTGGGTTTTTGATAAACTACTTTTTAGCCTTAGTGATCTAAATGAAAGTCGTAGTATTCGTTAAACCGAGAAGTTCGATAAAAAGAACGCCAAAATCTGACTTCGTATGAGGAAGTTATGATTTTTCTAAGTTTCAGCTTAGCAGTAGACAACTAAAAACTCGAATTTTAGATCGAGTGATTTTAAGGCCAACACAACCTAAACGAGAATCGAATGTCAATAATAGTAGTACAACGGTAAAAAGTCTGACGAAAACGGACGTCGGATGAAGAAGTTATGAATTTTTAACGGATTTTCCAGTCCCGGTCTGTTAAAAATAATAATATAAAAATAAAGTCAAAATTTTCCTACGAAGTCTAAACGAAAGTTGTAGAGCATAATTTTCTCTACGCGTGCATATAAAGAACGTCAAAAACGGAGCCCGTATGAGAAAGTTATGGATTTTACAAGATTGAGCACATTTTTCGAGAAATTTCGCATGAATAGTGCTGCCACGTCACCCTCGCTCTGAGTTGGCCACGTGTCCGAAGCTGCTGCGTGGCACGTCCGAGAAGCGACGCGTGTCGCACAGGTGTCCGAAGTCGTCACGTGATCTCGCATGCTTTCCTCGTGATCCGACCTGCGTGTTGGCTCCTGATTCGACCAAGGCTGCTGACCCGATCCGAAGCAAGAAGCCGCGTCATCCGACCAATCCGAAGCTCGCAGCTGTCCGTCCGAGCCTCGCCCTGCTGCCACCTGGTCCAAGCCTCGCAGACACGTGCCCCTCCCTCCTCGCTTCGGATCCAACCCTCGCTGCTATAAATA
This sequence comes from Lactuca virosa, assembly GCF_052849685.1. NCBI lineage: Eukaryota > Viridiplantae > Streptophyta > Magnoliopsida > Asterales > Asteraceae > Lactuca > Lactuca virosa. The sequence goes on from NC_136434.1 coordinate 92,412,751, forward strand.
GGAGGGTGCGAACCCTCCCGGCTAGAATTTAAGATTTGACATTTTTCACCCTTTTTTCAATATTTTCACCATTTTGACGTCCCCCGAAGCCCCGGTATTGATTATAACCCCCGGAATACGCCCCGAAGTGCCCGAAGACCCGGAAAATTTATCTTTTCGGTTTTGAAGCCCGACCCTTCGCAGAGCCCGGTTTCTCAATAAAACTCCCGGTTTTATTCGAAACGATCGTTTTAGGAAACGAATTGCTGCCCGATTTTCATTAAATCAGGTGAGTGTGTAGTCACTTTCATCTTACACATAGATATGAAATATTTTATATAAAATACGTGCTATGTGTATATATGTTGTTTGTTTATTCGAGATGGGTGTTGAATGAATGTTTTATACATGTTTAAAATGATTTAAAATGTATATATATTTTATCTTCAAATATGTTGGGTAAAACATGGGTAGATAAAGTATGAGGGATAAAAGTACAGTATAGATGTACGTTGGTAGCTATGAATTTAGTATAGTATAGATGTACGTTGGTAGCTATGTATTTAGTACGTTGACACCTATGGACTTAGTGCTTGTGGTATAAACCTTGGCGACGATGTGACTTCGTGCCTATTAGATAAACCCTGGCGACGATGTGACTTCGTGCCTATTTGACATAAATTACTGAGGGAAAGCAATGTTGTCACCCCGGTGTTTGTTTTATTTGATATAAATTGCTGAGGGAAAGCAATGTTGTCATCCCGGTGTTTGTTTTATTTGACATAAATTGCTGAGGGAAAGCAATGTTGTCACCCCTGTGTTCGTTTTATTTGACATAAATTGCAGAGGAAAGCAATGTTGTCACCCTATTGGTTGTCTTATTTGACATAAATTGCTGAGGAAAGCAATGTTGTCACCTTATTGGTTGTTTTATGTTAGGTTGTCCTGTTTGACATAAATTGCTGAGGAAAGCAGTGTTGTCACCCCATTGGTTGCCTTATTTGACATAAATTGCTGAGGAACCCCCGAAGCAATGTTGTCACCCCTAATGAAAATCCTTAGGCTAGATCCCATGTGATAGGTGTTTTAGGGACGTAAGGTGAGGATAACGGGAATGGGTAATTAGGGTTGTTTTTGGTTGATGAAATTAATAAATTATTTGTTGATTGATAAACTTAAAGAGTTTATTATTTATTATGGGTTGAAAACCCTATATGCTCACCAGGCTTCCAAGCCTGACCCACTTAGCTTTTTATATTACAGGTAGTGGACCCCGAGCATAGTCGGATGATGATGATGAGTGATTTTTGGATTATAGGCCAGTGGTTATAAATAACTGTTGTAAGGCTTATATTTCTTAAAGAAAGGTTTTGACAAACTTTTATCATGTTTTGTTTTGGGAACAAATTCCGCAACATCTTTAAAAAGGATTACTCTGATTTTATTTTAAAAAAACATAAACGAAACCGGTCTTTTCTGGCCGTGAAATTGGGGATGTCACATTATCACCCTTGCATATATCAAGAAATATACAACGCCAAAGTTTGTATTTGGAGCCGTCAACAGACTATTCAAAACTAAACTGTGAGTAAACATTAGTGAGGAAAAATACTAGTTGACTAGCAATAGGAGTCAATACCATGGAGGTTCTCGATGATAACAGAGATGTCATGTTGCTCGGAGAAAAAAAAAGTGCAATAGAGACAGGAAATAATAAGAAATAAGCTAACCGTGGGGAGAGGGAAATAAATGATATGATAGTCTAACCACAATGACGAATGAATATGAGCATTAAGATGATGGTGTCGGATCGAAGATGTTGATGATGAGATAGTCTTGGCGGCTGCACACAGAGGTGGTGGCTGGAAGACGGCGACAACGACAGTTGCTTTGGGAGAAGGCAACATTGTGTGTTGGATATGGAAGCGGGATTTTTTATATTTATTTATGGTTTAGGGATCTAGTGTAGGTTGTGAATGGTATGGCTTGATACCATGATCGATAGTAGGGGTGTTCGTTTGGATGGATCGGTTTGATCCGATCCAATCAAGTGAATCCAAATTGATTTTGGTTTTCAAAACATGAATCCGAATAGTCCAAACTAAATTCAAATCCGATCCGATCTGATCCAATTACAATTCAGTTGGATCGGTTTTTATAATTCTGTTTTCAAAAACCGAAACATTTTAAAACGACATATAAATATAATATTACCCAACTTTACACAAGAAGCAAAAACAAATTATTTAGTTGTGATTTGAAATTTATAAACAACTAATACGAAGATATATTATAGTTAAATATCTTGTACATAGAAAACTTTTGAGAGAAAATGCATATTAATGTTTTTTTTAACGGGTGAAACGTTTTGAACCTATTAAAAAAAATAAATTACAAAATTAATAAATAACTATAGATATATATTATAAATAGATAAATAATAAATGTTTATTCGGTTTTTTTGGACTATTCGGTTCTTATTTTATAAACTAAAACCAATCCGAAATCCAAAACAATAATTCGGTTTTGTTGAAAACCAATCCAAAAATCCGAATACCTGAACCAAATAGTCCAATCCAAATTATCCAATTGGATAATTCGGTTTTATCCGAATAGTGAACAGTTCTAATCGATAGTGTGAAAATCCTCAATTAGGGTTGCATGTATAGATGTCAATATATAGATACATAGTTTTCTTTGTAATTCATAATTGTAAGCAATCTACAAATGCACTAAAACAACTTCCATCACGTACTTAACGATACATTTTTTTAACGGAAAATCTAATCTACTACTCCTAATTTCACCTATGAACCAGACGAGACTTGAACCCTCGACCTCAATGAGGGAGGACAACAAGGGTCTCATGGAAAAGGGATTTCTACAAAATTCAAGAGTGACGTGCATAGTAATTTATACTTGGTCTAAGAGATCGTGGACAAATATTTTACAAACTATTACATGACTCAAACTCGAGCAAACTACTAACGTTCACAACAAGAGTTCATAAGGAAGAACCTGACAAACTCACTTAAACTACATATGAACAACTTTTCTGAAGACAGAAAAGAAACTGGAATTAAAAAAAAGTATAGACTCAGACCACGCACAATGAAGACAACAATTGAAATGTTAATAACATTTTTCTGAGAAATCATGTGATTTCAAACAACTGAGACTATAAGAAGCACCAGCCAGGTGGCCCAACGGTGATCACTTGAGATAAAACACTTCAAAAGGAGGAGTTCCCCCATATTCGGCTTCAACTTTGGGGTGACCTACTATTATAAAAAAAAAAAAAAAAAAAAAGAGAAAAAAGAAGCACCCTACAAACTTAGCGTGGTTCGTTTTCTTGAAAAGCCATTTCTGTAATACCCGAGTAAGATTCCCATTCGTTAGTACTATATGGAATTAACGGGACATCATAAAGATCAGATTGCTCCACTTCTAGGATTAAGCTTCTAGATTCTTCTGGTGTTTGTTGTTTAACCCATGGATGAGTAGTAAACTTCCTCAGGCACTCTAGCTCCATTGCCACCTCTCTCATAGTAGGTCTATTTTCTCCTAGTAAGTCAAGGCATCTCTTTATGAGCTCAGCTACTGCTTGTAACTGGTCAAGAGTCCCTTCACTTAATACTCGTGGCTCAATAATCTGAAAGAAACGGTTTTCTTTCATGGACTTGATAAAGTAGGTTGCTAAATTCTTCTCCTCATTGATTCTACTTACACAAAGGGGTTTTTTCCCAGTAATTAGTTCTGCAAGGACCATACCAAAGCTATAAACGTCACTCTTGTCAGTTAATTGGCTTGTGTGGAAGTACTCAGGATCCAAGTACCCAAGTGTGCCCTGAACAAGAGTAGTGACTTGATCATGATCTAAAGGGACCAACCTTGAAGCACCAAAATCTGATATTTTTGTCGTGTAGTTATCATCTAATAATATATTGGCAGACTTGACATCTCTATGTATGATAGGCATAGTAGCTTGTGAATGAAGGTATGCAAGTGCAGATGCAGCTTCAGAAGCAACTCTCAATCGATTCTCCCATGATAACCAACTCATTCCACCCGCTTTATGATGAATGTGATAGAAAAGCGTGTTATTGGATATGAACTCATAAACTAGTACTGGTACCTCCTCTTCCAAACAACAGCCTAACAACTTAACAACATTTCGATGGATGACTTGTGTAAGGATCATGACCTCATTAATGAATTGCTCAGATTGACTCCCATCCACTATTTTAGACTTCTTTATTGCAACAACACGATTATCTGGTAAGAATCCTTTATATACTACACCATAACCACCTCGCCCAACAATTCGCTCCTCTGAATAGTTGTCAGTTGCTTTTCGGAGCTGTTCAGTGGTGAACATAGTCACGGCTTCACTAGTCCCTGTCGCCTTGAGCTTTTGTTTCATAAACACGCCCCGTTTTGCTCAAAAAATTTTTCTCGTAGCTTTATGAGTTTCCTTTTCCTTATGCCAAGGAAAATCCCAGTTATCCCAGATAATATAGCTAGCAAGCCAAACACCAGAGCTACATTTGAAAATAAAGGAAAACTCTTCAACTAATAGTTATGTTAAATGGTTAATAGAAGAAAAGTGAATTTAAATGAGAATAAGAGAACAAGCTTCAGAAGGAACTGTAAAATAAATCTTCACATTAGAAGTAGTCTTAAGACATTAGATTGCAAAAAACGGATTATATATATACAAAGACACTTATATATACTGGCTGTACGTAGTTATTATATGTGACATACCTACAGAGAATATGACAGCTGGAAACTTTGAATTTTTGGCATCAGGTCGACAATCATCTTTTATTTTTCCATCACCAGTGTATCCTTTCAAACAAGTACAGTTGTAGCTCCCTGGAGTATTGATACAAATGCCATAACAGCTGATGTTGCTTTTATCCTCACACTCATTGATGTCTAGCAAGAGATATATATTCACATATTAAAAAAAAAGCGATACAAAAAATGACACTTGCTTCTGTATTTGAAGATTATTGTGCTCTAAAACTGAAACTGACCTTCGCAGCCTGGATCAAGATAAGGATTTCCCTGGTAGCCATTGTTACAGATGCAGCGATACCCACCAGTGTCTTCATCTTCGCAGAAGCTATTTCCCTTACATTCTGTAGCCTGTGTGCAATTCCTGTTGTCTCCAATTACCCAATCAACAACTATGGGAAGACTGTTATCTATCTTAACATCAAGATCCATATTAGACAAATCAGGTACACCACCAAACGTAAAGCTCTCTTCCTCACCAAGAAACGCAAAACCACATGGATTGAATGAAAACACTCTTGCATGATTATAGAATGAGCCAAGTGAAACATTGTAAAATTTGAGACCTTTTGGTATTGATGTCTGACAACACCCATTTCCTGAACAGTACCCAACAGGTACATCACCTGCTTTGCTACATAACCCTAAACACCCACTAGTGAAATCGAGTCCATTCCTCCCTGTGATTAAAGCAGAATCATCGCACCCAATGACAGTGAACTTGTTCTTCTGTGAAAAAGTGAAAGGGGTGGTCTCCAAGTTAGTCCATGCAATAAGTTCATAAGTTGCTCTTCCAGATTCGTTGTAGCATCTGAAAGCAATCGAATTGGAAATTTTCATCTCGTGTCCTGACATATTGTATATTTCAATGTTGCCTGATCCGATGAAAAGCTTTGGGGGGTTAGAAGTCAAGTTGCAGGTCAGGTCAAATGATTCGTCTATGGAGCAGCCTTTGTCTATGCCGAAAGGGTATTCAATTGTCAAGTTCCCGCACTGTGTTCGGCATCCTGGATTTGCTATCTTTGCCATGGCTGTAGGGGTGAAACGTAAAGCAAAAAGAACAAGTGTGATAAGAAGAAGCATGTTCCTATTTTCTTGTGTATGTATGATCAGATACCTTTTTTTGTTTGTGTTTGAAACGATTTATCGGAGTATCTAGCAAAGAAGTATTTAAGGTTTTATAAAATTCCCTTTGACATTGCACATATAAAATTCCCATTGACATTGAACAGTAACAAGGTACCCACGTTTTACAATGATATAAATATCAAGTAGGCCACTCATTATTAAATTCTGATAAAGAAAACTGAAATAATCTATAGACACGATAAGAAATTAGCGACGAAGATGCAGCCAACGATATCGATCCTTCTCAGAGTCCACAATGGCTGCTAGCAAAGGTATTAATGGCTACATGGCTTAGATGATATGGATAGGTGAAATGTGAAATATACAAACAATCATCAAAAGAAGAAACATGATTTTGCTACTACACGAATGTATTCAATTTATGAATGATTCTTGCAACTAGGAGGAACAAAGACTAGTAAATAGTCCAGTTTTTTGAACAAAAAAAGGGTTTTTTTGGACCGGGCGATCCGGTCCAACTTTTTTCAATTTCTCCTGTCTTTGTAGGACGGCAGTCTAGTTTCAGGTGACTTCCAATTCAGTTCAATTTTTTTTTTTCTTTCAACATACAAGTTTTTCTGTTCAAGGTTCAAAATGTTAATCATTCTATAGAAAAAATATGATCATTTAGTAATTCGTAAAATAATAAATTTTAAAAAACCCCACAATAAGTTTTTATATAACTAACAGTTACCAATTACAACATAATTTGAACGTATGATCATATACTTAATCCTCCAATCTTCAGAACATGTAAAATGTTATTCAACATCTGATTGTAAATGTGTTTTAATTAAAGAATCCTATGAGCAATATGTATGTGCTTGACTCAATGATTGGAGTAGAAATTAAAACTATTTATTAAAAGTCGTTTTCAATGGAATATGTCATTTATTGTATATTTTTTTTTTGTAAAAGCACCATCTTATCCAACTTCAGTAGCCGATTGATGCGTTATAATCTAAAAAAAAAGTAGCCGATTGATGCGTTATAATGTTATTGTATGTTTTGTTGTTTCTTTTGTCTATGATATAAATGTACATTGGTAAATGTTTCATTTAGAAAATCTTGAAAGTTCTATATATTCAAATATGATGTATTTGTATTGATCTATACTTTCCTTATGGTATTTGAACTTGTATAATTAATACGAATGAATTACAATATTCTCTTACATGGTATTAGAACATTCTTCACATCGATCCTAAAGAAATTTACAAATGCAATAAACTCTTTAGAGTTTAATTGACTGCCACATCCTCTATCTATTCTTCATACACTATTACTATTTTCTTTTTCATACAATGCATTGAACTTTATAAAGTTCAACGAGACATATTTAAATGATGAAATCATTTATTAAAAAACATTCATTTTCCCATTGAAGAGTTCAATGATCGTTAAACTCTATATCCATTAATAAACGCCAACATGACATACTACTGGTATAGTTTAATCTATTGAATGCTAATTATGTGTGTCATCTCATTCGATTCCCCCACTAAACATGCACTGTAGAAGCTCTAAGCCTTCATTGTCAGCCCTCTTTTCCTCCCCTTCTCTTATCTTGTTGACCAAGGCAAGACTCTCAACCTTTTTCTTTATCTCCAAGTCGACTACCTCTTGTGTCGATTTCTCTTCTCCAAGTTACTTTCCTCCTCATATTTTTCTTCCTTTTCCTTACGTACACGTCTTTCTTCTTCCTTTATTCTCAAAAACTATGACTACCTGATGTGTGCAAAAGATATCACCTCTCCAACTTCCCAACTCGAATGAGCAAAGGGAGATATATAGTTTTCGAAAATTCATCCTCACGTCGTGATAATTAGAGTCTCATGTCGTGATCTCAGTGTAATCCGTGTATGGCAAGCAAAACTAGCTTCCGCTGTCTATCTTCTAGAATATTGCTCCTCACATCGTGATAATAGATGTCTCACGATGTGACTTTGTTTTTTACTAGAATCTTCTTCTTTTAAGCTCCACTAAACTCTCATTTTAGCTCCGGTCCTTCCAAGCTCCAATATTTGTCACTTCTAATCCTTATTCTTCAAGAGTGTCCTATTTGGCTGCAAAATATAAATTAATTCAATAAGTATCACATATCTTTCCAATTAACCAAAATATTGCTTAAAATGTATTAAAATATTGCCTAAATACTTGTATAAATATGGCAATATCAAAATACCCCACACTTATCTTTTGCTTACCCTTAAGCAAAACTAATCTTTTAAGTTAAACTTTCATCACCAACATCACATAAGACAATCCATTTAGAACCCAACCATTATACTAAGACCCCAATGCGCATATTTTTGTCTAAATTCCTAAATACTTCCCAATCCTAAATACTCACAATCCTTATAAACATTCACCCCTTAGTTTATACAACACTCATTTTGCAACCCTCCAAATTCATCCTCAAAAATCTTTTTTAACCTCAAGGTATTTTTGGTTAAGCTACCCAAGCATATATAATATCTATAAAGAATTACAACTTTGATACCACAATGGAGCTCTTCGAATTCATCTCTTCTTTGATATTTGCTTTTCAATTTCTTTGAATTCAACACCTTTTTGTTTAATTTTTGATTCTTCAGAATTTTTGATCTTTTGATCTTCATACTTTAACAGCTCCAAAATTCTTTCGATTTTTTTGTAATCTCTCTCTCTCTCTCTCTCTCTCTCTCTATATATATATATATATATATATATATATATATATATATATATATATATATATATATATATATCACTTTTTTCCCTCAAATCCTACATGCTTAAGCAAGGGAGCTTAACTTCAACCTTTATTGGTTAGATACATTAGTCTAAGTGCAATGACTACATAAGTTCTCCTGGATACATTTTAGGTACACGTTGCAAAACTTATTACATCGTACAAACTACCAGATTATCTTTCATATCTCATGACTTTTCACTAGAAATGGAAAGTCACAAATATACTATAACATATTTTGGTTCAGTTAAACATTTGATCTCGTATTGGATCATCCCACACAATACTAACAACTTAAGTTTTTAATTATTACAAGATTTAATTCTTAGATTATTATTTCAAATCTATAAAATTTCTTAATTTTTCTAGTAATTTTTAATTTAAATTCCTTTTTCGACCCCATACCACACACTTATTTCATACAATGCATTCATTGTATGCATAAAACTATAAAAACAATAAAATGGGAGAAAAATGAACAGACTCTCTTGGGGTAGTAGTGGCGAGATCGATTTCTGATAGTGTGTGAAAAACTTGAACATCTTGAATAGATAATTGGAACTTGGACTTCATTTGTACTCATGAATGTGCCGGAAAGACGTGAATCATAAACTTGCATCTTCAAAAAGTGTGGTGCATAAATCTTCAAAGTAACGCATCTCAATGTGGGAAAGCATACGCCACACTATATGTTGAAAAAAGAGAAAATAAAATGCCATTTGTGATTTCTCACGATGTAAGAAGTAATTTCTCATGATGTGATATTGGTTCAAGTCGTTCTTGAAATCCCGATGGTGCTGGCCTCACGACGTTAGAATTATATACTCACGTCGTGAGAACCGGGGGCTTACAGATTAGATTTCCTTTACAAGTCTTTTATGAATGTAATCTTCACTTGTCTTCTTAATTCATTAAGACCCAGTTTTAATGAACTCTTTGATGGAACTATTTCTTCTCTCTACTCTACCTTCTCTCATACGGATGTCACCCCACACTAATAAAAAATTATGGGCTTCGATTCTTTTCTCTAATGCTCACGGCTTTTCTCGCTCTTTTTTTTCTTTTCTCTATCGTTACTCTAATAATTCTGCGAACAAAACAAACCATTGGTGGAAAATAGAAAACAAATACCACACATTCGGTTACATGTTTTAAGGCATACCATACCAAACAAAAATAAAAACACACAAAATTAAATGCACCAAAATAACTAAGAAAAGAAAATGACTAAAAATAAAAAGGATAAATATCAATAATCATCTCCATCATCTCTTGTCCCACTCGGCCCGACTCCATCTCCTTGTTGCGACCAAAGCTCCTCCCATGTCGGTATGTATGGATAATGAGGTGGCATGGTGGGTGGTCTCTCGATGTGAAAGTGCGAAAATAAAACATCCGTGGATTGATTGTGATAATTCACACCGCTGCGAAGATTATCCCAATATTGTTGGATTAGGTGTCTAAGCTCATAACTATAATTGGTATGTACTTGAATTGATAGTAGCAATGTCCTTTTGGGTTGCCTTCAAACCTGGTAATCGAATAGGATTATTGTTGAAGAGAGAAGAATGATTTATTAATTTATCACTTGGTTAATAAATTAATTTATTAATGCATTATGGATATAATATATTAATGAGAAATCATATTGTTTAATTAATATTTAATCAAAAATTAATTTTAGGATTAAAGGAATTAATTGAAACTGCAGGGACTAAAGGTGACAATGTTCAAAAGTTGAGCATTGAGCATTCTAGAACCTCCCTTAGAGGGATGGAACGAAATCTATAGTGTCCTAGGGTTTCCTTGGGCTCTAAGGGTGCCTTGGAAGCCTTAGGGAGGAAGTTAAGGGATTAGGGTTATCTAAGATACACCTGCTTTATCCTAAACCTTCCTTATCACCTATATAAACCCTTATAGGGTTGGATTTCGTCTAAGGGCACTCCAAGAGAGGCTAGGGCCGAATTTTCCACTTCCCTTCTCTCTCCATAGTAATCCTTGGTTGCTAGGTTTGTTTGTGAGCCATTAGAGGCGCGACAGTTGTGGCGCTTGCTACCAAAGTTCAAGATCTTCAAGGATTTGATTGTTATTACAATATAACAATAAAGGTATGTATCCTAACCCTAATTATATGTTAATTTCGAAAATTACATGTACCTCCTAGGGTTTCTAGTTTTTGTGTTTAATGCTTGTATGTCTAATAGTGAAAACATAGATCCTCAAATTAGGGTTGCATGCACACATAGGATTGTTGGTTTTGTATAAAACCCATCAGTGGTATCATAGACTTTGGTTTTGTTTTCAATTGGATTTGATACAAGATTATGAACATGACATATTAGGGTTTATGGCTAATAAACCCTAAGGATTGGATTTTCGAAATTAGGGTTCCTTAATCCTAGTTTTCGAAATTTTATTAGGGTTTCTTAAACCCTTTTCTTAGGCCTCAAGATTTCGAAATTTTAGGGTTTCCTAACCCTAGGGATTTTCGAAATCATGATAAGGATTGAAATCCTTGCCTTTCTCCCCAAGATAAGATTCCCAAATTTTAGGATTAGGATAATGCCATCTTTTGTAATTATCCATTTAAATGTTTAAGTAGACAATTAAAGATCCTTGAATTATCCCATCCCAAAATTTCGAATTTTAGGGGATAAAGGGATTAGGTTAAATTAATTGTTTAATTTAAATGAATAATCCTACATGATTTAATAATTTAAATTAATTCTTTAATTTTAGATAATTATTAAATCAAAGTTTTTAAAATTAAAAGGTTTTAATTTTCAAAAATTTTAAATTTGACTAAAACCCTAGTATTTTGAAAAGTTCAAATCACATCCTTATGGTTTTATTAAATTAATTAAGTGTGTAATTAAAAGTGGGTTAATAAATCCATAATGATATGGTTTATATTTAATTAAATTAAAAGGTATAATTTATTAAATTAGACCACCTAGTATTTTAAAAGTGTAAAATACACCCTTATACTTTATATAAAATTAAAAATCTAATATTATATATGTATAAGTAAAGAGTCAGTCTTACCGTTAGTAGGCGTCATTCACGAAGCTGGTCTCTAAGGGGTGTTTAAGGAAGCGGCCTGTAAAATGACCGTCATTGGGTATCCACTCTTAACCACCGCACTCTTGACTAGTGGAGGGTCGTTAGCCGAACGGGTAGGATAGGGCACAACCTTCCATTAAAAGTATAATGAAATACGAAGTAACTAAACACGCTTTTATAAAATTCCCAAATCTTAGTTACTTTAGGAAAAAGTGAACTTGATGCAGTTCCATGGAATTACACTTTGTACCCTTGCCGAGACAATTAGTGGAGCGTGTGTGGTTAACCGGCACACTAAGTTGGGATTGGAATTGGTGGCAAAGGGTGACTCGATGTTTGTCATAGATCGATGGAACGTGTGTGGTTAACCAGAACATTGATTAGGTGACTGTAACATTGAGTGCACCACGTACATTCGCATGGTTATTCACACCTTATTTGTGATCCTCGGCATCCCAGTCACAAATGAAGGGCATAATCGAGATTAAACATGCCATTGAAAAGTTCAATGAATCTCAACAGATCTAGGAGTTTCAATACATTTAAAACTTAAACCTTCAATTTTCGTTTTTCATGGTGGAAATTGGTAAATCGTCATTTACCTACCTTCAAATGTTCTGCAATTTGGATTACGACATCCCTCTTCCAAGTTGTAGAATAATGTGTTGGGTCCTAGCCTTAATATCTCATCTGGGTGTTTTATTAAGGACTCAATCAACTAACTTGAATTTCTTCCGTTTTGTAGATGTCAAAGTCTGACAACTACGGTCATCCTGAATCCGTTGGAAAGAGTTTTCCACATGAAGATGATGTTCCACGATTGGATTGTGGAAATGGAAATCGTGCTTCACTTCCTCCACCTCCTCCTATAATTCTCCCTGACCAACATGTTCAAAGACTTGAAAAGTTCAAGGTCACTCAATCCCTATTGGCGAAAAGACACGAAGATGGAAAGTCGGTATGCGCTCATGTCTTGGATATGAAGTTGCATATTGATAGATTGGGAATGTTGGGTGTCGACATCTCAAGGAAGTTGGCTGTTGACTGGGTTCTTCAGTCACTTCCCGATTCATATGGTAAGTTCGTTAGAGAGTACTATATGATGGACCATGACGTGACCCTCATTGATTTGACTTATTTGCTTATTGCTACTGAATCAGAAATGATTTGGCGCACTGGTCAAGCAAATTTGTCTGGTAAATCAGTGTCTCAACCTTCTATGGACAATGGCAACATTGGAAGTCCAGAAAAGTTTTCTCTACGCAAGAGAAAGGCTAAGTATGAGATAGTCCCTTATGCCATTCCCAAAGAATATGTGTGTTTCTACTGCCAAGAGAAGGGGCATTGGTTGCGAAGCTGCCCTGACTACCTGAGAGATCTAAGAGATGGGAGAGTCAAGATGTATGACTCTACTTCAGGTGAAATCCACTATCTAATTCTATTAAGTTCTTTTTTTAGATTCTTAACACATGATGTGATGAGATTACATTTGGTGTTTTGTAGGATCGAAGAAAAATGAAGCTTAAAAGAAAGAAGTGAGCTGAATCTGGTCATGAAGAAATGGATTTCGATCGCATGATTCAAAGATCGGATTTTTTAGCTGCTACTTTAGAGTTAGGACAGATTGCTAAATAATATTTACATAGTTTTCATTTGTAATCGCATTGTAAGGACAAGATTTTTCCGCAATAAAATAAATTTTGATTTTGTCTTATTTATGTTTCCTTGCGATGGATTTTTATGAAAATTGGTGTTTGAATGTTTCTATTGTTAGCAATATTGTGAATGGATTTGATTCTTAGTTATGTTATTTGTGGTAATGTCGGAAATTTACCAAATAAGGAAAGATTCTCATCGCCCAAGTTTCAATTGGACAGACTTGTAATCATGCAACTGGTATTGTATGATGAATGAGAAACTTCATATTTGGGAAATTAAGACTAATTCCTTGTTCACATAAGTATGTGAGTCAAGTGAGGGACTAGGAGATCTGGTACATAATGTTGTGCACTGATTAAGTCCACCACAAAGAACGATAAAATGTTCGTCATGATTTGCTAAAAGATTAGTAAATGTGATTATACTTAAAAGATTAAGTATGATTCTGAATCATTGGAAAAAGGTTTCATTGAATAGTAGAACGAATAAGAAGAATCAATTTGGCAGAAAGATAAAAGTTTCTCCAATCTGAAAAGATGGGAGAGTACTTAAGTATCTATTTTATGATTAACTTATTGATTTTGAAACCATATAACAATTGATCCTCTGAGGACACCTTGGTACACTAGTATGGTTAAGAAGAGGAATCAGAAATTGTTAATGGTTTAATCAATAGGTGAATCATACTTCGTTCCAAAATCAAGTCTTAGAGTCGTACTCCAAGATTATGATTTGAGTGACATCATCTTAAGAAATTTTAACACACTCATCAAATGTGAAGTAGGAAAATGTTTTCTTGCTCTTGCACGATTGAAATTGGTAAGTTGTGATGTCTTGGGTAAGACAAAGACCAACTAAGACGAATTGTGTGTAGTGGTTTGTCTTAATAAGAATCCGCACTAACTCTTGAGTATTTGTTTGTCAAGAAATGCTTCTTGACAAGAGAATCTTATATGTCAAGAGGTCAATGGGAGTCTAAATGATCTTGAAAATTTTCAAGAACTAATCAAGGGTAAACCTATTGTTAAACACTAGCACACGACTTGAGGTTTGTAACATATCGTGTTGACACAATTTTTGTTTCTGTTCCATTCCGGTTTAAGTAAACTATGCATATGAGTTCTATGAGTTCTCAATTGATTGCATAGAGGCAAGGCATCTTGATCAATGGAAAGTACATTGATGAGTAGGGGAAAGCTGCTCAAAGAATTGGAAGCAATGGTGGGACCCTTGATGGCAAGAAATAAAGAATGAACAAGTTCTGTCCATAAGAGTTTGGATTTATCACAAACATTATCTTATGATTATGGTTATGACAAATTCACATGGATAGGAACACATACACCATAAAATCTAAGTGTCATAAGGTTTCTCTCCTTCATGAAAATGGTTGTGAGGAAACGCTTTCACTAGGAAGATTTTAATGAGATAGCGATTATGTAAATTGCATTCTCAAATTCGATTATGACTACGACATCCCTCTTCATAGTTCGAATTGTGAGATTTGGCAATTAGTTTGAACATTCGAGACTTATTGCTATAAGTTCTAGAATTGTTTAGATACACATGTGAGCTATCTAAGAAAAGGTGTATGAGTTGTTTTCTAGAAGCTTAGATAAAAGATTGTCGAAGTGTATCGTATTAGAAATATGATATTTGGAAATAAATAAGTATTGTTTTCTAGAAGTTTAGCTGATTTCTGAATACATGTCAAAGCTAGTGGGAGCATAAGTGTTATATTGGTAAGGATATAATCATCATGTTAGTGGGAGCATGATTATTATTATTTTAAGTATTGCAAGTTAGCAATATTAATTATAGGAAACAACAGTTTCACTTTGCAAAGTTGCAGGGGTTGAAAAGTTGTTTTGCTATAATTAAGGGAGAGAATATTATACTTCGTTTCAAAATCTAAAGGCTTGGATCGAGAAATTTTGATTAAATTTAGTCAAAAGACATATATGGATGTTATGTTGAAAAGATTCAACATATGGGAATCATATATATGACAATATTATAGCAAGAAACTAGTAAAGTATCACGTTTTTCATTATGAATCGTGCCCCATACGCTTCAGGTATAGTTTCGATTGCATATGCTGTAATATTTGACTGTTCTAAAATTTTCCAAATGCCTAGGGCATCAAGAGGGAAAAAGGACTAGAATTGGATTTGACTAAAATAATTAAACAACCGTCAAGGATAATCTAAGCTTCGCTAAGGATTGGTCGGTTGTGAGCAGTTGGAAGTATATTAATGAATGGGCCATAATGACATTATTATGAATAGATATGATTCTATTAATAATGAGTTGTCGTATGGAAAATATGGAAATGTTTCCATATTGGGATTTCAACGTTAAGAATTTATGTCTAGATTAGAAACTTTTATGCAAGAAGGATGTTCAAAGGAATGTACTTTGAATATGAGACTTCATATCTATGGAATTGCCTTGTAGCAATCTTCCAATAGAGCACTTTGTAATATCATTGGCAAAGTGTTAGTGGCTTTGGTGTTGTGACATTACGAAAGGATCGTTTCATAAAATGTTAAAATCTAACATATTCTAGTATTGGCGAGAATTTTGTGTTCTTACACTAACGATAAGGATTAGGGATTGTGAAATGAGCATCATTGGAAATGTTTTCAATTGATTTATTTCACAAAGTATGGACCATAGGTAAACAGAGTGTGCATGCTTGTTACATGGGACAATTGTTGTTATAATTCAAGTAATAAGTTGATTATCCGAAACATTATACAATGAATAATGTGTAATCAATATGTTGACTAAATAAAAGAAGTTTTATTTATACTCAAAAGTTGGGGCCATATTGGATTCGATTATTCTTGTGTTTCACTTTGCATGTTTTGACTTCCTGAATAATAAGATTATTCAAATCCTCCACAGTCGCTCATACTTTGGAAGTATGTATGAATGAAGACTGTCATGAATCTGTCTGTAGATTGTCTAAAGTGTTTAGACATAGCACAAGTTTGCTGCAGAGTTCATGAGTGCTTCTATAAGATTAGAGTATTGGATTAAACCCACGCTCACTTGGATCGCTTCATGGATTTTATCACGAGTGATTGGTGAGACGATAATATCTTATATTCTTGAAACCGAGACGTGTGAGTTGTATTCTGCAAGTCGGTTGCACATTGATAATATGTAAACGCACCGGTAACTTGGTGTTATAAAACATATTGTTGTGTGTGATTTGATGAGTAGATACAAGCGAGCATTAGAGTCGAAGTTTATCCGTTCCTTTTACCCAAAGTGGATAAAAGCGATATCTGTGGGCCCCTGGATAATTTAGTGATGACACCTAAGCGCTTGGCCAAGCCGGGACTAAGTTGATGTGTTCAATTGTAGTCTGTTGTCAGTCGTCATAAATCGGAAATCGGGAAACAACACATAGACAGAGAGAATGATTAAAATCCATGTCTCAGTCTATACGATATCTAGAATGGAGGAATATATGATCCCTTATCTTAAGGACACGTCACTGATAAGATCAGAGTTCGACAGTGGCTTTTGGTAGCTAAAATTTGCTAGTCAATTTTGAAGTTATACTTACAACTATAGTTATTAGACTTATCCAAGTGGGAGACTGTTGGATTAGGTGTCTAAGCCCATAACTATAATTGGTATGTACTTGAATTGATAGTAGCAATGTCCTTTTGGGTTGCCTTCAAACCTGGTAATTGAATAGGATTATTGTTGGAGAGAGAAGAATGATTTATTAATTTATTACTTGGTCAATAAATTAATTTATTAATGTATTATGGATATAATATATTAATGAGAAATCATATTGTTTAATTAATATTTAATCAGAAATTAATTTGGAATTAATTTTAGGATTAAAGGAATTAATTGAAACTGCAGGGACTAAAGGTGACAATGTTCAAAAGTTGAGCATTGAGCATTCTAGAACCTCCCTTAGAGGGATGGAACGAAATCTAGAGTGTCATAGGGTTTCCTTGGGCTCTAAGGGTGCCTTGGAAGCCTTAGGGAGGAAGTTAAGGGATTAGGGTTATCTAAGATACACCTGCCTTATCCTAAACCTTCCTTATCACCTATATAAACCCTTATCGGGTTGGATTTCGTCTAAGGGCACTCCAAGAGAGGCTAGGGCCGAATTTTCCACTTCCCTTCTCTCTCCATAGTAATCCTTGGTTGCTAGGTTTGTTTGTGAGCCATTAGAGGCGCGACACTTGTGGCGCTTGCTACCAAAGTTCAAGATCTTCAAGGATTTGATTGTTATTACAATATCACAATAAAGGTATGTATCCTAACCCTAATTATATGTTAATTTCGAAAATTACATGTGCCTCCTAGGGTTTCTAGTTTTTGTGTTCAATGCTTGTATATCTAATAGTGAAAACATAGATCCTCAAATTAGGGTTGCATGCATACATAGGATTGTTTGTTTTGTATAAAACCCAACAAATATGTACCAAACCGATATTGAAACGAGTCGGTTGGTACACCACCCTCAATGGTTGAGGTTGTTGTTGTTGTGGGCCCATTTCTCCTCGTGCTCTCATATTCCTTCGCCCCCGTGGTCTCGGCTGCTCCTCGACATGCTCCGGTGGTTCTTCTTCATCATCCGGGGGTATGACATATCCCTACCCATATTGACCACAACTTGCATAAGACCCAAAAATTGAGTCGTTAGATCAGAATCCTTGAAGCGCGTCAAATTTCCAACAAAAGTTAGACTCAAAATTCCATATGAACGTACGAGTCGTGTAACCAAATGGCCTCCCATGATTGGACTACCGGCCCTAGAATTTACCGCCTTAGTGTCCAAGAATCTCGCTAAAATATAAGGGAGATCACAAAATATTCCCGGTGTGATAATGCTCCAAAGGTAGAAAAGATTTTGGGATGACACTTTTTCACCATGGTGCTTGTGATTGATGGTGAATGTGATCAAACGATGTAAAAATCTATGAACGGGTGATCGAATATACCCTTCGCGAAAATCCCGAGGACTATATTCATGATTTGCAATAAATCTCCAAAACTGCACTTCAATCATCCCGGTAGTGAAGTCCCGAACACAATCCTGTATAAATAAAATGAAATTTGGTGATTGTGTTTCAGCTTCCGTGTATAATCCCATCCTCCAAGCAAAATCAAGTAGGCTGCATTCTCTATAAATGCCTCCCAGCCGAAATGCAAGAGCTCGGTTGAATGTTGGGTCAGTTGTCTGTTCTTCAAATTAACTATAGCAAAGAACTCCATGGATAATTCCCTAAAAACCGACTTCTGAATTGAGAAAAGATTTCGCCACCCTTACATTGAAAACTAGACCCATCTCCTACATATTGTTTTTTCCAAAATCTTTCCAATTCTGCCACCATTCCAACCCCATTAAGCCAAGACCAAACAACAACAGGTGCTAGAGCGAATTCACTATTGTATAGCCAACCCAATTTATTCGAGTAGTTGTTCAACATCGATTGTGAAATGTTTTGCGGGAATCGATAAAGCGGGTGGAGGCTAGGAACGTCAACATGTTCTTTCTCTTGGGGAAATGCATGTCTTGGTACCATATTACCTATAAAATAATCAACAAACAAATCCAACAAAGTACCACAGATTAAGCAGTTAACCAAAACTCAGAAATTTTTTTGCCCAGTTTTCACGTCATGATGCTGGGACCATGTCGTAATTTGGGTTCGACAGCAAGGTTAAAATCGAACATCATCTAGGAAAAATCGAACCAAAACAAGCATTAGGTTTCCTTAGGCGGTGATTCTAAGTCCTTTTAACTAACATGCATCAACAATTTCACTGAAAATCGACCCAATTTCGGCAATTACACTTAAAGAACAAACCTTAACTTCTAAATACTAGAAATATAAGGAAATTAAAGGTTAATGAACATATAAATCATACCTTTGATGATGCTAACGTAAGAGAGAAGTAGGAAAAGTAGATTGGTGGTCGGAATCGAAGTGGGGGGGGGGGGCAAATCCGAAGTCACGACGTAATATTTGAAAAGAAGTGGTCCAACGAAAGTGATTGCTGATCTTTAAGTTGCACCCGTGTTTTTAACGCTCACATTGTGAGGTTTTTAAACATCACGTCGTGATTTCTAATGTATCATTTTTATCGGGTTTCTGTAATTGGGACACAACGTGGTATAATTAGGCCACGTCGTGGTTTAATTTCCAAAAATCAAATTTAAAAAAAAAATTAACATACAAATGGGACCCCACATTTGATTTTTTTACTATCTATTGATATTAAGATGACTATGATGATGACTTATCCTAAAAATTAAATGAAAATGAAAAAACTAATAGAAGAATGAAAATGAAAACCGAGCTCGGGTTGCCTCCCGAGAAGCGCTTCTTTTCATGGAGTCATGAGCCGGACTCTGTTCCGCCCTACGTTGTCCCGGTCGGGGTACGATTTCCCTTTGCGCTTTTTGTTCCTTCCACATTCTTTTGTAAGCTTGTACCCTTCTTATATACACTTTTTTAGAATTTTCTTTCTTTGTTTTGGTAGTGCCTTTCTCGTGTTTCCACTTCAACCCTTTACTCCTTTCAGCAAGTTGGGATTCTCGTTCTTCCTTTTGTTGTTCCCTTCCTTTAATATCCATCTTCTCCAAAGTTGTCTTGCTCAAGTTTTGTGTTATTTTTGTTGACTTATTTCTTTATCATCACTTGAGACCAAAGATTCTTCACTTTCTTCATTCACTTGGGACCTTGGTGTTGTAAAGGTGAAAACTTCAAAGAACATTGGAATTGATGCTCTTGGCTTGGTACGTTTGATTCTTCTCTTGTATGAATTTCCTCTTCTATTAATTTTTCTAACTCTTCAAACTCTTTATCTTCATCCATATAGAACACTTCGTTTTGAGCCTTATCCTTCTTGAATTCGTCTTCAACTCCAAATGTCATCTCCTTTTTTTCCACTCGCAAGGTAAGCTTTGATTCACGAATATCTACCCAAAACTCGCGCAATATTAAGTAATAGGCGTCCAATGATAATAGGAACATCTCCATCCTCTTACATGTCTAGCACCACAAAGTCGATTGGAAAATTAAATTTTCTAATTTTTACCAATATATCTTCAATTATTCCTCGAGGATGAGTTACCGAACGATTTGCCATATGAATTGTCATCCTTGTGGCCTTCAATTATGGGATATTGAGCTTCTGGTAAAACGAATATGGCATTAAATTAATACTCGCTCCAGAATTAACTAAGGCAAATGTCTTCGTGTCATTCCCAAACTCACATGGAAGTGTAAGGCGTCTGGGATCTCCCATTTTCTTTGGTATTCCCTCCATAATCATTGTTGAACTTTGTTCACTAAGAAATACCTTGGATTTCTTCTCTAATTGTTGGCGAGTGTCTAGTAAATCTTGAAGGAATTTTGCATATTCGGGAACTTTGGCTAAGGATTCATTAAATGGGGTATTGATTGGAATACCCTTGAATTGTTGCATAAAATTTTTATGTTCTTGTTCCAATGGGTGAAATCTAGCTCAAGAAGGAAACGGTAAAGGAGGTTGATATGCTTTGACAAAATAAGATTTTTTCTGATCAGACCTAGACCACGACGTGAGGGAAGGATCCTCACGTCGTGAGAACTAGGTATCAGCAGCTTCATTTTTTTCTTCCATTTTCTTCCACTTCGGTTGTGGATCGAGTTGCTTTGTGTCTTCTTCTAATGCCTACAAAAACTCAGAAATAGTTTCTTCTTCAGTGGATATGGCAATGACATGTGGTTGCTTCTTTTGATCGTGAAATTTAGGTGGTAACCGTTCGTGAACTAGTGTGGTCAATTGCTCGAGTTGAGTCTCAATATTTTTGATGGAAGGTTGTTGGTTTCTAATTGTAACATCAGTTGCATCATGCAGTTTTTCAGAAGCCTCCATGAACCTAGTAAGCATTGACTCTAAATCCACTTTCTTCTTGGCTTGTGGTTGTTCTTTTTGGTAGAAGCCTCGTCCGGTTTGCTTATAATTTTCTTCTTTTTGTTTCTTGTACTCTTCATTGGGCAATCATTCTTTCTTTGGCTTTCTCCGGTCTTCATCATATCGGTCTCCACTAGAGTAGCAAACTTGCACTTTCCTATTCCGTCTTTCGTCTAAATGGCAATCCTTAGTCAAATGTGGCCCATTGCAATTTTGACAACCCACACATATTGCATGTATGGATTAGTCCATCTTCTTCATTCTTCGATCCATGTTACTCAACATTGCCAAAATAGCCGCCATGTCTTCCGAAGCACCATTTCCGATTCCCCTTGCTCCGTCTTGTCTAGGGTTGTGGTATTCTCTTCAATGCTTTGAAAATTCTTCAGTTAGCTCCTTAATTTCAGCGGGAGTCTTCTTTGTTAATGGTCCTTGTGAACCAAGGAGCTTCCTTGTTGTTACGTTTACCCCATCGTAGAAGATCAAGACTTCTTTTTGCTCATTTAGATCATTTTGGGGACAATTCCTTAGTAGCCCCTTATACCTTACCCATGCTTCATATAAAGATTCCCCTGCTTGTTGCTCGGAATTGGCTATGGATTTCTTGAGTTTAGAAAACTTTGATGGTGGGAAAAATTGTTGGAGAAATTCTTCACGCATTTGCGCCTAAGTGGTGATTGTACCGGTTGGGAGTGCCTTCAGCCAATCTTTTGCTGCTCTTTTGAAGGTAACTGGAAGCATTCTTAGCAAGACCATTTCTTGTGGTACATTCGGAATATTGAAATAATCAACAATGTCATTCACTTCATCGAGGTGCTTGTATGAATCTCCACGATCTTTTCCGGAGAATGGAATATCCTTTAGCGCGTAAAGGATGTGTCCCTCTAGCTCGAAGGTGACGGTAGTGGGAATTGCGGGTTGCACAAGCTCTGGACTGGTGTCTTTACGTATTCTCTTCTTGTATGCCTCCAAATTCATGTCATTAATGTTCGTCATGTTGTTTTTGGGCTCGCTTTCGGTTTCGCTACTTTTGTCTGTTTCTGTTTCGTGATCGTAACCAACTTCCTTTTTTTAGGAGTCTTCGCAAAACCTTTGAACATGCTTTCGTTTTGCGGCTTGTTACTTCATCCTCCTATATATTTGTCCTTCTTTTTATGAAATGTTGACTTCGGATTGTAAAATGGTAGTGTCGGTGGTGTCTTTGATCCGCGGGTTATATACTACTGAAACAAAAACAAAAACAAAAGCGTAAAGACGAACTAAAACTGATCAAAAGAGTAAAAACAAAATAAAATTTTGAGATATCAGATTTCACATCATGAGCTTTGAGAGCTCAAGTTGTGAGTTCAGTATTTCTAGAAAATTAACTAATGCTAAAAAGTAACTTTTTGCAGGTTTTACCCCACAAAAAGGATCGATTATGTTGGGTCAAAATATTGGTTTATACTTTACTTTTCTAGGAAAATGTATTTTTCAGTCATGTAATATGTGTTTGCGGTTATGTTTACGGCCGTGAACTGGTTCACAGCCGTGAACCAGTTCACGGCCCATATCCACCATATAAATATATATGTATAAGGGGTGAGGAGGGGTGATGAGCATAAGGAGTTTACGGTCGTGAGGAGCTTAAGTGTGTGAAACTCAAGGTGTTTTAGAGAGAGAAGAACTAGTGTGTGTACTATGTGTATGGAGCATCATTCTATTCATTGAATACATCATAGATTCACTTGTTCTTCTTCTCCTTCTTCTTATTTTGATCTGACATCATCCGTTTGATTGGGATTTCGCACCATCAAACGGATCTGATTGATACACAAGTAGATTTGAGACTTACGAGTGGTATCAAAGCTTAGATTGTATCAATCATTTTGGCCAGATCTGGAGCGTATTTGATCTTATTTTTGAAGGATCTTTGCGTTTTTGGATAGATCTTTGAAAATTAAGGGGGGTGGGGGTTGTTCTTCGTGTTTTTCATAAAAACGAGTTTTTGATCGAGTTTTGGAGCAAAAAGGGGCAAAAATCGCTGTTTTTTTTCGTATCTGCGAAGTGTTCACGACCATTGAAGGGTTTACGGTCGAAGGAGGGTTCTCGGCCGAAGAAGCGTTTGCGGCTAGGGTTTCTCGGAGTTTACGGCCGTCGGAGTTCACAGTACTCGGTGGTTTGCTGTCCGAGGTTCACGGCCAGTCTCGTGATCACGGTCCTCGCCTCGTTCCTCGTTCGCTTCGTTCTCGGCCAGCAAGCTTCAGCACGTGTCCGGTCGGTCCTCGCATCGCAGCTTCTTTCTAAAAAAATTGGGGGTTGCAAGGATCGAACCCGAATATATTGTTTTCCACTTCCAACGCCTTACCAGTTGAACCCGCTTGCCTCACGTTCCATTCCTCCCGGATTTAATTCAAAAGGACTCCATTTCGGTTCCTTAGTTTCGCATTTTAACACTTTTAACCTAAAAATCAATTTGTTTTTATTTTTAAATTCCATTTTCAACCCAAAATTTTAGTTTTTAATTTTTGACTTTTAATTTTGACTTTTTACTTAAAATTTTGACTTTGACTTTCAAGTTTGACCTTTGACTTTAAACTTTGACTTTCTCGTTTAACTTTCAAAATTTCAAATTTAGCTTTTTGGTTTGACTTTTATGTTTGATTTTTTAAATTTGACTTTTAAGGTTGACTTTTGAGTTTTTAAGTCAAATGGCATATTTTTAAAACAATGAGTTCCTCAAACATTCCGGTCAATGAAGTTTCATGCTCTCAAACTTTCATCAAAACTGTCAAAAATTTACGTGAACACATCGATTTATTAAAAAGGGAAAATGAGGAGCTTAAATATGAGGGGTACCAACTTAGGAAAGGCCAGAAACCATTGAAAGAACAATTAGAGGCCAAGACTAATGAGTTTAAGAAATTACAGTCAGAGTACAGTGACAAATGCGTTCATTATAGATATCTTAAGAAAGATTTTGATGCTGTGACTGCCGAACTTGATGCATTAAAAGCAAAATATAAAGATGCTGAATTCAACTTTAAGAAATTTGATGTATCAAGTGAGGTAGTTGTGTCCATGATAGAAAAACAATTAACATTTAAAGATAATCAAACTAAGGGGTTAGGGTATCACAGTGTACCACCTCCCTTCAATGACAACTATAACCCACCCCTTGAGACAAATGAGGAAGAAATTCCTGCTCAGTTTGGCCAACCCCCTGCTCCAGTTTCAGTTAAGACTGAACAATCAGGGCCAACTGAGGGTGCTGACATGAAGAATACTGATGTTTCTACATCTTGTGCAGGTAAAGTAATGGAAGAAGAGCACAAGGAGAACACTATTAAACAAACCAATGTCTCCTTAAACTATGAACTTGTTGCTTCAAATTCTGTTACTCCTAACAAACCTGCTGTTGACAAGTACAGGCCACCAAAACAAGTGAAACACACGGCTTGCTGTATGTGTGCATGTGGGAACAACCAGAAGCGAGGCAAAGGCACGCCACCAGGGGCAGGAAGAAACAACTTTCCAGTGAAGAAAAAGACATGTTTTCACTGTGGAACACCTGGACACATTGCCCGAAACTATCCAAATCGCGCATACATTCCCTACTATGCACAAGGGTGGCAGAACGCGCCAAGAGGGAGATTTTCCAAAAGAAACCCCTCAAGGTCAAAATCGCGAAACGGCGACTGGAATGCCAACAAGGGCAAGAGTTAAGCTCCCAAGGCCAAGAAATCAACTCCCAAGGGCAAGAAGGGAATATCGGCCCAGAAGTCAAGTTCAAGAGATGCTCCTGTGAAGCTAAGACCGGTTAGGTCAAAGTCATCTCGGCAGCCGACTTCAAGTTCAAAATCAAGTGCCGAGGCACCCATCCGCTCGAAAAAGAAATGGGTTAAACCCAACTACAGATGGGTACCAAAGGTTCAATCTCCTAAATCTCCTAATGCTTCTAATATTTCTACATCTTCTGTT
This sequence comes from Lactuca virosa, assembly GCF_052849685.1. NCBI lineage: Eukaryota > Viridiplantae > Streptophyta > Magnoliopsida > Asterales > Asteraceae > Lactuca > Lactuca virosa. The sequence continues at coordinate 92,438,024 of NC_136434.1, forward strand.
TGTGATAAGCAGGATATGTCATGGGAGAGAGTACCTTGCGTTGATGACAAAAGTCAACCCAGTTTCAAAATGGACTGGGTTCCAAAGACCAACTGATCCCGCTCTGTGTCGGAGCAGCTATGGAGGCATATCTTCAGACTTCGGTTTGTTGATAGTGGCTATTCCAGGCACATGATAGGAGGCATCTCTCAACTATACAACACTCAGAACATTGTTTGAGAGTATGTGTCCTATGATGGAAGGGAAGAAAGGAAGGGATCACACATGCGATTTGTGCTTAACGATGTGAAAATTTTCGGATCTGTTCTGAGATTATGCGTGCTGTTCTCAGACCTTCTGGATGCAAATCCAATCAGTGACTTACGGTTTGAGTTTTCTTCTCTATACTCCTGAGTTTATCTTAAACTGATTCGTTTTGAAGACAAAATTTTATTTTCTTATATGTCTGTTGGGAAGTGATATCAAGAAAGTGATAACGGGCGGTCTAAACATGTGTAAGGGACTGAATCTGAATTGTCTAGACTCTGTGTTCAATATGCTGGTAGGCACGAAGGATTTGACAGTGTGGATTTAGATAAGATCGTTTGGACTGATCATACGATGCTCGGGTAGATTGAACAGTGAGATAAACATGGGAACTCACGGGATATACTAAATTAATTCGCATCTAGAACAATGGTTCAACTTTTCCTTGATGTACAGACTTATGTCCTTAATTCTGGTTCTGATAGGGCAACTGGGGGGTTCTGATAAAGTAGGCCTGTAGGAAATTATTTTCTTGCTTTCTATCTGTCAGTCATATGTTGCTTCCTCTGTGTGATTTGAAGAGATCCGAACTGGATTGCAACATATGCAACTCTAATTCTACGTACCTCCTTATCTATGAAATTCTTTCTATCTGTTAGTCATATGTTGTCTCCTCTGCGTGATTGAAATGATCCGACCTAGAACACAGCATATGAAATATTATACCTCTCAATCCCTCTATCTCTGTTAGTCATATGTTGTCCCCTTTGCGTGATTGAAAGAGATCCGACCTGGGACACAACATATGCACCTATTTCTAAATCTGACTTCCTCCTTAATAATTGTCTATTCACCTAAAGTAAGGAGTTCTTTGGAAGTTCTTGATAATCAGGGTATATCGGGAAGTGGGGAACACGTTCTAGTGCAACTAAAATTGAACCATTTAGAGGTTGTCTGTAGATCTCGCTGCTTAATTTAAGTGGACAACAATACCCGTGGTCGTCGTCAGTTGAATGGTATATTTGGAAAAGTTTGTCAATATTCTTCGTGTTTAAGTGGACCACAATACCGACAATTGACCAGATTTATTCATGAAGGTGAAGGTACTGATAAACAAAGTTAAGATTGTCTCACAACTTTGATCCCAAATATTTTTGTTTTTGTTAAATTTGTTCATAGTTTTCCTCTATGCACAAATTTAGGGGGAGAATTAAAAAAAAAATTCAAAAATCAAACAAAAATCAGAAAATTCAAAAATCAAACAAAAATCAGAAAATTAAAAATCCAAAAATAGTGTTATTTCTGTTTTATTTCTTTTTCAGAAAAATCAAAAATCCAAAAATATTGTGTGTTAAGTTTTCTTTTAGTTTTGTTTTGTCTTGAAAAGTGAATTCAAATATAGATGAGACTCATGGAGACTGTATCGAGAATTTCTGAGCCAAGGCTTCGTCCATGATCATCGAAGAATTCTCATTCGAAGGAGCAAGAAATGAAGAGTATTCTTTAAACATTCAATCCTTCAACCCCAAAAGCAAGGTGAAACTGCACTTGAAGATCATGTGATAGATTGCATTAAAGCCTCCTCAATCAATTTGCTGCTATTCATGAACCGGCTGAAGTGATCCAGAAGATTAGATCTCTCTATTGTTCTCTCTGAAGATTCTCAAGCTGAAAGCGCCATCTTTCAAGAATCTTTTCAAGAAGCCTCCTCACCCAATGTACGTTCAGAGTCAAATTTTGAAGAAAAGCCCAACTGCTCAAGATGAAGTCATTCATTGAAGATTGATCAAGTTCATCTTGAAGTTGTGAAGAATTTGAAGATTAATGCTGAAGCCAAGCTCCCAATGAAGATTAACAAGAAAAGCCAGCTACTTTTTAGGGGGAGCTTGTTGGGTCAATTAGAAAAGAAAGCTATAAACCAAAGGGGAGATTGTTGGGTCAAAAATATTGGTTTATACTTTACTTTTCTAGGAAAATGTATTTTTCAGTCATGTAATATGTGTTTACGGTTGTGTTTACGGTCGTGAACTGGTTCACAGTCGTGAACCTGTTCACGGCCTATATCCACCATATAAATAAATATATATATATATATATATATATATATATATATATATATATATATATATATATATATGTGTGTGTGTGTAAGGGGTGAGGAGGGGTGATGAGAATAAGGAGTTTACGGTCGTGAGGAGCTTAAGTGTGTGAAACTCAAGGTGTTTTAGAGAGATAAGAACTAATGTGTGTGTACTATGTGTATGAAGCATCATTCTATTCATTGAATACATCATATATTTACTTGTTCTTCTTCTCCTTCTTCTGATTTTGATCTGGCATCATCCGTTTGATTGGGATTCCGCACCATCAAACGAATCTGATTGATACACAAGCAGATTTGGGACTTACAGATTAACCTAAAGCAATTAAACTAATAACTGAAACAGACGTTCCCCGACAACGGTTCCAAAAACTTGATGTGTGCAAAAGATATCACCTCTCCAACCTCCCAACTCGAATGAGCAAAGGGATATATATAGTTTTTGAAAATCTATCCTCATGTCATGAGAATTAGAGTCTCACATCATGATCTCAGTGTAATCCGTGTTTGGAAAGGAAACTGGCTTACGTGTGTCTATCTTCTAGAATATTGCTCCTCACGTCGTGATAATAGATGTCTCACGACATGACTTTGGTTTTTTACTAGAATCTTCTTCTTTTAAGCTCCAATAAACTCTCGTTTTAGCTCCAGTCCTTCCAAGCTCCACTATTTGTCACTTCTAGTCCTTATTCTTCAAGAGTGTCCTATTTGGCTGCAAAATGTAAATTAATTCAGTAAGTATCACATATCTTTGCAATTAACCAAAATATTACTTAAAATGTATTAAAATATTGCCTAGATACTTGTATAAATATGGCAATATAACTACCAATCTTTCTAAGAGAACAAGTTTCACCCTATAGCGACAGTTTTAAACATCAAAAATCTTATACCAATCACCTTAGAGATTAAGAGAAGTTAATGTAATTCATGGTCTCTGACTGTTAAAAATCCATTGTCGTGCTTGTGATTGTAAAGTAACAAAGCACATCATCCCTCCTAATCAACCACCATATTTGCTTCCAACACTATATACTACTGTCTCCATTGTTGCTACTCAAGAGAAATGATCTCGTCTTGATGCGATCGTATTGTAGTAGATCTATAATACTATATCTAATGAGTTGCTTCATAAAATTCTCTCTATGGATTCCATAGCACAAGTCGCTTGGGAACACCTTCAAATATTTTCTAGGATAATAAAACTCACGTGTTGTATATCTTGAGCATGCATTTTCAAGCGCACACCTTGATAACTTCCTAAATGTGTTTGCTTATTGCCAAGTACTAAAGACTTTGGTTGATCACTTATCCACCATAGGTGTTTCGTGTCAGAACCATGGTTCTAAAAGGCACATCAGGACATGCCATGGCATAAGGTGTGGTTATGTAGTCTTGAAAACCTTCACCATGGTGATGTTAGGCGTGACGCGTGCCAAGGCGAGTAAAGGCATGTGTTAGACATGTCAAAACCCACACAAATAATATAATTTCATTGTTTGGTTGCACTAAAGGATAGCACATGGAAGCATGGTTAAATCCTCAGGGACACAACCTAAAAGCCAATGCCTCTTTGCATAAGGCACATACTAGGCAAAAACAAAAAAATTAAAAAGTAGGATATTGGATTAAAACTAAAAATAAAATTGTAGTGAATCAATGTGCATAAAAATAACTTAAGAAAATTCAATAATAAAAGATGTTTAAGTTCTGTTGCAACTCTTCTAATTATTTAATTAATCCAGATATAGTTATGTAACAAATGTTTTATCTAAGTTGGTACTAAAAATTATTAACAAGCTCTAGATATAACCATAAGTTAAAAATGAAATCTATTGATTATTCGTATAAAAAGTTGAAGTCATTGCAGAACTGAAAACTAGGGTTTTAGCCAGATATGAATAAAAACAAGCCAAAACAATAAATAAGAAAACTAAACAGTAAATCTAAATAAAAGAAATTGACTGGTCGAATCATGTTCTTCAGATCTTCATAAATTGTTGGAAAATGTAAACAAATGGTTGTCATTAAATTTTTTTCAAGTTACATAGACTTTTGAAGAATAATTTCTTTTTTCAAATTACATAGACTTCAACTTGAAGAATGTGATTGTCGCTATCAATATTAACTTTTAAATATTGTAATTTAAGCAAACTTTAGTCTTGATGCTCATGAGAATTATACTCTAAAAAAACATTCTTTAAGAATGCTCACTGAACTCACCATCTAAAAACATTCTTTATGTCTCTGTATTTTTGCAAAAAAAGAACATTAATGAAAGAATAAAAACCGATGAAGTTTAAAGATGGTGATGAAGACAATGGAGGCTTGTGATATGGGGCTATTTATGGTGATGATGACAATGGTGGTGGTAATGTATGGTGGCGTGGAGAACTGCTAGAATAGGTAGTTGATGATGGTGATTGCAAGCTACTGGAATGATGGAGGCGGCAGAGAAGATGATCACAGGAGGTGGTGTAGAAGACGTACAAAGGATTTAATTTCGAATTGCATAAATAAATGGATTTTAAATCGATGAGAATTAATTAACTTTCCTAAACTATAGGATTTTAAATCTGGTTATCTAATTAATTGGTCAATGAAGTAGAGCTGATAATGGGTCGAACTGGGTTGGGTTCGGGTTCAACCCATTTAGTAATTGGGTTGAAGATTTCAACCCAACCCGACCTTTTTATTTAAATGGATAGATATTTCTAACACAACCCAACCTTTCAGATAAATAGGTTGTCACCGGGTTGATCCATTTATGTAGTTCTCAACCCAACCTATTAAATAAATAGGTTAAACGTGAGTCAGCATGCCCTTGAGCTATCAGCACCTCAGTATCACATAACAACAATTAGAAAATAAGACCCAACTGGTCAACATGCACACACAATGGTATAAGTAATATAGGAAGAATACTCACTTGAAAAAAGATCATAAATCCTCTACTCAAAGTCTCATAGAATCAGCAACACGAATATCCTACACCAAATACATGCTAAACCTTAGACTACAGCTTAACACCCCTCAAAATTTGACCAAAAGTCAAACAGGTCAAAAGTCAACGGTCAAAGTCAAGGCCAGTCGACAGCTACATTTTGACTACCCATTGGTCACATCGTGTCAACTTCTCGACAAAACAGTCTGGCAACCACCAGCCGCTACGTCGTGGCGAGTAGACAGCCATGTCGTGGAAACTAGGTTTTCACAGCCTAATGGATTAAGCTCCCAAACCATTAAGCCACTCATTCATATTTTCCTAAAGGCATTCTTACTTCTATTCCAACATAAAAATCATAGCTTTATAGACATGCATGTCCAATGCATGTATAAAACTCAATCTGGATCAAAATGGTGAAATGGTACCTGTAACGCCCGTAGATCCGGGCTAGTCAATTTAGAGACTATGAACATCAAAAATGAGTTTTTGATGAAAGATTATTTAGAAGGGGTAATCTTAACCAAGTAGTAGAATATTTCACAAGGGTTCCGTACATATAAAGAACGCATAAATCCGAGTTATAACGAAGAAGTTATGGCCCGTCGAAGTTTCGCGACAAAACCGGCACGACACTGCACGACGTAAATAGTGAATTTACGATAGATGACTTTTTGGCCTTATTAATCTAAACAAAAGTCGTAGAATATGTTAAACCGAGAGCGTCCGTAAAAAGAACGACCAAATCTGACTTCGTATGAGGAAGTTATGAAATTTCTAAGATTTGGCTTAGCAGTGCACAGCCCGAAACTCAAATTTTAGATCGAGCGGTTTTTGGCCTACGCGACCTAAATGAGAATTGAAGATCTCATTAATAGGAACTCAACGGTAAAAATACAGATGAAAATGGAGTCCGTATGTAGAAGTTATGAATTTTACGCGGACATTTAACAATATAATCTCCCCGTACTGTTAAATTTAAGATCGGTCGAGTAAAAATACTGATGAAAACGGAGTCCGTATGTAGAAGTTGGTATCAGAGCATTAGTTTAAGCGAACTAAGAATTTGTAGGATATCTAGACTTAAACTTAGAATGTTAAGCGATGATTGTGAGATGAGTGTCTAGTATATTTTAGACACATGCACTAGTTTATTTTAGGAAATATGCCTAAAATGCTTTTATGTGCTATATGCTATTATTTGTTCGGATCGATGGTCTGTTGCCGACCGGATCTGGAAACCTTATGTGTTCAGGATTCTAAACGTACGACTACGATATTAGAACTAGCATGTAAACGTTTCGGAGAGATAAGGATGATTTAAACGTCTATCCTAAATAAAGATCTAAATTCACCCTATTCGGTGTATAGATCAAAATGGCGAGAACCCACAGTGGAGTCGGGAATGCAAATGGGAACAGGAATCAACCACCAGTGATTGAACAAATACCTGTTGTAGCAGATGCTCCTGAGCCAATTACAATGGCCGGAGTACAAGCCATGATACAGACTATGTTGGCTGAACAACCGGAAGAGATGAGGCAGATGTTGCATGAAAATAGGGACGAACGTATAATGCCAGTTGAACAGCCCGAATTGAACGATGGGCAGTCAGAAGGAGGGAACTACAGTGGGACCGTTTTGGTCAAGCCAACCCACCAATAGTTCGACAAAACAACCATGATGACAGAGTCAAGAGGAATGGATGCAAGTACAAGGATTTTTCTGACTTGCAAGCTATCGACTTTCACGGGAAAGGAAGATCCAATCGGAGTCATGGATTGGATCTCGGAGATGGAGTTAGCTTTCATGACGTGTGGTTGCAGAGGCAAGTTACAGACCACCTTTGCAGTACGTCAGTTCCGAGGAAGCGCTGTGTGCTGGTGGAATACCCTGGGGAAGACTCTGAGCCCCAATGAGCCCCTGCAACTGACATGGGCCGAGTTTTTGGTGAAGTTCAAACGCAAGTACTGCTCAGCCCAAAACCTGCTCGAGCTAGAGAACCAATTCCTGACTCTGAAGAAAGGAAGCATGTCGATTGATGAATTCACCAACAACTTCACGGAGAAGATGGAGTTTTCCTTGCGTCTTGTCCCGGATGAGCTGGCTAAAATCGACAAGTACGCGAAGGGTTTTCCATGGGAGTATACGGTGCCAGTACGTCAGTCACCTACTCTGGAGGCAGCTATTTGGGCTGCCAAGTCTGTTGAGGAAATGATCAAGGGAAGAGCCGCCGACAAGATTGAGGTTGGCGAAAAGAGGAAGTTTGAGGGGTCTACGAGGCCCAATAAGAAGATCAATTCTGTTTCAAAGGAGTTTAGTGGAGGAGGAAACGAAGCGAAATGGTGCAAGAAGTGCAAGAAGAAGCACTTCGGGAAATGTAGCGAGGAAGTGACCTGCTACAAGTATGGGAAGACCGGGCATTACGCCAACGAGTGCACCGCCAGCAAAAAGGGTGTGTTATGAATGTCGTGAAGAAGGGCACATTGCTAAGGATTGCCCGAAGAAGAAAGAGGCGGCAAGGCCAAACATTCCACCGAAACCGAAGGCAAGAGCTTTCCATATGATCCTTGACGAAGCAGATGGCAATGAAAGGGATCAGGAATGAGGATCTATGAAGTAGTCGTGTAGATAGTACCACGTGGTGTAGCCTATTGAACACCTATGTAATCGTTTCAAGGAATAATATAAAACCTTCGTTTTGTTATCTGGTGTGTTAATTTCTTATGTGGTTTTCTTGTATGGTAACTTGGAAAAACCGCGAGACAATACTTGGGACGAGTATGAGTAGGTGTGAATGGTAGTAGAGGCCTATACTACCGGAAGCATAGGACTCACACTTAGATCAGGGAAAGTAACAAGGTTACCAAGAAGCTAGTAATTGATTCCATTTTGTTCAAGTAAGTCGTTACCATCGTTTCGGTAATGACTAAGAAGATGACTATTATTCCGACCCGAGTGGTCATATCATATCGAGTCCGACTAAGATATGTATTCTACGTGGTTCAGAGATCCAAGTTAGATGTAGCATCTGACTGAATCTGGAAGATTGAAATAAAAACGAATCAAAGCGATCATTAGAGGTATCGCGATAGTTGCTTGTAGCTAGAAATGTTACCTTTTAAGATGTGATTAGAACATGAAGAAAGGTATAGTTTGTTCTGGAATCTAACTCTAAGAGACCTGAGTCTAAGCGTTGCGACACACGATGAGAGGTCATTGGAACGTGATCCATCAGTCTATCGTGGAAATCAAATAACTTAGCTTAAGTTTGTTAAGAAAAATAAGGAGTCTCCAATAAGGATCGAGATTGTGACTTGGAAGTCATAATTGAACGACTAACATGAGATAGAGGGTGGATTCAAGATCGAGCACCGCCTGCAGTTAAAGAAGTCCAATAGTTAGATGTTAATTCAAGGGAACATAAAAGTTACGGTTATCACCTAGGATGAAGAGATAACGTGTGGATTCATTATACAAGCTCTGTTTCGTTGATGATTCCGGGACGTAATCATCCTAAGAGGGAGATAATTGTAACGTCCGTAGATCCGGGCTAGTCAATTTAGAGACTATGAGCATCAAAAATGAGTTTTTGATCAAATAATATTTAGAATGAGTAATCTTAACCAAGTTGTTGAATATTTCACAAGGGTTCCGTACATATAAAGAATGCATAAATCCGAGTTATAACGAAGAAGTTATGGCCCGTCGAAGTTTCGCGACAAAACCGGCATGACACTGCACGACGTAAATAATGAATTTACGATAGAGGACTTTTTGGCCTTAGTAATCTAAATGAAAGTCGTATAATATGTTAAACAGAGAGCGTCCATAAAAAGAACGCCCAAATCTGACTTCGTATGAGGAAGTTATGAAATTTCTAAGATTTGGCTTAGAAGTGCATAACCCGAAACTCGAATTTTAGATCGAGCGGTTTTTGGCCTATGCGACCTAAATGAGAATTGAAGATCTCATTAATAGGAACTCAACGGTAAAAAGACAGACGAAAACGGAGTCTGTATGTAGAAGTTAAGAATTTTACGCGGACATTTAACAATATAATCTCCTCGTACTGTTAAATTTAAGATCGGTCGAGAATTAGCCGACCGAGTCAAATGAAAGTTATAGATCTTATTTTTACCTACGCGTGAATATAAAGAACGTTGAAAACTGAGCTCGTATTCGAAAGTTATAAATTTTTGAAAACCGGCTGATTTACATCCTGTGTGCGATGCCACGTGTCAGCACCAGGCTGTGAGTTGGTGCCCAAGCCAGTTCACGACGTGAATTTAAGGTTCACGACGTGAATTGACCCCAATTCAGCCTATAAATAGAGATCAAGGGCTGCCGAGTTATTCACACCTTCCAACTTCTCTCTCTCTCTCTAGAACCTTTCTCTAGCCTCTAAAACCCCCCTAAAGCCCAGGTAAACCCCCTAGCACCCGAAGGAAGACCCGAGGCTCCCGGAGGCTCCGATAGAAAGAGCTTTTCGGCTTGGAAACACTGCTCCAGCGAAGCCCGGTTTTGAGAAAAACCCGCTGTAAGTGAGCTACGCATACCATACTTTAAATATAGCTTATATATAAATATAATATCGTTATTGTGAACCTATAAATAAGATTTATCAGTGATTCAAAGTCGTTATACTGATTGATCTACTTACGGGAATGATGTCTAGGCTGTGATTTAGTGAGGTGTTTAAAGTGGGATTTCCAAACAGTATACTTCGTATACCAAACGGACCCTACCTCCGATATGATTCTACTTGGTTGTTCCTTACTTGATAGATCATGAAGTAGACTTTGAGTTAATGATGAATCTAGACTAATAATTAGTCGCGATGAATATTAGACTAAAATCTAGTGGTAATGATACTAGGTTTCGTCGAAAGAAAATAAATTAATAGAAGCGAAGCCCTGTCTGAGTTCGGAATCACCACCTTAACAAGTGAGTGCATAGTTACTTTCATCTTACACATATATATGAAGTATTTTATATAAATTACGTGCTATGTTTGCATATTATCTGTATACTTGCTATCTATGCTGGATGAACGATTTTATACATATTTTAAATGACTTAAAATGTATATGTATTTTATATCTAAAAAATGTGTTGGGTAAAACATGGGTAGATGCAATAGTTGCTGTGTGATAAAATAAAATATTGAGAGGCCTCGATGTTATTGATGATATAGTCATCTAGCGGAGTATAGATGATGACCACAGACTATTCTAGACAGTCCAGTGGAATGCTAGCAGGCTCGCAACCTGTAGGTGTTTATTTGAACTGTGTGCTCACCAGTAGTACTCCATCCCCCACATGGTTGTCTTATTTGACATGAATTGTTGAGAAACCCCCAAAGCATGTGTTGTCGCCCCGATGAAAATCCTTAGGCTAGGTCCCTTATGTTAGATGTTCTAGGGACGTAAAGTGAGGATAACGGGAACGGGTAATCGGGTTTGTTTGGTTGGTGAAAATAATAAACTTATTTATTATGGGTTGAAAACCCTATGTGCTCACCAGGTTTCCCAACCTGACCCACTCAAGCTTATTTGAATCACAAGTACCGATACGAAGTTACATTACACTGAGAGATTAAAGAGGTGTAGATCATTAGTGTAAATGAATGTAAGTTCTGTTTATGCTTATGTTTCTGTATTGACAATGACATCCCAAATGTTTTAAAATGAATAAAAATATATTTCTTCGGAAATGCTTTGATAACGTATTTATCGTGTTTTACTGGGAACAAATTCCGCAACACTTTTATTTAAAATGTTATTCTGATTTTTGAACAAAGCATAAACAAAAATCGGTCTTTTCTGGCCGTAAAAATAGGGATGTCACAGTACCAAAATCTCATGAATGGAATTCATTACACAATCAAACATCAGATCTAAAAGATATGGAGACCAAGGGACCAAGGAGAGCCATGTAGTTGCAAAATTTGTCTCATATAACCAAACGAAACTCAAATATGAGCTAAGAAATGTAATAAATCCTAGATCTATGAATAGAGAGCCAAAAAGGTGGAAGCTTTATACCTTCCCAATCTTTATAAGATGCAGGAGATGCAAGATTTGGAGTGATACACTCTTCCAACTAGCAAGCACACATTCTCACTCTTCTTCAAGGGCTAAAAACACCACCCAGAGCATCATAATGTCAAAATGGAGGCTAGGATTTCTTGGAGGGTGAAAAGGGCGTGATGGAGACTGAGGGTGTGCAAAACTTATCCCTCACTTCACTTAAATAGGGTCATAAAACCGAGAATTAGGGTTAATCCTTCAAGCGGCCGCCACGTTGTGACCATAAGCTTGTTACGACGTGGCACACAAAACTTATGCACGCTTATACAACTATTGCCACGTCGTGGTAACCCATGTCCCATGTCGTGGCATAGGGGTTTTCCCAAAAACCCATATTCGATCCCATTAAGTCTTTAGTTGATCCAATATGGAAAACTGGTGTTACGGAATTTTTTCTTAAACAAACAATCATGCAATACACATTCACATCCCAAATGAGATAAAGTATTCAAAAAACAGTCTCAAGACGGGGACAACCTGAAATTAATTTCTAAATCAATTTCAGGCGAAATTAGGGTTAAGCCTTCAGGCGGCCGCCATGTTGTGACCATAAGCTTGTTACGACATGGCGCACAAAACTGATGCACACTTATACAACTATTGCCACATCGTGGTAACCCATGTCCCGTGTCGTGGCATAGGGGTTTTCCGAAAAACCCCATATTTGATCCCATTAAGTCTTTAGTTGATCCAATATAGAAAACGGGTGTTACACAAATTTTTCTTAAACAAATAATCATGCAATACACATTCACATCCTAAATGAGATAAAGTATTCAAAAAGCCGTCCCAAGACGGGGACAACCTGAAATTAATTTCTAAATAATTTCAGGCGAGTATTTCTAAGCTCTTGATGATTATAAAAAAGAGACTTAGGCCCCGTTTGGTAGTTGCTAACTGAAAAAGTGCTGACCGAGAAAGGTCTGTCTGAGTAAGAAATTCTGACTGAATAGGAAAATCATATTGTTTGATTGTACACCTGACTGAAAGTGCTGACCGATGCAAAATGACCATTTTACCCTTTGTTCTATTTGCAACTTAACATACATTTGTTCATAACAAAAAAGAAAAAATATATATACAACATCCTAACATGAAACGATACAAATTCATCTTTTCTACATAAATAAAAACCGTAAGTACAAAAATAATAGTAGAAACTTCATTTAGAAACGATTTATCACCAACAAACACACATGTATATGAAAGAAAATTGCAATTCAAAGTACTAAATGAATGGCTTGAATTCATCAGGTTGGCACCGAATGTAATTTTCATTACCAAAACATCTAAGAGCTTGGTGTTGCGTGGTTCTCAATTCATTCAGATCTACGAGCATTAGATGAAGGACTTGTTGTTGCTTGTTTCTTTTATGGTGTCTCTCTGCTTCACTCTCAGCTGATCCTGAGAGTGAAGCAGAAGATGCATCTTTCTTCTTTGACTTGGTATTTCCATATTCCTTTGCCATTGTGGCATCTGCAGATGCACAGATCCATCAACACGATTATAAACAACAAATACACGCAAAATCCAGTACATGAGTTGCACGAGCAAACAGGAAGTTACACATCATAGTAGAAGTATCATCGGTAACCTATCTCTACGCTTCTAACTATTAGTCTATTAAGAATCCAGTGAGTTTGTAAACAGAATGGTGTGATATTCATCGATTAAAATCCCCAATATTGTATGCAGAATTATAGACAATTCACAGCCTAAAAATGCAGTACATCAAACATCACCAGGAACAGAAAGTGGAACCCATATACATGTTCAACAGATAAATTAGAAATCGGAACCTATTCTCAATCAGCTATTATGCATAAATTAGAGAAATCAAAAAAATCCGAAATAAAAAAGGAACAGAATTAAAAAAAAACGAACAGAAAAGTCGGAAATAAAAAAGGAATAGAAATCAAATCGAAACCTATACCTGATGAGAAGAGGTAGTTGATGGAGCGCTGGTATGGAGATCGTCGATGCTTGGCTATGGAGGCGATGCAAGAAGGAGAAGAATGAGGATGGAGGAGTGCTGAAAAAGAACGAAAGAGAAAGGGTATAGATGGAAAGCGTATTTTTCTTTCTCAGTTAGCTGTATTTTTTCTTCTATCCGAATCAGATCTTCCCAACCCAGTCAGATGCCTAAATTTGGATTACCAAACATATTTTGCTGACCGAGTCAGCCAAAAACGTCTGACCCGACTCGGTCAGATGTTTATCAAACACACCCTTAAACTTAAAATCAATGATTCAACGTGTTTTAATAAGAAAATCAAATTAAACGGTACATTATTTAAACCATAATATTATGTAATATAATATTAAAAGTATGATGTTATGATAGAAAATAAACAAAAGTATAATGTTATAATTAACAAAAGTATAATACTTTTGTTAATTATAACATTATACTTTTGTTTATTTTCTATCATAATATCGTACTTTTAATATTATATTACATAATATTATGGTTTAAATAATGTGCGGTTTAATTTTATTTTCTAATTAGTTTAATACTTTTATTAATTATAGTCATACCTATGCAAGCGGTTAGATTTTCTTTAGTAGCAAGGTACTTTTCTTAAAGCATTATATATATATATATATATATATATATATATATATATTAATCTTCCTCTTTCTTAAAGCATTAAGCACTTGTCAATGTACCATTTTTTTCATTTCATATTCAGTTATAGCATTGTACTTTTCTTAAAGTATGATGTTATAATTAAGCACCTATCAATGTAGCACTTTTTTCATTTCATATTCAATTATAGCATTGTACTTTTCTTAAAGCATGATAAACATTTTGGACATCCAATTCTGGTTTTAGCAATTAAGCATTTCATTCGATCACAAAATCAAACAAATTAAGCACTTCATTTTAGCACTTCGTTCTAGTTTAAGCAATTAAGCACTTAACTATAGACAAACAATACCACTTTCATACAATCATACAATACATCTAAACACAAAATCAAATAAATTATACCTAAAATTAGTGAAGCTTAATCAGAAAACATGAGCAAAATCAGACTTAGATGAGCAAAATCAGCTACATACAACCAAAATCAGTTTCATACAACCCAAATTAGAAAACAGAAGAAAGAAATTTCAGGACTAAAATCTGACTTACCTTCGGTGTAGGAAAAGTCGACGGTGGCCAGCGATGGTGATGATGGCAGGTTTGATAGTGATGGCTAGCCCCTCAAAACCCCCAAACCTTTCTATAAAATTAAACCCAAAATCCTCAAAAACCTACCTAAAACATTAGAAATCATCAAAAAAAAATGGAGGAATGAAGAAATTACCGGTTAAAAACCGGCCGTATTCGTCAAAGTCATGATTTCGTCGAGAGAGAATATGGCTCTCAAGTGACGACTGTGAATGGGGTCGATTAGGGTACTAAAAAAGATGAAACTGTAACATCCCAAATTTCGAGTCCAAAAATTTCATTTTAATTAACCGATTATAAAAGCATTTATAAGAAAACCACATAAATATATTATGTCTAAAAACCCAAGTCATAAGATAGCATCATGTCAGAGTACAATCCCAGAATATCTCAAGTGCGGAAAATCAATGCGAGTGTGTATGATGTGCCGCTACCGCGCCAGCTCCTTCCCCTTCGCTGAAGAGGTACCTAAAACCAAAACTGTAAACTGTAAGCACGAAGCTTAGTGAGTTCCCCCATCGTACCACATACCATACAATCACATAGCATATATACTGCCGGGCATTTCTGGGGTGCCCGATCTACCCGATACGGCCATTCTGGGATGCCGACCTACCCGGTACGGCCATTCTGGGGTGCCGACCTACCCGTGTCAAGCCATTCTGGGGTGCTGACCTACCCATGTCAAGCCATTCTGGGGTGCTGACCTACCCGTCGGTCCTAACAACCGACCCTCGGGGACTATTCCACCCCCTACTGCTACTATCACATATATCATAACATAAACATACTATCAGACATATCTGGGGTGTCCGAACTACCCTTCGGTCCTAACAACCGAACTTGGGGACTATTCCCCTCCTACTACCACTATCACATATAACATATCATGCCAGCATATAAACATATCATCACATACTGTCAGACATAACTGGGGTGTCTGACCTACCCATCGGTCCTAACAACCGAACTCTACTACTATCACATATAACATATCATGCCAGCATATAACATATCAGGTAGTAGCAAAACTAGATGATATCACAAAGACATTCATCTAACATACAACTCCTACTGGTGGGCCGGCATTGTGGCTGTAGACCCACAGCTACTGGAATGTAACTCACCTCGTATGAGTAGCTGCTGATAATCTGTGCGGGAAACCTCCGTCCGCTGCTGCTCCGAAAATCCTCCGGCTACAATCCCCACAAACACTCAGTTAGAACTGATATCTACTCTTAGGGTAAAATGGCCATTTTACCCCCAACCAAGTCCAAGTCAAAAGTCAACTTCTAGTTGACCGGACTCGCCGAGTTGGGCCGTCAACTCGTCGAGTCCCTTCCCTTTACTCGTCCTTATCCACGACTCTACTCGTCGAGTTTAGCGATGACTCGACGAGTTCCTCTCTGATATGAACATCGATTGATCCTTCATCCGACTCGCCGAGTCTGATGAACACTCGTCGAGTTCATTTTCAACAGATGAACAAGTCCTGACTTCGACTCGCCGAGTTGTATGAACAACTCGTCGAGTTCATCTTCATCCATAAGAAGATTGCCTTGGACTCGCCGAGTCTGTTCTAGTACTCGTCGAGTCCCATGAACTCCAGGTCTAAAATTAAGTCCAATGCGTTGGGTCACTCTTTCTGTCTTGTTACAACCCCTCTAACACCCAACTGAGTCCTTTTGAGCCTTAACAGATATGGGACTCAAAGCCTTGGACTCGTCGAGTCCCAAGAACGGACTCGCCGAGTCAATGACATCCACACACTAAATCCTCGATTTCTGAGGTACAACACTTGACCAAAAGGTAGATCTGGGCTCCTACAATCGTTCTAGCACGTAAAGTTACAAACTTCACGTGCATGCATGGGACTTTGAGTCCAAAAGGTCCTACAACAAGCTCTTGGGTTGCATGGAGTCTTTCTTGGGTGTAAAAGCACCCACTTTCTGCCTTGTGACCCCTTTAAGGACCTAGATCCGAAGCCTTGTCCGCAACCACGCTTGCATTCATGGTTGGCTACCTAAAGTGGCTTTAAAAGCCCTAAATCTCTACCAAATGGGATCTAGCAAATGAACAAGCAAGTTAGCAACTTTATACCTTCTGATGGCTGAAGATGAAGCACAAACTCGAACCCTTCTGGTCTCCTCTTGTTTCCTCAAGCCTTTCTCCTTCCTTCTTAAGACTATCAACACAAAACTCCACCAAAATGGCTTAGATTACTTCAACAACGGCTAGGGTTTTCTATAGAGGGTGTTTGGGAGCATAAAGGGGCGATGGAGGTTGTATAAGGTTGTTTAAATAGGGTGCAAACCCTCAGATTAGGGTTTAGTCCATACAAAGCCTACTCGTCGAGTCCGGGACCCGACTCGACGAGTCCATCACTTAAATCCCGCGTCTCGTCCTGCTTCTACTCGGCGAGTTGGTCCTTCGACTCGTCGAGTCCAAGGCCAAAAATGCAAAATACTTAAATAAAAATACATACCAAGAACCAGGTGCTACAAATCTCCCCCAATTATTTTAGACTTCGTCCTCGAAGTATGCTGCTCGATCCTGGAACAGCTCTGGGTAATGCTCCATCATCTCATCCACCGGCTCCCAAGTCCATTCCGAGCCCTTCCGGTGCTGCCACTGCGCCTTCACGAGCTCCACCCTCTTGTTCCTCAGATCCTTCGACTTCCGGTCGAGGATCGCTACATGCCGCTCAATATAATTCAGGCTGTCATCAACCTGAATGTCCTCTAAGGGTACCACTGCTGAGTCGTCCACCAGGCACTTCCGCAGCTGAGAGACGTGGAAAGTGTTGTGGATCTGACTGAGTTCGGCTGGAAGATCCAACCTATAAGCCACCTTGCCCACCCGGGCTATAACCCTGAAGGGTCCAATATACCTGGGACCCAACTTGCCCCGTTTCCTGAATCGGATGACGCCCTTCCATAGAGACACCTTCAGGAGAACCATATCCCCGACCTGAAACTCCAGGTCTGATCGACACTTGTTAGCATAGCTTTTCTGCCGACTCTGCGCAGTCTGAAGTCTGCTCCTGACCTGCTGAATCCGTTCGGTCATCTTGAGCACTACATCGGTGCTCCCCATGACCCTCTGGCCAACCTCGCCCCAACATATCGGGGTCCTGCACTTCCTCCCGTACAACATCTTGAAGGGAGGTCGATCAATACTCGCATGATAGCTATTATTATACGAGAACTCCGCCAGCGAAAGGTAGGTATCCCAGCTACCTCCGAAGTCTAAAACACATGCCCGCAGCATATCCTCTAGCGTCTGGATGGTCCGCTCGCTCTGACCATCCTTATGCGGGTGAAAGGCGGTGCTAAAATGCAGACGAGTACCCAGCTCGTCATGAAACTTCTTCCAAAACCTGGAAGTAAACCGAACATCTATGTCTGAAATCACCGACACTGGCACCCCGTGCCGCGCCACCACCTCTCTGATATAAATGTCGGCCAGCTTCTCGGCCGAGATGCTCTCCTGAATCGGAATAAAATGAGCGCTCTTGGTCAATCGATCGACGATGACCCAAATCGAATCCACCCCTCGCGCGGTCCTGGGAAGCTTTGTGATAAAATCCTTCGTAATATCCTCCCATTTCCACAGCGGGATATCCAACGGCTGCATCTTGCCGTGTGGCCTCTGGTGCTCAGCCTTGACCTTTCTGCAGGTCAAGCACCGCTCCACGTACCATGCTACGTCCCGCTTCATGTAGGGCCACCAATAATCAGGACGAAGATCTCTATACATCTTCGTCGCTCCGGGATGGATAGAAAATCTGGATTTTTGTGCCTCCTCCATCAGGATCTGGCGCACGCCTCCATGATAAGGGACCCACACCCTATGGTGAAGAGTCAATAACCCTCGGCTATCATAATCGAAGGAGGAAACCTGCCCCACAATCCGCTCGCTCTTCCGATGTTCCTCCTTCACGGCCTCCTGCTGGGCCTCCTGAATCTGCTCCAACAGCGGAGTCACCACTGTCATCCTCAGACAGATATCCCTGATCGGCGCTGCCTTGCGGCTAAGCGCGTCGGCCACCACATTGGCCTTCCCCGGGTGGTAAAGGATCTCGCAATCGTAATCCTTCACCACGTCCAACCACCGACGCTGCCTCATGTTTAGATTCGGCTGATCCATGAGGTACCTCAAGCTCTTGTGGTCCGTGTAAATCGTACAACGAACCCCATAGAGGTAATGACGCCAAATCTTGAGGGCGAACACAACAGCCCCCATCTCCAAATCATGTGTCGGGTAGTTCGCCTCGTGAGGCTTCATCTGCCTCGAAGCGTAAGCAATAACATGCCCTCTCTGCATCAATATTGTGCCCAAGCCCGAGATGGACGCATCACAGTACACGACGAGATCCTCCATGCCCTCTGGCAGGGCTAAGATTGGCGCCTCGCACAATCTCTGTCTCAGTGTCTCGAATGCAGCCTGCTGCTCAGGCCCCCAACGAAAGACCACAGCCTTCCTCGTTAGCCTGGTCAGGGGTAAGGCTATCTTGGAGAAATCGTGGATGAATCTCCGATAGTAGCCGGCTAATCCCACGAAACTCCGAATCTCAGATGGAGACCTCGGAACCTCCCATCTCATCACGGCCTCCACTTTGGCTGGATCTACCGAAATCCCGTTCTAGTTGACAAGGTGCCCAAGAAACTGCACCTCGCGCAACCAGAACTCGCACTTGGAGAACTTAGCATACAAGCTCTCCCTCCTCAAAGCCTCCAGAACCTCTCGCAAATGCTCTTCATGCTGCTCTCGCGTCTTGGAGTAAACCAAGATATCATCGATAAACACTATCACAGACCGGTCTAACATCGGTCTACACACGCGGTTCATGAGGTCCATAAACGCGCCAGGAGCGTTGGTGAGCCCGAAAGGCATCACCACGAACTCATAGTGGCCATAACGCGTCCGAAATGCCGTCTTCTGTACATCCTCCTCTCTGACCTTCATCTGATGATACCCTGAACGCAAATCAATCTTGGAGAACCAAGATGCTCCCTGTAGCTGGTCAAAGAGGTCATCAATCCTTGGGAGTGGGTAACGGTTCTTCACAGTTACCTTATTCAGCTCCCTATAGTCTATACACATCCGATGCGACCCGTCCTTTTTCTTCACGAACAGATGCGGGGCTCCCCAGGGAGAACTACTAGGTCTAATGAATCCCTTGTCTAACAGCTCCTGTAGCTATGTAGACAACTCCTGCATCTCGGGAGGAGCCAACCGATACGGTACCTTGGCTATCGGAGCCGCACCAGGAACTAGGTCGATCCTGAACTCCACCTGTCGCTCCGGAGGTATCCCAGGCAGCTCCTCGGGGAATACGTCCGCGAACTCTCGCACCACGGGCACATCGCCCACCGTCGCCCTACCCGCCTCCCGGGTATCCATAACATAAGGTACATAACCTGTGTAACCCTGCTGGAGGTAACGCCTATCTCTCGCTGCTGAACATAAAGCTGGTCCTCGCTGTGGCCTCTCGCCCTGAATCACCAGCTCTCCCCCACTTGGGGTCCTGATCTGCACCAACTGCTGCGCACAGTCAATCACTGCCCCATTAGGGCTCAGCCAATCCATGCCTATAATCACCTTGTTCCCTCTCAATGGAATAGGAACCAGGTCTACCAGATAACGCTCATCGCACAATCTCAAAACACAATCTCGAAAGACCTCAGATGCTCGCACTGACCGGTCGTCCGCAATCTCGACCTCTAGAGGGCAATCCAACATGCCCGAAGACTCAGGAAACTTCTTGCTAAGCGCAAGAGAGACGAATGATCGGGTAGCACCCGAATCAAACAATACCTGAACTGGGACACCGTTCACATGGAACGATCCTAAACAGAGCACATACATAACATATCAAAAACACAGCAGCATATCATAAAAGCATAACAAGAGGTCATACCTGTCACCACATCGGGTGCAGCGCGTGCCTCCTCGGTAGTCAACTGGAAGGCCCGACTCCTCACCACTGGAGCCTCTGACTTGCCCTGCCGGCCATCAGTAATCCGCAGGGTCGCTGGAGCTGGCGCCTTCACTGGCGCTGCTGCTGCTGTCAACTGGGGGCAGCTGGCCTTCTTGTGGCCCCTCTGGTTGCAGTGGAAACACAGCAACTCAGATGTCTGAATATCCGGTATATGGGCGGTACAATCCCTGCTGAAGTGCCCCGTCTTGCCGCACTTGTAGCAGCCCGACGATCCCAATCTATACGCCCCCTCATGTGGGCTGTCGCATTTCCTGCAGCGGCCTGGTCCTGACTGGCCTTTCGGCCTACCATCTGATCCCTTGGGCTTCTTCCCCGAAGCCCCAATCGTCTGCCCCTCCTCTACCTTCCTCTTCCGGAAATGCTCCAGATCGATCTCCCTCTCCCTTGCTCTGGCAATCATGGACTCCAGGGTAGGGCAAGCTGAAAAACTAACATGCTCCCAAATGTCGGCTCGCAGCATGTCATGATAGCGGGTCCTCCTCATGTCCTCATCTCCCGCATACTGGGGCACTAGCAATGCCCTCTCCCGGAATTTGGCGGTGATCTCCGCCACAGTCTCCGTAGTCTGTCTCATATCTAAGAACTCCCTCGCCAACTGCTGGAGCTCCACTGCAGGTGCAAACTCCGCTCTGAACCGAGTCACAAAGCCCAGCCACATCATAGCCTCAACCACCGAGGCTCCCAGAGAGTCACCAACCGACTCCCACCAATCTCTGGCCCTGTCTCTCAAGCATCCTGCTGCATACCTCACCTTCGACCCCTCAGGGCAGAAGCTAGTCAACTGTGCAGACTCAATGTCTGCAATCCACCGTCTGGCCACAATGGGGTCCTTCGCCCCATGGAAATCTGGCGCACCACTGCCCCTGAAGTCCTTAAAGGACAGTGTGCGCGATCCCTACTGGCTGGTCGCCATGTTGCTCCTGAACGCCCGGAGGCGATCCTCCATCAGCTCGACAATCCCTTCCTTAATCGACCCAAAGATGACCGGGGTCGAATCAAGGATGCCTCTAGTGATCTCGGACGAGATAAACTCGCATAGCCTCTCATCCACTGGTTCGGAACCTGATCCCGAACCCGATCCCTCTCCCGAACTGCCAACTGCTGGCCTCGGACGTAGTACCACCATTCTGCAATACATAATGACAATCGTCAGTGATACTGATACATCTAGAGGGATCACATCCATCACGAGCTCCTTGGTCTCGCTTCAGCCTTTCTCGATTCAGGTACAGATCCTCTGCTTTCAGTAGTACGGGCCCATACTACCTTCCACATCTATCCGTACTTTCCTCAAGAACCGCCTCGACTCCACCAAGTCACTACTACTGTTACTGATCTCTACAACTCTCATCCTAGGCTTACCCTAGGGAAATTCTCTGACACCACTCAAACCGGTCCTCAGCTGCTGAAGGCCTCATTGTAATGCCAATTAGCAATTACCTGAATACCATCACATGTAACGAGGCTCAGATAATCCTTCGAGTAAAAGACTCGTCCCTACAACGGTTAGACTCAAACAAGAGATGCGCAATAGGGTCAAATCCAATCCTCTGAGATTATTCAACCCTTATCACATGTGACTTAACGTATTCACCTAATAGTTAACTCCCATCACTCAAAGTCCCTCAAAGCACAAAGCAAGCAGCATTCAGACCAAAGGGGTCGATCTCAAGCAATGTAACTCACCTCGTACGAGTAGCTGCTGATAATCTGTGCGGGAAACCTCCGTCCGCTGCTGCTCCGAAAATCCTCCGGCTACAATCCCCACAAACACTCAGTTAGAACTGATATCTACTCTTAGGGTAAAATGACCATTTTACCCCCAACCAAGTCCAAGTCAAAAGTCAACTTCTAGTTGACCGGACTCGCCGAGTTGGGCCGTCAACTCGTCGAGTCCCTTCCCTTTACTCGTCCTTATCCACGACTCTACTCGTCGAGTTTAGCGATGACTCGACGAGTTCCTCTCTGATATGAACATCGATTGATCCTTCATCCGACTCGCCGAGTCTGATGAACACTCGTCGAGTTCATCTTCAACAGATGAACAAGTCCTGACTTCGACTCGCCGAGTTGTATGAACAACTCGTCGAGTTCATCTTCATCCATAAGAAGATTGCCTTGGACTCGCCGAGTCTGTTCTAGCACTCGTCGAGTCCCATGAACTCCAGGTCTAAAATTAATTCCAATGTGTTGGGTCACTCTTTCTGTCTTGTTACAACTCCTCTAACACCCAACTGAGTCCTTTTGACCCTCAACAGATATAGGACTCAAAGCCTTGGACTCGTCGAGTCCCAAGAACGGACTCGCCGAGTCGATGACATCCACACACTAAATCCTCGATTTCTGAGGTACAACACTTGACCAAAAGGTAGATCTGGGCTCCTACAATCGTTCTAGCACGTAAAGTTACAAACTTCACGTGCATGCATGGGACTTTGAGTCCAAAAGGTCCTACAACAAGCTCTTGGGTTGCATGGAGTCTTTCTTGGGTGTAAAAGCACCCACTTTCTGCCTTGTGACCCCTTTAAGGACCTAGATCCGAAGCCTTGTCCGCAACCACACTTGCATTCATGGTTGGCTACCTAAGGTGGCTTTAAAAGCCCTAAATCTCTACCAAATGGGATCTAGCAAATGAACAAGCAAGTTAGCAACTTTATACCTTCTGATGGCTGAAGATGAAGCACAAACTCGAACCCTTCTGGTCTCCTCTTGTTTCCTCAAGCCTTTCTCCTTCCTTCTTAAGACTATCAACACAAAACTCCACCAAAATGGCTTAGATTACTTCAACAACGGCTAGGGTTTTCTATAGAGGGTGTTTGGGAGCATAAAGGGGCGATGAAGGCTGTATAAGGTTGTTTAAATAGGGTGCAAACCCTCAGATTAGGGTTTAGTCCATATAGAGCCTACTCGTCGAGTCCGGGACCCGACTCGACGAGTCCATCACTTAAATCCCGCGTCTCGTCCTGCTTCTACTCGGCGAGTTGGTCCTTCGACTCGCCGAGTCCAAGGCCAAAAATGCAAAATACTTAAATAAAAATACATACCAAGAACCAGGTGCTACAGAAACCCTATACCGACGACATGTCGTAGTCGGTATAGGGTAAATAAACACAATGTTGTTTAGTATTTTCCATCTTAATTTTAAAAAATAAAAATAATAAACCTATTCTGATGACATGTCGTCAGCATACATTTCACACGGATCGACCTACCTCTATACCGACGATGTGTCGGCAGGATAGAGGTCAAAAAAACGATATCGTTCTCTTTTATCTTCAACATTACAATTAAAAAATAGAATTTTTTTTCTATAACGACAACTTGTCTTCGGAATAGATTTTAAGAAAAGCGGGATTTTTTTTTTACTTTCGCGCCCTACCTACCCCGACGACTTGTCAAGAAATTGGTCAACATGGCATTTGGTCAACTTTGACAAAATGTGGTCCCTATATCCCGACTTTTACAGACAACACATGTCGTCGACATAGATGTCTGCATAGGTGTGGATTCTTGTAGTGTTTGTGCTATATTTGCTAAGCTTACGTGGCTTTAAAAAAACTAAAAAAAATCCTACATGTCAACGTGCTAAGAGTGCTACTACTTCCTCTAGTCTAAAAGCTCATCTTGAAAGCAAAAATTCTAAAATCACCGGGAGTCATGGGCCAATTATTTAAAAGCAATTACAAGAAATCAAGAATGAGTAGTTAATTTTCCTGATACACGGAAGTTCAATAGGACAACCAGACAAACTCATTGAAACTACCAGACTAGCGGTAAACAACTCAACAACTCTGGAAGACACACCATGCAAATGAACTAAAACAAATAAAGCATAGACTTGACATAGCAGAATGAAGACAACAATTGAAATGGTAATGACAGTTTTGGGAGAAAGCATGATGCAAGATTCATCAAACAACTGGGACTATAACCAACACCCTCAAACTTAGCGCGGTTTGTTTTCTTGAAACGCCATTTCTGTTATTCCTGAGTACGATTCCCATTCGTTACTACTATATGGGATTAACGGGACACCATAAAGATCAGATTGTTCAACTTCAAGGATTAAGCTTCTAGATTCTTCAGGCGCTTGTTCATGTTGTTGAATCCAAGGATGAGTTGTGAACTTCCTCAAGCCCTCTAGCTCCATTGCCACCTCTTTCATAGTAGGTCTTTCATCTCCTAGTAAGTTAAGGCATCTCTTGACTAGCTCAGCTACTGTTTGTAGCTGCTCAAGAGTCCCTTCTTGTAATAATCGTGGTTCAACAATTTGAAAAAGACGGTTCTCTTTCATTGACTTGACAAAGTAGGTTGCTAAATTTTTTTCTTCATTGGTTCTAGCTGCACAAATTGGCAATCTCCCAGTTATGAGTTCTGCTAGGACCATGCCAAAGCTATAAACGTCACTCTTGTCGGTTAATTGGCTTGTGTGGAAGTATTCAGGATCCAAGTAACCAAGTGTGCCCTGAACAAGAGTAGTGACTTGATCGTGATCTAAAGGGACCAACCTTGAAGCACCAAAATCTGATATTTTTGTGGTGTAGTTTTCATCTAATAATATGTTGGCGGACTTGACATCTCTGTGTATAATAGGCATAGTAGCTTGTGAATGAAGGTATGCAAGTGCAGATGCAGCTTCAGCAGCAACTCTCAGTCGATTCTCCCATGATAACCAACTCATTCCACCAGGTTTATGATGAATGTGATAGAAAAGTGTGTTATTGGAGATGAATTCATAAACTAGTACTGGTACCTCTTCTTCCAAACAGCAGCCTAACAACTTAACCACATTTCGATGGATAACTTGTGAAAGGATCCAGATTTCATTGATGAATTGCTCAGATTGACTCCCATCCACTATTTTAGACTTCTTTATTGCGACAACACGATTATCTGGTAAGAATCCTTTATACACTACACCATAACCACCTCGGCCAACAATTCGCTCCTCAGAATAGTTATCAGTTGCTTTTTGAAGCTGATCTGTGCTAAACATAGTCACAGCGTCATTAGCCCCTGTTGCCTTGAGCTTTTGTTTCATAAACTCACCCCCATTTTGCTCAAAAAACTTTTCTCGTAGCTTTATGAGTTTCCTCTTCCTTACGCCAAGGAAAATCCCACTTATCCCAGATAATATGGCAAGTAAGCCAAAGACCAGAGCTACATGTGAAAATAAAAGAAAAACAATTAATAGTTATTGCGTTATAATATTAAAATATAAATGCATGTAATGAAAAGAATCAGAAGGAAATTTAAAACGGATCTGCTCATATAACAAAAGTGAATTCGTACTATGCTTGAAGTTAATCTGGTTTAGAAGTTTGGAGATGGGCATCATTATTTGTAGTGAGGAGAAGTTATTGGTTCCGATAGTAAGGGTACAGAATTTAAATGTAGAACTGAATAAGCAGACGGAAGAGAACAAGCTTCAGAAGGAACTGTAGAACGTATAGAAAAGGCTCAATGTTTAATTATGGGGTTTAGTTTTGTACTCATAAATTACACCACTATTCCAAACGGCAACCACTTGGGTTGCGGGGCACTCGTTTGGGTATAAGCCTTTTGGTGGGTTATGGTTTAGTAAGAAGTTATATACAAGATATTTTGAAATTGTAAAATGGATAATTTAATCAAGACAAATGGAGCAGTGATTTCCCTTTCAACCTTGATGGTTCAAAAAAAAATTACACATACCTAAAGATAATGCCATCACTGGAAACTTTGAAGCTTTACGTTGACACCCATTTTTCGTTTTCCCATCACCCTCGTATCCGACTAAACAAGTACAGGTGTAATTCCCTGGAGTATTATTGCAATTGCCATAACAAGGGTATGTACTATTATCCTTGCACTCGTCGATGTCTAGCAAATAAAGATATCCACATATATATTAAGTAAAAGAGATAAAAAAAATGTCACATATTCTGGTTTACTAATATTAATTAAGAACATCCACACTGCATTGAACTTATTAAAGTTTAATAGATTGACACATTATCATTTTACATTCTATAGAAATCTATATTAATTTTTATACAATACATCAAACTTTATAAAGTTCAATGAAATATATTTTTAATAATTAAAATGTTTCTTTTTTCCCACAAAAGATTTCAATGACCGTTGAATTTCATATCAATTAGATGTCAACATGGCATCCAACAATGATTGAGTTTAATCCGCCAAGTAGGCGTATGACATCTCTATTCAACTCTCCAATTGAACTATGCATTATAGATATTCTAATAAGAGATGAAATACATACACAATCATTGTTGAGTCTTATCACAAATGAAGAAGAAGATATAGAAAACATGAACAACAAGAACCATAATAGCTAACAATGATTTACAATTTTATGCAAGTTCTATTTACTGCATATATATATATATATATATATATATATATATATATATATATATATATATACTCTAATAAATGAAAGTTTTTTGCCACATGTCCTCTTCTCTTTCATTTGGACACATGACATTTTCTAAAATTTTTAAATTTTTTATTTTACTCTTGTAAATTCATTGTATTTTTCATTTTATTAAATTAAAATTTCACATTTAATATGTAAGGTATTTATTAGAAAGAGTTTATATATGTAATGTATTCAATACATTAAAGCATCATTAATTTTAATAATTCAAAAAAATTCTCATTTTTCTTATAAATTCAAAATTTTCAAATTGTTAAAATTTTATATTTAATTTTTTTTTAAAATAAACCCATATAATACATAGGTCTCACCAAGGTTCTAAATAACGTAAGACGTGACTTGGCGGCAATGTCAAGCCTCAAACTTTTCCGAGCCTTGGCGAGTCATGGCGTTTGCAAGGCGTGACTTAAGGCGGCAATCTTCTATATAATTAATATTTTTATATGTATTTTCAACTATTATTCATTTTTATACACATATATGAGTTAAGGCGGCGTTTTAGCAAAGCTTGACGGCAAGTGCAAGCCTTGGAGCCGTGACGCACCATGGCGGAGCCATGGCGAGCTTTTTAGAACCTTGGGTCTCACACCTAGTATATATATATATATATATATATATATATATATATATATATATATATATATATATATATATATATAGTATGCCCGTGTAAAATTAAACAAATTATATGACCTCGTAAAATTTAAGATGGGAGATTAAAATTAAAAAAATCAAGTAGTCAAAAAGTAATCAATTAACATTTGAGAGTAAAATATTACTCGAGAATAAAATCAATATTATTGAACAAAGGGGTTAAATATATATTAGCAGGAAACTCAAAAAAACCATTTAATAAAATCTAAGTTGTTGGTAATATTGATCAACAAAGTAATTTTGTGCAATATATTTTTTTTTTAAGTGCTGGTTAGTAGTTAAAGTTAAATTCACCGGAGAGTTAATTAGCCTACGGTCGGATTTGAACCCTCAAAGAGACTTCCACCTCAACAAAATAGGTTAGTCCACATTCGCAATTTTTTGCAATGGATGATTCTATATTATTGGTATCTTTAAGAATTTGTAATTGAAGATGCTCTGATCAGTTAGGCTACTCGAAGTGGGCAACGCCCACTCCCGTTATTATGCCTAATAACACCTAATAACACCAATGAACACCGCCCCCTCCCATGTTATTCCATGTTAAAGGCATCCCCGTTGCTTCCTGTTACCACCATAACACCTAATAACGCCATTTCCTTCTTTTTCTCCTAGTAACGCGTGTGGGGCGTTGCCCACACCCACCACTCGTAGTTATTACGAGCATAGTATATTAGTATTATATTATGAAGATCTTTGACGAAAAAATTTAAGACAAAGTTTGATATTTTTCTAGCATTTGCAAACTTATTATAGAATGATGAAGAAAAGTAAAAATAAATAAATAAATATATAAACATGATGAACAACATATTATAATGTTATTCATGTTCTATTTACTGGAATTGATTCTGCTTTAAAATTGAAACTGACCTTCGCAGCCGGGTTCAAGATAAGGATTGCCCTGGTAACCTTCCTTGCAGCTGCAGTGATACCCACTAATACTGGCATTCTTTCAGAAGCTATTTCCCTTGCATACCGTAGGCTCTAAGCAATTCGGATTGCCTCTGATTTCCCAATCCAGAACCCTGTGGACATTGGACCTTGTCTTTATATAAAACTCTGTAGCATTAGACATATCACGAGCACCACCAAACTTAAAGCTCTCTTCCTCAGCAAGAAATGCAAAACCGCAACGATTTGAGGACACCACACTGCCATGGTTATTGAAAGAGCCAAGTGTAATATTGAAATATTGGAGACCATGTGGTATTGATGTCTGACAACAGCCACTTCCTGAGCATGTCCCATTATCAGGCACACGACTTGGGTTGTTACATATCCCCATACAGCCACTAGCATAGTCGGATCCTGGTGGCCCTCTTATCCATGCATAATCATCGCATCCGATGACAGTGAACTTGTTCTTCTGGGAAAATGTGAGGGGGAACCTCTCTGGAATGTCAGTCCAGGAAGTTTTATTCTCACTTATATTCCCATAACTGTCGTAGCATCTGAAGGCAATTGAAACGGAAATTCTCATCTCTGAGTCTGAAATATTGTATACCTTGAGGTTCCCCGTCCCAATAAAAAGCTCTGGAGCTTTTGAAGTCAAGTTGCAGGTCAGCTCAAATGTATCTTCTAAGGAACAGTTTTGCTCTGTTACGTAGCCTCCTGGCATTACTATGTAGTTGATGCCAAAAGGGTATGGAACTGTCACTTCCCCACATTTTGTTCGGCAACCTGGCTTTGCTATAGCTGTAGCACCTACAAAATTGCCCTCAGGTAATGGCAGCATCCAGGTTAGAACAAGGATGAAAAGAAGAAGCATGTTTTCTTGTAACTTTATGAAATTGCAATATTTTGTTTATTATAATACTTATTGGTCTTATTATATAGTTTAAACATTCCTCTACTTATTTTATTATTTATTAAAAATATATTTATATTATAGTTTGAAACATTCTTCTACTTATTTTTATCGTTATTGAAAATATATCGAGACTAGTTGACCATTGACTTTTATTGTAAGGCTATTGTTAAACGAATGGTTCACCGTTAACCACAAAAGAATAACGAACGGCTTAGGAAACCACCAATGATTTTCCATCGGTATCTGCATTAACTTTCTAGCCAACCATGACTAAGGTTTTTCTTGTGAATTTGTCGTTGATTGAAAAGACCATAAGGAGCGGTGAGAAATTACCTCCTATCTTTTATGCCTACAAATATTTCTATCCACTAATATTATGATACGTGTCATTATTCCATCATTCAATTTAATTTTATTTGATATATTCCTAATATACTCTTAACGAGATAGTTAAGTAAATATGAAATGGTAACACATGTCATAATTTTAATAGGTAGAAATATTTGTAGGCATAAAAAATAGGAGGTAATTTAATTTCTCTTATTTAAAAGTATGAGGTTAATTGTATTTCTACTATGTCGTACTAACCTTAATTAGAAAATACCTACAATTCCATAGCATCTATATACGATTTATTTTTTATTTATTTTAATTAAGTAATCTTAATAAAAGCATAACATTTTCTAAAACAAAATAAATTTTTCATTAAAACAAATAAAAATTACATTACTAAAAAGGAAAATATAAAATTACATTAAAAACCTAAAAAATATTAAGAAAAACATTACACTAAAATTAAAAATTATGTTAAAAAGTAAAACTTATACTCCTTATATTTGTGTTTCATTTGCATTTGAGCTTGTTAAAAAACCTCGATTTGATCGGGTAGAAGATCCGTATGTGGAAGCGTGTTTATAATTTTAAAGTCGTTAAGTATATGTTTCTCCTCTCATGCGAGTGGAAGTCTTTAAATCTATCTTTTTTTGAAAAAAAAGATGATCGTCAAGCTTTTGTGAAAGCACATGCACGACATCTGTTTCAACAACGCTTTTTTTCCTTTTGATCATTTGTCGATGGTGATGTCATTCTTTTCGATTTGTACCTTCCAATCAGGCGTCAAAGGGTGACATCATGCGACTCCTCTTCGTCAACATCATCATTGAGATCAAATCCTAAAACTCGCATCCGACTCTAAAGTCGCTCGTTTGTTGGAGTCGGTGGATTGCGAGTGACTTAGCAAGCTCAGATGTCATTAAAACGTATAAAAGTAGATCCTGGATGGTGTCATTTTCCATTGACATCATTGTAAGTCCAGTATTCACCTTCTCACATTTTATGAGTGGAAGTTTTTATGAGTGGAAGTGTGATGGGACACAGTTCCAACATGTCGTCCCGTTTTGGGTGTTGCCTGTCATCCCATCTAAAGATATTGAAATCCAAGCTTTTGCAAGCACTGCTTCCTTATCTTCGTCCTAATATATTCGACGGTTTTTTTTTCCGTTTTCTTCCGTTTTCCTTCTTGATGATTTTAGTTGAGTTTCCGGCACCCTTCGATATCATCATTTTGGGGATATTGGGGTTAGGAATGGCAACGAGGAGGGGTAGGGTATCCCACCCCCGAACTCAATAACAAAAAATTTCCAATCCCCGACCCGATACTCGACGAGTTTCTTAACGGGGCTGAATTTTTTTCCAAACCCGACCCTAAACACGAAACCCGATATAGACCTGAAAACTCGACCCAAAACTCGAAATCTATGCCAAAAAAATTTAATATTGTTTGGAAAAACTACAATGGAACAATGAGAAATTAAAACCTTTAATAGACTTACAACACTAAATAAGTTCATAAAATCATTTAATCAAATAGAAATTAATAGTATTCTAATATTGCAACAAAAGCAAATCAAATCATCAAAACATGTTATGCATCACAATAATACATTACATTTAAACATTAAAACAAACTCAAAATCAAACCAAATCATCCAAACTTGTTATCCCACTTTCTTTAGTGCCTTCATACAAAAAGGTTAAACAAACCCAAAATCAAACCAAATCATCCAAACTATATAAAAAGTACATTGTCATTAAACTACCATTAAGAACTCGATTAAGACATCAAACATTGAAAAAAAGTACATTGTCATTAAACTACCATTAAACACCAGACATTAAAAAACAATTATTTGGATAAGACGTTAACATTTTAATGTAACTAGGTGATGACCCGTCTGAGCGTTGCGGTAGGATAACCATGTAGTTTTCAATAACACGAAATAATCCATCAGATTAAGTGTATACATAGGTTTACATGATACAAAATTTGGTTAGGATTTCACTAAAAAGAAAGTAATATGCAAGTCAAGTAATTGTATACATAACCTATAATAATAGGAATAAAAGTTGACCAAAAACTTAAAACCCAATTATGTTGTTTAACAAAAAAAGTAATCTACTATTTATGAAACAAATAATAAGGGTAAGTCAAGAACTACCCAAAACCTACCAAAGTCTAATAAAAAATGACAACAAGAACTTAGACATGATATTCACCAAGCTTCCCCTTGTGAATGTTAGTTTCGAGTATGATGGCTACCTATAACAAAGAACACAGTTTTATTACTATTAGTCAACGAATAATTTAATATGATTCTCCTAATAAGAAAGGAAAAAAACATACAATGTTGTAATTGGGTGGATTGGTTAAAGAACCAGATTCCCAGTTACGCCAAAAGAACGTAAGTGGCCTTAAAGCTTTTGTTCTGGCAATCCCAATCCCTAGGGTACCCAAGAATCATTAATAAACATAATACATATAATAATAAATTTAATCGTGTATTATTAAGACTTTAAATTAAAGAGTGTGACAAAAAAAACATAAACAACATGACGCTGACTGGGAATCAACATATCATATATAATGTAGCACCCGTTTTCTGGATTAATTAACTTAAGGTTTTGGGGAAAAACCTCCAACCACGACATGGTGGTTTGGTGTCTGCAGCGCGACCACGTCATTAAATGAAGAACGGGTCTACCACAACCCAAAACCCTAGTCCTCGGGTCTTGGGCTCTATTTAAGGAATGTAAGGATTAGGGTTACTCAATTCTCTAGCCTTCCGTTCCTCAGTTAAAACCCTAGAATCCCTAAGAATCTCCTCTCCACCTCCCTTGAGTTCGTGGTATTCTTGAAGCTTTGGAAGGAAGATCCAACTCTCTTGGAGCTTGTGAAGTGTATTGTGATTCTGATTCTTCAGTGTTAGCTACTCCTGGAACATTGTAAGTTGTCAAGATTCAACCTTTATGCGTATTACTTCTTGGATCTTGAGTTTTATGCTTGTTCTTGTCATGTTTATGGATTTTGAATGGTGTTTTGGAGAACTCCAAGATAAAGGTTGCTACTTTGTTGTTCCTTAAGGCTCTAGGAGTGTTTTGTATTATGGATATGGTGTTTAATCTCTAATTGGTTCCATGCTTGGAGTTATGATCTTATTTCCACCATTTTGACCTAGAATGGTGTGAGACATGCATTGGACATGCATGTCCATAAAGTTTTGATTTTTATGGACCATGAGATAGTATTGATGTATTCTATAAAGTATGGGACTTTGACTCAACGAATTAAGTGCTTAATGGAAGTTTTAACCTCCCGGACCCACCACGACATGGTCATGGACCAACCATGGTACGATGGTCATTTAACTCATGTCAATTTTGTTTAGACCAGACCACGACACGGTGGGCTGTTGACCATTGATGATTGACTTTTGACCAGTTTTACTTTTATTCAAAAGTCCGTGAAAGTCCAACTCAGGTCTTTAAGGAACGTAAAAATGGTCTTTTTCCTCAAGATAAGGACTAAGTGAGGACACACTCATTTAGTGGAGAAAGTTAAGTATGTGCATAAATTTCTAAATCAGAGTTAATTGTTGTGTAATTATTTCAGGCGGTGTTAGTGCCACCTAGCTTGCCGTGTGGATTAGCTAGTCAGTTACCCGAGGTGAATTCTCATGAACTTGCTTAATATGTAGATTATATGTTGTATGTCATCTGGACAAAAGATAGATCTATCGAAGGGAATCTAGAGGAGTCAAGACCATGGTAGAGCTCTCGAAGGGAAGTGGTTAATATATATATATATATATATATATATATATATATATATATATATATATATATATATATATATATATATATATATATGGTCAGTTATATGGTTATGAGTTTAGCTATATGTTATGTGTAAGTTAAAGAATGCATATAATTTATATAGTGATTAAGTGTTGTGATTACTCTCACTAAGCCCTAGACTTATAGTTGCTACTTTATGATTTAGATACAGGTCCTTCCGGGTTGAAAGGTAAGGAGTTGGCATGATTAGGATATCTGGACATTCTCGGAGGGGCATGTGTGACATCTCCATTTTTACGGCCAAAAAAATATTGATCTGTTTATGCTTATTAAATCAAAGTATTCTATTAAAATTATTAATTATGCGGAATTTTTTCTAAAAACATGATAATAAGATTATCAAAGCATTTTCGAAGAAATGTGTTTTGTTTGTATTTTTAAAACTCGGGATTTCATAACTAATATAAAACATAAACATAAGCATAAACGGAGACTTATAATATCTCAATATACTAACAGTCACATCTCCTTGAATGTCTCCTTGTGCATGTACCTTTGTATCGCTAACTGTGATACAAAGAAACTGAGTGGGTCTGGTTGGGAAACCTGGTGAGTACGTAGGGTTTTCAACCCACAATAATATAATTTATCTCTTTTAGAAATATATAATTCACACCAAACAGTTAACTCAATTACCCATTCCTATTACTCTCTTTCTTTCTTTCTTTCTTTCTTTCTCTCTCTCTCTCTCTCTCTCTCTCTCTTATTCAATAGGATCTATCTCAAGGCTTCTAACCGAAGGATTACTATAAGCAATGAGTATAAAAATACTGCTAGCATTACGTGTCGGTAAGGTAACCATGGGAAAATAAAGTAGTCAAATGATCCCACAACCCATACTCTCGGTTTTTGTGCTTCATTAACACCTACATATTACAAGTCTGCTATTGTTCCACTAGACTGTCTAGAATAGTCTGTGGTCATCATCAATACTCTGCTTGATGACTGGTCTCTTGCTCTATCTATGGCATGGTCTCTCACCACTATTCTATCTCAGGTATGGTTTCTCACCATTATTCTAGCTTTGGTATAGTTTCTCACCATTTTTCTATCTTTAGTATGGTTTCTCACCATTATTCTATCTCTGGTATGGTTTCTCACCATTTTCTATCTCTAGTATGGTTTCACACCATTATCTATTTTCTTATAGTCTCTAACTATTATCTTATTTCTCTTATCTCTTTCTACATATACTTCCTAATATATTATGAGTACGATAAAATACATATATAATAATTTTAGGAAAAATTATTATCTCATGTAACACAGATATCAGGAACTTTGATAATAAGCACATATAGCATTCATGCAAATTAAATACTTCGTATCTATGTGTAATCTGAAGGTAACTATGCACTCACTTGATAAAGTAATGATTCGAAACTCGGACTGTGCTTCACTTTTAGCAACTGACTTTTCCTTTGACGTAACCTAGTATCATTATCAGTAGGTCTTAGTTTATTATTTCTTGTGACTAATTATTAGTCTAGATTCATCATTAATTCAAAGTCTACTGATCTATAAGGGACAACCAAATAGGATCATATCGGAGGTAGGGTCCATTTGGTATACAGAGTATACTGTTTGGAAATCCCAATTTAAACACCTCACTAAATTTAGCCTTGTCATCGTCCCCGTAAGTATATCAATTAGTATAACAACTTGGAATCACTAATAAATCTTCTTTATAGGTTCATAATAACGATATTGAACTTAAACATAAGTTACACTTAAAGCGTAGTAAGTGCAGCTTAACTTACAATAATTTTTAACGAAAAGTTGAGAATTGCGTTGGCAGAATCTCGACTCAAGAGCTTCTATTTTTCAGGCTCTCTGATGCCTCAGAGCCTCGTTAAGATACTCCAAAACCCCGAAAACTATAGAAAATGGGATCTATAAAGAGATGAATGTTTGGGAGTGATCTGTAATGAAGAAATGAGGTGAAATCATCTATTTATAGGCTGTTTAGGAGCCTCTCACATCGTGAGACATGCCTCTCATATCGCGAGCTTGCGTAAGCACCAACGCTTTACCTCTGATGTTGACACATGGCACTGGACGCGGGTAAAACTGTACATCTTCAAAAATTCATAACTTTTGCATACGTGTTGGGGTGCAAAGTTCTTCATGTATGACTTTGTAATGGTTTGACTCTTGTAGACCCACTTGCATGTGGTGCATTAGCCTTTAGACACATGAGAGATAGAGAGTGAGAGAGAGACATGTAAACACCTCTATATAAGGTGGGTTTAGTCCACTTATAGTGGTGTGCTTGAGAGATGTAAAAGTGAGTGTGTAAGTGTGTGTTATTTATGTAGTCTAGATCTAGATCCTTTTTGTGTAACACCATATACAATCAATACATCTCTTGAACACCCAAATCACCATGTTCATTGTGCAAACTTTAATTCCGCATGCCAAACCATGTTCTTATGTCACTACAATTGGTATCAGAGCGGATCTTCAAGATCAAGGTGATTTTTGAAGAACGATTCTCGGTTTGGGAATTTTTGTCACAATGGAAGCAATTTTTGGTGAGTCTCTCTCTATGATCTCTCTTAATCTTGTTGAATCGTGCGTTACGTTTTTGAATTTTTGATCAATTTGTTTCGTTGAATCTAATCCGTTTTTACCCCATTGGTGATTCAACAAAAAATTTTTTAAAAGATCAAGCCCAAATCTGAATTCAAAAGATTTAATTCATTGTTATTCATTGATCCAAGTTTTAAAGCCCAAATTTCCGATCGATTACTGTTCATTTAAATTGATTGAGCCCAACCATTTAATATACTTACTGTTCATGACCACTCTTTGAGCCCATGTTTGGATATCATATTTGATTCGCATCTGATTCATCTTTCATCCATATGATTCGTGAATATCGACACTGATTTGAGATTCATATCGATTTTATTTTCCAAATCATCGGCTGATTGATTGAACATCGTAATCGGTTTCTTGATCTTGAGTCTTGATCATTGTCATCATACTGTTTGGTTCTTTATCACGATTTAACTTTTGAAATCGGAAGTATGAATAAGATTGAAAGTCAAAATTTGACTCTTGATCTTGATTGGAATTCGAACGTGAACAGAAAAAAGAGATTTGAGCTCTTTTTGGAATTTGATTGGATACTTGATTTCAACTGTTGTTGTGTACATCAAGAACAGATTTCATGTGTCGAGCAGTAGAAGTCATTGATTTTAGAGTCGATTTCGTTTGATATTACTTGGTGTCGATCGAAATCAAACATATTTTGATTGCTGGAGTTGAAATCGGGTTAATTGATATCGATATCAGGGGTCACGATTGAACTTAACTGTAACATCCGGATTCCCATGTATCTTATTTTATGTATTTTTATTGAGTATTAGAGAGGGACTCTGCAAGTAGACGCTTAAACTCGCCGAGTAGGAACGATGTTTGTTGACTGTATTAAATGAATGGACTCGGCGAGTCCATGCGTGGACTCGACGAGTCCGCGCTGTTAAGTGAAACCCTAATCCTCGGGGCCTGAGCCCTATTTAAAGGCCTTTATGGCCTCCATTTGCGGCCAATGCCCTCCAGAGGAACCCTAGGGAGAGCAGTAAGAGAGTTGAGAGCAAAAGGAGGCTATTTCTTCATCTTTTTGTGTGGTTTGGCTTGAAGGAAGATAGGAGCACACATCTAGAATGTGAAGGGGACTGGATCTGAGCTAATCATCTTGTGGTATCATCTTTGGAGGTATAAACCTTTCCCATTTCGTGTTATATTGATGGATTTCTTGCTTTTAGGGTTTTTACCCTCATTTTATGGAAGAT
This sequence comes from Lactuca virosa, assembly GCF_052849685.1. Lineage (NCBI taxonomy): Eukaryota > Viridiplantae > Streptophyta > Magnoliopsida > Asterales > Asteraceae > Lactuca > Lactuca virosa. Next base: position 92,475,492 of record NC_136434.1, read on the forward strand.
CTAGAGAGTATGAGGTCCACTTTGGGATTATGACATCAGATCTGGACCCATAGAGGTCCAGAGAACCTTTCCCACTCTGCTTTATGCTGATTCATGGAGGATTGGAGAGTAGGTTGTCATTTCTAGTGTTATTTCTCCATTCGAGGCTTGATATGGGTTGCATGCACGTAAAGGTTGCACCTTTACGTGACTTTTGAGTGTTAAAAGGATGGATCTACTGTTTGGTGAAGCAGATCTGACCTCAAGAGATCTTTTGAGGGTTTTCATGGGAGGAACTCGCCGAGTCCATAAGGAACTCGACGAGCCGAGTCGGGTTGCCCCGCGACTCGCGACCTGTGAAGACCCATGGAGCACCAGGTTGACCAGCGAGTCCAGGGAGGACCAGGGACGAAGAGTACATGCATGTACTCGCCGAGTCACTCTAGTGCACTCGGCGAGTCCGGTCAATGTTGACCGTTGACTTTTGTTGACTTTCAGGGTTTAGTCAGTGGTTGGACCTATGAGCCATTAGAGGGGCAGATTGGTCTTTTGCCCTTCTTAGAGAACTTATAGAGAGGGGTTGACCTAGCCTTTAGAAGTTGTACTACTTAGAGTAATTATTTATGTGATTAGGCGAAGGCTAGCGTAGTAATTCAGAGTTCGAGATTTACCAAGTCACCCGAGGTGAGTCTTCTCACTATACTTTACCGTGAGTGGTAATTAGAGTTATGTGACAGAGTATCTTGTATGCTATGTATGTGATGTGCTGCACTGCATTATTTCTATGTGATTTATGCTGTGTGTATTCCACACTTTACAGAGTTAGGACCGGAAGGTCCACAGAGTTAGGACCAGAGGGTCCACAGAGTTAGGACCAGAGGGTCCACAGAGTTAGGGCTAGTGGGCCCACAGAGTTATAGCCTCGAGTGGCTAATATGTGTTATATGTGGTATTTTGGGGAACTCACTAAGCATTTATGCTTACAGTGTTGTGTTTTGTGTTTCAGGTACCAGTGAGGATCGCGGGAAGGCGCCGGTATGATCAGTACACACATGAGGAGCTTTTTATACTTGTGATCTTGGGATATGTTTTCTTGAGTGTTATGTGATACAATGAGATTTTTATAATATTGTGGATGAAATTATGTTTTTTAAAATGTGAAAAATTTAGGTGTTACAAGTTGGTATCAGAGCCTTGGTTTGAGGGATTCGGATGCACCGTCGAGCGCATTTGAACTCAAAATGAGGATTTGAGGAAAATTTTTCAAAATAGAACAAATTTTTCTAGAAAGAGTAAAAATATTTGAAACGAGCAGAGTAGAGTAGTGTGAACGATCAGCCAGCGCCCGAACGGTGATTTCCCAAAATACCCTTACATTATGCGTTATGAGATATTATGTGATATGCTATGCATGCTAGAGTAGGCTAAGTACTCATATTAGGACTAGAGTGGCCTGATTTGTGATGCCTTAACCTAGGGAGATTTCTACTGCTATGTGATGCTGGAGAGCAAGTAGGTAGCAGTGAGGAGTTGATTAGAGGTCTACCGAAGGGTAGCCTATGCCAGTGAGATATAGAGTACTTGTGATCTGGGATCCAAGGAGGAGGACTTAGCGTGAATACTGATGCGGTGTGGACGGTAGTATAGGGCCCATACTACTGAAGACACCTGAGCAGTGCGCACTCTAAGTAAGAATCCTTTGGGTACCAGGGAACAAGTAGGGTTGAGTTATCGAGTGCGAGTATACTCGAGCGAGTCTCTGATTTCTTTCGTGTTGTATTTCAGAGGCATCATGGTTGGGACGCGCCATCACCCAGGAGGCAGTGGTACCAGTGATGAGGAGATCTGTAGGTTGATTCATGAGGAGGTGGCTGCGGCCATTCGAGCTGAGATACCAGAGATGTTCAGGTCTATCAAGACCACGTTGATCGAGACTATTGATGAGCGGTACGCCGCTCTTACTGATGCAGCTGTTGCTGCGGCCACCACAGCTGTTGCTGCTGCCAGGCCGCAGGGGGGTGACTCGTTGCTGTACCGAGAGTTCAGCAACACGAAGCCACCAGAGTTTGATGGGACGCAGGACCCAATCGCTGCGATGAGATGGATTTCTGACATTGAGGGATGCTTCTATACGTGTTCTTGTCCGGAGCATCTGAGAGTACGGTTCGCGCTGAACCAGCTTCGCTTGGGAGCGAAGGACTGGTGGAAGTTTGTGACAGCGCACTACACACCTGCAGAGTTTGCCGTGGTGACCTGGGAGAGGTTCACCGCTATGTTTCGTGATGAGTACGTTCCCCCGGTGGAAAGGGAACGTTTGGCCCAGGAGTTCTTGACCCTCAACTAGGGTACCGAGTCTGTTACAGTGATCACCAGGATGTTCCATGAGAGGGCGATGTTCTGCCCTGAGCACGTGTCTTCCGAGCAGGCACGCATGAGCCAGTATTTGAGTATTTTGAGGAGAGACATCCGTGAGTTTGTGGCGAACTCGTCGTACCGGACATTTGCCGAGCTTCAGGCAAATACCCGGAAGAGGGAGATTGAGCTCGAGACTCAGGCCAGGGAGGAGGCGGAGTCTCAAGGGAGGGATCGGCGACCGGCACAGTCCCAGCCGGCAGCTAAGCGGGCCAAGCCCGCCGATTCGAGATCAGGGAACCAGAAGGGCCGCACTTGTGCCAAGTGCGGCAAGGGTCATGAGTGGTTTTGCAGAGCAGGGTCTTGCTACAAATGTGGCAAGGAGGGGCACATGCCCAAGGATTGCCCCAAGGGGTTTGCAGTCTGTTTTCACTGCAACCAGACCGAACACCGGAAGGCAGAGTGTCCGCAGTTGCGAGGGTTAACCCAGGGAGCATCACATGGATCTGCTCCTGTTGCCGTTCGAGCTATAGAAAGTCGGCCAGCGAAGGTCGAGGCACCGAAGGCTCGCGAGAGAGCCTTCCAGTTGACAGCGGAGGAGGTCCGTGCAGCGCCCGATGTCGTGGCTGGTATGTATTATTTCATTTATTTATGTTGGACCTGAGATGTTATGCTTATATTATGATATGCGTAGGTACTTTTCTTGTGAGTTCTGTACCTGCTTTGGTGTTATTTGACTCAGGTGCGAGTCGGTCTTTTGTGTCGCTAGCGTTTAGTCAGCACATCAGTTCCCCGCGGGAGGCGTTGAGTCGACCTCTACGAGTTTCCATAGCTGATGAGCGAGCAGTGTATGCTACGGATGTGATTCGGGGATGTGTACTCGAAATCTTCGGTGTTGAGTTTCCGATTGATCTGGTCCCGATAGCGATGGGGGACGTATGTGTCATAGTGGGCATGGATTGGTTGAGCCGATTTGGGGCTGTCATAGACTACGAGCGACAATTGGTGACGATACGAGACCCCAGTGGGGGAGTACTTATGGTGTATGGAGAGGGTACCCGAAGTGGGTCAGCGTTATGTTCGGCTGCTAAAGCGAGACAGAGTTTACAGCAGGGCTGCAACGGGTTTGTAGCCTATGTGATGGACACACGAGTGGTCGCTGGGAGGCGAAGTTCGATTGATGATGTTCCGATTGTGCGCGAGTTCCCGGATGTTTTTCCCGAGGAGTTGTCGGGTGTGCCTCCCGAGAGGCAGGTGGAGTTCAGCATCGATTTGGTTCCGGGAGCAGCGCCCATCGCCAAGGCGCCTTATCGCTTTGCGCCGCCAGAGATGCAGGAGTTATCCTCGCAGCTTCAGGAGCTGCTGGGGAAGGGGTTTATTAGACCGAGTAGTTCCCCTTGGGGAGCGCCGATCCTTTTTGTCAAGAAAAAGGATGGTTCACACCGGATGTGCATTGATTACCGAGAGTTGAACAAGCTAACGGTCAAGAACCGTTACCCATTACCGAGTATCGACGATTTGTTCGATCAGCAGCAGGGAGCGTCTTGGTTCTCCAAGATTGATCTGAGGTCTGGATATCATCAGATGAGAGTGCGTGATGAGGACATCCAGAAGACGACGTTCAGGACTTGTTATGGGCATTACGAGTTCGTGGTGATGCCTTTCGGGCTCACCAATGCACCGACAGCGTTCATGGATCTCATGAACAGGGTGTGTAGACCGATGTTGGATCGTTCGGTGATCGTGTTCATCGACGATATACTGGTGTATTCGAGATCTAGAGAGCAGCATGAGGAGCATCTGAGAGAGATTCTCGGGGTTTTGAGATCGGAGAGGCTGTACGCCAAATTCTCCAAGTGTGATTTCTGGTTGCGAGAGGTCCAGTTCTTGGGACATCTCGTCAACCAGGACGGGATTTTGGTCGATCCGGCCAAGATTGAGGCGGTTATGAGTTGGGAGGTTCCGAGATCTCCCACTGAGATCAGGAGTTTTCTGGGATTGGCCGGCTACTATCGGAGGTTTATCAGAGATTTCTCCAAGATTGTCGTGCCTCTCACCAGGCTGACCCGGAAGGGTGTCGTTTTTTCATGGGGTCCGGAGCAGCAGACCTCGTTTGAGACACTTCGCCAGAGATTATGTGAAGCCCCTGTGTTAACCCTCCCGGAAGGGATGGAGGATTTTGTTGGATTAATGTCTAAGTCCATAACTATAATTGGTAAGACTTGACCCGACCCGACATGGTCCATTTGGGTTGCATGGCATCATGCATTTGGATAGACTATAATGAGAGAAATAACACTTAAGGTTGGTTAATATATTATAAGTTCTAATATATTAATAAGGTTATTTAATTAGTATTGATCAAGAATTAATTTGGAATTAATTAAGTGATCAAAAGGAGACTAATTAAATATATGGGTTGATTGTGTAAATCATTCATTCTTATATATGTGGGCTTGTGATCCAAGATTCCTTATGTTGGACTAAGTCCATGGGGTGACCCATGGATACTCCATGGAGGTTAAAATCCATGGAGCATAAGGAATGGGTAAAGTTATGAGTTACATGGTGTAACCCTAATAGCCACCATATAAAAGAATCCAATGGCTCAAGAAATCGTGCACTAATGTGTGAATATGAGGGCTAGACGATATCAAGGAGTGTTCCATTTCTCTCAAGTCATTCCATGTGCATTTGGTGTTGTGTGAACCATTTGAGGTGTCACACTAGGGGCACTAGGCACTCAAGCTTCATGGAGACAAGCTACATCAAACAAAGGTATGTATTCTATCCATTTGATTACCCAAGTATCAAGTATTGTATGCTAGATAGGGTAATACCTTGGAAAGTTCATAATTACATGTATAATAGAGAAAACATAGATCCAAGGTATTTAGGGTTGCATATACACTTAGGAGTGTTAGAATGCGCAAAACCCATCAGATTTTGTGGTGTATTGTGACGCATCGATATCGGGGTTGGGTGCAGTACTTATGCAGAGGCGGCATGTGATAGCGTATGCATCGAGGCAGCTGAAGCCTCATGGGACGAGATATCCCACCCACGATTTGGAGTTGGGGGCAGTGATGTTCGCCCTCAAGATCTGGCGTCACTACTTGTATGGGGTTCGGTGTACCATATATACGGACCATAAGAGTTTGAAGTATCTGATGGATCAGCCCAACCTGAATATGCGACAGAGGAGGTGGTTGGATGTGGTAAAGGATTATGATTGTGAGATCCTGTACCACCCGGGCAAAGCTAATGTTGTAGCTGATGCGCTGAGCCGTAGGGCGGAGAGTGCCCCGATTCGAGGCACTTGTATGAGATTGACAGTGATGACTCCGGTGTTGGACACCATACGGAGGCCCAGGCAGAGGCCGTGATACCGGAGAACAGCAAGAGGGAGCGGGTGATCGGGCAGGTGTCCGAGTTCGTTACCGATAGTCGAGGGCTAATGACCTTTCAGGGTCGGATTTGGGTGTCGTATGCAGGCGGGGCACGTACCATTCTGATGGAGGAGGCGCATAGATCGAGGTTCTCGATCCATCCCGGGGCCACGAAGATGTATTTGGACCTGAAGAAAGATTATTGGTGGCCCTGTATGAAGAGGGATGTCGCGTGGTTTGTCGAGAGGTGCTTGACCTGTCGCAAGGTTAAGGCCGAGCACCAGCGTCCGCATGGCAAGTTGCAGCCGCTTGAGGTTCCCCAGTGGAAGTGGGAACAGATTTCCATGGACTTCATCACCAAATTGCCGAGGACCGCGAGGGGTGTCGATGCAATTTGGGTGATCGTCGACAGGCTGACGAAGAGCGCGCATTTTCTTGCGATCAGTGAGAGCTCTTCTGCGGAGAGGCTGGCAGAGTTGTATATAAGGGAGGTGGTATCGCGTCATGGAGTACCGATCTCGATTGTGTCCGACCGAGATGTACGTTTTACTTCCAGGTTCTGGAAGAAGTTCCACGAGGAGTTAGGCACGAGGCTGCATTTCAGTACCGCTTACCACCCCAGACAGACGGACAGAGTGAGCGGACGATTCAGACGCTAGAGGACATGCTCCGAGCATGTGTGTTGGACTTCGGGGGAAGTTGGTGTTGGATAAGGTGTATAAGTCCATAACTATTTCTGGTATGTACTTGACCCGACCCGGCATGGTCCATTTGGGTTGCATGGCACCATGCAATTGGATAAACTAAAATGAGAGAAATAACACTTATGGTTTATTAATATATTATAAGTTCTAATATATTAATAATATTATTTAATTAGTTTGATCAAGAATTAATTTATAATTAATTAAGTGATCAAAAGATAACTAATTAAATATATGGGTAGATTATGTAAATCTTCCATATCTTATATAGTGGGCTAAGAGGCTCCATGGATTATCAAGTTGGGTTCCACCCATAGGATGCTCCATGGAGGCTCCATGGGAGTTACAAACCCATGGGTCATGGAAATGAAGAGTCATGCCACATTAGGGTTTACATGGTGTAACCCTAGATGTGACACACTATATAAGCAACATGTTCTCCACCAAAATCGGCGACACTAAGAAACAAGAGGGCTAGAGCCGATTTTGCAAGTGTAAGATTCTCTCAAAGTTTACTCCTTTGCATTTGGTGTTGTGTGAAGCATTTGAGGCATCACACTTGGGGTGCTAGGCTCACAAGGTTTCAAGGATCATAATCAACAACAAGGTAAGTTATTCTATCTTTCATTCAAGTTAAAAATGTTCCCCATGTATGCTAGATAGGAATATAACCTTGGAATTCAACTTTCCATGATTATTAGACAAACATAGATCCAAGGTTATTAGGGTTGCATGTACACTTAGGAAGTGTTAGAATGCTCAAAACCCATCAGTTGGGACACGTATCTGCCATTGGCTGAGTTTTCTTATAACAACAGCCACCATTCGAGTATTGGCATGCCTCCCTTCGAGTTGTTATACAGGAGGAGATGCCGGACTCCCATTTGCTGGGGAGAGGTAGGGCAGCGCGTGATGGGTAGCACTGAGATAGTGCTTCGTACGACAGAGCAGATACAACAGGTTAGACAGAGGTTATTGACGGCTCAGAGTCGTCAGAATAATTACGCGGATAGGCGACGATCCGAGCTTGAGTTCCAGGTAGGAGATTTTGTACTCCTGAAGGTATCTCCTTGGAAAGGAGTGATCCGATTCAGGAAGAGGGTCAAGTTGGGGCCCCGGTACATCGGTCCGTTCAGGGTGACCGCTAGGGTGGGCAAGGTAGCATATCGGCTGGAGCTACCTGTGGAGTTGAGCCAGATTCACAATACCTTCCACGTGTCCCAGTTGAGGAAGTGTATAGCCGACGAGTCGGCGATGGTGTCATTGGAGGATATTCAGGTGGATGCGAGCCTGAATTATGCTGAGAGGACGATTGCGATCCGGGATCGGAAGATCAAGGTTCTGAGGAACAAGGAAGTGCCCCTGGTGCAGTTCCAGTGGCAACATCGGAAAGGGTCCGAGCTGACCTGGGATCCGGAGTTGGAGATGCGGGAGCAGCATCCAGAGTTGTTCGATGAGCAGGACTTCGAGGGCGAAGTCTGATTCTAGTGGGGGAGAATTGTAACATCCGGATTCCCAGGTATCTTATTTTATGTATTTTTATTGAGTATTAGAGAGGGACTCGGCGAGTAGACGCTTAAACTCGCCGAGTAGGAACGACGTTTGCTGACTGTATTAAATGAATGGACTCAGCGACTCCATGCGTGGACTCGGCGAGTCCGCGCTGTTAAGTGAAACCCTAATCCTCGGGGCCTGAGCCCTATTTAAAGGCCTTTATGGCCTCCATTTGCGGCCAATGCCCCCCATAGGAACCCTAGGGAGAGCAGTAAGAGAGTTGAGAGCAAAAGGAGGCTATTTCTTCATCTTTTTGTGTGGTTTGGCTTGAAGGAAGATAGGAGCACAGATCTAGAATGTGAAGGGGACTCGATCTGAGCTAATCATCTTGTGGTATCATCTTTGGAGGTATAAACCTTTCCCATTTCGTGTTATATTGATGGATTTCTTGCTTTTAGGGTTTTTACCCTCATTTTATGGAAGATCTAGAGAGTATGAGGTCCACTTTTGGATTATGACATCAGATCTGGACCCATAGAGGTCCAGAGAACCTTTCCCACTCTGCTTTATGCTGATTCACGGAGGATTGGAGACTAGGTTGCCATTTCTAGTGTTATTTCTCCATTTGAGGCTTGATATGGGTTGCATGCACGTAAAGGTTGCACCTTTACGTGACTTTTGAGTGTTAAAAGGATGGATCTACTGTTTGGTGAAGCAGATCTGACCTCAAGAGATCTTTTGAGGGTTTTCATGGGAGGAACTCGCCGAGTCCATAAGGGACTCGACGAGTCGAGTCGGGTTGCCCCGCGACTCGCGACCTGTGACGACCCATGGAGCACCAGGTTGACCAGCGAGTCCAGGGAGTACCAGGGACGAAGAGTACAGGCATGTACTCGCCAAGTCACTCTAGTGCACTCGGCGAGTCCGGTCAATGTTGACCGTTGACTTTTGTTGATTTTCAGGGTTTAGTCAGTGGTTGGACCTATGAGCCATTAGAGGGGCAGATTGGTCTTTTGCCCTTCTTAGAGAACTTATAGAGAGGGGTTGACCTAGCCTTTAGAAGTTGTATTACTTAGAGTAATTATTTATGTGATTAGGTGAAGGCTAGCACAGTAATTCAGAGTTCGAGATTTACCAAGTCACCCGAGGTGAGTCTTCTCACTATACTTTACCGTGAGTGGTAATTAGAGTTATGTGACAGAGTATCTTGTATGCTATGTATGTGATGTGCTGCACTGCATTATTTCTATGTGATTTATGCTGTGTGTATTCCACAGTTTACAGAGTTAGGACCGGAAGGTCCACAGAGTTAGGACCAGAGGGTCCACAGAGTTAGGACCAGAGGGTCCACAGAGTTAGGGCCAGTGGGCCCACAGAGTTATAGCCTCGAGTGGCTAATATGTGTTATATGTGGTATTTTGGGGAACTCACTAAGCATTTATGCTTACAGTGTTGTGTTTTGTGTTTCAGGTACCAGTGAGGATCGCGGGAAGGCGCTGGCATGATCAGTACACACATGAGGAGCTTTTTATACTTGTGATCTTGGGATATGTTTTCTTGAGTGTTATGTGATACAATGAGATTTTTATAATATTGTGGATGAAATTATGTTTTTTAAAATGTGAAAAATTTGGGTGTTACATTAACTTTAGTTTGGTCGTTTTTGAGATCGAAATCCGTATGCGGTTTGGGTCTTCGTTTTGCGATTGATTTGTGGTGTCTATTGATGAACAAGATGAATTGGTTCGATATTAAGGATCGATTGGGAGTCGATGGGTCTAAGGAGAATGAATTTTGAAGTCGACAGTGTGTTTTGGGGCTTTAAAGGAATCGATTTTGAAGGCTGATGTTGTTTTTACGATCGAATAGCTTTGATGATGATTGGAATTGACGAACGAACAGGTCGATAGTCGATAATTCAATTTTGAAACAGAGATACGAAATCGAATGGAAAGAAAAACCGAATGATTGAGAATTCGTTTGTGAAGTTGTTGATGTCGACTGTTTTGAACGAAAAGTCGATGTTTGGGTGAATAAGATTCGAAGGGCAACAGATGGGGTTATTGGGAACGAAAGAAGTGAAAATTTTCGTTCATATGGTGCTGTGATTTCGTTTGATTGGGTAGAGAAAATTGAACGAAATTTTGTTGTTGATGAATATACGAACTGTAAGAACGAAATGTCGATTCAGAGGTATTCAGAGGTTACTGTTCATTAAGAGGCTTCGAATTCGTGTGTTTGGGTTGTGATTTCGTGTGAATTGAGGAAAAAGAAAGAAATGTTTCAAAAATGGTCCTTGAAAATTCGCATGTTTGTCACCTTATAATTTCGTACGAAGCGTTGCAAAATTTCGTATATTTGGAATGAAAAAAAGCAAAATTTTCGAATGTAGTCCCTCAAGTTTCGAATGGTTGACAAATGGAAAAAGGCTTCGTATGAATGGTCAAAATTTCGTATGTTTTGATCAAAAAGCAGAATTTTCGAATTCAGCCCCTGAAATTTCGAATGTTTGGCAAACTCAACAATTAATTGAAGTTTCGAATGTTTGACACTTTTCACCCAAATTCGAATATTTTCTGAATTTTCGAATGTTTGGGTCAACTCTTCGTATGTTTGGTACACAATGGCAGAATTTTCGAAAATAGTCCCTGAGGCTTCGAATGTTTGGCGGTTCATACCCAAATTCGAAAAAGGACTGTTTTTGTTGAAAATTGAAGAAAGTGCATTTCAGGCCCCTGCAGTTTGTGCAAATTGACACTTTCTACCCAGCTTTGAAAAAGGGGGAGAGTTTTGCATATTTTGTTGTTTTGGGCGCACCGGGTCACTGCAGAATTTTGAAATTGACAATTTCTATCCATTTTTGAGAAATTTTGTCAAAGGCGATCCGTGAACGAAACTAAAAATTTAATATTTTTTTTGGATTTTCCGGATTGAAGCACAAAGTTTATGCCACATGTTAAGGGGGAGTTTTGACACGAAAAATTCCAAATAGAGCACGTTCTCTTTCCTTGAGGTTTTATAATCAAGTTTCAATTATAAAAAGGGGGAGAAATTTATATGGAAATTCGAACTTGAATTTTTCATATTACGCGGATTTGACGACCGAAGTGACCTTAATTTTTGAAGCTTACGGAATGATGCAATTGGAAGTTCGAAAATGATGTATTCAAAATGGGTTTGGTTTTATTGAAGATTTTTGGGGTGTGTTTTTATGCGCAACTTTTGGGTGATTATTTGGAGTTAATCATTCGTTGCTGCTCGGTTTGTATGGTTTCACATCCTAGAGCCCAAATTGAAGAATCATGGACGAATTGAAGATTGAAGGTCGTTTCGACATGTGTCACCCTTGAGGCTCGGATCGCGTAGTTGCTCGATTTTGGAAGATTTGAAGTGGGTCATCCATTCCTAACTTTGAGGGGGAGAATGTTGGGGTGCAAAGTTCTTCATGTATGACTTTGTAATGGTTTGACTCTTGTAGACCCACTTGCATGTGGTGCATTAGCCTTTAGACACATGAGAGATAGAGAGTGAGAGAGAGACATGTAAACACCTCTATATAAGGTGGGTTTAGTCCACTTGTAGAGGTGTGCTTGAGAGATGTAAAAGTGAGTGTGTAAGTGTGTGTTATTTATGTAGTCTAGATCTAGATCCTTTTTGTGTAACACCATATACAATCAATACATCTCTTGAACACCCAAATCACCATGTTCATTGTGCAAACTTTAATTCCGCATGCCAAACCATGTTCTTATGTCACTACAATACGAGCTCTATTTTCGACGTTTTTATATCCACACGTAGGTATTTTCCGAGTACTACAACTTTCTTTTTGTCTCCATTGGCTTATTCACGACCGATCTTAAATTTAATAGTCTGAGAAGATTACACTACTAACGATCGTGTAAAATTCATAACTTCTACATACAGACTCCGTTTTCGAATGTCTTTTTATCGTTGAACTCCTATTAATGAGATATTTAAATCTCATTTTGATCATTTCGACTAAAAATCAACCAATCTAAAATTCAATTTCTGAGTTTTATACTGCTACGCTGAAACTTCAAAAAAATCATAACGTCTTCTTACGAAGTCAGATTTAGATGTTCTCTATATGCATGTACTCAGTTTAACGACTACTACGAATTTCGTTTAGATCACTAAGGCTAAAAAATAATTTATCAAAAATTCCCTTTTTACGATACGCAGAGTCTTGCCAATTTAATTGCGAAACTTCGAAAAAGCATAATTTCTTCATTCGAAGTCGGATTTTAGCGTTCTTTATATGTACAAAATCCTTGTCACATACACTATAACTTTTGTTAAGATTATTTTGTCCTAAATAATCTTCTTTCATAAAATTATTTTTTATGCTTATTACCCTTGAGTTGATTAGCCCGAATTTGAGGGCGTTAGAGCATGGAATCTACTTTATCCATTCTATGATGTGATATGGTTTTCACAAGAAGACTTCACTTGTGCATTTTACTACGATTATGTTGATGTAACGAGAAAATATATTTTATGATTGAATAATGATTATGAATAAAACCTTTTGATATAAGCTACACTCTTATTTACAAAAAAAAATTTATGGTTGATTTTGGGATGTTACAAGTTGGTATCAAAGAAATGGTTTGAGAGAATTAAGCATACTCTTAGTGTGTTTAGACTCCAACCACTGCACATTTTTTGAAACGAATTATTTTTTATATGTAAAACTAAATAAAAAGGGACCAATTTGAAAATATATGTGAAGAAAAATGCTATATGCCTCGGAGAAAAGAATGCAGATCGTCCAATCATCCGAGCTCAACGGTTAGTCAGCATGTCTATATGATATCATGTATAATGATTTATGTGATGAAACTGACTTACATGCCTTATGTGATGATTTTATGAAATCAATATGTGTTTATATGACATAATCTTTGTAGTTTGCTTGCAATGATTATACATGTTAGTAGTTAGACTAAGGATCTTTTGAGGGATAGTGTGCTAGAATTGTCTGTAAGATTAGTTGCTTGACTACTGATTTGCTTGAAATCTATATCAATATTAATCAAGGTTCTAAAAAACGTTCGACGTTACCTAGTCGGTGGACTGGGGTCAAGGGATTAATCGGCTAGGCGGAGATTTATCGGGGGATTAATTGGGGACCATTAATTGCTAATTTGTTGAATTTTAAAAAATTAAATATGACTAATATCATATGAAAGCTCGTAAATTCCACTAATATGATAACAAAATAGGTTAATATGATTAATACAACACTAATCATGCCTCAAATAGTTTCCATTGAAATAAAACTTCTTCAAAATGTTAAAATTTCATCGTTTTATAATGTTTCACTCATTATCTATGCAGGGATTAATCGCTAGGCTCCCTCTAATCGGTCGAGTAGCGCCTAGGGGTTAATCGGAGATTAATCGGAACCTAGTCGTGATTTTTACAACAGTGATATTAATTAACTATTAAATGAATGCATTTGGATTGCATGCCCCTAGAATTAAATAGTCTTAGATTGCTTGGTTGTGCTCTATTACACTACTCTTTTTTTAGCCTAACCATTATAGTGCATGATCTCTCAGTTGAAATACTGTTTGATTCTAGATACATGTAGTTATTATTCGTAATATAGTTAATTGATACTGACAGAAGTTTCTTCCCAGTGGGATAGCAGGATGAGATGTAATATATGCTTAGAAGAATCCTAAAAGGAAGTATAGGAAGGTTAGCGGTGTGTGCTCGTCTAAGAACGCGTATATGATTAGAAAGATAAAAATTGGTAATAAGTAGCAACTTGGGAACTTTGAGACAACTCTTGTGTAACACCCTGTTCTGAAAGTATCCGTTAGTAGATTTCATTGGCCCAGGCTAGGGGCATTCCGGTCTTTTATGGGTTTTGAGTTTTATTCGAGAAGGTTTCGGGCCGGGGTGTGTTGTTAGAAGTGTAGGGCTTCTCGCTACCTTTTCGTAGATATAAAGTTCATCGGAAACGGATCTAGAATGAAGGAGTTATGACACTTTGAAGATTTTGGCAATAATGGACCTTATGGAGAAAAGTTCGCATGGAAGGCCATGCATGCAATTTGGAACATGCATGGGTATGACCAGCGTAAGCTGGGTTACGCCCAGCGTAATGGAGAAAGTCATCGCGGGTGCGGGGAGGCGTACGCCCAGCGTACACTCAGAGTCTTAAAACCCTAATTTTAGGGCATGCCACTATATGAAGAACATAATGGCTCCAACCCTAGCCCCCTTATCAGCCTCCCCAACTTCAGAGAAACCCTAGAACGCCCCAACCCTTCATTTTGTGAGATCTTGACCTTGGGAAGCTTAGTTTGGTGGTTTAAAGCTTGGAAGAGAAAAGAAGAAGAGTGGCAAGGAGGAACCTTGGAGGCCAGAGCTTATAGATCTGAGATAACATCATCTTCTGGAACACTTTGAAGGTATAAAGCTCACAACTTTACTTAAGGTTGCTTAGATCTAGTATGGTTTAGTTTTTGGTCCAAAGGTGAAAGCTTTATGGCTTAAATCCGATTTCCAGACCAAGGGTTGCCTCCCTTGGTGCTAAATGACTCCCTAGAACAGAAAGTTGATATCTTGATGGTCCAAATGAGTTCATGCATGAGTTAAGACGTTTCTCCATGGAAATAGATTATGGTTTTTGGAGTTGGAGCTTATGTGAGTCATGGAAGCCATAAAGTAAGTAACTTTATGGTTTAAGACATGGAATAAGACCTGGATCTAAGTTTGTAGCCTCTGAATTGGAGTATTAAGCACTTAATGGAAAGATGGCTTAACAGGGTACTACGCTGAGCGTACATGCAGGTACGCCCAGCGTACTCGTCAACAAGCCTGTACGCTAAGCGTACATTGGAGTACGCCCCACGTAACGCTGCCAGTTGGGCCTTGAGCGTTTGGGCCTCGGTGTGGGCTGTGCTTTGGACTATAGGTCTTTGGGCCTTAGTGGGCCATTAGGAGTCAATGACTATGGGCCAAATATATGTGTTGGGCTTAGGGTAAGACCCAATAAAGGGATTGGGCCCAATATAGCAAATTGGGCCATTAATGGGCCAATAGTGGGCTTGAGAACCTATCTAGTGTTTGGGCCTTAGTTATGGACCGTATTGGGGGTAGGGGTAAAATGGTCATTTTACCCTGAGAAGGACTATTGCATTGAGCTAAGTGTTATTTGATCTTGGTAGCACGGGGAGCTGAGGGAGCAGCAGTCGGGAAAAACTTCAGTTAGCAGCCAGAGGGTTATCAGCAAAGTTCAGCAGTGCAGGTGAGTTTCCCTTTGTGTGAATGGGTCTACGGCCACAATGCCGGACCATGTAGTTATGAGTAGGAAGACCTGGGGGTTAGCCCTAGGCACTGTATGCTAGTATGTTATTTCGGACCAAGGTCCGATGCCGGGCGGGTGTCTGAGGAAGGTTTATGTGTTAGTTATTCTGGATTAAGATCCGATGCCGAGGTAAGCCCGAGGAAAGTTGCATGTTAGATTATACTCGTTGTCTGTGTGATACTTGTATGTGCCTGGTAGGGAGGTGAGTGTGGGCGAGGTCATGTATCTCACCATTAGCAGAGTATGGACGGGGTTCCATATATCATCAGTAGCAGAGCAGGGGCGAGGCCCGAGTTACTAAAGTAGTAAGTGTGAGCGGGGGCCCGTATCTCATTATCAGTAGGAGTGTGGACGGGGTTCCATGACTCACTAGTAGCAGGACAGGGGCGAGGCCCAAGACAGGCGAGGCCTTAGGACAATAATCCAATAGTATATGTTCAGTTTATGTGTTATGCTATGATGGTATGTTAGTAAATGTTAGCGGGTGGGGCCCAGAGACAGGCGGGGCCTAAAGTAAAACAGATCTGTATACCGAGCGGGGCTCGAAGCCAGGCGGGGCCTGGGATCGGGAGGGGCCCGATGTAGCGGGCGTGGCCCAGTGCTTGCAGTATGTGATTATGCATGGTATGTGGTAGGTTGGGGAACTCACTAAGCTTCGTGCTTACGGTATTCAGTTTTGGTTTCATGTACTTCCGGTAGCGGAGGGAAAAGCTCGGGGTGATCGCATGACACACACCATTGTTTATTCAGCCCGGGATGTTTTACTCTGATAAAATAAAATAATGTTTTAGACATGATACTCTAATGTGATATGTTTGAATGAATGGTTGACACTTGTGGTTTATTTATTAAATTAAAAATGAAATTTTTGGTCAGGATTTTTAGGTTGTTTCATCTTGGGACAAGCACGTGATGGATATTAGCGCCCATAGCCATAACAAACCTGGTAATATTACTATAAATAACATTTTCCTTTTGGTTACATGCAAGAACAAAAATAAAGCAGAACTAAAAAGATATTTATATCATGGACTTGTTTTTTAATTGATTAATAGTTTAATTAAATAATCTCCCCATACTAATAAAAAAATAGTTTGTGTGCCACTTGTCATTTTCTTATAATTTTTAATTTTATTTCTCCCACTCTTTAAAAACGACTCATGTCTTTTTCTATGATTTTACATTTAAATTAGAATTCTTCTAAATCACTTTAAATTAGCATTATTTATTATCATTTTGAAATTCAAAATATTTGGTAATCAATAATTATAATCTTATCTAAATCTACGATTTTAGTTTTACATAAATAAAAAACATAAATATCTTAATTAATAATTTATTAAAAATAATAGATTAATAATTATGACTTTGTACTATAAAAATTTATTTATTTTTGTAACCATGGTTTCTACGTGCTATAATCTAAATATCTTAATTAATAATTTATTGAAAATAATTAATTAGTACTTATGACTTTTTACTATAAAAAATATTTATCTTTGTAACCGTGGTTTCCACGGTCTATAACCAAATTATAATATAAACGAATGTGGAATATTCCACAATGATTTGAAATATCTAGCTAGATAATTATAAATATAGTTGGTAATTATTTTTATGGTTTCAAATCATCTCCCTATATAAAGAGATGTCAAAACCCGTTATTTGATGCATGAGAAAAATACCCTTTTACTTCCAATGTTCGGAACCCTAATAAAACCTTAGAATTCCTTAAATCCAGTTCCCACGTCGTGTTTGCTCTTTTGCCACGTTGTGGTCCACTTCAGAATCATTTGATATATATATATATATATATATATATATATATATATATATATATATATATATATATATATATATGCCTTAAAGTTTTAATTTTTATGGACCATCAGATAACATTAATGTATTCTAGAAAGTATAGAACTTTGACTCAACGGATGAAGTGCTTAATGGAAGTTTTAACCTACCAGACCCAACATGATGCGGCCATGCACTGACCATGGCACAATGGTCATTTGATTCGCGACAGTTTTGTTTGGACCGAACCAACGGTGTAGTGGACCTTTAACTGTTTAACGTTGACTTTTTGACCGGTTTGACTTTTGGTGAAAAGTTAGTGAAAGTGCATCTTAGGCCTTTGAGTAAGGGAAAAATGTTCTTTTGCATCAAAATAAGGACTAAGTTGGGTGAGACTCATTTAGTGGAGAAAGTTATGTAATGTGCCTTATGTTCTAAATTAGGGTTAATTGTTGTGTAGTGGTTGGAGGTAGTGACAGTGCCACCTAGCTTTCCATGTAGGTTAGCTGTTTAGTCACCCAAATGCATTCTCACGAACTTACTTACTATGTAGATTATATGTTGTACGTCATCCTGACTAAAGATAGACCTCTAAGAGGGAATCTAGTGGAATCAGGACCATGAGAGACCTCTTGAAGGGAAGTGGTCAATACCAGGTCAACTAGAGATAGACCTCTCGAAGAGAATCTAGTGGATTGTGTGTTGTATTAGGTCTCTAAGCCAATAACTATATTAGTATATACTTGAATTAAAAGCAAAGTCCTTTTTGAGTTGCCCTTAAAACTAGTAATTGACAGAATGACTTTTAGAGTAAAAGGCTAATTTATTGGTTTATTATATGATTAATAAATAACAATAAATATATTATTAATATATTATGAGATTAATATATTAATTAGATATAGTATTATTTAATTAATAATTAATCAGAAATTAATTGGAATTAAGTTGGGAATTAATTGGACTAATTAAAAGTGTAAGGACCTAAGCTGTAATTGTTTACTAGTTAAACAAGAAGGTATTCCAGAACCTTCCAAACCCTTGAATGAATGTAAGGATGGTTTTTAAGGTTTTTGGAATGTTTCTTAAAGATAGTTAGGAATGTGGATAATTACCTGTTTTGAAATAATAGTATTATATTCAAATTTGGGTTTCCAAGGTTTCTTAGTTCAACTATAAAATGGCCCATAGTCCTATAATTTCTGGCCACTCCTTTCTCAAGAAGAATAACTTAAATTCTCACCATCTCTTCTCTCTTCTCTCTCCTCTCAAGTCTTATATTGCTAAAGTTTGGGTACAAACTATAAGAAACACGAGATTTCTGGTGCTTGCTTTCTAGAGCTTGTTGAAGAAGGAATTGTTTGATAATTTACTACAATAAACCTAAATCCCTTGTAATTTCGATTATAGTAGGGTCTCCTAAGGGTTCTTGATGTTCAATCGTTTATTGCTTTCAATAGAGAAAACTTAGATCAAAATAGGTTGCATGTGAACTTAAGGGTCAAGTTTTTTTGCCAAATGTTTTAATTATAACCTATAAAACCTAACAGTGGTATCAGAGTCATAGTTTTTAATTGATCTTGCATAATGTTGAATAGATCAATATTAGGGATTATATAAATTAAACCCTAAGGGATGAAATTTCGAAAATGGCTAGTGTTCTTGAAACCCTAGCCTCCACCCCTCAAACTTTGAAAATTGCTAGGGTAAGATATGGTTTATCTAGTGTCTTTAATTATTGTTTTAAAAACCTTAAAATTGAATAATTAAAATTGGATAACCGGCCCATACCCTAATTTTTGAAAATGAGATAGGGTTATGGATTAGGATTAATTTGAATTATTTAATTAATTGTTTAATAGTAAATAATTATTTAATCCATAAATAATTTAATTAATTCTTTAATTAAAAGATAAAGATAAATCATAATTGGTTTACTAATAATTAATTAAAATGTTTAATTTCGATAATTAATATTTAAACCTTGTATTTTGAAAAGTTAAAATACACCTTATATATACTATTAAAAGCTTAATATATTATATGTATAAGAAAAGTCAGTCAAATCAATAGTAGGTCTCATTCACAAAACCGTGCTATAAAGAGGGTATAAGGAAGATATCTATAAAATGGTCGTTGAATGAGCGTCTACTCTCACCCACCGCTCTCATGTGCGGTGGATGGTCATCAGTCGAACGAGTTTAATCAGACATAATATTATTAAAAGTATAATGTTGTAAAATTACTAGAACCCTCTTCAAAAATCCACGCTAGTTACTTTAGGAAAAATGTGAAAAGTATGCTAATCCATGAAAATACACATTATACTTTAATATATCATTAGTGGAGCGTGTGTGTTTAACCGACAAACGAATAAGGACTTTGAAGAGAAATGATGGGCATCTCAAAAATCATCATCGTTAATGGAGCATGTGTAGTTAACCGGCACATTAATTAGAGATGATAAATGACATCGAGGTTACCAAGCGTGTTTGTATGGTTATTTACATCTTGTTTGTGATCCTCAACATCTCAATCCCAAATAGAAGAGCATAATATGAGATTAAACATGTCATTGATAAGATTCAATGAATCTCCATCTATCTTGGAATTTCAAAGATTGAAATTGGTAAATTGTTTTACCTACCTTCATAAATTTGCAATAAGATTACGACATCCCTCTTCTTAGTTGTTGTCACAACTAGGAATTTTGATGCTTTGTAAACATTGAACAATGATAACATGGTGATTTAAAACTTGAAAGCATGTATGATGCTTATTCAATGACAACAAAATTCCATCAACCACTCTATACAAACATTCAAATAGTCAACAAAAGGTTGGAAACCCTAAAAATCCCGGTTTAAGTCTATTTTGGACTAGGATTTTCTTATTGGGCCTAATGGACCAATAAGCTTCCAATTTGACTTTTTGGGCTTAGAACTCTTAAATGGACCCTAATTGGACCCATTTACATGAAACTTAACATTTTGGGCCTCATAAGCCTAGAATGGACTAGTTTATCCTTAATGGGCCTTATTGGGCCATAACGAATCTAAATAGCCCTAATGGGCCATAAAACTCATACTTTGATGAATATTGGGCCGTGAATTACCCTAAAAGGGCCAATGGGCCGAAAACAATCAAATTGGGCCCATAATATGGACTTAAGCACAAAAGGCCCAAATTCTCTTCTCTCTTCTCTAATTCTCGGCCCAAGTGCTAAACAAAAAAAAATGAAAAATCAAAGAGATAAGGAGGGTTAGCCACCTCCTTATTACATAATGGGCATGCATGCAATAACTTCCATACTTCCATGCACCATTCTCATGTTTCCATGCATCCATCACATCCTTATCTCTCTCTTCCCTCTTCTTCTCCTTGTCTTCGGCCGAGAACCCATCACACTCACCCACACTCTTCCAAATTCTCTCAAACACTCACAAGAACACTCTTACATCTTCTCTCAAATTTTCGAGAATTTAAACATCTTCAAGAAGAGTTTCATCATCAAAAATCATCAATTCTTGGTAAGTCCTACCACACTTACGTTGTATAACTTCATCTTCATGTTAGATCACTCATTCTAAGTAAGTTTTTGGTGATCATACTCTTAGAAACCTACTAAGTTCGAGATCCACCCAAGAAAGCTTGCTAGGGCCGAAAATAACATCAAACTCTTTCACCTCTTCTTCAAAATCGAGATCCACAAGAAAAGGTGAGTTCATACCCCTCTCTTTTCGGTTTTCACAAGTTTTATGGGGGAGAATACAAGTAAAATGTGTAGATCTATGTGTATGTGTATGTTATGTATGATTTCATGTATGTATGTGTGATTTTATGTGTTTATGTGGTAAATATGTAACAAAAAGGGAAGAAATCTCGAGATCTATGACACAAAAGAAGAAACAAACATGATCTAATATACTTTTATTGAACAAGTCAAGTAAAGTTCCTAGCTTAAGTCATAATAAACAAAATGCAACATAAAACTCATTTTTGGGCTAAATTTGTCAAACAATTAAAAGTTGAGTTGAGAGTTTCCATCCACGTTTTCTTAAGGACTAAAAGAGTCAAAACAGTAAAAAATAATTTTTTTTATGAATATCATACTCTTTAAAGGGCTAGAAATGTAATTTGTAGCTTAATGGGCCAATTTTTGGGTTTTTCGGCCCATTGAGCCCAAAATTGCGAAAAACAAAATTTTCAAGGGATTGAAATAATAAACTTCTCAAAACAGAAGGTAAAAAGGGTAAACAAAACCAATTCAGGGGTTAAAATGATTTATTTTCCAAACAAGGATCAAAAATGTAAACTTTTTGGATTTTGGGCCAAAATTGTAAAAATTGCGAAAAGTTTGGGTTTTAACAGAAAGATTCCTTACTGGAAGGGCTGAAACTGCCAAAGAGTAAATTTTGAACTAAAATCATCATTTAAACAAGTCTATGGGACAAAAATGTCAAGAAAATGGTTTAAGGGCCTAAAATGTTTCTTTTTCAAAATAAGGGACTAAAATTGTTATTTTTATTAAAGAAGGGCTGAAAAGGTCAAACCAACTTTTTGAACCAATTATTTTGTTTTTAAGATATTTGAGTCAAAAATACCAAACTACAACTCATGAAAATAGAAAGATGAATATATGTATAATTCCAAATATCGTTATAAACAACCGACCGGCCTCGTGCCGATACGAAGATAACAATCGTTCAATCAAACTTTCCAACAATTATACTATACCTAAAACAAGTAAATATCCAAATAGTTGGGCTTGAAAGATCCTAATCATGCTTATTGGACCTTCGTGGCCCATTGACATGACTTTTGGGCCTAACACTAATAATAAATGTTTATTGGGCCTCCGGTGACCCAATTACATGTTTAAGGGACCCTCAATGGCATATATATGCTATTGGGCCTTGGTGGCCCATTAGCATTGCTAGTAAGGTCCAAATTAAATCAAATATGAAATGGGCCAATGCGTCCTTCGTATAACCAACAGCCTTAAATAACACACGTAATTAGCAGGACCTTGTAATCCTCTTCTCCTCGTTTGTTAGGCTTACCTTCAATTCAAGCAAACAAATACAGGTCGTTAATCAATAGTAATCAATTTCGTTTGGATTAAGTGAGTAATAACGGGCGACTCCTCTGAGGGTCGTTCGTAGTCTGTAGTTATAATCAAAGTCTCCTGGAAGGAGAGCGAGAGTTTGTGTATAGATCTATACGGGGGTGACTCCCCCACACCTCAGCTGTTCGCTACAGTTAGACTCGGCCAGTCTAGGGTGAAAAAATCTTAAGATCAATTCCGGCGTACATTAGGATGCCAAGATAGACGAACTAGTCATTATTATGCATGGTTATAACGACTCACGTAATTAAATAAATCCAATACTATCCGAGTAATCAAGGAAAAGTAATCAAAATCACTCGTGTAGCGGTATAACAATTTGAAAACAATTATATTTTATGTTATCGGAAAACATCGGGTTTTTCGAGGAAATCAGCACCACTCGCTTGTATTTTTTTTTCTATAACTATAATACAAAACTTCCCATTTATACACGTTTTGAAATCATTCATGCACCAACTTATGGATCTTCACACTTTGGTAAACAATTGTCTTTTCAGAAGATATCGGATTTTCTGAGTTTTATAAACTACACAAATCATTTTTATCACAACCCTGCTTATGAACTCACCAACATTTCATATGTTGACGGTTTCAGAATAACTTGTATTCTCAGGTAACAGGTAAGCGGAAGGGTAATATCAAGTATGTTAGGATATTATGTTTTGAAAACTCTCAAACAATTGATGCTATGGATATGTAATATTTAAACAATGTACTGGATGTGAACAATGTCAATCGTTATGTATTAATGCATGGTGAACTTTATGTTGTGTTTCATGTATAATCATTGTGATGATATTCAATTTAAGTCACGCGAGCCCTCAGACGTTTCCGCCGTCTGGTTCGGGGGTGTGACAGTTGTGAATTGTTATATTAGATCCTAACCTTGAATATTATTATGGGTTAAAATATTAAGGATTTATATCAACTAACTAAAACTATTTCTTTCATATATATGTCTACTCCAGGAGATGCTACTGTTGCTCAATCATCCACCAACAACTACTTCACTCTACTATCGATCCTCTCTAAAGAGAAACTAGTTGGTCCAAACTACATGGAATGAATGCGAAATCTCAAAATGACTCTTCGATACAAGGGAAAAGAATATGTCGTCGAAAAACCTCTAATCTAAGTCAATGAGTCAACTACTACTGCAGAAGAGCTTGCCACCTACAAGAAACAGTATGACGATGCAACAAAGGTTGCTTGCATCATGGTTGCAACCATGGTACCTAAGTTGCAAAAGTTTTATCATAATATGATATGACTATTGATACTCTGGTTTCGATATGAATTGATACTATGGTTGTTTCAGACAAATGGTTTTATAATTATTATATTTGAAAATGAAAATTTTTTATCATGATTTTTGGGATGTTACAATTTTCCATGTTTCGCAACTACAAAAGTGGGTATTGGATGAGGATGCAGTGGTTTCCTTGGATGATATTCAGGTCGATGAGCGCCTAAACTATGTTGAGAGGTCGGTAGCTATCCTGGATAGGAAGATGAAGGTTTTACATAGCAAGGAAGTACCTTTGGTAAAGGTATTGTGGCAGCACCGGAGGGGCTCCGAGTGGACCTGGGAGCCGAAGGATGAGATGTAGGAACATCATCCGGATATGTTCACTGCAACAGAATTTGAGGGTGAAGTCTAGTTCTAGTGGGGGATAAATAACATCCTGATGTTCAGGTATTTCTAAATTCATCCTTATAATTCTATTTCATGTCAAATTGGTCAAGTTGTAACACCCTTAGGTATAAATCACCTTTTGAGGATTGGACACAGCGTGTTAGAGGCACCAACACGGTTTGTCCAGATATGAGGAGGCACGAGTTTCATTTTGAGCGACACGGCATGTTACCTCTTGGAACACGATGTGTTGATGGCTGGAATGAAACCCTAATCTTTCGGGTTTTGCTCCCTATTTAAAGGAATGTGGAGGCTAGGGTTTGTTCACCCTCAGCCCCCATCAGCCCCTCAAGCCCTTAAAGAAACCCTAATCATATTTCCCTCCCATTTTTGAAGCTAGTTTGGTGTTTTTGAAGCTAAAGAAGGAAGAAGTTGGAAGAAGTAAGCAAAGATCCAGCAAGCAAGCCCCATTCTTTAGTTTGGCACTCTTCTGGACCTTTGTAAGTTTCCAAGTCCCGATTTTTATCATTCAAAGTTGTTAGATCTTGAGTTTTGTCCCTTTTGCTTCTTGTTCTTGAATGTTGAATTGTTAGATCTCATAAAATTTTGTAACTTTATAAATCTCCAGGTCAAGGTGACCTAGTAGTGTCTTGGATCTAGTCTATAATCAAGTTTTGATGACATGCATAGAGATTAGGTCATAAATCCTCATTTTGACCTAATATGGGTTCAATACATGCCTTGGACATGTATTTCTAAAAAGCACCAATCTTTGGGATGGTTTAGGTGTTAGAATCACTTCTGGAAAGGATGGACTTCATACCTTAAGGATTAAGTCCGTATTGGTTAAGCCCTTGCATTATCAAGCTTTATGGTTTGGGTTTTCGACCTTTTTTAGTAGTCCCAATGGATAAAGTTGGAAACTTTATCCTTCTTAATCACATTTTGGTCTAGATCTGAGCTTTGGAGCTCTTGGAGTCGAAGAGGCAGCTGAATGTATTAAACTAGTTGAACTCAGGCGACCACGGCGTGTTTGCAAGTCAACACGACGTGTTGGCTGAGGTTTTCCCGACTGTTTGGATGCTGGCGATACACGACGTGGCCAAGGGGAACACGACGTATTGGCTCAACATGGACTGTTGACCTTGACCTTTGACTTTGACCAAGTTGGACCATGAGTGTATTTTGGGTATTTTGAGATTTTGATGGAATTGGTCACTTGGAGGAAATAGGTATCGGTTAGAGAGATGAGATTCTGAGTCGGAACTCATCAGTTCTATTTAGTCTGCGAGGTGAGTTCTTCTCACTATACTTGCAGGCTGAAGATACCAAGGCCGACCCATTGGTTTGATAACCTGATATTTGTTGATATGTTGAGTGCGGAATAGATATGCTGCTAGTTTTGATATGCTCGTCTGGTAGATCTTTAGGACTACCTATGATATTGTTTGATTATCTGTATATGTTGTTATCTGTTATATGTTGACATATTGTGTTGGTTGGGTTGAGGTTGTATTGCTCAGTGCGGTAGCCAACAAACCCTGGAGCAATCCAGATATGTGCTGAGAGCTGGGGAGGGCATGCCAGACTCATACTGAGGGCTCATGAGCATTCTAGATACGAGCTGAGGGTCGGGAAGGGCATGCCAGACTCGTGATGAGGGCTTAGTGGTATCCAGTCCGAGGACTGATCTGGTCGGGGAGCCAGCCAGACATAAGTTGTGGGCCTAAGGGCAATCCAGACTTATGTTGTGGTCTTAGGGGTAATCCAGTCCATTAGTTGTCGACCGATTGCATGCTGTTATTATATTTGTGTTATTTTTTTATGTTGGGAAACTCACTAAGCTTGGGGCTTACAGTTTTGGGTTATGTTTCAGGTAACTCAGATGATCACGGGAAGGCGAAGGCGTAATCATGCACCTCCTCGTGTTTTGATTTATGATTTTGAGAAAACTCTGATATTAAACATGTTTTGAAAATTATATTGTAAACAAATATGATTTCTGGTGGGTTTTAAAAGTTAAATTTTTTTCATGATTTTTATGGATGTTACATCGCTGCTTATCAGCAGCCTCTGATGAACCTGTTGCTGCCTTCTCAGCAACCACGTGTTGGTGCCTTCTCAACAGGTCCTTCCTGCCTTCGGTCAATAGCAGTTGTACCGGTTTCCCATCTATGATTCCAATCAGTAGCCTCTCGGCACTAACTACCAGCAATCCTACGGTACATCATCCTTCACATGCCTACGGTGGTCATGCCTCGCACTAACAATTCACCGAACTCTCTTCAATCTTCCAAGAAATGTACGTGCAACCTACCGTGACAATAACTACTACATGGATTTTGGAGCATGCTCTCACGTGTATTTTAATTAAGGTACAATGAAATCTCTAACTCCATATAGCTTTAAATTCAATGGGGTTGGAAATGGTGATGTACTCCCTGTTAACTCCATAGGTCAATCTTTTTTCCTTATTCTAATAAGCATTTTTCTTTTAAAGAAGTGTTTGTTTATGAAAAAATGGTTAAAAATCTCATTTATGTTCATTGATTTATTGTTGACAACCTTGTCTCTATTGAGTTTGGCCCATTTGGTTTCACTATGAAGGATCTTAGCATTGGTGCTCCTATCCAACGCTGCACAGTCCTTACTCTAATCGTTATCTTATTCTCCCCTCCAATAATCGTGTTTCTTCTCCCACCGCTCTTGTTGCTGTCTCTCATGATATTTGGCACCAAAGACTTGCTCATCCATAAACCATTATTTTTCAGTTTCTTTAGTCACGTATTTTATTTCATGTCTTAGTAAAAACACATCATTGTGTCGTACTTTTCAATTAGGAAAACATTGTCATTTACCTTTCTCTTTATCACAAACTAAAACTACTCATGTGTTTTAACTAATACATTATGATTTATGGACATCTCCAATTACTAGTCTAAGTGGTCTCAAATATAACATTATTTTCTTGGATGATTTCTCTCACTTTTAATGGATTTTTCCTCTTCTTAACAAATCTTAGGTGTTTTTTTTTAAATCTTTCCGTGCTTATGTTGTTAATCAAAACAAAACTGGTATCCAACTTTTTCAATGTAACAACGGTCGTAAATTCAACAACAAACCCCTACTGGATTTCTTTTAAGATCATGGCACAAAAGTTCATTTTTTGTCTCCGTACACCTCCCAACAAAATGGGAAAGTCGAATGCACCATACGAACTCTCAACAACATCATTCACACCCCTCTTATCCAAGTATCTCTTCCACCTTGTTCTTGGGCTGAAGTGCTCTTTACCGTTATTCACACGTTCAACATTCTTCCGTCCACCACTATCAATCTTAAGACCCTATTTGAAATTCTCTTTGGAGTTTCTCCTTCCTATGACCATCTTCGCATATTTGGGTTTTTTCGTACCCCAATCTCTCTTCCATTTCTCCTCACAAGATATCTTATCGATTTTCCGCTTGTGTATATATTGGCCCATCAACTGATCATCGTGGTTATCAATGCCTTGATCTCATCATTCGAAAATTCATTATCTCTTGTCATGTCAAGTTTGATAAAACTCACTTTCCATACTCTAAATTTAATTCCCCCTCTTCCACCAAAGACTATGACAGTCTCTTTCATGAAGATCCATCCACTTTTGTTCCAATATCTCAACCTTCCTCCTCCCTAGTAACCACCTCCTCTGGGTCTAACACGGATCCTTGTATATATTCATCTACCACTAGTGACTCATCTGAGCTACCTCTATTGTCCTTTCCCTCTCTGGCTCCTCCCTCCACTAGTCTTTTGATGGTCACTCGTTCGCGCATTAGTTCCTTCAAGCCTCGTCAAATATTCAATATCTCTATCTCCCCTAATGTCTATCATATGCCTCGATCCACTTCCCATGCCATGTATGATCCACATTAGCGTACGTGTCGCTATGGACTAATGAATTCTCTTCAAACAAATCATACATGGGATCTTATCCCCAAACCTGTCAATGCCAACATTGTTGGCTGTCATTGGTTATATCGTCAAAATTTTGACAGTCAAGGTCGCTTGGATCGTTATAAAGGTCACCTTATTGCATGAGGATTCTCTCAACAACCGGGCCTTGATTTGATGATACTTTCAGTCACGTTGTAAAACCTGCCACCATCCGTACTATTCTCAACATCTCAGTTTTCATAAACCGGCCTATACATTAGCTTGATGTAAAAAATGCTTTTCTTCACAGTGATCTTGTTGAAACCATCTACATGCATCAACCCCTAGGCTACCTCAACCCTAAATTTCCTGATCATGTTTGTTGCCTCCATAAGGCTCTTTATGGCCCCATACAACCCCTAGAGCCTGGAATCAACAATTTTCCATGTTTTTTCTTCTCTTGGATTTTATAGCAGTAAGTCTGATAGCTCCCTCTTTACCTATCATTGTGGAAAGGATGTGATCTGTCTTCTCCTATATATGGATGATATCATTCTCACTGCCTCTTCCACTACCTTAATAACTTTAGCTATTCGTAACTATGAGTAATCCCATTACGCAAGTATTTGTATCTAATTCATAGTTAAGCATCCAGAACAATCTCAATAGTTTTCTCTATGTATGAGTTCCTCTCTCTCGATTTTCCTAAGACTGACTTTGTCCTCCTATCATTTTTCTTTGGCATTACTACTACTTGGTCTGACGACATCCTCTTTCTTTCTCAATTTGTGTTCGCTCAAGAAATTCTTACACATGTTGATATGATTATGTGTAATCTTTATAGCACCCCGACTGACACTAAAACTAAGCATGATGCGCTTATGATTCGGCTCTGACTCTCTATTGAAGCCTCGTTGGAACCCTACAGTATCTTACATTTACTCGTCCTGATATTGCTTATGCTGTTCAGCAAGTCTGCCTCTTTATGCATGACCTGCATGTCCTATACATTTAGGCTCTCAAGCACATCATGCAGTACATCAAAGGTTCCATAGATCATGGTTGTGTCTATCTTGGTGATAATCTTGTCTCATGGTCTTCCAAACGGAAACATGTCGTATCTCGTTCCAGCACCGAAGCCGAGTACCGGGGGATAACTAATGTAGTTGCTAAAATTGCATGGCTAAGAAATCTTCTTCTCTAGTTATATTGTCCATTGTCTCGTGCCACTGTTGTCTTCTATGATAATGTTAATGTTAGTGCCATGTATTTAGTCTTTAAACCAATACAGAACCAGCGAAACAAACATGTAGAAACAAATTTACATTTTGTTAGGAAGCGTGTTGTTATTGGTCATGTGCTTGTTTTACATGTTCCATATGCTTATCATACGTTCCATATGCTTATCAATATGCTGACATTTTTACAAATGGACTACCTACACAGTTATTTTTGGATTTTAAAACTAGTTTGAACATTCGAGAAGCTCTTGTTCCAATTACTAAGGTTTGTTAAGAAGGAAGGGGAGTGTTTGTTGAGGATAAGGTGGTGTAGAGTGTTTTAGCACTATTAAAATGGTTTTCCAACTTATTCTTTATAATGGGAAACAGAAAGATGCACTTGTGCATCGACATAGAGTATTAAGTATGAATATAACATATTTATTCAATGTCTAAAAACGTGGAGACTCGAATATAATAAACATATAAAATAAATAAATAAATAAATAAAATAGATAACTTAATATAATTGAAGTGAAATGAGCACAAACCCACGTATCCTCATTCCTCTCCTGTGGATTATACGATAGTGTCAAAGATCGCCAGCAAGCAGTCCATAATGTTAAGCTTGTTCACATCGGTATTCCAACCTTCAAACCAATTTTATATAATTTTTTATAAGTAGAAACAATTCCACGTTCAGAAAAAAAAATTAAAAATTACGCGTTTTTAATTGCATTTTTTCTGTACTTAAGTAGGAAAGAAACTCTCTGAATTCCCACCATTGAATCAAATGAGAATTCAAACTTCATCCTTGCTTTTGTTGGTATGCTTTTGCTCAAGCTTTTTTGGGTTGCATCCAATACTGGTTTCAGGACGATGTCTTAATAACCAGAAAATGTTGCTTTTGGCTTTGAAAAATGAAGTCAAATTTGACTCTTCACTCTCAACGAAGCTCGTGGGGTGGAACCAAAGTGTTGACTGCTGCGATTGGGGTGGTGTGGCATGTGACAAAGCTGGCCATGTCATCGGACTTGATCTTAGTAACGAAAGCATATCTGGTGGGTTCAATGGCTCCTCAAGTGTTTTTAGTCTTGGATTTCTCAAATCATTCAACTTGGCGTATAACAGCTTCAATTCTGCTCAGCTGCCATTGGGATTTGGAAAGCTTACTCAGGTGAGCTATCTGAATTTATCAAACGCAAATTTCGTAGGTCAGATTCCTGGAGATTTTTCATCAATGAAGAGGTTGGTTACCCTTGATCTGTCTTCAAGTCCTTATTACACTCTCGTTCTCGAAAACCCAGATCTCAAAATGCTCATTCAGAACCTTAAGGAAGTAAGAGAGCTCCATCTTGACAATATGAAAATCAGTACCCATGGGTATCATTGGTCAGGGGTCATATCTTCTTCCCTACCCAATTTGCAGGTTTTAAGCTTGAAAAGCTGTGGCCTTTCAGGTCCTCTTGACTCTTCACTTTCTATGCTTAAAAACCTTTCGTTCATTCTTCTAGACGAAAATACCTTTTCATCTGATATCCCCGAGTCCTTTGGTAGCCTCCAGAGTTTAAGAGTTTTGAGCCTTCGCGCATGTAATCTTAGTGGTTCACTGCCGAAAAAAATCTTCCAGATACCCACTCTAAAGACGATCGATCTTTCTAGCAATGTAATTCTCAAAGGTCCTCTCCCCGAATTTCCAGAGAACGGGTCTCTTGAGAATCTGCTTCTCAGTTACACAGAGGTTGGAGGGACACTACCAGATTCTATTGGTAATCTTCCATTGTTGTCCAGGATAGAGCTTAGAGGTTGCAAATTCACTGGGCCAATTCCAGATTCGATGAAAGATCTTACCCGTATTGTCTATTTGGATCTATCTTCTAATCATTTAACCGGTTCAATCCCATCGTTTCGGTTGTCTAAGAATCTAGCCTATTTAAATTCCTACCTAAACAATTTAACCGGTGGAATTCCTTCTTTTCAAGGTCTGAACAGTCTCCAGTTTCTTGATTTGAGTTATAACTCCTTGAATGGGGATTTCCCAGAGTCTTTGTTAGCATTGCCATCGCTCGAGTACGTATACCTTTCCAGCAACAGGTTATCCGGTCAATTTCGTAAAGATATTGATGTTTCTTCTTATGAACTACGTAATCTGGATCTGAGTAGCAACAAATTTGTAGGACCAATACCTGGATTCATCTTCAAACTTCCAGTCCTTTCAACCCTCACCCTTTCTGAAAATAACTTCAATGGCGTTGTAGACTTAGAGATGTTTGGAAAGTTTAAGGAGCTATACGCACTTGATCTTTCCTATAATGATCTTACAGTCAAGGTAAATACTGGAAGCAAATCATCGTTTTCCTCTGAGCTCAACACATTGAAGTTAGCTTCATGTAAGATGAAAGAGCTTCCAAATTTGAAGAACCAATCAAGGCTGATGATGATAGATCTTTCTGATAATGAACTTACGGGTGAAATACCCAACTGGATTTGGGAAGTTGGCAATGGTTACCTTCGGTTTCTGAATTTGTCGAGCAATAAGTTTTCAAGTCTCCAAAAGCCTTACACGTTTCCTTTTCTACTCGATGTTCTTGACCTGCATTCTAATGTTCTTGAAGGAGATATCCCGATTCCTCCAAGACGAGTTTATCATCTGGATTACTCCAACAACAACTTTGGATCTTCGATCCCAGTTAATTTCGGGAATGTCCTGACATCGACCTTGTTCTTCTCTATGTCCAACAGCAAACTGGTTGGAGTCATTCCTCAATCGATACGCAATGCCACTTCTCTCCGAGTTCTTGACTTATCCCACAATACACTTACAGGTCCGATTCCATCAATTGGAAACTCGAAAGATCTGCAATCCTTGGACCTTTCAGTCAACAAGCTAAATGGGAGCATCCCTGTGGAGCTAGCAAGTCTTAGTTTACTTTCATTCCTAAATCTCTCTTATAATCATCTTTCTGGAAAGATCCCACAAGGCTCACGGTTTCAAACATTTACAGAGTTGTCCTTTAAGGGAAACAAAGAGCTATGTGGCCCCCCTTTGAAGAAGAGTTGTGATAAAAAGAGAATATGACCACAAATCATTGAAGTTGCATACTAGAGATCCAGTCACTGGATCTGTTTTGGGATGCATATCCAGTGGGGATTGTGGTCATGGATAACATGATACGAACATACATTAATAAGGGAATCGTTTTAGAGGATCCTACAGCATTGTATACTTACATGCATGATGATCAGAGCATGTTTACCTATCTAACAGCACTGTACCTATATATGCATTTGGAATAAGACCGTTATATATCTCACAAGAAGTTTTCATGATTTTGAATAAGACCGTTATATATCCTTCTATAATTAAGTTTAATCCATTGCATGCCAAACAGACATTCTATCCCATTCAACCATTTCATTAAACTATGCCTTGTAGATGCTCTAATGAAAATTCTAATTACATTCCATCCTTAAATACACTAGAATGTGCACAAAAACTATAAACTTTACCCTAATCAAAGGGCCATGAGGATCTCCTTAATGACCTTTGAAAGGGTCATGAGGGTCATCTTAAATGTTAAAAAGTATGATAAACGCCATGAGGATCTCCTTAATGACCTTTGAAAGGGTCATGAGGGTCATCTTAAATGTTAAAAAGTATGATAAACGATGCAAAAGACAAGTTTTGTAATTAATTTCATCAATATGTCCTTAATTTCAAATATAAATATGTATTTTAACATGTTTATATGTATTAAAACATATTTTTACATATAAATAAAGTATTTTTATATTTAAATATGTATATTTTTTCATATGACACAAATGTCTGGTGCATTTGGTCCCAAAATTATATTTGTTGCTTTACGTGGGAACCAACTTATGGGCAACCTGACTTTTTAGTCCCATAGTCCCCTAGACTTATTTTACCCGGTTTGAGTGCCACATCCACAATATTAGCCACATCAGCCATGAGATGGCAACCAACTTACTGTTACACGATGAGGGAATGTCACATTATGTATGACTCGTAGGGCCTAAGTCTTGACTTTTCATTACCTGCCTCCGTGTATATATACACATGTTGGCGCCCTAAAATGGCAAAATCCCTAAGATTCTTACCATTCTTCGCACATAACTTCATACCCTAATCTCTAAGAAGATGTCGTCACCTCCTTCTCCCGCTCATGGTTGGTCCTTTAGCGACCGACATCACATGGAAGAGAACGGTTCCAATGGATTGTGGGAACAAACATGGCCATCACCCTCTTTCAAACACAGTTGGAGGTCTCATTGATCCGTGAGGATGTTGTTGCTGACTTACTAAAATGGATGCTCTAAGACGTCATGGCAGGCCGAATCGATGTGTTCAATATGGTGGTTGACCTGAAGAATCACTTCTACTCTCTTCAATCTGTGTATATCAAGAGGATGGTCAACAACAACAACGTGATGAAACTAAAATGTGTTGTGGGTTTTCTGGATGTGGTTGGGGTCGGGTTTTTAGGCTACAAGTCCTTCCACTGATGGATGTGTTGAGTATGAATCCACAGAAAAGCTGGTCAAAAATGGCAGGAACAATGTGAAGTTGTGAAGCCACAATTGTTGAATGAAGACCCAGTTGTGTTTTTTGACTACTTCTGATTTCCATCTCTATATAAGAGATTATTCTGTATTTGTAACACTTGTATCTAGTGTAACAAAGAAAGAGTGCAGATTAGCACCAAGAAATATAAACTCCAAGTTACCCTCGTGTGGACGTAGGTCAGAAATAGACCGAACCACCTTAAATCCTTGTGTTCTTATTTTTCGTGAGCTGTGTGTGTGTTTAGAGTCGTGTGTTAAGTGTCTCGATCCTAACAAGTGGTATCAGAGCGTTGGTTTAGCTCCAGAAGGTGATTTTCAGTTTTTTGGTCGAAATTTGTTTTCGTCAAAAACGATTTTGGTGTATACCGTTGGAAAGGTCTCGTTCCGAAGATTCCGAAAATATTTTTTTCTGAATTTTTCGACCACCGGAAGACGTCCAAATCGCCGGTCAAAGGTTCGCCGGAATAGTGACCGGGAAAACCAGTTCGCCGGAGAAGACGACACTGTAGCGTCGGAGCCTTGCCGGAGAAGACGACACTGTACGCCGGAGCCTTGCCGGAGAAGACGACACTGTAGCGACACTGTAGCAGAATTTTAGCAGAATTTGAAAAACTCAGATTTGGTCCCTGAAGTTTCAGAAAATTGCAAGACAGGTCCTGTTCTTTCAGAAAATTGCAAAAATGGCAGAAGATGGTAAAATCAAAATTGACAAGTTTGATGGAACCGATTATGGATTTTGGAAGATGCAAATTGAAGATATGTTGTATCAGAAAAGTTTGCATTTGCCTATGTTGGGCGAACAACCGGATGACATGTATGATGAAGAATGGAAGTTGTTGGATCGACAAGCCTTGGGTGTAGTTAGGCTTTCATTGGCAAAGAGTGTTGCGTATAACATTGTTAATGAAACAACTACTTATGGAGTATTTAAGGCTTTGTCCAACATATACGAGAAGCCGTCCGCTTCCAACAAAGTGTTCCTCATCAAACAATTGGTTAACACCAAAATGAAGGAAGGCATGTCAGTTACCGCTCACATAAACGAGTTTAACTCGATTATCTCTCGTTTAGCCTCAGTTGCAATAAAGTTTGAAGATGAAGTACAAGCGCTCCTCCTTTTATCATCTTTGCCCGATAGTTGGTCAGGCACCGTCACAACTGTTAGTAGTGCATCCGGCACTATTAAACTCACTTTCGAGAGTATTCGTGACTTGATTGTAAATGAAGATATCAGACGGAGAAGCAATGGTGAGACTTCTAGTTCTAGTTCTAGTTCTTTATTGCATACATAAAGTAGAGGAAGA
Organism: Lactuca virosa; assembly: GCF_052849685.1. NCBI lineage: Eukaryota > Viridiplantae > Streptophyta > Magnoliopsida > Asterales > Asteraceae > Lactuca > Lactuca virosa. Next base: position 92,510,351 of record NC_136434.1, read on the forward strand.
AGAAACGAAAGAGGACGTAGTCGAGGCAGATCAAAGTCCAGAAAAAGGGGGCAGTCCAAGAACCGAAAAGATATTGAATGTTGGAATTGCAAAGAAAAGGGTCACTTTAGAAGCCAATGCCCAAAACTACCAGCTGAAAAGAAAGAAGTAAACAATGTATCCTCTGAAGAATCGGGAGATTTTCTCATATGCTGTGTTGAGAATTCAGTGGAATCCTGGATTATGGATTCGGGTGCTTCTTTCCATGCCGTCTCATGCCCAAATATGGTCAAGAACCTACAAACAGGTGATCTTGGCAAAGTTCGTTTGGCCGATGATCAAGTGCTTGATGTTACGGGTATTGGGGACGTAGATTTGAAGACCTCCATGGGAACCAACTGGACATTGAAAGATGTCAGGGTTATCCCAAACTTAAGGAGAAAGTTGATTTCAGTTGGAAAATTGGATGATGAAGGGTTTAATGTTCACTTTGGGGGTGGACAATGGAAAGTGATCAAAGGCAACTTGGTGATTGCCAAAGGAAAGAAGAAAGGCACTCTATACATGGTAGAGATACCTGGTGATGGTGTTCATGCAGTAACCACCAATCCGAGTCCATCTAATTTATGGCACCAGCGACTCGGACACATGAGCGATAAGGGATTGAAGATGTTGGCTCAGAAAGGAAAGTTTCCAGACTTGAAGAAAGTCGAAACTGAATTTTGTGAATCTTGTGTTCTCGGGAAACAAAAGCGGGTTACTTTTGTAAAAACGGGGAAGACACCGAAAGCTCAGAAGTTGGAGCTTGTTCACTCGGATGTATTTGGACCAACACCAGTTTCATCTCTAGGAGGCAAAAACTACTATGTAACCTTTATCGATGATTCAACACACAAGGTATGGGTCTATTTTCTTAAAAATAAATCTGATGTATTTGATACTTTTAAGATATGGAAATCTGCTGTTGAAAATGAAACTGATTTGAAGGTAAAATGCCTGAAGTCGGATAATGGTGGTGAATACATAAGCAAGGAGTTTGTTGACTATTGTGCCAAGAAAGGGATAAAGATGATCAAGACGGTCCCAGGAACCCCTCAGCAGAATGGTGTAGCTGAAAGAATGAATAGAACTCTGAATGAAAGGGCTAGAAGCATGAGGTTGAATTCTGGTTTACCTAAGACATTTTGGGCTGATGCAGTTAATACTGCAGCCTACTTGATCAACCGTTCACCGTGTGTTCCCTTGGATTTTAAATTACCAGAAGAAATGTGGCAAGGGAAGGAAGTAAGTCTCAAACACCTGAAAGTCTTTGGTTGTACTGCTTACAGTTTGTTAAAAGATGGTGACAGGGATAAACTTGATTCAAAGACCAAGAAGTGTACATTCATTGGTTATGGGTCGGATGAAATGGGTTACAGGCTTTGGGATAGTGAGAGCAGAAAGATAATCCGAAGCAAGAATGTCACCTTTAACGAAGCCGAGTTATACAAAGACAGAAACAACAAAAGTCCAGAAGATCAGAAGGAGTATGTTGAGTTTGAAGGTGTTGAAAAGAAGAAAGAAGCTCCAGTCGAAATCCCTGAATCTGGGGATGATTCAACTGACAGTGGGAGCTCAGGGGATAATTCTAGTAATGATTCTGAAGATGAAGAAACCAGTCCTCCAACTCCAGAGTCCCCAGTCACACCTCAAGTTCAACTAAGAAGATCTTCCAGAGTCATAAGACCACCAAACAAATACTCACCATCTGTCAACTACATTCTTTTGACAGAAAACGGTGAACCCCAGTGTTACTCTGAAGCTATAGGGTTGAAAGATTCATTGCAGTGGGAGCTAGAAATGAAAGATGAAATGAAGTCGCTTGAGAAGAACAACACATGGCACTTAACAAAGCTTCCAGTTGGGAAGAAGGCTCTTCAGAATAAATGGGTTTTCAGGGTCAAGGATGAACATGATGGTACCAAACGGTACAAAGCAAGATTAGTAGTCAAGGGCTTTCAACAGAAAGAAGGAATTGATTTCAATGAAATATTCTCTCCAGTAGTGAAGATGACCACTATCAGACTTGTTCTCAGTATTGTAGCAGCAGAAAGTTTGCATCTAGAGCAACTAGATGTCAAGACAGCTTTTCTACACGGTGACCTAGATGAAGACATTTACATGACACAACCAGAGGGTTTTCAGGATAAAGGCAAAGGAAACTTGGTGTGTAAATTGAAGAAGAGTTTGTATGGTCTGAAACAAGCACCCAGACAATGGTATTTGAAGTTCGATAACTTCATGAGAAAAGTTGGTTACAAGAGATGTGACAATGATCATTGTTGTTACATCAAGAAGTTTAAGGGTTCTTATATCATTCTACTACTCTATGTAGATGATATGTTGATTGCCGGTTCAGACATGTCAGAGATCAAGAAGTTGAAGAAACAAATGTCTGAAGAGTTCGAAATGAAAGACTTGGGAGCTGCAAAGCAAATACTCGGGATGAGTATATTCAGAAACAAAGATGGTTCTTTAACACTATCTCAAGAAAAGTACCTTGAGAAAGTATTAGAGAAATTCAGCCTTAAAGATGCCAAGATCAGAAGCACACCTTTGGGAAGTCACTTTAAGCTTTCTAAAGCTCAGTCACCCAGATCAGATGAAGACAAGAAAGAAATGGCTAAAGTTCCTTATGCATCCGCAGTTGGTAGCCTCATGTATGCAATGGTATGCACGAGACCAGATATAGCTTATGCAGTGGGAGTTGTTAGTAGATTCATGTCCAATCCGGGAAGAGAACATTGGGAAGCAGTTAAATGGTTGTTGAGATACTTGAAAGGGACTTCAAAGACGACATTAAATTTTAAGGGAAAAGACGTAGTTCTGAATGGTTATGCAGATGCAGATCTTGGTGGTTGTAAAGATTCATACAAAAGCACCACAGGGTATGTCTTTACAGTGGGCGGCACTGCAGTAAGTTGGATGTCCAAACTACAGAAAAGTGTTGCCCTTTCAACCACAGAAGCAGAGTATATGGCAGTTGCTGAAGCAAGCAAAGAGCTTATATGGTTGAAGAATTTTCTCAACGAACTTGGCAAAGAACAAGATGATTGTGCATTATTTTGTGACAATCAAAGTGCAATTCATCTTGCAAAGAATCCCGTCTTCCATTCGAAGACAAAGCACATACAGCTGAGATATCACTTCATCAGAGAAAGAATTAATGATGGCACTCTGAAGTTGAATAAGATCAAAGGAACTGAAAATCCAGCTGATATGTTGACTAAGGTTGTCACCTTAGAAAAGTTGAAGCTTTGCATAGCTTCAACTGGCCTTCAGGATAATTGAAGAGAAGGCCAGGGTAACTAGGAAGGAGTTAAGATCAAATACAGATGCACAGTTGAAGCACACAGGTGAAGATTGTTCCGTGGCTTCAAGTGGGAGATTGTTGAGTATGAATCCACAGAAAAGCTGGTCAAAAACGGCAGGAACAATGTGAAGTTGTGAAGCCACAATTGTTGAATGAAGACCCAGTTGTGTTTTTTGACTACTTCTGATTTCCATCTCTATATAAGAGATTATTCTGTATTTGTAACACTTGTATCTAGTGTAACAAAGAAAGAGTGCAGATTAGCACCAAGAAATATAAACTCCAAGTTACCCTCGTGTGGACGTAGGTCAGAAATAGACCGAACCACCTTAAATCCTTGTGTTCTTGTTTTTCGTGAGCTGTGTGTGTGTTTAGAGTCGTGTGTTAAGTGTCTCGATCCTAACAGGATGAAATTTAGCTTATATGATTTATTTCTTGGGTTTATGCTTTTGGTGGTCTAAAGATTGGTTATTTTGGTGGTCCTTTTGTGGTGGATGACGTTGCTGATAAGATGTAGTAACGTTTTTTTGTATATCCTATTTTGTATGTAAGTTAATGGTACTATATGAAACAAACCTGAAGAAATGAAATTGTTTATGTTCAAGTATACCATTTATGTTATAATCTTGTATGTGCATGAACTCTGTAAACAAACACAAAATAGGTGCATATAAGTAACTCCCAAATATTTGGATTTGCAAGATGGGACCACATGGCGAAGTCAAACAAGTTTATAACTAAAAACAGAGGTACAAAAAGGTTCGGTTAACAAAGGGGACAAAAAGGAACATTCAACCCCACGATGTACATTATGGGACCACTGTAAACCTTTTTTGTCTTTAACCCAAAAGTGGAAAAAAAAATAGAAAAGTAACTTTCTTTTGTTTATGTCTGGTGAGCAATTGGATGACGTTTTTTATGTTAATAAATAACAACGTACTATGATGTTAGTTAATACCAACGTACTTTCATGTAAAGTAACAGTAATATAATTTATGTCAATTAATAGTATGCTACATTGATGTATATTATACCAAAACTTTTTATTTACTTTAATAGCCCTCTACTTTGATAAGGTTAACATGTTAATAAAAAAACTAGTTTCATGTAAAACTTATACTAATCTAATATTATGTCCATTAATAGTATTCCACTTTCATGCAAATTGTTACCAATACAATTTTATGTCAATTAATTTTAATGCCATGCAAACTATTACCTAAAATTCCCCTAATTGCTAAAATGTCTAAAATTCCCCTAAGGGCTAACTCATTACCATTCTGTTATGCCTCAACTTCTAGCCCTAAGGAATTTTGTACCTAAAATGCCTAAAATGCTCTTAGGTCGTATATGGGTAAAATGACTAAAATACCCTTAAGTTCTAAAATACCAAAAATGCCTAAAATACCCTTATCGGCTAAATTGCCTAAAATGACTCAAATTCCTACTATTCCCTTAATAACAATGTAGTATAATGTATAATGAAACAAAATAGACTTTCAAATACAAAACCAAATACCATATGTAAACATTACCCTAAAATAAATTCAAAATTACAACCATCATTCCCATTGTTTACAAATCTCATGTCTGTTAAACACCATAAATACTCCTACCCCCAAACACAAATTAATTCAACTCCATTGTTGTTGCAGCACTACTACCTTCACCTTCAACTCTTTTTTGCAAGCTTCATTTTAAGGTTTCTCTGAGACTTTTTCTCTTACTTGGTTGACACACACTATCAGCATGGACAATGTCTTCATTAACCCTTAACTCTTCCCCACCTTCATTATCAAGAACAAGTTGTTGCTCACCTTCATGAGCCATAACATCATCTTCCCCACCATTTTTCATATTTAGTGACTCTTGTGCCTTCCTTACCTTTTGTTTCTTTCGCACATTAATTTTGGGTAGCCTTCCATTTTAGTACAAGTGTTGCTGTTGCGTCCTGCCCGTTTCCATATGTGAAAATATACCTTTTTCCCTACCTTGAAACAATGTGCATTCGAGGCCTTTCAGAAGTATCCCTTCATCTATTCATGGTTGGCCTGCCTGATTCTTCTATTCAATGGAGGCAAATAAGGTATGTACTTTGTAGTAGGCTACATATTGCTTCCATTCATCCATGTATGGCGTTTTTATAAGTAATATGGAAGAAGTCTCCCAAGTATAAATACAGTGACAGAGCTTCTCATATTTTCTTCAGTGAATCTTTCCACGAACACATATTGTTGGATTAGGTGTCTAAGCCTATAACTATATTTGGTATGTACTTGACCCGATTGTAGCATGGTCCTTTTGGGCTGCCTTCACCAAACCAACTTGACTGGATGAATAATGGAGAAAAAGGATAAATGTGATTTATTAATATATTATTTGAATAATATATTAAAATAGAAATCATATTATTTAATTAACATTGGTCAAGCATTAATTTAGAATTAATTTTGTGGTCAAAAGAGGTTAATTGAATTAAGGGGAATAGTGTTGCAATTATAAGATAACTGAATAATGGGCTGAGGACCTCTTAGAAAGGAGGTGGACGAAATCTTATGGGAGCCCATAAGGATTTCGTCCAAGGCTAGGGTTCTGGAATGTTCCTATGGGCTGCTTAGAGCCTAAACAACCGGATTAGGTCTTCGACTAAAACCCTAATTCCTCACCTATATATTGAACCCCTTGGCATCACATTTTCGGCTACCTGAAACCCTAGAAGGGCTCCTAGAGCCGAAATCATCCCTCCTCTCTCTATCATATTCTTCAATTTCTTGTGGTGTTTGTGATCGATTAGAGGTATTACATTTGTGATACTAAGCTCTCAGGGCAAGGATCTTCAAGCTTCAATTGAAAGGTAACATTCTTACTAGTTTATTTATGTTGATTTCGATTTTGGTATGCTAGATTTAGGGTTTAAAAGCTTTGGATGATTATTGCATGTACAATTAGAAAAACCTAGATTGTTGTTTTGCTGATAACACAACAGTGGTATCTGAGCCTATGTCGTTTTTCTATTGTATTTGATGCATAGCTTAATTGTTCAAAGCTGAAAAAGTCGAAAAAACTGCTTCTGACTGATGAACTCGTCGAGTCACCTGATGAACTCGACGAGTCCAGTCTGTGACTCGGTGAGTCGGCTCGTCTGTTAGCAGATTTTTCGGGATTTTGACTAGAATTGAGTTGGGATAATTACCATAAACGTTTTTAACCGATAAAATTTGATTTTTTCAATATGGTATTGATTATCCTCATTCAATTGAAAGAAAATTGTTAAATAATTAGATAATTACTTGTTTATATGATAAAATAAATTATTTGTATTATTTAATATGAATTATCTTGCCATAAAATGAATTAGGTCAAATTTAGATAATCACAAATTATTTGATTAATTGAATTATTTGAAATTTGACCTAGAAGGTTTTGAGAGGTTTCAAAACTTTCCCTCAAGTTTTGGAATTTAAATTTTTTATTAATAGTTTTAATTTTGAAATATTTAAATTCTAAACCCTAGTTTAAAATTCAACCCATATACTATTATAATATTATAAGATTAATAATTATATATATATATATATATATATATATATATATATATATGTATAAGATAAGCTAGTCTTACCGTTAGTAGGCCTCATTCACGAAGCCGATCTATAAGGGGTGTATAAGGAAACTGCCTATAAAATAACAGTTGAATGGGTGTCCACTCTCACCCAGCGCTTCCTTGATTGGTGGAGGGTCGTTAGCCGAACGGGTAGGATAGGGCAACTAATCTCTCATTAATAAGTATAATGATCTATAAAGTAACTAAATGTTTTTATAAAATTCCCAATCTTAGTTACTTTAGGAAAAATGTGAAAATGATGCTATTCCATGAAATTACACTTTGCAGCTTGCCAAGTCGTTAGTGGAGCGTGCGTAGATAACTGGCACACTAATTTGGGACTAGCAAGGGTGGCAAAGGGTAGCTCGATGTTTATCATAGATCAATGGAGCGTGTGTGGTTAACTGGAACATTGATTAGGTGGTAAATGACATCGAGAGTACCAAGTACATTTGCATGGTTATTCACACCTTGTTTGTGATCCTCGGTATCCCAGTCACAAACTTGAAGGGCATATCGAGATTTAAACATGCCATTGAAAAGTTCAATGAATCTCAAAAGAATCTAGGAATTTCAATTCATTTAAAACTTAATTGTCTGTTTCGTTTTTCATGGTGGAAATTGGTAAATCGTCATTTACCTACCTTCAAATTATTGACACCAACACTGCTACTCCCGAAGAAATTGTTGCGTACGAAACTCATGAGAGATGCTACAAAAGTTCATTGCATCATGCTCGCAACAATGACTGTTGATCTCCAAAAGTCCTACGAGGACTACTATCCGTTCGAGATGCACCAAGATTTGATGGAAAGGTACCATCGAAGTACTAGGCGGGAAAGGTACGAGATCATTGCTGCAATGATCACTACCAAAATGAAGGATGGAGAGTCCATCACGGTCCACTTGCAGAAAATGCAGAGCTTTGTGGACCGCTTGTTGAAGTTGAATGTCAACTTCGATGAGGAGCTGGCCATAGATATCATTCTACACTCCTTGTCTCCTTGCTACGACCAGTTTCGTATGACCTACCATATGAACAAGGAGGAGGTCACTCTAAGCAAACATCAAGGCCTGCTAAGGACTGGTGATAGTAGTCTTAAAGTCAAATCTATTGCATCTACTCCTACTCCTACTACTCCTGTCTTGGCTATTGGGCAAGGAAAAGGAAAGAAGATGAAGGCTCCTTCTAAGAGCCACAAGTGAAAGTCCCATGATGGTACCTCTTCTAGTGGAACCAAGGGTGGTCCTGCTGCTCCCTCTTCCAACCCGAAGGATGCAGAGTGCTTCCACTGCCACGACAAAGGGCATTGGAAATGAAGCTGGCCGAAGTACCTGCAAGACATCAAGGACGGGAAGATAAAGCCCACCTTCGTAGATATTTATACTATTCAATCTAATAACTCATCACATGCTATGTCTTGGGTCCTCGATACAGGATGTGGTTTTCACATTTGTTTTGATTTGTAGGGTCTAAGAAGAAGTAGGGATGTGGAGCATGGGAAGATAAACTTGATCATGGGTAGGAAGATAAAGATGCTCCGATCCGATCGAGGTGGTGAGTATCTTAGTATCGAGCTCCACGACTACCTCAAGTAATGTGGAATTGTTTCGCAATTGACGCCACCTAGGACACCGCAGTTGAATGGTGTGGCTGAGAGGTGCAATCGAACCTTGTTGGACATGGTTCGTTCCATGATGAGTCGAGCTTCGTTACCTATCTTATTTTAGGGGTATGCCTTAGAGATTGCTGCCCATATCCTTAATCTAGCCCCAACTAAGAAGATTGCCAAAACACCTCACGAGATGTAGACAGGGAAAGCTACCTCATTGGCACATATCAAGGTTTGGGGTTGCGAGGATTTCGTAAGATGAAAGACTCACAACAAGCTCGAGCCTCGTAGTGACCAGTGTATTTTCATCAGCTATCCACAGAAGTCCTTTGGATATCTCTTCTATAGATCGAGTGACAATGTTGTCTTCGTTGTGAGGAGAGGGGTTTTCCGAGAGTGAGAACTCATATGACAAGAGGACAGTGGGAGGCATATTGATCTTGAAGAGCTTCAAGAATCAAGTGATGAAGGAACTTCTAACACTGGCGCTCAGCCCGAGGAGGAAACTCTTATTGAACCGATTGACGAGTCCTTACCTCTTAGACGTTCCAGTAGAGTTAGTGTTCCACCCGTATTATATGGTTTCCATATAACTGCTGAGGGTGATACGTTTATTAGTGATGGTACACTAATAAATTTGGATGAACCTAACAACTACAAGGAAGCCATGGCAGGCCCGGAGTCTACGAAGTGGAAAGAGGCTATGGACAACAAGATTCAGTCCATGTATGACAATCAAGTTTGGAGCTTGGTTGACAATGTGCCAGGTTGTAAGATGATTGGGTGCAAGTGAATCTTCAAGAAGAAGATCGACATGGATGGGAAAGTACACACCACACGTATAAGGCGTGATTGGTTGCGAAGGGCTTTACTCAAAGTCCCGGAGTTGACTTTAATGAGACCTTCTCACCAGTGGCGAAGATTAAATCTATAAGGGTTATGCTAGCCATAGTTGCGTTTCATGATTAATTCCAAAATAATTTCCAATTAATTTATTAATTCCTTAATAAATTTATAACTTATTTATCTCCATTTCCTTAATGTTATTTGGTTCATGACCCAAAAGGACCCTATTATTATTAGAAATTGCTAAGTCAGATGTTGTGATGATATCAAAGTGTCGAAGTCTTCATAGGTAGTAGTCGAAGTTTTAGCATAATTATCTATATCGAAGGGTTGAGCACCTTCGATATAGTTATGTATTTTATCAGGCATGTTTGTTTGGAACACTTTGATAGTCAAAGTCCTTATATACTTTTTATATCTATGTGTACTATACATTGTACTAGAGTCGATGTTATTAGTAACGAACTTTCACTTGTACTTTCTCTCAAATATTGTAACCTTGATATCGAGATAATCAGAGCTTAATAGAATTATTTACATCTTGTGTTCTTACATTTTTACATATTGATACAACTGATTGATTTCTCGACTCATCAAGTGGTATCAGATAAGGAATCATCAAATTGTTTGAAGAAAATCATTCTTATTTTCGTTTTGTTGATTCATTCTTTCTGATTCAATTTTTTCCGCACCTGAAAAAGTTATTCTTCGAGTGATCTATGAGATTAATCGATTTTACAATTGACAATCATCAATTGAATATGAATTTGTTCTTATTTAAGCTTTTCTTCATTTTTAGAAAATCAATGACAAATATGAATGTGAATACGATGATGAATTATGCAAATCTACTAGGTTTTACTACAAAAACCCCAATGTTACTTCCGTAGTATTATGATTAATGGGAAGAACGAATGTAAGATTATCTCACTGGTATTGATGAAGACTTATAGCGTCCAATCAAAAGTGGACCATATCGAGCCGATCTTGTTCAAGCAGTAGGAACAGCAACACAAAGTGAAGATATGATGGTGGATCGATTGAAAAAAGAAGCAAATGATAGAATGTGCGTTCGTGAATTACGATGAGCCTTACCACCGGTGGTCTACAATTACATTCGAGGATGCAAGACTGCATATGAGATTTGGAATACTCTGAAGGAGAAGTTTTAAGGAAACGATCATAAAAAAGAAGAGTTCAGTAACTCAATGCTAGTCGGAGCTAGCAGATTTCAAGCAAAAAATTTGGAAACAATCGAAGGTTACTATAATCATTTCAATGAGTTAATCTACAAGTGTTTATGGTATGGCATTGTTCGAACCACTATCGAGTTCAACATAAACTTCATTTTAGGGTTGAGGACAAAATGGAGGAATATATGTTTGATGATAAAGACTCATGAGAAATTCGATTCTTATTATTTGTCGAACCTTTACAACATACTCAAAGCTCATAAATCTGAGGCTAAAGAGATTGTTGATGATAAGGACAAGATGAATTTTGGTGGTCCTTTGGATTTAGTCTCAAAAACAAATATGAAAGAAGTGTGTTTTGCTGAAGAGGAAGGTGATGGTGAAGAAGTTCTGATCATGAGTTCTAATGATGAACCTATGGCTTATTACTCAAACAACAATGTTAAAAAGTTCTACAAGAAGCCAATAAAAAGTAATTTCAAAAATAGTTCTTTCAAGAAGACATCTTCGACATCCAAATCTGGTGCTTTGCATAAAGGTGATGAGAAGTTAGGTGAGAATAAAGAATAAAAAAACACCGAGAAGAAGCTCGCTAGAGATTCTGGTTATGATTGCAACTTCTATAATGGCAAAAACCATCTGAAGAAGGATTATATGTTGAAGAAGATGAAAGAGAATGTAACACCTCTAATTTTAGAACAAATTTTTGATTTTTAAAACTTCCAAAAACATAGTTCACAACCAAATCTCAAGTACAAGTCATTCCAAACAACAAGTGTCATAATTATCAGAGTACATAAAAGATCATGTCCTAGTAATAATTTCCCAGTGCATGTGTACAATTAGAACTTCACCTTCCCACGGTCCTGCGAAGTACCTTCCCACATATAAATCAACAACTGTAAGCACAAAGCTTAGTAAGTTCCCCAAGATACCATATATAGATCAACATAAATAAACAACTATGGGTTATCTGCAACCCTGAGACTATCAGCAGTCACGTTGAGCTAACAGCATGCTCAAGAGGTTATCCGCAACCCCCGGTTGGCTAACAGCAGCCCCGGCTAAACAATTATCATAACAACACAGAACATAGCACGAATAACATAACATAACAGCAAGACCCAGCTAGTCATATTAATACAACTATCCTACCACATAGGTAAGAGTAAGTGAGGAGACTTACTTGATACTGATGACACGAAAACCTAGCACCCGAACTGCTGGATCTAAACTCCGCCTATTCAACCAAATAAATTACCCCGATGTCAATGGTGAAGGAAATATGTTGATTAAGGGTTTCAATTAATAAGCCCCTGATGTCATACATGAAGGATGAAGCTTCGAGGTCAGCCTTGCCAACGAAGCATCGGAACCGGCTAAACCTTTAAAAATCGAGGATAAATGCATAAGTGACATGTAATTTTAAAGTTTATGGACTAATTGCACAAAAAAATAACTTGATTGACCAATCCAGGACAAAGCGAAAAGTTTGTTGTGCTATAATGTAAATTTCTCATTAAAGAAACCAATATTGCTAAAATCAAAACCCCTAAAAAATGACATAATTTGTGCTCCATGTTTGGAGAGAATGTATAGCCCATTGAGATCACGCTATGGCGTGCTCATGGTTCCGCCATTTTTTGGACCGATCTTGGGCTAGTCTTTTTTTTTCGGATCGGTCATTTTCGGTCCGTTTTTTTTTTGGGACTAGTCGCGGTGTTTTCCAGTCCAGTTTCACGGTCTTTGTGTGCGCCTTTTTCGTTACTGTTTTAGTGTTTTTTTTTTTGTTTTTGGTTTTGTGTTTTTCTGCTAACAAATGTGTGATTAACACCAAAATAATACATTAAGATGTGATAATAATGATACACTAAAATTTTATAAAGTAAATACAAGGAAAAAGTTGGGTAATATGTGATTGAAAATGTGTAATTAACACAATTATATGTATATAAACTTTTGCTTCCGGTCTTTTTTGAGATCGTCTCGGATCAATCTTGAATCTTGAACTTGTCTCACGTTGATCTCGGAATGGCCCGTTGTATTTTTAGGTTGGTCACCGACTAGTCTATTTTTTTCGGTTTGTTCACGTTAAACCAGTTTGGTCACAATTCTTTTTTGTTCCGAATCCGGTTTGAGACCTTATTGACTTCATCTAAAAGACCCGCATTCATCAATATTTTTGGCTTCTATTTCTTTCCATTTAAAAATCAATAGCATAATCTCAATGATTTTTGTAAATCATATGTTTTAGGTAATGATGCTCATTTATTTTTGAATGACGTTTGTTATAAGAATAATTGCTTGTAACTTTGAAATCTACCTTAATCCATATCCATATTTTAATAAATGAATAAGTTTATTCTCCTATTGACAAATGTCATAGTATTAGAATTCCTCATTATTATATGTCACATATCATGCCACTTTTTAACCTATTAATCATCAATTTCAAATTTCAAATTTCAAATTTCTTACTATAATTAAATTAATTTAATAATTGATTCACCATTTTAAATTTTTTCACTCTAATTATATTAAATTAATAACATTAAATTAAAAAATAAAATAAAATTAATATATATTATAAGATGATATAACTTCACGTATTTATTTAAATCAACGATTATAATTTTATATAATTAAAAAATATCTCTTAAGTAATAATTTATTTCAAATATTTGATTAATATTTTTTATTTTTTTAATATGAAAATTTAATTAATTTTATAACCGTGATTCTCACGGGTTATAAACTAGTACTTAAATAAAAATCTTTAGCAAAATGTCACATTTTCCTTTGTTTTGACACATAATTTTCTCAACATTTTAGATTAATTTATTTTCCACATGTTATTTTCTTATTTTTTCTATTTTCATTAATAAAATGCCACCTAATAATAATTATCGTTATATTTATTAAACTTAAATGACCATTAATTTCAAGGTGGAATCCCAATATTTTGGCAATTTTTAATGGCAAGTTCCCATCAATTTGCATGAATTAAGAAGAGGATGAGGGGTTATTTTAAATTTAAAATTCTGAATTCACTTTTACGATCAATTATCTTGGTGGCATTTTATATTCTTTCAACCAAAAGATGAAAGATGTAATGTGGAGTGTTGTTTGTTGTGATTTTTCTCATGAAATCTTTCTAAAGTTTCTATGCGAAAAGGTAACTGAAACCGTGGATCATCTGTTGGTCAATTGCGAATTCACCAGTAATGTGAGGGACTGAATTTTCAAATGGATTGGTTTAAGTTACAGACAGTTTGATAAGGTTATTGACTTTCTGGATCATGTAGCTACATGGGGAACTGTCCACGAAAAGGCAAATTATCAATACCATCTTTTACTGCTTTCTTTGGAGTGTCTGGTTAGCAAGGAATGATATACACTTCAAGAAGGCAAGGTACTCGGCTAGAAGAATTGCTGATAACATAATTGCTACATCATATTTATGGTGTAAGCATAGGGGAAGGAATTTTGTGGAAATTGGGTTGACTGGAGCTGCTCACCCCTTTCCATTTCATAGTTATGCCTTTTTCTTTCTTACAATTTTGTGTTATTTGTATTTGGACTCTGTTTTGTATTCTGTTATTGCCTTAGCTCCTTGCTAAGTGCTCTCTTATTTATAATATATTCCCTATTTGCCTTTTCAAAAAAAAAAAATCTTTCTAAAGTTTCTATCGTTCCAATGTCAAAAACAATCCCACATGTGATTCATGATAAATCCCAACTGGAAGTATTTTTCCTTTCTATTTTATATCTACAAAATATTGTTCAACAATCAACATTGGGGTATTTATTCTGTTTCTTGAGGTTTTAATGTGTAATATACTTATGTTAGAATGAAAACGTTCTCTCATGCTTGAAAGGTTTGTAGATTGAAACCCGTTTAAAATTAAGAGGAACACGCCAAGGAAAGTTAGTTTATAATAATGTCTTTTAATTTTACCTTTTGTCGTTTGTTGTTTATTAAGTTCATTTTTGATGATATTATAGCAACATGGTCAGGTTTGGATCCTGATGAAGAAGTAGAATGAAGGTTAGTCCTATAAAAATAGACAACTTTTAACCTCAATAATATTTGATTTTGATGATGAGTTTTTTTTTTTTTTTTCAATTATTTATGATGGCAATGAGGGTGCCATCAGCCCCTTTTCCTTTTCCAGTCCCTTTGTGAACTCTAGGAATTCCAAGTAAGATTGAGGATGCTTAATATAGTATTTTGTAAATTGTAATCAAACTGGTGATGGGTGAGACCACCGGTTTCATCTTTTCTATCATTTACATTTCGAACTGTTTTGTGGTTTTATCAAGCATGAGCAGGAGTTTCTAAATCTACTTTTTCTATGAAGAGAAAAGAACATTACTGTAAAAAAAGGATTAAGGCCCTTTATCAAATGATATTAAACATGGCTTAAAGTTTTCAATGTGTTTATCATTTAATCATTTAGCTTATTAGCTTAAAAGATTTTACTAAGTTTCATATTTCTGTTTTTTGGATTGGAGTTAAACCTTACCGGTTCTTCAGAACATGTTGGATACCAAGGCTAGGAAGTGACAAAACTGACTCAATAAAAGGGAGAGCAAAAATATAGCGGAAATTTTGGAATCTCAATAAGATATAAATATTTTATAATATATTGACGATTAAATATATTATTATACATCTTTTTTCATATTACCAAAGTGATTAATGCTTAAAAAAATTTCTTTGATTTTAGTAAGAACAAGTATTTTGTATTACACTGTATTATGAAAATGATTTGCTTTTCTGTTGCTTTTTGTGATCTTATTTTTTTCATGTATAACTAAAATCCCAATTTCATAAAATGACTCCTCATACTGTAACAAAAAAAATAAAACAATATATAATGAATTGCGTTGTGGATTTCTAATATTTACCTCACGAGATTTGAGGAACGCGTTATAAATTAAAAATGCCTTGAATGATTTAAAGTTATTCGCCTTTTATAATTGTTAAATTTTTTGAACAATATGTTTGTGTAGTTTTAAATCAAAACAATCGTATTTTAACTTTTTAACAAAACAAAACACCTTTCCTTTTATTTTATCCCCAAAACAACAATCTTTACTAGTTTTAAGCTAAAAACGTCATCGGATGTGGGGTTGTTGTTCACTAATAAGTTAAAAGCATAGATAAATTAAAAATATTAATTTTAGATAACGACGGTAAAGTTAACAATAATATATATAATGTTGTATTCAAAAAAATCTTTGATAATTCGTTAGATTGAATTACTTATTTCTTCATCATTTCGTTTGTATTTATTTCAAAATTTTAGTTTGGTCCACCTCTTCTGCTGCAGAGGTTTGCAGAGGTGGTCCGCAAACTTTTTGAATTTTTGTTTCGAAAAAACAAATATATAGACCCACTCCAATCACTACAACCAGGAAACCACCTGTCACCACCGCCACATCCATGTATTTCGGCAACACCACCACCCGCCTATTCAGTCCGCCCACATCATCGATTTCATCAGGTCACACCCTATTTACATCCAACAACCACCATGTTCACCTCCGACAATAACTATCATTTACTTCCTGCAAACAGAATTGATCACCACCTTGACCAAATCAAAATCAAACTAAAACCAAGATCAAAACCCATAAATCAAAACCAAACCAAGATCAAATTCCAAAATCAAAACCTAACCAAAGTCAAATCCTGAAATCCTAAAATCAGAACATAAATGGAAATCAAAATCAAATCTGAAAATCATAACCTAAAACGTAAACCTAACCTAAAATCGATGATGAAATCCTAGAAATCAAATTGAAAAGCAAATGGAGTTAAGTGATGTTGTATTTGAAATCGATGATGTCGCCGGATTAAACACATTGGGATTAATCCAAAGATAAAACACCTCACCTGATATCCCATAAATCAAAGACCATTTTTCCAGATGATGAAATCAGTGGAAGACGATTTTTCCAGGTGAAATCGATGAGGTCAACGGAACAAGAAGAAACGGGGTTAGATGGGAACGTGCGAAGGCGAAGAAGAACAATGGGGTTACAGGTTCTCGGTGGCTTTACAGTTGCAGGTTTCCGGAGGCGTTAGGGTTCCAAGTTTCCAGCATCTTTACAGTTGCAACTTTCCATAGGTGTTAGGGTTACAGTCATCCGGAGGTGTTGTTCACATGATGGCTGATGGTGGCCGCGACTTTCGGGATGAGAAGGCTCTGATGGGGAATTGAGGTGAAGATCGTTGATTTAAGGTGGAGTTCAGAGGGAGAAAGGTATATCTTGAATACTTGAACTACGATCGATAGCTTCAAGTTATATAGTGGAATGGGTGGACTGGGGGTTTGGATTAGGGGTGGTGGGGACATGTCGAGCCCAACCCTTTTAAAAATTTATAAAATACTTTTAATTATTTTTAAAAGTTTTTTAAATATAAATAAAATCTGGTAAAGTATAATAGGATCTGGTAAAGTCTTTTTATATATAGTAGGGACGAAAATCTTAACAAAAAAAAACTATAGGATGTTTAGAATGCAAAATAAAAGTTAAGGACCAAACGTATAATTTTAATCAAATCATATGGACGATTTGATTAATTTGTTTTTTATTACTATCCCAAATTAATTGTCCACGTTTGATTTTTGAAGTCTTTATTTTTCAAATTTGACTTTAAATATTTTTCTTTTGATCGATAATACTTGATACAAAATATATGAATGAATTATATTTTAAATATCTTTTTATTTTTATAAGTTTTATCAAGCAATATATAACACAAATAAAAATATTTAAGGTCAAAATATATGAATTTATATTTTAAATATTTTTTTATTACTTGAAGTCTTTTTTCAGTAGGAAGAAAATGGCAAATCGATTATTAGCCATATTTAAAAGAACTTTTGATGAATTTTGAACAAAAACTTAATGCATAGTTCCCGAGTTTAACAAAAGAAAAGAAAAGAAAAAAAAGTCACGAGGGAAAAGAAGAGAAAGGAAAGGAAAACAAAATTTCTTTCATGTTCCCGAGTTGGAGAGAAGTGGAAGGAAAATGAATCATTTTGTTATTTCTTTCCAAATCCTCCCAAATCGAAAGGAAAGTTATGAGAGAAAGTGATCCTCCTATTTCCCTCCACTTCCCTCCTTTAATGAAACTCGTGAACATCAATCTCTTTTATTTACTTCTCATTTCTACTCATTTCCTTTCCTTTCTCTCGTTAAGTTGAACTCGGGAACGGAAAAGAAAATCTATTTCCTTTTAGGTAAAGTATAAAATAAATACACAATAGGTAAAGAAAATCTATTTCCTTTTAGGTAAAGTATAAAATAAATACACAATATCAACTTATCCCTCTTTAAACAAAGGGAAAGAGTTTTCACCGACAGATCGACAATAGAACGTCAATTTGCATGGTCAAAACATAGTCAAAGTTCGATCTTCTTCGAATCGCAGCATCAGGGGAAGCGCTTCTAGCATTTGTACATACACTTCATTTATATTCTATGGAATGGCAAAATATGTATTGGGTAAGCAACATATCGCCAACGACCTCCATCTCCTTAACTCATCACCCCTCGCAAACCTCTTGGACCTATGCCTTAAATCAAAATCATCGACAAAACAAACCCAGCACATACATGCCCGGATTATCAAGTCGAGATTTCACTCCGAAACATTCATCCTCAACAGGCTAATTGATGTTTATGGGAAATCTGGTTTTGTGGATGATGCGTATAAGGTGTTCGATCAAATGCCTGAGAGAAACATATTCTCTTGGAATGCGGTTTTATCCACCTTAACAAATGCAGGTCTTTTAGATGAAGCAAATAAGGTGTTCGATCAAATGCCTGTGGCTGACCAGTGTTCTTGGAACTCAATGGTTTCTGGGTTTGCTCAACACGATAGATTCGATGAATCAGTTGAGTTCTTTGTACATATGCATTCTCAAGATTTTGTACTCAACCAATATTCATATGGAAGTGCTCTTAGTTCATGTGCGGGTTTGAGGAATATAAAAATGGGTACTCAGATCCATGCTTCTATTCATAAATCTCCATACGAACGAAATGTGTACATGGGTAGTGCTCTTATAGACATGTATTCCAAATGTGGAAGTGTAGATTCTGCTCAAAAAGTCTTCGACTCCATGACTTCACGTAATGTAGTTTCTTGGAACAGCTTGATCACATGTTATGAGCAAAATGGTCCACCTTCTGAAGCTCTTCATGTCTTCAAAAACATGATGAACTCAAAGATTCAACCAGATGAGGTTACATTAGCAAGCCTGATAAGCGCATGTGCAACCTTAGCAAACTTGAATCTGGGACGTGAAATCCACAATCAAGTTATGAAATCCAACAAACTCACAAAAGATCTTGTCATATGCAACACATTAGTTGATATGTATGCAAAATGCAGTAGAATTTCAGAAGCAAGATGGATTTTTGACACAATCCCATCTAAAAACATCATATCAGAAACCTCAATTGTTAGCGGGTATGCCAAGTCAGCAAATCTTGAAACTGCAAGATCCATGTTTGTAAGTATGGCAGATAGAAATATCGTATCTTGGAACGCATTGATTGCAGGGTATACACAAAATGGAGACAATGAAACTGCTTTAGGACTCTTCCTTCAATTAAAACAAGAAGGAATCTTTCCAACACATTACACATTCGGGAATCTTCTTAGCGCGTGTGCAAATCTTGTAGATTTAAGACTCGGACAACAATCGCATACCCATGTTTTAAAACACGGGTTTAAATTCGAATCTGGACCCGAAAGCGATATCTTTGTGGGAAATTCTCTCATAGATATGTATGTGAAATGTGGATCCGTAGAAGATGGAAAACGGGTCTTTAGAAAAATGGTTCATAAAGATTGGGTGTCATGGAACGCGATCATAATCGGGTTAGCTCAAAACGGATACGGGCCGGAAGCACTTGAATTTTTCAACGGGATGTTGCAATCGGGCGAGAAACCGGATCATGTCACGATGATTGGAGTACTATCCGCTTGTAGCCATGGCGGGTTAGTGGATGCGGGTCGCGGGTATTTCAATAAAATGAGGTCGGAATACGGGATTGAACCAATGACGGATCATTACGCGTGTATGGTTGATTTACTTGGGCGGGCGGGTTTTCTTGATGAAGCGAAGAATTTGATTGACACGATGCGGGTCCCACCGGATGCGGTTGTGTGGGCGGCTTTGCTTGGTGGTTGTAAAGTTCATGGGAACATTGAGTTAGGGAAGGAGGTGGCTGAAAAGTTGATGGAAATAGATGGGAAGAATTCGGGTGTGTATGTTTTGCTTTCGAATATGTATGCGGAAAGGGGGAATTGGGGGGATGTGAAAAGGGTGAGAAAGGTTATGAAGGAAAAAGGGGTGGTGAAACAGCCGGGGTGTAGTTGGATTGAAGTTGAGGGGAAATTTCATGTTTTTATGGTGAAAGATAGACGACAGATTCGAAATAAAGAAATTTATTTGGTGTTGAGAGGACTTACGGATGTAATGAAGTTGTTTGGATATGTTCCTAATGCTTATGATCTTGAGGCAATTGAGGAAGGGTTTTTAGATTTAAACGGATCCCAGGAACTTGACAATTTCCAGACGATAGATTAGCATTTTTTATGTAAAAGAGTTATTTTGCCACCAAGCTTGTATGTTTTTCACATATTTATGTTAGAGTAAATTACAGGGATGGCCCTGTGGTTTGGGGTAATCTATGTGTTTGGTCCTTTTACTTTTTTTTTTTTTCACTCGGACGGTTCCTAAGATTTAATTTTGTTGTGCATTTAATCACTGTTTGACTTAAAAGGACTATTGTTCCCTTATTATTTTTTTTTCTTTAATTTCATTATTTATGTATTTTTTTAGTTTCTTGTTAAAGACACAAATTGGGCCCACTACATGGTGGTGGTGGCGGCGACAATTGTGGCAGTGGTGGTGATGGCGGCAACGGTGGTGGTGATGGTGTAGTGGTGGTGGTGATGGTGATGGTAGGTCGATAATTATGGTAATGGTGTTGGGTGTGAGTGTGTGTATTTGTGTGTGTGTGTTTGTGGGGTGTGTGTGTGCGTGTTTGTGGGGGTTGGTATGTGTGTGTGTGTTTGTAGAGGTTGGCGTGTGTGTGTGTGTTTGTGAAACAGCCGGGGTGTAGTTGGATTGAAGTTGAGGGGAAATTTCATGTTTTTATGGTGAAAGATAGACGACAGATTCGAAAGAAAGAAATTTATTTGGTGTTGAGAGGACTTACGGATGTAATGAAGCTGTTTGGATTATGTTCCTAATGCTTATGATCTTGAGGCAACTGAGGAAGGGGGTTTAGATTTAAACGGATCCCAGGAACTTGACAATTTCCAGATGATAGATTAGCATTTTTTATGAAAAAGAGTTATTTTGCCAGCAAGCGTGTATGTTTTTCACATATTTATGTTAGAGTAAATTACAAGGATAGCCCCTGTAGTTTGGGGTAATCTATGTGTTTGGTCCTTTTACTTTTTTTTTTAACTCGGACGGTTCCTAAGATTTAATTTTGTTGTGCATTTAATCACTGTTCGACTTAAAAGGACTATTGTTCCCTTATTAATATTTATCTTTAATTTCATTATTTATGTATTTTTTTAGTTTCTTGTTAAAGACACAAATTGGGCCCACTACATGGTGGTGGTGGCGACGACAATTGTGGCAGTGGTGGTGATGACGGCAACGGTGGTGGTGATGGGGTAGTGGTGGTGGTGATGGTGATGGTAGGTCGATAATTATGGTAATGGTGTTGGGTGTGAGTGTATGTATTTGTGTGTGTGTGTTTGTGGGGTGTGTGTGTGTACGTGTTTGTGGGGGTTGGTATGTGTGTGTGTGTGTGTGTTTGTAGAGGTTGGCGTGTGTGTGTGTGTTTGTGAAACAGCTGGGGTGTAGTTGGATTGAAGTTGAGGGGAAATTTCATGTTTTTATGGTGAAAGATAGACGACAGATTCGAAAGAAAGAAATTTATTTGGTGTTGAGAGGACTTATGGATGTAATGAAGCTGTTTGGATATGTTCCTAGTGCTTATGATCTTGAGGCAATTGAGGAAGGGTTTTTAGATTTAAACGGATCCCAGGAACTTGACAATTTCCAGATGATAGATTAGCATTTTTTTATGTAAAAGAGTTATTTTGCCACCAAGCTTGTATGTTTTTCACATATTTATGTTAGAGTAAATTACAGGGATGGCCCCTGTGGTTTGGGGTAATCTATGTGTTTGGTCCTTTTACTTTTTTTTTCTTAACTCGGACGGTTCCTAAGATTCAATTTTGTTGTGCATTTAATCACTGTTTGACTTAAAAGGACTATTGTTCCCTTATTAATTTTTTTTTCTGTAATTTCATTATTTATGTATTTTTTTAGTTTCTTGTTAAAGACACAAATTGGGCCCACTACATGGTGGTGGTGGCGGCGACAATTGTGGCAGTGGTGGTGATGGCGGCAACGGTGGTGGTGATGGTGTAGTGGTGGTGGTGATGGTGATGGTAGGTCGATAATTATGGTAATGGTGTTGGGTGTGAGTGTGTGTGTGTTTGTGGGGTGTGTGTGTGCGTGTTTGTGGGGGTTGGTATGTGTGTGTGTGTTTGTAGAGGTTGGCGTGTGTGTGTGTGTTTGTGAAACAGCCGGGGTGTAGTTGGATTGAAGTTGAGGGGAAATTTCATGTTTTTATGGTGAAAGATAGACGACAGATTCGAAAGAAAGAAATTTATTTGGTGTTGAGAGGACTTACGGATGTAATGAAGCTGTTTGGATTATGTTCCTAATGCTTATGATCTTGAGGCAATTGAGGAAGGGGGTTTAGATTTAAACGGATCCCAGGAACTTGACAATTTCCAGATGATAGATTAGCATTTTTTTATGAAAAAGAGTTATTTTGCCAGCAAGCGTGTATGTTTTTCACATATTTATGTTAGAGTAAATTACAAGGATAGCCCCTGTAGTTTGGGGTAATCTATGTGTTTGGTCCTTTTACTTTTTTTTTTTTAACTCGGACGGTTCCTAAGATTTAATTTTGTTGTGCATTTAATCACTGTTTGACTTAAAAGGACTATTGTTCCCTTATTAATTTTTTTTCTTTAATTTCATTATTTATGTATTTTTTTAGTTTCTTGTTAAAGACACAAATTGGGCCCACTACATGGTGGTGGTGGCGGCGAAAATTGTGGCAGTCGTGGTGATGGCGTCAACGGTGGTGGTAATGGCGGCAACGGTGGTGGTGATGGGGTAGTGGTGGTGGTGATGGTGATGGTAGGTCGATAATTATGGTAATGGTGTTGGGTGTGAGTGTGTGTATTTGAGTGTGTGTTTGTGGGGTGTGGGTGGGGTGTGTGTGTGTGTGTTTGTGGGGGTTGGTGTGTGTGTGTGTGTGTGTGTGTTTGTAGAGGTTGGCGTGTGTGTGTGTGTGTGTGTGTTTGTGGGGTGTGGGGGTGGGAGTGGGTGTGGGTGTGGTGGGTTGGGGGTGTTAAGGTGGGGGTAGGTAGAGGTGGATGGTGTGGGAGTGGGGTTTGTGTTTATATTTTAGAAAATTTTTGGAATTAGAAAAATGTAGAAAACAATGATTATAGGTGCGTTTAGTTGCGGAAAAATTGGCCGTTTTCCGGAAAAATTTTCCAAGAAAAATGAGAATTTTGAAAACGCATTTAGTTCGTCTATTTTTCTAAATTTTTCACGGAAAATAAAAATGTTCCGTTTTTCATGCAAGGTCATCTAATTATGCATGGCAATATGTTTCGAAACCCTAGTTATCCATGACAATATGTTGTTGCTAAACATCCTAACATTTCTGGAAGTGTTGCATTAGACCATGTTGCATATGCATATATATTACTTTCCTTTTAGGCAACCTTTTTCTTCTTGTTGTTACATGTTTTAGTTTTTATGTAAGAGCCAAAAAACCCATTTATGAGGAGTTATTTTCTTGACTTTCAAATTATGTATCTATTAGGAAGGTTTCCTACTTATTAGGGATTATGGAGTATGGTTATGAATCTTTGTAAGACCACATTTAGAATATATATATATATATATATATATATATATATATATATATATATATATATATATATATATATATATATATATATATATATATATATATATATATATTTATTTCTTCATCTGTTTTTTTCATTCTTCTCCTCAATGGTGATTTTAGCCCTTTTATATACTTTCACATTGTAAAATTTACAAGTAATAATAATAGTGTCTTGTAGTTTTCTCGTTTTTTGGTTTCCACTCATTTTCTTGTGTTCTTTGTGGGTGATTTGTGTGTTCCAAACGTCACATTTTATAACAAAGACAAAAATTGGAATATTAATAAAACTTTTTAGAGAAATCATGGTGATGTCGAACAACTGAGACTATAACAAGCACCATAAAAATTAATGTAGCGTGGTTTGTTTTCTTAAAACGTCATCTCGTACAAACCTAAGTATGATTGATCACATTCATTAGGACTATATGGGATTTTGCAGGACACTATAAACATCAGATTGCTTGACTTCTAGGATTAAGCTTCTCGATTCGCTTGTTTCTTGATGAACCCAAGGATGAGTTGTGAACTTCCTAAAACCCTCTAGCATCATTGCCACCTCTTTCATAGTTGGTCTATTTTCTCCTACTAAGTGAAGGCATCTCCTTGTGAGCTCACGTACTGCTTGTAACTGCTCAACAGTCGCTTCGCGTAGTACTCTCGGTTCAACAATCTGAAGGAAACGGTTTTCTTTCACTGAATTGAGAAAGTGTGTTGCTAAATTTTTTTCCACATTAATTCTATCTGGAGAAAGGGGTTTTTGCCCAGTTATAAGTTCCGCAAGGACCACACCAAAGCTATACACATCACTCTTGTCAGTTAATTGGCTTGTGTGGAAGTATTGAGGATCCAAGTACCCAACTGTACCCTGAACAAGAGTAGTGACTTGATCATGATCTAAAGGGACCAATCTTGAAGCACCAAAATCTGATATTTTTGTGGTGTAATTTTCATCTAATAATATATTGGCAGACTTGACATCTCTATGTATGATAGGCATTGTAGCTTGTGAATGAAGGTATGCAAGTGCAGACGCAGCTTCAGCAGCAACTCTCAATCTATTCTCCCATGATAACCAACTCACTCCACCTGATCCATGATGAATGTGATAGAAAAGTGTGTTATTCGAGATGAACTCATAAACTAGTATTGGTACCTCCTCTTCCAAACAAAAGCCTAACAGCTTAACCACATTTCTATGGATGACTTGTGTAAGGATCAAGACTTCATTGATGAATTGCTCTGCTTGGGTCCCATCCACTAGTTTAGACTTCTTTATTGCAACAACACGTTCATCCTGCAAGATTCCTTTATACACTACAACATAACCACCACGCCCAACAATCCGCTCCTCGGAATAGTTATCAGTTGCTTTTCTGAGCTGTTGAGTACTAAATATTGTCACGTTATCACTAGCCCCGGGTGCCTTGAGCTTTTGTTTCAGAAACACACCACCATTTTGCTCAAAAAACTTTTCTCGTAGCTTGATTAGTTTCCTCTTCCTTATGCCTAAGCAAATCCCAGTTATCCCAGATAACATGGCCACGAAGCCAAACACCAGAGCTACATGTGAATAAATGGAAAAATTCTCCGGTTAATAGTTGTTATGTTAAACCGGAACTCCAAAGAACGAGACATATTACAAAAATAAAATAATCAGTCAAGGAAATATAAATATACAAATACAATGAGATGGGCGAGCTACAAATGGGCT
This sequence comes from Lactuca virosa, assembly GCF_052849685.1. NCBI lineage: Eukaryota > Viridiplantae > Streptophyta > Magnoliopsida > Asterales > Asteraceae > Lactuca > Lactuca virosa. The sequence continues at coordinate 92,535,705 of NC_136434.1, forward strand.
ATACAAAATACGAATGGGCTACAGGCCACTATATACACAAACAATAAAAGCATATGGTTAAAAGAAGCATTTGTTAATAAAGATAAAAGGACTCCTGATTGATTGGTTCCTAATTCAACCTTGCTGGGTCAAAAAAATTGGTTGCTATAGTTATATATTATGCTGTACATTATTATATGAAATAATACATAACACACATCATGTGAATTCGAAGTATACCTAAGCAAAATACCATAGCTGGGAATTTTGAATTTTTAGCAACAGGTCGACAGCCATCTACTGTTCTTGCATCACCAGTGTTTCCTGGCAAACATGTATAGTTGTAACTCCCTGAAGTATTATCGCAATGGCCATACACTACTAGAAAAAATGAGAATACCTACGAAAATTACCTACGGAAAAATTCCGTCGGAAATTACCTACGGAATGCATACGGAATTCCGACGGAAAATGTTGCCCTAAATTACTCACGATATTGTGACGGAACAGCTACAGAATACCGACGGATGTCACATCCGTCGGAAATCCGTCGGTAAATACCGACGGAATAGCTACGACACTGACAAAAAGACTAATTTGTATACTTTCTGTCACAAATCCGTCATTTATTAATTTTTTACTATTATTATTATTATTATTATTATTATTATTATTATTACCATTATTATTATTATTATTATTATTATTATTATTATTATTATGTATGAATGTATGCGTATGTATGTATATGTGTGTATATAAATGTATGTGTATGTGTGAATGTGTCTCTATGATCGTATGTGTGAATGTGTGTCTATTAATGTGTGGATGTATGTATGAATGTATGTCTATGAATGTATGTGTGTCCGTCGGTAATATGTAGGTAAGTGTCCGTCGTCGATATTCCGTCGCAATTTCTCGCCGTAGGTATTCCGTCGGTAATTTACCTACGGAATATGGCCGTCGGAATTCCGTCGGAAATCCGTCGCAATTCCGTCGCTAAGAATTACCCACGAGCAATTATGCTACGACACCCATTTCGTCACAATTCCGTAGCGTTTTTTCTAGTAGTGATAACAAGGGAAGTTGTTTTTATCGCCACACTCGTCAATGTCTGGAAAATATGTAAACACATTATATTCATTCATTGGCGATTAATTAAGTCGTTTTTCTCATCCCGCTAAACGTCTAATTGTGTTTAATTACACTTGCTTCTGTATTTGAAGAGGCCTTCAGTAATATTGACAGTCATTAGAAACTAGTGTCCACTAAGAGTATCACAATGTATAGTTGGCTCCAATCATAGTGATTCCAAGTTGGAGTTTAGTGGATATAGAGTTTAATGGACACTAAAATGGGATTTGAACACTCAACCTTGTGGCTGAAGTCACTAATCCAACTACACGTGATAAGGCTAGCCCACATGTCATTTGGTATATACAAGGGTTTTATGGAAATGATTTTGTTTTGAAATAGAAAATCTGACCTTGGCATCCTGGATCAAGATAAGGATTGCCCTCGTAACCTTTGTTGCAGCTGCAACGATACCCACCAATATCTGCATCACTACAGACGCTATTTCCCTTGCATTCAGTACTAGCCTGTGCGCAACTCCAGTTGCCTCCAATCACCCAATCGACCACCACCGGGACACTTGCAATTGTCCTATCATAAAACTCTGTAGCATTATACAAATCATGTGCACCACCAAACTGAAAGCTGTCTTCCTCACCAAGAAATGCTAAACCACAAGGATTGAACGACTGAACTGCTGTATGGTTATCAATGGTTAGGACTGTAGTTTGGTAAAATTTGAGACCCTTTGGTATTGCTGTCTGGCAACAGCCAATTCCGGAGCAGTACCCATCAGCAGGGACGTCATTTGCGTTGCTGCATGCTCCCAAACAGCCACTAGTGAACTCGGCTCCATTTGTTCCTCCGATCAAAGCAAAATCATCGCATCCAATGACAGTGAACTTGTTCTTCTGTGAAAAAGTGAAAGGGGTGGTCTCCAAGTTGGTCCACGCATCAAGTTCATCAGTTACATTCCCAGATGCGTTGTAGCACTTGTAAGCAACTCGATTGTAAATTCTCATCTCGGAATCTGATATGCTGTAGATTTCAATGTTTCCCGACCCTATAAAAAGCTTAGGGGGTTTATAAGTCAAGTTGCAGGTCAGTTCAAATGACTCGTCCAAGGAACAGCCTTTGCCTATGCCGAAAGGGTACTGAACTGTCAAGTTCCCGCACTGTGTAAGGCAGCCTGGCCTTGCTATGTTGCCCATGGTTATAGCGGTGGCACTTGCAAAATTGCCTTCAGACAAGGGCATCAAGGTCAAAACAAGGGTTAAAAGAAGAAGCACGTTTCTGTTTCTTGTTTTTGTGTATTCAAGTTTTATGCGAGTGTACGTTTTGATACGATTTATTATAGCATGTTATATAGAGCATGCATGCAAAGGAGTATGATCGAAGCTTCTTTGGAAATACACATTGGGTGAATAGTAATGGACTCTAATTGTAAAAACAGTACGAAATGGACTTCCTACTGTGAAACCATTTTTATTCTTTCTAGATTAAACCAAGAAAAGAGGTCTCCTTATTCCTTAATTATCACACAAATCGTGAAAAAAAAATCTTATTTTAAAACATGTTACGGAATTTCAACATTTTATTGTTTTTTTAAAACCTAAAGTTTGTTATTTAATATTTGTCCACTACGCATTGACCATATTTTTTGTTCAACACATTCAATTATTTATTTTATCATTACTAAAATATATATAGATAGTATAAAGGACTCCTATATCATAGTATAGTTGAAGGACATCATTGACCATTGATCACTAAAGGAGAGTGTCGTTATCATAGGAAACCACCAGTATCTTTCCATTAGTCGTAAAGGATCGATCACATCAAAATTCAACCCATACATGAATTGATTCTAATGATCTAATTCGAATAGATTAATTGATTAAGGCTGTAAATGATCATCTAGAACAAATTTTTATGCAGTCATAATGGTCATTACTCGGTAAACATACCATCGTTTAAAACATGCTTTTAAGGCTTTGGGGAGTGGGGGTCGTTGAGAGGCTCGGCAAGGTCGCCAAACCGCACCCCCTAGCTTGCACTAAGGGGCTCGCGAGGGAGAGTCGCCAAGGGTGTAGACAGAGGAGAGAGGAGAGAGAAAGTGGAGAGGTGTGTTCGGATTGGTGTTTGATATTTTTCTTTATTTTTATCTTCTTCTTTTTTCCAAAATCAAACCTATTAAATTAATACATTGCTACTCTCTATCTTTTTTTGTGCTAGACATGTTAAGATTATATGGTTTCAAAAAAACTAAAAAAACCTACGTGGCAATGTGTTAAGAGGATGTTTGGGATTTCATTTTGAATCTTAAAAATGATTTTTAGGCAAAAGGACTTATTGGTAAATGAGTTTTTTTAAAAGTATATGGATTAATTTTTATGGTGGAAAAAGTCAATAAGTTAATAAGTTGTATTTCAAAAATTATTTGTCTTAACTTATATATATTTTATGAGCTATTTGACTTTTACAACCCAAAAAGCTATAAAGAGTTTTGAAAAGTTAAAAATTCTAGTTTATTGAAATCTACTTTTTGAAGAGTCAATGAAAAGTTATTTTAAAAGTCCATTCATATTACCAAACACTTTTTTTTAACTTATATTGATTTTTCAAAAAGTCAAAAAGTCAATAAATTGTTTTTAAACGAAATCCCAAACACCATCTAAAAGTGTTACCACTTTCTTCCGTCTAAGAGGTACAAATTGTTACAAACTGGAAAACTTATTATGCCGTTCTTTATATCTACTTTAGTTAGGGGTGGCTATTGAAACAACCTTGGAAGCGATTTACTTTCAACTTTTCAAGGGTTTGAAGAAAACAATCATATTACATATATCTAAATCGAAAATTAAATTAAAATGTGGGTCCCAGTGAAGCCTTACACTATAGATCATGATCAAAATCGAGATTTTATAGAAGCTTTAATAACCAAATAATTTTCCACTTGTTGGGCATCCTATGGCATATCCAACAAAATTTCCAGATGCAATCTTAATTTGCATTAAAGATATATCAAACATTTGGTCACATAGACAAGTATAAACCCAACAATACATAAAACTAGCATATAGAAATATGATAACAATGCATAATAACAAGATCAATAAACCTATTAAAATAAGAAAACATAAAGTAAAAAAGTTAACACATGATGCATTGACATTCTACATGGTTCCACATGTGGAGAGATGGTATACATCTACATAAAAAAGAAACAAAAATTAGGGGTTACAAAACTAACAAGGGACAAAATGAAAGATATAAAAAACCGATCTTCAGTGAATATAAAGAAAAGGAGAGTAAAACTATATTAAAAATGAGCCAAAAGTGCATCAAAATAGGCTATTTGATGTAAATCATGACTTGGGTTGTGTTATGAAGTCAGACGGCCACATATCCCTTAAATAAAAAGTATACCCATTTCATTAGCTTCTAGCGATGCTACTCTAGGAATGTAGAAATATCTCAGTAAACCACGACATTGCAATGTGTAACAAATGAGAAAATTAGGTCATCGTTCACCGTTCTCATTCACCGTGAACCCCTTTTGTAATAGACCTAATATATTGCATTCCATCATTTTCATGCAAATAGGGTCTTCATACTTAGAATTGCATATGGAATACCCTTAGGAAAATGTCACTATATCCCAACCAACTATCAGGTTTTGTTTTAAAAGGTCCATAATATTATTTTTTTGTAGTTTAGAGGCACAAAGTCAAGTTTTACCTACTAAAAAGGGGCATTGACTTGTAATTGCCGATTTCTTTAATGTTTTGGCTTTTTCAATAAAAAGAAAATTTTAATTAAAATACATCTCACTCTGTCACTCACGTCCTCACCCACCACAAACTTATGTTCATCTTCAAGAACTCCCACCTTCCCCATTCCCAAGCATAAACCTTTACATGAGCGTTCGTCTCTCCGAGATTTCACCTTATTTTGATCAGGTTTCACTCTTTGCTCGGTATCTTTGGTTTAAATCTCTTATTCATTTCAATTTTCATGGATGTACAAGTCGGGGAAGTAGCACAACATCCCAACAAGGATGTTTATTTAGTTTCTTCTTCATTTCGATTTCCTTGGTTTGAATCTCTTCTTTCGAGTTCCAAAGATTGTTGTAGGAGTTGGGAGGTTTAACACCCAGTTTCCAAAACGGATCGGTTTAGGGCATCAAAGAGTTAAAGTCGTGGTTTTTGGGTAACACCGGGTGTCACAACGTGACCATAAAGAGGTCACGACATGACAAGTGAATAAATGAAAATGCAGATTTAACCGAGTTCATAGCGTGATACATAAGGTCTCACGACGTGAGAACTGCTGCAGCCTAAGCCCATGATTTTTTAGGGTATTCTTCGTATTTAAGCCCCTCTAAGTCATTGTTAGGGTTCATTACCATCCTCCTTTCTCCTCAAGCATAGGAAAAAAAACCCCTAACCCTAGCCTCTCCTTGTGAGTCTTGAGCTTTTGGTGGTGTTTTGGTAGCTTAAAGAGGAAGGTATCACCTTTGGAGCATAGATCCAGCCTGGAAGCTTCATTTGTATCTTCTATCAACATCTATGGACCTTTGTGAGTAACCAAGATTCAAGCTTTATGATTCTTTGTTGCTAGATCTAAGGTTTTATGCATGATTATCCATTGTTAGATGAGTTAGAGTGTTGAGACTCCATAAATTTAGCAACTTTGTGAGTCCTTAGAGTCCCTTAGTGATCATATGTGGTGGATCTGAAGTTTAGTTGATGTTTGAGCTCGTGCTTGAGTTTTTTGACACCCTTTTCTTCATAAATGCCCTAATTTGAGCTCAAGACTTGCATTGGACATGCAAGACCTTAAAGCATCGATTTTTATGGTTCTTGGGGTGTTAAGAAGCCTTCTAGAGGAGGTGGATTAGTGGCTTAATGGATTAAGGGGTTTTATTCATCAAAATGTCATTCAAACAGTTCTCACGACATGAAACTATGTCTGTCACATCTTGAGGATCGACGGTCGCGATTATTTTGTCTTTTAATGGCTTATGATGTGACCAATGTATGGTCATGTCGTGAGGGGCCGTTGAAAGTTGACTTTTATTGACCGTTGACTTTTTTTAACAGTTTGACTTTGGGTCAAACTTGAAGAATTTTGGTTTGTTGATTAAGATTCTTCCATGTTTTGGTGCTAGAGGGCTCGTGGCAGCAAGCAATGTAGAAAGGGAAGCACGTCGCAGTGTTTATGGGTTCTTTGTTCCAGGTAACTTTTCATCACTATACTCGTAGGTCAAAGGCACCAATGACGACCCACTATTTTTGGTTATGTATCCTTATGTATAGAATGTTGTTGCGTTGTAGTGAGCTGTTAGATATATTTATATCCTCATGTGTTAGGATGCATCAGTAGTGGTATGCTGGTTAGAGTACCAGTAGGCTGGTTATCATCTAGTGGAATGCCCTAAGGGCCATATGTAGCCATGTGGAATAACTTTAGAACTCTTGATCTATGCTTTCTTTCCCGTTCCTTGTTTTCTTGTGGCTCTAGAGTAGGATCACTTGTTTGGGTGGCTATCTCACCTCTAATTAATTATGGCTACGTATCCCATGAAGATTTTCTAGTAGCAGAGCAATTTGTTGTGATGGGTCTAGTAGGTGGTTGTGAGTCTTCTCATTACTTTACCAGTGTGGTATTTATGTATGTGACCAGCATCGTCTTTATTGTTGTTTGTTGTTATATCTTAATTGCATTGTTGATACTTTGGGATTGCTGATAATCCCCAAGGTTGCTGATAACCCCTGAACATGTTGTTAATCCACATGGGGTGTTGTTATCCCACTGGGATTGCTGATAATCCCCAGGGTTGCTGATAACCCATAACTGTTTATTATGCTGTGATGTATGGATATTTTGTTGGATTAGTGTCTAAGTCCATAACTATTTTGGTATGTACTTGACCCGATGGTGCATGGTCCTTTTGGGTTGCCTTCACCACAGCAACTTGATAGGAAGAATTATGGAGAGAGAGGATTAATTAAGATTTATTAATATATTATGAGAATAATATATTAAAGGAGAAATCATATTGTTTAATTAATATTAGTCAATAATTAATTAAGAATTAATTGTGTGGCTAAAAGAGATTAAATAAACTTAGGGGACTAGAACTGTCAATTGTGTGATAGTTAGATATTGGGCTAATGGACTCCATAGAGGATGGAGTGGACGATATCTATGGGGAAACCCATTAGAATTTGTCCAAGGCCTCTAAAGGAGGAGTTCATGGGTTGCTTAGGGCAAGCAGTCAAATTAGGCTTTCCTTGTTAGATAACCCTAATAGCCTCACTATTTAAGGACCCTTAGGGCACCAAAAACGTGGCCAACTGATTCCTTAGGGTTTCTAGACGTTTTTGAGTGCCTCTTCTCTTCTCCTTCTTCATCCTCTTGCTCTTGGTGTTTGTGAGCCATTAGAGGAGTGACATTTGTGACTCTAAGCTTTTAGAAGCCAATTACAAGAAGGAATAGATTGTTATTACTACATAACAATCAAAGGTAAGATCTAAACCCTATTCTTATGTTAATATTGATTATCACATGCTAGATCTAGGGTTTATGGCTTTGGATGATTATTGCATGTTCATTAGACAAACTAGATCCAAAGCTTTAGGGTTTGCATGTACACCATAGGAATGTTGTAGTGCTCATAACCCATCAGTGGTATCAGAGCCTAGGGCTGTTTGTTTATGAATTTTATGCTTATTTGATCGAAAATTGCTTAAAAATCGAAATTTTTTTTGGTTCTGACTGCGTGACTCGCCGAGTCACTTGGTGAACTCGCCTAGTCTGCTGTACTCGACGAGTCCAGGCCTGGACTCGACGAGTCAAAGGGTTTGGCAGCGTTTTTTCATGATTTTCTTGCTGTTTTGGCTTGGGATACTTACCATAAACGTTTTTAATTAGTAAAATCCAATTTTTATTGATTTTGGGTGAATATCCTTGCCAAAATAGTAGATAATTACCAATTAATCAAATATTTGTTGCCTTATAAGATAATGTTTAATTATTTTAGTTATTTGGTGAATTATCTTGCAAGTAATTGGACTAGGTCAAAATTAGATAACCATAATTAATTGTTAATTGCCTTATTTGAATTGTTGATCTAGAATGTTCTTGATAAAGTTTGGAAAAGTTTCAATTTTCACCCTTTAGATTTTATAGTTTAAATTTGAACTTTAAAAGCTTTTGTTTTGAAATTTAAATAGTTGAACCCTAATATTTTGAAATGTTTCAAAACTTGCCCTCAAGTTTTGGAATTTAAATTTTGATTAAAAGTTTAATTTTTGAAATTTTAAATTCTAAAACCCTAGTTTTGAAAAAGTTCAAATTACACCCTTATGGTTTTATTAAGTTAATTAAAGGTATAATTAAAAGAAAGTTAATAAATCCATAATAATATGGTTTATATTTAATTTAAATTAAAAGTGTAATTTATAAAATTAAACCACCTAGTATTTTAAAAGTGTGAAATACACCCTATACTATATATATAACAGTAAAAGTCTAATATTATATATGTATAACTTAAACTGCTAGTCTTACCGTTAGTAGGCCTCATTCACGAAGCTGGTCTATAAGGGGTGTTTAAGGAAATTGCCTATAAAATGGCGATTGAATGGGTATCCACTCTTACCCACCGCACTCTTGACTAGTGGAGGGTCGTTAGCCGAACGGGTAGGATAGGGCAAACCCTCTCCTCATTAAAAGTATAATGAATAAAGTAACTAAATGTTCTTACTAAATTCTCAAATCTTAGTTACTTTAGGAAAAAGTGAAATCGATGCAATTCCATGGAATTACACTTTGTACCCTTGTCGAGACAATTAGTGGAGCGTGTGTGGTTAACTGGCACACTAAGTTAGGTTTGGCATTGGTAGCGAAGGGTGACTCGATGTTTGTCATAGATCGGAGCGTGTGTGGTTAACCGACACGTCGATTAGGTGACTGTAACATTGAGGGCACCACGTACATTCGCATGGTTATTCACACCTTATTTGTGATCCTCGGCATCTCAGTCACAAATGAAGGGAATAATCGAGATTAAACATGACATTGAAAAGTTCAATGAATCTCAAAAGATCTAGGAGTTTCAATTCATTTAAAACTTAACCTTCTTTTCGTTTTTCATGATGGAAATTGGTAAATCGTCATTTACCTACCTTCAAATGTTCTGCGAGTTGGATTACGGCATCCCTCTTCCAATTTGTAGGATATTGTGTTGGGTCCTAGCCTTCATATCTCATTTGGGTGTTTTATTACGGACTCAATCAACTAAACTTGAATTTTCTCCCGTTTCATAGATGTCAAAGTCTTATAACTATGGTCTTCCTAAATCCGTTAGAAAAAAATTTCCACGTGAAGATGATGTTCCACGATTGTATTGTGGAAATGGAAATCATGCTTCATTTCCTCCACCTCCTCCAATAATTCTCCCCGACCCACGTGTTCGAAGACTTGAAAAGTTCAAGGTCACTCAAGCCCTATTGGCAAAAGATATGAAAATGGAAAGTCTATATGTGCTCATGTCTTAAATAAAAGGTTACATATTGATAGATTGGGATTGTTAGGTATCGATGTTTAAAGGAAGTTGACTGTGTACTTGGTTCTTCAGTCACTTCCCGAATTATATGGTAAGTTCGTTAGAGAGTACTATATGATGGAACACGACATGACTCTTATTAATTTGACTTATTTGCTTATTGCTGCTGAATCAGAAATGATAGCGCACTGGTCAGCAAATTTGTCTGGTAAGTCAATATCCCAACCCTCTATGGGCAATGGTAACATTGGAAGTCCAGAAACATTTTCTCTACGCAAGAGAAAGGTTGAGTCTGAGATAGTACCGTGTACCATTCCATAAGAATCCATGTGTTTCTACTGCCAAAAGAGGGAGCATTGGTTACGAAGCTGCCCTGACTACCTAAGAGATCTAAGAGATGGGAGAGTCAAGATGTATGACTCTGCTTCAGGCAAAAATCCACTATCTAACTCTATTAAGTTCCTATTTGGAGATTCTTAATACATGATGTGATAAGATTACATTTCGATGTTTTGAAAGATCGAAGAAAGGAAAGGAAGCTTAAAGGAAGGAGCAAGCTGAGTCTGATCGCAAAGAAATGGATTTTGATCGCATGATTCAAGGATCAGATATTTAAGCTACTACTTTAGAGTTAGGATAAATTGCTAAGTAATATTTACATAGTTTTCATTTGTAATCGCATTGTAAGGACAATATTTTTCCGCAATAAAATAAATTTTGATTTATCTTATTTATGTTTCCTTGCGATGGATTTTATGAAAATTGGTGTTTGAATGGTTCTGTTGTTAGCAATATTGTGAATGGATTTGTTTCTTAGTTATGTTATTTATGGTAGTGTCGCAATTTTCTAAGTAAGGAAAGATTCCCTTCGCCCAAGTTTCAATTGGACAGAAGCTTGGAATCATATGATTTGAATCATGTGATGTATGGAAATCTTGGTACTTAGAAATTTTAAGGCCAATTCCTTGACAAAGAGTCAAGTGAAGGACTAAGAGATCGAGTTCACAATGTTGTGTACTGGTCAAGTCCACCATAAATAAAATGAGATTATTCGCCATGGTCTACTAAAAGTCTAGTAAATATGGTTATGCTTACAAGATTAAGTGTAATTCTGAATCATTGAAAAGTTTCAATGAATGGCAGAACGAATAAGAAGAATCAATTAGGCAGAAAGATAAACGTTTCTCCAATCTAAGAAGAAGGGAGAGTACTCTTGTATCGTGTTTTATGATCGTCTTAAGAACCATATTACAATTCATCCTCTAAGGACACCTTAGTGCATTAGTATGGCTAAGAAGAGGAGTCGAGAATTGTCAAAATGGGTTAAGTCAATAAGATAAATCATACTTCGTTCCAAAATCAATTCTTAGAGTCATACTCCAAGATTGTGAACTGAGTGACATAACCTTAAGTAGGAATGTTCTTACACTAGCACATTTTGGTAAGATGTGATGTCTTGGATAAGACAAAGCCCAACTAGTACCAAATTGTGTGTAGGTTTGTCTTGATAAAGACACACACTGACTCTTGAATATTTGTTTTGTCAAGAAATGTTTCTTGATAAGAGAATCTTATATGTCAAGAGGTCAGTGGGAGTCTAAAGATCTTGAAAAGTTTCAAGAACAAATCAAGAAGTAAACCTATCAAACACTAGCACACGACTTGAGGATTGTAACCTATCGTGTTGACAAAAATTTTATTTATGTGCCAATCCAGTTGAGTGATTATGCATATAAGTTCTACGAGTTCTCAATTGAATGCATAAGGGCAAACACCTTGATCAATAAAAGTGCATTGACTAGCATAGGTGAGCTGCTAAATAACTTGGAAGCAATGGTGGGACCCTTGATGGCAAGAAACTAAGAATAAACAAGTTCTGTCCATAAGAGGATGAATTTGTCACAAACATTTTCTTACGATTATGCTTATGACAAATTTGCATGGATAGGAACACATGCACCATAAAATCTAAGTGTCATAAGGTCTCTCTCCTTCATGAAAATGATTATGAGGAAACGCTTTCACTAAGAGAGATTTTAAGGAGATAGCGATTATGTAAATTGCATTCTCAAATTCGATTATGATTACGGCATCCCTTTTCATAATTCGAGTTGTGAGATTTGGAAATTAGTTTGAACAATCGAGACTTATTGCTATAAGTTTTGGAATTGTTTAGACACACATTTGAGCTGTCTAAAGTAAGGTGTATGAGTTTGAGATGCTTTGATAAAAGCTTATCAAAGCATATCGTATTAGAAACAATGAACTTCGGAAGTCAATAAGTATTGTTTTCTAGAAGTTTAGCTGGTTTCTGAATACGTGTCAAAGCTAGTGGGAGCATAAATGTTATGCTGGTATGGATATAATCATCATGTTAGTGGGAGCATGATTATTATTGCAAGTTAGCAATATTAATTATAGAAAACAAAAGTTTCACTTTCCAAAGTTGCATAGGTTGAAAAGTTGTTTTGCTATAATTAAGGGAGAGAATATTATACTTCGTTTCAAATCTAAAGGTTTAGATCGAGAAATTTTAATCAAATTTAGTCAAAACGATATATGAATGTTATGTTGAAAGGATTCAACGTAAGAGAATTCTATATATGGAAATATTTGTTGCGTTCTCACACTCGAATATGATTACGGCATCCATTTTCATAGTTCGAATCATGAGAACATGGCAAATAGAAATATTATAGCAAAAGACTGGTAAAGTATCATGTCGTAATATTCGACCGTTCTAAAATTTTCCAAATGCCTAGGGCATTAAGAGGGAAAGAGGACTAGTATCGGATTCGACTAAATTAGTTAAACAACTGTCAAGGATAATCTAAAGTTCGCCAAGGATTGGTCGCTTGTGAACAATTGGAAGTATAGTAATGGAAGGACCATATTGACATTATTATTATTAGAAATGATTTTATTAATATTGAGTTTTCATATGGAAAATATGGAAATGTTTCCTTATTGGGAGTTGGACGTTAAGAGTTTATGTCCAGATTAGAAAAACTTTTATGCAAGAAGGATGTTTAAAGGAATGTACTTTGAAAGCGAGACTTCATGTCCATGGAATTGTCTTGTAACAATCTACAATAGAGCTTTTTGTAATTTCATTGGCCGAGTCTTGATGACTTTTGTGTCGTGATATTACGAAAGGACCGTTGCATAAAGTGTTAGAATCTAACATATTCTATAAGTGGCAAAAATTTGGTATTCTTACACTTGTGGTAAGGATTGGGAATTGTAAAATGAGTGTGATTGAAAATGTTATTCAATTATACTATTTCACAAAGTAAGGACCATAAGTAAACGTAGTGTGCATGCTAAGAGCATGGGACAATTGTCGTTATAATTCAAGTAAAAAGTTGATTACCCGAAACAACAAATAATGAGTAATCAATATGGTGATTAAATAAAAGTGTTTTATTTATACTCAAAAGTTTGGGGCCATATAAGATTAGTATTATTCTTGTGTTTCAATTTGCATGTTTTGACTCCCTAAATAATTTAGTTATTTGAGAATAATCGAATTATTTGAACATTCCACAGTCGCTCATACTTTGGGAGTAGGTATGAAAGAAGATTGTCATGAATTGGTGTGTAGATTGTCTAAAGTGTATTAGACATAGCAAAAGTTTGCTACAACGTTCATGAGTGCTTACGAATATGACTTGAGCATTGGATTAAACCCACGCTCACTTGGATCGCTTCATGGATTTTATCACGAGTGATTGGTGAGACGATAATATCTTATATTCTTAAAACCGAGATGTGTGAGTTGTATCTTGCAAGTCGGTTATACATTGATAATATGTAAACACACCAGTAACTTGGTGTTATAAAACGTATTGTTGTGTGTGATTCGGTGAGTGAGTACAAGCGAGCATTGAGTCGAAGTTTATCCATTCCTTTTACCCAAAGTGGGATAAAAGCAATATATGCGGGCCCCTCGATGATTTAGTGATGACAAAGGAAAGTGCTCGGCCGGGCCAAGACTGATTTGATTTGTTCATTTAGTCAGTCGTCATAAATCGGAAATCGGGAAACGACACATAGACTGAGAGAATGATTTCAACCCATGTCTCACGTCTATACGATATCTAGAATAGAGGAATATATGATCCCTTGTCTAAAGGACGCGTTTATGATAAGATCAGAGTTGACAGCGGCTTTTGAAAGCTACGATTGCTGATCAGGATCTGAAGTCATACGCAGAATAGTTATTAGACTTATCCAAGTGGGAGACTGTTGGATTAGTGTCTAATTCCATAACTATTTTGGTATGTACTTGACCCGATGGTGCATGGTCCTTTTGGGTTGCCTCACCAAAGCACCTTGATAGGATGAATTATGGAGAGAGAGGATTAATTAAGATTTATTAATATATTATGAGAATAATATATTAAAGGAGAAATCATATTGTTTAATTAATATTAGTCAATAATTAATTAAGAATTAATTGTGTGGCTAAAAGAGATTAATTAAACTTAGGGGACTAGAACTGTCAATTGTGTGATAGTTAGATATTGGGCTAATGGACTCCATAGAGGATGGAGTGGACGATATCTATGGGGAAACCCATTAGAATTCGTCCAAGGCCTCTAAAGGAGGAGTCCATGGGTTGCTTAGGGCAAGCAGTCAAATTAGGATTTCCTTGTTAGATAACCCTAATAGCCTCACTATTTAAGGACCCCTAGGGCACCAAAAACGTGGCCAACTGATTCCTTAGGGTTTCTAGACGTTTTTGAGTGCCTCTTCTCTTCTCCTTCTTCATCCTCTTGCTCTTGGTGTTTGTGAGCCATTAGAGGAGTGGCATTTGTGACTCTAAGCTTTTAGAAGCCAATTACAAGAAGGAATAGATTGTTATTACTACATAACAATCAAAGGTAAGATCTAAACCCTATTCTTATGTTAATATTGATTATCACATGCTAGATCTAGGGTTTATGGCTTTGGATGATTATTGCATGTTCATTAGACAAACTAGATCCAAAGCTTTAGGGTTTGCATGTACACCATAGGAATGTTGTAGTGCTCATAACCCATCATATTTTGGGGAAACTCACTAAGCTTCATGCTTACTCAAATGTTAATTTTTTTCAAGTATTATCGGCTATTGTGGGAAGGCGAAGGCATGACTGTACATATTCATCAACAACAATAAAGATTCTGCATTATTATATACTATGGTTTTCAACAAATGTGATTTTGAACAAATGGTTTTCTTAATATAGATTATGATATTTTTGAGTTTTACCTTAATAAAAATGAAAATTTTTGGTTGTGAAAATGGGATGTTACAAGTTGGTATTAGAGCCCTGGTTTGAGGGATTTGGAGGAAAACTTGTGTGAATCAAAATACAAACTAGAGTCCGAATGTTTTCACAAAACGCTTTTGAAAAAAAAAATTATAATAAACGGGTTGGGTTATGGACATGGACTCGATCTCTTGTCATGTTCTTGTTTAATTGATGGCTTGGGATCGGGATCATGGGCCTTTAACTTAACCTTGGTTTTACAGGAAGATACGGTGTGTATAGTCAGCCAGAGCCCGAACAGGAGAGTGGTTCCCAAAATACCCATACTTGTTATATGTGTTGAATTTGAATTTGTTGATATGTGAATTGTTAGAAAAGCATGCTAGTGGATAAGTTAAAGTTCTTTTAGGAACTGTTAGATAGTAATGCCTAATTTCTATGGTGCCTTACGGTATACGGAATTTCTTGATATATGTTATTTGATTGTGTGATTGCTAAGTGTATGTTCTATAGTTGTATACATTCGGGATTAAATAGCCTTATAGTGATTGACTTAGCCGTATTTCATGTTCCTTGTTTGGTTGTGGACTTATGGTAGAGTTAATTATTCGATAGTCTATTTGACCCCGTATTATGTACAACAAGCATGCACAAATCAACCTGCGGTGCGGGAATGAGGAAGATCCTAGGAGGAGTGCCTAGGAAGTTAGTTATGGATCGTAGGAGCATGTGGGTGTTAGCACACCTAAGGTTGGTCTAGTGTAGTGATGTAACATACCAACATTTTCGACTAAAAATTTCATTTTTAATTCATTACAAAACATTCAGTAATCATGTCAAAACAACCAAAAGTGTATCATAATGAAACAATATCATAGTACAAATCTCAAAATCACAAAATGCGGAAAAACATGGGCGGATGCGGTGCGATCAAGTCGGACCCTTCCCTTTTGAGTTGGAAGTACCTGAAACATAAACTGAAAATTGTAAGGACAAAGCTTAATGAGTTATCCCAAGATACCACATATCATACATACATAAAGTTCTAAATGTAACTGGATCTATTTCACCCCCTTCGGTCTCTCAACCGGTACTGAGTATATTTCAATCCTTTCGGTCTGTTTCAACTGGTACTGGGTCTATTTCACCCCATTCGGTCTCTTTCAACCGGTACTTGGGTGTATTTCAACCACCTCAATCTCTTTCAACCGGTATCGGGTCTATTTCACCCCACCAACTAGCATATAATCTGTAACCTCCATAAAAATCATGCCAAATTTAAACTTTTTAAAACATTTCAAAACCAATGATTATTACAAAACTTGTTTTCAAAATAGTTCAGTGTCAAAGTATCCCAGAATCAAATCATAAACAATAGGAGGTGTACGATCACGCCTTCGCCTTCCCACGATCATCAGAACTTTGTGATAATATGGGGCTAAAGGAGTCCAGATATGAAGTTACAACCTCAAATCTTGCCCCAAAACCGGAAATACCACAACAATACACTAGAAAGGATTCTAAACCCATGTATGAAGAGATCTAGCTAAGAGAGAGCCAAGGTAACGACTTGCTACCTTCAACGTGATGCTAAGATGGAGTAGAATTCGGATCCACAACTTCTCCTTGTTCCAAGCTCCTTGGACTTCAAGCTCTTCTCACCAAAATCCACCTTCCAAACTTAATAACACACAAATATAGAGAGTAAGTACGATTTAGGGTTTCTGAGCTCAAGGGGGTTGTAAGGGAGGCTAAGGGGGGCTAATGACCCTTTAAATAGGGCGCAAAACCCTGGAAATTAGGGTTTCATCCTCCAGCTCCAACTCGTCGAGTTGTGTCCTCCAACTCGTCGAGTTGGTCACTTAAGACACGCAACCAAGTTTGTTCATACTCGACTAATCAGGGCATCCAATTCATCGAGTGGACCTTTCAAAATGAATATAAGTGAAGGGTCCAGTTAATGGTTTGGTCTAGGCTTTCATTGTAATAGTTCAGTATGAGTCGTTAATGCATTTTTGTGGTTGTTTATGTGTTTACGGTCAGGAAGTGAGTTTACGGCCGTAAACGTGAACCCAGTTTGCGGTCATGTCTAGTATATATAGTGGAGGTGTAGGTCTATGTGTAGTTGTTGATGCCATAGTGTTTACAGAGTGTTCCATTGAGTTGTACCTGACGTTTTTCTGAATATAAACGTGTGCAAGCTCGATTTCTTTTCTTCTTCTTCTTCTATTGTGATTGTTTGTTGCTTGATCATTGGTAAAGATCCTTTTCAGGACCTTACAATTGGTATCAGAGCTTGGATTGTATCAATCATTTTTGTCAGATCTGGAGCTTATTTGATCTTATTTTTGAAAAATTCCTGCGTTTTTGGATAGATCTCTGAAAATTAGGGGGGGGGGGGGGTTTGTTCTTCGCGTTTTTCATAAAAACGGGTTTTTGATCGAGTGTTGGAGCAAAAAGGGGCAAAAATCGTTGTTTTTGGTCGTAACCAGCGAGGCGGCGGCGGCGTTTACGGCTAGGGTTTCCCAGAGTTTACGGCCGACCGGAGTTTACGGTCCGAGGTCTCGCGGGTTTACGGTCCGACGTTTACGGCTCGGAGTTTACGTCTCGCACGTTTCCGGCTTCTGAGTTCTCGGCCTCGCACCTCGCACTTCGCACGTGTTTGGTCTCGTTCAGCAACCCTCTTCCTCGCACGTGCATCTGAAAAAAATAGGAAGCGACTCGCAGGTGCCAGGAATCGAACTCGGGTGCTTCAGCTCATCATTCCAGCGCCCTTGCCATCTGATCCAGCTTGTTGGATGTGCTTTTCCTCCCGAATTTAATTCATAAACACTCCCTTTCGCACCTAATTTCGAAAATTAGTCACTTTTAACCCCAAAATCAATTTCCTTTTATTTTAAATTCAATTTTCAACCCAAAATTTTAATTTTTAATTTTTGACTTTTAATTTTGACTTTTTACTTAAAATTTTGACTTTGACTTTTAAAGTTTGACCTTTGACTTTAAACTTTGACTTTCTCATTTAACTTTTAAATTTTCAAATTTAGTTTTTCGGTTTGACTTTTAAGTTTGACTTTTCAAGTTTGACTTTTAAGTTTGACTTTTCAAGTTTGACTTTTGAGTTTGGCTCTTTAAATTTGACTTTTAAGGTTGACTTTTGAGTTTTTAGTCAAAGATTTTAAAACAAATAAAATATATATATATATATATATATATATATATATATATATATATATATATATATATATATATATATAATTAAATAAATAAAAAAAATGAGTTCCGAATCCATTCCGGTAAATAAAGTTTCATGTACTCCAGCTTGTGAAACTACGATTAAATTTCTTCGGGAACAAATTGATTTATTAAAAAGAGAAGTTGAGGACCTGAGATATAAAGGATATCAACTCAAGAAAGGACAGAAACCCCTTAAGGCCCAATTAGAAACAAAAATAAAGGACTTTAAGAGAATTCAGACAGAATACAGTGAAAAATGTGAACTTTATGATTATATTAAGAGACAGAATGATGAGTTAATTACTGAGCTTGATACATTAAAGAGACAATTTGAAACTGCAAATTTTGATTTTAAAAGGTTTGATGGATCAAGCGAGGTAGTTGCCAACATGATTGACCATTGCCTGCAGTTCAAACGAAACCAGCAAAAGGGTTTAGGATACGATAATGTACCTCCTCCTTGTAATCATACATATCAGTATCAACCCTTGTCTAAAGAGGAGATTGCCAACGAACCATTCATGGTTTATGGCAAGCCATCTGGTTTTGTTTCAGGAGGATTTATTAATATTAAAAGTTCTAACTCTTCTACTTCCCCTGCAGAGCAATCCTTAGATCAGTCAAAGCACGATGTTGAAGGATCTGTTTCTGATAACAAAACTGAGTCTGAACCTGATGTTTATGTTTCCAATGAACAACCTTCTGTTTCTGATATTAAAGTTGATGATACATCTTGTAATGCTTTTGATGCTTTTGCATCGGATCATGTTGAGTTAATTTTTTTTGACATATTTGATTATTTGTTTGAAAATACTGATGTTCTTGTTTCTAGAACATCTACTTCATGTGCAGGTAAAGTAGCAGAGGATGAGAACAAGGAGAAAACCATTAAACAAACCAACATCTCCTTGAACTCTGAATCTGTTGCTTCGAACTCAGCTGCTTCTGATAAACCTGCTGTTGAGAAATACAGGCCACCAATTCCAGTGAAACAGAGTGCCTGTTGCAATTGTGCTTGTGGGAAAAGTAAGAGACAAGGCAAGGTTACGCCACCAGGGGCATGAAGAAACAACTTCACAGTGAAGAAAAAGACATGTTTTCACTATGGAACACCTGGACACATTGCCAAAAATTGTCCTAATCGCGCATACGTTCCCTACTATGCACAAGGGTGGCAAAACGCGCCAAGAGGGAGACACTCCAAAAGAAACCCCTCAAGGTCACGTTCAGACAATGGTAACTGGAACGCGCAGAAGGCCAAGAATCAAACCCACAAGGCCAAGAATCCGAATCCCAAGGGCAAGAAGGGAATGTCGGCCAAGAAGCCAAATCCAAGAGATGCTCCCGTGAAGCCAAAATCAAAGTCATCTCAACGGCCGACATCAAGATCAAAAGCAAGTACTGAGCCACCCATCAGATCAAAAAAGAAATGGGTTAAACCCAACTACAAATGGGTTCCAAAGGCTCACTCTCCCAAATCAACTAATGACTCTAATATTTCTTCATCTTCTGTTTGTGATAAACATGATATGTCATGGGCGAGAGTACCGTGCGTTAATGATAAAGGTCAACCCAGTTTCAAAATGGACTGGGTTCCAAAGACCAACTAATCTCGCTCTGTGTCGGAGCAGCTATGGAGGCATATCATCAGACTTCGGTTTGTTGGTAGTGGCTGTTCTAGGCACATGATAGGGGACATCTCTCAACTGTACAACATTCAGATCTTTGTTTGAGAGTATGTGTCCTTTGCGGGAAATGAAGAAAAGAAGAGATCACACATGGGGTTAGTGCTTAATGACATGAAGAATTTTCGGATCTGTTATGAGATTACGCGTGCAGTTCTCAGACCTTCTGGATGCAAATTCAATCGGTGACTTACGGTTTGAGTTTTCTTCTCTATACTCCTGATTTTTTCTTAAGCTGATTCGCTTTAAAGACTAATTTTTGTTTTAGGATAGTTTAAATTTGCGCATTTACTTTCGTTTCTCTCCTATGCACAAATTTAGGGGGAGAAATAAAAACAAAACAAAAATTAGAAAAGTTAATATATATATATATATATATATATATATATATATATATGGTGTTAATGAAATGTGCTTGAGGGAGATGTTTTGGGAAGTGATATAATCATGTGATAACAGGCAATCTAAATCTGTGTAAGGGACTGAATCTGAATTGTCTAGGCTCTGTGTTCGATGCGCTGGTAGGCACGAGAGATTAAAATGGACTTGACTAGGCATTAATGAATTTAAGGAATTCATAAACTTGACAAATTTTGACCTAGTTAAATCTGTTTAGCCTGACAATACGACGCTTGGATAGGTTGAGCAGGGAGATATATATGGGAATCTACTGGTCATATTAAAGAACTCGTATCTGGAACTGTGGATTAACTTTTCCTCGATGTGCGGATTATGTCCTTAATCCCGGTATTGATGGGGTGACTGGTGAATTCCGATAAATTAGGTCTGTAGAAGGTTATATTATTTCTTTCTATCTGTTAGTCATATGTTGCCTCATCTGCGTGATCGAAAGATCCGACCTGGAATGTAGCATATGCAACTCTATCTCTCTGCATCTTCTATCTATGCAATTCTTTCTATCTGTTAGCCATATACTGTCTCCTTTGCGTGACTCACAATCCGACCTGGTACACAGTATATGCATCATTCTTTTTCTCAATCCCTCTAAAACTTCAATTAGTCATATGTTTCACCCTCTGCGAGATTGGAAGAGATCCAACCTGGGTGTATAGCATATGCATTCTAAATCTATCTTCTCTCTTAATAATTGTCTACTCACCCGATGTAAGGAGTATTCTGGAAGTCCTTGATTACTGGAGCATATAAGGAAGCGGGAAACATGTTCTGATACAACTAAAACTGAACACTTACAGATTGTCTGTAGATCTCGCTGCTCAATTTAGGTGGACAACAATATCTTTGGTCGTCGTCAGCTGAATGGTCCTTAAGGAATATTATCTAGGAACTTAGGATCACATTGTCTTGTCACTTATAGTATGTCCTAATTTTGTCACAATCTCTCGTGTTTAAGTGGGCCACAATATCGGCGATTGACCAGATCTATTCATGAAGGGAGAGGTACTGATAAACGGATAAAGGTTGTCTAAAAACTTTGATCCCAAATCACTCTTAAAGTTAGATATCATTTTATTTTTGTTAAATTTGTTCATAGTTTTCTTCTAATTTAAATATTAGGGGAGAATTAAAATTTTTTGAAAACCAAACAAATATTAAAAAAAAAATTAAAAAAAAAATTAAAAATATTTCTGTTTTATTTCTTTTTCAGAAAATATGAAAAATCCAAAAATATTGTGTGCTAAAATTTATTTTAGTTTTGTTTTGTCTTGAAAAGTGAATTCAGGTGAAGATGAAACTCATGGAGTTTGTGTCGAAGATTTCTGAGCCAAGGCTTCATCCGTGAGCATCGAAGAATTCTCATTCGAAGGATCAAGAAATGAAGATTATTCTTTCAACATTCAATCCTTCAACCCCAGAAGCAAGGTAAAGTTGCAATTGTAGATTATGTGACAGATTGCACTGAAGCCTCCTCAGTCAATCTGCTGCTATCTTGTACCTGCTGAAGTGATCCAGAAGATTTGTTCTCTCTGATGTTCTCTCTGAAGATTCTCAAGCTGAAAGCGCTATCTTTCAAGAATCAGTACGTCAAGCCTCCTCACCCAATGTGCCTTCAATGTCAAATCTTGAAGAAATGCCCAAGTGCTCAAGATGAATTCATTCATTGAAGATAAATGCTGAAGCCAAGCTTACAATGAAGATGAATAAGAAAGCCAACTACTTTTTAGGGGGAGCTTGTTGAGTCATTTAAGAAAAGAAAAGAAAGCTATAAACCAAGGGGGAGATTGTTGGGTCAAAAATATGGTTTATACTTTACTTTTCTAGCAAATTGTATTTTTGTGTAATATTTTATGTGTTTACGGCTAGGTAGGTGTTTACGGCCGTAAACCCGATCACGACCGTGAACTGTGTTCGGCCCATGTTCCCTATAAATATAGGTGTAAGGGGTGAGGAGTAGAGAAAAAAAACAAGAGGGGGTAAGGTGTTCTAGAGAGAGAAACTAGAGAGAAGAACAAGTGTGTGTTAGTGTGTGTGAATCTCATGTAAAGGATCATCATTCTATTTCTCCTTTCAGCAACACCGTTTTGTTGAGGCGTGTGAGCAGAGATGTATTGACGCACGATCTCATTTTCTACGCAAAAACGGTCAAGAACCGCATTCTTGAACTCAGTTCCATTGTCAGTACGAAGCGCCTTCACCTGGTTGTTGGTTTGGTTCTCAATCATCACAATGAACTTCTTTATCAGATCAGCAACCCCCACTTTGTTGGATAAGAAGAAGACCCACGTGAAACGAGAGAAATCATCGATCACAACTAGACAGTACGAGCTTTTGTTGATGCTCAGGACGTTGACCGGACCAAATAAGTCCATATGCAATAGTTGGAGCACCTGACTGATTGAGTTGACTTGCTTTGGCAGGTGTGGTTTTCTATGATGTTTTCCTTGGGCACAGGACACACACTTCTCAAATGTAATAAATTCTCTGACAGGTAAGCCTCGGACCATCTCATTCTTAGCAAGGCGATTCAGGTTTTTCGCGTTAGCATGACCGAGTCGTCGGTGCCACAGCATTGCGTTTTGTTCGGAGACTTTTGAAAATAGGCAAGTGACTTGTTCAGGGATGTTACTGTTCATGTCAATAATGTAAGCATTCCCATCCCGCTTTGATTTGACGAGAATCCACTCTTCTGGGATGACAATGCCTGGCTTGAGAATCATGCATTCTTTATCGGTAAAATGGGTAGAATAGCCTTTGTCGCAAATTTGGGAAACACTCAACAAGCTGTGCTTTAACTCGGGAGCAAAGTTGTCATTTTTAAAGCTTAGCACTCCATTTGTAACGGTTCCTCTCTGAGTGATCTTGCCACCATCTCCGCCCGCAAAGGAAACATACCCCCCATTAAAAGATTGAATGTCACTCAATTGGGAGATGTCTCCTGTCATATGCCGGGAGCAGCCGCTGTCGACGTACCAAGGATGGACGACATTCCTCCGCAACTGTCCCTCACTTTTCCTGGGCTCGGAAGTAGAAGACACCATTAGAGCAAACTGCTGCTCCATCATTTCTGCTTCGGGATCAGTTGCATCATTCGTCAAGGAAACATCATCAATCTGAGCTAGGTGAGCATTTTCTGGCCCTGAGATATTCAAAGCCTGAATCTGGTCCTCCCAGTCAAAGGATTGAACGACCATAGCAGTTTCACCATTGACCGCAGCATGTGCACGGTTGTTTCCCACTACAACCATCGTCCTGTTGTTGTTAGTCCTACGATCTGGCTTTGGACACTCACGAGCAAAATGACCCGGCTCATGGCAGTTGAAACATCGCAGCATGCCCTTTTTGAATCCCACATTCTTATCAGCATTCATGCCCCAGTTGTTCTTTCCTGTCTTCTTAGCAAACTGCTTGGCCCTGAAAACAACCATAGCAATCTGCCATGTAATGTCCATTTCTTCCACGTCTTCAGGATGAATCTGATCCAGGTCAGCAAAGGACAGCTGAGGTGGAAGCTCTCCAGCTACAAAAGCATTGTAGCAGTTAACAAGCCCAGTGGCTAGAGCCAGATTTTCCTCAGTGTCTTTCGTGTTTGAGGAAGAGGCTACAACTGGCACATTTGGATGGGGAACAGCTTGTGGAATGACAAATGGCTGGCTTTGAGAGTGAGGAATGGATGATGCAGCAGCAAAGGTTTGAATCTGAGGTTGTTGAGCAGCAAACACTTGCCCTGAGGAAGTCATGATTGATGAGAGAGCATTGTTGGATGAGATTCCAAGATTTGCAGTAGAGTACGAGTTCACATGGTTTATTTCTCTCTATTTGTCATCAATATCACAAGCTTTGATGATCGCCATGGTTTCAGCAAGAGTGAGGCAATTTAGATCCTTGGTTTTCTTAATCACAGCAACATTCATATCCCATGATCTAGGAAGAGCATTTAGAAGCTTCTTGTTAATTTCTGACTTGGTCAAGAAAATCCCAGATATATTCATGTCAGTGGTGAGAGTTGTGAACCGCTGCAGCTGTGCCTCAAGAGTCTCTCCGGGAATGTAATTGAACATATTGAACTTTTGTCTCAAAATGTCATGGCGACTCTCCTTCATATCTTCATTGCCCTCATATACCTCAATTAGGGCTTCCCACAAATCTTTAGCTGAAGTGTACTCTCGGAAACCTTGAGCAATATCAGGAGATAATGCCATGGTCAGAGTGGCTAAAGCCCTTTCCTGCTCTTCAACTTTCTCAAATTCCTCATCTGTGTAGTTTTCAACAGCCTTGTCAATCACTTGGCCTCCAACTGTCATAGTGATTCTAACAGGGCCTCTAAGAATGCTTCTCCAGACTTTGAAATCCTTCATTTTAATGTATTTTTCAATTCTGTACTTCTACTCAGGAAAGCCATCTGCAGACATTAATCTTGGAATGCGCGTAGTAGTGCCCATGACAGTGTCAAGTTCGTGGAAATGATTTTGACTTTGAGATTCCATTTGAAATTAAAGCAAATTAAAGTCACAAAAGAGTTTACGGTTGATGATGATGAGATTACGACCGTAAACTGTGTTTACGGTTGATGATGATGAGATTACGACCGTAAACTGTGTTTACGGTTGAAGAGTTTACGACCGTAAACTTGGTTTACGGTTGAGCTGTTTACGACCGTAAACTATGTTTACGGTTGAGGTGTTTACGACCGTAAAATATGTTTACGGTTGATGTGTTTACGGTTTGTACGTTTACGGTTTAAGCGTTTACGGTTAATGAAGCTTAGTTTACGGTTGTTGAAGATTCACAGTTTACGGTTGTTCAAGATCTTGAGTTTACGGTTGGCAGTAAACTCCCAGAAGGTCTTCAAAAACACGTTTTTGCAGTAGATTCAGTTCCTTTAACCACGAAAACACTAAAACCAGTCTCAAACGATAAGAATGTCAATTTAAGCAGCCCAAATCTCGATTGAATGAAGCTTTGACACCGGTTTTTTTGCTCTGATACCAATTGTAAGTCCCTAATCTGCTTGTGTATCAATCAGATCCAATTGATGGTGCGGAATCCCAATCAATTGGATGATGTCAGATCAAATAGAAGAGAATGAGAAGAAGAATAATATGAATCTCAATGTATTAATGAATAGAATGATGATCCTTTACATGAGATTCACACACACTAACACACACTTGTTCTTCTCTCTAGTTTCTCTCTCTAGAACACCTTACCCCCTCTTGTTTTTTTTCTCTACTCCTCACCCCTTACACTTATATTTATAGGGAACATGGGCCGAACACAGTTCACGGTCGTGATCGGGTTTACGGCCGTAAACGCGTTTACGACCGTAAACACCTACCTAGCCGTAAACACATAAAATATTACATAAAAATACAATTTGCTAGAAAAGTAAAGTATAAACCAGATTTTTGACCCAACAATAAGGCTGCAAAGTTTATACCTGAGAGTCGGGGTGTTACAATTCTCCCCCACTTGAACTAGACTTCGCCCTCGAAGTCCGCTGCAGTGAACAACTCCGGGTAATGCTCCCGCATCTCAGCCTCCGGCTCCCAAGTCCACTCAGATCCCCTCCGGTGTTCCCATCGTACCTTTACCAAGGGTAACTCCTTGTTCCGTAGAACCTTCATATTCCTCTCAAGAACATTCACCAGCCTCTCCACGTAATTCAGGCGCTCATCGGCCTGAATATCATCTAATGACATTGCTACCTCCTCGTCCAGAACGCACTTCCGTAACTGTGAAACATGGAAAGTGTTGTGGATCTGACTAAGCTCCTCAGGGAGATCCAATCTATACGCCACCTTGCCAACCCTGGTGGCGATCCTGAATGGCCTGGTATATCAGGGACCCAATTTTCCCCTCTTCTTGAAGCGAATCACACCCTTCCAGGGTGAGACCTTCAAGAGTACCATGTCACCAACCTGGAACTCTAACTCAGATCGGCGTCGGTCGGCATAGCTCTTCTGCCGACTCTGTGCGGTCTACAGTCGCTGTCTAATATGCTGTATCATCTCGGTAGTCTGCAGGACTACCTCAGTCCGACCCATCACCCTGTGACCAACCTCTCCCCAACAGACTGGGGTGCGGCATCTCTGTCTATACAACTGCTCGTAAGGTGGAGCACCAATGCTGGAGTGAAAGATGTTGTTATAAGAGAACTATGCAAGGGGTAGGTAGGAGTCCCAACGCCCACCGAAGTCAATAACAAAGGATCTCAACATATCCTCGAGAGTATGTATGGTCCGCTCACTCTGTCTGTCAGTCTGCGGATGATAGGTTGTACTAAAGTGCAGCCGCGTGCCCAGCTCCTCGTGGAACTTCTGCCAGAAACAGGAGGTGAACCAAACATCACGGTCTGAAACGATAGAGACCGGAACCCCATGGCGAGCAACAATCTCGCGTATATACACATCGGCCAGCTTCTCGGCCGATGAGCTCTCCCGAATGGGCAGAAAGTGGGCACTCTTGGTCAATCAATCCACGATGACACATATGGCGTCGAACCCCTTTGTCGTCCTCGACATTTGGTGATGAAGTCCATCGTGATCTGCTCCCATTTACACATGGGAATCTCTAGAGGTTACAGCTTTCCATGCGGCCTCTGGTGCTCGGCCTTGACCATCCTGTAGGTCATGCACCTCTCCACGTACCAAGCGATTTCCCGCTTTATGCACGGCCACCGGTAACTCAATCGCAAGTCCCGGTACATCTTGGTGGCCCTCGGGTAAATAGAGAAGCGAGACTTATGAGCCTCCTCCAAAATAGTCTGTCTGACCCCCCAGACATCGGAACCCATACCCGACCGCAACGGGTCAATAATCCCCGACTATCCTGAAAAAACTGGGTGTTCTCACCCCTAATCCTCTCAAGCTTCCAGTTCTCCTGACGCATACCCTCTGCCTGGGCTTCCCTGATCAAGCCCACAAGTGGAGAATCCACTGAAATCCTCATACACGTCACTGGAGTGGATGATCCAGCTGACTTGCAGCTCAGGGCGTCCGCAACCACGTTCGCTTTACCTAGGTGGTAAAGGATCGCACAGTCATAGTCCTTGACTACATCCATCCATCTGCGTTGTCTCATGTTCAGGTTCGGCTGATCCATGATGTGTCTCAGGCTCTTGCGATCCATGTATATGGTACAACGGACCCCATAGAGGTAATGCCTCAAAATCTTGAGAGCGAATACCACCGCTCCCAACTCCAGATCATGAGTATGGTATCTCGTCTCATGCGGCTTCAACTGCCGAGACACGTAGACTATCACCCGTCCTCTCTGCATGAGGACCGCTCCCAGTCCCGTGATGGATCCGTCACAGAACACCACAAAATCCTCAACTCCCTCCGGAAGAGTCAAGACTGGAGCCTTGCATAGTCGCTGTCTGAGGGTCTTAAACGCCCTCTAATATTCGGGGCCCCACCTGAAATCCACCCCCTTCCTCGTCAGATGAGTGAGAGGTACTTCAATCTTGGAAAAATCCTGTATGAATCTCCGGTAGTACCCTGCCAATCCCAAGAAGCTCCTGATGTCTAAGGGAGATTTCGAAACCTCCCACTGCATAACCGCGTCGATTTTGGCCGGATCGACCAAAATCCCCTCGTGGTTAACGAGATGTCCAAGGAACTGAACCTCTCGTAACCAAAACTCGCACTTCGAGAACTTGGCATAAAGTCGTTCTCGCCTCAGAACTCCCAATAACTCCCGTAGATGCTCCTCATGTTGCTCTCGGGTCTTGGAGTATACCAAGATATCATCGATGAACACTATGACCGAGCGATCGAGCATCGGTCTACAGACCCGATTCATCAGGTCCATAAATATTGCTGGCGCGTTGGTGAGCCCAAACGGAATCACCAAAAACTCGTAATGTCCATAACGAGTTCGGAACACGGTCTTCTCCACGTCCTCCTCCCTAACCCTGACCTGATGGTAACCAGACCTCGGGTCTATCTTGGAGAACCAAGATGCTCCCTGTAACTGATCGAAAAGATCATCTATCCTCGGGAGGGGATAATGGTTCTTCACCGTCAACTTGTTCAACTCTCGGTAGTCAATGCACATCTGATGTGAACCATCCTTCTTCCTCACGAAGAGAATCGGCGCTCCCCACGGAGAACTACTCAAACGAATGAACAGCTTGCCCAACAGTTCCTGTAACTGTGATGACAGCTCCTGCATCTCTGGCGGTGACAACCGGTACGGCGCCTTGGCGATAGAGGCCACACCTGGCACTAGGTCGATCCTAAACTCGACCTGCCTCTCCGAAGGCACTCTGGGTAACTCCTCCGGGAACACGTCAGCAAATTCTCTGACCACTGGAACCTCTGATACTGAAACCTGATCCCTGACTTGCGTATCCACCACATACGCTATATAACCCGCACACCCATGTTGAATGTACTGTCGAGCCCTGGCAGTCGAACAAAACCCCGATCCCAATCTGGTGCTCTCGCCGTAAACAATCAGTTCTCCCCTACTTGGGGTTCGAACTACTACCCGCTGATCCTCGCAGTCAATCATGGCACCGAAACGACTAAGCCAGTCCATACCCACAATCACACATACCTCCCCCATGGGAATCGGAATCAGGTCTATCGGGAAAGATACCCCGAATATTTCCAATACGCAACCCCGATAGACTGAAGAAGCGAAAAACCCGTGTTCGTTAGCGATGGAGACTCGCAACGGGCACTCTAACTCTCCCACTGGCAACCCGAACTCCCTACTGGAATACTGAGAAACAAACGACCGGCTCGCCCCCGAGTCGAATAATACCAAAGCAGGTAAGGAGTTCACTAAAAACGTACCTAATCACAGGTACAACCATATAAGCATAAAACAAATAAAATCAGTAAGATAAGGGATAGAAACATACCAGCAACCACGTGTGGTGCTGCCCTGGCCTCCTCTACTGTAAGATGGAAGGCGCGTCCCTGAGCCCTCGGGGGCGCTGCTCGACCTTGACTCCCGTCAGTAATCCTCATAGTAGCCAGCGCAGGAGCCTGCGCCAGCTTGGCGGCTAGTAGGGGACACTAGGCCTTCATATGGCCCAACTGCTCACAATGATAACATAATCTGACCCCAGAAGCTGGAGTCTGCTGCCTACAATCCCTAGCAATGTGGCCCTGCTTGCCACATTTGTGGCACCCGCTCCCCGATCGGCAAACCCCCAAATGAGCCTTCCCGCACTTCCCACAAGTGCGGCCTGACTGTCCTCCAGACCTAGTATCAGTGGTCTTGGACCGCTTTGGCGCCGGCTGTGACTGTGTCGGGGCCTTCCGCTGCTCCCTCAACTGTAGCTCAATCTCCAACTCACGCCGCCTAGCGGCCTCCTGTAAATCCAGAAGCGTATCACAACACTGGGTCGCCACAAACTGTCGAATACCAGTCTTGAACATGCTTAGATAATGTGTCATCTGAACCTGCTCAGAAGCAAACTGCGGGCAGAACATCGCCCTCTCAGTGAACATGTGGGTGATCTCCGCCACTGTCTCACCATCCTATCTCAAATCCAGAAACTCCTGAGTTAGCCGCTCTCGCTAGACCCGTGGGATGTAGCGAGCACGGAACATATCCCTGAACTGCTCCCAAGTAACCGCAACCCTTTGGTCATCAGAATACGATCCAGTCATCAACCTCCACCAGTCCTTTGCCCCAGACCTCAGCAGGTTCAGGGCACATTTGACCTTCTTATCAGTAAGACATGAACACATGAAGAAACACCCATCCACGTCCGATAGCCACCTCATGGCTTTGATGGGGTCCTGAATCCCATCAAAAGAAGGGGGCTTCGTGTTGTCGAAGTCCCGATACTGAAAAGCCCGACTGGCTCCTCCCCCTGCCGATGTTACAGCCGTTGTAGCTACTATGACAGCTATCTCAGCAATGGCTGCATATCTGTCATCAAAATACTCTATCATGGCGGTCTTAATAGACCCAAACATCTCCGGAATCTGACCCCGGACAATCTCGACCACCTCTTCGCGGATGATCACCCTGACACGATCCTCTGTCAAAGCTGGCCCCCCCTGGCCGATAATTGCGGGCGTTGTCGGGGTATCCTGATCGCCCTTCCCTGATCCCGATCCGGATCCAGTCACAAAACGCCTCGTAACTACCATACTAAAAATATAACAGGAAGATATCAGATAATACGCATAAATAATAGGGAACCAACTCCCAACTAAATCCTAGGGGGTTGTGACTTCCTTGCTACGCGTATGGGTCTTGTGCTTTTAGTAGTACGAGCCCATACTACCTTCCACACCTACCCATATTTTTCTCAAGTATCATCACAACACCCCGACAATATACATATGCATGGTGATCGCTCAACCCTCACTCCTAGAGGAAGGATAACTATCTAATAACTGGCGGACTCATCCCGAACAACCCATCCATGAAACTTCCACCAACGCTGCAGCACTCGTGTATGCTAGCCATACATAACACTAGACCCTATAGACTTTCGAATACCTGATCCTACCCTAAGCCCTTCATCAAACAAGAACAGGAAATAAGGCCAACCCAAACATTCTCAGGCTATAAGATCTTAATTATGTATGGCCGTGATGCATACACTAAGCAACTACAGTAATGATGTCAATTTCATATAAGGAAAACCCTAGGCTATCAGTGTAACAATCGTAAAAATTAGGTCGATGTCCGTCGAATGACGACCGTAACTAATTTTGATGGAGGACTTAATGTACGATGTTCTTAAAAATATAAATATATATTTTAGCAATAAGAATCGTTTAATATAGATTATTATTCGTATACGACTAGTTATATGCTAATAAAACCAATAAGATATATACAATTATGTTTATGTAGTGAAAGAGTTATATTTATAAAAATATCTAAGTCCTTACAAATGTTATATGTAATAATAAGGGGACTTGATTATTATATGACAAAAATATAACAAAATAAATAAGTATGAGATGTATGTATGTGTGTATATGGTTACATATCTCGAAAGTTATCCATAAAAACCCAAAAGTCCATTTTTGACACTACACCCATTTAAGAACTAGTACATACAATCAACTCTAAATATATCTAGAACTAGCATTGAATGTCAAGTCAACTCCTAAGAGTCTACCTCTTCCTATTCACGTAATTAAGGCCTTCCAACCACAAATGCCTCAAATTCTCATTATGAAGCAACTACCACTCATTAAAGGAGGTTGCTTTAAAGCTTCACTTTGAAGTACAATGTAGATGAGAGACTTTAACACACAAACACATTCACCTCACGTTTTCTTTCTTCCTTCTCTTCTCCCTCACATATTGCTCCACTCATGTAAGTTACTAGTACACATGCATGATGAATGTATGACAAAACTTCTAACTTTCCTCCATGAGTCAAATCCATCTTGAAGCATAAATACCCAGCTATTTATAATTCTTTTCCTTTACATATTTCAGCCCCAAACTCACCAAAACACCTTAGCCTACCTGTTCTTTCTTTTCTGCATCGTGATCCCCAAGAACACCTCTATTTGGAGGTGTTGTGCACCTGTTTTTCCAGCAAGAAAAGAGGGCAACAGAGCTGTTAATTTTTCCATGTCTTTGCTGTCAAAATAAGCTCCAAACACCCACTGTTTTCGCCCCTACCTGTTGCTCTCTCCCTTGTGCGAAACAACTTCAAAAATAGAAAATTAAGGAGGCAAAGAGGCTGCCGAAACAGCCACTGCCACCTTTTTGCTGTCGAGAACCACTATAACGGAGGAAACACTTCGTGTTTTCTTACCTTTTCGACCCTAAAACAGTCCCATGATCATCATTTTAGCGGGATGGAGTAGTTCCGGGTCTTCTTCCAAGAGTTGGTGAAGAGTTACGACAAGAAATTTCCGGGAAGTCAAACGAAACCGAACCGAAAATCACGCTCCAAATGTGAGTCTTTATGGCCCCGTTTTTACATTTACCCTTATTTGGGGGGAGACACGTACCTGAGTATTTTGATATATTAATATGGATAAAATTTATGTGTTACATGCATGCACAGTAGTTATAGATACAAAACTGTTAGACAATGTTTATTATAAACACCAAATTTCTTTTTTTTTACAAATAAAGTTTGTTAAAAAGATGGTGATTAGTAATGGTTATACACAAGAATTTTATAAAATGTTAGACTTATTTACAAGCACTTGTGTAAACAAAAATGTTAGATAAGAGTAATCTAGTGTTATATTAATCGTCGGAATAAATAAAGGCATCGTTAAGAACTTCTGTCGAAATCTTGATAGATGAACACTTTTAACTTGTCATAATAGGCATATCTCTATGACTTGTGTATACTAGGGAATTAAGTTTATTATTCACCAAGTATTAATAGTAAAGAACTAAACGAGATGATAAAATAATAATAACAAGAGTATGAGAATAAAGCACAAGTAGTTATTTACTATGGTATGATACGAAATCTTATCGAAAAATAATGTGTATGTATTTTTAAGACTAAAGTTTACTTGCAAACGAAAATAATACGTTTTCAACATTAAGTAAATATTAAAAATACAAAAATATTCGATTTAAGCGACAACCGGTCAACCGACGTAACACCGACACGTATGAAGTACTCAACTACGCTAACGGAACGTCTTTCCTATCGGTTGGTAGATTGAAATTACTTGAGTCACTACCATCTCTTTATTCGAAAGCTAGGTTAAATTTAATATTTAACTAAATGCACTAGCTAAAAATAAAATCATAAATAAATTAAGACTCGCGTTGGTGATCATTGGAAGCGACGGATTTTTATTGCCATGTATTTTGCGGATTGTGTATCCCGTGTGTGCTTGTGGGAGGAATGTATCGAAAGGGGTGAAGGAGAGAGTTTGTTGATGGTGTGTTTTTCCCTTGTAAGGATCAGACCTTGGAATCGACACCTAGCTCTATAACCGTTAATCCATGAGGATTCATATACTGTAGGTCTATGTACACGACATAGATTTATAATAAAGAACTTTGGTGTAGATCTAATTATTATGGAAAGATTTATACGAATGGTTATTTTCCGTCTGTGGTTGCTAGCTACAACTTCGTCTGACGAGGCAACATGCGTCACGTGTTTCTTTCTTCGTTACTATACGACTGCTTTTAAACGTTAGTAATGATCTCGATTCCTCCATGTTTATTTGTATTGTGCCTGTGTGGCTTGTTTATTGTGCCTATGAGGCTTGTGGAGGAGCGACGAATAGTGTCGGTTATGGGCAAATTAATATATTGAAGATTTTTATTCGAAGATGTATAGATCCAGATTGAGTCAATTATCCCAATTTGGGACCGAGAGTGTCGAGTGTTAGGACATTATATACTTCTCCTTACGACATAACTTTTCGTATCGGACAAGATCCAGAGAATAAAATCGTCATGAAAATGACTAATATTTATCGTTTAAGTGGTTGAATAGAAAAATATGCTTTATAATTTACTGGTCTTTGGAAACATTATTTTGAATTATAAAAATCTTCGGAGTCAAAACAAAACCTATAAAGCTCACCAACATTATTGTTGACGTATTTTCAAAATGTATGTGTCTCTAGGTGTTCAAGGTGGCCAAAAGAACTCTCACCACGTGTGAGGATGATGGGTTTGACATTGAAAATAAATTGTTGGCTCTATAGTAGCATTTTGTCTCTTTTATGTTGTAAGAAATTGAAATCCGCGTATAACGCTTTTGGACTATTAAACAGTGTGTTTTGTCATATTCATACTTCAGATGAATGTAATGTCGAATAAATTATGTTATTATTTCCTTATATGTTGTTGACTAGGATCCAAATGTTTAAGTCGCAACCCCGGCGTTTCTGCCGTTGGTCGGGGTGTGACGTGTGACAGATTGGTATCAGAGCTAACGACTATAGCGAATTAGTACTTTCCTTAAAAGAGAACAACTATAGTCTACGGGCTTACTCTAATAGGTTCAAGTATTCCTAAAACCTATATCATATCACTAATAGACTTATTCCTATAAGTCTAATAATTAGTACGTTTAGATTTCCCTCTTAGGTCGACGATCCTATGATCCAAGAATAGTTCTTATAAACTACACATTATAAAATAAATATCAAAAACCTAAGGAGAAATAATCCGACAAGCGACATCCATAAATTATAAATAAATTTAAAATTTTAAGAAATTAAGTAAACAAGAGTTTAAACGTCAAATAATCAATTAGGTTCTCTAGTACATAGGTCGTACCACAACTAAACCTAGTTGCGCGCCTACGTTTTATTTTGGTAAGATTCTACGCACTATTGAAACTAAGTGAATTAGTTGATCTATTAAACGCAAAAAAAGGGGGGTATAAAAAAAACATACTCATGAATAATTAAAACTGTGTAGTAGTCACAATTGTCACTCCTCTAATTGCTTACAAACACCAAATAGCAAGAAGATGATCTTGAGAGAGAGGGAGGAGGGATAGAAATCGGCCCTAGGGTTCCTTGGCTTGCAAGAGTGTCAATTTCTCCATCCCAAGGGTCCTATTTATACTATGAGCTATTAGGGTTTCTCCTTTAACCCTAATTGAATGACTTAGGCCCTAAGCAATCCAAGATCCTTCTAGATCATAGGCTTGGACGAAATTAAGGTTCCCAAGCCCCTAAATTTCGTTCACCCTAATATCCATAAGGACACATAGCCCAAAATCCAACTATCACACATTTGACAGTTTATGCCCCTTTATTCAATTAACCTCTTTAAGTCACCAATTAATTCTCAATTAATATATGACTTATATTAATCAAATAATATTATTATTTCCTCAATATATTATTCTCATAATATATTAATAATATTTCTTCTCTCTTAACAAATCATCCTGTCAAGTTGCTATGGTGAAGGCAACCCAAAAGGACCATGCATAACCGGGTCAAGTACTTACCAAATATAGTTATAGCCTTAGACACTAATCCAACAGTTTTATGGTAATGTAAGCGAATGTAAAACTTGGAAATGACTATGTGAAATATATGAAGCATATATTATTATTATTATTATTATGTGTTGTTACGGGATGATTGTTGTGTTAGTTGATTAAAATTCATTTGGAAATACTTGCAAAACATTATAAATTATAAAAAAAATATGGTTGACTAAACACTTACAATTAAAATGAATAAATAGATCATAATCATGCCGCCAAGAAAGAGGAGTGAACGACTCAGAAATCGACCCCAACCCGAAAGATTGGAAACGACAGTTCCGCCCACAACATTTCGACCCCAGGAGGGGCCGACCCAACTCACGGCCAACAGAAATTCCGGTTGTGGATACGCCGACTGTTGTTGCACCACCCCCTGAGACGGGACTCCCACAGACAACAGCAGAGCTGGAACAAATAATTGCAGACCGTCTTGCGATCGCTATGACAAACACAGGAAGCGCAAATGCAAGGAACCCCATCATTGAAATTGAAGAACTCGAGGCTAGGCGCGGAAGTAGTTCAAACATTAACCCTACCGAGGCTCGAAGGGTTTGCACCTATAAGGACTTTATGAACTGCAAACCCAAGTACTTCTATGGAAACGAAGGTGTGATCGGTCTCACCCGGTGGTTTGAAAGGATAGAGTCTGTATTTCAGATCAGTTACTGTGCTGAAGATAGCAAGGTGCGCTTTGCTGCATGTACTTTCATGGATGCGGCACTAACTTGGTGGAACGACCAAGTTAAGTCACTAGGCATTATCCCTGCCAACTCTTTGACCTGGAGTGAACTGAAAACCATGCTGATAGAAGAGTATTGTCCCAGAGACGAAGTTCAGAATCTGGAAAACGAGCTGTGGAATCTTAAGATGAAAGGTTCAGACATTAAAGCCTACACAACCAGATTTAACGACCTCTCCTTGCTGTGTCCAACTCTAGTAACCCCTGAGCATGTGAAGGTGGAACGTTATATTTGGGGTCTGTCTCCCAAGATCAAGGGTATGGTCATGTCTTCGAGACCTACAACCTTTGAAAGCGCCAAGAATATGGCTAAACGACTAACTGACAATGAGGTTAGTCATGGAAACATGGAGACTAGAGTTGAAACCCCCAAGTCTGAATCAAACAAGAAAAGGAAATTTCCTGAAAGAAAATCAAACCCACCTAAGAAGCAAGAAACTAAGAAGGTCTATGCGGCAACTCCAGCCGTAACAACAACACATGTACCGCAAAAGAACTACACAAACAATTACCCAAAGTGTAACGTCTTCCATAGAAACCACCTGGGAGATTGTTACCATTGCACCCAGTGCAACAAGAAGGGACATACTACAAATTACTGTAAGAAAGTTATGAATACAGGAGGAAATCGAAATTTCGATACCAGGGCCGGCAACGGGGAAGAAAGGACATGTTACGACTGTAGGGAGAAAGGCCATATCTCATGAAACTGCCCAAAAGGGAATAATAAAGGTGGGAACGCCCGAGGGAGAGCTTTTGTGATAGGAAACATGGACGCCATTCAGGATCCGCCAGTGGTCACTGGTATGTTCCTTGTTAATAACTTGTATGCTACAATACTTTTTGACTCCGGTGTTGATAAAAGTTTTATAACTCCGTCTTTTCAACAACTCTTAAATCACGAGTATAACAAATTAGAAACAGCATATGAAGTAGAAGTAGCGAATGGTCAGATAGAAAGCACAACCGAAATCCTAAGAGATTGCTTATTAACTCTAAACAACCACACTTTCCACATAAATCTCTTGACTATTCCCATAGGTAGTTTTGACATTATCATAGGAATGGATTGGCGTGCTCCTCACCACGCCGATATTTTGTGTTATGAGAAGGCCTCACGATTAACCCTGCCAAGCGGAGAGATCCTAACCATTTATGGGGATAAGTCGGGGAAAAACCTTAAGCTCATTTCTTGCACGAAGGCGCAGAAATATCTACATAAGAAATGTTATGCCTTTCTGGCTCACATAGTGGATAAGAAGAGTGGAACAAAGGAATTGAAAGTCATACCTCAGGTATGTGATTTTCCTGACGTATTTCCCGAGGATCTACCTGGATTACCCCCGAACCGACAAGTTGAGTTTAGAATCGACCTAACCCCAGGCGCCGCACCAGTAGCTAAGTCACCCTATAGATTGGCTCCTTCCGAGATGCAAGAGCTTGCAAGCCAATTACAAGAACTTTTGTACAAGGGTTTCATAAGACCAAGTTTCTCTCCTTGGGGAGCCCCGGTCCTGTTTGTCAAGAAGAAGGACAGATCATTTCAGATGTGTATCGATTACAGAGAACTAAATAAGTTAACGATAAAGAATCGATACCCACTCCCTAGAATCGATTATTTGTTCGATCAACTGCAAGGGTCTAGCTACTACTCCAAGATTGAACTAAGGTCCGGATACCACCAACTCAAGGTATTGGAAACCGACATACCAAAGACCGCATTCAGAACTCGGTATGGTCATTACGAGTTTCTTGTCATGCCTTTCGGCCTAACGAATGCCCCAGCAGTATTCATGGATCTAATGAACCGTGTTTGTAAACCTTACCTGGATAATTTTGTGATTGTATTCATTGACGACATCTTGATATACTCACAAACAAAGGAGGAACACGGCCAACATCTACGATTGATATTGGAACTGTTGAGAAAGGAAAAATTATATGCAAAATTTTCCAAATGTGAATTTTCGATAAGAGAAGTGCATTTCCTAGGGCATGTTGTTAGAAATAGAGGGATACACGTGGATCCCACAAAAATTGAAGCAATGAAGAATTGGGAGGCACCGAGAACGCCGACAAAAGTGTGCCAATTTTTAGGACTCGCTGGTTAGAAGGTTTATCGAAAATTTCTCCAAAACGGCCAAGCCTCTCACTGCACTAACACAGAAAGATGTGAAATTCAACTGGGAAGATAAGCAGGAAGCTGCGTTCCAGAAATTAAAACACATGTTGTGCAGTGCACCAATCCTATCACTCCCTGATGGAACAGAAGACTTTGTCGTTTAATGCGACGCATCTTGTCAAGGGTTGGGTTGTGTGTGACAACCCGGAAAATTTTTGGTTTTAAGACCCATTCAATCAACTCAACTGAGTGTCAAACTCATTAGTACTGAGTTCTAGCCCGGTTAAAGGTCATTCTAAGGAGTTTTGAGCCTAATACACTTAAGGAATAAGTGTCAGAAAGTACCTGCTAGAACCACAGGGTAGCAAATCAAACCATAACCTCATCAAAATGAGTTCACGGCCAGAAGACCATGAGTTTACGGCCGTAAACTCATGTGGCCGTAAACTCAAGGGTATATAGATGATACTTGGCCATTTTTCTCATTTCTTCCTTCCTTCAAATCCTCTCAAGTATCATCAAGATTTCCTACCAAGATCTTCATATAAGTAAGTATTCTTCCTAGATTTGTTGATACATCTCTTAATCTAGTATCCTTCCATGATTTCATTCATAGAAATCACTCTTTTCTTAGATCTTCAAGTTTCACCAAGAACACACACTAGTGTTCTTGGCCAAAATCAACCATTTCAAGCTTCTAGATCGTAAGTACTCTTCCCTATACTTCATGTCTAGTTATGAATCAGGCTTAGAGACTTGAAACATGCATTTCCCCAAGACATCTTGAGTTTACGGCCCAAGATCTTCCTTGGCCGTAAACTCAATGTTGAAGCATGCATGGACTATAAATTGTATAAGATGCAAAGCTAGTGACCCAGAACCCTTCCTTGATGTTTGAAGGACCTTAAACTTCACTCAAATACATAATGACCATGAGTTTACGGCCGTAAACTCCTTTGGGCCGTAAACTCATCAAAAGCCTCATTTGAGGTGGTCTTTTTCATACTAGTGTAGAACAAAAGTCCCTAAAGTTTTCCCTAGCTTTCAAACCAACACTTAGCCATGTTTCACCATGAGTTTACGGCCGTAAACTCCCTTTGGCCGTAAACCCATGACCGTAAACTCATGTGAGTGTCATTCTACCTTCCTTTGTTGAATCACATGTGATTCCAACACTTGGGCAAAGTGTTTCCTAGTCCCGGAAGGTGTTTCCTTTCATATAGTAGTTTATAAACACTATATTCATGTCAATATGTGTCCTTATATGTAATTTAGGACCTATTGTGTCTCGGGACTTCATTCGTGGAACTTCTCATCCTTACACGCATACCCGTTTGAATCACCCACATCAAGTGAGTTCATACCCCGTAATGAATCTTTTAACTGTTTTAACTGTTTTAAGGGGGGAATACAAGTTGAACACAACGATAATTGTGTAAATGTTTGTTATAAACATCTTTCAAAATGTTACTTATGTCATTTATAAGTTGTCAAAACATTTCAAAACTCTTTAAAGTTATGTTACTTTATAGTTATACAAAACTCCGTTTTTAAAGTACAAACATAACTTAGTAGATAAATAAGTCTTTTCAGTAACAGTCCAAGTAGAACATTAGTAAACAATAATAGGTATAGTTTAGGAGAATGCTATTCATTACTTCTAGTACAATGAAGCACACAAAGAGTCAGTTCATACATGACTCAAACACACAGTGAAGAGAAACAAACAATACCATACAGAACATACAGTGAAGAGAAACAAACAATACCATACAGAGAGAACACACAATTATGAGAAACAAACAGAACGTACAATATACAGTACAAAACAAACAAGTTAGGTTGCTATAGCATGAGAACACACACAGGATCTAATTATACCAATTGATCACTAACTCACTGTTTTAAACAAAAGGTGATAGTTATATTAGGTATACATGATCATATAACAAATGTGAATTACACGGCTTGCAAGAATTTGCAGAGGTCGCGTTTGGTTCCCTTAATCTCTAGACAGGAGAATGTTCAGTAGGGGTTCTAGCCTTCACATTATGACCGTAATAAAACAAACATGTTTTTAGGTCATTAGTACATCCGCATGTCATTATAAACGACAACTGTGTACTTACATTTCCCATTACTTTCAAAAAGTGACAGTACACCTTGAAAGTCAAACTCAAACTATTTTCAAGTTAAGATAGTTATAAACTATGGAAAACATACATTTTTACAAACGACAAACGGAACAGTCGAGTCTAGCACATAACAGTAGATGCCTTGGTAGAAGGCTACGTTTAACAGAAGATGCCTTGGTAGAAGGCTACGTTTAAAAAGAAAGGACCATAATGCTAGTCTTATGATTCCTTAATGTATACATCACAGGATATATATATACCAATAGGGTCCGACACGTAATAGGATGTCTGCTCTCCGCTTTATTTCCTGTTCCTTGTTTGGTTGTGGGCTTGGAACGAATTCACCCAATCTATTTTCTATTCGATTCTATATATATGTATGCTTAGTATACATTAATTCATCATAAGGGTACCAGGTATGGGTCAGGTCATAGGACACAGATTCAAAGCACAGTTTTTCTAGTACAAAACATACTTTCTAAAACTAGAAACTTCCCAGTAAAGGGTTTAATCCATTTTATTAAACCAGTACAATTTAAAGGACCTTAGGTGAGTAACTCTATAATACCTTAGTTTATACATCATGTTTATATATAAAACTAATACCTAATAGGTAGTTGGATGTGTGCTTTCCGCCTTACTTCCTGTTCCTCGTTTGGTTGTGGGCTTAGGGCAGATTCACTCAATTAACTTTCTATCCGATATTAGATTATATATAGCAGTATAAACTAAGCTATTATAAAAGTAGTCACTGTGGTCACCATTTTATAATAAGAAATGTAGGTTTTCTTAAAGAACTTTTCATTAGATATAAAGGAACCATTACAAGTAACTCCATGAGTAACAAAGTGACTACACCATGGTTATATGACGATAATCTAACAACCAATGGGATGTGTGCTATCCGCCTTAATTTTT
The DNA here is from genome assembly GCF_052849685.1 of Lactuca virosa. Taxonomy (NCBI): domain Eukaryota; kingdom Viridiplantae; phylum Streptophyta; class Magnoliopsida; order Asterales; family Asteraceae; genus Lactuca; species Lactuca virosa. The sequence goes on from NC_136434.1 coordinate 92,576,785, forward strand.
GTTCCTCGTTTGGTTGTGAGCTTGGGGCAGATGCGCACAATCGATTGTTTGTTTACTCTGAGTCTTATATAACTTGTACCCACTTAGTACCCATATAAAGGGTTGTAGTGACATTTTACTTAAACTTCCATCAAAGTAGGAAATATAGGATTTTCTAGAGGAACAGACGAACTTTTCAAAACAGAACTTACAACTTACAACATTTTACAACTATATTTTTCAACTACACTTTCAACACCATTTTACATATATAATTTCAACAACACTTTACAACTTACTCACATCACTAAAATCTTATGAACTCACCAGCTTAATTGCTGATCAACTCTTTCAAATAACTTGTATTCTCAGGAGACTATTAGACAGGTGCTCGTGCTGGGAATTCAGAAGATGGAACATTATAGCTTCAAGTCTTGTTATGTTATTTGTTTATGAATTCTATGTTTTGTGAACACACACATTGTAAACACTTTCTTTCGAAATGAAATGGTTGTTCATTACTTGATTACCATATACATATCTCGTGATACTAAACATGACGTCCTCCACCCCTGAACGATTCCGCCGTTCCGGTTTTGGGGTGTGACAGATTGGTATCAGAGCATTGTTTATAGTAAACTAAGTATATCAACCGATAAAATATATACAACTATAAATACAATGGGGCTTAAGTGCTCTGGATAATGATATATTTTTAGAGTATAACTACAAGTTATAAAAATATACCTACTTGCTAATACATGTACATAATAGAACTAGTGTCACGAGGAGAACAGAACTAAAAGTATTTAAAGGTTGGACACTGTCGTCAACCTGAACAGTTATGTAATCATAGCTAGGATCAATATAGCCTGATCAACTATATTCATTCGAGATGTGACCGACATGTGTTTGGGAATGATGTGGTGTTGCAATAGTGTTAAAACTTACCTGAACACCAGTCAAGAGAACACCAGAACAAGTACATTTAGAGTTAGAATACTATAGGAGTATTCTATGATACGATAGCGTGATAACGAGTTTAGAACATACCAAGTACATTACGTTGAAATAATATAGGAGTATTTTAGTCCATATAAATAACTTATGTGATAACTTAAAAGACCCTTACGTATAGGTCTATAATCTTGCAATGTATATTCCTAAAGTTTTATATATAATCAAGATCTTATAAATTTAGAATCTGTGGTCTACGCTTCGCTATCCATTCCTCTTAAGGGTGTAGTTTTGGAGTAGGATCACTTATTCGAAGGTCTATTTAATCTTCAATTATATGCAAACTTGTATATATTGTACAATTATAGGAGGACTCCGTAAGGATCACCCCATAAAGTTACCTTAAAGCTCATAGATTCCTTAGTCACTTTCATTCTCGCACGACAAGCCCAGATAGATGTAACCACTTCCTCATAGTAGACAACAGAAGAGTCCAGGAGGAACAAGAACAAGTTCATGAGGAGTTTTCAGAGAGGGATCAACCGAAGTAACCAAAACGTCTTACACGTCACACTATTAAATAATAATCTTGTTAAATGAGCGAGTGGAAACACTGCTCACATTATATGTTAAGATTATTTTCTTACATGCAGCTGGTAACAGTTATTCAGGAAACAGATATTCATTCGAGGATAGTTATTTCAAATTCATAGAGTTTATTAGGTATAGACTCTTTTATGAATTGTTTCTAGAACCATGTGGAAGTCAGAACCCGATACATCCAGAACTAGGATAACCTTGTCTTTTTAGCTTTCGGCTTGTGTCCATTGCTTTAGACTTATTCTGTCTCATCTTTGTATTCTTTTAGCAAAGATGCCTCCTCGCAGATCTAACAGACGCACTACTCCGATAACTCCAACGCCGCCTCCTTCGCAAATCGATATGGCAGCTATAAACGCTGCAGTGGTTGCGGCTGTGGCAACAGCCATGGCTCAATATCACTCCATCAGTACCAGCGGAGGTGAAACGCCTACTGATTCTACTCAGGGTGAGGTTCCCGTGCGCTCGAGAGAGTTCTCCTACAAGGACTTCACCAAATGCCAGCCATTGTCCTTTAATGGGACTGACGGAATCATTGCCCTCTTGCAATGGTTCGAGAAAACAGAGTCGATCTTTGAAATCTGTTTGTGCCCAGAAGGAAGCAAAGTGAAGTTTGCTGCCTGCACCTTCTCTGGCAAGGCCCTAACATGGTGGAATAGCCATTTTAAGTCACTGACTCTATCAGTGGCTAACTCATTAGGTTGGGAAAACCTAAAAGAGTTAATGCAGGAGGAATACTGCCCGTTAGGCGAAATTCACAAACTAGAACGAGAGTTGTGGGATCTCACTATGGTCGGCTCAGACATAGTGACCTACATTGACCGGTTCAGCGAGCTAGCAGCTCTATGCCCCGGGATGGTTACCCCGGAGAGCAAGAAGATAGAAAGATACATTTGGGGTCTGACTGCTTCGACCCAAGGAAATGTGTTGTCTTCTAACCTAGCCACGTTCGATAGTGCTAAACGCCTGGCTCAGCGACTCATCGACCACGGAGTCCGCCATGGTGTAGAAGTCCCTATTCCCGAGCCACCGAGGGAAGAGGACTATAATCAGAAGTCGGGGAACAAGAGGAAGAAGAAGCGAACAACACAGGACACCCCGCAAGGGCAACGAGCGAGTACTATGTACGCCGCTACAACGCCTACTGTTCCAGCACCTGCCAGTCGATATGCTGGAAACCTCCCGAAGTGTGGAAAGTGCAACTTTCACCACACCGGAGTATGCCGGGAAATGCAGTGTCTGAACTGCCACAGAAAGGGACACACAGTCCGTTTCTGCAGGCATCGGCTCAACCGATCTCCCAAGTCCCTGAAGCTGAAGAAAACCAAGCCTGCTATGGCTGTGGTGAGACTGGACACTATCAGAGGTACTGCCCGATAATAAGGAACTCAGGCGCGAATGGACGCATTCTGATGATCACCGCAGGAGAATCTACCCCGGAGTCGTCGACGAGTAGCGGTACGTTTTCGAAATAGTAATTACTTTTAAAATTAATTTATATTCATATAAGATTAAAATTTAGGGATAACACCTAAAAGTAATTATAATAACTCACACGTTGAAATAGGTCACAATATTCAAGAGAACTAAAAGATCTGTTTAGAGAAGCTATTATGGCGTACCGTATACATTAGGGTTGTGCATAACTAAGATGTTGCAGACTTAGAGTGAGTGACTCCGCTTAGGTCCCCATTCCTTAATTGGTTGAGGATTTGAGGCAGAGTTACTCAGTCGACTGCCTGGTTCATCTTAAATATTCATAACTTGTATATGGCAGGCGATTGTAGTGGTACCAAGGAGGATCATGAGATAAAGTATCCCCACCAGTTATTAGAGCACTTTCGTTTGTATGTATGCGCACATAGCGGTACGATACGTAGGAGTGTTAACATCAAAGAGAAAACAGGAAACACGGGAACATTTACAAAGAGTACATTGACGAACATACTAGGAGTACAGTGTCGAACATACTAGGATTACAATATCGAGCATACAAGGGATACATCGTCGTATAGCAAACGTTTCTTTCATTTGACCAGACCTTTGTTCAGTAAAGAGTATGTTGCTTTCATTCGTCATGAGTTGGCGTGGTCCTCACCATACTGAGTTCATAAGTTTCTATCGCCTCGATCGGCAAGTTCTCGAAACTTTCGTCATTCGTATCGAAAGTCCGACCTAAACCTCAGTTTTATCTTTCGTATTCTAAACCCCGAAGTACTCATGCGAGGAGTACTTTGTCCTCCGAAGCCTTATCGTCAGATATCCGTAGACCGTCACGAAATACCACACGCCCAGCAGACCAAGTTCGAGCATAGAGGCTATGGACGAATACAGCCCACCTATCACTATTTAGTGTATACGCGAGGGTGGTATATGATTATGATTACGCAGATTTAGTATGTGTGTTTCCGCCCTATCTCCTGTTCCTTGTTTGGTTGTGGACCTGGGGCAGAGTCGTACATCCGACCGTCTTACTAACCTTGATTATATACGACTTGTATACACGAGGTAATGATAGATGGACCAAGTACGAATCCTATCATGAACAGAAGGGCAAAGTTGCCAGGTCTACGAGTTGGTATTCTGCTAATCAGAGGAGCGCAAACCCAGTAGTAATGCTAAGAAAGCTAATTTCGGGATGAAATTCCATCTAACGGGGGGATGACGTGACAGCCCGGAAAATTTTTGGTTTTAAGACCCAGTCAATCAACTCAACTGAGTGTCAAACTCATTAGTACTGAGTTCTAGCCCGGTTAAAGGTCATTCTAAGGAGTTTTGAGCCTAATACACTTAAGGAATAAGTGTTAGAAAGTACCTGCTAGAACCACAGGGTAGCAAATCAAACCATAACCTCATCAAAATGAGTTCACGTCCAGAAGACCATGAGTTTACGGCCGTAAACTCATGTGGCCGTAAACTCAAGGGTATATAGATGATACTTGGCCATTTTTCTCATTTCTTCCTTCCTTGGCCGATTTTCCTTCAAATCCTCTCAAGTATCATCAAGATTTCCTTCCAAGATCTTCATATAAGTAAGTATTCTTCCTAGATTTGTTGATACATCTCTTAATCTAGTATCCTTCCATGATTTCATCCATAGAAATCACTCTTTTCTTAGATCTTCAAGTTTCACCAAGAACACACACTAGTGTTCTTGGCCAAAATCAACCATTTCAAGCTTCTAGATCGTAAGTACTCTTCCCTATACTTCATGTCTAGTTATGAATCATGCTTAGAGACTTGAAACATGCCTTTCCCCAAGACATCTTGAGTTTACGGCCCAAGATCTTCCTTGGCTGTAAACTCAATGTTGAAGCATGCATGGACTATAAACCGTATAAGATGCAAAGCTAGTGACCCAGAACCCTTCCTTGATGTTTGAAGGACCTTAAACTTCACTCAAATACATAATGACCATGAGTTTACGGTCGTAAACTCCTTTGGGCCGTAAACTCATCAAAAGCCTCATTTGAGGTGGTCTTTTTCATACTAGTGTAGAACAAAAGTCCCTAAAGTTTTCCCTAGCTTTCAAACCAACACTTAGCCATGTTTCACCATGCGTTTACGGCCGTAAACTCCCTTGGGCCATAAACCCATGACCGTAAACTCATGTGAGTGTCATTCTACCTTCCTTTGTTGAATCACATGTGATTCCAACACTTGGTCAAAGTGTTTCCTAGTCCCGGAAGGTGTTTCCTTTCATATAGTAGTTTATAAACACTATATTCATGTCAATATGTGTCCTTATATGTAATTTAGGACCTATTGTGTCTCGGGACTTCATTCGTGGAATTTCTCATCCTTACACGCATACCCGTTTGAATCACCCACATCAGGTGAGTTCATACCCCGTAATGAATCTTTTAACTGTTTTAACTGTTTTAAGGGGGGAATACAAGTTGAACACAATGATAATTGTGTAAATGTTTGTTATAAACATCTTTCAAAATGTTACTTATGTCATTTATAAGTTTTCAAAACATTTCAAAACTCTTTAAAGTTATGTTACTTTATAGTTATACAAAACTCCGTTTTTAAAGTACAAACATAACTTAGTAGATAAATGAGTCTTTTCAGTAACAGTCCAAGTAGAACATTAGTAAACTATAATAGGTATAGTTTAGGAGAATGCTATTCATTACTTCTAGTACAATGAAGCACACAAAGAGTCAGTTCATACATGAGTCAAACACACAGTGAAGAGAAACAAACAATACCATACAGAACATACAGTGAAGAGAAACAAACAATACCATACAGAGAGAACACACAATTATGAGAAACAAACAGAACGTACAATATACAGTACAAAACAAACAAGTTAGGTTGCTATAGCATGAGAACACACACAGGATCTAATTATACCAATTGATCACTAACTCACTGTTTTAAACAAAAGGTGATAGTTATATTAGGTATACATGATCATATAACAAATGTGAATTACACGGCTTGCAAGAATTTGCAGAGGTCGCGTTTGGTTCCCTTAATATCTAGACAAGAGAACGTTCAGTAGGGGTTCTAGCCTTCACATTATGACCGTAATAAAACAAACATGTTTTTAGGTCATTAGTACATCCGCATGTCATTATAAACGACAACTGTGTACTTACATTTCCCATTACTTTCAAAAAGTGACAGTACCACTTGAAAGTCAAACTCAAACTGTTTTCAAGTTAAGATAGTTATAAACTAGGGAAAACATACATTTTTACAAACGACAAACGGAACAGTCGAGTCTAGCACATAACAGTAGATGCCTTGGTAGAAGGCTACGTTTAAAAAGAAAGGACCATAATGCTAGTCTTATGATTCCTTAATGTATACATCACAGGATATATATATATACCAATAGGGTCCGACAGGTAATAGGATGTGTGCTCTCCGCTTCATTTCCTGTTCCTTGTTTAGTTGTGGGCTTGGAACGAATTCACCCAATCTATTTTCTATTCGATTCTATATATATGTATGCTTAGTATACATTAAGTCATCATAAGGGTACCAGGTATGGGTCAGGTCATAGGACACAGAGTCAAAGCACAGTTTTTCTAGTACAAAACATACTTTCCAAAACTAGAAACTTCCCAGTAAAGGGTTTAATCCATTTTATTAAACCAGTACAATTTAAAGGACCTTAGGTGAATAACTCTATAATACCTTAGTTTATACATCATGTTTATATATAAAACTAATACCCAATAGGTAGTTGGATGTGTGCTTTTCGCCTTACTTCCTGTTCCTCGTTTGGTTGTGGGCTTAGGGCAGATTCACTCAATTAACTTTCTATCCGATATTAGATTATATATATAGCAGTATAAACTAAGCTATTATAAAAGTAGTCACTGTGGTCACCATTTTATAATAAGAAATATAGGTTTCATAAATAACTTTTCATTAGATATAAAGGAACCATTACAAGTAACTCCATGAGTAACAAGTGACTACACCAGGGTTATATATGACGATAATCTAACAACCAATGGGATGTGTGCTATCCGCCTTAATTTCTGTTCCTCGTTTGGTTGTGAGCTTGGGGCAGATGCGCACAATCGATTGTTTGTTTACTCTGAGTCTTATATAACTTGTACCCACTTAGTACCCATAGAAAGGGTTGTAGTGACATTTTACTTAAACTTCCATCAAAGTAGGAAATATAGGATTTTCTAGAGGAACAGGCGAACTTTTCAAAACAGAACTTACAACTTACAACATTTTACAACTACATGTTTCAACTACACTTTCAACACCATTTTACATCTACATTTTCAACAACACTTTACAACTTACTCACATCACTAAAATCTTATGAACTCACCAGCTTAATTACTGATCAACTCTTTCAAATAACTTGTATTCTCAGGAGACTATTAGACAGGTGCTCGTGCTGGGAATTCAGAAGATGGAACATTATAACTTCAAGTCTTGTTATGTTATTTGTTTATGAATTCTATGTTTTGTGAACACACACATTGTAAACACTTTCTTTCGAAATGAAATGGTTGTTCATTACTTGATTACCATATACATATCTTGTGATACTAAACATGACGTCCTCCACCCCTGAACGATTCCGCCGTTCCGGTTTTGGGGTGTAACAGATTGGTATCAGAGCATTGTTTATAGTGAACTAAGTATATCAACCGATAAAATATATACAACTATAAATACAATGGGGCTTAAGTGCTCTGGATAATGATATATTTTTAGAGTATAACTACAAGTTATAAAAATATACCTACTTGCTAATACATGTACATAATAGAACTAGTGTCACGAGGAGAAGAGAACTAAAAGTATTTAAAGGTTGGACACTGTCGTCAACCTGAACAGTTATGTAATCATAGCTAGGATCAATATAGCCTGATCAACTATATTCATTCGAGATGTGACCGACATGTGTTTGGGAATGATGTGGTGTTGCAATAGTGTTAAAACTTACCTGAACACCAGTCAAGAGAACACCAGAACAAGTACATTTAGAGTTAGAATACTATAGGAGTATTCTATGATACGATAGCGTGATAACGAGTTTAGAACATACCAAGTACATTACGTTGAAATACTATAGGAGTATTTTAGTCCATATAAATAACTTATGTGATAACTTAAAAGACCCTTACGTATAGGTCTATAATCTTGCAATGTATATTCCTAAAGTTTTATATATAATCAAGATCTTATAAATTTAGAATCTGTGGTCTACGCTTCGCTATCCATTCCTCTTAAGGGTGTAGTTTTGGAGTAGGATCACTTATTCGAAGGTCTATTTAATCTTCAATTATGTGCAAACTTGTATACATTGTACAATTATAGGAGGACTCCGTAAGGATCACCCCATAAAGTTACCTTAAAGCTCATAGATTCCTTAGTCACTTTCATTCTCGCACGACAAGCCCAGATAGATGTAACCACTTCCTCATAGTAGACAACAGAAGAGTCCAGGAGGAACAAGAACAAGTTCATCAGGAGTTTTCAGAGAGGGATCAACCGAAGTAACGAGAATGTCTTACACGTCACACTATTAAATAATAATCTTGTTAAATGAGCGAGTGGAAACACTGCTCACATTATATGTGAAGATTATTTTCTTACATGCAGTTGGTAACAGTTATTCAGGAAACAGATATTCATTCGAGGATAGTTATTTCAAATTCATAGAATTTATTAGGTATAGACTCTTTTATGAATTGTTTCTAGAACCCTGTGGAAGTCAGGACCCGATACATCCAGAACTAGGATAACCTTGTCTTTTCAGCTTTCGGCTTGTGTCCATTGCTTTAGACTTATTCTGTCTCATCTTTGTATTCTTTTAGCAAAGATGCCTCCTCGCAGATCTAACAGACGCACTACTCCGATAACTCCAACGCCGCCTCCTTCGCAAATCGATATGGCAGCTATAAACGCTGCAGTGGTTGCGGCTGTGGCAACAGCCATGGCTCAATATCACTCCATCAGTACCAGCGGAGGTGAAACGCCTACTGATTCTACTCAGGGTGAGGTTCCCGTGCGCTCGAGAGAGTTATCCTACAAGGACTTCTCCAAATGCCAGCCATTGTCCTTTAATGGGACTGACGGAATCATTGCCCTCTTGCAATGGTTCGAGAAAACAGAGTCGATCTTCGAAATCTGTTTGTGCCCAGAAGGAAGCAAAGTGAAGTTTGCTGCCTACACCTTCTCTGGCAAGGCCCTAACATGGTGGAATAGCCATTTTAAGTCACTGACTCTATCAGTGGCTAACTCATTAGGTTGGGAAAACCTAAAAGAGTTAATGCAGGAGGAATATTGCCCGTTAGGCGAAATTCACAAACTAGAACGAGAGCTGTGGGATCTCACTATGGTCGGCTCAGACATAGTGACCTACATCGACCACGGAGTCCGCCATGGTGTAGAAGTCCCTATTCCCGAGCCACCGAGGGAAGAGGACTATAATCAGAAGTCGGGGAACAAGAGGAAGAAGAAGCGAACAACACAGGACACCCCGCAAGGGCAACGAGCGAGTACTATGTACGCCGCTACAACGCCTACTGTTCCAGCACCTGCCAGTCGATATGCTGGAAACCTCCCGAAGTGTGGAAAGTGCAACTTTCACCACACCGGAGTATGCCGGGAAATGCAGTGTCTGAACTGCCACAGAAAGGGACACACAGTCCGTTTCTGCAGGCATCGGCTCAACCGATCTCCCAAGTCCCTGAAGCTGAAGAAAACCAAGCCTGCTATGGCTGTGGTGAGACTGGACACTATCAGAGGGACTGCCCGATAATAAGGAACTCAGGCGCGAATGGACGCATTCTGATGATCACCGCAGGAGAATCTACCCCGGAGTCGTCGACGAGTAGCGGTACGTTTTCGAAATAGTAATTACTTTTAAAATTAATTTATATTCATATAAGATTAAATTTTGGGGATAACACCTAAAAGTAATTATAATAACTCACACGTTGAAATAGGTCACAATATTCAAGAGAACTAAAAGATCCGTTTAGAGAAGCTATTATGGCGTACCATATACATTAGGGTTGTGCATAACTAAGATGTTGCAGACGTAGAGTGAGTGACTCCGCTTAGGTCCCCATTCCTTAATTGGTTGAGGATTTGAGGCAGAGTTACTCAGTCGACTGCCTGGTTCATCTTAAATATTCATAACTTGTATATGGCAGGCGATTGTAGTGGTACCAAGGAGGATCATGAGATAAAGTATCCCCACCAGTTATTAGAGCACTTTTGTTTGTATGTATGCGCACATAGCGGTACGATACGTAGGAGTGTTAACATCAAAGAGAAAACACGAAACACGGGAACATTTACAAAGTGTACATTGACGAACATACTAGGAGTACAGTGTCGAACATACTAGGATTACAATATCGAGCATACAAGGGATACATCGTCTTATAGCAAACGTTTCTTTCATTTGACCAAACCTTTGTTCAGTAAAGAGTCTGTTGCTTTCATTCGTCATGAGTTGGCGTGGTCCTCACCATACTGAGTTCATAAGTTTCTATCGCCTCGATCGGCAAGTTCTCGAAACTTTCGTCATTCGTATCGAAAGTCCGACCTAAACCTCAGTTTTATCTTTCATATTCTAAACCCCGAAGTACTCATGCGAGGAGTACTTTGTCCTCCGAAGCCTTATCGTCAGATATCCGTAGACCGTCACGAAATACCACTCGCCCAGCAGACCAAGTTCGAGCACAGAGGCTATGGACGAATACAGCCCACCTATCACTATTTAGTGTATACGCGAGGGTGGTATATGATTATGCTTCGCGACAACTAAAAGTGCACGAGGTCAACTACACTACTCATGATCTTGAGCTAGGAGCGGTAGTTTTTGCCCTAAAGATTTGGAGGCACTACTTGTATAGTACTAAATGCACAATCTTTACAGATCACAAGAGTCTCCAGCATATCTTCGACCAAAAAGAACTCAACATGAGACAATGAAGATGGGTCGAACTGCTAAATGATTACGACTGTGAAATTCGTTATCACCCTGGCAAGGCTAATGTAGTGGCAGACGCTCTGAGTCGGAAAGAACATGTGAAACCTAGACGTGTGTGTGCACTGACCATGACTATTCATTCCAATCTAAGTACACAGATACGGGAAGCCCAACTCGAAGCTGTAAAAGAAGAAAATATTATGGAAGAAGCCCTGCGAGGAATGGAAAAGCAATTCGAGCTTAGGGATGATGGGACACGATATTTCATGAACCGAATCTGGACGCCCAAATTCAGAGAAATTAGGAGTCTAGTCATGGACGAAGCTCACAAAACGAGATATTTTGTCCATCCCAGCTCCGACAAGATGGACCAAGACCTAAAGAGGTTGTACTGGTGACCGAACATGAAAGCAGAAATTGCTACGTATGTAAGCAAGTGCTTGACCTGCTCAAAAGTTAAAGCCGAGCATCAAAAGCCCTCAGGGTTACTTCAACAACCGGAGATTTCGGAATGGAAATGGGAAATGATCACTATGGACTTTATCACTAAGCTACCCCGAACGCCGAGTGGTTATGACACCATCTGGGTGGTAGTGGATAGGTTGACCAAGTCCGCTCACTTCCTACCAATCAAAGAGACAGACAAGATGGAAAAACTGACCCGAACCTACCTTAAGGAAATCGTCAAACTTCATGGGGTGCCAATCTCTATCATTTCTGACAGAGACAGTAGATTTACCTCGCGATTTTGGCAGTCCCTCCAAAAGTCCTTAGGAACACGTTTGGACATGAGCACAGCTTATCACCCAGAAACAGATGGCTAGAGTGAACGAACCATCCAAACCTTAGAGGATATGCTCCGATCTTGCGTATTAGATTTCGGAAACTCGTGGGATATTCATTTACCCTTAATTGAGTTTTCGTATAACAACAGCTACCACTCCAGCATAAAAGCCGCACCATTTGAAGCGCTATACGGAAGAAAATGTCGTTCACCGCTATGTTGGGAAGAAGTTGGAGATACACAACTAGCCAGGAGGCATTCTGGAGATACTCTACGGACCGGACCTAAAATAATCCACGAGACGACCGAGAAAATCGTGCAAATCAAAGAGCGATTGAAAGGTGCACGTAGTCGTCAGAAAAATTATGCGGACGTAAGACGTAAACCCTTGGAATTCCAGGTGGGCGATAGAGTTATGATAAAAATATCACCTTGGAAAGGAATTATTAGATTCGGAAAGAGGGGAAAACTAAACCCACGGTACATTGGACCCTTCGAAATTCTTGAAAGAATTGGGCCTGTTGCTTATCGCCTCCAATTACCTCAAGAATTGGAAAAAGTACACAATGTTTTCCATGTCTCAAATTTGAAAAAGTGTCTGGCCGATGACACTCTTGTCATCCCTCTCGAAGAAATCGAGTTAAACACTGATCTACACTTTAATGAAGAACCAATTGAGATTATGGACCGTGAAATCAAGAAATTGAGACAAAGTCGTATTCCTATTGTGAAAGTGCGTTCGAATTCAAAAAGGGGACCAGAGTTCACGTGGGACTTCTGATCCTTTTAACTTGCCATTGTCGACAATTGAGAGGATCAGATGAAGAAGAAATACCCCCAATTGTTCGACAATGATACACCTATCAATTGAATTTCGGGACGAAATTCTTTTAACGGGGGGAGAATGTAACAATCGTAAAAATTAGGTCGATGTTCGTCGAATGACGACCGTAACTAATTTTGATGGAGGACTTAATGTACGATGTTCTTAAAAATATAAATATATATTTTGGCAATAAGAATCGTTTAATATAGATTATTATTCGTATACGACTAGTTATATGCTAATAAAATCAATAAGATACATACAATTATGTTTATGTAGTGAAAGAGTTATATTTATAAAAATATCTAAGTCCTTACAAATGTTATATGTAATAATAAGGGGACTTGATTATTATATGACAAAAATATAACAAAATAAATAAGTATGAGATGTATGTATGTGTGTATATGGTTACATATCTCAAAAGTTATCCATAAAAACCCGAAAGTCCATTTTTGACACTACACCCATTTAAGAACTAGTACATACAATCAACTCTAAATATATCTAGAACTAGCATTGAATGCCAAGTCAACTCCTAAGAATCTACCTCTTCCTATTCACGTAATTAAGGCCTTCCAACCACAAATGCCTCAAATTCTCATTATGAAGCAACTACCACTCATTAAAGGAGGTTGCTTTAAAGCTTCACTTTGAAGTACAATGTAGATGAGAGACTTTAACACACAAACACATTCACCTCACGTTTTCTTTCTTCCTTATCTTCTCCCTCACATATTTCTCCACTCATGTAAGTTACTAGTACACATGCATGATGAATGTATGACAAAACTTCTAACTTTCCTCCATGAGTCAAATCCATCTTGAAGCATAAATACCCAGCTATGTTATAATTCTTTTCCTTTACATATTTCAGCCCCAAACTCACCAAAACACCTTAGCCTACCTGTTCTTTCTTTTCTGCATCGTGATCCCCAAGAACACCTCTATTTGGAGGTGTTGTGCACCTGTTTTTCCAGCAAGAAAAGAGGGCAACAGAGCTGTTAATTTTTTCCATGTCTTTGCTGTCAAAATAAGCTCCAAACACCCACTGTTTTCGCCCCTACCTGTTGCTCTCTCCCTTGTGCGAAACAGCTTCAAAAATAGAAAATTAAGGAGGCAAAGAGGAAGCCGAAACAGCCACTGCCACCTTTTTGCTGTCGAGAACCACTATAACGGAGGAAACACTTCGTGTTTTCTTACCTTTTCGACCCTAAAACAGTCCCATAATCATCATTTCAGCGGGATGGAGTAGTTCCGGGTCTTCTTCCAAGAGTTGGTGAAGAGTTACGACAAGAAATTTCCGGGAAGTCAAACGAAACCGAACCGAAAATCACGCTCCAAATGTGAGTCTTTATGGCCCCGTTTTTACATTTACCCTTATTTGGGGGGAGACACGTACCTGAGTATTTTGATATATTAATATGGATAAAATTTATGTGTTACATGCATGCACAGTAGTGATAGATACAAAACTGTTAGACAATGTTTATTATAAACACCAAATTTCTTTTTTTACAAATAAAGTTTGTTAAAAAGATGGTGATTAGTAATGGTTATACACAAGAATTTTATAAAATGTTAGACTTATTTACAAGCACTTGTGTAAACAAAAATGTTAGATAAGAGTAATCTAGTGTTATATTAATCGTCGGAATAAATAAAGGCATCGTTAAGAACTTCTGTCGAAATCTTGATAGATGAACACTTTTAACTTGTCATAATAGGCATATCTCTATGACTTGTGTATACTAGGGAATTAAGTTTATTATTCACCAAGTATTAATAGTAAAGAACTAAACGAGATGATAAAATAATAATAACAAGAGTATGAGAATAAAGCACAAGTAGTTATTTACTATGGTATGATACGAAATCTTATCGAAAAATAATGTGTATGTATTTTTAAGACTAAAGTTTACTTGCAAACGAAAATAATACGTTTTCAACATTAAGTAAATATTAAAAACACAAAAATATTCGATTTAAGCGACAACCGGTCAACCAACGTAACACCGACACGTATGAAGTACTTAACTACGCTAACGGAACGTCTTTCCTATCGGTTGGTAGATTGAAATTACTTGAGTCACTACCGTCTCTTTATTCGAAAGCTAGGTTAAATTTAATATTTAACTAAATGCACTAGCTAAAAATAAAATCATAAATAAATTAAGACTCGCGTTGGTGATCATTGGAAGCGACGGATTTTTATTGCCATGTATTTTGCGGATTGTGTATCCCGTGTGTGCTTGTGGGAGGAATGTATCGAAAGGGGTGAAGGAGAGAGTTTGTTGATGGTGTGTTTTTCCCTTGTAAGGATCAGACCTTGGAATCGACACCTAGCTCTATAACCGTTAATCCATGAGGATTCATATACTGTAGGTCTATGTACACGGCATATATTTATAATAAAGAACTTTGGTGTAGATCTAATTATTATGGAAAGATTTATACGAATGGTTATTTTCCGTCTGTGGTTGCTAGCTACAACTTCGTCTGACGAGGCAACAGGCGTCAAGTGTTTCTTTCTTCGTTACTATACGACTGCTTTTAAACGTTAGTAATGATCTCGATTCCTCCATGTTTATTTGTATTGTGCCTGTGTGGCTTGTTTATTGTGCCTATGCGGCTTGTGGAGGAGCGACGAATAGTGTCGGTTATGGGCAAATTAATATATTGAAGATTTTTATTCGAAGATGTATAGATCCAGATTGAGTCAATTATCCCAATTTGGGACCGAGAGTGTCGAGTGTTAGGACGTTATATACTTCTCCTTACGACATAACTTTTCGTATCGGACAAGATCCAGAGAATAAAATCGTCATGAAAATGACTAATATTTATCGTTTAAGTGGTTGAATAGAAAAATATGCTTTATAATTTACTGGTCTTTGGAAACATTATTTTGAATTATAAAAGTCTTCGGAGTCAAAACAAAACCTATAAAGCTCACCAACATTATTGTTGACGTATTTTCAAAATGTATGTGTCTCTAGGTGTTCAATGTGGCCAAAAGAACTCTCACCACGTGTGAGGATGATGGGTTTGACATTGAAAATAAATTGTTGGCTCTATAGTAGCCTTTTGTCTCTTTTATGTTGTAAGAAATTGAAATCCGCGTATAACGCTTTTGGACTATTAAACAGTGTGTTTTGTCATATTCATACTTCGGATGAATGTAATGTCGAATAAATTATGTTATTATTTCCTTATATGTTGTTGACTATGATCCAAATGTTTAAGTCGCAACCCCGGCGTTTCTGCCGTTGGTCGGGGTGTGACGTGTGACAGATTGGTATCAGAGCTAACGACTATAGCGAATTAGTACTTTCCTTAAAAGAGAACAACTATAGTCTACGGGCTTACTCTAATAGGTTCAAGTATTCCTAAAACCTATATCATATCACTAATAGACTTATTCCTATAAGTCTAATAATTAGTACGTTTAGATTTCCCTCTTAGGTCGACGATCCTATGATCCAAGAATAGTTCTTATAAACTACACATTATAAAATAAATATCAAAAACCTAAGGAGAAATAATCCGACAAGCGACATCCATAAATTATAAATAAATTTAAAATTTAAAATTTCCCTCTTAGGTCTCGTCATTGCCACCGCCGCCATGCGGCTGTTTCACTATCAGTTGTTACCGCCGTCGCACGTGACCTCTCCAGCCGTCATCATGGAGCCTCTCAGCCACCGAAGCCAACCACTATTGTTGTTCTTGGTGATAGAAGTGGATAGACGGAGAGGGTGGTCGTTGTTACCTTACCTTCCCCGGTAATGGCGTCGTCCCTTACCTATTCATCTCGCTCTTCTGTTTCCTTACTCCACTGTTAGCCGCCGCTACCCGTTTCCAGTGAAGACCAAGGTGTCGTTGTTTCTGTTAAGGCGGAGGAAAAAGACTGACGGTGGGGACGTCGGAAGTGAAGAGGGTCAAGCCACTGTCGCCGTTAGCCGCTGCTGTGACCGCCTTCCAGCTCCATACGTCGCTGATTACGTTGATTGTGGATGCTAGTGTTGTTGTTGTCGTCTCCGTACGCCACCAGGTGGGTGGTTGCGGCCATCTTGCAGTCAAGGTGTGTGTGTGTGTGGTGTGTTGCATGTTTGTGAATCAAAGGTAGAAGCTACCACCACCTCCGTGAGGTGGTGGCTGCCACCACGTACCACCGCCGACCACCACAAGGGTGGTTGTGTGTGTGTTTATCTTTGTGTGTGTGTGTGTGTTTAATTGGGATTTTGTGTTGTATGTTGTAATCGGTGACAGAATAATCAAAGAAAACTCATCACCACCACCGTGAGGTGGTGGCTGCCACCACCAGCCGCCGTGTTGGGTGGCGGTGTGCTTTTGCTCGTGATTAGTTTGCTTCTGTGACGCTTGGACCTAATTGGACTAGAACCATAACCACCACCATGAGGTGGTGGCAGCCACCGTGTGCCGCCGTTGACCACCACTACCCGAGGTGGTAGTGGGTGGTGTCCGACTTGTTTAACCCTAATGGGCCCAATGAAGCCCTAATTGACCTAAAAGCCTAACCATTTGACTAATGGGCTAGTATTTGGGTTGGAAACCCTAATTAGGGTTTGGAAAACCCTAATGTCATGAAACCCTAATTTTGGGGATTTATCGGGACCGATACTGGAATTATTTACTAGACTGAAAATGTTAATTAATAATCATTTGCAATTAACCTAAGGCAATATTGGACTTAATGGATTAAGTCCTTAATGGGTTAAGTAGGAACACTTCACCCTAATCGTCATTTCATGTGAAAACCCTAATTTCACTTGGGCCTTGAGTTGGGCCTTTCTATTGGGCTTTGGTGATTGGGCTACTGATGGGCTATCCAAGAACAAGTAAATTGACTAAAATATTCGGGTGGGCTTTAGGGTAAGGCGCATGTGAGGGTTTGGGCCCAATTTGGAAAATTGGGTCATAACTGGGCCTTGAGGAATATGAGAGGTTGTACCAATTGAAATGCCAAATGTTTGGACTGGACTAAATGGTTGGGCCTTAGGGTTAGACCATGTAAAGGTTGGGCCCAATTTGGAAAATTGGGCCATATGTTGGGCTTAGGCCCATTACTTGACTATTAGGCCTTTGGAGTGTGAGTTGGACCTTGGGCTTGGAACCCAATTATTAATTGGGTGTTGTTTGATATTGACAGTTCGGGAATCTGTCATCCAGCAGCTATGGTTTTTGCCCACGGGACTTCAGCAGTGTGAGGTGAGTTTTCCTCACTATACTCAAGGGTCTAAGGCACCAAGGTCGGCCCTTTTTGGATTGTCATCCTGATATGTTATATATGCTCGAGTATCGTATGATCTGTTAGATCGGTATCCTGGTAGATAGGATGTTATTATGCTATTATGATCTGTTAGATCGGTATCCTGGTAGATAGGATGTTATTATGCTATTATGATCTGTTAGATCGGTATCCTGGTAGATAGGATGTTATTAGGCGGTTATTGATGGGTTTTGAGCATTCTAACACTCTTAAGTGTACATGCAACCCTAAATACTTTGGATCTATGTTTTCTCTATTATACATGCAAATATTAATTATTCCAAGGTTTCATCCTAACTAGCATATTATGAAGCACCTATACTACAAAGTTCTAGTTAGATAACATACCTTTTGATGTAGCTTGATGTCTTCAAGCTTTAAGAGCTTAGCCCCAATAGTGTGGAAGCCTCAAGTGGAATCACAAATCACCAAAACACCTTGGAAGAACTTGAGAGAATATGTATGCACACTAAAATCGGCCCACTCTTATGTCCTCACACACTAGTCCATTTCTTGTGCCAAAGGCCTCTTTATATAGTATGGAGGATTAGGGTTACATCCATGTAAACCCTAATACCCATGACCTTTCATTTCATAGGATCCATGGGTTAAAACTCCATGGACTATCCATGATAGCTTAGCCCAACCTAAATGAACTTGGCCCATTCTATATATATATATATATATATATATATATATATATATATATATATATATATATATATATATATATAAGAGTCCATATTTAATTAGTTCCTTTTGATCACTTAATTAATTCTAAATTAATTCTTGATCAATACTAATTAAATAATATGATTCCATATTAATATATTAGAACTTATAATATATTAATATAAGTCATAAATATACTATTCTCAAAAGACTATCCATATAAATTGTGTCGGTGAAGTGCAACCCAAATGGACCATGCCGGGTCGGGTCAAGTACATACCAAATATAGTTATGGACTTAGACATTAATCCAACAGTTATGATCTGTTAGATCGGTATCCTAGTAGATAGGATGTTATTATGTTGTTATGATTTGTTCGATCGGTTTGTCTGTCTATAGACTTATATGTGATTATCTGATATATGTGCACATGTTTGATTAGTGGTTGAGGCTTATCTGCTTGGTGAGAGGGCCAATAGACCTGGGCATTCCAACCCGATGGTTGTGGGCCGTGAGTATTCCATCCCAAGGATGATTGGACTCGTAGTATGTGGGCATTCCAACCCGATGGTTGTGGGCCGAGGGTATCCCATCCCGAGGATGACTGGCCCCATAGTATGTTGGCATTCCAACCCGATGGTTGAGGGTCTGGGGTATTCCAACCCGATGGTTGATTGGACCCATAGTATGTTGGCATTCCAACCCGATGGTTGAGGGCCTGGGGTATTCCAACTCGATGTTTGATTTGACCCATAGTATGTTGGCATTCCAACCTGATGGTTGAGGGACTGGGGTATTCCAACCCGATGGTTGATTGGACCCATAGTATGTTGGCATTCCTACCTGATGGTTGAGGGCCTGGCGTATTCCAACCCGATGGTTGACTGGACCCATAGTATGATGTTTATGATTATATGTGTATTGATGTGTGTATGGGTATTTTGGGGAAATCACTAAGCTTTATGCTTACGGTTTCAGTTTATTGTTTCAGGTGCTTCGAATGTCTCGGCAAGGCGAAGGCGTGATCGTACACATCCTTGCATTTTGGACTTATGGTTTCTGGGATACTCTGATATGAAACTATTTTGAAAACATTTTGTAATAACTAATGGCTTTTGGATGTTTGAAAAAGTTTTAAATTGGCTTGATTTTTATGGGTGTTACATTTTCGCAACTGGCCGAGGGTGTGACAGTATGAGATAAGGTCGTGAAGCATCTAACTAAAACCTTGTGGAGGCAAAACATAACCTACAATTATATTGCAATGAAAATAAATACATATAACTAGGCCATTTATGTTTAGTATAATATGTGCATATTTACATGAAAACATATGTGATTTACATAAGAATGACCCTACTTTGATTGAATTTTGAGCTATATGTGTAGGAAACAAGGAGTACGAAGACTACTATATATTGAAAAAGGGGGCGCACAAAACGAAGGAAGAAAATGTGAAAAATCCTTGGCAGATTACTTGACATTAACATATCGTCTACAGTACATCTAAGATGTCTTGGTCAGTTTTTGTCAAAATCGTATAAAAGATTAGAATTTTAAGATTGAATGAATGGAAACATACTCATGGCATCTAATACGTCCGTACAGGTGAACTTAATGTCTCGATTAAAACGATCTTGTGACATAAAACGATGAAAATAAACACCTGAGTTGGAGAGGATGTTTGATACGCACACTAAAACACAAACTAAAAACACACATTAATACACCCATTACTTCTGACATCCCATGTTTAGTTGTAGTCTAAGGGGTTTTTTTTAAATAAAAAAATAAAAAATAATAATAATAAACCATTTTTGGCTACTGTTTGTTTTTTAAAAGACTTTTGACTTAAGAATGGTTGCATGTGTACTACGTGACGCAACACTTCCTCTTAAAACCACTTCCCACCTTACTTTAAATTATATTATTTGACATATATTTGTTTTAATTTTTTTCAATATGTTTCTTATTTTAATAATATTACGATGGATATTATAAACAATTCAAGTATCTTTTACATAATTTCAAAATCGTTTGGTAAATTTCATATAAATATTTTTTGTTACATTGTGTGTAACCTAATATTAATAAATTATAAAGTTTATCAATAAAATTACCAAATCTATTGAAGCTGACCGAAGAAACAAATATCATCTTGGAAAATTTAATGGAATGAGCATGGTGTTCGCTCAATTAACAAATTTATTTCTTGTTATTTAGCAATTATTATGTTTAAATTATTTTATATAAATGTCTTTAAAAATCATATCATCTCAATTATCTTTATATTCGATTTGCATATGATTAAAACTAAATAAAATTTTGATTTAGATTTATTTTTAGCTACTTTATGATTATTTTCAGTTTATTTCAACAGTCTGCAGATGTTAAAAAACAAACAAACTTTTTATTACATTTTGTAGACGTTTGGTCCACCTCTTCTGCTCCAGATGGTTGGGTTGTAGAAATGGTTCACATACTACAGACGTTTTAGCTTCCTAAAAACAAACATCTAATACACCATAGGAAGTTTAATAACTTGCCATATTTGAGAAATTTTATAAAGGAGGGTTGTCTTCATTTACTAAGAGGGTGTTTGACTAAGCTTATAGAAAATCATAAATATTTTTTAACTTATAGTTTATAACTTATATGCTGATAAGTTAGGGGCGTCTAACTTATGGATTTTGACTTATTACCGGTATGACACTTGTATGGAACCAATAATAAGCTTTTAATAAAAAAAGATTTGACAAAATGTTATAAAATAAGTTTAGCCGAACATCCTTTAAGGTTAGAAAAAATCATCCAATCACTCCTAAACATACTTTGATTGTGAATCAAGTGTCCTTTCATTGCGATCGGAGAAAATAAAGCCACCTTATAAGGGCCGAGGCTTTCAATTAGAGGGCTAGGACATTCGATAAAATGGCAATTGGGCTTGACTACTAGGAGTCTAGCACTGGCTTTGGGCGTTCTTATCAAAAAATAAATCTCAAATTTATTTATTTAAAGTTTTGAAATTTATTTTTTACTTATGTATTTACTTATTATCATACATTATTTTCATTTGACAAAAAAATCAAAGCAAGTGGTGTATAATAAGTTATTAGAGGATGTATTTTTTATAATATAAATATTAAAAAAAATAGAATACAGATGTAAATTCGGTAATGAAGATGTATGAATAGAATCATCCTAAAAAATATATTTTTATTTCCGCTTTATTTTTCTTTCCCATGGGATAACTTAGATACTCATACACGGGCGATTTATGTTTTAGAAAATTGTATTTACAAACCTCAATCTTTATAATTCATGTTATATACTAATATGCATATTCAAGTATGTTTATACTGTTTTATTTTATTGTATAAAACATTTTGCATGTTTATTTCTGTTTTACGTATTTGTCATTGATTCACTAATCAATCTCATATCCAAAAGTGTCTATATTCTTTGATACACCCTAAGGTATATCAAACATATTCTTCGAGTAAATACAACTTCCTAGAAGAGAGAAAAAAGTTACTAACTTATTGATCTATGTTGTCATTGGCTAGCACATGCATTGTATTTGAATAATGAAACCAAATAACAATGTTGCTAACAACTCAAACTTATCTAACCAAAACATTATCTAATAGAATAATTCAAATATAAACTAAAATTATCATTATCCACGTGAGGCTCACGGTTTGCCCAAGATGAAATCCTTTTGCCAAACGGCTTTGGTAATTACTCGTCCACTTGCCCTTCGCACAGGCTGTGATGTATCATTCCCCACTTCTTCTGAACTAACCTTGTCCTCAAGGTTAAAATGAGGGTACGTCGCCTTGAACTCCTCCGGCCACTCCCATGTTGCATTCTCAGGTGAACTACCCACCATTGCACCAAAACTTGTCATGCAGCCTGCCCATTGCGCAACACACTTCGAACATCACAAATAGCTAATGGCTGCTCCAACAGAGATTTGTGCTCATCTTCATCAGGGAGTGTTGCCACAACGGGAATTTTATTCACCCTTAAATGGTCGCAACACCGAAACGTGAAAAACTAGATGAATCCGACTAGTGGCAGGAAGTGCTAAACGATATGAAACTTTGCCAACTCACTCTGTGACGATAAAAGGCCCATAATAGCGTTTGGACAATTTATTTGAGAGTCGTTTAGCCACCGAGATTTGATGGTAAGGTCGCAATTTAACCAACACACTATCACCTCGTGCAAACTCAACCTCTCGTCGCTTCCGATTTGCGTTAACTTCCAATCTATTACAGGAAACTGCAAGGTGTGTTGGAACTTTATATATATAAAGGAATTGCAAGTTGGCTATTTCCTTTGTATCCCACATTGGTGGGGGGAAGAAACTTTTGTGGGTTTATAAGTTTATTCCCTTGATAGGCCTTCAAAGGCTTTAGTGGATCAAAGGAATGGGCCAAGCCTGCGAGCATCTAGCCTAGAACTAGCCGACGCTGCGAGTGCGCGATTTAGGCGCACTTGGCACGACGCATCGGTCGTTGGGAGCGGATGAGCTTTTATTTTTGATGAGTTCGGGTCAAGCCGGTTTGACCGATCCGGTCAAATGGTTGACCGGCGTTGACTTCGTGGAGGATAAGTCATCGGGGCATTCTAGAAGGATCAGGAAAAGGCTTGCTTGGAGAGCAAGTCGTCGCCCTAGGGTTTCTGGGGCTGGCCTATGGGGGCCCGTTTTATGCCTTCTAGGGTTTCGATACCTATAAATACTGCTCCCTAGGAGCCATTTGACACTTACGAAAATCCGAGCTCTCTCCCACTCTCTGCGGTTTTTTCTTCCAGTTTTCGAGTATTCGCTTTGTGTTTATCGATTTTCAGTGTTGTTGGAAAGTCGATAGATCTGCATTAAATCCTGTGGTTTTACTCTGTTACTTACAGCCTGTAGAAGCGAAGTAAAAACCTTTAAGGACAGGAGTCCGATCCGTGCAGTTATTTGAAGTTCAAGATCAGCCATCAACAGGTCGGTTTTACTTTTCTGTCTTGCATTTACTTTCGTCCAACAACAGGACAGTCTTCTTCTTCCTTTCTTATAATCAGATCTAATCGTGAAGGATTGATCTGGTTTTGGACGAAACTTGGTAAATATAATAATAATAATTGGATCTATAATTCGCAACTAATCGACATATAATTCTCAATATTATTTGTCGGTTTCCTTGCGTGTCTATTAGTTTGTTTTACAACATTCTTAAAGGTTTTTATTTGTGATACATCAGCTTTGAAAGGATTGTACATTCATCAAATGGATGTGAAGACAGCCTTTCTAAATGGTTATCTCAAGGAGGAGATTTACTTAGAGCAACCTGAAGGGTTCGTGATACCTGGACAGGAAAACAAAGTGTGTAGACTTGTTAAATCCTTGTACGGGTTGAAGCAAGCTCCTAAACAGTGGCATGAGAGATTTGACACCACTGTGACTGCCTTTGGTTTTCAGCACAATAGTGATGACAGATGTATTTATTCCAAATATACATCCGATTACATAGTAGTTATATGTCTTTATGTTGATGATATGTTGATCATTGGCACTCACCTAGAAGGTATTCTTGAGACGAAGAAATACCTATCCTCGAACTTTAAGATGAAAGATATTGGAGAAGTTGATACAATTCTTGGTATCAATGTGAAACGGACAGGTGGTCAGATTTCTCTTAGTCAATCTCATTATATCGAGAAAGTTCTGACAAAGTTTCAACATTCGAACATTAAAGAATTCAACACTCCTTTTGATTCAAGTGTGAAACTAAAGGTGAATTCTGGTCGAGCAATGGCTCAACTAGAATATGCTAGTGCAGTTGGAAGCATGATGTATGCTACTCACTGCACTCGACCTGACATCGCATTCGCTGTAAGCAAACTGAGTCAATATACTGTTAATCCAGGGACGGAGTACTGGAAGGCAGTGGGTAGAGTACTAGGATACCTGAAAAGGATAAGTACTTTTGAGTTGACGTATTCGTCATCTAATGGAATACTTGAAGGTTATTCTGATGCCAGCTGGATTGATCACACTAGTGATTCAAAATCAACAAGTGGTTGGATTTATACTCTAGCTGGTGGTGTTATTTCTTGGGCGAGCAAGAAACAGACATGCATAGCTCATTCAACGATGGAAGCAGAGCTAATTGCCTTAGCAGCAGCGGGCAAAGAGGCAGAGTGGATTCGAGATCTACTTATGGATATTCGTCTGTGGGATACTCCAATGCCTTCAATACCCATGTACTGTGATAGTGAGGCCACACTGTCTAAAGTATATAATGCGGTATATAATGGGAAGTCTAGACATGTAGGTCTGCGACACAATTTTGTGAGACAACTAATTGAAATTGGTACCATCAAGGTTGTCTATGTCAAGACAAGTAGAAACTTGGCAGATCCTTTTACCAAACCTCTGACGAGAGATTTGGTTACATCTACCACGAGAGTCATGGGTCTAAAACCACAATAAAATCGCTTAGTGATGGAAACCCAACTTGACATTAGTGCTCCTAATTCTCAAGTTTAAAGGGTAACAACGAAGTCACTAACGATAGAAGGTACTATCATTAATGATAGATCCATGTGCGGTAGGATGGTACGTCGTTGCCGAGAAAGAGGTTGAGTTACAACTCTTAACAAAGTTTTGGAGACATCTAAGCAATGAAGATGTTGTAAAACTTTGCCTATATGATCTAGAGGTGGTGCCGCCTCAAGTGAAGATTAGTGGTTTATCTTCTAAAGGGTCATGAAAAGGGTTTATAGCGCATGGCCATATTAGCGCTCAGGGAGAACACAAAGATGACTTGTGATGTGTGGGGGTAAACCGGATAGGTCATTAAGGTTCATGGTTTAAACCTATAAGGATACCATTGAATCGGTCTCTTCTTGTTTGTTCACATTAAACTAGGGTTTAATCTGCGTGACACCCAAGTGACATCATCTGTCTGAGTGAAAGGAAACTTTCCAACTTGGTGGGGGATTGTTGGAACTTTATATATATAAAGGAATTGCAAGTTGACTATTTCCTTTGTATCCCACATTGGTGGGGGGAAGAAAATTTTGTGGGTTTATAAGTTTATTCCCTTGATAGGCCTTCAAAGGCATTAGTGGATCAAAGGAATGGGCCAAGCCCACGCGTGCGCCTAGCCTAGCCTAGCACTAGTCGACGTCGCGGGTGTGCGAAATGGCGCGATTTAGGCGCACTTGGCACTTCGCACAACGCATCGGTCGCTGGGAGCTCTGAGGAGCTTTTATTTTTGACCGATCCGGTCAAATGGTTGACCGGCGTTGACTTCGTGGAGGATAAGTCATCGGGGCATTCTAGAAGGATCAGGAAACGGCTTGCTTGGAGAGCAAGTCGTCGCCCTAGGGTTTACGGGGCCGGCCTATGGGGGCCCGTTTTATGCCTTCTAGGGTTTCGATACCTATAAATATTGTTCCCTAGGATCCATTTGACACTCACGAAAATCAGAGCTCTCTCCCACTCTCTGCGGTTTTTTCTTCCAGTTTCTGAGTATTCGCTTTGTGTTTATCGATTTCCAGTGTTGTTGGAAAGTCGATAGATCTGCATTAAATCCTGGGGTTTTACTCTGTTGCTTACAGCCAGTAGAAGCGAAGTAAAAACCTTTAAGGACAGGAGTCTGATCCGTGCAGTTATTTGAAGTTCAAGATCAGCCATCAACAGGTCGGTTTTACTTTTCTGTCTTGCATTTACTTTCGTCCAACAACAGGACAGTCTTCTTCTTCCTTTCTTATAATCAGATCTAATCGTGAAGGATTGATCTAGTTTTGGACGAAACTTGGTAAATATAATAATAATTGATCTATAATTCGCAACTAATCGACATATAATTCTCAATATTATTTGTCGGTTTCCTTGCCTGTCTATTAGTTTGTTTTACAACAAGGTGTTCTTTCATCTGTCGGAGCATGGCATCCCGTTGTACTAGAATCTCATCAAGGTTGCGACTTTCGAATTTCCAGGAGTATAAGGAATAAATGTTGGAGGCAGTCGCCCATACAACGCCTGGTAAGGGGACATAAGAATGCTAGTATGATAACCGGAGTTATAGCAAAATTGTAATATCCCAAAAATCTTGACCAAAAATTTTGTTTTTAATTGAGTAACTTATAAAATTGTTTACTGCAAAACATCATCGAATCATATCATTTCATAAAACCATAGTCACATGTCTCAAACCATATCATATAATAGTAACAATATCAGAGTACAATCCCATGAATCTTATAATGCGAAAATCATGTGTGTGTGTGTGTGATGCGTTGCTACCATGCCGGCTCCTTCCCCTTCGAAGAAGAGGTACCTGAAAACAAAACTGAAACTGTAAGCACAAAGCTTGGTGAGTTCCCTCATCATACCACATACAATACTATAAACAGACTGACAGACATATCTGGGTGCCCGACCTACCCTGCTAGGCATACCGGGTGCCTATCCTACCCCTGTCAGACATATCGAGGTGTCCGACCTACCCTTCCGGTTTATCTCAACATGTTACGGGGACTATTTCACCCCCTACTACTACCACATAATAATATAACATCATCATACAGTCAGGCATACCGGGGTGCCCCACCTACCCCTTTGGTCCTTACAACTGTAACATGGGGACTATTCCTCCTACTACCATTATCACCTAACATCATAACACACTAGCATATAAAACATATCAGATAGTGGCAAACCCAGGTAATTATCACAGAGACAATTATCTGACAATCAACCCCTACTAGTGGGCCGACATTGTGGCCGTAGACCCACTTCTACTGGAAGGTAACTCACCTCAATGTCGTGAAGTGTCTGAACTGTCCTCGATGTTGGGATCAACTCCTACACATAACAACCTTCCTTAATTACCATTTCATACTCCCAAACGAAAAGCAAGTGCCCGATTGTAGTTGGGATCGGTGGTCTTGTCTTCAAAATTTTCTGTAGCAAAAAAGTCGACCAATAATTCCTAATAAACGGGTTCTTGAATAGCAAATAGATTCATCCAACCATTATATGTGAATATAAATCCATCCCCCACAAATACTTTTGTCCAATACCTTTCCAACTCCATAACCATACCAACTTCGCGTAACCTTGCCCAATCCACAATAGGAGCAATTGCGAACTCGCGATTGTACAACCACCCCAAACGATTTGTATAGTTACTAAGCAAAGCACGAGAGAGATTTTGAGGAAATTGATAGAGCGGGTGGATACTTGCCACGTCAATAGGGTCTTGTTCTTGTGGGACTGCCCTTTGAGGACCCATTTTATCCTGAAATGACCAATAGTAGACAAAACAAACCAAAACCACGAATGTTTAAATTTCAATGCAAAACAAAAGTCTGGTCGCCCAGATTTCACGTCGTGACTTTCAGGGTCACGTCGTGAATCATGTTCGTGTCGTGACTTCTGGTCGGTCCAAGTGTGGTCAAAACTAACCAACAATACCAGTTGGGGTTTGTTAATTTCCTCAATCTAAGGTCTTACATTGCACATGAGTGGGAAATTATCAATCAAACAACTCAATTTTGGGTATTTCATCTCTAAGTAAACCCTAACCACCAAATGTAAAATGAGAAGAAAGTAACAAGATTAGTGGATGTAATGCTTACCAAATGTTGTTAGGAGACTAAGAATGCAAGAAATTTTGGAAGAAAATGGCAGAAAATCAGATGTGGGGCTTTGTTCTTCGTCCGTGCACAATGAGGGTAAAGGTAGTTTGGTCAAAGGGTTTAGTATAAACTGGTCCCCCCCCCACGTGACTTTTTAAAGGTCACGACGTGAAGTAGTCATTCACGACGTGGGCTTAGTGCTGGGCTAAAAGCCATTGGGCCATATTCCAAGTACCACGAGGTGGGCTTTTGGGCCACGAGGTGGTGTCGAGGTTTATTTATAAAAAGTCCATTTTGCTAAAAAAAAAAACTTTAATTTATTTTACCACTCAATTTTTTTAGAACCCCACACTTGATTTTTACCATTTTTTAAAATAATTAAAAGACTTGATGATTAATTATCCTAAAATTCAACTAAAAATGCAAAAACTAAACTAAGTGCAAAAACGAAAAGAAATCGCAAACTAGACTCGGGTTGCCTCCCGAGAAGCGCTTCTTTTTTTGTTGGAGTCATGAGCCAGACTCCGTGTCACCTCACGTTGAATTTGTCGGAGTGTCCATCACCAATTTTATCTTCTGCTCTTTCCACCTTCTTTTGTAAGCTTGTACTCGTCTAATATATGCCTTTTTAGAATTTATTTTTTAACTTTCACAACATTCTCTTTAAGCTTCCTTTTAACTCCTTTATCCTTCACAGGTTTAACTTTTTCTTCATTATTTAGCTCCACAGGCACCATCTTCTCATCCACAGTTGAACTCCTTAAGTTAGAAGTAACCTCTTCCTCATCACTGGATACCAATTCTTCACTTGCCTCACTAACCAAAGATGTCGAAGTTTTATAAGAAATTACTTCAAAAACAAGTGGAACGGATGCTCTCGGTTTTGTACGCTTGACTTGTTGAATCTCTTCTTCCATAAGCTTTTCCAATTCCTCAAGTTCATTTTCTTCATCTATGTTGAAGACTTCACCTTAAATATCATTGCCTTGAAAACCAACTTCTACTCCAAAAGTAGCTTCATCATCTCCAACTCTCAAAGTAAGCTTGGACTCGCGAATATCAACCAAGGCTCTAGCAGTATTGAGTAAAGGGCGACCAAGAATAATTGGGACATTGTTGTCTTCTTTCATATCCATAACGACAAAGTCAATTGGAAAAACGAATTTCCCAATTTTCACCAAAATGTCTTCCACAATGCCTCTTGGATGTGTCACTAAACGCTTAGCCATGTGAATTGTCATTCTTGTAGCCTTCAAATCCGGAAGATTAAGCTTTTGATAGAATGAGAAAGGCATTAGATTTATGTTATCTCTAGAATCAGCTAAAGCATAAGTCTTCAAATTATTCCCAAACTCGCATGGAAGAGTGAGGCGTCCAGGATCTCCCATCTTCTTTGGTAACTCTCCCAATATAACTTTAGAACTCTGCTCACTAAGAATCACCTTGGAATTCTTTTCCAGTTGCTAGCAAGTATCGATTAAGTCTTGTAAGAGCTTGGCATATTCAGGAACTTTGGATAACGATTCAATGAAAAGTGTATTTATTGGAATACCCTTCACTTGCTTCATAAACTTCAAGTGTTACTTCTCCAGTGGATAGATGTTAGCTAGGGACGGAAATGGAAGCGGTGGCCGATAAGCTGGCACATCATCAAAATCTTTCTGATCAGACCCTCCCCGCGTCATGAGTTTTGAAGGCTCACGTCGTGAGGTTGACTTTTCAACAATATTTTTCTCTTCGAGTTTTGACTTCTTCGGCTTTGGTCTGAATTGTTGTGGCTCCACTTCTAGAGCTTCTAAGAACTCAGAGATAACATCTTCTTCAGTTTCAATCACCATAACATGTGATTGAGTCTTTTTGTCGGGAAATTGTGGAGATAATCTTTCATTTACCAAAGTCGTTAGTTGACCAAGTTGGGCTTCGAGATTTTGGATCGATGCTTGATGATTTCTTAACAACACTTGCTGGTCACTCATCATAGCCTGTTGATCTTTCATCATGGCTTGTTGATGCTTCATCATCATTCTTTGATCTTTTATGGTTGCATCTGTCTCATCATGTCTTTTCTATGAAGCCTCCATGAATTTAGATAACATAGTCTCTAAGTCAACTTTCTTTTCAGCTGGTGGTTGTTCTTTTTGGTAGAAGCCTCGGCCAGTCTGCCTATATTTTTCTTTTTTCTGCTTCTTGTATTCTTCATATGGCAACCAATCCTTCTTTGGTTTTCTCCGATCTTCATCATATTTATCTCCACTCGAGTAGCAAACTTGCACCTTCTTATTCCCATTATCATCTAAGTAGTAGTTTTGGTCAAGTGTGGACCATTGCACCTTTCACATCCAACTCTAATAGCATGAATTGAATGGTTCATCCTTGTCTTTCTCTGGTCCATAGTATTAAGCATGGCTAGTACAGCAGCCATGTCTTCAGAATTTCCTCCCCCAATGCCTTTAACTCCATCACGTCTTGGATTGCAGTACTCACGAGAATCCTTTGAGAACTCTTCAATTAACTCCTTAATTTCCGCCGGATTTTTCTTTGTAAGTGGTCCTTAAGAATAAGGAGTTGCCTCGTCATGACATTCACCCCGTCATAAAAGATAGACACTTCTTGTTGTATGTTAAGGTCATTTTGAGGGCAGTTTCTTAGTAACCCTTTATAGCACTCCCATGCCTCATAAAGTGACTCACCTGGTTGTTGCTCAAAGTTGGCTATCGCCTTCTTGAGTTTAGCTATCTTTGATGGTGGGCAGAATTGTTCTAGAAACTGCTCACGCATCTGTTCCCGAGTAGTAATTGCACCAGGTGGAAAGTGATTTCAACCAATCTTTTGCAGCTCCCTTAAAAGTGACGGGAAGCATCGTTAACAAAACTGTCTCTCTAGGAACATCTGGGACGTTGAAATAGTCTGCAATGTCATTGACCTCATCTAAGTGCTTGTAAGCATCCTCATGATCCTTCCCAGAAAATGGTACGTCTTTAAGTGCAGTAAGAATGTGTCCTTTTAGCTCGAATATTGTAGTGGCAGGAATTACAGGTTGTACTAAATCAGGACCAGCATCATCTCTTATTCGCTTATTGTATGCTCCCATGGAAATATCCGCAATGTTTTCCATCTCGTTTTCTGGTTCGTCTTCGGGTTCGCTCTTCTCTAGTTCGAATTCAGGTTCGGACTCGTATTCGGATTCTTGTGGACTAGGTATTTGATTAAATCCTTCAACCTTGCTTTTGTTCTTCGAAGATGTACTTGACTTTCCCACGTTCTTCCCTTTCTTCTTTCCAAAAACTGGTTTAAGATCTTTGAAAGGCGACTTCTTTGATGTTTGGTTTACTCCTTTTTTCTTATCCGTCTTCTTCTGAAGGGCCGACTCTGGATCTTCAAGCGGTGGTACCAAAGGTGTGTTGGAACCTATGGTCATGAACTACTACAATAAAACAAAAATAAAAATGTAAAACTTAACAAAAACTAACTAAAAATTGCCTACTGACTGATCACCACGACGTGGTAAAAAGTACCACCTCGTGTCGTCGAAGAAAATCTAAACAAAAACGAAAAACGAAAAAAACGTAAAACGATTGGGCTCACGCCGTAAGTTCAGTACTGAAACAAAAACCTAAGCTGAAAATTAACTTTTTGCAGGTTTTACCCCACAAAAAGGATCGATTAACCTAGAGCAAATAAATCAACAATCAAATAAGTCGTTCCCCGGCAACGGCGCGAAAAACTTGATGCGTGAAAATAGCTACACCTAATTTTACCTACTCTCCTACTTGCTATTCGACACAGGGCAGTGTACCCCTTCACAAGTAGTATAGCACAAAAGTCGGGTATCGAACTCAGGGAACGGTTTTAATTAATTAATCTACTTACTATTAAATTAACCTAAAATTCTAGCAAAAGTGAATTTGTTTTTATGTAATTTTGCAAGTTTGGACAAACTTAAATTCAACTGATTCAATCAAATATTAAAAACACTTCTGTTAGTTCGAATCCACTTTCCCCTTATTATTATTTATTAATTATGGATAATTCTCGTTGGTTACCAATTAATATTTTATTAGCAATTCATGTCCAAATTTACTAATGTTGAATTAATTCATGTAGATCTATGCATAGTCACATATAATTTAACACATAATTAATTTGAATAAGATTGGAGCTATGTAAGATTGATTAGGGAAACACAATATTATAGTCACAATATATGTTCTCTAGCACAGCTAGAATTAATACTTTTACTACTTAACTAAGATTGGTTGAATCCTAGCTCTAGCAATTCAATTGTCACTAAATTACTAGGTGTCAAGTTCATGCAATTCAATATTCACTAAACTACACATAACATGAGTTTAAGCAACCTAAGTATCAAGTTCTAACATGCTAGGTATAAAAAATCAAACACAAGCAATTAACCAACTAAAAGAATCCATAATCAAATAACTAGTGCATGAGTTCCAGCTTCATCTAGCTAACACAAGTAGCTAGATTTAGCTTCTAATAGTAACAAACAAACAAATAGTCTTCATAATAAAAAAACGTAGTAATGTACCAAATCAAAAAGTAAAGTATGATCTTCTTCTTCTTCCTTAGTGTTATTGCCAGGTTTCTAGCCTCTATTCCTCTGAAAAACGTCTTCTGGACTCTTAATTCTCTCCAGCCAACCTCTCATATCCATAAACGCCAAGGATATATATATTTTTCATGATTTTCGTACTCCACGTTGTGAAGTAGCAATTCACGTCGTGATTTTGGATGTATTCGTATCGGGTAAGGATTCTAAATTCCGTGTACTTATCTTCTGGAATCACCCATGCCACGTCGTGTAGGGAAACTCCACGACATGACTTTTCGTGGGTTTTTATCTCTTTACTTCTCCAAACCTCCAAAGTTCGAATCCTTGTCGCTTTTGGTCCTTATTCTTCAAAATGACTTCTTTTGGCTGCAAAAATGTAATTTAATCTCATAAGTACCATTTATCTATGCAAATGACCAAAATATTAATCAAATTGTAATTAAATATTGCCTAAAATATGTAAAAATATGGCAATATCAAATACCCACACTTATCTTTTGCTTGCCCTCAAGCAAAACTAATCAATTTAATTCAAACTCTCATCACTAGCATCACATAGAACAATCCATTTTGAATTCAGCCATTACACCAAGACCTCAATACGCATATTTTTGTCTAAAATCCTAACAACCTCCTAATCCTAAATACTTACAATCCTTATGAACCTTCACCCCTTAGTTTATACGACACTCTTTTCTGCAACCCTCCGAATCAATCCTCAGAAATCTTTCTTAACCTCAAGGTATTTTTGTTTGTATTATTATATCTTGTACCATTCTTGAGGATTTGATGGTGGCACTTCAAAAACCAAGTATGTAACTATTGACACTTAATTGTCCCTAGAAGCATGCTATTGTATGTGCCTAAATCTCTCTAACTATCTCATTAGCGAGACCATCGGTTGAGAACATTGAGTCACCCCCTCACGCTGATTGTTTATCACTGTCTAAACTCTATAAGTGATATTGCTTGGTCCAAATATAAATATTTTTGATAGAAAGGCTTGGGTGTTTATTCTTAGTTAACTATTTTACCTGACTTCGTTCTTGGAAGCATGCTTGTCGTATGCATCAAATCTCATGTTCTGCTGAAACATTGAGCATAACCCAATGGTTTACCCTGACTGCATATTAATTAGTGTAAGAGATATTTTTCTGGTCCTTAAATGAAAAAGGATTGTTCATGTCCTTGACCTCCTAGACTGAGGCATGACATGGTACCATTATGAACTGACGGTGAATCATTGATCCTAGACTGCAACTAAACTTTGTGATTGAAGGATCAAAAACATTTCTTGCTGATGAGTTATACTTGTTAATGATTCACGTTGATTCCACCTCAGCATGACTGAAACAACCCATTATTTCCCTTATATTCTTCTTTAAAGCTTTATGATTCAGCATAATGTACCATACGCTGATGAGAGCTTGACAAATCTATGTTGATGGTTAAGCTAGAACACCACAACTTATCACACGCATCAAACCATTCTTTCCATAAATTCTTCTATAGAATTTTATGATTCAGCGTATGATACCATACGCTGATGAGAGCTTGACAAATCTATGTCGATGGTTAAGCTAGAACACCACAACTTATCACACACATCAAACCATTCTTTACATAAATTCTTCTATAGAATTTTATGATTCAGCGTATGATACCAGATGCTGATGAGAATTCGAAAAATCTATGTTGATGGGTATATCATTGCCCATGATATATTACACGCACCTACCCACTCTTTCCCTTTTCATCTAATAAAAGTGATTAATGAGTCAACGTATGAAAACACACGCTGATGAAATCTCGCAATACTATGTTAATGAATGATAGTTCAAACCTATACTATCAGGAGACATCACCATCTTACTAGACTGCAAGCTGCAACTCTAATACTCTGGTCTCCTCCTCCAGTTCCATTTTTCTACTGATGTAAAAAAGGGGGAGAATCTTGCTAGCAAGAACTGAAGAAACTACTAGATGTTATTGATTGAGCTGAAGAAACTACTAGATGTTATTGATTGAGCTGAAGAAACTAATAGATATTATTGATCAAGCTGAAGAAACTACTAGATGTTATTAATATAAAGATAAGCACAATCTAAGGGGGACTCAAGTTGACATCAATATTCTCAACTCATAACCTATTTGTCCACGATAATTCATAAATGCTGCCTCAACTACTTGATAATCATGGGAAGTCCTTGACCTTCTCAGGGGGAGCATTAGTTAAATCTGAAGAACGTAAAATTTCATTCTTATTCTCAGGGGGAGCTTCTAAACGAGAGGATATGTGAGTTTATCACATTTGATATCACTCGTTGTATCATGGATGTTACTCTTGTGATGTTTGGTATTATCAAGGAGGCAATTATGGAGCTTCTGGACGAGTGCCTGGGGGCCTTTCGGGCCGAGATTGATACGGGATAGTTGGGGGCACAGACTCTCTTATTTTAGGAGTTCAAGGCTTGTGGAGCCCCAGAGTTCTTTGTGCAGAAGGATCCTATAGCTAGCCGCCAGTGGATCACTGACATGGAGAATGCTCAGCGAATGAGTTTCTTCCCTGAGAATGCACAGCGAAGGATCGCTGACATGGAGAATGCTCAGCGAATGAGTTTCTTCCCTGAGAGGTCGAAGGTGGGATTTGCATCCAGCCTTCTGGAGGATGGAGCCCGCGACTGGTGGGAAGAGGTTGGGCACTCCTTGGGTCTGTGGAGGTGGCATCCATGACACGAGATGACTTTGTTACGAGATTCAGGGCCAATTTTGCACCGGCTATCATGGCGGAGATCACCGCCAAGTTCCAGGAGAGAGCTTTGTTGGTCCCATAGTATGTGGCGGACGAGGGGATGAAGAAGACGAGATACCATGATACGCTGAGGGATGACATTCGGGTGTTTATGAGCATCTCCAGTTGTAGGAAATTAGAGGACATGATTTCTATGGCCTAAGAAAATGAGATTGATTTGGAGCTTCTAAACAAGCACAAGCTAGAGGAGGTACAGATAGCAGTGGGCCAGGAAAAAAGGCCCAAGACCTCGGATTTGCGAGCAAGAGACCCTCAGGGCCGGGCTTTTGTGCCAAGTATGGAAAGTACCATGAGGGGAACTATCGATAGAAGGGAGGGAGCTATTTCAAAT
The DNA here is from genome assembly GCF_052849685.1 of Lactuca virosa. Lineage (NCBI taxonomy): Eukaryota > Viridiplantae > Streptophyta > Magnoliopsida > Asterales > Asteraceae > Lactuca > Lactuca virosa. The sequence goes on from NC_136434.1 coordinate 92,612,699, forward strand.
GCGGCCATACTGGCCATTACATCAAAGATTACACTCATGGAACATTGATATGCTTCCACTACAGTCGGAAAAGCCATAAAAAGGCCTATTGCCCGAGATTGACAGGAGGAGCAGTGGAGGTTCCTGCACCAGCAACTTTAAGGATTACTGATGGCCACCAAGGCAAGGCGGAGGCTCCCATGGTGAAGAGCAGGGTATTCCAGTTGACAGTTGAGGATGTGTGAGCAGCTCCTGATGTGGTTACTGGTATGTATCTTTACCATATCTTTTACTGCTTTCCTTGTTTATGCTTAAGTTTTATCTGATCATGTACAGGGACATTCTTAGTCAGTGGTATGACTGCTCATATTCTGTTTGATTCGGGTGCTACCCAATCTTTTTCATCTCTTGCTCTTAGCAAGAAGTTTAGTGATGCTCTAGGGACTTTGGATTACCCTATGGAGGTGGAGATCGCTAACGATCATTCAGTTAGTGCATCAAGGGTTCATCGGGGTTGTATTCTGAATATGTTCAGTGAGAGATATTCGATCAATTTGGTTCCAATGCCTCTACGAGGGTTGAAAGTTATTATGGGTATGGACTGGTTGGGCCTAAATGGGGTCATGATTGATTTCGAGCATTAGTTGGTGAGAGTTCAAACAAGGGAGAGCTGGTTATTCATGGCAAGGGTGTTTGTAACACCCAATTTCCATAATGGGTCGGTTTATGGCATCACGGAGTCAAAGGCATGGTTTTGGGTAAAACCGGGTGTCATGACATGACCATAGAGAGGAAACGACGTGATAAGTGAATAAAATAAAATGCGGATTCAACTAAGCTCACAACGTGAGACACAAGTGCTCACGACGTGACATGGGCTGCAACCCAAGCCCATGATCTTTTAGTGTTTCCTTCATATTTAAACCCCAAAACCTTCATTTTAGGGTCCATTAATAGCCTCCTTTTAGTCCTAAAACATAGAAAACCCCAACCCTAGCCTTTACTTGTGATTCTTGAGCTTTTGGTAGTGTTTTGGTGGCTTGAAGATGAAGGGATCACCTTTGGAGCATAGATCCAGCTTGGAAGGTTCATTTGCATCTTCTAGCAACATCTCTGGACCTTTGTGAGTAACCAAGATTCAAGCTTTATGATTCCTTGTTGCTATATCTAGGGTTTTGTGCATGTTTATCAATGGTTAGATGAGTTAGAGTGTTGGGACTCCATAAATTTAGCAACTTTATAGTTCCTTAGAGTCCCTTGGTGATTATATGTGGTAGATCTGAATTTTTGGTGATGTTTGAGCTGATGCTTGAGCTTTTGACCTCCTTTTTTTTCGTAATTCCCTAATTTGAGCTCAACTCTTGCATTGGACATACAAGACCTTAAAGCATTAATTTTTATGGTTCTTGGGGTGTTAGGAAGCTTTTTGGAGAATATGGATTAATGACTTAATGGATTAAGGGGTTTATTCATCAAAATGACATCCATACAGTTCTCACGACATGAGAATATGCATGTCACGTCGTGAGGATCAGAGGACGCAACTATTTTGTCTTTAAGTGGCGCACGACGTGACTAATAGCTTGTCATGTCGTGAGGGGAAATTGACCTTTGACTTTTGTTGAACGTTGAATGTTGACTTTTTGACCAGTTTGACTTTAGGTCAAACTTGAAGATTTTGGGTTGTTGATTAAGATTCTTCCATGTTTTAGTGCTAGAGGACTCGTGGGAGCAAGCATTGCAGAAAGGGAAGTGTGTCGCAATGTTTTTGGGTTCTTCATTTCAGGTGAGTTTTCCTCACTATACTCGTAGGTCAAAGGCACCTATGCCGTCCCACTAGTTTAGTTATCATTTAGTAGAGGGATGCCCTAGGGGATGCATGTAGCCATGTAGGATAGACTTAGGAGTCTTGATCTAGGCTTTCTTGCATGTTCCTTGTTTGGTTGTGGCTTTAGAGTAGGATCATCTGTCCAGGTGTCTATCTCACCTCTAGATACATATGGCTATGCATTCCTTGGAGATTTGGTTATGCGCCCTTGTGGTGTATAGGATGTTGTTGTGTTGTAGTGAGATGTTATATATATATATATATATATATATATATATATATATATATATATATATATATATATATCCTTGTGTGTTAGGATGCAATAGTAGTGGTATGCTGGTTAGAGTACTAGTAGGCATGTCATCGTCTAGTGGAATGCCCTAGGGACTGTATGTAGCCACATAGGATAGCTTGAGAACTCTTGATCTAGGCTTTTCTTGCATGTTACTTGTTTGGTTGTGGCTCTAGAGTATGATCATTTGATCGGGTGGCTATCTCATCTCTGTTTCCTTATGGTTATGCATTCCATGGAGAGTTTCCAGTAGTAGAGCAGTGCACTGTGAAGGGTCTAGTAGGAAATAGTGAGGTGTATGATTGGTAATTACTTGTATTTATGTGCCTACTTGATCTCTTGTTTGTTTATATGTCGACATATTGAGGTGGTTGAGGTTGAGGCGGTTCTGCTATGTGATGTAGGCCAAAAGACCAAGTGCGAGCCAGCTATAAGTCATAGGCATAGAGGCTCGAGAAGGGCGGTTGGGTTGAGGCAGAAGGCGAACACACCTTAGGTAATTTAGTTTGATGACTGTGGACCCAGTATGCATTCTTGTATATGTTATGTTATGTGTGGTATTTTGGGGAAACTCACTAAGCTTTGTGCTTACCTAGTTGTTTATGCTTTCAGGTTCTATCAGTGATTGTGGGAAGGCGAAGGTGTGACTATACACACTTATTAGCAGCATTGAGGATTTCACATTTATTATATTACTCTAATTTTCGACAAATGTAATTTGGAATAAATGGTTTTCTTAAAATGGATTTATAATTGTGAAGTTTTACCTTAATAAAAATGAAAATTTTTGGTTATGAAAATGGGATGTTACAAGTTGGTATCAGAGGGTGGAGGCTGCCAAATGAGGCAACCTTAGAAGCTAGTGTCCTTAAATAGGGTAGCAAACCAAAATTAGGGTTTTACGCCCAAACGGCTGCCATGTCGTGGCAAACATAATGTCACGCCGTGGCCAATCGTGGATGCGTATTTCTCATCAATCGCGTGCCACGCCATGGCACTCCCAATGCCACGCCATGGATAAGCCAAATAAACAGAAATAAATAGCTAATACTCAAAAATAAATACCTGGAAAGAGGATGTTACAGGTACTTTGGCGATTGATTGATTGAATTATTCTAGAAATGGTGATTGGTTTAGAGTATCCAAGGGTACTCTTATGGTTATGAAGGGGAAGATGAATCATGGTATTTATATCCTAGAAGGCATGACGATTAGGGGAACGATGACTATATCCTAATCCTTGGATCAATATGATGATGAAAGAAAGTTGTGGCATCATAAGTTGGGACATGTGAGTAAGAAGGGGTTGCTTATTGGACATGCATGTGACATCCCCAAAATCACGGCCAGAAAAGACCGGTTTCATTTATGCTTTTAAATAAAATCAGAGTAATCCTTTGATTAAAAGAGTTGCGGAATTTGTTCCCAAAACAAAACAAGATAAAAATTTATCAAAGCATTTCATAAAGAAATGTATTTCCATTATATAACAAAATTTCGGGATGTCATGTTCCGATACAGACCAAAAGCATAAACAATACAAAATAGACCTTACAACAATTATACATAACTACAAGTCTATAATCTAAAAATATCTTGACATTGTCATCCCACTTATGCCCTTGCGCCACTACCTGTAATACAAGGAAACTGAGTGGGTCAGGCTTGGGAGCCTGGTGAGCATATAGGGTTTTCGACCCACAAATAAATAATTATATTTAATTTCACCAACCAATAACAACCCGATTACCCATTCCCGTTATCCTCACTTTATGTCCCTAAAACAACAACTATTACAAGGGACCTAATCTAGGATTTTCATCGGGACGGACATTACTGCAAAGGGGCTTCCTTAGCAATAGATGTCCTAAAGGCAACCATGAGGGGGATAGAGTACACCGGTGAACACATCGTTCACAACACCTACAGGTTATGAGCCTGCTACTGTTCCACTGGACTGTCTAGAATGAGTCTGTGGTCGTCATCCATACTCCGCTAAATGACTAGATCAACAGCGACATCGAGGCCTCTCATCATTTTATTTCATCACACACCAACTGTCTACCCATGTTCTACCCAACATATTAGTAGATAAAATATATACATTTATATACAACTTAAAACCTATACAAAACATCCCTTCAACAACTAGTTCAAATAAGCAAATAATATATAAACACAAAGCACGTATTTTATAAAGAATACTTCATATCTATGTGTTAGAAGAAAACGAATATACACTCACTTGATAAGACAATGATCGGACAGCACCTCGTCTCTTAAAATAAACTTTTCCGATAAAACCGGGATGTTTTTCTTGAAAACCGGGCTTCTCGCGGGCAGAGTTTCGGCTCGGAAACTTTACTTCTCGGGATCTTCGGGAATTCGGAACTTGCTTCGGGGCTCGGGAATGATACCGGGGCTTCGGGATAATTCTGGCACGAAAAATGAGACAAAACGAGAGAGAGAGAGAGAAGAGAAAAATAGCAAAAAGATCGGCTGCCCTCGCATCCTTTATATAGGGGCAGAAGCCTCGCATTACGCTGGGCGTAATGCTCAGTACGCGGGGCGTACGCTTCGGAAATCGTCACTGCATGCGTCATCGGAGCACTCGAGTGCGAGGCGGGTCACGCTTCGGTGTACGCTGGGCGTAGTTCGGATAAGATCAGCGACTCCTTCGGATATCCATCCAATTTAAAGATTAAATAATAAATATTAATTATTTAAAAACTTCAGAAATTCATATCTTCTTTATACAAACTCCGTTTTTGACGTTCTTTATATCCACGCGTAGGTGAGATTATGCTCTACAACTTTCATTTAGACTCTGTCGGCTAATTTTGACTTTATTTTTATTATATTATTTTTAGTAGGCCGGGACAGGAAAACTTCGTTATAAAATCATAACTTCTTCATCCGACGTCCGTTTTCATCTGTCTTTTCACCGTTGCACTACTAATGACGAGATCTTCGATTCTCGTTTAGATTGTTTTGGCTAAAAATCACTCGATCTCAAAATCGAACTTCGGGCTGCATACTGCTAAGTCGAAACTTAGAAAAATCATAATTTCCTCATACGAAGTCAGATTTAGACGTTCTTTTTATGCACGCTCTCGGTTTAACGTATTCTACGACTTTCGTTTAGATCACTAAGGCTAAAAGTCACTCTATCGCAATTTCACATTTTACGTCACGCAGCGTCGTGCCGGTTCTGTCGCGAAACTTCGACAGGTCATAACTTCTTCGTTATAACTCGGATTTCAGCATTCTATATATATTCGGAAACCTCGTTACGACCACTACCACATTCTTCATAGATATCGAGCTTATCTAATATTTTATTTCTACGCCTATTTTTATTCTTAATTCAATTAAGACACACAATTAAGCATAAAACACATAATACTCAAATAACACATTCTTATTATTTCAAAATGAATTACAAAGGTTAACCTAGACTATTACAACAACATTAATGCTTAGCCCAGAAACACGGGCGTTACAATGCAATTGTAAACGCCACACTTGGTGAAGCTTGTGTTCAAGAGATACAACGCAGGGTGAAGTTCAATTCGATTCAACACTAAAGGAATGAGATCCTCGAGTGTGTTCACTCAAATTTATGGGGTCCTTCTCCTACGAAGTCTCATGGTGGATGTCAATACTTTGTGACTTTCATCGATGATTACTCAAAAAGACTCGGGTGTACTTTCGGAAGACAAAGGACCAAGATGAAGTGTTTGGATGGTTCAAGGAGTGGAAGCAATATTTTAAAACCCGGTTTTTTAGTTGGCCCAGTGTGATGATCGGTTCACGGGTAAACCGGTCCAACCGCCGGGTCAACCGGTTTAGGGTATTTTAATAAATAAAAAAATTCTGCATATATATAGAAAAATCATGACTTTGATGTCCTAATTTTAAATACTAAAAAACATACCAACATGTCTACATTACATCAATCCAAATACATTTAAAAGTCGCAAAGTATAATATCAAAACAAAAGATAATTTTAGACGAATCCAAATGTGTTTCAATCAAACCAAATTATTGATCTTGAGACATTGGAGTGTTAAAAGTATCAATCTCACGATCACTTAGTAGTTGAAATTCAGTGTCAACTTCATCATCACCAACACCAACACCGGTACCATCTGTTTTTACAATATAAAAATGTTATATATAATGTTACATAACAGAGTAATAATATATATATAGAAATGAAAATGTCACCTTCTATTTGAGAAGTCGGTTCATGCTCTAGCATATTTTCTAACTCATTGTAATCAAGTTCTCCTTCCGGCTCTTCTTCAACCACCCAAAAATCCGTCTTGTCAATATTTTCATAGTCAATAGGATCGTAAGCCCTCTTATCAATCTTAAATCTACAAATACATTCACAAAATCTAAAATATAACTTGTAAAATGATAAACTAAAATATAACTTGTAAAATCTAAAATATACCGTACCTATTTTCCAAATGCAAGTTGTAATGCACAAATACAAGATCGTTTAGTCTTTGATGTTCCAACCTATTCCTTCGTTTCGTGTGAATCCTTTCAAAGACACTCCAATTACGTTCACAACCGAAAGAAGATGTTGTTTGACTTAAGATTCTAATAGCAAATTTTTGCAATACTGGAAGATCTCCTCCAAACAACTTCCACCACTCATCTACAAAAGAAATTGTTAGAAAGGATGAACAGGTGAGGTAACTTTGCCTTGCTTTGCATAGCGTATTTGATAGTGGGTTGGGAAGAATCATTTATGTTTTTTTAAAAGAAAGGATGAACAGGTGGCATAGCTTTCCTTTTTCCCTGTTTAGTAGATCGTGCCTTGACATTCCGTATTTGTGCTTCTTCCATCTCTTCATCATCATCTGATATAGTAAGAGTATTTGTATGTTTATCTTTTTGGGCATGTTCTATCAAGTTCCCTTTAATAGTAAAAAGCACTTCAGGAGGCACTTTTAGACATGATACTACTTCACCCTTAATACCAACAAGATGCTTCTTGAATCTGTTTATTCCACCACCACCGATCAGTTTTTGACAAAAGTTACATATGCATGCTTTTTACCCCTCTCATCAATTATCACTGTTGCATAATCCCACCCTATATCTGTCTCTGTCCGTACATTTGTATGAGCCGAAGAATTGGATGGAGTTTGTGATTGTTGTTGTGATCCAGAAGCCATATTTAACTGTTTGAAAATGAAAAAAGTATGATGTCAATTTTTCCAATACTCAAGTTCAAACATAATCAAGTTCAACTTCAAACAGAAGTTACAGATAGTCTGATGTCAAAAATTTTCTAATGTCAACATTCAATTTTTCCAATATTCGAGTTCAAACATAATCAAGTTCAAACTTCAAACATAATTTCTTACCTTAAATTGAAATCAAGTTCAAAGTGGAAACTGTTTTTCCAAGAAAAAACAGAGCACAAACTATCAAATTTCTAGAGTTCAAAAAGAATTGAAATCAAAACATCTTAAAATTGGTGGTAATTTGTTTCAACTATATTGGAATATACAATAGGAATTGTAATATGTAAAACCCATGTTTTTACATAATTTCTTACCTTAAATTGAAATCAAGTTCAAACTTCAAACATAATTTCTTACCTTAAATTGAAATCAAGTTCAAACATCACTGGAAACCTTAAATTGTACTGTGAAAATTTCAAAATAAAGAAAGTCGAAATTTGTATTGTGAAGATTTCTTACCTTAAATTGAAACCAGAAAAGTTGACTACCAGATGATACCATCACTGGAAACCCATCAAGCCGGAGCAGCAGCTACGTCGACAAAGTTACAGGGATATTGGCGTCGGCTTATGAGAAAATGGTGGATGTTGGGAGCGTCTCTGGAACAGGGCACCCAGGCAACCACAGGTTCAGGTACGACGACAATGGAGAAAGGGATGGAAGCCGATAAGGGGGTGTCAAATATTTGGTAGAGAATAGAGACTGTGAAGGAAAGAATTAGGTTTCTCGTCAATGGGCTAAAATAAAAGAAGGCATTTGGGCTAAAATAAAAGAAACATTTGGGATGACCGTTTCAAAAACGTTTTTTCTGTTTTATTATGATCGGTTCGACCGCGTATTGGTGAAAACCGGCTGGTTCACTCCGGGTCAAAAAGTGGCAAAAACCCAGTGTATATTGACTCGCTCTAGTGTCCGGTTCCCAGTTCAACCGGTTGGACCGGCCGGGTTGACCCGGGTTTTAAAACGTTGAGTGGAAGACCATGGTTGAGAAACAGACCGGGAACCGTGTCAGGTCACACATAACGAAAACTAGGTTGGAGTTCTGCAAGGCTTTGTTTGACAGCTTTTGCAAAACAGAAGGTACGATGACGTATCGCACTGTATGACTAACACCACAGTAAAGCGGAGTGGCTGAACAAATAAACCAAACACTGGTGGAGCATGCTCAATGCATGTGATTATCTGCTGATTTATCAGAGTAATTCTGGGCCAAAGAAGTCAACATTGATTGCTATTTGGAAAATAGATCTCCATCAACTGCAACTGATTATAAGAATCCTCAAGAGGTGTGGTCTGGGAAACCTTATGAGAATTCTGGTTTATGAATGTTTTGATGCCCTACTTACGCTCGTGTGAATGATGGTAAACTGCAGTCAAGGGCAATGAAGTGCATATTTCTAGGATATGCATCTAGAGGGAAAGGTCATCGTCTGTGGAGTACAGAAGAAGGAAAGACGCCAAAATTCATTATTAGCATAGATAAAACCTTTGAATTTGTTGCGTAACTAGATATGAGGTGGTACAAGTGTTGCGGGGAACGATTAGGATGCTAGCTAGAAGGTTTAGTTTGAAACAGAAACCGCACATAGTAAATATGGAACAACAGGGTGGCATGGATCAACATAGACGTGAGGAGTCCTTTGAACAACCCAAGGAAGAAGTGTCTGGTGATGCTGATGCTAGGAAAAACAACTTGAAGAAGCTTATGGAGGATGAGTTTGTGATGAACGATTTAGGAGCTGAAAAGAAGATAACATGGATGGAGATTCGGATATATATATATATATATATATATATATATATATATATATATAAGAGCAGGATAGTTAAACTTTTTTCATTGTATTGATAAAGTATTGCGGTTGTCCTATTATGCTTAGTCCATACTTGTTGGTACTTTTTTGGTAGTCCGAGGCAATCAGGGAAAAGCTCATTGGGAAGTGATCAAGTAGATCTTGTGTGACATCCCCATTTTCAAGGCCAGAATAGACTGATTTGTTTATGGTTTATTTTGAAAATCAGAGTATCCTTTTTAAAGAAATTGTTGCAGAATTTGTTCCCAGAAAAACATGATAAATATGTTATCAAAGCTTTTCCGAAGAAATGTACTTTATTCATTTTAAAACATTGGGATGTCATCGTCAATACAGAAACATAAGCATAAACAGACCTTTTACACTAGTGAATTACATCTCCTTAATCTCTCAGTGTAATGTAGCTTCATATCAACACCTGTGATACAAATAAACTTGAGTGGGTCAGGATGGGAAACCTAGTGAGTGCATAGGGATTTTAATCCCACAATGTTATATCATATATATATATATATATATATATATATATATATATATATATATATATTAGAACTCACAAAATATACAATTTCATCATATATAAGCAACTCTTACCCCACCCCGTCAATCCTCACAACGACACTATCCATACTCTCGGATCTAAAATTTACCTCTTTACTTAATCCATACTCCCAGATCAAGTATGTCTAATCCTGCTCTCAGATCAATACCTATGCCCATTCCATACTCTCAAACTAGGGACAATTAACTATGTCTTAATCCATACTCCCGGATTAATGACAAATAACTATGTCCTATCCATACTCTCGGACAAAGGACAACTGACTAAGTATAATACATACTCTCGGATCAATGACAAATGACTATGCCCAATCCATACTCTCGGATTAGGGACGAATGCCTATGTCTAATCCATTATCCTGGATCAATGACATATTTTAAAGTTCTATTCTCTGTGTATATCTCACTCGTACTCATAAGAAGATACTACCCAATATTCCTCATAATTAATTTAGGTTTACTCTTTATCCTAAATCATCATATATAATCAGGTATGTTCTTTAACACGTATTTCAGGCAACATCAAATAATTTGCACATAAACATATATTTAATACTTCAATCAATACTTGTATTAAAATCTTGTTCATGAAAGGGACTATGCACTCACTTGTTAAAGTGATGACTCCAAACTCGGACAGCGCTCCACTTCTTAACAATACAATTTCCTTCGACGGAACCTAGTATTATTACCACTAGATTTTAGTCTAATATTTACCGTGACTAACTATTAGTCTTAGTATTATTATTATTACATAAGCGTTAAACAATACTTCTCAACCACTATGTACAGACATGGGCCAGACATGAAACACCGGAGGGCAGGACCATTTTGGCATTAAAGCACTTCTGAAATCCAACAACCCAGGAGGCCCTTCAAACCGGATTCCCCGTACCGCGAGTAGTTAAAAAGGCATTATAACGAAACTTATATAAGTCATAATACTAGCTTTTATATTGTTTATAAGTTCATAATAACGATACTAAGTTTAAACATAAGCTATACTTAAAGTAGGGTAAGCATATATCACTTACCAGGGGTTTGGCTAGGAACCGGGCTCTGCGGGTGCATAACTTTTGAGCCTAAAAGCTCTTCTTCTCAGAGCCTTCGGGCGCTCCGGGGCTTTCCTCTAGCACCTAGAGGTTACTTGGGCTTTGGGAGGGTTTTGGGAGGTTTAGAGAGAAGTTAGAGAGAGAGAGAGAGAAGTGGGTTTTAGTGTGAGAAATGAAGATGATCTCGCAAGGTATTTATAGGCAGAAACACAGCTCAACTCGTTAAGTTTTGGCCTCAAACTCGTCGAGTTGGTGCCACATGTCACCATCTGGTGGCAAGGCTTGGGGAGAAAGCAATGGCCCAAATTCAGCCACGTCACCTTCTTCGCAATAGCACACTCCCGATTTCGAAACTCCTTAACTTTTGCATACGAGCTCCGTTTTTGATGTTATTTATATCCACGCGTAGGTATTGACAAGATCTACAACTCTCTTTTTGACTCCAATGGCTAAGTGTCGACCGATTTTAAATTTAACAGTATGAGAAGATTACACTGTTAAATGACCGTGTAAAATTCATAACTTCTACATACGGACTCCGTTTTCGTCTGTCTTTTTATCGTTGAGCTCCTATTAATGATATCTTCAATTCTCATTTAGGTTGCATTGGCCAAAAATCGATCGATCTAAAATTCGAATTCCGAGATATGCACTATTATGCCAAATCTTAGAAAAATCACAACTTCCTCATACGAAGTCAGATTTGGGCATTCTTTTTATGCACGCTCTCGTTTTAACGTATACTACAACTTTAATTTAGATCTATAAGGCTAAAAATTAGTTTATCAAAAATTCACTTTTTACGTTACGTGGTGTCATGCCGGTTTTGCCGTAAAACTTCGACGCGCCATAAATTCTTCGTTATAACTCGGATTTCGGCGTTCTTTATATGTACGGAATGCTTATGACATATACTATAACTTGGTTAAGATTATTCATTCTAAATAATCTTCCATCAAAAAGTCATTTTTGACGCTTATTGTCTCTAAACTGACTAGCACAAATCTGCGGGCGTTACAATTATCTTCCCCTTAGGATGATTATGTCCCGGAATCATCAACAAAACAGGGCTTTTATAATGATTACATACGTTATCTTTTCATCCTAGGTAATAACCGTTACTCCTATGTTCCTTCGAATGAGCATCTACTCTTTGGACTTATTGACTGCAGGCGGTACTCAATCTTGCACCCGCTCTTCATACTATGTTAGAATTTCAATTATAACCTTCGAGTTACAATCTTGATCCTTATTGGAGACTCCTGCTCCTTCTTAAATATACTTTACTTCGATTATCGTGATAGACCGATGGGTCATGTCCAAATGACCTCATGACGTATGATGCAACGCTTAGACTCAGTTCTTTTAGAGTCAACTTCCAGAATGAAAGTTTCCTTCCTTCACGTTCTAATGTGATATAATCACATTCTAGCATGTAGCACTTCTAGCTACAAGCTTTTACTTTAACAATGATCGTGATACTTCTATTGTTCGCTTCGATTATCTTTTACTTCAATCGTGTGTCTTAAGTCAGATGCTACATCGATCTTGGTTCTCTGAACCACGTAACACACTCATCTTAGTCAGACTCGATATGATATGACCTCTAGGGTCGGAATAATAATCATCTTCTCAATCATTACCGAAACGGTGGTAACGACATACTTGAATAAAACGGAATCAATTACTAGCTTCTTGATAACCTCATGATTTTCCCTGATCCAAGTGTGAGTCGTGTGCATCTGGTAGTATAGGCCTCTACTACCATTCACACCTACTCATACTCGTCCCAAGTATTGTCTCGCTGTTTTCCAAGTCACCATTCAAGAATTTCACATAATCATTTAACATATTAGTAACAAAATCAAGCTTTATATTATCTCTTGAACGATTACATAGATGTTAAAGTTCCACCTATACTATGCCTCTAATAGGCTACACCACATGACACTATCAACATGGCTACTCGATAACTTGATCTTCGGATATCAAGTCCTCACTCCTGATTCCTTGCATTGTCAGCAGCTTCGTCAAGGATCATTTGGAATGCTCTTGCCTTTGGCTTTGGCGGTGCATTTGGCTTTATAGCTCCTTCCCTCTTTTGGCAGTCTTGCTTGAAGTGTCCTTCTTCACCACATTTAAAGCAGACTTCTCTCTGGGTTGTGCATTCGTGGGCATAGTGACCAGTCCTCCCGTATTTGAAGCAGGTCACGTCTTTAGGACATCTCCCGCTTTGTTTCCTTCTGCATTTGTCACACCACCTTTCTTCATTACTATCCTCATACCTCTTGTTGTTGGGGTCAGACTTCAGAAACCTATTTTCTTTTCGGATCTTGAGGATCCCTCAAACTTCTTCTTCTCGCCTACCTCGGCTCTTTCCAAACCCTTTTCCCTAAGTTGGATCTCCACATTCTTGGTTGCTCTAACGATTGTCTTCAAGGTAATTTCTATTTTTACTATTGCACCAAAGTCTGCTGGCAACCTGTTAGAAAACCTGTCTATCTTGGAGAGTTCAGTAGGCACCAAGTAGGTAAATAGCTTCATCTTCTCGATGAATGTGGTGGCATACTCATCAACACTCATCTTCCCTTTCCTCAGGTTCTGAAACTCGTTGTTTAGGTCTATCAGATCTATCTATGAGCAGTATTGCATTTTCAACTGCTCCGTGAATGCTTCCCAAGACATCCTCAGGGCTTCTCCCTATGGAATTGTATCTGCTAACAACTTCCACCAACTTAAAACCTCGGTCTTCAGTTTTCTAACTGCAAAGAAGGTCTTTTGCTTATCGCTGCAGTTGCAGCTTTCAAATACCATCTTCATCTCGGAGATCCAGTCCATAATTTCCATTGGCTTTGGGCTTCCAGAAAGACTTGGTGGTTTGTCACCCAAGAAGTTCTTATACATGCGCCCATCCCTGTCAATCCTTCTATCCGGTTCATTCTCCCTGACCATTCGGGGTTCAATTCGACTCACAATCTTACTATAGTTCCCTTCATCGAATTGCTCAATGTTCAGGTCGGGTTGTTCAACAGGCGTAGTAGGCTCGTCCCTATTCTGTTGAAGTAAACGCCTCGTTTCCTCCATCTGACGATCCAACATCATTTGGATAATCTCTTGCACTCCTGCCATCATGACTGGCTCAGGTGCAGCTGCTACTTCTGGTGCATGTTTAATCGCAGGCCGTTGATTCCTGTTTCCATTTGCATTTCCGACTCCACTTCGGGTTTTTGCCATTTCGATCTATACACCAAATCAGACGTTTGGTGTGTAATGACAAGAGTTAAGATAAGAAAGATTTTATTTACGATCGACGTGTAAATCTCCTTATCACTCCGAAAAGTTATATGCCAGTTCTAATACAATAATTAAACGTTTAGAAATCTGAACACATAAAATTTCCAGATCCGGTCGGCAATAGACCATAGATCCGATCATATAATGCATATCATAAATCATTTAGTACATAAAAACATTTTAGGTATCTTCCCTAATTAAGCTAGTGCTTGTGTCTATTCAGGTGTACTACCTAAAATATATTAGACACACTAAACTCACAATCATTGCTTAGCATTTTAAGTTTAAGTCTAGAAATAAATCCTTATTCCTAGTTCATTTAAACTAATGCTCTGATACCAACTGTGACATCCCCATTTTCACGGCCAAAAAAGACTGATTTGTTTATGCTTTATTTTGAAAATCAGAGTATCATTTTTAAAGAAAATGTTGCAGAATTTGTTCCCAGAAAAACAGGATAAATATGTTATCAAATCATTTCCGAAAAAATGTATTTTATTCATTTTAAAACATTGGGATGTCATTGTCAATACAAAAACATAAGCATAAACAGACCTTTTACACTAGCGAATTACATCTCCTTAATCTCTCAGTGTAATGTAGCTTCATATCAACACCTGTGATACAAATAAACTTGAGTGGGTCAGGTTGGGAAACCTGGTGAGTACATAGGGATTTTAATCCCACAATGTTATATCATATATATATATATATATATATATATATATATATATATATATATATATATTAGAACTCACAAAATATACAATTTCATCATATATATAAGCAACTCTTACCCCACCCCGTCAATCCTCACAACGACACTATCCATACTCTCGGATCTAAAATTTAACTCTTTACTTAATCCATACTCCCGGATCAAGTATGTCTAATCCTGCTCTCAGATCAATAACTATGCCCATTCCATACTCTCAAACTAGGGACAATTAACTATGTCTTAATCCATACTCCCAGATTAATGACAAATAACTATGTCTTATCCATACTCTCGGACAAATGACAACTGACTAAGTATAATACATACTCTCGGATCAATGACAAATGACTATGCCCAATCCATACTCTCGGATTAGGGACGAATGACTATGTCTAATCCATTATCCTGGATCAATGACATATTTTAAATTTATATTCTCTGTGTATATCTCACTCGTACTCATAAGAAGATACTAACCAATATTCCTCATAATTAATTTAGGTTTACTCTTTATCCTAAATCATCATATATAATCAGGTATGTTCTTTAACACGTATTTCAGGCAACATCAAATAATTTGCACATAAACATATATTTAATACTTCAATCAATACTTGTATTAAAATCATGTTCATGAAAGGGACTATGCGCTCACTTGTTAAAGTGATGACTCCAAACTCGGACAACGCTCCGCTTCTTAACAATACAATTTCCTTCGACGGAACCTAGTATTATTACCACTAGATTTTAGTCTAATATTTACCGTGACTAACTATTAGTCTTAGTATTATTATTATTACATAAGCGTTTAAACAATACTTCTCAACCACTATGTACAGACAGGGGCTAGACATGAAACACCAGAGGGCAGGACCATTTTGGCATTAAAGCACTTCTGAAATCCAACAACCCAGACGGCCCTTCAAACCGGATTCCCCGTACCGCGAGTAGTTAAAAAGGCATTAAAACGACACTTATATAAGTCATAATACTGGCTTTTATATTGTTTATAAGTTCATAATAACGATACTAAGTTTAAATATAAGCTATACTGAAAGTAGGGTAAGCATATCTCACTTACCAGGGGTTTGGCTAGGAACCGGGCTCTGCAGGGGCAGAACTTCTGAGCCAAAAAGCACTTCTTCTCGGAGCCTTCGGGCGCTCCGGGGTTTTCCTCTAGCACCTAGAGGTTACTAGGGCTTTGGGAAGGTTTTGAGAGGTTTAGAGAGAAGTTAAAGAGAGAGAGAGAGAGAGAGAGAGAGAAAAAGTTGGTTTTGGTGTGAGAAATGAAGGTGATCTCGCAAGGTATTTATAGGCAGAAACACAGCTCAACTCTTTGAGTTTTGGCCTTAAACTCGTCGATTTGGTGCCACATGTCACCATCTGGTGGCAAGGCTTGGGAAGAAAGCAATGGCCCAAATTCAGCCATGTTACCCTCTTCGCAACAGCACACTCCCGACTTCTAAACTCCGTAACTTTCTCATACGAGCTATGTTTTCGACGTTCTTTATATCCACGCGTAGGTATTGACAAGATCTACAACTCTCTTTCTTACTCTATCGGCTAATTCTCGACTGATTTTAAATTTAACAGTATGAGAAGATTACATTGTTAAATGACCGTGTAAAATTCATAACTTCTATATACGGACTTCGTTTTCGTCTGTCTTTTTATCATTGAGCTCCTATTAATGAGATCTTAAATTCTCATTTAGGTTGCGTTTGCCAAAAATCGATTGATCTAAAATTCGAATTCCTGGTTGTGCACTTTTATGCCAAATCCTAGAAAAATCATAACTTCCTCATACGAAGTCAGATTTGGGTGTTTTTTTTATGCATGCTCTCGGTTTAACGTATACTAAAACTTTCATTTAGATCTCTAAGGCTAAAAAGTAGTTTATCAAACATTCACTTTTTACATTACGCGGTGTCGTGTCGGTTTTGCCGTAAAACTTCGACGTGCCATCACTTCTTCGTTATAACTCGGATTTTGGCATTCTTTATATGTACGGAACCCTTGTGACATATAATATAACTTGGTTAAGATTATTCATTCTAAATAATCTTGCATCAAAAAGTCATTTTTGACACTTATTGTCTCTAAATTGACTAGCCCGAATCTGCGGGCGTTACATCTTGCGACACTTAAAGGGAAGGCTAGATGTTTTTCTGGTGTATGGTGAACATGCACGACATATAGACATGGTTGGATTGATAAAATCGAACCATGAAAGTGATCAGGAGATAAGAAGATCATTTGCGGGTGTCGTTTAGAGTCTTCTTTTGAAGGTGGAGAGACCTATCATGTTCTATGACAGGTTATGTATTCAAAAGTCCGGTATGAAGGAGAATCTGGAAGACATGGTGAAAAGGATGTTGCCCAGAGAGAAGTTCAAGCTTTTCTTGGAATCGGTTGATGTTCGTAGGAGGTAAGCCCCTTCGGGGCTTGATGGAAGGAAGGGAGAGGAAGTTCTTTTTTAAGGTGGAGTTCATAGGATGCTCAAGTCAAGGTGGAGTTCATAGGATGCTTAAGTCAAGGTGGAGATTGTTAAATGTGACTCGAGGATTTTGAGCATTCTCATGGAACATTTAGAGTACTTAGAACTCAATGTAGCACTTGAGATTCATGGAGCATGTAACAAAGGAACGGATCATCTGATATGGCTTTGGATCATATGAAAAAGGAACGGATCAAGTTCCAATGAAACGGGTCATCTAAAAGGGGGTTTGGAGCAACTTGGAGTGGCTTAGAGTGACTTGGAGCAACTTGGAGCAACATGGAGCAGCATGTTCCAACATGTTGAGCCAAGTGAAGATGTTAATCCAAGTAAAGATATTGTACCAACATGCAGAAATTGAGCCACCTTTAGGAGATGTTGAGCTAAGCATGAACGATGTTGTGTCATCCTTACACTAGATGGACCAACATCATACATGTTACGCCATCTTGGTTTCTTGTTGATCCAAGATATTTCTGATAAGCCACGTATGCTATGAAGTCCATCCTATGATGCTCAGAACTTGGTGATGCTCAAGGAATACACCATATTGTGCCACTAGTGTTCATGATGCACCACTTGTGCATCATGATGCTCCAATATGGCTCAAGGTGGTCCATCATGTGCGTTGCTGATACTCATGTGTTGTATGTCATGGATGAATGTTCTGGAAGATGTTGCATGGCGGATTGTGATTGGTTGACACCATTCATGGGCCTATGGGTCAATGGGTTTGGCTTATTAGGGTTTTAGGTCTGTTCCCTCGACTATAAATAGGGATGTCTACTTAGTCATTTGAAGTGTCTTGTGTCCTGTATCCTTAGTGAGTAGACGAATATCTGTTGAGTTGTACTTGTAACCTCTGTTTAAGAACTTTGTGAATAAAGAATACTCTCCTTCTGCCTATGAACGTAGGTCACCTTGACCGAACCACGTAAATACTGTGTCTTTGTGTGCTTTTAGTTTCGTGTGTTATCCGCATTACTTCCTAACAATGGTCGTTAGAACTTGGCAAATGGCATTAGATTTATTATGAGTCTTGACAAGTATCGTCTGATTTCCTAACTATATATATATATATATATATATATATATATATATATATATATATATATATATATATATATATATATATATATATTAAAATTAGTTATTTGATTATAAATTTTTTAATTTTGAAGGGCGGTATTTTTTTGATTTTGCCTCAGGCCTCAAATCGTTTTGGACCAGCCTTCACTACCCATTTCTCATAGGTACACTATCGTATTTAAATAAGTTGGTTATTGAGCGGCTATCTATTAAGATGTCAAAGTAAACCAAATGATGATGCAATATTTATTTTGAGTTATAATATATTATAACTATGGGATGTTCTAAGACTAGAAAGAATGGGAGGCGCTAAGCTTACACCAACACCGTTCCTTGGGTCTCACCAAGCAACCATGACCATGCAGCCAGCAAGAAGATAGAAGGAAGAGAAAGGGAAAAAAATAGGTAGTAATTGGTATTTTCTAATTTGCTTTTTTTTTTTTAAATCAAACCTATTTCGATACTACTCCACAACTTTTACAAGGTGGTTATTTTTTTTATTATTAAAGATGCTTTGGCTGCTCCCTAATTTTTACAAGATGACAAAATTGCAAAAATGGTCCCTGTGGTTTGTCGATTTATGTAGATAAGGGCCAAAAAAAAGTTTGCTAGCAAAAAACGTCCTTATATGATGTTTGAGTTGTGGATTTGGTCCCTGCCTCTAACTGCCGTTAGAGGCATTCCGTTTTCTTCCCCACGTGCCATGCACGTGAGGGTATTTTTGTCCTTTCATTTATGGGGGGAATGCTCATCTATTACCGCGCATTTAACGATGCCCAAAAACATCAGACACTCCAGCTTCTTCCTCGCTCAATTTCCATTGACGTTCGAACCCTAAGTCAACGATTTCCACCCCGAATCTTTTCTTTAGCTGAACTGCAGTCCAGTAGATAGAAGGAAAAAATTGTGCATTCACTGTGGACTATACGTCCTTCGACGATGGGGTTTGATGCACTGGGATTGTATGGTGAGTGTTATTATAGCTTTTTAAACTTAAATTTTTTGAAATTTCACACAATATGCTAACTACATTTTGTATTTTTTGTGTTTGGGATAGTCGATCATCCCCATTTGTTCACGATTGAACTTCGCCATGGTGGGAAGTTCACACCTTTTCCAAATGTAAGATATGTTAAGGGGAAACTTACGTATATTGATTTAGTTGATATAGATGAGTTTTCAGTGCATGAACTCGACGCTATGATGCTAGAACTAGGATACGTGGTCCCCCCCAGTAATATATTATCACTTCAGGATTCCCAATGAAGACTTGATTTTTGGCCTTAGAGCTCTAGGTAATGATCAAGATGTGTGTAACCTAGCTAAATATACTGGAGCTAACAAGGTGATCCAGGTGTATACTGAGCATGGCACAACCAACTTGGTTACATACTTCATGTCACCAAATAAGAGAAATGGTGTTGTCATTGAAGAACTAAATGAAGAAGATGAAGTGGCAATTGAACTAAAACAAAGAAAACAAAAATTAGTTCATGATCCCCAACATGAAAGTTGTAGTTCATCATTACCACTTGTGGTTTATGGAGGTGAATCAAAATCACTTTCGCCAGAAATGAGGAGAACAAGAAATTGGAAGGCAAGAGAGGGTACTAGGTCATGTTCTAAGAGGTTATACATGGAAACTGAAACAGAGGATAATCAAGACAAGGAAGCACCATCAAGTGAAATCAGGGATAATCAAGACAAGGAAGCACCATCAAGTGAAATCAGGGATAATCAAGACAAGGAAGCACCATCAAGTGTGACAAGAGATAATCAAGACAAGGAAGTACAACAAGAACATGAGCTTGATGCAGCAACTGTGCATGTACCAATTGGTTTATCTGAAATGTTGAATGTAGACTTTGATCCATTTGAAGGGTTGCATGATAGTGAAAACAACAACAGAACAGACCCTACAACAATCCACCTTGGTAGTGAATATCAAGACTTTGATCAAGATAATGGGGGTTTATTTGATGGTCAATCAGATGAGTTCAATTCAGAAAAGGGTGAAGATGATTATAGTGATGATGATAATGATTCTGATAGTGATGTTATAGTAGACATAGACAATGAAGTTGATGACATTGATGTTGACATGAGTGACTTTAGAATGAACATTGATGAAGGTGTGGAGTATTCAGGGTTTGGGTTTAACAATGATGTAGAAGACGAACAAGAAACAGATGAAGAAGAAGACCTTGAAGTAATTGATTGTGATGGATGGGAGTCATTAGGAGAAGACTCTGATACTGAAAAGAACAGGAGGGTTCTATTAAAACGATTGGGTAAGGAGAAAGTATGTTCACATGGTGAGGTGCATAAATCTAGTTTTTATGTGGGACAGATGTGGAAGTCAAAGAAAGATCTTAAGAATAAAGTGGATGAGCATGCACTTGAAACAAGGAGGAATCTTGCTTTTAAAATGAATGATGCAACAAGACTAAGGGCATATTGCAAAGGAGTTGTGCCTGGTACCAATGTCAGTGGGCCACATGTGGATGGTGGGACAAGTGGTGCAAGTGGGTCCCATGTGTTAGGTGGGGCAGATAAAGTAAATAAAGGCAAGGGCAAAGCAGTAAATTCAAAAGCTACCACTTGTACTTGGCACTTATATGCATCTAGGTCTTCGAAAGATGGGAATTGGTATGTGAAAATGTACAATCTGAAGCACACTTGCCTTCAATCAAGGAAAATTCGAGCTTGCACAGCCACTTTTCTTGCAAAACATATTACTAGACAAGTTCAATCAAACCCCACAGTTCCAATTCGATCCTTACAAGAAGACTTTCAGCAGACATACTCAGTGGGGATTTCAAAGCATAAGATGTTTAGGGCTAAGGCAAGGGCTACAAAGAATGTTGTTGGGGACTACTCAAAGCAGTATGACTTGCTTAGAGATTATGCACTCGAATTACAGTCCACCAATCCAAACACCACAGTGAAGATAGATGTTGTAAGTGAGCCTAACCTGAACTTGGCCACTAGGCAGTTTAAGAGAATTTACATATGTTTAGGGCCACTGAAGTTGGGGTTTAAAGCTGGTATGAGGGACCTTCTTGGTCTAGATGGTGCCTTTATGAAAGGCCATTGTCATGGGCAAATATTGACAGCTGTAAGCTTAGACTCCAACAATGGTATTTAACCACTTGCATATGCCATAGTAGAATCTAAAAATACTGCAAGTTGGAAATGGTTCTTGGAATGTCTAGGGGATGATTTGGAGATGGGGTCTAATTCTAACTTCACATTTATCAGTGATAGGCAAAAGGTAATTCTTTATTTATGCATAATGCCTTTACAATATTATAATTAACATGTATTGATTCAATCTTATATTTACTTTTTAGGGTGTGATACCTGCTATAGCACAATTATTTCCAAATGCAGAGCATAGGTATTGTTTAAGACACATCCATGAAAACATGAGGAAACAGTGGAGAGCTAGGGAGTTCAAGGAGTTTATTTGGAGGTGTGTAACAGCAACCACAGTTCAAGAGTTTCAATCTATAATGAGGGAGTTAGCTGAGTATGACAGGGCTGCACATGATTGGTTGAATCAAATACCACCAATGCATTGGGCAAGAAGCCATTTTACAGGTAAATAAAATTGATCTTATTACTTGATATGCAACTATTTTTTATTGGCCAATGATTTTAATTATGGATTATGCAGGTAGGGCCATCTCAGATGTGCTTCTAAATAACATGTGTGAAGTTCTGAATGGTAAGTTGGAGAAAGAAAGGGACAAGCCAATCATTACATGCTTGGAATTATCCCACCTCCATACCACAAAATGCCTGGCAGGCCAAAGAAGAAAAGAAGAAAGTCCATGGAGGAGAGAATGAGCCAAAAGGAAAAGTCCAGTCAAATTGAAAGTGTGATAGCAAGTCAAAGTCAAACTCAAGGATCCAAAGAAGTGGAGAAGCTTAGTAGGAAATTTGGGAGTGTCACTTGTGGTAAATGCAAACAAAAAGGACACAACAAAAGGACATGTAAAGGTCAAGGTGCAGGTCAACAAGAGGGTGGAGGAGCTAATGAGGGTCATGGTCAAGAGTAGTTTGTATGGTCAAGTGTAATGTTAAGTTGTTAAATCATCTTTTGGTCTAATTTGTTTAAGAAACTGGCATATGTTGGTTGTTTTAACAGTTATTAGTATGTTAAGTTATTTTGCAATTCCAAAACTCATGTGGTTGCTTCTTTTTTGTTACACTTGGATATTGTAATGACTATTGCTTTTGGTTATGTGCAATGGTATTGTAATTTGCATTGACTTATTTGGATTATATCTTATGATTCAGTAACACTTAGTAAGTTCCAAAATGGTATTGTACTTTTCTTAATACCATTTCTTGTATTGTATTACCATTATAGTCTCCATAATAACAATAATTAAATAAGATAATATTCCATACATTATAATTCGAGGTACAAGGTTCATGAAATGACCATTATAGTATACAAAGGCCTATTCATCAAAACAATAAGATCCCAAAAAAACCTTAGCACCATAGGTAGAACTTAACCCTAATCACTAATTCCACATCCAGAAAACAAGAAAAAAAATCCAACTGCACCACAAATAGAACTTCAATTTACAAACTTCATCTTCTAATTCTTTCACTGTCATCTTCAGGTAAAACCTCAAATTCTGAATTTCATCTTCTAACTCTTTCACTGAAAGCTTCAAATTGTTCATGCTCTTCAGTAGACCAGGAATGATAGCCTTAGCACGATCACACATTGGAGGATCAAACCATCCAAGGAATCGACATTTTGAGTCCTTTCAAAGATGAAGCACACAAAATTAGGGCAACAATAAGGTGTTTGATTGCAAAAATTAGAACGCTACTTTACCGGTAGAGGGCATGCGTAGAACCGTCGGCCTGAATTGAGTGGAGTCCACGATGTGCGCAACACAGAATTGTTGCCACAAAAGCATATGATCGTTACCATTTTCGCAGAGAGAGCCGTTGGGGAAGATGTGTTTAAGTCGAGGTTAAATAGAGAAATTAGATTGCAATTTTGGTCCCATAAATGAAAGGACAAAAATACCATTGCGTGCATGGCACGTGGGGAAGAAAACGGAATGCCTCTAACGGCAGTTAGAGGCAGGGACCAAATCCACAGCTCAAACATCAAATAATGACGTTTTTTGCTAGCAAACTTTTTTTTGGACCTTACCCACATAAATCGGCAAACCATAGGGACCATTTTTGCAATTTTGTCTTACAAGATTAACATGTTTTCCCGACAAATACTTTGGTAGCTTCAATAAAACAAACTGATGTGATTGCTAAACTCATCACCAAATGTTGGTAAAGGAAGTGAGTGGGGAAGGGTATATATTCCGTAGTGGTGGTCTGGTAGGGATGCGGGGCTTTTAATTAAGTTATTAGAATTGACAAAAACATCCAATAAACCTTTTAATTTTAAAAGCTAGCAGTCTCGTTTTTCATGTTATGTTTCATGTCTTTCATCTAATTTAATAGAACTTCATAACATTGAGACTTATTATTTAAGTTAAGTAATCAAAAGTGTATAAAAAATTAGTAACCAAAACAAACCTTTTGTTACTTGGTTGTTATTCAATTATATTAGTCCAGATGATGATTAAAAAACTCCTTTGAGACCGCTTAATCAATTTTAATTCATACGAATCGTATGCAACTAAAGCACCATTTTATCGATTGATATTCAATATCATCATACGCTATTATTTTTTCTATTATACATGCGTTGTCGATGATAAATATTTTTAATATTTGATTGTTCTATCACATTTTATTAGTGTTATTCTTGACATTGACATAAAAGAAAAAAGAACTAATTTGAAACTTTTTGTTACAAAAGCTCTTTTCAAACTTTATTCAAATCATAATCTCATATTTTGTTAGATATTTAGATGCATTTATATAGGGTGAAATTGGTATGGTATCAGTCATTTTTTATGTTTAAACTGTGTACCGTATCAATTATAAATGGTATAAAAATAATTTATCATTACCGTACAAATTATAGTTGGTAACAACTTGTTTGTCTATCAATAATTTTGGTTGGTGCATGTTGGTAATGGTATATACCAACATGAATAGGGGGTTTTGTAAATGAAGATTTTGTGTTTTTAAGTATTGTGAAATGTTGATAAGAGGTTTTATGAATAAAAACTTTGTAATTATTGGGATTGAAATTTTGATCCAAAAAGATTTTATTAAGTTCTACCATAAGTTTAAAAGTTAAAAATAGTGGAGAAAAATAGGGCATACCAACATACATTTAAACTTTAAACTTTATTAATAGGGTAAATGCTAATATCAAAACTCTTAAAATCTTAAACACTATATATATATATATATATATATATATATATATATATATATATTGGTTGGTATGGTAGTACTGTAGTATTGAAAACTTTATACCACTGACGTACTAAGATTGAACAATTGGTATGGTACTACCAACCAAACATGTTTGCTACCAAACATATTGCTTAGCAACATTTCTGGTTCGGTTGGTAACATTTTTGTTGGTTTCTATGGTATATATTTGTGAGCACTACATTTATATCCCTAAAAATTTAGAAAAAATACTATTCAATGTTGTAAACCAAGTTAGTTTTACCGAATGTAAGTGAACAATATAAATTATTTGTTTATCATGTTATTTATATTACGGTGAGAATTCATACCTGTGGACCGGAATGGAACGGGACCCGTACGTGGACCAGCACCAGTTTTATATTATCGGTTCATGGAATTGCACTCGACTGTTTCTGATTTTTTTACCGGTTCAGTTCACTGGTTATCGATTTGGACCGGATTTTTTGTGTATTATGTAAAAGAAATACATAAATTATTTGTTTGAAGTCGGACTAGCATTAGATCTTTCCAACATATAGTTTAATGGTTGTACTTCATTTTAAACTATAATCTTATCATTTTTTGTTTCATATTCAATCAGTTACAGTCTCCGAAAGTCAAGAGTATCAAAAATGAAAGTTTTTCAACTTTTATGTTTTCTCCTTTTATGCATTATGATTAATCTTAATTCATTATCTATATAAATTTGACAGAAAAAATGTATGAAAACGATCTTGGTAGAGCACCGAAACATTCGAACTCCAGTGTGATAAGATACGATGACGTTCCTCCAAAGGATCTTGGTAGAGTACCCAAATGCATATTAATATTAAGTCTCGTAATACTATCTTTGCTAAAAATTAACTTCAACGTCAATAAATTAAATTTTGCTGCAACTTCAATGACTTGTACCATACACAACAAATGCTGTTACAAATCCAACCGGTCCAAGAACCTGAAAACCGGCAACATCGCCGCCACCGGTATGCCTTTATTTGTCCAATTCATGGTCATTGTAATCCTCCCAATATAGTATGGTCCGGTCCAAATATTTACAACTAATTTATCTCTTATATTAATTTTTTTTTCTAAGGCATTAAGCATTTAGTTTAATCAATTAGATAACGTAACATTCAATTTCTTTTTTATAATGTAATATTGTAAGATAGAATTTTGTAATAAAAAAATTAAAATACGATGTTATAATATATATATATATATATATATATATATATATATATATATATATATATATATATATATAAAAGATCGATTTGTATAAGTTATCAAATCAGTTTTTAAAGACTTCTTCGTTAATTTGATTAAAGTATATATATATATATATATATATATATATATATATATTTTGAAAAAATTCAATATTTTAATCAAATTAACGAAGAAGTCTTTAAAAACTGATTATTTGATAACTTGATCCTATTGTGAGAATTGAAAATTTAGTTAGAAAGATAGTGAAAGGACATAGGATATAGGATAAGAATTATGATAATATTAAAAACTTATGGAATAAAATAAAAAGACATAAATAATAATATCAAGAATAAGAAAGGAATATAAACATTAAAAACAAAATATAAAGATTTTTTTGTAATTAATAAAGAACTTAATATTTGTGTCTTACTCTAAAGAATATGGACATCCAATATTTTGTTGTCTTACTCTAAGAATAAGAAAATCTAAAACAGAGTGATTCCAACTTAAAAAATTCTTTTTATTAAGAACCAATTTGATTCAACAAACAATATGTAACCTCAATACAGAGAAACAATACACAGAAATCTCTCAGCAATATTCTCTCAATCTGAAACAAGAAGTAAGAACAACAAAATCCTAAATGGTTTGCAGACACAGAGAGATAAAGGGTGGGATGTTATGTCTGATGTGATGCTATGTGAGTATGTGTTTGTTATATACCACCAGATAATATCCTCATTTACACTTTGATCCAGATGTAACAACAAAGTTACATTTCCTACCATTATCCACTAAAACCTGCGGAAACATATAAATAATAAAAACTAAGAATATATTCTTATTTAATAAAATGTTAAGTTTTATAGATTATATTCTTATTTTCCTGACACCCGTTCTCAAACTTAACATGTTATCTTCATTTTTTGAAAAATGATTTAATAAACTAAGACGATAAGATAAAAAACTATTTTGAGAACAAGTTAAAGATTTTATTAAGATATCTGCATTCTGAAAAGTTGAATCAACTTTGAAAATTTCTTAAACACCATTTAAAACCTTTTCTCTTACAAAATGTAAGTCTACGTTAAAATGTTTTGTTTTTTCATGAAATACAAGATTTAAAACTAATTTTATTTTGTTTTTTCATGAAATACAAGATTTAAAACTAATTTTATTGCAGAGTTAATATCATAAATTACAATAACATGAGTTAATTTATCAACTTGAACATCTTTCAAAATCTTTAATATCCAAATTATTTCACATGTTATAGTACCCAAAGCCATGTATTCAGATTCAGTTGATGATCTAGATACAACGTAACACTTGGATCTCGGTAAGTTCTCTTTTGACCTAGCATTATTAAATTTGTTCCATTTTGACCCTTGAGTTGTACGTGGGGCATACAACATGGTACGCTTAGCGTACAAGTGCTGAAGCGAGTACGCGGGGCGTACCAAGTGGTACTCTTAGCGTACTCATGGGAGGGTGTTGATCGGGGCTCCAAATGTGTACGCGGGACGTACGCAAGGTTTAATGAAAACCCTAATTTTCGGGGTTGACCAATATTTAAGCATCCTTATGGACTTGAAACCCTCATTTTATCAGCCTCCTTGTCCTCCTTACCCTATATTCGAACCCTAATTCCATCTTGTGTGTTTTTGAGCTTAGAAGGCCATTTTGAGGTGTATTTTGGTGTTTTGAAGGAAGGTGTCCATCCTTGAAGCTTCATTGGAGGAGTGAAGGCTATTAGATCCAGAACCTCATCATCATTTGGCATTCATTTGAGGTATAAAGTCTTGAACTTCATGCTTATTAGCTTAGATCTCTTTTGGTTTGGGTTTATGGACCCTTTTGGTCCTATTGATGAGATCTTATGAGTTCATATCATTTCTGAAGCTTAGGGTTTATGGACCCTTTTGGTCCCACTCTTAGTGTTAATTGGGTCCTTGAGTCATAAAGTTGCCATTTTTGAATGCATGAGCAATAGCCATTTTTATAGAAGTAGATTGTTATATTTTGAGGCATGCAAAGCCACCAAGTTGTCGAAATTATGGGTTAAGACGTTGTAAATGACTCAGATATGTGATTAGGACCCTTGGGCTTTAGTGGTTAAGAACCTTTTACAGAAATGGCTTATTGGGTGAGTACGTTGTGTCACACCCCCAAACCCAAAACGGCATAAACGTTTGGGGGTGGATGACGTGATATGTAGTATCACAACAATTGCATCATAGTAATCAAAGTAAACACAACCATTACATTGAATATATGAAAGGTATTTACATCTGTTTGATTTATATTTATATACATCAAAAGTAGCAAAATATAAAGACGTGACTCTATACGCTTCGTCTTCTCAAAAGCATGTTGGAGTACCTGTCTACTGATTTCCTGAGAATACAAGCGGTTTTGAAAAGAGTATCAGCATTAAAGCTGGTGAGTTCATAAGTGTGTTTTTGTAATGAAAACCTGTTAATGAATCAGTGAAAAGGTTTGTATGTTTCCAAGAAAATCCAATATTTTCTAACATATGAGTTTGATACAATGTTCCATAAAGTATTAGTTTGATTGCCTTTTTACCACCAGATGAATTATATAAGACTGTTTTGAATGTAAAACCCCTTTTTGTATGAAAACCCTGGCTAACACCAGTATGTATAGGATGTTCTATTGAAACCCTGGTTACCACCAGTATGTATAGTAGTTTCATTACTTAAAATAAAACTATGAGTTGAAATCCCTGGAATCATCCAGTATAATATATAGTAGTTCTTTTAATTAAAATAAAACTAATGAAGAATGAAATCCCGTAAACAAAAGATTAGTTTATACTATTGTGAGTCGTATAACCATGCTTGATATGACTGATGACCTCTACGACGTTCTTCAGGCGTCGGACAGTATGATATTTGTCACCCCAGGCATGTCTGCCGAACTGTAGCTAGCAGTTTATGTGTGGGATTGTCAGTCCCGAATAGATCTATTCACAAATCTCACGCTCTCCCTCCAGGAGACTCTGGTTACATTAAAAGATAGGATTTAATTTGTACCCCGAAAGGTACATTTTGAAGAGTTGTCTGACAATAATGTATTAACTAGCTTACGTGTAGTTCTGTATTGCTCTATTGTATTTAAATTCGTTTGTATACTTTATAGAGTAATAATTATACCTAAATAATTATTTAGTAAAGTATTCTTGCTACCCGAGAATATAATAAACTAAGTCTGTCATAGTTTATATGCCTTTAAGTATAAAACCGTGTATTGAAATCCCAAACTATACTTATTATAGTTTGTAGGTAGGTTATGTACTTGGTTTGTGTATTGATCAGAAAACAATGCAATTATGCTTATATGTTGAAAACGTCCCTTATGCTCAACATGTTACAAAAGGGATGAAATATCTAAATATTTTATAAAATGTGGAAACCGTATGGTTGTAATAATTGCATCAGTTTAAGTGTGTTGAAATCCTGTATGTATAAATTCACAAAATCATTTGTGTTTGGCTTGTATCCTCCGCCCCTGAAAACATTAAAAATAATAAAAGCATAGGGGTATGAACTCACTGTTAGTTGCGTGAAAGTGTCGGACAACGAAACTATGAATGAAGACCCTCGGGTTGATGTACGCGACACTTAACGGGATCTGGGACTCGATTGAATTGGAGAAAGCAGGTTTTCAGCTAAGTTCACGACTTAGGGTGGGTTTGCGGCCGTGAAGGGTTTCCAGCCGTGAACTGTTCTCGGACGTGAACAGTTTACTGCTCTTGAATGGTTTACGACCTTTGAAGGTTTGAAGGATTCACAGCCTGTTCTTGCTAAACTATGAAGATTTGAAGGTTTCACGGTCGTGAACTCAAGAACAGCAAAGCTCGATTTGATGAAAAACGGATGTTTTGATGCTCCAAAACGAGTTCCAAGGCGGATAGAGTGCTAGATGAAGAGAAATCTGGTGTTTTCGGGTGATGATTTTTAGAGAGAGAAAGGGTGTTCGCGGCCAGAAAATTGCAAATGAGGGGTATGGGCTCATATATATAGGGGGTTTTCATGGTCGGTGGTGGGGTCCACCCACCGTGAACGGGTTTACGGCCGTGATCGGGTTCACGGCCGTGAACACCACTCGGGCTGGAATCCGCTGATTTTCGAAGGAAACTCGGGTTTTCGCGTGATTTTGTTTCCGACTCTTATAAAAACGATCTTCTAAACCATAAGAATTTAACGGAACAAATAAAATTCGTAGTTTATTTAACGGAAACGACTAACTTTAATGGAAAAAGGTTTGAGTTGTCACATCATCCCCCCGATAGAGGGAATTTCGTCCCGAAATTCAAACATAGAATACAATCACGGACTCGGAAAAAGATGTGGGTATTTCTGTTTCATATGATCTTCGCGCTCCTAAGTGAATTCGGGTCCCCGCTTGGCATTCCAGCGGACCTTCACTATCGGTATGCGACTTTCTTTAGTTCGTTTGACTTCCCGATCCAAGATTTTGACTGGTTCTTCCACGAAATTAAGGTTCTCGTTGATCTCGATCTCATCAAGAGGGATCACTAGGGTTTCGTCGGATAAACACTTTTTAAGGTTCGAGATGTGGAAGACGGGTTGAATATTACTAAGCTCTTGGGGTAAATGAAGTTTGTATGCTACGGGACCGATCCTAGCGAGGATCTCGAGTGGTCCTATGTATCTCAGATTTAGCTTTCCACGCTTTCCAAAGCGTATCATGCCTTTCCAGGGTGAGACCTTCAACAGGACGCGGTCACCAACCTGGAACTCCAAAGGTTTTCGTCTCTTATCGGCGTAGCTCTTTTGTCTATCTCTTGAAGCTTTTAGTCGTTCTCTGATTTGTACGATCTTTTCTGTGGTTTCTCGGATGATTTCTGGGCCTGTGAGAGTGCAATCGGGGACTTGACCTTTAGCTAGCTGCGTGTCACCCACCTCAGCCCAGCACAGAGGCGATCTGCACTTACGGCCATAGAGGGCTTCAAACGGTGCAACCTTGATGCTGGTAGGATAGTTGTTGTTGTAGGAGAACTCGACCAAGGGAAAATGGGTGTCCCACGACTTGCCAAAGTCTATAACACATGCCCTTAACATGTCTTCCAATGTCTGAATGGTTCTCTCACTATGCCCGTCTGTCTGTAGATGGTAAGCTGTGCTCATATCCAGCTTAGTTCCAAGAGCCTTCTGGAGTGACTGCCAAAATCTCAAGGTGAATCTGCTATCCCGATCAGAGATAATGGACACAGGCACACCATGCAGACGAACTATCTCTTGGATGTAGGTTCGTGTTAGTCTCTCCATCTTGAATGTTTCTTTGATTGGCAAGAAATGGGCGGATTTAGTCAATCAGTCGACAATTACCCAGATGGTATCGTACACACTCGGAGACTTGGGCAATTTAGTGATGAAATCCATCGTAATCCTTTCCCACTTCCACTCAGGTATTTCTGGATGCTGAAGTAAACCTGAGGGCATTTGATATTCCACTTTCACATTGGCGCAAGTCAGGCACTTGCCCACGAAGGTAGCGATCTCTGTTTTCATGTTTGGCCACCAATATAACTTTTTGAGATCCTAATACATCTTATCCGAACCCGGGTGAACGGAGTATCTAGTTCTATGAGCTTCGCTCATAACAACCTTTTTGTAACCGCCAAACCTTGGGGTCTAGATCCGGTTCATGAAATAGTAAACTCTGTCTCCCTTGATCTCTAGGTTCTTTTCCATTCCCCTCAAGGCTTCATCTGACATGTTCTCTGGTTTTAAGGCTTCCGACTGAGCCTCTCTGATTTGAGCAGACAAATGGGAATGGATGGTCATTGTCAGTGCCTTCACTCTACGACCTGAATACTCTTTACGACTGAGGGCATCCGCTACCACATTGGCCTTTCCGGGATGATAGCGTATTTCGCACTCGTAATTGATGAGTAGCTCTTCCCATCGTCGTTGCCTCATGTTTAACTCTTTCTGATCAAAGATGTGTTGTAGGCTCTTATGGTCGGTGAATACAGTACACTTGGTTTCGTAGAGATAATGTCTCCAAATCTTTAATGCAAAGACCACTGCTCCCAACTCCAAATCGTGAGCTGTATAATTGACTCCGTGTGCTTTCAGCTGTCTCGAGGCATAGGCAATAACCTTTCCTCGCTGCATGCGCACACAACCTAGGCCCTGATTGGATGCATCGCAGAAGACAACGAACTCCTCCGTCCCTTCTAGAAGGGATATGATAGGTACGCTGCATAGGGCCTGCTTCAATGTTTGGAACGCAGTGTCCTGCTTTTCTCCACAACTAAAGGGTACACCTTTCTGAGTCAGGGTGGTTAAAGGCTTAGCAATCCTAGAGAAATTATGGATAAACCTGCGATAGTAGCCAGCGAGACCCAAGAATTGACGAATTTCTGTGGGCGTCTTCTGTTCTGACCAACTTTCTATCGCTTTAATTTTTGAAGGGTCCACGTGTATGCCTTCTTCGCTAACCACGTGACCAAGGAAAATTACTTTTCTGATCCAGAATTCGCACTTTGAGAATTTTGCATATAGCTTCTCCGCCCTCAAAATTTCTAGCACTAGCCTCAAATCTTGTCTGTGATCTGCCTCACTCCGAGAATAAACAAGTATGTCATCAATGAATACTATTACGAACTTGTCTAGGAAGGGGCGGCACACCCGATTCATCAGATCCATGAATACCGCAAGTGCGTTGGTTAGACCAAAGGGCATCACTACAAACTCATAGTGACCATATCGAGTCCGAAATGATGTCGTAGGAACATCACCCTCATGGACTCGTAACTGATGGTACCCTTACCTTAGGTCTATCTTGGAGAAGTAGCTGGCTCCTTGAAGTTGATCGAAGACGTCGTCGATTCTAGGTAATGGGTAATGGTTTTTGATGGTAAGCTTGTTCAGTTCACGATAATATATGCACATCCGAAAGGATCCATCCTTCTTTTTCACGAATAGGATCGGGGCTCCCCAAGGTGAGAAACTTAGTCTGATGAATCCCTTGTTGAGTAGTTCATTGAGCTGGATGGATAACTCTTGCATTCTGTCGACGCTAGACGGTAAAGGGATTTAGCTACAGGGATAACTCCGGGGATTAAGTCGATTCGGAATTCGACTTGGTGCTCAGGAGGGATTCCGGGAATATATTCGAGGAAGACATCAGGAAAGTTGCAGACTTCGGGGATGCTCTCGGGGTCTTTAACTTCCTGTTTCTCATTAACAACATAGGCTAGGAATGCATGGCACTCCTTTCGCAGAAATTCCTAGGTTTTGATGCATGAAATGATACGTAGGTTTGAGCTGAGTTTATCACCATATATAATAAGGGTTTCTCCAGATGGCAGATTGAGGCGTATGGCTTTTTCATAACAAAGGATATCAGCACAATTGTGGCTCAACCAATTCATGCCGATGATGACATCGAAGCTTTTTATGGAAACCAGCATAAGGTCGATCAGAAAAGAATGGTCGTTTAAGGTAAGGGTACAGCCGATGAATACGTCGTTAGTGCTCTCTTTCTTTCCATTAGCCATCTCGACGGTAAATGTTTCGCTTAAAGGTTGGGATTTATGTTTGAGAAGATATTTAAATGCATGGCTAACAAAACTCCTCTCCACACCACTATCGAAAAGAATACATGCATAATAGTTGTCGAGGAGGAACGTACCCGTAACTACGGTGGGATCAACGACTGCTTCCTCCTGACCCATGACTAGCACTCTCCCTGTGTTGCCAGCTATTGCTTTTGGGAAATTCCTCTTGAAGAGCCCGGTCTCTCCATAGCCATAACAGGCTTAACCAACACCCGCTCCCGGAGCCTGATAGGTTGGTTGGACTTGTGTCTTGCAAAATCGAGCTGCGTGACCCTTCTTACCATAGCTATTGCACAAAATCTCGTGGCATTGCCCATGATGATGAAAGTTACACTTGTCGCACCTTGGAAGAGTACCATCATATCTACTGACAGGTGCTGGAGTGGTAGCAACAGCGGCAGGAGTGGTAGCAGCATGAACTGCCACTACTTGTTGTTTCTTGGAGGGCTCCTGCGAAGACTTGCCCTTGCGCTTGTTCCAAATATTTTTCTTCTCACCACTCTCCTTTGGTGGTTCGGGAACAGCTGGTACAGTTCCATGATCAACTCCGTGACCTATCAGGGTCTGCGCTAAACACTTAGCGCTGTCAAACGTGAGAGGTTTTGCAGCCAAGACATTTCCTTGAGTTGGGGGTGTCAATCCCCAAATGTACCTCTCAATTTTCTTGCTTTCTGGGGTGACCATCCCCGGACAGAGAAGAGCCAGATCGCAGAATCTAGCTGTATAAGTAGCAATGTCGGAACCCTTCATCTTCAGGTTCCAGAGCTCGTGCTCCAACTTTTTCATCTCATCCCTTGGGCAGTACTCTGCAAGCATTAACTCTTTCAAACTCCCCCAGCCCATGGCATTGGCTACCGGCAGAGTAAGGGATTTGACTCGGCTATTCCACCAAGTCAGTGCTCTATCGTTGAAGGTGCAGGTGGCGAACTTCACCTTGCTTGCTTCGGAACATGCACATATTTCGAAAATTGATTCGATCTTCTCGAACCAGCGGGTTAGGGCAATGACACCTCCATTGTCGTCGAAGGGTTTAGGTTTCGTGTTCATGAAATCCTTGTAGGAACACTCCTTCGGGTGTTCCTGGCCACCATCAAGATTACGGGGATTGGATCCACTTCCCGACCTGCCAGAGCCGCCAGGATTCATCTGCAACATTGCAGCAGCCACAGCGGCTGTAAATGCTGCCTGGAACATGACAGGATCGAATGAGGAGGAGGCAGCGGTGGAGGGTCATTGTTCTTCTTGTTGGGTCTCTTCCTGGGAGGCATCTTTCTCTAAAAGATACAAGGGAAAAATGGTGATAAGCCTTTTATGTTGATCATGAGTCGGATACTTTCGAACAAGATATATCTTAACCCTACAGTATTAACAGAGATCTACAATAAAGGTTTACTAACATAACTAGGGAATTGCAGGTCTTTCATTTGTAAGTATTAGTACTACTTGTAATAATTCCAACTATGTGCTTCATTAGTGTAAGATGTGGTGAGTTTTAGACTTGTCGCAACACCACAGTCACTCCCAAACACATGTTAGTCATATCTCGGACAAATATAGTTGATCAGGTTATATTGGCCCCACATATGACTTCATAACTATCCAGGTTTAACCATAGTGTCCAACTCGCCCTAAACACTTCTTTGTGGTTCTTACGGTGTTATAGCCTCTTGTACGTATGTATACTTGTATACTTCTCGTAAAATACTTATATTTTAAAGTATACTTTTAGTTTCAGAGCGCTTCAGCCCCTTTTAGTGTTTATAGTTGTATACCATGTAAGGTTCGGTATACTTAGTTCACTATAAATAATAGCTCTGATACCAATCTGTCACACCTCCAAACCCAAAACGGCGGAAACGTTCGGGGGTGGATGACGTCATATGTAGTATCACAACAATTGCATCATAGTAATAAAAGTAAACACAACCATTACATTGAATATATGAAATTTATTTACATCTGTTTGATTTATATTTATATACATCAAAAGTAGAAAAATATAAAGACGTGACTCTATACGCCCCGTCTTCTCAAAAGCATGTTGGAGTACCTGTCTACTGATTTCCTGAGAATACAAGCGGTTTTGAAAAGAGTATCAGCATTATGGACTTGAAACCCTCATTTTATCAGCCTCCTTGTCCTCCTTACCCTATATTCGAACCCTAATTCCATCTTGTGTGTTTTTGAGCTTAGAAGGCCATTTTGAGGTGTATTTTGGTGTTTTGAAGGAAGGTGTCCATCCTTGAAGCTTCATTGGAGGAGTGAAGGCTATTAGATCCAGAACCTCATCATCATTTGGCATTCATTTGAGGTTTAAAGTCTTGAACTTCATGCTTATTAGCTTAGATCTCTTTTGGTTTGGGTTTATGGACCCTTTTGGTCCTATTGATGAGATCTTATGAGTTCATATCATTTCTGAAGCTTAGGGTTTATGGACCCTTTTGGTCCCACTCTTAGTGTTAATTGGGTCCTTGAGTCATAAAGTTGCCATTTTTGAATGCATGAGCAATAGCCATTTTTATAGAAGTAGATTGTTATATTTTGAGGCATGCAAAGCCACCAAGTTGTCGAAATTATGGGTTAAGACGTTGTAAATGACTCAGATATGTGATTAGGACCCTTGGGCTTTAGTGGTTAAGAACCTTTTACAGAAATGGCTTATTGGGTGAGTACGTTGTGTCACACCCCCAAACCCAAAACGGCATAAACATTCGGGGGTGGATGACGTGATATGTAGTATCACAACAATTGCATCATAGTAATCAAAGTAAACACAACCATTACATTGAATATATGAAAGGTATTTACATCTGTTTGATTTATATTTATATACATCAAAAGTAGCAAAATATAAAGACGTGACTCTATACGCTTCGTCTTCTCAAAAGCATGTTGGAGTACCTGTCTACTGATTTCCTGAGAATACAAGCGGTTTTGAAAAGAGTATCAGCATTAAAGCTGGTGAGTTCATAAGCGTGTTTTGGTAATGAAAACATGTTAATGAATCAGTGAAAAGGTTTGTATGTTTCCAAGAAAATCCAATATTTTCTAACATATGAGTTTGATACAATGTTCCATAAAGTATTAGTTTGATTGCCTTTTTACCACCAGATGAATTGTATAAGACTGTTTTGAATGTAAAACCCCTTTTTGTATGAAAACCCTGGCTAACACCAGTATGTATAGGATGTTCTATTGAAACCCTGGTTACCATCAGTATGTATAGTAGTTTCATTACTTAAAATAAAACTATGAGTTGAAATCCCTGGAATCATCCAGTATAATATACAATAGTTCTTTTAATTAAAATAAAACTAATGAAGAATGAAATCCCGTAAACAAAAGATTAGTTTATACCAAGGTTGTAAAAATCGCTCGACGGTAGCTCGACGATCGACTGGGGTCAAGCGATTAATCGGTTTGGCGGGGATTAATCGGATGATTAATCGGGGACAATAAATTACTAATAAAACTATTATAAACTTAATATATCCTAAGAAAAAATAGTATTTGAAAATTTAAAATTTTGAAATTTTGAAATATTTGGTATAATATTTGAATATTTGAATATTTAAAAATTTAAAATTTTGAAGTTTTGTAAATTTTTGTGTAATATTTGAAAATTTGAATTTTTTAAAATCTTCCCGCCAAGGTCCGCCAAGGAGCGCCAAGGACCGCCTAGCCTGAGTTTGACCAATTTCCGCCAAACACCTCTAATCGTAATCAGTTGCAGACCGCCTAGCGCCTAGGCGCCGCCTAGGCCGATATTTACAACACTGGTTTATACTATTGTGAGTCGTATAACTATGCTTGATATGACTGATGACCTCTACGATGTTCTTCAGGCGTCAGACGTTATGATATTTTCCACCCCAGGCATGCCTGCCTAACTGTAGCTAGCAGTTTAGGTATGGGATTGTCAGTCCCGAATAGATCTATTCACAAATCTCACGCTCTCCCTCCAGGAGACTCTGGTTACACTAAAAGATAGGATTTAATCTGTACCCCGAAAGGTACATTTTGAAGAGTTGTCTCACAATCCTGTATTAAGTAGCTTACATGTAGTTCTGTATTGATCTATTGTATTTAAATCCGTTTGTATACTTTATAGAGTAATAATTATACTTAAATAATTATTTAGTAAAGTATTCTTGCTACCCGAAAATATCATAAACTACGTCTGTCATTGTTTATATGCCTTTAAGTATAAAACCATGTATTGAAATCCCAAACTATACATATTATAGTTTATAGGTAGGTTATGTACTTGGTTTGTGTATTGATCATAAAACTATGCAATTATGCTTATATGTTGAAAACGTATGATAGGAAGGAATAACAGGTTGAACAATAATGATTGTAAATCAAATATGGGAATGAATGCTTATGATCACTGAATGTTCAAAAAGAGAATACAAAAGGAAATCAGAGAAGGAAACCAAAAGATTATCCTTCATGCCCAAGCTATGACTAGCCGACCCTTCCCTAACAGAAAAATATTCTCTCACATGACATTTATTCTATGCACTCACTACTATATATAGTATTCCCATAAAACGTAACAACCTGCTGACATCATAGCCCTACACCTGTCTTTTTTTATTCTTACGAATAAACCTTCCAAGTCCTAGACCCATTGGACTCCATGAACTGATCTCTATCAATGCCGGCCTCTTGAAGAAGTGGCTTGTCTTCAACTCTAAAAGAAGGAAAAGAAGCCTGGATGTTGAAAGCGTCCTCCCAAGTGGCTTCTGAAGCAGATTGAGTATCCCATTGAATGAGCCATTGCTCAACTGGGACGCCCTGTTTGGAAATGGTGCGTGTGGCGAGGCGCTTAGCTGGTGTAGATGGGTTTGTGGTATCCATTTCAAGGCCTGGGGGAAGGGAAGGTTCAACGGTATGGTTGCCGGTAGCGCGCTTCAGCAGGGAAACATGAAAAACAGGATGAATCTTGGCAGAATCAGGTAACTGGAGACGATAAGCAACTGGTCCCACTTTAGCTGTAATTAGAAAAGGCCCATAGTAGCGAGGGGACAATTTTTGGTTGATTCTGCGCACCACTGATTGTTGGCGATGGGGACGCAACTTTAAGAACACCCAGTCGCCTTCCGAGAACTCAATGTCGCGGCGGTGTTTGTCAGCGGAAGATTTCATATAAGATTGAGCGCGTGTGGGGTGATATTTCAGCTGGGAAAGTGCCTCGTCTCTGTCAGCTAAGTCATGGGCGACGGCTTCGCAACGAATTTCGCCTGGTGTAAACTGAAAAACCGTTGGAGGGGGCGCCCGTACACGATGTGGAAAGGGGTGGTATTGGTTGAGACGTGATAGGCGGTGTTGTGCCAGAATTCCGCCCATGGGAGCCAAAAGGACCATGTTTTTGGTTGTTCTGCAGCAAAGCAACGAAGGTACGTCTCGAGCCTACGGTTTACCACTTCAGTCTGACCATCAGTTTCAGGATGGTAGGCTGAACTAAACTTCAGTTGACTTCCCTGTAACTTGAAGATTTCTTGCCAAAATTTGCTCAAAAATAATGGATCCCGGTCGCTAAGTATTGTTTTGGGCAGACCATGAAGGCAGACGATCTCCCGGATGAAAACATCAGCAAGTAAGCGAGCTGTGAGAGGGTGTTTTAGGGGTATAAAATGGCAATATTTGGAAAGGCGGTCTACCACAACCAAAATGATCTCGTACCCTTTAGATTTAGGTAACCCCGTAATGAAATCTAGAGATATATCATCCCATATAGCTGTGGGGATAGGAAGGGGTTGTAGGAGTCCAGCTGGGGCAAGAGTGGAATTCTTATACCGTTGGAAAGTGTCACACGCTTGAACATAAGCCTTGATAGACTTAGTCATTCCGATCCAATATATTTGAGCAGCAAGACGTCGGTAGGTGTGATAGAAACCCGAATGACCTCCACTAGGGCTATCATGAAATTTCGCAATGAGTTTAGGGATCCAAGGCTATGAGGATGGGATGACCAGTTTACCTTTGTGGTAAAGTTTACCATGTAGTAAAGAGAATCCCGGATGAGAATTAGGATCTACAGAGAATGCAATCACGAGTTTTTGGAGGTGTGGATCACTAGCAAAACCATCTAGAAGAGAATCACTATCTAACCAGCGAGGGTATGAGAGTAAGCTACGAAGTTCATGCTCATCTGTCACCCGAGAAAGAGCGTCTGTTGCATTATTGTCTCGACCTGGCTTATATAGAATTGAAAATTGGTAACCCATGAGTTTGGCTATCCAATTTTGCTGAGAAGATGTTGTAATCCGTTGTTCTAACAGGTGGCGTAAACTCTTCTGATCAGTAAACACAGTAAAGTGTCGCCCCAACAAATAAGGCCTCCAATGTTGGATGGCGAGTACCAGGGCCATCATCTCTTTCTCATAAGCTGATTTAGTAAGATTTTTATCCGAGAGAGCTTTACTAAAGTAGGAAATTGGCTTGCGGGATTGCATAAGAACAGCTCCAATACCATGACCTGAAGCATCACACTCAATCTCAAATGGTTTGGTGAAATCCGGTAATGTGAGAAGAGGGGCAGTAGTCATGGTTTGTTTTAAAATGTCAAAAGCTCTTTGTGCGTCTGGTCCCCAAGTAAAAGCGTCCTTTTTGGTTAATTCAGTAAGAGGGCGTGCAAGTTTGCCGTAATCGCGGATGAATTTGCGGTAATAGCTGGTGAGACCTAAGAATCCGCGGACGCCTTTTACATTTTTTGGAATCGGCCAAGCTTGGACAGCACTGATTTTCTGAGGATCCATTGAGACGCCCTGGTGAGTGATGATATGGCCTAAGTATTCCACAGATTGAAGACCAAAAGAACTCTTTTTTTGTTAATGACCAATTTGTGGTTTTGAAGCAAAATCAGAACTTGGGTAAGGAGGTGTAGATGAGCATCCCAATTTGTGCTGTAAACCAAAATATCATCGAAAAAGACAAGTACACCCTTGCGTAAAAGTGGTCGTAACACCTCGTGCATAAGAGCTTGAAAAGTTGATGGGGTATTAGTTAGCCCAAAGGGCATAACTAAAAAATCATAATGCCCGTTGTGAGTACGAAAGGCGGTTTTATGAATATCGGTTTCACGCATTCGAACTTGATAGAAGCCAGATTTGAGGTCAATTTTTGAAAAAAAATTGAGAACCGTGAAGCTCATATAATAATTCCTCTACCACGGGTATGGGGTATTTATCGGGGATGGTCACCCGATTCAAGGCTCTATAATCGATGCACAAGCGCCACGAAGAATCCTTTTTCTTAACCAATATCACCGGACTAGAGAAAACACTTTAGCTGAGACGGATTATACCAGTTGAGAGCGTGTCATCCACATGTCGTTGTATTTCATCTTTTTGTAGATGGGGATAGCGATATGGCCTTACACAGATGGGACCATGGCCATCTATAAGGTTAATAGTGTGCTCTATGGTGCGTGGTGGTGGGAGGCCTTGGGGGGATTGAAACAGGGACACAAATCGGGATAGAATGTCAGAGAGTTGTGTTTGCTGTGAACATGATAAGGTAGAGGGTGGTTCTTGGGAGGTGGTAAGTGTATTTAGGTGCTCAATAATCCAAGAATTTAGAGAGTGATGTTGGAGTGGAGAGGTGATACCACGGAGGTGGATGAGGGATCCTTGGTGCCAGAAGCGCATTTCCTGAGTTTGCCAATTTGAAACAACATCCCCCAAAGTAGCGAGCCAAGCAACACCCAAAATAACGTCCAAAGAACCCAGTTCATATACCAGAGCATCAATTGTGCAAGAATAAGAGCCCAGTGAAATTGAAATACCTTTGCAAATTTGGGACATCTGGACTTGGGAACCTTCGCCCAAACTGATGGATAAAGGTCAACAAGAGGTGATCTCGATTCCCAGAGTTGATGCTAAAGTTTTAGAGATGAAATTGTGAGTGGCTCCCCCATCGATCAAAATGATCGTTGTTATACCAGAGAGTTGACCCGCTAGTTTGATGGTGCGGATAGTAGAAGAGGAGTCAGCAGTAAATCCTCGTGAGTTGAGAGCATGGCATTCACCATCGATGAGTGGGTGCTCATCGTCAATAGACTCCATAGGTCGAAACTCGCCGTTGTCATCAGTGTATTCTCCCTCAGCCAACAGTAGAACACGAAATTGACCATCTGAGCATTTGTGTTGAGGGGAATATTTCTGTCCGCAACTCAAACAAAGACCCCGTTTGCGTCGATCTTCCCATTCCTGCTTCGTAAGGTTTTTGGTACCGACAGAACGATTGTAATTAGGGTTATGGCGGACCGGGTCAGGTGGTTTACCCGATTGGGGCCCCGAATTAGAAATGGTACGAGGGAGTGGGCTGGAAGTGGGCTTATTGGAAGTAAACGGAGTAGCAGAGTTGTGACCTTGCCAAACGTGGCCCACTTTTGGGGAAACTGGTCTAAACGAGGTGCATTTTTTGGTGAATGTGGAGGTATCGTCGTCGGTTGTAGTAGCAGTGGTGACGTGACGAGCCATCTCCATCGCTTGGTCACAAGTGGTTGGACGAAGGGCACGCACCCAGTTTCTGATATCCAGTTGAAGACCACATAAGAACATCCCAAGGGCTGAGGCTTCAGATTGCTCAAGGATCAAGGCAGATATAGACTCAAATTGTTCGATATAATCTTCAATGTCTCCCTCTTGGAGTAACGAACCCATAGCTTCGTGAGCATTGAGATAACGTGTTTCCCCAAATCGAACAAGAAGTTTACATTTGAAATCGTTCCAGGTGGTTTGAGGGTGTTTGAAAAACAGAGTAGTGAACCAATTTAGGGTTGTACCTTCCATACACATTTGAGAGAGCTTCAATTTGTTGGGTTCGGTGGTTTAGTGGACGGAGAAATAGAGTTCAGCTTTGGTTATCCAGCCTCGAGGGTCAGTGCCATCGAACACCGGTAGCTTGACCTTAGGAAGAGAGAAGACGGAATCGTCGGGGTGGTGAGGGTTGGTTGAACCAAAGCGCGGAGGAAGGTTACCGGATTCAAGGATGAGTCCTGATGATGATCCTTCTTCAGGATGTTTCCCAAATTTTTCAGGTGATTTTAGTAACAATTTCTCCATAAGTGTCTTCATTTCTTGCATCTGGGCGGAGATCTGATCAATTTTGCCATCTTGTGCATCCATACGGGATTGAAGAGATTGCAATCGAGTAGTGACCTGAGCTTCTGTTGCTTGTACCATGGTGGAAGAAAGCAAAAGAGCGAGGCAATGGAACCAAATTGATAGGAAGGAATAACAGGTTGAACAATAATGATTGTAAATCAAATATGGGAATGAATGCTTATGATCACTGAATGTTCAAAAAGAGAATACAAAAGGAAATCAGAGAAGGAAACCAAAAGATTATCCTTCCAGCCCAAGCTATGACTAGCCGACCCTTCCCTAACAGAAAAATATTCTCTCACATGACATTTATTCTATGCACTCACTACTATATATAGTATTCCCATAAAACGTAACAAACCTGCTGACATCATAGCCCTACACCTGTCTTTTTTTATTCTTACGTGAATAAACCTTCCAAGGCCTAGACCTGATCTCTATCAACGTACCTTATGCTCAGCATGTTACAAAAGGGATGAAATATCTAAATCTTTTATAAAATGTGGAAACCGTATGGTTGTACTAATTCCGTCAGTTTTAAGTGTGTCGAAATCCTTTTTGTATAAATTCACAAAATCATTTGTGTTTGGCTTGTACCCCCCCCCCCCTGAAAACATTAAAAATAATAAAAGCATAAGGGTGTGAACTCACTGTTAGTTGCGTGAAAGTGTCGGACAACGAAACTGTGAATGAAGACCCTCGGGTTAATGTACGCGGCACTTAACGGGATTCGGGACTCGATTGAATCGGAGAAAGCAGGTTTTCAGCTAAGTTCACGACTTAGGGTGGGTTTGTGGTCGTGAAGGATTTCCAGTCGTAAACTGTTCTCGGCCGTGAACAGTAAACTGCTCTTGAATGGTTTACGGCCTTTGAAGGTTTAAAGGGTTCACAGCCTGTTCTTGATGAACTATGAAGATTTGAAGGGTTCACGGCCGTGAACTCAAGAACAGCAAAGCTTGATTTGATGAAAAACGGATGTTTTGATGCTCGAAAACGAGTTCCAAGGCGGATACAGTGCTAGATGAAGAGAAATCTGGTGTTTTGGGTGATGATTTTTAGAGAGAGAAAGGGTGTTCGCGGCCAGAAAAGTGCAAATGAGGGGTATGGGCTCATATATAGGGGGTTTTCATGGTCGGTGGTGGGGTCCACCTACCGTGAACTGGTTTACGGTTGTGATCAGGTTCACGGCCGTGAACACCACTCGGGCTGTAATCCGTTGATTTTCGAAGGAAACTCGGGTTTTCGCGTGATTTTGTTTCCGACTCTTATAAAAACGATCTTCTAAACCATAAGAAATTAACGGAACAAATAAAATTTGTAGTTTATTTAACAGAAATGGCAAACTTTAACGGAAAAAGGTTCGGGTTGTCACACGTTGGGCGTACCAGCCACACAACGTGTACACTTAGCGTACAGCTGAGTACGCCCCGCGTACTTAGGGAGTTTGGGCTTGGCATTGTTTGGGCCTCAGTTGGGCCACTTTCTTGGTGTTTGTTGCTTTGGGACTTTTAGGCCATCAGGAATCAAGCTTTTGGACTAAGGAACCTTAGTGGGCCTTTGGGTAAGGCCCATTTGGGGATTTAGGTCCAATTTGGAAAATTAGGCCATAAGTGGGCCTTTGTGGATCGTTTGATTTTGGGCTTTATTGGTTTATGGTTTTGGGCCTTAGTTTTGGATCAAGCTAGGCCAGGGGTAAATGGTCATTTTACCCCAAGTATGGATTATTGATTATAGGTTGGAACCCAAGTGTTGATTGG
The DNA here is from genome assembly GCF_052849685.1 of Lactuca virosa. NCBI lineage: Eukaryota > Viridiplantae > Streptophyta > Magnoliopsida > Asterales > Asteraceae > Lactuca > Lactuca virosa. The sequence goes on from NC_136434.1 coordinate 92,657,163, forward strand.
GTGTTTTCTTTCTGTGAGATTTAGTATTTGAGGTAAATCGTCAAGTATGGATCAAGCTAGGCCAGGGGTAAAGCCAGGCCAAGGGTAAATCATCAGAACAACAGCTAGGGTTTTCTTTTTGTGAGATTCAGCATTTGAGGTGAGTTTCCTCACTGGGTTTAGCGGGTCAAAGGCACCAATGTCGGCCATATTTGATTATGTTAGGATGCTAGGAGTCTGTGTGTTTTGGATTAGTGTCTAAGCCCGTAACTATATTTGGTAAGTACTTGACCCGGTTGTGCATGGTCCTTTTGGGTTGCCTTCACCATAGCAACTTGACAGGGTGATTTATGGAGAGAGAGAGAAGATATTATGGTTTATTAATATATTATAAGAATAATATATTAAAAGAATAATATATTAAAAGAGAAATCATATTATTTAATTAATATTAGTCATAAATTAATGAGGAATTAATCTGGTGACTAAAAGAGATTAATTGAATAAAGGGGACTTAAGCTGTCAAATGTGTGATAGTTTAATTTTGGGCTGGGAAACCTAATGAATTAAAGGGGTGAACGAAATTATGATGGGAGCCCATCATATTTTCGTCCTTGGCCTGTATTCCAGAAGGTTCCATGGGATGCTTAGAGTTTAAGCTGTCCCTTAGGGTTTTGACTGAAACCCTAACTGCTCACAGTATAAATAGAACCCTTTGGCTATAGAAATCGGCTACCCTAACCCTAAGAGTGATAGATCCGAATTCAAGAAGCCTCCAACCTCTCTCCAAGATCATTCTTTTGCTATTGGTGTTTGTAAGCCATTAGAGGAGTGACACTTGTGACTCTAAGCTTCAAAGACAAGAAGATTCAAGCAAGCAACAAGAGGTAATGATACAGATCTGATTTGTTTCATATAATTTCAAATTGTTCTCATTAGATCTAGGGTTTGTAAGCCTTGAATGATTGCATGTACAATTAGTGAAACCTAGATTCAAGCATTAGGGTTTGTATGAGCACATAGGATGTTCTTTTGGCTCAAACCCATCAGTGTGACCCATGCATGTGTTATGTGCTGTTATGTATACCGGGCGAGGCTCGATGCCAAGCGAGGCCTGAGGACTGGCACATATGCTAGTGTTTATGAGTATTATATGTGTTAACATGATTGTGTGATATTGATTGTATGTGTATAGCGGGCAAGGCCCAGTGACAGACAAGGCTTGAGAATAATAGATCTGTATACTGAGCGGGGCTAGATACCGGGCGAGGCCCGATGTCGGGCAGGGGCCAAGTATGTTGTAACATCCCAAAATTCAAGACCAAAAATTTCATTTTAATTAAGTTATTATATAAGACCAACAGAATAAAAATATTCATAATAATATCTCATGTCAAAACCAAGTGTCAATAATCAAAACATATTATCATAAAACCATATCAGAGTGTAATCCCAAAGATCTCATGTGCGGAAAACATAGTGTGATGCGTTGCGATCGAGCCGGCTCCTTTCCTTGAAAACAATGCACCTGAAACCAAAACTGTAAACAGTAAGCACGAAGCTTAGTGATTTCCCCCATCATACCACATACCATAGAAATCACATTCTGTCAGGCATACCGGGGTGCAAGACCTACCCCATGTCAGGCATATCTGGGTGCCTGACCTACCCTGCTGAGCATACAGGGGTGCTTAACCTACCCCTGTTAGGCATACCGTGGTGCCCAACCTATCCTTCGGTCCTGTCGACCGGTAGTCGAGGACTATTTCACCCCTACTACTAACACATAATATCATATCACATACATCATAATCTGTCTAGCATGGTTGGGTACTAAACTACCCCTTCGGCCCTATCGACCGGTAACCGGGGACTATTCCCCCCCTACTACCACTACCACATAACAACTTATCATAAATATACTATCAGGCATATCTGGGGTGCCCGACCTACCCTTCGGTCCTAACAACCGTAATACGGGGACTATTCCCCCTACTGCTGCTATCACATAACATCATATCAGGCTAGCACATAAAACACATCAGGTAGTAGCAAACCTAGATAATTATCACAAAGACAATCATCTAACATACAACTCCTACTAGTGGGTCGGAATTGTGGCCGTAGACCCACCACTACTGGAAGGTAACTCACCTCATACTGCTGAAGTCCACTGCTAGAAATCCTTATTGCTACCCTGGCGACTCCTCGAGCTATCAATAACACAATATCACCCAATTAGCAATTGGGTCCTAAACCATGATCCACAATCCATATTTGGGGTGAAATGACCGTTTCACCCCCGACCCATCGAGGTCCATACTATATAATCCATGAAGGCCCATTAATGGCCCAAGTCTAAACCAATCAAGCCCAAAGCTCCAAAATCCATAAAGGTCCACTAATGGCCCACTTATGGCCCAATCTTCCAAATTGGGCCCAACCCTTTACATGGGCCTCACCCTAAGCCCAATAACTTATTTCTTGTCCAAACATACATCCTTAACTAGTCCAACAATCCACAACCCAAATAATAGCCCAAACCCAAAATGGCCTACAAGGCCCAATAAGGCCCAAATCTATCTTGGACCTAACCCAAGAAGGCCCAATCTCCAAAAAGGCCTGAAATACTAAATGGGCCACCCTATCCAACTCCTGGTCCATGGTCCAAGGCCCAAAAAGGTCAACAAAACAAAGTGAGTCAACCAGGCCGAGTACGCCCTGCGTACCCAGATGGTACGCCCAACATACACCACTTTGGGCTAGTACGCACAACGCACCAAACGTACGCCCAACGTACTCCTCTGAACTCTAACCTTCTCCAAATAAGCACTTAATCACTTCATCCCTTGCTCCAACTCTCCATTCTAACTCCTATAGGTGACTTTTCAAGTAAAGTTGGCAACTTTACTAACATTCATGGCTTAATGGGACTCTAGAGCTCAAAAGAGCTTAATGGATGATCTTAACTCATGCTTGGGTTCAAACACTTCACAAAGCTTGCACCTTTATGAGAGAGGGGACCTTAGAATGTCCAGATCTACAAGTTTGAGTCCCCAAAACGACCCTAGCTCACCAAGACCAAGCAAAAGGCTAAAAATGGCCAAAACCAACCCAAAAGAGGATCTATGAAATAGAAGGTCAAGATCAGAGCTTTTTACCTCCAATGGGTTGACAAATATGAGAACTTTCTGGATCTACAAGCTCCATTCCAAGATCAACACTTGAACACCACCTTCTCTTCTTGCACACACACACACACAAAAGTCTTCTTTCAATCTCCAAGCTTCATCCAAGGTCATTTAGGGTTTCATGGTCGTGAAAAGGGGTGGAGGCTGATCTGAAATGACCTAGGTAAGGATATAATGTGGCTTATATAGGGCACAAGTAGAGGAATTAGGGTTTTGGGCACTCTGAACGTACGCTGGGCGTACCTCTTCTACGCTGGGCGTACGCCTCTCCGCACCCTCGACCATATGTCCTTATACGTTGGGTGTAACCCATCTTATGCTGGGCGTACCCAACAAAACACATGCATGCATTTCATGCATGCATGGGCTGCATTTGTCATAAAACTCCATTAGGGACTAAAATTCACAATAACTTCAAAGTGTTATAACTCTTTCATTCTAAGTCTGTTTCCGACGAACTTTATATCCACAAAAAGGTGGCAAGAAGCCCTACGCTCCTAGCATCACACCCGAGCCATAAAACTTCCGAATAAAGCCTAAAATGCATAACAGGCCGAGATATCAATTTTTAGTCATACCCTTGGCTCCCGAAGACACAATAGAATACAGGGTCACTTGAATCATAACAACTTCATCCGAAATGGGCTAAATCCTTCCTTTACCAAAGCTCTAATCCCCATGACAACTAATGATTGAGCTGCAGCCCCAATTAATAAGGCCAATCTGAAACCGGGTGTTATAACTCTCCCCCACTTAAATTAGATTTCGTCCTCGAAATCGCTCCTTACCAACACCCATCTCAAACAACCATCGGAGGAATACAACTGGAACCCCCAAACCGACACTTCCATCCTAGAGATATCGCTCAATCCTTCAACCCTTGCAAGCTACTTCTACCTTCTGAGACCTAAAACCTATAATAACCTGGCTTCCTGACAGATCGCCCGTGCTGAAACAACTCTCCGTCAATCCCTCAACTACTAGCCGAACACTCACAACCCTTCCAACTCTGTTATTTTATCAGCCTATCCCGATATACTAAAACCATCCTTATAGCAATTCTTCAAACTTGGTGAAGAATGACTCCTCGATCTCTCAAGTAAAACCCATCCGGGTTCCCTGGAGTCTGAACTCTAAGGTCTCAATGGTCCGGCTCCCTGTCAGACCTCTCAGACCGAACTGTCACCCATCACGCTGCTACTGAAAAGGGAGCAAGTCACTGTCCATAAACGGCTACATAACACTTAAACCTGACAGAAGGATCAGATAATCTTTCGAGTAGAAGATCCATTCCTGCAACGGTTAGACTCATACGAGAGCTGTGCAACAGAGTCAAATCAACTACTCTGATATTATTTAATCCCACGACGAGTGACTTATTGTTTCCCAATCGATCAGATACTCCGTCCGTACTTGCAACCTAAAACACAATTACTCATACTGCCCAAACGTTGAAACTGCCCGAACACTGAACTGCCTGAATCAGTATGTTGTCTCATGACTGCTTTCCCAAATTCTACCGAGACCTTCCGGGTCTCAATTCGTTCGCCAATCATCTGAATGTCGGGTTTCGGCCTGGCTGCGGAGCCAAAGGACTCCCACTTAGTCGCCTCACACGACTTCTGAACGAAATCCTTCTCTGGAACTAATTGCCACTAGTTATCATGCCACTGTGGCTCTAACAACCTTCTGATCTAACCGATCGGGTCTGTGCGTCGAATCCTGTCATCATTAAATCCAAGACTAAAAGTGATTGCTACTTGACCAATGGTAGCCTTATCTCACACATCCTTAAGCAATCCATTGCTTCCCTGATCTCATAACCGCAGTGGCGTCCCTACAGTCTTATCACTGGCTCAACCAGATCCAACCCATCTGGGTAATTCCGAAATAAATTTGTGGACTTCCACATCCTCACTGCTGCACCCGACTGGTGGGTACTACTGTTCTCCTCGTGATCTGACATCACTCCCGTACTATCTACCAACCCAGTGAATGCCACGGCTACATCCGCGGTCTCTCAACACCCTAACACTATCAGGCTGCTAGTGAATGCTACGGCTACACCCGCAGACTTAAAAGACATTAACACTATCTGAGAACCTTGTGAATGCTGACGCTACACCCGCATATTCACAACACTTCTACCACTATCTGACAACCTTGTGAATGTTGCGGCTATACCCGCAGACTTACAACACTTCCAACACTTTTCTAGCTGCTAGTGAATGTTACGGCTACACCCGCAGACTTACAACACTCTAACACTATCTGAAAACCTTGTGAATGCTACGGCTACACCCGTAGAATTACAACACTTCTACCACTATCTGAGAACCTTGTGAATGCTACGGCTACACCCACAAACTTACAACACTTCCCATACCAGGACGAACACGCACTTGACCTAACACTCAACTGAACTTGAATCCTAATTGGACCTCTAACCTGGTTCCCTAATCCTACTATCTGATGCCAAGGAAAAGCGTGAATCAAACATCGAAATGTTTTTTGTACTCCCAACTCACCAATTCCTTAACCTAGACGGCTACTCGACCGCCTTCCCCCTGTCGGGGATGCGAAACTCATCCAAATTTACTCTTAATTCTGCTCCTGAATGTCTGACCGATTCTCCCCCACTTAGATTCTACTAAATCTTCACGGCACGTGAGAATTGAAAGATTCCCAATCCTTCTTACTTCCTAATAGTCCACTGTCGACAACTTGTGCTTATCAATGCTAGCGTTCCACTACCAGTCAAACCTTAAGATCACCCATTCTCTGAAATCTTGAAGAGTACTCTTGAAATCTGGTCCAGTCTGACACCTCACTCCACCTCCCATGCTGACAACTGGAGACCTTAATCTTCACCCTGGCTGGCGAAACCTTGTTCTCACTTCCACTCTCACAACACCGTTGAACTCTAACCGAACACAACCCATGCGAAAATACAATTCTCTTGGAACATCCAATAACCAAACACCTATGCGTCTAACACCCGTATCCTTCTGGTACCGTTCCCAAACAGATGATGAAATCACTATACCCAACGATACAGGGGAGCTAGCCCGATGAACTAACCACAAACCTCTCACGCAATACCCCACAGCCGATCTCGACCTCAACCCTAAATAACAACCAGACAATTAGAACTCTCTATACGAGATACAATCCCTCTTCTAGTCCACTAACAACTCATGGTATGCAATTGGCATATGATATTTCTTGAAATTATAATCCACATACAAGTAGAGAAATAAACCCATGGATACACTTACCCAAAACTTAGTGAGATTTCAAAGCAAATACAACTGCTGATTAAGAGTAATTACACCATAATTTCATTACAGAAAGGGGAATTTCAAATTACATATCAGCGATCTATTGCGGCTCGATCTTGACTTCCTGCGAAAGTACCTGCGATGAATCCTGAGCAGCCCTAACCTTTATGCGGGGACAATTTGCCATGATATGACCAGGCTGATGACAACGATGGCACAACTCTACCTCTAACGTGCATTCTTGGCGATTGTGACCCTTCCACCCGCACCTGCCGCACTTAGACCTGCTACAAACATCATTTTGTACCCCTTCGTCCTTCGTGCAACCTCCACGACCCCTCGGATCTCTGATACTTGATGCTGTCGAACCCAACTGCTCGATTTGTCGACCCAGACCAAGTTCCTGTTTCCTCTTCCCCACCTGCCCATCCAAACCAATCTTCTTCTCCTGAGTTACCTCGACCACCCCATAAACCGCCTGAACAGTCGCTGTCTGACCCTCTAATTTAGCGATCAACCTATCAATGACGTGCCCAATGATGTCGGGTAACTCCTTGTGTAAGGCTCACGAAACCTCCTCAACGATCTAATCATGTGGTAAACTCTCCTGAAGACAAGGTGCGTAACCCACCTCCGATCCGTGGTGACAAGAGCTAATAACAGGATCCTCCCTTCCGAGGGATCCCAGTAATCCATAAACACTGGGCCCCAGAGGAGCCCCTAACTGCCCCATAGCGATCTCAGCCCGAAAGGCCTCGAGGCAGCTATCCAAAAGCTCCAAAATCCCCTCCTTCACTGTACCGAAGATCAAAGGAGTCTGGTCCAATATACAGTGCGTAATCTCAGCTGATATAAACTCTCTCATCTGCTCCTCGAGCTTCCCGACTCCTAAACCCGAGCCTGATCCCTCACCGGCGCCAAAACTGCCAGCTGGTCTAGTACGTAGGGTCACCATTCTGAAACATGTCATAGATCCGTCAGAATACTCATTACATATCGAGGGATCACAAACACTACAAGCTCCCTGGTCTTATCTCAGCCTTCCTTGATTCGAGTACGGATCCTCTGCTTTCAGTAGTATGGGCCCCTACTACCTTCCACATCTATCCGTACTTTCCTCCAAGATTGCCTCGACTCCACCAAGTCCCTTGCACTAATACCATTCCCATCACTAATCCTATCCTAGGCTTTCCCTATGTTCCCGAACCCACCCAGTCCTCAGCTGCTGAAAGATTCCCAGTAATATCAATGAGCTACCTTATGAATATAGCCACATGCAACAGAGATCAAATAAGCCTTCGAGTAAAAGATTCATCCCTAGAACGGTTAGACTCATACGAGAGTTGCGCAATAGGTTCAAGTCCATCACTCTGAGATTATCCAGCCTGTGTCCATTGTGACTTAGCATATTCACTTAGTAGCTAACTCACATCACTAGGAGTCCCACAAAGCACAAAGCAAGCAACATTCAGACAATGGAAATTCTAACCAACATGATCCAATCAAACCATTCTATCCTCTAATCAGGAATTTGTACATGTAATTCAAAGGCTCATATAATTAGGCATAACCTAAACAGGCTATCTTATCACTAACTGGTCAGTACTAGCATGCAGGTCTACAAGCACATACAATAGGCATATAAGGCATCCTTCCTAGATCCTTAGCCCTAATCTAGCATGCAGTTCTCATAATCATATTATATCATAACATAACATGTATGGGTATCTTGGGGAAAACTTACTTGAGCTCGGCTGATTGCACGCATCACACACCTTGTTCTTTTCAAAGTTCTTTTTCTCTTTTCAAATTTTTTTCAAAACTCTTTTTAGAAAATGATTTTTCTATTGAAAGTTTTCATACCAAGTACTTAGTTTGAGTCCAGACACACCCGAGAGTGTGTCTGAATCCCTCAAACCAAGGCTCTGATATCAATTTGTAACATCCTAAAATTCAAGACCAAAAATTTCATTTTAATTAAGTTATTATATAAGACCAACAGAATAAAAACATTCATAATACTATCTCATGTCAAAACCAAAGTGTCAATAATCAAAACATATTATCATAAAACCATATCAGAGTGTAATCCCAAAGATCTCATGTGCGGAAAACATAGTGTGATGCGCTGCGATCGAGATGGCTCCTTTCCTTGAAAACAATGCACCTAAAACCAAAACTGTAAACCGTAAGCACGAAGCTTAGTGATTTCCCTCATCATACCAGATACCATACAAATCACATTCTGTCAGGCATACCGGGGTGCCCGACCTACCTCATGTCAGGCATATCTGGGTGCCTAACCTACCCTGCTGAGCATACCGGGGTGCTCAACCTACCCCTATTAGGCATATTGGGGTGCGCAACCTACCCCTTCGGTCCTGTCGACCGGTTGTCGGGGACTATTTCACCCCTACTACTAACACATAATATCATATCACATACATCATAATCTGTCTAGCATGGCTGGGTACTAAACTACCCCTTCGGCCCTATCGACCGGTAACTGGGGACTATTCCCCCTACTACCACTACCACATAACAACATATCATAAATATACTGTTTGGCATATCTGGGGTGCCCGACCTGCCCTTCGGTCCTAACAACCGTAATACAGGGACTATTCCCCCTACTGCTACTATCACATAACATCATATCAGGCTAGCACATAAAACACATCAGGTAGTAGCAAACCTAGATAATTATCACAAAGACAATCATCTAACATACAACTCCTACTAGTGGGTCGACATTGTGGCCGTAGACCCACCACTACTGGAAGGTAACTCACCTCATACTGCTGAAGTCCACTGCTAGAAATCCTTACTGCTGTCCTGGCGACTCCTCGAGCTATCAATAACACAATATCACCCAATTAGCAATTGGGTCCTAAACCATGATCCATAATCCATATTTGGGGTGAAATGACCGTTTCACCCCCGACCCATCGAGGTTCATACTATATAATCCATGAAGGCCCATTAATGGCCCAAGTCTAAACCAATCAAGCCCAAAGCTCCAAAATCCATAAAGGTCCACTAATGGCCCACTTATGGCCCAATCTTCCAAATTGGACCCAACCCTTTACATGGGCCTCACCCTAAGCCCAATAACTTATTTCTAGTCCAAACATACATCCTTAACTAGTCCAACAATCCACAACCCAAATAATAGCCCAAACCCAAAATGGCCCACAAGGCCCAAATCTATCTTGGACCTAACCCAAGAAGGCCCAATCTCCAAAAAGGCCTGAAATACTAAATGGGCTACCCTATCCAACTCCTGGTCCATGGTCCAAGGCCCAAAAGGTCAACAAAACAAAGTGAGTCAACCAGGCCGAGTACGCCATGCGTACCCAGATGGTACGCCCAACGTACACCACTTTGGGCCAGTACGCGCAGCGTACCAGACGTACACCCGACGTACTCCTCTGAACTCCAACGTTCACCAAATAAGCACTTAATCACTTCATCCCTTGCTCCAACTCTCCAGTCTAACTCCTATAGGTGACTTTTCAAGTAAAGTTGGCAACTTTACTAACATTCATGGCTTAATGGGACTCTAGATCTCAAAAGAGCTTAATGGATGATCTTAAATCATGCTTGGATTCAAACACTTCACAAAGCTTGCAACTTTATGAGAGAGGGGACCTTAGAATGTCCAGATCTACAAGTTTGAGTCCCCAAAACTACCCTAGCTCACCAAGACCAAGCAAAAGGCTAAAATGACCAAAAGCAACCCAAAAGAGGATCTATGAAATAGAAGGTCAAGATCAGAGCTTTTTACCTCCAATGGGTTGACAAATATGAGAACTTTCTGGATCTACAAGCTCCATTCCAAGATCAACACTTGAACACCACCTTTTCTTCTTGCACACACACACACACACACAAAAGTCTTATTTCAAGCTCCAAGCTTCATCTAAGGTCATTTAGGGTTTCATGGTCGTGAAAAGGGCTGATCTGAAATGACATAGGTAAGGATATAATGTATCTTATATAGGGCACAAGTAGAGGAATTAGGGTTTTGGGCACTCTGAACGTACGCTGGGCGTATGCCTCTCCGCACCCGCGACCATATGTCCTTATTCGTTGGGCATAACCCAGCTTACGCTGGGCGTACCCAGCTAAACACACGCATGCATTCCATGCATGCATGGACTGCCTTTTTCACAAAACTCCATTAGGGACTAAAATTGACAATAACTTCAAAGTGCTATAACTCTTCCATTCTAAGTCCGTTACCGACGAACTTTATATCCACGAAAAGGTGGCGAGAAGCCCTACTCTCCTTGCATCACACCCGAGCCTTAAAACCTTCCGAATAAAGCCTAAAATGCATAACAGTCTGAGATATCAATTTGCAGTCATACCCTTGTCTCCCGAAGACACAATCGAATACAGGGTCATTGAATCATAGCAATTTCATCCGAAATAGGCTAAATCCTTCCTTTCCCAAAGTTCTAATCCCCATGACAACTAATGATTGAGCCGCAACCCCAATTAATAAGGCCAATCTGAAACCGGGTGTTACATATGTAATTTATGTCTGGTAAGGGGTAGTTTGGGGAACTCACTAAGCTTTGTGCTTACGGTTTTCAGTTTATGTTTTGGGTACTTCCGATTGCAAAGGGAAGAGCTCGGGTTGACTGCATCGCACACACCATTGGAATTCCGCATATGATATTTTACTCTGATTTTTATGATATTGATATATTTGGTTTTGATGTTGAGATGTATGGATGATATTTGAAAATACTATTTTATCTATTTTAAAAATGAAATTTTTGGGACCATATTTTTGATGGGTATTGAGCATTACAACATTCCTATGGTGTACATGCAACCCTAATTTCTTTGGATCTAAGTTTTTCTCTATTGAACATGCAAATACAAACTCCAAAGCAATAACCCTAGATCTAGCATATACAATTCGAAATTCATATATAAAATTAGGGTTTTATCATCACCTCACTTGTTATGTAGCAATAACAAGAATAATCCTTGATTGATCTTGACTTCTAAAAGCCTAGTGCCCCAAGTGTTGCACCTCTAATGGAGTCACAAACACTCAATGCAAATAATGACTTGGAGAGAGGTGAAATCGGCTAGGGCAACTCATAGAAGACTCATCTGCCGAAAATCCTTAGGTTAAAGGGGTTTATATAAGGCTAGGTTGCTTAACCTTTAAGCTAGACTTGAATAAGGAAACCCTAGTTCCTAACTTAAGCCCAAAGCAACCCATGGACCTCCATAAGATGCCTTGGATGAAATCTTATAAACCCAAGCATATAAATTTCGTCCACTCCCATCAAGGAGTCCTAAGCCTAGTTTCGCAACTATCAATGATTTGCAAAAGAGCCCCTCAGTTATTAATCAGTTCCTTTAATCCCAAAATTAATATTGAATAAATTTATGATTAATCACCAATTAATAATATGATTTCCAAATAATATATTAATCTTGTAATATATTAATAAAACCATTTCGAGTACCAATTTATTATTCATATAATAAATCCTACTCTCTCTCTCTCTCACTCACTCCACTAGTCATCCTATCAAGTTGCATGAGTGAAGGCAACCTAAAAGGACCATTCTACATATCAAATCAAGTACCTACCAATTATATTTATGGGCTTAGACACCTAATCCAACAGTCTCCCACTTGGATAAGTCTAATAACTATTATTAGAAGTATGACTACAGAATTTGACTAGCAATCGTAGCTTTCAAAAGCCGTTGTCGAACTCTTATCTTATCAGAAACGTGTCCTTTAGATAAGGGATCAAAAATTCCTCCATTCTACAAGATATCGTATGGACATGAGACATGGATTATAATCATTCTCTCTGTCCAAAGTTTGTTTCCCGATTTTCGATTTATGACGACTGACAATAGACTACAATTGAACACATCAACTTAGTCCAGGCTTGGCCAAGCGCTTAGGGTGTCATCACTAAATCATCGAGGGGCCCACAAATATCGCTTTTATCCCATTTAGGGTAAAAGGAACAGATAAACTTCGACTCATATGTTTGTACAATTTACTCATCAAATCACACACAACAATACGTTTTATAACATCAAGTTACTGATGCGTTTACATATTATCAATGCGCAACCGACTTGTAAACAACAACTCAGATGTCTCTGTTTCAAGAATATAAGATATTATCGTCTCATAATCACTCGTGATACAATCCATGAAGTGATTCAAATGAGTGTGGGTTTAATCCAATACTCAAATCCTATTTCAGGAATACGCATGAACACTGCAGCAAACTTGTGCTATTGTCTAAGCACTTAGACAATCTACAGTCCGGTCCATGACAATCTTACCTCATTACTTACTTCCAAGGTATGATTGATTGTGGATGTTTGAATAATCTTATTATTAGGGAAGTAAAACATGCGAAGTGAAGCACAAGAATAATCTAATCCAATATGGTCTCAAAACTTTTGAATATAAATAAAACACTTATTATTTAATCACCATATTAATTAGACATTATTCATTGTATATTGTTTCGAGGAATCAACTTAATACTTGAATTAAAATAATAGTTATCCCATGCTCCAAGCATGCACACTATGTTTATCTATGGTCATTCCCTTTGTAAAATAGATCAATCGAACACATTTCCAATGATGTTCATTTCACAATTCCAAATCTTTATCACAAGTGTAAGAACACCAAATTCTTGCCACTACTAGAATCCTCTTAGATCTAAACTTACACGCAATGATCCCAGTGGCAGAGCCAAAGTCAAAATAAACGGGTATCCCAAAAAAATTGTGTAATATAAAATAAGAAAAAAAATTAAAACCACAATTTTATTCGACATAATTATATTAATGATAATAATAAAAATAATAATAATAATAGTAATAAGAAAAAATAAGAAAAAATAAATAAAAAATGTAATTCTTTTAATTTTTTAATAATAATAATAATACTATTGATAGTAATAATAAAAATAAATCGTTATTCTTTGAATAAACATAATATATATGTCAAGGGGGGTGAACGGTAACTTTTAGAAACTATTTTAGTTAAAATAAGTCGAATTTAGGGTAGATTTCGGTTATATGCCCAACCCAAGGGACCATTTGTGTCAAAAGACGAAATATGGAGCCTGTTCTTTGTTGCAGCATCGCAGCTTTAGCGTCGGAGACCTTTTCTCGATTTAGTCCAGCAAGAACGTGAATCTGGGAAAGTCTCTTATCCCTTACCCTTAGTAACCTTCCATTAGACCATTTGAATTGCTTATCCTTCCCTCTTAGCTACCAAACCAGAGAGAAAAAGACTGTAAAAGAAGTGAGGTCGGCTAGGGTTTTAGTGAGGAAGAAGACACTTCAAGCTCGATCACCGCAACTATACTATTAAATTTTTTTTGAGGGGCATCCCGTGCTAATCCGGGCTCCAAGGTGGATCCGCCCACGAATGATCCCTTTGTAATGTCAAGGCACCAAAGTCACAGAGACTCGGCCAATGATATTACAAAGCATTCCATTGGAGATTGATTTACAAAACAATTCCACGGAAACGAAGTCTCACATTCAAAGTACATTCCTTTGAACATCCTTCTTGCATTAAAGTTTCTAATCTTACACACAGATCTTTATAACCAACTTCCATTTATGGAAACATTTCCATATTCCCATATGGCAATCAATTTTGAACAAGAGTTACCTCTTCTCAGAACATGTCAATATGGTCCTTCCATAATTATACTATACTTCCAACTATCCACAAGCAACCAATCTTTGGCAAACCTCAGATTGTTCTCGACAGTTGTTTAACAACTTTAGTCATATCCGGTTCTGGTCCCTTTTCCCTCTTAATGAGCTAGGCATTTGGAAAATCAGAACAAGTGAATATTATAGCATATGCAATCGATCCTATACCCGAAGCATAAGGGATACGATTCATGAAGTCTCACATAAAGACATGATACTTGATCAGCCTTTTTCTATAATATTTCCATATGTAGAATTTCCTATGTTGAATCATTTCAACATGAAATTCATATATGTCCATGACTAAGTTTTATTAAAATTTCAATCTAAGCTTTTAGATTCGAAATGAAGTATAAGTATCTTCTCCCTTAAATCTTACTATAGCGAAACAACTTTTTAAACTTTGCACTTTGCAAATTTATAACCTTTGTTTCCTATAATTAGTATTGCCTACCTGCAACACTTAGTACAATGATTATTCTCCCACAAGCACAACAATAATACATTTGCCAACATAACAATTATGCTCCCACTAGCTTTGACATGTACCCAGAAATCAGCTGGACTTCTAGAAATCAATACTTATTGACTTTCTTACCAAAGTTCAGATTTCTGATACGTGATGCTTCGATAAGTCTTTACTTAGAATTTTCAAGCTCATACACCTTTCATTAGATAACACAAGTGTGTGTTTATACTTATTTAGAACTTATAGCAATAAGTCATGAGTGTTCAGACTATTTGCCATTTCTCACAATTCGAACTATGAAGAGGGATACCGTAATCATACTCGAATTTGAGAACGTAATTATCACAACTGCTAACTCAACCCTTTAAAATATACAAGTGAAAGTGTTTCCTCACAATTATTTTCATGAAGTAGAGAGAAACCTCTTTTCGCTTAGATTTTATGGTGTACGTGTTGCTATCCATGTGAATTTGTCATTTCCAACAACTATCATAAGACAAGGTTTATGACAAATTTTAAACTCATATGGACTGAACTTGTTTAATCTTAATTTCTTGCCATCTGGTAGCACAAGGGCCTACCATTGCTTCCAAGTCATTGAGCAGCTCACCCATTGTAAGTCCCTAAAATTGCTTGATGTATCAATCTGATCCACTTGATGGTGCGGAATCCCAATCAAGTGGATGATGCAAGATCAAATGGAGAAGAAGAAGAAGAAGAAGAAGAAGAACTAGATGAATCTTCAATGTATTGATGATATGAATAATGACTCAACACAAGATTCACACACACACACTTCTTCTCTCTACTTTCTCTCTCTAGAACACACACATATGACAATGAATGAATGAATGCTCCTCTAGAATGCCCCTCCCCTCCTTGACACCCACTAAACACTCCCCTAATGACTATTTATACAAATTGACCGAAAACCCAAGCCCACAACTCAAAGGCTGGACCGAAAACACATGAGTTTTCGGTCCAAGCTACAAATAAACCCAATAATATTTTCGCCCAAGACTAAAAACAATAAATGCTTAGAAAAGCAAAGTATAAACAATTTTTTTAGACCCAACAATCTCCCCCCTTGGTTTATAGCTTTCTTTTCTTGACAATCTTCACTTTGTGCTTGGCTTCATCGTTAATCTTCGATTTCTTCAAAACCTTCAAGATGAACATATGAATCTTCTGTTTGAATGACTTCATCTTGAACAGTTGGTCATTTCTTAAAAATTTGACTTTGAACGCACGTTTGGAGTGTGGAGGCTTCTTATAAAGATTCTTGAAAATCAGCACTTTCAGCTTGAGAATCTTCAGAGAGAATAACAGAGAGAACAGATCTTCTGGATCACTTCAACAGGTACATGGATAGCAGCAAATTGATTGAGGAGGCTTCAATGTAATCTGTCACATAATCTTCAAGTACAACTTCACCTTGCTTCTGGGGTTGAAAGATTGAATGTTGAGAGAATAATCTTCATTTCTTGTTCCTTCGAATGAGAATTCTTCAATGAACACTGTTGAAGCCTTGGCTCGGAAAATCTCGATACAGTCTCCATGAGTCTCATCTACATCTGAATTCGCTTTTCAAGACAACGAAAATTTGAGATAAAAACAAAACTAAAAGAAAACTTAGCACACAATATTTTTGGATTTTTCATATTTTCTGAAAAAAATAAAACAGAAACAAAAATATTTTTGGATTTTTTTAATTTTCTGAAAAAGAAATAAAACAGAAATAACACTATTTTTGAATTTTTAATTTTTCTGATTTTTTTTTATTTTAAAAATTTTAATTCACCCCCTTAAATTTGTGCATAGAGGAAAACTATGAACAAATTTAACAAAAACAAAAATGATAACTAAATTTAAGACTGATTTGGGTTCAAAGTTGTCAGACAATTCAATATCGTTTATCAGCACACACCTGCATGCTTAGATCTGGTCAATCACTGGTATTGTGGTCCACTTAAACACAAAGGATATGGACAAATTTGACAGATTATAAGTGACCAGAAATTGTGATCTTATTCTTAAATGGACCATTTAGCTGACGACGACCAATGATATTGTTGTCCACTTAAATTCAGCGGCGAGATCTACAGACAACCTTTTAAGTAGTTCAATTTTAGATGTACTAGAATGTGTTCCATATTTCCTGATATACCCCGGTAATCAAGAACTTCTAAAGAACTCTTTACTTTAGGTGAGTAGACAATCATTAAGAAAGAAGTCAGATATAGAAGTGCATATGTTGTATCCCAGGTCGGATGTCTTCCAATCACACAGAGGGAACAACATATGACTAACATAGATAGGGGATTAGAGAGATAGAAGGGTGCATATGTTGTGTCCCAGGTCGGATCTTCCGATCACGCAGAGGGGACAGCATATGGCTAACAGACAGAAAAAAATTGCATAGATAAGGAGATGCATAGAAATAGAGTTGCATATGTTGCATTCCAGGTCGGATATGTTCCAATCACGCAGAGGAGGCAACATATGACTGACAGATAGAAAGCAAGAAAATAATTTCCTACATACCTACTTTATCAGAACCCCCCAGTCATCCTATCAGTACCATAATTAAGGACATGAGTCCATACATCGAGGAAATGTTAAGCCATAATTCTAGATACATATGATTTTTAGTGTATCCTGCAGGTTCCCATGTTTATCTCACTGCTCAATCTACCCGAGCGTCGTATTGTCAGTCCAAATAGAACTATCTAAGTCCATACTGTCAAGTCCTTTCATTGTCAATCCATGTCTAGTCCTTTTGAATCCTTTGTGCCTACCAACACATTGACACACAGAGTCTAGACAATTCAGCTTTAGCGCATTATACGAATTTCAGATTGCCCTTTAGCACTAAGTTTCATATCACTTCCCAAAAAATACCTACAAATGAAAAACTATAAGAAAACAAAATATTGTCTTCAAAACGAATCATTTTAAGAAAAACTCAGGAGTATTGAGAAGAAAACTCAAACCGTATGTTACCAATTGAATTTGCATCCTGAAGGTCTGAGAATAACACGCATATTTCAATCTCATAATAGATTCGAAAATTCTTCACATCATTAAGAACAAACCCCATGTGTGATCCTCTTCTATCTTCCTTTCCCGCAAAGGACACATACCTTCAGTTAAAGTTCTGAGTGTTGTACATTTGAGAGATGTCCCCTATTATGTGCTTGGAACAGCCACTACCAACAAACCGAAGTCTGATGATATGCCTCCATAGCTGCTCCAGCACAGAGTGCGGGATTAATTGGTCTTTGGAACCCAGCCCATTTTGAAACTAGGTTGACCTTTATCATCTGTGCAAGGTACTCTCTCCCATGACATATCCTGTTTGTCACAAACAGAAGATGAAGAAATGTTAGAATCATTTGAATATTTAGGAGTGTGAACCTTCGGTACCCATCTGTAGTCGAGCTTAACCCATTTCTTGTTCGATCGGTTAGGTGCCTTATCGCTTGCTTTGGAACTTGAAGCTGATCGCTGAGATGACTTTGACCTAACTGGTCTTGGTTTCACTGGAGCATCTCTTGAATTGGACTTCTTGGCAGACATTCCCTTCTTGACCTTGGGAGTTGGATTCCTGGCCTTTTGCGTGTAAGCTTATTGACTATTGACTTTGACCAATTAATCATTGACTTTTTAATCAGTTTGACTTTTAGTCAAAGTTTAACGGTTAGACTGAGGTTGGACCTCTGATTGGTTTAAGGTGGTTCGTGTTAGCTGTTTATTCCTCAGAGGCTTATGGGACTTCTGTTGTTAGCATCTAGTGAGTTTTCTCACTATACTATGTGTAATATTAGATGTCCTTTCTTGATAGGTTGTATTTGCGACTTTTGTATGAAAGACTATCGTTCTACTATAGTAGGCAAGACTATAGTTCGACTATAACAGATAAGACTATAGTTGGACTATAGCAATCAAGATTATGGTTGGACTATAACAATCAAGACTATAGTAGACTATAACAGACAAAAATATAGTTGGACTATAACAATCAAGACTATAGTTGGACTATAGCAGGCAAGATTGGACTATAGTAGGAAAGACTAAACTTGGACTATAATAGGCAAGACTATAGTTGGATATAGTATTCACTTATGTATGTGGTATCTCAGGGAACTCACTAAGCTCTGTGCTTACGCGTAGAATTTGAATGTTTTCAGGTTGTTCTAATAACAAGGGAAGGGTGTGACGTAACTGTATCGCATCCATTGGATTTGTTTTGGAGATTTCTGCTGATATAATGTCATTTTTAGGTAACAAACTTTTTCAAAATGGTTTAAAATGCCCTTAAAGTTTTTTTCTTGCATTCTAGGGGATTAAACTAAAATATTATGGTTTAAAATGCCATATAACTTCAAAAATGATTTAAAATATCAGTGGGCTTATTTATGAAGGGGTAACCTGGTTACCCTTTGACTAGTCATATGCCAAATAATACAATGAATTCACCACTTGCCTAGTCAAACATTTAATTCCAACTCAGTTTAAATCTTTTTCACCACCACTACGCCGGTGATAGATCTCTCTATCCTCTAATTTTGGCTAGAGAACAATACAAATACACCATATAAAAGAACATTCATCTCACAACGTATTTACACATGTTTCACCAGTCACCTTGTTCTTTCCTTTTTCATAGTTAAATTTGGTGTCGTGATTCCCAGATCCGATGATATGTACTATCTGATTTTGTTACTCAGTAAACCCTTAGGTTTGCACCACTACTATTCTCGAAATGACTTTCGGTGAGACATACAATAAGTATGTTATCTCTTTGGCTATGTATATTTCTATTCTTTGATTTGATTAGTGAAATAGGAGCAAGAATGTCGGTTTGAAAACCCTAGTGGTGAAATCAGAGCTATAAATGTTGGGTTTTTATTCAAAAATAATCTAATTTTAGTGACAAAATTGACTTAGTTAACAACGGAAGCATTTTATAATTTGAATAAACTAAAACCATTTTAACCCACGAAGGATTATTTTGCAAGACTTAGAAAGATTAAAACATAACCAAAGGAAAGAAGAAGTTTACAACCTTTGAGACTTTGCTTCCTTTTGGCAATTAGAAAGTTAATGAAGACGACGCTATAACTCCAAGAAGAAGCACTCTATAATGTATCCACCATGTAACGCCCGATTCTTCAGGTAAATTTCTTATCTATTAAGTGTTTTTTATTTTGCATGAATACCAAGTACGTTGGGCGTGCCTCGAAGGATTTTGGACACGAGCTTAATCCCCCTGGTAC
Organism: Lactuca virosa; assembly: GCF_052849685.1. NCBI lineage: Eukaryota > Viridiplantae > Streptophyta > Magnoliopsida > Asterales > Asteraceae > Lactuca > Lactuca virosa. The sequence continues at coordinate 92,677,104 of NC_136434.1, forward strand.
GTTGGGCATACGTGAGCCAGGGGAAAACCCTAAAATTTAGGGTTTGCATCATATTTAATTACCTTATACCCCAAGGATTTCTCATTATCAGCCTCCATTATCCCTATAAGCACTATCTCGAAACCCTAACCCATTTCCAGAGAGAATTGATCATTGTGTGTGTTTTGGTGTGTGTTGTATGTATCTTGAAGAAAAAGAAGCTTGGTGAAGGAACATTGATCAAGTAGGAGCTTGTAGATCCAGGGTTTATTCATCTTTCTCATCTTCCTAAAGGTATAAAGTCTTAACCTTGGTTATTCTATGCTTAGATCTAGAACTAGTTGAGATATCAACATATTTTGGTCCCTTAATTGAGTTCTTGTGAGTAAATGGTACTCCAGAAGTTATGAGATGCTCCTTTTGATGTTTCTGAGGTTCATAGTCCATAAAGGTTGCATATTGATGGTTGTAGATCAACCATGCATGAGTTAATGATCATTTAATGGAAGTATAATTCTAATTCTAGGTTTTGAATCTCTTTGAGCCATGTAAAGGTATCAAGTTTGTGACTTTACCGTTTAAGACATTACCCAAGAGCTAGATCTGCAAAATGGACGTTTGGACTTAAAGCATTAAATGATTAATGAGATTTTGGCAAGTTGGAGCGTACGCCGGGCGTACATAAGTGTACGCAGAGTGTACATGGATGAAGCCCCATTTTCCATTGATAATACAAGTTTTACGTTGGGTATACTTAGGTGGCACACTAGCGTACTCACCAGGAACCATTATTGGGCCTTAGGTTTTGGGCTATTGTGGGGCCTTAGGACTTTTGGATTTGGGTCGTGGGTTGTGAGGCCTATTAAGGGAAGGGGTGAAATGGTCTTTTACCCCCGTAGCATGTTAGATGGTAATCTAGACCAATCATGGGTTATTACCCTAAGTATTAATTAGGGTTAATTTGGAATGTTCAGTGTGAGGAGTTGTAGTAGCAGCAGCCCAAGAGTGTGGTTTATCTATCTCCAGACTGAGGTGAGTCTCTTCACTATACTCGTGGGTCGATGACACCAATGTCGGCCCACTGGATCATGTTTGTAGGATGATAGTGGTCTTTGTGACACTTGTTGATATGTATGTGTGCTTGTTATCTTTGTGACTCTTACATGTGTACATATGTTTATATATATATATATATATATATATATATATATATATATATATATATATATATATGTGTGTGTGTGTGTGTGTATATTATTGTGAGCAGGGCTTGTTATGTTGTGGCCGCGGCTCGTATGCGATTTAGGCGGGGCCCGTATATAGTTTGGGCGGGGCCCGTTTATATGCATGGTATGGTGTATTTTGAGGGAACTCACTAAGCTTTGTGCTTATAGTTATGTTTATGGTATCAAGTACTTCCGGTTCGATAAGGAAGAGCCCGGTTTGATTGCAGCGCATCCACCCATGTTTTTCCGCACTTATATGATTTTGGGAATTGTACTCTGGTAACTAATTCACTATGACATACTTTTGAATGGTTGATATATGATTTGATGGTGTTTGGATTGAATTAAAAATGAAAATTTTTACTTAGATTTTTGTGACAACCCGAAACTTCTACCTTGTACCTTAGTCAAATTCTATCAATGTTAAACTCGTTTCAGCTATCTTTAGCATTGTTTTGAGCCTCTTTGGATGATCTAAAGCCTTGTACAACCAACGTTTGAATTAGGGATGGGTTGGCTTAAGATTTAGGGTTGCAAAAAGGCCAAACACTCCATCAAAAGGAGTGTGTGGCCACACACATGAGTGTGTGGCCGCACACCCGAGTGTATGGCCGCACACATGAGTGTGTGGCCGCACACCCGAATGTATGGCCGCACACATGAGTGTGTGGCCGCACACCCGAGTGTATGGCCGCACACACGAGTGTGTGGCCGCACACCCATCCTCCAGCCGTACACTCATCCCTATTTATATAGGGTGACCCCTTCACTCATTCCTTTCATTTGGCTGCACTCTACTTTCTCTCTCTACTTTCTCTCTCTAAAAACTTCATCCAAGAACGCTCGTGAGGCCTCAAAAACGTGAGTTTTCCATCACCTAGCTTATCATACATGAAGGACCCATTGATCTAAGCCCTTAACCATCAAAGTTCATCATGTTCTTCATCACATGAAGGTGTACGGCCGCACACCTTCATAAGGTGGCCGTACACACCTTAAAGCTCTCCAAAGTGAAGAGTTTGGCCTTCATTCACTAGTAGGACTTGGTATTAGCACTAGAACATCTAAAAATCGACATTTCGGGCACAAATGAGGAGTGTACGGCCGCACACTCCTGTGTACGGCCGCACACACCCTCTGTACGGCCGCACACTCCCGTGTGCAACCGCACACACAGCCTGGCCGCACACCATGGCCGCACACACACCCTAATGACCATACACCTCCTTTGTTTGATCACATAAGGTCCCGACAAGCATTTCCAAGTCTTTAGGGTGGTTTCCCGTCATGTTTTGTCATGGAATACCTAAATCTAATACATATATGTGCTATTATATATTACTAGGATCCACTTGAGTGCGAAACCTCAATTGACACTCAACACTCGTAACCGATCATCCGCTCAAATCATCCGTCAAACAGTGAGTTCATACCCCTACGCTTTTTCCGAGTTTTTCATGTTTTCAGGGGGGAATACAAGCAAAAGTACAAGGAAACTTGTGCTCAAATATATTATTTTGTTTGAGATAATTATATTTTCAGTATGCTTTTAAACACGGAAAACAGTTTTACCAACCGATTTAGAAATCAACACGTAGAAACAGTTTTCAAAACTAGAACAATGAACTTGTGAATCATGTAGCAAAATGTATTATTTTATAAAGGATTCACGCAAATCATAAACATGATTTTCTGTATTATTACTTGTAAATTTGTTAGGCTAAGTTTGAGACACGTCCTTGGTAACACTCCCATAGAATCAGAGTGTAGGACTAGCACTTGTGACCAGAGTCTCTTGTAGGGAGAGCGTGACTGTTGTGTATAGATCTATATGGGACTGACAATCCCGCACCTCACTGCTAGCTAGTCGGACCGGCAGGTCTGCGGGTGACAAAGTCATTAAGGATACAGGCCGTTGCGGGCTATATCCAGTCAGTTATGGTTATAAAACTCAAAACCTAGATAACAGATATTTACTTTTGTAATAATGAATCAAGTGAACTAACCTCAAAGTAATAACCGATTTAATTACTGGAGGGTATTACTAATAATACCTTCAGGACTTAGTTCATCACGGTTTTCTTTTATTTAGTTTTTAAGACTAATATACTTCTCTGGGTGTAACCAGGGTTTTTAAAAGAAAACTGCTTTTATATACACGAGTATGGTAGATACTTGCAAACATCAGTTTAAAACGGATAATCAACCTTCAACCTTTAGGGAAAATATAGGATTTTCCCGGGATAAACCGGCTATTCAAAACGGATTGTTTTACAACCAACGGATATTCATATTCATTCCACGACTCATTGGATTGTACATGTTTTGTACGAACCTGGAAGTCATGGAATGAATGAGTTTTCAAACACGCTTTTCATAAGAAAATATAGGATTTTCTTGAGGAACACTTTTCAAAAAGATTCAAGGAACATTTTTCCACCAAAACTAAATGCTTATGAACTCACCAGCTTTATGCTGATATACTTTCAAAACTGCTTGTATTCTCAGAGAATCAGTAGACAGGTACTTCTTGGATTAGAGGAGCCGGAACAATAAGAGTCATGTTTTTCTATATTTTACATACTTTAGATGTATTTAAAACAAGTTTCAAACCGATGTAAACACTTTTCATGATTGTATTCAATGTTTGGTTGTGTTTACTATGCTTGCTATACAAATGTTGTGGCACTACACATGACGTCCTCCACCCCGGAACGATTCCGCCATCACGGTTTCGGGGTGTGACAGATTGGTATCAGAGACCTTGTTTATAGCGAACTAAGTATACCGAACCTTACATGGTATACAACTATAAATATTAAGGGGCCTAAGTGCTCTAAACTAAAAAGTATACTTTCAAAAATACAAGTATTTTTATATAAGTATACCCGAGTATTAGAATCCGTGTCGTAAGTAGAACAAAACAAAAGTATTTGGATGTTGGACATTGCGGTTAAACCTGGGCAGTTATGTAATCATATCTAGGGTCAATATAGCCTGATCAACTATATTCATTCGAGACATGACCAACATGTGCTTGGGAGTGACTATGGTGTTGCAGCAAGCCTAAAAACTTACCAAAAACATCTCACATAAAATACTATAGGAGTATTTTAGCTAGAGCCAAACTCAGTATATAGAATCACTCCAAGTGTTGCTACCTCTTCTTTCCTAAGCGATAACTTACTTGCATTAGTAACCTTCCTGTGCTTATCGCTTGGTAGAACACTTTTATCATCAGTATGAAATATATCTCGTTTCATATATCTTGAGGACTTACCATCCTCTTCTTCCTGATTGTTTCTAGAAAAAGATGCCTCCTCGACCAAGACCCAACAGAAGGGACAACACTCCGCCACCGCCACCACCTCCCCAGTTCGACCCCGTCATGTTCCAGGCAGCAGTTACCGCCGCTGTAACCGCATCAATGGCACAAGTAAACTCTGGTGGGGCTGGAGGTGGAACCGATCCGCAAAGACAAGACGGAAGTCAGGGACATCAAAATGAGTGTTCCTACAAGGACTTCATGACTGCAAAACCCAAGTCCTTTGATGGAAACGGAGGAGTCATCGCTCTGACTCGATGGTTTTTAGAAGATCGAATCCATCTTCGAAATTTGTGCCTGTTCCGAAGCAAACAAGGTGAAGTTCGCCGCCTGCACCTTTACCGACAGAGCCTTGACCTGGTGGAATGGTCGAGTCAAAACCCTAACCCTACCGGTGGCTAATTCCATAGGTTGGGAAAGACTGAAGGAACTCATGCTTGCAGAATACTGCCCGAGGGGCGAAGTGCAAAAGTTGGAGCACGGACTTTGAAACTTGAAGATGAAGGGTTCTGACATCGCCGCCTACACTGCTAGGTTCTGTGACTTGGCACTCCTCTGTCCGGGAATGGTCACCCCGGAAAGCAAGAAAATCGAGAGGTACATCTGGGGGCTGACACAACCAACCAAAGGAAATGTCTTGGCTGCGAGGCCGACCACATTTGAGAGTGCCAAGGATCTGGCTCAGACTCTGATCGATCATGGAGTCGATCTTGACGAGGTGACGGCTGCTCCTGCACCACAGAAGGAGAGTAGTGGGAAGAAGAAATTTCGAAACAAGCGCAAGGGCCAGTCCTCTCAGGAGCCCTCCAAGAAGCAACAAATAGTGGCAGTCCACGCTGCTACTACTCCTGATGCAGTCCCCGTTACTCCAACAAACCCCAGTCGCTACGCTGGAAAACTACCTTTGTGCAACAAGTGCAACTACCATCATCAGGGATAGCGCCGGGAGATGTCGTGCACCAGCTGTGGCAAGAAGGGACACACAGCTCGATTTTGCAAAGGACCAGTCCAACCAACCAATCAGGCTCCTGGGGCGGGTGCTGGCCAAGCCTGTTATGGCTGTGGAGAGGTGGGGCACTTCAAGAGAGATTGTCCCAAGGCAACAACGGGTGGCAATGCAGGAAGGGTGCTGGCAATGGGCCAGGAGGAAGCGGTCGTTGATCCTACCGTTGTTACGGGTACGTTCCTCCTTGACAACTCTCATGCATGCATTCTTTTTCGATTCTGGTGCGGAGAGGAGTTTTGTTAGCCATGCATTCAAACATCTAATCAAATGTAAATCCCAACCTTTAACCGAAACGTTCACCGTCGAGATGGCTAATGGAAAGAAAGAGAGCGCGAACGATATATTCATAGGCTGTACTCTTACCTTAGGAAATCATTCCTTTCCTATCGATCTTATGCCTGTATCTATTAAGAGTTTCGATGTCATTATCGGTATGGATTGGTTGAGCCCTAATCATGTTGATATCCTTTGTTTCGAAAAATCTATTCGCCTCAACCTTCCCTCCGGCGAAACCCTCATGATTTATGGTGATAAAGTTAGTTCAAACCTTCGTATCATCTCGTGCATCAAAGCTCAGAAGTACCTGCGGAAGGAATGCCATGCGTTTCTAGCTCATGTTGTTGATGAGACACAAAAGGGTAAAGACCTTGGGAGCATCCCCGAAGTCTGCAACTTTCCTGACGTCTTTCCTGAAGATCTCCCAGGAATTCTTCCCGAGCGTCAAGTCGAGGTTCGCATCGACTTGATCCCCGGAGCTACTCCTGTAGCTAAGTCTCCTTACCGTTTAGCACCAGCGGAAATGCAGGAATTATCCAGCCAGCTCAATGAGCTGATCAGCAAAGGATTCATAAGGCCGAGTTCCTCACCCTGGGGAGCTCCGATCTTATTTGTGAAAAAGAAGGATGGATCCTTTCGGATGTGCATTGACTACCGAGAGCTGAATAAGCTGACCATCAAGAACCGATATCCCTTACCCAGAATCGACGATCTCTTCGACCAACTTCAAGGAGCCAGTTATTTCTCAAAGATCGATCTAAGATCAGGGTACCATCAGTTGCGAGTTCACGAGAATGATGTGCCCAAGACAGCATTCCGAACTCGCTATGGACACTACGAGTTTGTAGTAATGCCCTTTGGTCTGACCAACGCACCGGTAGTATTCATGGACCTGATGAATCGAGTGTGCCTCCCTTTCTTAGACAAGTTCGTGATTGTGTTCATCGACGATATACTTGTCTATTCGCAGAGTGAGAACAATCATAAACAGCATTTGAGGCAGGTGCTGGAAACCTTAAGGGCAGAGAAGCTATATGCAAAATTTTCAAAATGTGAGTTCTGGATCAGGAAGGTGAATTTCCTTGGTCACGTGGTTAGCAAAGAAGGTATACACGTGGACCCTTCCAAGATCAAAGCGATAGAGAATTGGTCTGTACCGAAGACGCCCACAGAAATCCGACAATTCTTGGGTCTCGCTGGCTATTATCGCAGATTTATCCAGAATTTCTCCAGAATTGCCAAACCCTTAACCACTCTGACTCAGAAAGGCGTACCCTTTTGTTGGAGTGAGAAGCAAGACAATGCGTTCCAAACGTTGAAGCGGGCCCTATGCAACGCACCTATCTTGTCCCTGCCTGAAGGGACAGAGGACTTCGTTGTCTACTATGATGCATCTAATCAGGGCCTAGGCTGTGTGCTCATGCAGCGAGGAAAGGTCATCGCCTACACCTCGAGACAGTTGAAAACGCACAAGGTCAATTACACAACTCACGATTTAGAGTTGGGAGCAATGGTCTTTTCGTTAAAGATCTGGAAACATTATCTCTATGGAACCAAGTGCACTATCTTCACTGACCATAAAAGTTTGCAGCATATCTTCGACCAGAAGGAGCTAAACATGAAGCAGCGGCGATGGGTTGAGCTACTCAGTGATTACGAGTGCGAAATCCGCTACCATCCCGACAAGGCCAATGTGGTGGCAGATTCCCTCAGCCGAAAAGAGTACTCAGGTCGTAGAGCGAAGGCACTGACCATGACTATCCATTCCCATTTATCCGCGCAAATCAAGGAGGCTCAGCTGGAAGCCTTAAAACCAGAGAACATGCCGGGTGAAGCCTTGAGAGGAATGGAAAAGAACCTAGAGATCAAGGGAGACGGAGTCTATTATTTCATGGACCGGATCTGGACCCCAAAGTTTGGTGGTTACAGAGAGGTTATAATGAACAAAGCTCACAAGAGTAGATACTCCGTTCACCCAGGTTCGGACAAGATGTACCTCGATCTCAAGAAACGGTATTGGTGGCCAAACATGAAAGCAGAGATCGCTACCTTCGTGGGCAAGTGCCTGACTTGCGCCAAGGTGAAGGTCGAATATCAAAAGCCCTCAGGTCTACTCCATCAGCCAGAGATACCTGAGTGGAAGTGGGAAAGGATAACGATGGATTTTATCACCAAGTTACCCAGATCTCCGAGTGGGCATGATGTCATCTGGGTAATTGTCGATCGGTTGATGAAGTCCGCCCACTTCCTGCCAATCAAAGAAAACTTCAAGATGGAGAGACTCACACGGATCTACATTCAAGAGATAGTTCGCCTTCATGGGGTACCTGTATCCATTATCTCCGACCAAGATAGCAGATTTACCTCGAGATTCTGGCAATCACTACAGAAGGCTCTTGGAACTAAATTGGATATGAGCACGACTTATCATCCGCAGACTGATGGACAGAGTGAGAGAACAATTCAGACCTTGGAAGATATGTTGAGAGCATGCGTCATCGACTTCGGCGCGTCATGGGACACTCATCTTCCTTTGGTCGAATTTTCCTACAACAACAGCTACCATACCAGCATCAAGGCTGCGCCGTTTGAAGCCCTCTATGGTCGCAAGTGCAGATCCCCTCTGTGCTGGGCTGAAGTGGGTGACACGCAGCTAGTCAAGGGTCAAGTCCCCGACAACACTCTCACTGGTCCTGAGATTATCCGAGAGACGACTGAAAAGATCGTGCAAATCCGAGAATGACTGAAAGCCTCACGAGATAGACAAAAGAGCTACGCCGATAAACGACGAAAACCCTTGGAATTTCAGGTCGGTGATCGTGTCCTTTTGAAGGTCTCACCATGGAAAGGCATGATACGTTTCGGAAAACGTGGAAAGCTAAACCCAAGGTATATTGGGCCATTCGAGATCCTTGCTAGGATCGGTCCCGTAGCATACAAACTCTAGTTACCACGAGAGCTCAGCAACATCCATCATGTCTTCCACGTGTCGAACCTAAAGAAGTGTCTGTCCTATGAGACACTTGTGATTCCTCTCGACGAGATCGAATTAGACGATGGTCTACACTTCGTGGAAGAACCTGTTGAAATCATGGACCGTGAAGTCAAACATACCAAGCAAAGTCGCATCCCGATAGTGAAGGTCCGTTGGAATGCCAAGCGGGGTCCTGAATTCACTTGGGAGCGCGAGGATTCAATGAAGCAGAAGTATCCTCATCTCTTTCCAATTTCATGATTGTACTCTATTCTTGAATTTCATGACGAAATTCCCTCTAACGGGGGGATGATGTGACAACCCAAAACTTCTACCTTGTACCTTAGTCAAATTCTATCAACGTTAAACTCGTTTCAGCTATCTTTAGCATTGTTTTGATCCTGTTTGGATGATCTAAAGCCTTGTACAACCAAAGTTTGAATTAGGGATGGGTTGGCTTAAGATTTAGGGTTGCAAAAAGGCCAAACACTCCATCAAAAGGAGTGTGTGGCCACACACATGAGTGTGTGGCCACACACATGAGTGTGTGGCCGCACACCCGAGTGTATGGCCGCACACATGAGTGTGTGGCCGCACACCCGAGTGTATGGCCGCACACACGAGTGTGTGGCCGCACACCCATCCTCCAGCCGCACACTCATCCCTATTTATATAGGGTGACCCCTTCACTCATTCCTTTCATTTGGCTGCACTCTACTTTCTCTCTCTAAAAACTTCATCCAAGAACGCTCGCAAGGCCTCAAAAACGTGAGTTTTCCATCACCTAGCTTATCATACATGAATGACCCATTGATCTAAGCCCTTAACAATCAAAGTTCATCATGTTCTTCATCACATGAAGGTGTACGGCCGCACACCTTCATAAGGTGGCCGTACACACCTTAAAGCTCTCCAAAGTGAAGAGTTTGGCCTTCATTCACTAGTAGGACTTGGTATTAGCACTAGAACATCTAAAAATCGACATTTCGGGCACAAATGAGGAGTGTACGGCCGCACACTCCTGTGTACGGCCGCACACACCCTCTGTACGGCCGCACACTCCTGTGTGCAACCGCACACACAGCCTGGCCGCACACCCTGGCCGCACACACACCCTAATGACCATACACCTCCTTTGTTTGATCACATAAGGTCCCGACAAGCATTTCCAAGTCTTTAGGGTGGTTTCCCGTCATGTTTTGTCATGGAATACCTAAATCTAATACATATATGTGCTATTATATGTTACTAGGATCCACTTGAGTGCGGAACCTCAATTGACACTCAACACTCGTAACCGATCATCCACTCGAATCATCCGTCAAACAGCGAGTTCATACCCCTACGCTTTTTCTGAGTTTTTCATGTTTTCAGGGGGGAATACAAGCAAAAGTACAAGGAAACTTGTGCTCAAATATATTATTTTGTTTGAGATAATTATATTTTCAGTATGCTTTTAAACACGGAAAACAGTTTTACCAACCGAATAAGAAATCAACACGTAGAAACAGTTTTCAAAACTAGAACAATGAACTTGTGAATCATGTAGCAAAATGTATTATTTTATAAAGGATTCATGCAAATCATAAACAGGATTTTCTGTATTATTACTTGTAAATTTGTTAGGCTAAGTTTGAGACACATCCTTGGTAACACTCCTACAGAATCATAGTGTAGGACTAGCACTTGTGACCAGAGTCTCTTGTAGGGAGAGCGTGACTGTTATGTATAGATCTATACGGGACTGACAATCCCGCACCTCACTGCTAGCTAGTCGGACCGGCAGGTCTGCGGGTGACAAAGTCATTAAGGATACAGGCCGTTGCGGGCTATATCCAGTCAGTTATGGTTATAAAACTCAAAACCTAGATAACAGATATTTACTTTTGTAATAATGAATCAAGTGAACTAACCTCAAAGTAATAACCGATTTAATTACTGGAGGGTATTACTAATAATACCTTCAGGACTTAGTTCATCACGGTTTTCTTTTATTTAGTTTTTAAGACTACTATACTTCTCTGGGTGTAACCAGGGTTTTTAAAAGAAAACTGCTTTTATATACACGAGTATGGTAGATACTTGCAAACATCAGTTTAAAACGGATAATCAACCTTCAACCTTCAGGGAAAATATAGGATTTTCCCGGGATAAACCGGCTATTCAAAACGGATTGTTTTACAACCAACGGATATTCATATTCATTCCACGACTCATTGGATTGTACATGTTTTGTACGAACCTGGAAGTCATGGAATGAATGAGTTTTCAAACACGCTTTTCATAAGAAAATATAGGATTTTCTTGAGGAACACTTTTCAAAAAGATTCAAGGAACATTTTTCCACCAAAACTAAATGCTTATGAACTCACCAGCTTTATGCTGATATACTTTCAAAACTGCTTGTATTCTCAGGGAATCAGTAGACAGGTACTTCTTGGATTAGAGGAGCCGGAGCAATAAGAGTCATGTTTTTCTATATTTTACATACTTTAAATGTATTTAAAACAAGTTTCAAACCGATGTAAACACTTTTCATGATTGTATTCAATGTTTGGTTGTGTTTACTATGCTTGCTATACAAATGTTGTGGTACTACACATGACGTCCTCCACCCCGGAACGATTCCGCCATCACGGTTTCGGGGTGTGACAATTTTTGGGATGTTTTACACCAAGCAAGAGTGGAACCACTAGAAGATGCTAGTCTTCACTCGTATTAAGTTGTTCTTAAGCTTTAAGACTTATACCAAATAAGTCCTTAAAGAGAAGCAACTTTATGAACCAAGAACATGCAACAAAAATACAAAAGATGGAGAAGGGATTACCCTTTTTGTTCACAACAATTGGCAGCCAAAAGAGGGAGAAAAGAGTGTATTTTAAAGCATTCAAGAATCACCAATAACTAGTAAGATCTCTCTTTTATTTGCATGCCTTATCTACAAAATTAAGGATAGTAAAAAAGGAAGAATATTTCGTTCTTACAAGTATAACATTAAGCATTAAACAAATTCAAAAACAACTTTTGCTCCGTCATAAAAAACCTACGGTTCTACATGCATTGGAGACAAGGTTGAAGTGCCTTTTACTTAATAATAACTAGCTAGTTGGAACTTAATTAAATGAATTACTCAAAGTGTCCAAAAAGTTATACACAACATAAATATTCATACCATATGATATCAAACCAGATTTTGTTCTCTTTTATTGTTATTTCTTAGAAACAATGATTCTCAATATGTTGGTAAAATATTATTTTTCACAAAATAATGTTTTTCCAATTAAACACAAGTTTTGATTATATTTGTTAATAATCAAATTATACTAATAAATTATCAATTAGTAGTAACTTGCTGTACGGTATGACCCTATAAAATTATATGTCATTAGCAATATTATTCTATAATGATTATTGGGCATACAATATTTTTCAATAACGACGGTGGTTGTGAAATTCGAGACCATGAAATCGAATTGGTGAAATTAGAAACCATGATTTTGGTGAAACCACCACCATCTTCACAATTTCTCAAGATCATAAACCTAAATCTTCCACCATCTAATTAATCAAATTCACACTTGCAGATCTACCATAAGGGAATGCTAATGACAAAAAGGAATGAATAATCTTTGATACTTTTGAATTAATAAAGGGGTGATCTATAATCGAGATATGGAAGAAATAGTTGATCGTGTTTCGAAAGAGTGTGTGTGTGTGGAGGGGGGGGGGGGGAGATGGTTTGGGCGTGGGGTGTTTGAGTTGGTATTTTCTTCCATTTCAATTATTTTTACTTAATGAACCAACCACATCACCATGAAAAAAAACATTATTGTTACAAGTTTTGGTTCCTTTTAACAGGTAAATATGAATTTGTACCCCTAGTATGCAACAAAAAAAACTTGAGGGATCTTTTAAATCATTTCAAAAAAGTTTATTACCTAATAATGACATTAACCATTTTATAAAACATATTCGAAATATGTAAGATAAATGTCTATTTATTAGAAAATTAATACATTTCAAAAAAACTTAGTGCATTAAATAATACTTTTAAATAGAAATTGTCCAACTAATATGATTATTATAAATTATGATGTTCTTATAATTATATTCCGATAAGGTTGTTCGAACCTTAGTTTTCATTGCTTTTTACTGAGGTCATCTAATGTGCATCACTTGCAGTAAATCTTTAACATATCATCAAGTCATTTATAATTAATATGTAACTATTTATTATATGTTATTAATGCTATTCATCAACGTCTAACAAACATTTTGATTATTTTAGGGTTTTGTTTTATTATTAAATAGTAAAATGACAACAGATAAAATAATTTTCAAATCTAAAATAAGAAATAAAAACACTATAGTAAAATAAAAAACAAAAATAAAAACTCCTAGTATTATGAAAAAAACACATCTTTTGATATCATTATTATGAAAAATAGTTTTTGGTCAAAGTATTTGTAAATTTAGTATTCCAATTTAGGTTTTATATTTAATATAAGAATTTACTATTAAATGTAGTATTGAAAAAGAATTCGAAGTTTTCTTTGAAAATTTCATTTATGTTTCCAATTTAATACTATATTTGAAATTTTGTTTTAAATTTTCCATTTAACAATTTACTTTTAATTAGTGAAAAATAATAGTTGGATTTTTTTTTTCAAGTTTATTTTACATTTTTATTTATGTTTTGAATTTGATACGATATTAAAATTAATAAGTTAAATATATTAAATTAATAATAATTATATAGTGGTAGTTACCCAAATCCCAACCAACGAGATTTATAGTGAAAGTAATATATTCAAGATATCATTTCCTGATTAATACATTGAGGGATCTAAACATTTGCAACGATTAGATTCCCCTCAAGACATTGAGGGACGTAAACATTTGCAACGTTTAGATTCCCCTCAAGACAAATCCCAACCAACGAGATTTATAGTGAAAGTAATATATTCAAGATACCATTTCCTGATTAATACATTGAGGGACGTAAACATTTGCAACGATTAGATTCCCCTCAAGACATTGATGGACGTAAACATTTGCAACGTTTAGATTCCCCTCAAGACATTTATCGAGTCTGTAGTTACCAAAATAATATGATTGGTTATTGTTTGTTTTAGTTTAAAAATACCATGATTCCAAATGCTAAAAAGTCAACCAAATCTACCATATACATCCACACCCATAAACTTAATTGCAATAGAATCCAAAAAAATTATGACTTGGATTTTTGACGAGTCTAAATTGAGATTCTTGAAGTGCTAGAAATGAAGTTTATGTTCTCCCTTCAACCTACAAACCCACTCCATATTTTGAATTCCACCGGCTCTTACAATATTTAGGGTTAGAAAATTCACGGCACACTTCTTTAGACACCTTCATCGAAAATCAATCATTTGACATGTTTATCAAAACCTTTAACCTCAAACCCTAACATCTCCCATACCTTCTTATATTTATTTCTTAATTGAGAGTTATTCCTCCGATTCACAGAATCTCTAAAGATGCATTTGGCATGAGATCTCACTCAAGAAGATTGAGATGGTCTTAAAAGCCACATGAAATCTTTAAATTTAATCGAGTGAAGGGACCATATGAGAAGAGTTTTTGCCGAGAGCATTTTCTTCTTTGGAAAATGTGCTAAATCCGCCGAATCCATCATAGAAAACCAATGGAATGCAACCCTTTTTCGACCCCAACCATATTGATCCACAAGCTAGACGCTTATGACCCTCCAAATACCGACACCACTTTATACAACACCTTAGTCGGGGCTCTTCAGTACCTTACTTTCATGAAATGTGATATTGCTTTTATTGTCCAACATATATGTTTATTCATGCATGATCCTCGTAAACAATGTCTACACACTCTTAAATACATTTTGCAATACCTTCATGGGACTCCTGACCATGGCCTCCAAAATGGCCTCCAAATACACTTCTCCTCCCCAACAAGCCTTATATCATATTTTGATATCGATTGGGGAGGATGGCCGACCACCAGACGCTCTACCCCGAGTTACTGTCTTTTCCTAGGTGACAACATTATTTATTAGTCCTCAAAATGCTAGGGTGTTATCTCTCGATCCAACACGGTGGCCGAGTACCGTGGGGCAACGAACACGAATGATAAGTCATGCTGGGCTCGTAAACCTCCTTTGTGAACCACATTATCCCATTCCAATTGTTTATTATGATAATATCATTGTTGTCAACATGTCTATCAATCCGGTTTAACATCAACAAACCAAACACATAGAGATCGACACTCATTTTGTCAGAGACAAAGTTGCTTTTAGCCATATCCGAGTCGCCCACATACCATCAAGCTCCCATTACACAAACATATTCACAAAAGGGCCTAGCTAGTTCGTTATTTTCTAATTATAAGTTTGAACGTTTGTAAGTCTTCTCTCGATCAAACTGCGGAGGATGCTAGTGCATATTTAGCCCACTTGTATATTGACCTGGTATATTGAGTATAACTACATATAATCTTGTATTTGTAACATTTTGAATCAATGAAGAATCATTCATATTAAAAGATGAGTTAATAATTCTCAAACTCTTATTTTCTTCACATTGCGCCTTACCATCCACGCATCCACCCCTTTTATATGATCTATACCTTCCTTGATGGTTAAATCTGTTTAATGTTTCTGAAATCTGCCTCTATAGAATGTATCTTTTCCCAACCACCATTGCACAATTACATGTTTTTCAGTTATACGATCATATATAAAAATTATCACTTTTGTCACTTGTTCATTTAATATTGATTTCCTTAACATCAATAGCCAATAACGAATATTAACATTTTCCCAAATATTATTTATAATGTATTATGTATATGTATTTTTAATTTTTATATTCATATACTAATTTGTGAAAATTGACAAGAGATATGAAAAAGACGAAAATCCCCATTGTGGAAGAGGCACGTGGTATTTGATAGAGGGACTCAGGG
Source organism: Lactuca virosa (assembly GCF_052849685.1). Classification (NCBI taxonomy): domain Eukaryota; kingdom Viridiplantae; phylum Streptophyta; class Magnoliopsida; order Asterales; family Asteraceae; genus Lactuca; species Lactuca virosa. Next base: position 92,692,874 of record NC_136434.1, read on the forward strand.
ACCACCACACCACGACTGTCGAAAGTTAGATAGAGGGTGTGGGACCCATTTCACCACTATAATCCTAATCCAAAATCAATAAATCCCAACTATAAATACTCCATATATCTCTTCCTTCTTCACTTCCCTTAAGTAGGGTTTTGATCTCTCTATAACCCTCGAATCTATACGTATATAGAGATATATAGAGAGAAATTGAAAAGTTTATCTAGAGATTATTACATATAAAGGTAGAATATGGATGCTTATTCGTTGCATCTAGCTATGGCGGCACTAGTCGGAGCTTCATTTGTAGCTGTTTCGGCTTATTATATGCACCGCAAAACCCTAAATCAATTGCTGGAGTTTGCCAAAACTGTTGAGAAGGAGAGAGACGACGGCGAAGATGAAGTGCTGCAGCATTACAGGAAGCAAAATAGTACTGAGAAGCCGTTGCAGAGGCGGAACCAGGGAGGTCGGAGAAATGGATTTTATCGTCGGGGTTCTGCTTCCTTGCCGGAAATCACATCGATTTCTGGTGGTAGTGGTGGTCATGATGAGGATGCTATTCCAGCGGGGTTGCCAAGACTCCATACGCTTCGAGAAGGTAAGAAAGTGTTGGTGCTTTCACGTTTCTTTTTGTGCTTAATTTGTTATCAAAGCGTGAATTTGGTCGAACAGTTGATGAATGTTATTGTTCATTACCTGATTTCCCAGGAATTTGATATTATTTTATAATACTAAAGTAAAATTGCATCTTTGTATATCATATTCCTCTGTCAATAGCATCTGCATGAATAAAATGATACCCTGTTTGCATATATTCTGGAGATGAAATTAACTGGGATGCTTTGTGTTGCTCTTAGATTTAAAATCTCCTGTTGGTAGCTTTTATCAATTCTCAATGGTATATTCCAATATCCATGAAATGGCTGTGGGATTTTAGATTCGGATCATAGTAAAGTTAGGTTTTCCAATTACCCTTCCTTGCTCTTATTGTCTGACTACCTTAAAGGTTTAAAAATTCTTCTTGAGGGATTAAAGAACTGAACTCTGGAGACAAGGAAAACATACACAATGTTTTCAGACACATATGAAATAGGAATACTTCAAGACTTTTTTGATGATCACAAAATCAGAAAAGAATATAAGAAGAAATACTAGAGTTCATCTTTCTTATGCTACACACTGCTCTATTTATTGTAGGAAAATCTCCCAGCCACACAGGATTGGCAAAGAGAGCTGGACACTTACTTAGGCCAACTTCTCCAAAGTCTCCAGTTGCAAGTGCAAGTGCTTTTGAAAGTGTTGAAGGATCTGATGAAGATGCTGATATAAATGAAAGCATCAATCTAGATCCTACATACCTTCACACAAATGGAAACACAGTAAACTTTTATGAACTTTCCTCTTCTATCTTCCACTCTCTTATTCTGTTTGGATAACTTACAAGTTACAATTTATTTGGACATGAAACTACAGGGGGCAGAATGTGAGGGTGTTAATGCAAATGGTGAACAATTGCCCATTCCTGCATCTTCTATGATACGATCACACAGTGTATCTGGTGACCTACATGGTGTACAACCTGATCCTGTAGCTGCTGATATTCTTAGAAAAGAACCAGAGCATGAAACTTTTGTCAGACTTAAAATCAGCCCACATGGTATTTACACTACTCAATACTCATGTCTCTTTCTACTTCATATATGTGTGATGTGTCTACACCTAAGTGAGCTTATTCTTATTCTTTTACAATTACAATTATGATTATTTCAGAGACACCTTCACCTGATGAAGCAGAAGTCTACAGGGCTTTACAAGTTTGCCTTGACATGAGAAACAGTTATGTTTTCAGGGAAAGCATTGCTCCATGGGAGAAAGAGGTCATATCTGATCCAAGCACTCCAAAACGCAATCCAAATCCTTTTGATTATGTCCCTGAGACTAAATCTGATGTAAGTTCTTCTAAACCATTTTATAAATTATAAATTTTTCTTGACATGACATATTAATTGTGTTACTACTGCTACAGCATTACTTTGAAATGGAAGATGGAGTCATTCATGTTTATGCAACGAAAAATTGTAAGACTAAAAGTAAAACCCATGATTTGTTATAAACATGGAGTAGTGTAGTGTCTCTAATTGTTTTCTTTTTTCAGCAAAAGAGAAGCTTTTTCCTGTTGTTGATGCAACAACTTTTTTCACTGATTTGCATCACATCCTTAAAGTGATTGCTGCTGGAAATACACGAACAGTATGTCATCACAGGCTTGGTCTCCTTGAACAGGTGGATATTATGAATTATTATTATGTTTTTCATTTATTTTTGTGGGATAAGTTTCATCTGACTTTGATATTCTTCTATATATATATCAAGAAATTCAACCTTCATTTGATGCTAAATGCTGACAAAGAATTCCTAGCTCAAAAAAGTGCACCACATCGTGACTTTTATAATGTTAGAAAAGTCGATACTCATGTTCATCATTCTGCATGCATGAATCAAAAACATCTCTTGAGATTCATCAAGTCCAAGTTGAGAAAAGAACCTGATGAGGTAATAATCTTTTATCTGGTGTTGATTTTTTTTATCAAACCCTAAAACCCTAATCCCTAAATTTCTGTTTTGTGCTTTTTTGCAGGTTGTAATATTTCGGGATGGAACTTATCTGACATTAAGAGAGGTTTTTGAGAGCTTGGATTTAACTGGGTATTAAAAAAAAAAAAAAACTTTTCTTTATCAATAAAAATGGTTATAAACTTATAATCAATTAGTCTTCTGATTATATTTAAAAATTCTTGATGCAGATATGACCTCAATGTTGACCTGTTAGATGTTCATGCAGACAAAAGCACTTTTCATCGTTTTGACAAATTCAATCTCAAATACAATCCCTGTGGTCAAAGTAGACTTAGGGAGATTTTCTTGAAACAAGATAATCTAATCCAGGGTACTAGGTTTAATTTTAACATTCCAATCTGAATAAAATAATTTTTAATAAACTATTTTTTCTCAGGCCGGTTTCTTGCTGAATTAACCAAACAAGTATTTGCTGATCTTGATGCAAGTAAATATCAAGTGAGATCCTCATCCAACTTCCTCTCTTTAATAATTTCATTTATGATTTTATTATATAATCTTGTTTTTAATAATGTTGGTTTTACAGATGGCTGAATACAGAATATCCATATATGGTAGAAAGCAAAGTGAGTGGGATAATTTAGCAAGTTGGATTGTAAACAATGAACTCTATAGTGATAATGTTGTCTGGCTTATTCAGGTACTAATTAAAATTTAAAAGTAAAAGTGTAAAACCTCTCATCTTTTCATGCTTAATTTCTGATTTATAAAACTTTTTTATTTTTATTTTTTTGCAGTTGCCTCGACTTTATAACATATACAAAGAAATGGGAATTGTGACATCATTTCAGACAATTCTTGACAACATATTCCTTCCTCTATTTGAGGTTACAGTCGATCCAGGATCACATCCTCAATTGCATGTTTTCTTGAAACAAGTAATATATCATTATATCTTATCTTCTCTTTCTCTTTCACTTTTGTTTTTCTTATTTTAATATTCTTTTTTTTTAATTAAATCTTAAATGATAAATTTAAGGTTGTGGGATTGGATTTGGTGGATGATGAAAGCAAGCCAGAAAGACGCCCTACAAAGCACATGCCAACACCTGAGCAATGGACCAATATCTTTAACCCTGCCTTCTCATACTATGTTTACTATTGTTATGCAAATCTCTATACCCTAAACAAGGTAACTATAGATCTATACATACATACATACATACATACATGAAAGGTATGAATTCTGAGTATGTTGATGTGATGCTGCAGCTTCGCGAATCAAAAGGCATGACTACCATCCGATTCCGCCCTCATTGTGGGGAGGTATATTTTAATTTATCAAGTTGTTTTTTCTGCATTATGTAAAAAATAAAACATTTATATATATATATATATATATATATATATATATATATATATATATATATTTTTATTTTATGTAAGGCTGGTGACATTGATCATCTTGCTGCTGCATTTCTTACAACTCATAACATTGCACATGGGATCAATCTCAGAAAGTCTCCTGTACTTCAATACCTCTACTACCTTGCCCAGGTAAAAAACACAAAACAATATAACTTATTTCCATTTTTTTTTTCCTTTTTTGGTTTTTGGTTTATTATCTAATTTATATATATTGTGGTCAGATTGGTCTTGCCATGTCACCATTGAGCAACAACTCATTATTTCTGGATTATCACCGAAACCCTTTTCCAATGTTTTTCCTACGTGGCCTTAATGTCTCTCTATCTACTGATGACCCTTTACAAATCCATCTCACAAAGGAGCCCTTAGTTGAGGAGTACAGTATTGCTGCTTCTGTAAGCATATACACTTTTCCCTTTTTGCCCTTTTCCCATCATTAAACATTTTTTTTGTTTTGTAGGTATGGAAATTAAGCGCATGTGATCTTTGTGAGATTGCGCGTAATTCAGTATACCAGTCTGGTTTTTCCCATGTTCTCAAGGTACAAATTGATTCTTCAAGTTATTGAAATGGGAACATGTTCTCAAGGGCGTTTATGTCTTTTTGCAGTCGCATTGGATTGGGCCGGAGTATTACAAGAGAGGACCAGATGGGAATGATATTCACAAGACAAATGTGCCACATATTCGGCTTGAATTTCGTGACATGGTTAGTATGGTTCAAATTACATAATATATTTGTTTTATTGAATATATGGATTATTAAAGTGAAAAAAGATAACATGATTGAATTTTGATACCCAGATTTGGAGAGAGGAGATGCAACAGGTATATCTAGGGAAGGTGCGTTTGCCTGAATACATTGAGACTTAGCTTCCTTCTTCAATCACACGCCCTAAAGCTTAAGAGCTAATGTGGGTCAACTCAGAAGTTCAGTGAAAGCTTTAGGTCAACACAAGTGTAAACTGTAAATTATAACGTAATGTGAGGTTGTTAAGGACCACTCCAAATATAATTATATAAAGCAAGATAATAATAATCCCAAAGATGATTTTGCGTTAATACACTTGCTCTGAGATGTATAATATGTTTTAATCAGTCTTTGAGTAGTAGTGCGATTGGTGTGCTATGAACATTTTACGATGTGGCCATTTGCTTTTCTTTTTTATGCCTATTTCACTATTTGATTTGATGTATGTGACAAAAAATTAAAATTGTCTCCCCTTAAAACGCAAGATTTGGACTCTCATATGTGCAAGTCTATCCCCATCACTAAAAATTACATAGAACTTGTTCCAATTATATATTCATATAGTGACATGTTTTGATTTGATAAATGGGATTCAGTTCGTGTTTGATTTGATAAGCACGAAACAATACTAGCTCATGTTTGGTTTGATAAGCACGAAACAATACCACACGTTAGGGGTGAACATTTGGGCCTGTGGACTGATCCGGGCCGGTTCTCGGTTCTAGGATTTGAGTAAAACCGGTCCGGCTTTTTACCGGTCTGGTCTGGCTGGTTCCGGGTAAAAACCGGTTTTGAACCGGCTTATTTAAAAAAATTGTATTCTATGAAATTTTTTAAACAAAAATATTTCATTTTAAGTCGGATTGACGTGTTCTAACGTGTAATTTAAAGCTTGTAAATGATTTTAGACTAATTTTGTTGTTTTTGGTGTTATATTTGATGAGTTATAATTGTTCATAGATGAGATATCAAAGATAAAATATTTCAGCTTTTCAGCAAGAAATTTACACTTTTGTATTCTGTGAAACTCTTTAAACAAGCATATTTCATTCGTTTAAGTCGGATTGATATACGGTTTTTTCCAACGTGTAAGTTAGAGTTTGGAGATGAATTTATACTATAATTTTATTGTTTTTGGTGTTATATTCAATAAGTTACAACCGTTCGAAATTGGAATATCAAAACTGAAATATTTCAGTTTTTGAATTATTAATTTTTATTAAATACTAGCAACATTTTCATTTTGTGTTTATGTGGAGATTGCACAAGCCTTAAACATGTTAGATTTAAATGACAATGATATGGAGAAAATGCCAATGGAAGATTAGATTATGACTTTTGTTAGCTTGATTGATTTTAAATTTTAAACAATGATTTTTGGTGTTACGATAATTACTTTTGTATGTTTGTGTTAAGATTGTTAACTTTTGTTGGTAAACTTGATTTATATGTTAGGTGCTTTAATTTGAAAATTTAGTTTTGCAAGTTATAATATTATAGGAAAAGCTAGATTAGTTATGCATGAAATATAATAAAATCATTAACTTATTTGATTCGAAGTTCAAACAAATGGTATGAACAATCAAAGTTTAACCAGTCCAATGGCTACAAGAAACAGAAAAGTATTGCAAATTCTAGGTCAAAGTGACAATTTAAAACTCCAAATCACCATTAAATATTTTTTAGTTTCAAGTCCATGGAATTTTGAACCAGATCATAATATTTATATGAAAGCAAATACAAATATTAAACGTTTAAGTATGAAACTAGTAGTTTGACAAATTAGTTCTTTGATATGCAAAACTCAATTTAATTATTATGCACAGTTTGTCACCCCTCCATAACTAATAAGGTCTAAACAAAAATGGTATACAATTCAAAATTAAGAATTCAAATTTCAGAATTCATTATTCAAACAAAAAACTTCATCAAAAGACATTGCAATTCAACAGTCTAAATGGTTTAGAATTCTAAATATTTTGGTTTAATAATACAACCCATAATTTACAAAGTGATAATGTTGTATTAAAAAGAGTGTCTTGTCAATAACCTAAATGCTTCCGTGAGCTTACAGGTTTTGACCGCAAAACTTTTTCCACAAACAACCATCAACGGTTCTTGGACTGCAACACACAAAAAACAAAAATGAGATATGCTTCTTAACAACCTTAATGCCAGATTATACTGCATTTGCCACGCATTAGACTGGGACCAGTGTCAATAGGACAAAAATTGCAGCTTTTTATCCCACCCAATTTTTTTTTTTTTTTTTTTTTTGAGTAACAAAGAAAGCCCGAATGAATCAAATAAAAATCCCACCTCAAAGTTGCGAGACATTTCCTTCACCTGGTCAGCAATTTCTTGTCTCTTTTTTGCAGCTGCCCAAAAACCAAATCAAGAGATGAAAAACTTGGTTACATTTATTATTATACATTCTAATTTAATTGAGGGTGTATGAATCATGAATGTACCTATGCTTGACATTTCTTCCATTGACTTTGAAGTCTTCACTGCAAATCGTTGAAATGCTCGGCTGAAAAACCACATACAAATACCAATAACACATTTGTCAACTTCATGTAAGAAAAGTAGAATCACAAAAAAAAAAATTGTGTTTGATCACCATGTAACTATATTTATGAATATGGAATTTCAATAACAGAGTTTTTGTAACATTGTTCATGGACCAATACCATACCATACACAAGTCTCTCAACAATTGAAAAAATACATATGAAATTGACTTAATGGACTTAATAGGGACATGACTTAATGCAGAAAATAACGACCTAATGGATACCAAACTTAAGGAGGAAAAAAAAACAAGGCCTTCATTTGTATCCTATTCACATTTTATTTATCTGTCTGAGTGAAATGATTCCAAAACAACCATATGGCATTGTTCTCTATTGAACTTTCATCTATGTTATTGTCATGTTTGAGTAATAAAAAGTCAGCATATACTTCCATACCTAAAACTCTAGACTCTTCATCTTTAAGGAGAGCAACAAAAGAATATTTGGATATTTAATTGCAATATGAACCAACCTTGTCCTAAATTAATATAATCATCCAAAACTATTAAAATGAATTTGTTTTACCGTATTTTTGAAATCATTAGTATCTCAAATCGTACGAAAGTGAATTGAATACAAAGAGATTAACGCCATCTTTCAGAAGACAGAGAGAAAAAGATCACCTGTTGGCAAGACTGTCGACGAGGATCTCATTAACAAGGTAAGACATAACACGCTGCACAAAATTTCCTCCCGCCATGATCTAACACAGCCTCGCTAGCTGCCAGATAGATTAACGATGTTACAAATTGATGAAATCAAAAAAAAAATCGTAGAAACTTGCGATTGGAAGATATATGAAACCTAATTCTTTCTTGATACGAAAATTGTACACAAACTATGGAATAAAAATCGAGTTAAGGAATGAAAAGCAATAAGAATCTTCGAATTAATGCAAAGGAGAAGGCCTATCAGATATTTGTTCACCTGAGATTTCCGATTGTTGAGCACAAAGGGCAATAGAATCCCTAGCTTCCAGAAACGTCGAGAGAAGGAGATGGAAAAATGGGTTAAAATCGGTTATTAGTTCGCTTATGTGTTTGTGACTAGGTTCGGGGTTGGGCCGATGTCCCATTAAGCGTTTTTTGACACTTGAGCTGCAAGGCATTGACTCCGGAAACATTTATTTATTTATTTTTAAGAACAAAATTTCCAAATAATTGAATATTTATTTATTTATTTTTAAGAACTAATTTTCCAACAATCGACCATCTTAAGTGAAGGGCATTATATCACTCTCATATATTGTCCGGCTATATATCATTCTTTTGGTACTTACACATATCCCCTACCTAATAAAAATATTGATACACCAAAGTGACCCTCGACAGTTGGAGTGTATCAGTAATGTGAAAACTTGATTGACTGAATAGCAAAGTGTTTTATTGAGATGTGATAGCGATGATTTGTATGGTTTTGATTGAAGACTTAGGGGTTGTTTGATAATTGCTAACTGTGTTAGAGCTGATTGAGTTAGAAGATGCATAGGTTAGAAGTTTTGACTGAGTTAACTTCTGACTGAAATTTGGTGTTTGATTTTGCATCTGACCGACTGTGCAAAATGACTATATTACCCTCAAATGACATTTTCTTATAATAATTTTTTATGATTTACCATTTAAGTTATAGCATTACAATTTAGTAAAAAATAAAGAAATTAAAGATTTACAACTTTTGTGTGGTCTATTGGTTTCATATACACATGCAATAAATCATAAATGATTACCTGTTCTGTATATAGAGGATGATTTCAATCATTTGAGTGTTTTAAAGCATAAATCTTTACATAAAACAACTTTGTTTTAACTAGAATGTACAACTACCCAACTCAATTTATCAACTTTTCCATTCCATAGACCATTTATGTAACCACTATTTGAAGTTTTCCCAATCAACTTCTAGATATTCGACTTAAGGAAAAGTACTAAATCAACAACATTAAAATGTATTTTAAAAAGGATAAAAGCACACACTATTGATGAAAGATCAGACACCATTGTCATCAAATTTAGATCATATACATAAAGAAACAAGAGCCACCTGTTTACACAAACATCTACTATTTAAACATGCTCTACTGCCATCACACCCGGTGTTCATTAACGAGTCTTTGTCACCCAAAACATATGAGATAAACAAACCTGAAAAGCATATTCCATTAGAGATAAACAGGACCAACATGTAGACAATGTTTAATTGTAGAGCAGGTTGAGAAGAAGACCACCAATTCAATTTTGCAAAGCAGGTTGAGAAGAAGACCACCAATTCAATTTTGCACACCAATTCAATAAATCTTTTTACCCTCAATTCATGACTTTCGTTTCATTCAGAATAATTTAGAACCAATCGAAACATAAGCTTATTTGACCAAGACAATTGAAATTGCTTAACCAATTCACAGTTCCAATCAGTTGAGCAATTATAAATTTGTGATCTAAAAATCAAAATAAAAAGCTTGAGATCAGAAACCCCAAATATAAATAAAAAGCTTGAGATCAGAAACCCTAAATCGAATCAAAAACCTTAATTTTCTTTGAAAATTTGAGAAATCGTTGTGAGAAATCACAAACCCCAAATGAGATGCGATAGGGAGGATGGTGGCGGAGGAGGTGGTCGGCGCTGGAGAGAACAACGGTGGAGGAGGTTATCGACGTTGGAGAGAACGGCGGTGGAAGAGGTGGTTAACAATGTTGAAGACTGAAGATGATCGAGAGAAATGCGATGGAGAGGATGGAGTGAACTCCGTTCAAAGAGAAAGGGAAGGGCCAAATGGGAAAAGGAGTCTCTCCTTCCAGTCAGCTTCATTTTTTAGATCGACCGAGTCAGAGCAAAACAACTGACCGGGTCATCTAGAGTGTCTGATTATTTACGAATCAAACATACTGACCCGGACCGAGTCAACCAAAATGTCTGACTGGACCCGGTCAGAAGCAAATCAAACAGCCCCTTAGAGAGACCGGGGATAAGGAAGAAAGTGCGAAGTGAAGAAAAAAGATCTTGTCTGTTGTGGATACCGCAATGTCAGAAAAGTAATGATCACCTTTTATAACTTTGTGTGTTAGGTTGGTTTTGCAAGTCCCAATCGTGGGAAGCATGATTGCCTAAATCAGAATTACTTTTGTATTATCTTATTTATAGACTTGTACTATTTTCTTCTATAAATAGACAGTCTTGTAAACGTTAGAAAGTGTGTATGATTCCATCTTCCTTATAACCTTATCAGTTTGAAATAAAAGTCTCCTTATCATTCACGATTCTTTGTTCATACTTTGTTGTTCATCATTTAATGACTTGTGTTTAATTGCAAACCAAGTTATGATTCAACAAGTATCTCTTTAACTTGTTTACATTTAATGATATATGTTGTTGTTGTGTTTCCTTTATAATTCCGATATCTTTTATTGTTAAGCTTTATCAAAGATACATGAGATTAACTTAAATTCCGCACCATAATCTCTTTATCATTAAGTTCTTCTCTCAATTTTCCAAAATTTTATCTCTTCGGCTTAAAACAGTTATGAAGAGTATAATCAGCCATGAGAAATCGGCGTATGTTACAGGTAGGAGTATTTTGGATGACCCTCTCATGATTAATGAGCTTTATTCATGGGCAAAGAAAGCCAAAGCTAAGGTGTTGATTTATAATGTTGACTTTGAAAAAGCTTTTGATTCTTTAAATTAAGTTTTTTTATTCGATTATGGAGCAAATGGACTTTGGAGTTAAATGGAGAAATTGGATTTGGGGTTATCTTTCTTCTAGTAGAGTCTCCATCTTGGTCAATGGCTCTCCGACCAACGAATTTGACATTAAAAGAGGTGTTAGACAATGTGAACCGCTTTCTTTGTTTTTGTTTATTATAGCGATGGAAGGTTTTCACGTTGCTATGGGGGCAACGTGTGATATGCATCAATTTTTTGGGAATTTCCCTTCTAAATAGCGGTCCAACTTTGACCCATCTTATGTATGCAGATGACGTTATTTTCATGGGGGACTGGTTTGAGTTGAGTATTATTAATCTTAACCGACTTCTTAGATGTTTCTTTCTTGCTTAAAGGTTGAAGATTTATCTTCATAAAAGTAAGGTCTACGGTGTAGGTGTTGAGAATTTGGAAATTAATCGTCTTGCTAGCATCTTAGATTGTGAACCTTCCTCTTTCCCTTTTATCTATCTCGGTCTTCCTATTGGTGCTAACATGAGACTTGGAAAGCATTGGAACGTTATTCTCGAGAAATTTAAGGCGAAGTTAAGCAATGGAAAGCTAGAAATCTTTCTTTTGGAGGTCGGCTTACGTTTCTTTATTCCGATACCCTAAAAAAATAATTATGGAGCTTGATAAGATTCGGTGAAGATTTCTTTAGGGTGGTGGTATGGATAAGAAGAAAATCTCATGGGCTTTGTGGAGTTTGGTCACTCAGCCTAAATCGAAAGGGGTTCTTGGAGTGGGTTGTTTAAATTCTTTAAATCTCTTTCTTCTTGCTAAATGGTGGTGGTGGTTAAAGATTGATCAAAATAATCTTTAGTGTAGATGTATTAAAGATAAGTTTGAATATCAGGAGTGTGGTTGTCTATTTTGAATATCAAAGATAAGTTTGAAGGTTTAGGTATCTCTCTTGAAAGCCTCTTTGAGAGGGTGGTGGGCGTGGGTAATGATACCCTTTTTGGAAGGATTTTTAGTATGATTCTTTGCCTTTTTAAATATAAATATCCTAATTTGTATGTGGTTAATCAAAATAAGAATTGTAGTATTATCGAGAGGATCAAAATTGAAGATGATTTGAGTTCCCACTTTATTGGGCAGTGGGGTCATGATTTAAGAAGAGGTAGAGAAATGATCCAATTTGAAGCTTTGCTTGTCTCCATTGATGCTTTTCATTTTTCTAAAGGCGAAGACAGATGACAATGGCTTGGGGATAAACAAGGCAATTTCTCGGTCAAGTCTTTGAGGAGTTTGGTGGTTGACATTGATCTGAGTGTTACCGATTCAAGTTTTATTTGGGTACGGTAGATCCCGTTAAAAGTTAACTGTTTTGTTTGGCGGTTGCTTAAGAACAAGATTCCTCTTTCATGGAATCTTATTAGGAGGGGAGTACAAGTTGCTTCGAATTTATGTTGTTTCTGTAACAAGGATAACGACCATGTTGATCATGTTTTCTTTGGATGTAACTTTACTATAGTTATTTGGAATTGGTTGGTTTCGTGGATGTCTATTTTCCCCCATAGTTTGGTCAATGTAAGTGATCTCCTCCTGCTACTCAACTCTCTTCTTCGTAACAAAAGGTGTTTCCTCCTTAGGCTTTCGTTGGTCTACACGACTTTGTGGCTTATACGGAAGGCTTGAAATTGGCTCATTTCCAAGAAAGTTAATTTGAGCCCCTTAAAAACGGCATATGACATTCAAAACTTCACTTTTAATTGGATTAAGAATAGGTCTAATTTTGAGAACATTGATTAGCAGCAATGGTGTTGTTCTCCTTTGATAAACTGTTTCTTGTAATTCCTTGTTCTAGCGTCTTGCTAGTTTTGTTTTTTCTTTAATATATCACCATCGTTCTAAAAAAAACTATTGGTATCAGATTGCTTTTTAACCTTCTTTGAAAATACATAATCTTTTCTAAATAAAAAAAACTCTTATTTAAAAGGTCATCTATACCACTTAGCTCGTCTTTTTCACAAATTAAGGAAAATGGCACTACTTTACTCATTAAATGTATCTAACGATGTTGGAGGTTCTAATTGAGCTCTAATACTGGTTGCAAGTAAATATCATCACTGGTGTCAAAGAATGGAAAGATATTTAAGAAGATTTGGTAAGGAAGTTTAGAGATCCGTTGAAAAGAGACCACATATATGTGACATCCCCATTTTCACGGCCAGAAAAGACCGATTTTGTTTATGCTTTGTTTGAAAATCAGAGTAAGATTTTAAATAAAAGTGTTGCGGAATTTGTTCCCAAAATAAAATATGATAAAGATTTATCAAAGCATTTCCGAAGAAATGTATTTCATTAAAAACCTCGGGATGTCATGTTCGATACAGATTAAAAGCGTAAACAGTACAATATAAGCCTTACAACATTTATTCATATCTACAGGCCTATAATCCGTAATCTCTCATCCAAAACATCACATCTATGCTCGAGTGCCACTACCTGTAATACAAGAAACTGAGTGGGTCAGGCTTGGGAGCCTGGTGAGCACATAGGGTTTTCAACCCACAATAAATAAGTTATTTAATTTCATCAACCAACAATAACCCGATTACCCGTTCCCGTTATCCTCACTTTATGTCCCTAAACACCTATTATAAGGGACCTAGCCTAAGGATCATCATTGGGATGAACACTACTGCTAAGGGGGTTCCTCAACAATAAATGTCCTAAAGGCAACCATGAGGGAGATGGAGTACACCGGTGAACACATCGTTCACAAACACCTACAGGTTGCGAGCCTGCTAGCATTCCACTGGACTATCTAGAAAAGTCTGTGGTCGTCATCTATACTCCGCTAGATAACTGGAAACATCATCAACACCTCTCATCATTTTATTTCATCACACCCAACTATTACATCTACCCATGTTTTACCCAACACATTTTGTAGATATAAAATACATATACAGTTTAAATCATTTAAAGCATGTATAAAATCGTTCATCCAACGTAGATAGCAAGTATACAGATAATATGCACACGTAGCACGTAATTTATATAAAATACTTCATATCTATGTGTAAGATGAAAGTAACTATGCACTCACTTGATAAAGTGACGACTCGAAATTCGAGCAGCGCTTCGCTTCTTAACAATATGATTTCCTTTGACGAAACCTAGTATTATTACCACTAGATTTTAGTCTAATATTTAATGCGACTAATTATTAGTATAGATTCGTCATTAACTCAAAGTCTACTTCATGATCTATCAAGTAAGAAACAACCAGGTATGATCATATCGGAGGTAGAGTCTGTTTGGTATACGAAGTATACTGTTTGCAAATCCCACTTTAAACACCTCACTAAATCACAGCCTAGACATCATTCCCGTAAGTAGATCAATTAGTATAATGATTTTGAATCACTGATAAATCTTATTTATAGGTTCATAATAATGATACTACATTTATATATAAGCTATATTTAAAGTAGGGTAGGCGTATCTCACTTACAGCGGGTTTTGCTAAAAATCGGGCTTTACGCGGGCAGAGCTTCTGAGCTTTCCGGCGCTCTTCTTCTCGGAGCTTTCCGGCGCTCTGGGACTTGCTTCTAACACCTTGGAGGTGCTAGGGAAAACTCTTGAAGGTTTGGGGTATTTGGGAGAAAAGAAATGGAGAGGTGTGAAGAAAATGGGAGATTTGCGCCTCTATTTATAGGCTGAGTTCGGTGCGAACGCAACGCGTTCCCAAAACGAACGCAACTCGTTTGCAAACGCGGCGCGTTCCCTAGACGAACGCAGAGCATTCGTTGCCACGTGTCGCCATCTTGTTCCAAGCCGTGGGGAAGAAGGTGTGGCCCATATTGCGCCACGTGTCACTCGCAGATTACCCCAAAAACTAATTATCTTCTAAAATCCGTAACTTTCGCATACGAGCTCCGTTTTTGACGTTCTTTATATCCACGCGTAGGCGGGACCGTACTCTACAACTAATTAAAGTTATATTTTAACAGGCCGGGACAGGAATAGTCCGTTAAAAATTCATAACTTCTTCATCCAACGTCCGTTTTCGTCTGTCTTTTTACCGTTGCGCTAATATTAACGAGCTCTTCGATTCTCGTTTAGGTTGTGTCGGCCAAAAGTCGCTCGATCTAATATTCGGACTTCGGGCTGTGTACTGCTGACCCGAAACTTAGAAAAATCATAACTTCCTCATACGAAGTCAACTTTGGACGTTCTTTTTATGTACACTCTCGGTTTAACAAACACTACGACTTTCGTTTAGATTGCTAAGGGTAAAAATCGCTCTATCATAAATTCACTATTTACGTCACGCAGTGTCGTGCCGGTTTTGCCGTAAAACTTCGACATGTCATAACTTCTTCGTTATAGTTCGGATTTCGACGTTCTTTATATGTCCGGAATCCTTGTCACGACCACTATTACTTCATGTATAGATATCGGGTTTATCTAACACTTAAATTTTGGCGCTTATTTTAATCATTTACTTATTATACATTTATAAATAAGTAATAAGCACATAAATTCACATAATTCACATAATACTCAAATAATTCATCTTTATTACTTCAAAATAGGTTACAACGGTTGACCTGACTATTACATCACTATACTAATGCTTAGCCCCGAAACACGGACGTTACAATATACCTATCCTTAAACCCATTGTTATTGATGGAACTCAAACCAGACTTGGAGGTGGTCAACCTGTCATGACCAGACCTACCAACGATGACATAGATAAGATGGAGAAAGATGAAATCACTTTCTATAAAATCCCTTGTGAAGTTCCTCCTGATATTTTTGATCTTATTATTAACTATAAATCTGCAAAAGAAATCTAGGATGTTCTTAAAAATATCTATGAAGGAACCGAACAAGCTCAAGACAAGAAGCTAATAACAGCTTTAAACGACTTCAACAGCTTCAAAGCACTCCTTAGAGAAAGTCTTGATGATTCCTTCAAAAGATTTAACCCCATCGTCACCAAACTTGTAATACCCGCAAATACGGGCTAGTCATAATAAGCGTTAAAAATGACTTTTTGATAAAATATTATTTATGATAAATAATCTAAACCAAAGTTATAGTATATGTGACAAAGATTCCGTACATATAGAGAATGCTCAAATCTGACTCCTTGAGAAGAAGTTATGATTTTTCTAATATTTCAGTATAACAGTATATGGATCAGAAAGCAGAGATGATTTGAAAAAGACTTCTAGTAAACATCTTCTTGTGTAGATTTGGAATAAGTATAAAGACATTTATTTTTCCATTAACAAACAAAAAATATCTTAGTATAATGTTTCTAGTTGTCTATATAAAACCTTACAAACATATTTAAAATAAATGCAATTTCTTAATAAAACCACACATTTTTAGAGGGATTTTTTGCCAAAATGCAAACTTTCAATAAAATGTGACATCTTCTGTGTAAAATATGATAACTTAGTAAAACAAGATAATTTATCAGTGATACTAAATATTTGCGCATGGTTCCTACAAAACACATTTTGGCAGTAAAATATGACAATTTCTCGGTAAAACCATACATTTTGATAGGGTTCCTTCCAAAATACAATTTCTCAGTAAAATATAAAAGTTGTATGGTAAAATACGATAATATCTCAGTGAAATATGACAAACTCTTAGCAAAATACGATATGTTTGAAGGTGTTTAATTTCTTAGACATGTGTTCGTGATTGAGTTTCTTATCCAGATGTTAAAGGATGGTATGATGATTTGAGTTTTGATTTTTTTACATAGTTAAGATCGAGTATGAAAATGAAGAGTTTTTTAAGGAAATATTATGGGTCCTTAAATTTTCACATGGTTCCTTACGAAAATACAAAAATCCTTCTGAAAATAGCAAAAAAATCTTTTTCGTTTTTGTTTTCTCGTATAGATTTTGGTATTTTCATAAGAGTCTCTGCGAAAATCATTACTATATTGAACCCCTTTTTGATCCCTTTTAAACTTGTTGAATATACCCAAGAAATATACCCTTCACAAAATTGTGACCCAAAAAAGAACATTCTACAAATGATCAAGCTGACGTCAAATAAAAACCACCAACAAGCATGTTATTAGTAAATGATCCAAGTTTTCCACATTTCCATCACAAAATGAATACACAATCGATTCAATATACACTAGTTTCTTATATACTTTTTCCTTTGTACGAAGTCGATGAAGACTTATACATCACCCCAAAACATTAACTTTTATTGGAATGAACTTACTCCGTCAAATTGAAAGACGTCATGTAATAAGATTTTCATATCAATTAAGTGTCTCATAAAAACAACCAAAAACACTATTAAATCAACACGTGTCCACTCCCATATATTAGACAGAACGGTGTGGTAGAGGTTTCACCGGTGGTAGTCCAACGTAAACACCTTTTGTAACATCCGAAAATCAGGACATAAAATTTTTTGTTTTTAGATTAATAAATCGTTAATACATATTGTTTTCATAAAACCAGAGTAACCAATAGTTAGCAAAACATCATTAAACCAGAGTAATTTACAGAATACAAAATCATGTGGTGTGTGCTCTGCAATCATCCCGAGCTCTTCCATTTGAAAACTGGAGTGCCTAAAACATAAACTGAAAACCGTAAGCACAAAGCTTAGTGAGTTTCCCAAAATATCATACCACATACAACCACAGATTATCACACACATACATATAGTTGCCATGGGCTCCCCCCACGGTCATTATCTATTATGCCATGGGCTCCCCTCATGATCTTTACCTGGAATGCCATGGGCTTCCCCCCATAGTCTGACATCCAATTGCCATGGGCTCCACCCGAGGTCTTCCATGCAAGTATCACAGAGACAATTAGCATCCACATAACACGTAATGGGCCGGCATTGGTGCCTTCGACCCATGGATATAGTGAGAAGACTCACCTCACACTACTGAAGCATACAGAAACACCCTTGGCTACTGGCTGGCAGATCCTCGAAATATCAATAACAAAACAACACCCAATTAACAATTGGGTTCCAATCCATAACCACAAATCCCTACCTGGGGTAAAAAGACCATTTTACCCCTAACCTAGTCTTGTCTAAATTTAAGACCCATGATTATAATCTAAAAGACCCAAAGGCCAATAAATCAACCAATGGCCCAATTTTCCAAATTGGGCCCAAACCCCTTACATGGGCCTTACCTTAAGGCCCAACCATTCTTTCTAGTCCAGAACAATTTGTATTACGATGGCCCATTAATAACTCAAACACTCAAACCCAAAATACCAAAAATCACTCGTGGCCCAAACCATGGCCCAGTTTTCCAAATTTGGCCTAAACCCCTTCGTGCACCTTCTCAAAATAATTATCAACCCAAAAGAAACAACTCAGCCCAACCAAAGCCCATACCAAAAGAGTCCAAGTCCAAAAATCCCAATTCCCATTTGATCAGACGTACGCACGGCGTATGTCGCCAGTCCAAAAACGGGTATCGTAGCCGGAACATGCGACGTTCCTTAGTGTTACGCACGGCGTTCCCCGCGGCCACCCAAAATTCATTCCAATGACTTAATCCTTAAGTCAAACGTCTAAAACCTTAGGATAGCTAAATACAAGTGACTTGATCCATAAAGTCGAAGGCTTTAAGCCTTTGCATGGCTTAATGAAGCCCAACACCAAAGATGAACCTCAAAGGTCAAAATCACCCCAAAAACGTCTTAAAAACTTCTTAATACCTTAAGACCTCAATCTAAACTTCCAGATCTGATTTCAAGGGACTTCTTAAGTCATAAAGTTTCCAACTTTATGACTTAACATAACTCAATGGGACCTAAATCAAAAGCCTAAGTCCCAAACTTCATCAAATGACTAAATACGAAGCTCAAAGGTTCTAGAGTAACCTCTACTCACAAGAACCACCTCAAAGGGACCAAAACCATAACAAAATACCACTTATATAGATCTACATGAAAGAGTTATCAAGGTTGAGACTTTATACCTACAGAAGATAGATCTAGGTGCACAAAGCCTGGATCCAAAAGCTCCAAGTCAAGCAATGACTCTTCAAGAAGTTCCTTCTTCTTCATCAAGCACCAAAACACATGTAAATCACTTTGAAGCTCAAGAATCATTCAAATGGAGGCTAGGGTTTCGTTCTTAGGGTTAGAGAGGATGGAGGCTGAAAGAAATGAGGGTTAGAGGCAAGTTAAGGTCTTTAAATAGGGTGCAAGACCCTAAATTAGGGTTTTAATCTGGCCTGACGAACGCAGTGTGTTCCCTTGGGGAACGCAGTGATGGGTTTTAGGTAAAACAAATAAACTAGAAAACAATTCCTAAGTTCACATGCAACCTACTTTGGATCTATGTTTTAACTATTGAACATATAACTTTGAATTGCAAAACAAGAACCCTAGAGGAGAGAGGCTAATTTCGAAATTAACAAACTAGGGTTTAGGAGTTACATACCTTTCAATTGTTATAGCAAACAATTGATAATCCTCTTGATCTTGATCTTGATCTTCTTGGAAGCTTAGCACCACAAATGTAATGCCTCTAATGGAATCACACCCAAGAACTAGCAAGAAGGAAACTTGGAGGAGAGAGGATGGAGAGAGTATGCAATTTCGGCCTTAGGGTTTCTTCCAAAGAAATCAGTCCCCAAAATGTGAGCCAGGAGGCTCCTTAAATAGTTGAGGGAACTAGGGTTTAGGGAAAACCCTAGTTATCCTTTGCTTAGGGCCTAAGCAAGACCCAAGGCCTTATCTTGGACCCCTTGGACGAATTCTCTAGGGTTTCCCCTAGGGTTTTCGTCCACCCCCTTCCAAGGGAGTTCTGGATCCTTCCATTCAACTATCAGTTAATTGCAAACTAGTCCCTGCACTTTATAATTAATTCTTTTAACCCCAAAATCAATTCTGATTAATTTCTGGCTAACAATTAATTAAACATAATGATTTCTAATTAATATATTAATCCATTAACATATTAATAAATCATTTATATATATATTAATTTATTAATCTTATAAATTAATATCTTTCCTTTCATAATTTCCTTGTCCAGTTGCTAGGTTGAGGGCAACCCAAAAGGACTGTGTTGCTATCAATTCAAGTACATACCAATTATAGTTATGGGCTTAGACACCTAATCCAACAGTCTCCCACTTGGATAAGTCTGTAACTATAATTGCTAGTATGCCTTCTAAATTTGACCAGCAAATTGTAGCTTCCAAAAAGCTGCTGCCGAACTCTGACCCAGTCAGTTATGTGTCCTAAGATAAGTGATCATATAACCCTTCGTTCTGCTTGATATCCCCAGACAAAAGACATGGAATATAATCAATCTCTTTGTCCATAATCTATGTTTCCTGATTCCTGATTTGTGATGATGAAGGACTTCTAATCGAACACATCTATTTAGTCCTGGCTAGGCCCAACACATAAGTCAACACCAAATCATCGAGGGGCCCACATATATCGCTTTTCCTGTTTAGGGCAAAAGGAACGAATAAACGTTGACTCATATGCTTGTATCTTTTACTCATCAAATTATGCATGACAATACGTTTTATAACACCAAGTTACTTATGCGTTTTCGTATCACCAATGCACAACCGACTTGTAAATTACAACTCATATATCTTCGTTTCAAGATTATAAGATATTATCGTCTCAGTATTACTCGTGATGAATTCCATGAAGTAATACTCTGAGCGAGGGTTTATCCAATACTCAAATCTCAATTTCTGAGTACTCATGAACGTTGCAGCACTTCTATTGCCATGTCTATCCTTAGACAATCTGCAATCCAATTCATGACAGTCTTAATTCACTACTTACTTCCAAGAGTACGAGCGACTGTGGAGTTTGAATAATCTCATTATTCAGGAAGTAAAACATGCAAAAATGAGACACAATAATAAATAATTGACAAAAGGTAGTAGCCAAACTTATAAATAATACTTTATTATTTAATCACCAAAAGTCAATTACATTTACTTTGTTACAAGTTTCAAAAACTAATCTAACTACTAAAACTAATATCATCTTTCAGTCCTATGCTCCGAGCATGCTGAATATGCTTAGCCCTACTCAGATCCTTTGTGAGAGGATCTGCTGGGTTATCTTCAGATGACACCCTCTTTACTATAAGATGGCCTTCTTCTACTCTATGTCTGATGAAATGGTACTTTCTGTCGATATGTCTGGTCTTACCATGATCTCTCGGTTCCTTTGTCAAGGCAACTGCTCCTTCATTATCGCAGAACAGTTCCATAGGCTCCTGGATGGTTGGAACAACTCCGAGATCTCCGATGGAGTTCCTCAACCAAGCTGCTTCTTTCGACGCTTCACTCGCTGCTATGTACTCTGATTCACAAGTAGAATCAGCCAACATATCTTGCTTGGAACTTTTCCAAGTAACTGCTCCTCCATTCAGTAAAAATACCCAGCCTGATTGAGAACGGAAGTTATCTCTATCCGTCTGAAAGCTGGCATCACTGTAACCATCTACTCTCAAAGTATCACTGCCACCAAGCACAAGAACCCAGTCCTTTGTCCTTCGCAAATACTTGAGTATATTCTTAACTGCTATCCAATGAGCTCTACCTGGGTTTCCCTGATAGCGACTGACCATGCTCAAAGCAAATGCCACATCAGGGCGAGTACATGTCATAGCGTACATGATCGATCCGACAGCGGAAGCATAAGGTACACGACTCATGTCATCTATTTCAACATCTGTACTCGGGCATTGAGTCTTACTCAATTTGGTATTGCTCTGGATAGGTAGCTCTCCCTTCTTGGAATTTTCCATACTAAACCTCTTTAGTACCTTATCCAAGTATGTGCTCTGACTAAGTCCAATTAGTCTCTTCTTTCTATCTCTCAATATTCTAATCCCAAGAATATATGCAGCTTCTCCAAGGTCTTTCATGGCAAAACACTTTCCAAGCCAAGACTTAACCTCTTTCAAGGTTGGAACGTCGTTACTAATGAGTAATATGTCATCGACATACAACACCAGAAAAGTTACTATACTCCCACTAGCCTTGATATACACAAAAACTCATCTTCACTTCTAGAGAAACCAAACTCTTTGACTTTCTCATGGAAGCAAAGATTCCAACTGCGAGATGCTTGTTTCAATCCATAAATGGATTTCTTAAGCTTGCACACTCTATTGGGGAACTTTGCATCAACAAAACCCTCTGGCTGACTCATGTAAACATCTTCAGCCAACTTCCCATTAAGGAAAGCAGTTTTGACATCCATCTGCCAGATTTCATAATCATGAAAGGCAGCTATGGCGAGCAATATCCTAATAGATTTAATCTTAGCTACTGGTGAGAAGGTCTCATCATAGTCAACCCCTGGGGTTTGAGTGAAACCTTTTGCAACCAGTCGAGCCTTGAATGTGTGCACATTTCCATCCATGTATGTCTTCTTCTTGAAGATCCATTTGCACCCAACTGTCTTACGACCTGGTGCACTATCAACCAAATTCCAAACTTGGTTGTCATACATGGACTTAATCTCGCTGTCCATTGCCTCTTTCCACTTGGAAGCCTCTGGGCCTGCCATTGCTTCCTTATAAGTGACTGGTTCATCTAAGTTTACCAGTGTTCTGTCACTTATGAATGTGTCACCATCTGAAGTAATATGAAAACCATACAACTCAGGTGGCACACTCACCCTAGTGGATATTCTAAGAGGTAATGAGTTATCGATTGGTTCAACAGGAACTGTTTCCTCTGGTTGAGTGCTAGTGTCATCTAAGGTTCCTTCATTGGCTGACTCTTGAATTTCTTCAAGGTCAATAGTGCTCCCACTGTCCTCTTTGAATATGAGCTCTCTTTCCAGAAAGACTCCTCTTCGTGCTACAAAGACCACGTTCTCACTAGGCCTGTAGAACAAATATCCAAAAGACTGCTTTGGGTAACCAATGAAAACACATTTCTCACTTCTAGCTGCTAGCTTGTTGTGAGTCTCTCGTCTTACGAAAGCTTCACAACCCCAGACTTTAATGTGTGCTAACGAGGGAACTTTCCCTGTCCACATTTCGTGAGGTGTTTTGGCAACCTTCTTTGTAGGGACAAGATTGAGGATGTGGACGGCTGTCTCTAAGGCATACCCCCAGAAGTGAATAGGAAGCGAAGCCCGACTCATCATAGAACGAACCATGTCTAACAAGGTTCGATTGCACCTCTCAGCTACACCATTTAACTGTGGTGTCCTAGGAGGAGTCAATTGTGAGACTATCCCACATTCTTTCAGATAGTCGTTAAACTCGATACTAAGATACTCCCCGCCTCTATCAGATCTAAGTATCTTTATCTTTCTGCCCAATTGATTTTTGACTTCATTCTTAAACTCTTTGAACTTTTCAAAAGTTTCTGACTTATGCTTGATCAAGTAGATATATCCATATCTGCTATAATCGTCAGTGAAAGTCACATAGAATCGATTAGCATCTCTTGTAGTTGATCTGAAGGGCCCACACACATCTGTGTGTATGAGATCCAACAGACCTTCACCTCTTTCACAAGACCCTGTGAATGGTGATTTTGTCATCTTTCCCAAAAGACAAGATTCACACATATCATCTGATTTTAGGTCAAATGATTCCAACACTCCATCCTTTTGGAGTTGGGCTATGCGTTTCTTGTTAATGTGTCCAAGACGACAATGCCACAAGCATGCCTTGTCTACACTATTAGACAAGTCAATATTAAGTACACTATTTCCTAAGCTATCAACACAAGTCACTGTTTCATACACACCATCACAAGGTAAAGCTTCAAACATAAAAACACCATTCTTATAAACAGAAATTGAACCATTCAAATCATTAAAAGAATATGTAAAACCTTGTCTGAACAATGCATGAAATAAAATAATGTTTCTCGTCATCTCAGACGAATAGCAACAATTTATTAAATCTAATCTAACATCATTACTAAGCAGAAGCTGATAAACTCCGATCTTGGTTACTGGTGAAGAATTTCTGTTTCCCATGATCAGGTTTATCCTTCCTCGCTCTATCTCCTCACTTTCCTTTAGACCCTGCAAATCAGAACAGATATGAAAACCACATCCTGTATCAAGGACCCATGAACGAGAAGATAATGAGTTATTAGCAGAAATAGTGTAAATACCTGCCAAAGATGGCTTCACTTTGCCATCCTTGATATCTTGCAGATATTGTGGGCAAGATCTCTTCCAATGCCCCTTTTGGTTGCAGTAAAAGCAAACTGCCTCTTTTGGATCAGAAACATGGGGAGTGGAACCATTGGGCTTAGCCTTTGGGCCATTACTAGATGACCCAGCTTGAGCCTTGCTCTTCCAGTTTTGCTTGGGAGGACCTTTCCTCTTTTTCCCCTTTCCCTGTCCAATAGCCAAAACAGGGGCACTCGTAGGTGTAGAGGGTATAATTTTACCCTTCATCCCTGCCTCGGCTGTCTGCAACAAGTTGTGCAATTGGGCCAAGGTCTGCTCAGTATTGTTCAAATGGTAAGTTAGAATAAACTGACCATAACATTCAGGAAGTGAGTTCAAAACCATGTCAATGGCCAATTCCTCATCAAAGTGAATATTGAGCTTGACCAAACGCTCTATGTACCGTTGCATTCTTTGCACATGTGACACAACCGACTCCCCTTCTTTCATCTTGCAAGCCATGAGTGACTTGACTACTTCAAACTTTTCTTGACGAGCTCGCTTATGGTACTTTTCCATAAGGTCCTTGTTCATCTCAAAAGGCCAGTAGTCCTCATAGTACCTCTGCAATTCTGGGGACATAGTTGCCACCATGATGCATGCCACTTTGGTAGCATCATCGTAATGTTTCTTGTAGGCAGCATATTCTTCAGGAGTAGCTTCAGACTCATCAAGCTCTTTGAGCTCCTTTTCAAGAACATATTCTTTGTTCTCAAAACGAAGCGCCATCTTGATGTTACGCATCCAATCGTTATAGTTAGAGCCATCCATAACGACTTTGGAGCAGATATTGAGCAAAGAGAAGTTTTGGTTGGAGGAGGACGAAGCAGAAGTGTTTCCAGGAGTAGACATCTGAAAAGAAAGAAAGTTTTAGTTAGATTTCAAGATGCCTTAATAGAATAACCCAAAGATATAATATCAAGGTTAGGATCCAACTATGAAGATTCACAACTTAGAAATGGGATGCCGAGATCCAAGTGCAAATTTCATAAAGGTAGGTGAATGACGATTCACCAATTCCACCATTAGACGAAACAAACGAAGTGAAATTCCTAATTCTTTTGAGATACATTGAAACTATTCAATGGCATGTTTTAATCTCAGATTATGCTCTTCTATTTGTGACTGGGATGCCGAGGATTACAAACAAGATGTGAATAACCATGCAAATGTGCTTGGTAACCTCATTGTCTTTATCATTAACTATTGATGTGCTGGTAAACCACACACGCTCCATCAAAATGACAATTATGAGATACCCATTACTACTCTTTATTAGTGCCCTTTAGTGTGCTGGTTAACCACACACGCTCCACTAACGACCAATAAAGCATAATGTGCAATTTCATGGATTAGCATACTTTTCACATTTTTCCTAAAGTAATTAGAGTTGGGATTTTAAAAATAATGTTCTAGTACTTTCTTTAATGTCATTATACTTTTAATGAGAAGTAGTTGTCCTATCAAATCCGTTCTGCTAACTACCCTCCACTAATCAAGGAAGCGGTGGGTGATAGTGGACACCCATTCAACTACCATTTTATAGGCAGTTTCCTTATACCCCCCTTATAGATTAGCTTCGTGAATGAGGCATACTAGCGATTTGACTGACGATATTCTTATACATATATAATATTAAACTTTTAATCATAATACATATATAGGGTGTGTTTTAAAACATTTTAAAACTTCAAGGGTTTATATAAATTTCGAAATTCAAACTATTAAATTTAAATTTAAATAAACCAATTAACTAGATTTAATATTTATCTTTTAATTAACTATTAATCAAATTATTAAATCTTGTAAGGATTATCTAATTAAATTAATCAATTAATTTAATCCTAATCCTTATCCCACTAAATTTCGAAAAATAGGGTAAGGATAATTATCCAATTAATCTAATTAAGTAACAATTATCCAAAACAAGAAACCCTAAAACTTCTAGCAATTTCGAAATTTACAAGGGAGGAGGCTAGGGTTTTCAAAACCCTAACCCTAATTTCGATTAGGGTTCTTTGGAGGCTAGGGTTTTCGAAAAAACCATTTTATCCAAAACCCTAGAAATCGAAAATTTGGCCTTTAGGGTTTAATAGCTATAAACCCTAATTTGCAATTCAACAATTATAGCAATTCAATTTAAAACAAACAATGGCTCTGATACCACTGATGGGTTTTAGGTAAAACAAATAAACTAGAAAACAATTCCTAAGTTCACATGCAACCTACTTTGGATCTATGTTTTAACTATTGAACATATAACTTTGAATTGCAAAACAAGAACCCTAGAGGAGAGAGGCTAATTTCGAAATTAACAAACTAGGGTTTAGGAGTTACATACCTTTCAATTGTTATAGCAAACAATTGATAATCCTCTTGATCTTGATCTTGATCTTCTTGGAAGCTTAGCACCACAAATGTAATGCCTCTAATGGAATCACACCCAAGAACTAGCAAGAAGGAAACTTGGAGGAGAGAGGATGGAGAGAGTATGCAATTTCGGCCTTAGGGTTTCTTCCAAAGAAATCAGTCCCCAAAATGTGAGCCAGGAGGCTCCTTAAATAGTTGAGGGAACTAGGGTTTAGGGAAAACCCTAGTTATCCTTTGCTTAGGGCCTAAGCAAGACCCAAGGCCTTATCTTGGACCCCTTGGACGAATTCTCTAGGGTTTCCCCTAGGGTTTTCGTCCACCCCCTTCCAAGGGAGTTCTGGATCTTTCCATTCAACTATCAGTTAATTGCAAACTAGTCCCTGCACTTTATAATTAATTCTTTTAACCCCAAAATCAATTCTGATTAATTTCTGGCTAACAATTAATTAAATCCAAATCCAAATCCTGTAGGTGGTGTTCCTAGCTATTATTCACAATTCCTAATGCCACAACAATTCTAATTCCAACCCCAACCACCTCGAACAACATCCCAAATCCAAATCCAAACGCAAACCCAATTCCAATTTCAATCTCAACCGCCTTTCACATCCGCAACCAAAACTCTTTTTGATTCTGAGCCCGATGAACAACCTCAAAAAAGGGAAAGCCGATCTAAGAAGATGGAGTAAAAAAGAAGAGACGAAATTAGCAAAGGCATATGTCGACATATCATAAGATAGCAACACAGGAAAAGGCCAATCACGTGATGAATTTTGGTTACATGTTATGGAGTGGTTTTGTAAGGGTATGGGTCGAGAACCAGATTACCAAACGTCCTACCAATGTAACTCAAAATGGA
Source organism: Lactuca virosa (assembly GCF_052849685.1). Taxonomy (NCBI): domain Eukaryota; kingdom Viridiplantae; phylum Streptophyta; class Magnoliopsida; order Asterales; family Asteraceae; genus Lactuca; species Lactuca virosa. Next base: position 92,720,299 of record NC_136434.1, read on the forward strand.
ATCTTGTTAACAAACTCGTGACACATTGGAACAAAATTTACACAAACTTCGAAAAGCAATGGGCTAGCGGTGAAAGTAAAACGAGTTTGTTGAAAAAAACGCACGCGACATTTCAAGGTGACATGTTGAAGCCTTTTAAGTTCATTCATGTGTGGGAAGTTGTCAAAAGAAACATTAGGTGGAAGGAGTTTGCAACACATGAAGACATTGCTAATCCGCCAAAAAGAAGTCGAACATCTTCATATTCAAGCTCACAACAAATATCATTGGATGGTCACATTGGCGTTGATCTTAATGATGATAACGGCGACATCGAAGAACTACGCCTGCCTCTTCGTCCCATGGGAAGGGACAAAGCAAAAGCTCGAGGAAAAGGAAAAGGAAAAACGACATCATCAAATCGTCAGTCGGAACGGAGCAGTCAACTAGATCGGAGGAAATGATGACACAAATGACACAATTGAATACAACTTTGGAGAAACATATGGTTGAAATCATCCGACTCATAAATATTCGTTGTTGATGCAAGATGTGAGACTCCTCGACCCCAAAGATTAGGAGACGACTAAATTGGTGAAGACGTTGATTCGCGAAAAATATAAGCTAATATGCAATTGTAGCTTCGATGTTATGTTTTTTCTAGTTTTTTTTTTTAAAAATTTTTTTCACTTCATGTTTTTTTATTATTATTATTTTTTTATTTTTTAGGTTTTTAATGTAATTTGTAATTTCATGTTATTTTTTTAGAAATTCTAAAATGTAATTATTAATTTTAGTATGATTTTTATTAAAAAACTGAAATTAAAAAAAAAAGAGTTTATAGGTAAAACCATTATAATTTGTAGATAAAGAGTGTGTTCGGCACAGAGCTTTTGGGAGCGTTTGAAAGCTTCTAGCTTCTAGCGTTTGTCAAACGCTCCGTTTTGAACAGAAAGTCTCGTTCGACACTCCAAGCTTCTAGCGTTAAAACACTCCAAATTCAAATGCTACTTCATGTAGCGTTTAACAAAACACTACAAACTACAAGCTACCCACTACAAGTTACCCGCTCGGTGACGTAGCCACATAGAGGTAAAGGTGGGCATTGGCCCACCCCACAAAAATTCAAGTTTATATATATATATATATATATATATATATATATATATATATATATATATATATAATATTTATGTTAAATAAAAAGAATTAGTTCATCCCATTCAAAACTTTAGATCACATATCTCGGTCATACTTTATAAATTATTTGGTCTAACCTAATTCAAAACTTTAGAGCCGATATCTTGTTCATACTTTGTAAATTATTTGGCCTACCCTAAAATAAAATCTCGGCTACGCCACTGTACCCGCTACCAGCTAGTTTTGCCGAACATGCCCAAAATTTATAAAAATATTTAAACTATATGACGCCTAAATTACATCCTTTTACCATTAACAAAAAAATACACTACATCCTTTAGCCTTAGGCCATCTGCAATTCTTGTCACGAGCAACGCAACCACGAAGACCAACACGAAGCACGAACCGGTGGTGGTGTACCAGTGACGAGCACGAACGGAGAGAGAGGAAGAAGAAGAGGGCCGGATGAGAGAGGCAACTCCGTGGTCCTCCGTCTTTCCCACCACGAATCACCACGACCACGATGGTCCGGGATGGTGTGCACGGACAACGCTCGTGGCCACGTAGACCACGAGCACCTTCGTTGCCGGTATACAAACGACCTTATCACCTCTCAAAAATTAAATATTGTCAAAATTCCTTAAATTTTGAATAGTCATGAGGCCTCCATTACCCCGATATATGTGTCCACCCCCAAAGCCACTCCTCTTGGTTAAAAAGAGAATCAACCAAGCATTTTTTTTTATCCAACTCGAGCACAAATAAACTCGGGAACCGCATCCTAAAAGAAGAGCCACCAAACCAATTTTCAACCCAAATCGCCGCTAAATTCCCTTTACCGACCTTTTTATGTAATAATAATCCATATCTATGTGTTGGTATTGAATATGCTTTAATATAATAATAATATAATATTGCTCCAAATGCCTTGAAATTTGCATCTTAGTGTTCCCTTAACAAAAAGTACACAACCCCTACGAATTGCCAAAAATGAGCGAGACCCAAAGAGCATTCATCTCGGTTAAAAATCTCCACCTTCAATTTACAAACATACAAACATAACATGGTTAAAATCTATTAAATATAATGAAGTACTTTTTAAAATTTAAACAAGTTAAAAAGTATAAATTTAAACAAGTTAAAAAGTATATATTTAAACAATTTACAAACATACAAACATAACGCTCCAAATCTAAATGCTATTTCATGTAGCGTTTAACAAAACGCTACAAGCTACAAGCTACCCGCTACCCGCTACAAGCTAATTTTGCCGAACACGCCCTTAATAATATTTTAGTCCACTTGTCACCATTTAATGTGGATAAAATGATAATATGAATAAATTGTAGGAGGATATTTAATTTCTCATATTTGAAATATTCGTTTTTTGGTATAGAAAATGATGTGATGGTTGTTGTTGATTTTTTTTATTTAAAACCATGTTTAATATATATATATATATATATATATATATATATATATATATGTCAACCTTGTTGTATAAAAACGTGCACGATCAACCTAAGAAAGTCATTCAAGCCCTATCCACTTAGACAACACAAATCTTATCAAATTTGCCATAAGCAAATCATGGATGAGCCTCACTACCATACGCAACCCCCATCAACGTAACCAACCCATGAATCCTGAATGGATAACTTCCATTTGTATAGGAAAATTAATTACTACATACTGACAATTATCGTCGATTTGACGGTGATTGATGCTAACATGTGCCGCCGTAATTACAGAAATGACCCCTGGTGTAATAGAATGGTTACATGTTTAGTCCCCTAGATTTATAATTATAGTTTTGGTCTATATAGTTCTAAATTGTATAGATTTAGCTCCTGTGGTTTTCTTTTTCCATGATTACATTTGGCTCTTTATATCATTTGCATTGACTACAGTTTTGGACTCTATAGTTGTAACTAAATTGAAGATAATTATAGTTTTACTCCTTGTAGTTTTGAATTTGTAGATTTAGATAGTTTAAATTTCAATAATTATAATTTCATAATTTTCATTGGTTACAATTTTGGTTTATGTAATCCAAGGCATACCAACTAGTTACAAACAAATTAAAACAAAATATCCAAAAATCAAAGCCATAATTAAAACAAAACCACATGAAACCATTAAATATATATTTTTTTATTACAACTTAAAATGATAAATAATGGAAATTCATGGATTATATTAAAATCCAAAGTTACTATAATAAGTAGCATCCGATTGTTTGGTAATTTTGTTGAGCAAAAGCGATTGACCAAATATAGTTAAAGTTTTTGTTCATCGCAACTACCAATACCTTTTCATTGAAGGAATATTATTGCTGGTGGTTTAATCACCTAATCCCCCACCTGCATTAGCCCTTTCAATGTAAATTACTCTTTCCATCTTTAATCATTCATAAATCAGTAGCTACCCTTCTTTAATCAACTAGTATTCACTCAATCAAACAATCGTATTTGCTAAATGGAAATCGAATCGCCTTCTTCAACTGGAAAGAGTCATTTCAAGCTATGGAGCGAACTAGAGTTGCACGAATTTCCAGATAAATTCGTTATCAGACCATTTAAATCTCCGGATCAAGGCTTCTCTATTGCTCGTTCCGATGGAACCTTTCGTAATCTTGACGGTTTGTTTGATTGCTTTTTTTTTTTTTTTTTTCAATTTTCAAGTTTCTCCGTTTGTGTATGTTAGATTTGGTTTTTTATTTATGCAAAATTGAGAAGCTAGAGGAGCTAAGAGCATGTTTAATTTTGCGTAGAATAGCTAAACTTCCTGGCATTTGCTCAGTTTCAGAATCAAGTCGCCTGGTTTATTTTCTGTAGACTAGAATTTAAAATTGAATCAGTAATTCAGTATGTTGAAGTTTCAGAAACATAAATTTGTTACTTACCTAAATAATTTGAAAAAGGTTCATGGTAAATCGAAACAACCATCAATTGAAGATGTAAATATATGCATAATCCTATTTATAAGATGTGCTAACGTGGAAATTTCTTAACTTGTCACAGGTGAAGTTAATTTGGAAACTGCTTCCAGGATGTATACTATATTTGGAGTTGCTGGAACAATCAGATTGCTTGCAGGTGATAATTACTATTATATTAGGGTTTGTTGGACATATATATTAGATACAGGCAGAGAGCCATAGAACCTTTTGGATAAAATATCATTTAGCATCCATAACAATGATACTTGCAGTTGTTTTTCCATACATGGACAGTTGTTCAACTTATAGTAAGCCCAAAGATTTGATGAATGTATTGAACTTTTCGTGGTTTTTATGTAGGGACATATGTATTGGTCATAACTTCTTGCAAGGAGGTTGGAACTTACCTTGGTTATCCTGTCTTCAGAGTCATGTCTATGAAGTTCTTATCTTGTAATGAAGGTTTAAGTAATCTTACTAATCAGCAAGTAAGTTCATTAATTCTGCAAGCTGTTCCATTAAGTCCCACACTTTAATTGTCTCATAAAACCATCATTATACAGAAAAAAGATGAGGCTTACTTCCAGACATTGTTGAGAACTGTAGAGGAGACTCCTGGCTTGTATTATTCCTACGAAACAGATATCACATTAAAGTACGTTTTCTTATTGAATGATGAACTCCTATAATTTGGTATTTAGATTAGAAAACCTTTTTGATTTCAAAGAAATTTGATGTCTTACAGCTTACAGAGAAGATATAAATTGGCTGATGGGTGGATGAGTAAACCAATTTGGAAGCAGGTATATTCTCACATATGATATTCTGTTTTAATTGCACTGTAGCATTTATTATTTGGAATTTTATGTCCATTTTCATTATAAGACATGTACTCACTTGTTTAAACTACTCCATTTCCTTCATAACAATACTTCTTGAAGATCAAAAACTTCCCTGTTTGTATTTCAGGCTGACCCACGGTTTGTTTGGAACAGGAATATCTTGGAGGAGCTAATTGAGAATAAGGTTAGACAATAGACACTACATTTTCATTTTTTCATGATTATGATATAATCTTCTCTGATATATATTCATATTTCTTACCACAGCTTGATGAGTTCGTTGTGCCACTCTTACAAGGAAATATCCTTTACAATTGTTCTTATGAGTGCATTCTGTCATTTTCCATACAATAGTAGTTTGATTCCATGCTATTTATGATGTTCTCCTTAACAGAAGATTACGTTTCCAAACTGGACAGCTGAAACTGAATAATTTAACATCCACAATCACATTAATATCAAGGAGGTGCACAAGGCGTCTTGGTAGGTTAAATTGAAATGTTCTCTTTTGATAACTTTAAGATTGTTATATTTATTTGTTTGAGGAGTTTGAGGTATTTGATATGAATTACTGAATTAGGTACTAGAATGTGGAGACGTGGAGCTAACCTAGAAGGTGACACTGCAAATTTTATTGAAACTGAACAATTGCTGGAGTATGATGGATTCAAGTCATCATTTTTACAGGTAATTACTACAATTACAGTATTTGAGTATATATATAAATTTCAAATTCCCAAATAATGGTTGTTGACTTGTGTTAATCTTTTGAACATATAATCTTTCAGCAGCTTCTAAACATTCATTTTACTAGATATATTGAAATTATATTTCTTAAAAGACATTGAAGTTATATTACTTTTTTGATTTCAGGTCCGAGGTTCAATTCCTCTATTGTGGGAGCAAATTGTTGATTTAAGTTATAAACCACGTCTTGCTGTTATTGAGCATCAAGATACAGTATGAATTCCATCATAATAACATCATTTACTTTACTCCTGAATTCATGAGTTATACTTTAATGAGAATATTATATTATATATTATTTCCTTAAAGTGTGTGAATGGTTTATTTATTTAACTGAATGCAGCCAATGGTAGTGAAACGCCACTTTCATGATCTTATGCAAAGATATGGAGATACTATTGCTGTTGACTTAACTGACCAGGTTAATATTTGACTATTTGACCAACCCTGTTTAAATATGTATCATATGTTGTTATATTTCTTCACAATTGTAGTAATCTTTTTATGTTATTGTGATAATGTAGCATGGAAACGAGAGCCTTTTAAACCTGGCATTTGCCACAGAAATGGAAAAGCTTCCTGATGTTAGGTGATTCTTTAATCTTTATTCATGTCTTAGGATTTAATAAGTTATATCATTTGATTGAAATTTTAATGTGAAGTTATTATTGATTCAGATATGTCTCATTTGATTTCCATCAACGATGTGGCAACCGAAATTTTGAGAATTTGAAACTTCTGTATGATGAAATAGCCGATGACTTTGAAAAGCAGGGGTATTAGCAAAACTTAACTACACTATTTACAATTTTGTCACCTGAAATAGTTTCCTTAAAAATGGAGCTATAATTTTTATTTCCATAAAACCATTTATAATATTCACTCTTCCAGCTCAGCAGATTCTTCCTCCAAACCACACAAGGAGAGTTGGTAGCAGAGCAGAAAGGAATCATCCGATCCAACTGCATTGACTGCCTTGACCGCACAAATGTTACCCAGGTATTACCAAAAGACGTGAATGCCCTTGTCATTCTTCAAGCCCTAAAAGGGTAAACATGTAAAATTGTTTTTTTTTTTGTTGTTGCAGAGTTATCTTGCAAGGATTTCTTTGAATCAACAATTGCAGCGGATGTGTGCACTAACACAATCAGAAAGCATTTGTAGTTTCACAGCTGATGAAGATCTTGAGATTTTCAGGACTTGTAAGACCTTTTTTTTTTTTTTTTTTTTTGGTTTTCCATTAAGTTATGTCTGGATAAAGTGTTGTATGGATAAATTATGTTCATAGTGTGGGTGGATCAAGGTGATGAAATCAGCCTCGAGTATTCTGGAACAAATGCTCTAAAAGGGGATATTGTCAGGTAATAATAATATTAATATTAATAATATTAAAATTTCTTATGTTTCCTTTCTCATTCATGATGTTTTTTTTAAGATATGGGAAACAGACTATATCCGGATTAATCAAAGATGGGATGAGTGCCCTTTCAAGATATTATTTAAATAATTTCCAAGATGGAGTTCGCCAGGCAAGTTTCTCAATCTCTTGTGTGTGCAAAAAGACGTGAATGCCCTCATCATAGAAAACAGCTCTTCATCTTTTTTCATGATTATTATTATTGTTCTGTGTGTTTTTCAGGATGCAATAGACCTAATAAGTGGTAACTATACTGCTAACGGAAACAGTCCTTCCCCATTTCAACTAAACAAATTTGAAACACGCACTGTAAGTGATCATAGTTAACTTATCTCCAGATATTATATATATTATATTTTGTGTTATCTTTTTTCTTTCAATTACTAAACAATTATTATATATATATATATATATATATATATATATATATATATATATATATATATATATATATATATATTCAGTTGTTTCCAGTGGCATCGGCTTTACTGATCGGAGGGTTGACAGTGACATCTATCACACTTAACCGAGGTATGGTATTCCATGAACTCCATTTTTAACTTTGGATCTACTACTACATACATGATTTAAAATATATATATATATATATATATATATATATATATATATATATATATATATATATATTTGAGAAAATGGAAGGAATAAAACACATGAGGGAAAATTTGTGAAAAATGAGGACTTAAATGGGTTGAAATTGAAAATACACAGCAGGACAAAACGCACAGAGTATGATATCTTCAGTAATATGCGTTGGTGCAACTGCTGGAATGATGGCCCTGGTGAAAGCCAACGGAAGACAAATCTGTTCTAGGCCTCGTTTGTGTGGCCTTCTATAATTTCATCTTTTAAATATTCCTATTAAGTGCTGAATAGATAATGATGTTTGGTTGGGCTCTATCAACAAGGGCAGTTTATATTCTTTTTTATTTTTGTACCAATAATAGCATAATGCAACTCATAATAGCAATGTGCTTACATTTCTTCACACATAATAGCTGTGTTCCTAAACAAACATTTTTTAAAAAAAAAAATTGCGTGTCATACAGTTCATAGTGTTGAAAAATAAGTGATAGTATAGGATATGAAAATTATATTTTGAAAACTTGTATAAAAAAGTGATATGCATTTCTATTCACATTATACTGATTGTGTGCAAGATTTATGGTGTCACATCGCATACACCACTAGTTAGCATCATAAAAAAAGTTTGCTCTCTTTAGTGGGAGATTTTTAAGTTTTTTCACCAAAGCTTGTAAATTTACAAGCTGGGTGAGAAAATTTTTCAATGATAATGGTGGGTTTAGAAAAAAATATAAAAATATTTTTAACTAGACCAACTTGTTTAAAACCAATAGGTATATGTTAAAATGAGTGGGACCCATTAATAAAATATACGGAAAAACTTTTGTATTATGCATACATGTTTCTAGGTTGTTGATGGGTTGGGTGGGTATTTGAGGTGTGGTGGGTGAATGTATGTGTGTATGCATATGCTTAGGTAGGTAGGTAGGGATGGATGTAAGGTGGTTGGGGGTTGGGTGGGTGTAGTAGGGTCATGGGTGGGTGGATGTATGTGGGTATGCATATGAGTAGGTAGGTAGGGAGTGATGGGTGCAAGGTGGAATGAAAGGGGTGGGATTGTAGGGATGAGGGGAGTCTATGAGTGTAAAATAGGGATGAACAGTTTGTATCAAATCTAGATGTCGTACCAAAACCAGTACCAAACCGTACCGAATTTAAAAATATGGGATGATACTCGGTACTCCAAAATCATGAAATTTGGGATTCAGTACCACCGGTACTGGTACTAGTACCGAAAACTGGTACCATTCTCGGTACCGGTAATGTTAATTCGGTTCGGTACTCGAGATTGACTTTCGAGCAAATTCGATTTTCGGAAAATCAGGAACGGTACCGGTCGGTACCGATTTCGTCCCACGCTCATCCCAAGTGTAAAATTGTGGAAAACAATATTTATTGGGTTTTTCAAAGTTTAGGAACTTTTTGTAGTTTTGAAAAATAGAAAATTTCCATTTTTTAAAAAAAAATTATCGAAAAAATATTAACTAAACATGTAAATTTTTTCCAAAAGAGATTACATTTTTCTTAACTAAACGGAGTCTTAACTTTTTGTACTTCCAGATTTTTTTATCCTTTTTCTCAATAGTTTTTAGTTTTTAATATAAAACATAGAATTAACATATATTTTTTTTAAAAAAATTGGTATGATTTGAATAAAACATGACATGATATGAAAAGACATTATTTTAGAATGTTCAAACTACACATCATCTATTCTATTTTAAATTACATATTTCATTCCAAATGATACGTGAACCCCCATCTCGATAGCTAAGGAACACATTTTCATATGCAAACATGACATGAAGTAAAAATAACATATCATATCATGTATGCCCTGTTAATTGGGTCTAATGCTACCTTAATGACACTATCACATCCTCTTTTTTTTTGTCCCTTTTGTTATGTTTAGAGTTTGGAAAATTCTAGGCCTTAAAGGTTACTTGTGAGTGTTTTTTTGACCTTATTAAGTGAAATGAGTCTGTGTTTACCTTCCCTTTTAAGCTATGCATCAAAATTTGTCCATTTTGGCATATTTAAATCTAGGGTTTTATGAGGAGCTTGTTAGAGGCATGAAAATGGATAAAGTTGGAAACTTTATCCATTAAGACCATATTTCGAAGTACTTTGGAAAATATGAGCCTTGGTCTTAAGGGATTAAGTGCTTAATAAAAGAAGGCTTCTACCTCAAAAAGCACGACGCAACCAAGAAAGGACCGCGTCACGAGAATTGCGTTGGGTTCGCGACTAATTTGTTGCCTAGTGATCGCGATGAGACCAGAAGCCAGGTCGCGGCGCTGGTAGATTGTTGACTTTTTGACTCGTTTGACTTTTGGTCAAACTTTGATTAGAGTTTTTGACCGAGGATTTGTCTCGGATTGGTATTAGGTGGTTTGTGCTAGTTGTCTACTTTCCGGAGGCTGTTGTTGAGATTCTGCTGCTAGACTTAGGTGAGTTTTCTAACTATATTGTGTGTGACATGATATGTCTAATGTGTGATAGGATGTGTGTGTTTTGTTAGTATATAATTATGTGATAGACTAAAATAGTCTTATGTTAGGATATCTGACATGTTTACTTGGGGGGTTATGTTACTATTAGTATATCGTTAAGTGAATGCCATATAGGTTGTACATATTTAAAGTTAGATAGACTTAGAACTCTTGATCAAGCCTTATTGCATGATCCTTGTATGGTATATTGCTTTCGGGTAGGAACATTCGTTATTCTGTCTATCTTATTGTCGACTATGTATTTGAAACTGGTGATGTAGCTGCATAAGCTTTCTTTGTGGCAGTCGTAGCAGTATAGTGGATAAGAAATCTCCTTCTTAGATATATGAACCAAATGGCGGAGCATTATGGACTAGATTGATTAGAAGTCAAGTAATCGGAACTTGAACAAGGAAGGTGACATGGAATGCCTTCTTTATCGCTCTTGCCTTTGAACCCATGACTATGCATTCAAGACGATTCATAAATAATAACAGAAACTTTGGTATAGTTTGTGTGATGGTTAAGGGTCTATAGTTTGTATGCTGGCTGAGAGCCTATAGCTAGTATGAGGGTTGTGACCCCATAATTGTTCGATGGTTGAGAGCCTACAATAGTATGATGGCTGGGAGCCTGTGATTGTTATGCACGATAAGATCGTAGGCTTATTGTTGTATGCATTGTATGTGATGGAATTTGTGGTATATTGGAGAACTCACTAAATTTTATGCTTATTTTGTTAAGTTAAATGTTTTAGGTTGTTCAAGTGTGAAAAGGAAGGGTGCGACATGACTGTACATTCGCATCGGTGTTATGTCGTTATTTTGAGTCTTTGGCTAGTTTTTATAATATAGCTTTGGCTTAACCTTTTGATTTTGAAACAAATGGACTTTATGATATGTATTTAAAAAATGGATTGTAGATGTTTAATCTTCTTTTAAAAATAAAAATTGTGGTTTGAAAATTGGAACGTTATGCATTCTACATTTGAAAGTAAGCCTAATTCCCTAACACTTGCTGAGCCTGGCTTGTTGTGACTCCCACCAACTCCATTATATATCCTGACATTGTGAATCAAAACTATTTTTTCACAAAACCTATGATTGTTGGTTAAAAAGTAAAAACAAAAATTGTTATATGGATTTAAAATTACAAAACAAGATGCATACATTTTACAGTTCAATTTTTGGCCCAAACACACCATGATCACCCTAAAAAAGGGTTATTAACACACCATGATCACCATAAAAAAAGGGTTATTGAAATAAAAATCTTTAGGTTTGTCACGATTTGTTGGTTTTGTCCCTATGTTTGTTCATTTTTATCCTTAAGTTTTTCAAGTTTTTTTATTTTTGCTATTTTTACCTGTAATAACAGGTTTCAAGGTTACCATGAAATATTATTTGCAAAAAAAACCCTTAAGTTTATAAAATATTTTGCAAAAAAGCTCTTAAGTTTACAAATCTTAATAATGGTTTGGTATGTTGTTTAGGATGCTCGAATTAGTATTGATGAACACAGAGTGACATCGCTTCTTATCAAGACCGAATGGAATAAGATCTTTCCAAGTAAGGTTAATATGTTTCCAGTGAGAGCTATATTGGACCGTTTTTGTGACAACTCGATACTTTCTAGCCAACAAAAGTCAATTTCCGTTAAATAAAATGTCGAATTTTGTTTATTCCGTTAAGCTCTTGTGGGTTAGGAAATAATCTAATATATATAAATAAAGTTTATATAAGTTTTCGGAACCAAAAACACTCGAAAAATCCAGTTTCCTTCGAAAAATCAGCAAAAATCGTTCAACCCAGTGTTTACGGCCGCAAACCCTTGGGCCGTAAACTCGTTTACGGCCGTAAACTCGTTTACGGCCGTAAACCCGTTTCCGACCTTAAACCCAACCGGTATAAAGGTTTTTCCCTGAGAGATTCCTCAATTTTCATCTTTTTCACTCGAAAATCCTCTCAAAGTGTTCCCAAGAACCTCCCAAGAACATTCAAATCATCAAGATCAAACCTTCAAATCTTCAAGTTTTTCCTCAAGAACACCAAGAACACCAAGAACATCTTCAAATATTCAAAGGCTGCAAACCGTTTACAGCCGAAAACCGTTCACGGCCGCAAACCGTTTACGGCTGCAAACAGCCTTGAGCCGTGAACCTTGGCTACAAACCCTCGTTTTCCACAAAATAAAAGTCTCGGTAACATTCCTAACCAAAAAGCAAGTGTTTTCTAACACTTTAATTAATGGATTCGCTAATTTAAATACAATTATGTGTTTAATTATCATTAGGATACCATTAATTCTGCGTACTCCAACTCGAGGGTCATCTTTCCGGTTTTGCTGTCAAGCTCGTACACACAACCAACTGTGAGTTCATACCCCTACACTTTTACTGTTTTTAACATTTTCAGGGGGGAATACAAGCAAAACACAAAGAAATTTTGTGTTCTTATATAAAGGATTTCAAAAGGATTAAAACTTATGCAACTGATACAACCAAGAGATCACCACATTTTATAAAATATTTAGATATTTTATCCCTTTTATAACATGCTGATCATGAGGGAAGTTTTTCAACATACAACCATAATTGCAAAGTTTTCAGTACAAAACATGAACCCAATACATAAAAAACATGCAAACTATAATAGGTATGGTTTGGGATTCAACACACGATTTTATCAAGTCCAGAGCTTATACATTAACAAACATATAAACTATGTTAGATATAGTTTATGACATACATTACTACTTTCTAAGAACAAGAGTACAATACTAAATAATTATTTAAGTATAATTATTTTACTCTACAAGTATACATACAGTTTCAAGTACAAGAGAACAATACAATACTACACGTAAACTAGTTAATACAGGGTTGTGAGGAACTACTTCAATCGTACCCTTCGGGGCGCAGAACTAAATCCTAACACAGTATAACCAGAGTCTCCTGGAGGGAGAGCGTGAGATTTGTGAATAGATCTATTCGGGACTGACAATCCCACACCTGAACTGCTAGCTACAGTTAGGCAGGCATGCCTGGGGTGACAAATGTCATAACATCCGACGCCTGAAGAATGTCGTAGAGGTCACTAGGTCATATCAAGCATGGTTATACCAAACTCACAACAGTATAAACTAACCATTTGTTTACGGGATTTCAATTCTTCAAATAGTTTTATTTTCAGTAATAGAACTATCATACACTACAACTGGAGGATTCCAGGGGATACAAATACATGCTTTTATTTTAAGTAATAAAACTACTATACATATTGGTGGTAGCCAGGGTTTTCATACAGAACATACTATACAGACTGGTGGTAGCCATGGTTTTCATACAGAACATACTATACATACTGGTAGTAGCCAGGGTTTTCATACAGAACATACCATACAAAGGTTTTCGTACAGAACATACTATACAATCCAACTGGTGTTAACCAGGCAGACAAACTAACATTTTCATATACTACTACAAAATACAATAACGAACATACATTTTAGTCTTAGGGTTTAAGACTACTTTTCATTACTAAAGAAAATATTGGATTTTCTTGAGAACATGCAAACATTTTACAGATTTATAGACAGGTTTTCATTACAAAAATATACTTATGAACTCACCAGCTTTAATGCTGATACTCTTTCAAAACCGCTCGTATTCTCAGAAAATCAGTAGACAGGTATTCCTGCACGCTTTTGAGAAGACGAAGCTTTTAGAGTCGCGTCTTTTAATACTTTTGATTATACTTTTGATGTATACAGACTATGTATCAAACAGATGTAAATACCTTATATATATTCTGTAACATCCATAAAATTCAAGCCAATTTAAAAGTTTTTAAAACATTTCAAAACCAATAAGTATTACACTTGTATTTTCAAAATGGTTTATTATCAGAGTTTCCCAGAGACCATACATCCAAAACACGAGGATATGTACGATCACGCCTTCGCCTTGCCGAGTCATCTGAAGCACCTGAAACAATAAACTGAAACCGTAAGCACAAAGCTTAGTGAGTTCCCCCAAAATACCAACACCATACAAATATATCCATAACATATACCAATTCAGAACAACATGCATAATGAGCTGTCAGCTTGACTGGACCGCCTTACAGAGTCTATCTGGACTGTTCTCCGAGCCTTCGGCACGTCTGGACCGCCTCGCAGGGCCTAAAGCCTATCCGGACCGCTCGTCGGGACTTCGGTCTGACTGAATCCCTTTACAGGGCCTTCAGTTTATCCGAACCGCCCTGGGTATGTTGGCCTTCAGCACAAAGCAGGATTGCCTCAACCCAACCCCAAATCAACAAACATGTGTACATAAATATCACACTTGTATATATATAACAGTCATGCCAATCTAACAGATCATCAATCATAGCAACATCCTATAACCAGGATACCAGTCTAACATATCATAGCAGCATGCAACATCCTATCTACCAGGATACCGATCTAACAGATCATGATAACATACAACATCCTATATTCCAGGATACCGATCTAACAGATCATGATAACATACAACATCCTATGTACCAGGATACTGATCTAACAGATCATAACATACGACATCCTATATACCACGATATTGATCTAACAGATCATAACAACCTACAAGCATACGATAACCAGAATAACAATCTAAAGGGCCGGCCTTGGTGCCTTAGACCATGTTGATAAAGTGAGGGTAACTCACCTGCCACTGCTAAAGTCCTGCAGATAAAACTCGAGCTGCTGGTTGACAGATTCCCGAGCTGTCAACATCAAACAACACCCAATTAATAATTGGGTTCCAAGCCTAAGGTCAAACTCACACTCCAAAGGCCCAACAGTCAAGTAATGGGCCAAAGCCCAGCATATGGCCCAATTTTCCAAATTGGGCCCAAGACTCTCACATGGGCCTTATCCTCAAACCCATACAATTATTTAGTCCATTTACTTATTCTTGGAAAGCCCATTAATAGTTCAATTACCAAATCCCACTAGAAAGGCCCAACTCAAGGCCCAAGTGAAATTAGGGTTTTCACATGAAATGATGATTAGGGTTAAGTGTTTCTCACTTAACCCATTAGGCTTAATCCATTAAGGACTTAATCCGTTAACTCCAATATTATCTTCGGTTAATTTACAATAATTGTTAATTACTATTTTAGGTTGTTAAATAATTTCCACGCGTGTCCCGATCAATTCCCGAAATTAGGGTTTTAAGCCATTAGGGTTTTCCAAACCCTAATTAGGGTTTTCTACCCAATACTAGTCCATTAATCAATCAGTTGGGATTTTAGGTCACTTTGGGCCCCATTGGGCCCATTAGGGTTTTATTAGATCAATTAGGGTTTTCTTGGGCTCATTAGGGCTTCATTGGGCCCACTAGGGTTTCATGCATCCCATACGAATCAAACACAGCAAGGTAAGCACACCGCCACCCGACATGGAGGCCGGTGGCGGCAGGAGGCGGCAACCACCACCTTAGGGTGGTGGTTTAGACTTTTCTTTCTCATTATTCCGATACTGTTACAATTTACAATGCAAAATACCAAATTCACACACTCACACACTCACTAAAATACACATGCACAGCGGCAGCCACCACCTCACGGTGGTGGCGGCGGATTCTCGGTCTTCCGGCCAATTAGACTGCGCACACACCACACCAACAAACAAAACGTACCCATCCCTTTCTTGCTTCCGATCTGTAAGATGCACCCCAGCCACTCTCGGGGTGGCCCACGGCGGCGACCGCAACGCTTTGGAACGACAGCCACCACCTCACGGTGGTGGCGATGATCTCCTTTGGTTTTCAGCTGAACAACAGCACGCCCCGACGAGATTTTCCTCGGAATCAGGTCGCAACCACCACTTGGTGGTGCGTGACGACGACGGCGATATCCCAAGCGACCACCTCGGCGGCTAAAGGCTGTGGTTTAGGTCATCGGAACCACAACAGTGAAAAGAAGAGGAGGAGTCGCCTTCTCCGATAGAATAACAGCCATAGAACCTCCTTATCAATCAGCTCCGACTCACGGCTTCTCCTCTCGCCGGTAACTACAACAGCGGCATCAACACGATGGCAGGGTCCGGCAGCGGCGGTCGCCAACGGCAGTGACGAAACAGCAGCGCTTGGGGACTGCCATCACCCTCAATATCGGTCTTCTATGTCGATGGTTGCACCGTCGGTTGACTCGGACACGACGTCTGGACATGGCGGCAATGAATAGGACGACTAGAGAATGGAGGAAGGAGAGGAGGGTGGCGGCTGGATGGATGAAGAGGGAGTGGGGGGTGTCGGCTGCTTCATCTCTTAGGGTTAGGTTAAGAAGTTACGCTAAATACCCGATACACATAAAGCTTCATCCCATATTGACACAACTCGTCCCTCCTTCTCTTTTTTCCTTACAAAACAACTCCTTAATTTCCCTTTTTAACCCCTGCCTTCAAAACCCTTTACAATTTGAGTCTGAAATTTACCATTTAGCCCTTAACTTCCATCATCTCTTTATATTAAGTCCCAACAATTACCCAATAGTCCCTGCCTTCATAATTATTTACGAACCCATCCAAAACTCACATCTTTAACCCTCGGAAATCAAAAGTATATCATTTGTCACCCCGAAACCAACACTCCATTTATTATTATCTGATTTGAACTATAACAACATATAATATTAATAATTGCTTCTCAGGGTTTCGGGTTTATTATTTAATTATTATATTTTAAACGGGATGTTACAACTCTCCCCCACTTAAATTTGATTTCGTCCTCGAAATCGTTTCTTATCATTCCTTACACGCCCGACAACCTGAACTACAATCCCGAGCATAACCCTAGCCCTTCCAGGGCAACCGAACCAACTCTCGCAGGGTTCTAAAACCTGAAAATAAACGAATTCCTTGCCATATGATCACATTACTTGATCCGAAATCTGAAGTCTCGAGATGGTCTGGCTTCCTGACAGACCTCTCATACCAAATCATTATTGTTGAGCCCAGTCTGCTTGTCCCTCATCTAACTATTCAACTTCTGATATCAGGTGTTCCAACATCTAGATACCTCTCATACACTTGAAGACCCAATTTGTCAATACCGCCCAAAACACGAAGACTGTATGATCACTGATCTGCCTGAAGCAGTATGCCGCCACATGGCTGCTTTCCAAAATCTATCGAGACCTCCCTGGTCACAACTCGTTCATCAATCATCTGACATACCGGGTCCCGGCCCAGTCGCGGAGCTAAAGGACTCCCACATGGTTGCCTCACACGGCTTCCGTACGAAATCCTTCCCTGGAACTAGTTGCCACTAGTTATCATGCCACTGCGACTCTAACAACCTCCTGATCCAACCGATCGGATCCACGCATCGAATCCTGTCGTTACCAAATCCATGACTAAAAGCGGTTGCTACATGACCAATGGTAGCCTTACATTACACACAACCTTAAGCAATTCATTACTTCCTTGGTCTCATAACTGTAGTGGCGTTCCTACAGTCTTATCACTAGCTTAACCAGGTCTAATCCCCAGAACCTGAACGACAGAACATTCTAATCCCAAGCCTTCCTAAAACCGACGGATACCCATTCAGATCTACTCCCAGTCCCCAACTGGAGTATTACCCGATCCAAACAGATTAATCCTATGAGACACTTTGAACTGATGAGATCACCAAGATCCTATGTACTCTATCCGATTTCTAGAAATTACTTCCGATCAAACCAAAAATACACCGGAGTCTTCAGCCTACTCCAGTAACATGTTCAATACTTGGGAACAGACCTACTGATTGTTATAGCATAGCAGCATACTCAATACCGCACATAAATCTACAAACATATACAGAGTCTTCAGCATGACTGGACCGCCTCACCAGGCCTTCAGTCATCCGGACCACTCTAAACTGTTGAGCATCTCCTTGGACCACCCCCTGGTGATCTTTCCCATGTATACTTTTCTCACCCACTTAGGGTTCCGAAATCCTGATCCATTTCATGGACTCTAACCCCGGCCTACCCCTAGGCCTCATGTCGATCGTCCACCCTCTCGGAAATTCTTGGTCTGTTCCCTAACCTGCGTGTCTACCACATACGCTAATAACCCGCACACCCGTGCTGAATGTACTGCCGAGCCCTGGCAGCTAACAAAACCCTCAATCTATCCATCCAAAACCCTCAGAGTCGAGCACACCCTCGACCGAATACTCGAACTGATCTCAATTCATGACTAGAACTCCAACCTGGTTTCCCGACTTCTGCTATCAAGCACCAAGAAGACGTTATAAACATGCTCGGGAGTTTTACCGAACTCCCAATTCACCACCCACAAACTAAACAACCACTTGGGTTGTCTTCCTTCTTGACAACGATGCGAGACTTATCCCTTTTTCAACATTGCTCCTGCTTCTGCACCTCGAGACGATTCTCCCCCACTTAACTTTGACTAAGTCTTCACAATACATGATAATTTGGAGAATTCCCGATCCTTCTCACTTTCCAACGATCGATCTGATCACATCCAACTCTCACCAACTAGTGCTCCATTACCAGCCAATCACAAGTGATCACACACTTCTAATAACTAAAGGAATACTTACGGGATCCCAGGGAACCAGCAGTCCCTGATGCTCGAATGATCCCACACCCAAATCTTGAAGTCCAAAGATAGATGCTCCAACTAATGTCTCAACAATGAGATACTTCCCTTGGCGCTTTCCTTCGCCAATCAATAACGGTTACTAAAACCACTGCATCCTGACAATGCTGAATAACCATCCTGTGGGACCCTGTTCTCAGACCTCGCATATAATACTCTTCTTCCCCAAAGTGCTCCAACAAATCTCCCGCCCTCGACTGTAGAAATAATATCATTTATGGTCTCGCACCCTGATTCGCTCACCAGCTCGATCATCCACAACTGAACTGCAGTAGCTAAAATAACCTTTGTCCTATACCGGGCTGCAAACTACTCCCAAGACATAATCTATAATCCCCAAAAGTGCGATAGGTTGCACAATCAATCCTTACCGTCTGATACAAGAGATACAAGGCAACCCAGACCTCACAAAATACTTATGCCACATCGACCCACCTACGCTCACCGGCGCTGAAATAATATCACCAATCCCTGCAACCAATTGTCCCTGAGCTGGAATACAACTTGATCCTGGGTCACAAGCATGCTTACTCCTTCGAGCTTGAAGAACTGAAAGGGCACAATCCTTGCTCTATAAAACGACAGCCCAATCCATCAATTAACCATTCCACTTCCAGCTATCAAAACTCCAATTGAACATAATCATCACTCCTTTCCGAAGTCCCCCGCGACTCACATTCCAGCCTCAAGCAAAACCCCCGAAGCCTCACATCTAGAAACTCATGTTGTTAGCCTCTCCCGCTCAATTCGCGGAACATAACGAGTACAGAACATCTCCCTGATCCCACATAACTGCAGCCCTCGGCTCATCATAATATGCACCAGTAGCAAATCCCGGTACTAGAAAGCTCGACCAGCTCCTCTCCCTGCCGTTGTTAGAGCTGCTATAGTTGTCACGACAATCGTCTCAACACTAGCTGTATAGCGCTCGTCGAATACTCAACCATGGAGGTCGTGATATACCCAAACATCTCCGACAACTGTCCTCGAACAATCTCGATTACCTCCTCCCGAATAATCTCACTGACATGATCCTCTGACACACTGGCCTATCCTGGCTGCCAACTCTCAATCCTGACCCGGATCCGACTCAAAACATATCGTAACCACCATTCTGGTAATTCACCAGAAAGATCCTTGACAATCCATATACTGACAGGGGACCAACTCCCAACCCAACCCTAGGGGTTGTGACTTCCTTGATACGCGTATGGGTCCTGTGCTTTCAGTAGTACGGGCCCATACTACCTTCCACACCTACCCATATTTGTCTCAAGTATCACCACAACTCCCTAACTGAATACATAATATGGCGATCGCTCAAACCTCACTCCTAGAGGAAGGCTAACTGTCTCACAACTGATCTACTGATCTCACACAATCCACCCGTCCATGAAACTTCCACCAACCCTGTAGCACTAGTGCATGCTAGCCATACATAAAGCTGGACCTTATAGACTTTCGAATATCTAATCCTACCCTAAGCCCTAATCAATAAGAACAGAACATAAGGCCAAATCAAACATTCTTGGGCTATAAGATCTTAGTTATATACAGCCGTGATGCATACATTAAACAACTACAGTAATGATGTCAATCTCATATAAGGAAACCCTAGGCTAGCAGACATCATGTAATCAGGCAATTCTATCATGCAATTCCTGAAGATCTCTAGCCTAGCACTAGCATGCTGTTCTAACACATCACCATATCAAATAACTGTATGGTATTTTGGGGTCTACTTACTGGCTCCGGCTGATCGTACACCCTGCATCCCCCTTTACTTATTTTGAAAACCATTTTAGAAATCATTTTGAAAACCTTTCCTTGATTTGAGACTGGATTCACACGAATGTTCCTCCAATTCACTCAAACCAAGGCTCTGATACCAACTTGTAACATCCATAAAATTCAAGCCAATTTAAAACTTTTTAAAACATTTCAAAACCAATAAGTATTACACTTGTATTTTCAAAATGGTTTATTATCAAAGTTTCCCAGAGACCATACGTCCAAAACACGAGGATGTGTACGATCACGCCTTCGCCTTGCCGAGTCATCTGAAGCACCTGAAACAATAAACTGAAACCGTAAGCACAAAGCTTAGTGAGTTCCCCCAAAATACCAACACCATACAAATATATCCATAACATATACCAATTCAGAACAACATGCATAATGAGCTGTCAGCTTGACTGGACCACCTTACAGGCCTTCAGTCTATCTGGACTGTTCTCCGAGCCTTCGGCACGTTTGGACCGCCTCGCAGGGCCTAAAGCCTATCCGGACCGCTCGCCGGGCCTTTCGGTCTGACTGAATCCCTTTACACGGCCTTCAGTTTATCCGGACCGCCCTGGGTATGTTGGCCTTCAGCACAAAGCAGGATTGCCTCAACCCAACCCCAAATCAACAAACATGTGTACATAAATATCACACTTGTATATATATAACAGTCATGCCAATCTAACAGATCATCAATCATAGCAACATCTTATAACCAGGATACCAGTCTAACATATCATAGCAGCATGCAACATCCTATCTACTAGCATACCGATCTAACAGATCATGATAACATACAACATCCTATATTCCAGGATACCGATCTAACAGATCATGATAACATACAACATCCTATGTACTAGGATACTGATCTAACAGATCATAACATACGACATTCTACCAGGATACTGATCTAACAGATCATAACAGCCTACAAGCATACGATAACCAGAATAACAATCTAAAGGGTCGACCTTGGTGCCTTAGACCCTGTTGATATAGTGAGGGTAACTCACCTGGCACTGCTGAAGTCCTGCAGATAAAACTCGAGCTGCTGGTTGACAGATTCCCGAGCTGTCAACATCAAACAACACCCAATTAATAATTGGGTTCCAAGCCTAAGGTCAAACTCACACTCCAAAGGCCCAACAGTCAAGTAATGGGCCAAAGCCCAGCATATGGCCCAATTTTCCAAATTGGGCCCAAGACTCTCACATGGGCCTTATCCTCAAACCCATACAATTATTTAGTCCATTTACTTATTCTTGGAAAGCCCATTAATAGTTCAATTACCAAAGCCCACTAGAAAGGCCCAACTCAAGGCCCAAGTGAAATTAGGGTTTTCACATGAAATGATGATTAGGGTTAAGTGTTTCTCACTTAACCCATTAGGCTTAATCCATTAAGGACTTAATCCGTTAACTCCAATATTATCTTCGGTTAATTTACAATAATTGTTAATTACTATTTTAGGTTGTTAAATAATTTCCACGCGTGTCCCGATCAATTCCCGAAATTAGGGTTTTAAGCCATTAGGGTTTTCCAAACCCTAATTAGGGTTTTCTACCCAATACTAGTCCATTAATCAATCAGTTGGGATTTTAGGTCACTTTGGGCCCCATTGGGCCCATTAGGGTTTTATTAGATCAATTAGGGTTTACTTGGGCCCATTAGGGCTTCATTGGGCCCACTAGGGCTTCATGCATCCCATACGAATCAAACACAGCAAGGTAAGCACACCGCCACCCGACATGGAGGCCGGTGGCGGCAGGAGGCGGCAACCACCACCTTAGGGTGGTGGTTTAGACTTTTCTTTCTCATTATTCCGATACTGTTACAATTTACAATGCAAAATACCAAATTCACACACTCACACACTCACTAAAATACACATGCACAGCGGCAGCCACCACCTCACGGTGGTGGCGGCGGATTCTCGGTTTTCCGGCAATTAGACTGCACACACACCACACCAACGAACAAAACGTACCCATCCCTTTCTTGCTTCGGATCTGTAAGATGCACCCCTGCCACTCTCGGGGTGGCCCACGGCGGCGACCGCAACGCTTTGGAACGACAGCCACCACCTCACGGTGGTGGCAATGATCTCCTTTGGTTTTCAGCTGAACAACAGCACACCCCGACGAGATTTTCCTCGGAATCAGGTCGCAACCACCACTTGGTGGTGCGTGACGACAACGGCGATATCCCAAGCGACCACCTCGGCGGCTAAAGGCTACGGTTTAGGTCATCGGAACCACAACAGTGAAGGGAAGAGGAGGAGTCGCCTTCTCCGATAGAATAACAACCATAGAACCTCCTTATCAATCAGCTCCGACTCACGGCTTCTCCTCTCGCCGGTAACTACAACAGCGGCATCAACACGATGGCAGGGTCCGGCAGCGGCGGTCGCCAACGGCAGTGACGAAACATCAGCGCTTGGGGACTGCCATCACCCTCAATATCGGTCTTCTATGTCGATGGTTGCACCGTCGGTTGACTCGGACACGACGTCTGGACATGGCGGCAATGGATAGGACGACTAGAGAATGGAGGAAGGAGAGGAGGGTGGCGGCTGGATGGATGAAGAGGGAGTGGGGGGTGTCGGCTGCTTCATCTCTTAGGGTTAGGTTAAGAAGTTACGCTAAATACCCGATACACATAAAGCTTCATCCCATATTGACACAACTCGTCCCTCCTTCTCTTTTTTCCTTACAAAACAACTCCTTAATTTCCCTTTTTAACCCCTGCCTTCAAAACCCTTTACAATTTGAGTCCGAAATTTACCATTTAGCCCTTAACTTCCATCATCTCTTTATATTAAGTCCCAACAATTACCCAATAGTCCCTGCCTTCATAATTATTTACGAACCCATCCAAAACTCACACCTTTAACCCTCGGAAATCAAAAGTATATCATTTGTCACCCCGAAACCAACACTCCATTTATTATTATCTGATTTGAACTATAACAACATATAATATTAATAATTGCTTCTCGGGGTTCCGGGTTTATTATTTAATTATTAATATTCCTTGTTCCTTATACCCGATTTGTAATAACTCTATAGAAGAAATTTGGCATGTTCTCATCAAGTGTGAAGTGGTGTCCCAAATTCTTCTCAAGATAATTCGTTGGTGTGATATAGACTTATCTAATTTTATTATTATCCGTGAATTACCTAATTTTTTTGGATTCGTTGCATATGTATGCGGCTCGTAAAGCAATTTTGGAAGTGATCATAGTCACTACGTCGTGGTTCAGTTTGGAATTTGTAACATCCCGATGTTCAGGTACTTCTAAATTCATCCCTATAATTCAATTTAATTTTTAGTTTGGAGGCACCAACACGGCTTGTCTAAATATTAAAAGACGCGGGTTTTATTTGGGCAACACAACGTGTTTCCTCTTGGAACACGACGTGTTGACCACCGAAAATGAAACCCTAATATTTCGGGGTTTTCTCCCTATTTAAAGGAATGTGGAGGATAGGATTTGTTCACCCTCAGCCTCCATCAGCCCCTCAAGCTCGGAAAGAAACCCTAATCATTTCCTCTCCCATTTGTGAATGTAGTTGGTGTTTTGAAGGAAGAAGGTAAAAGAAGGAAGCAAAGATCTAGCAAGCAAGCCCCATTCTTCAGTTTGGCACTCTCCTGGACCTTTGTAAGTGTCCAAGACCCGATTTTTATCATTCAAAGTTATTAGATCTTGAGTTTTGTCCCTTTTTCTCCTTGTTCTTGGATGTTTCATTGGATGTATCTCATAAAGTTTGCAACTTTATGAATCTCCAAGTCAAGGTGACCTAGTAGTGGCTTGGATCTGGTCTTTAACTAAGTTTTGATGCCATGCATAGAGATTAGGTCATAAATCCCCCTTTTGACCTAATATGGGTTCAAGACATGCATTGGACATGTATGTCTAAAAAGCACCAACCTTTGGGATGATTTAGGTGTTAGAACCACTTCTGGAAGGGATGGACTTCAGATCTTAAGGATTAAGGGTATTGTGGTTAAGCCCTTGCATTATCAAGCTTGTAATTTGGGTTTTTGGACCTTTTGGTAGTCCCAATAGATAAAGTTGAAAACTTTATCCTTCCTAATCACATATTTGGTCTAGATCTGAGCTTTGGAGCTCTTGGGGTTGAAAAGGCAGCTGAATGTATTAAGCTGTTGGAACTCTGGCGAACACGTTGTGTTTGCAAGTCAACACACGTGTTGGCTGAAGTTTTCCTGTCTGTTTGGATGCTCGCGGAACAGGGCGTAGTCAAGGGGAACACGACGTGTTGGGTCAACATGGACTGTTGACCTTGACCGTTGACTTTAAACAAGTTGGACTTTGAGGGTATTTTGGGTTCTTGATGGAATTGGTCACTTGGTAGATGTAGGTATTGTGTAGAGAGCTGAGATTTTGGAGTCAGACCTCATCAGTTCTGTTCAGTCTGCGAGGTGAGTTTTCCCCACTGTACTTACGGGTCGAAGGCACCAAGGACGGCCTATTGGTTTGACAACCTGATATTCGCTGATATGCTGAGTATGGAATAGATATGCATGCTAGTTTTGATATGGTGGTTGGTAGATCTGTAGGACTGCCTGTGATATTGTCGGATTATTTGTGTATGTTATTATCTGTTATATGACGACATATTGAGTGGGTTGGGTTGAGGTTGTACTGCTCCGTGCGGTAGCCAATAAACCCTGGAGCAATCCAGATATGAGCTGAGGGTCGAGGAGGGCATGCCAGACTCATATTGAGGGGTCATGAGCATTCCAGATACGAGCTGAGGGTCGAGAAAGGCATGCCAGACTCGTATTGAGGGCTTTGTGGTATTCAGTCCGGGGACTGATCTGGTCGGGGAGCAAGCCATGCATAAGTTATGGGTCGAGGGCAAGCCAAACTTATGTTGTGGGCTCAGGGGTAATCCAGTCTGTTAGTTGTGGACTCATTGCATGTTGTTATTATATAAGTGTTATTTGTTGTGTTGGTATTTTGGTGGAACTCACTAAGCATTGGGCTTACAGTTTTGGGTTATGTTTCAGATATCTCAGATGATCGCGGGAAGGCGAATGCGTGATCGAACACCTCCTCGTGTTTTGTTCTATGATTTTGGGAAAACTCTAATATTAAACATGTTTCGAAAACTATTTTGTAAACAATGATGATTTATGAGTTTTTTTTAAAGTTTAAAATTTTCATGAATTTTATGGATGTTACAGAATTTCAGAAATAAATGCATTTTTAATACAAATAAATCAAGAAAGAATAAAATGTTTGAAGACATAGTTTTGATTGCTTTTAGTTGGATAGCTCATAGGAAGTATAAATTCCAATTTAAATGGCACCATTGGTTTCTGAATCCTCTTTTATACTTGATGTAAATGGTTTATTTTTGCTCTAGGTCCTTGTTATAATGTGGTTTTTTAATGTATTCAACCGTTCAAAAAATAAAAATAAAAACCTTTATTCGTATAATATGTAAACATAGGGTAAAAAACGTAAATAAAGCCTTTAAATCTTTATGAAAAAAACATATTTATATAAAAACATAAAATATTTATAAACTTAAGTGTTTTTATGCAAATAATATGTCATTGTAACTTGTTATTACACATAATTTTTTTTTTAAAACTCACAGAAATAAACAGAACAAAAAATTATCATGTAAACAAAGGGCGTGTTCGGTACGGAGCGTTTGAGAGTTTCTAGTTTCTAGCGTTTGACAAAACGTTCAATTTTGAACAAAAAGACTCGTTCGACACTACAAACTTCTAGCGTTTAGTTTAAACAAAACGCTCCAAAGCTACTTCATGTAGCGTTTAACAAAACGCTATAAGCTACAAACTACACGCTACCAACTAATTTTGCCGAACAGACCCAAAAATTATAAATCTTTGGAAAACTAAAACATAACAAAAAAAAAAGGAAAAAAAAAAGAAAAAAAGAAAAAACTAAAAGAGTAAGCAGAGTAGCAGACATAGATAATCGGAGTCTGATTAAAAAATGAGGTGTCGGTGGATAAGCCTCGTACGTGCCACTCGCAGCTGATTTCCCTGTAACCAGGGTTACTTCATACGTCACCTTTGCCTGCATATTCCACTTGTACTCGCAAGCATTCCAGAACCATCGGCAAATTTCTCTTCCACCGCCACCGTATAAATTTCAGCAGCTCAAGCAAAATTTTCCGGCGTATTTGTTCCAAATGACGAAATCCAGAAGAGCAATCGACACAAATGCAATAGAGTTCGAGAATTTCTTCCAAGGATGGTTAGTTCGTCAGGAACATTACCTGGAAGACCTCCGATCGGCTATGCAAACCTGTGACGCCTCCGAAGATGATCTCCGTGATTTGATCGCTCGTGTTCTCGCGCATTACCTGCAATACTTCGAGGAGAAATCTCGAATCGCGAATCATGATGTGTCGTTAGTTTTCTCGCCGCCGTGGTTTTCGTCTTTTGAACGGAGTTTCTTCTGGGTTGCTGGATTTAAGCCCGGATTAACGTTTCGCGTTGTGGATCGTTCGGTGGAGGATATGAATAAGGAGCAGGTGGAGATGATGGAGAGGCTGAAGGCGGAGACGAAGGCTGAGGAGAGGGAATTGGAGAATGAGTTGGCGATGATTCAGGAAAGCGTAGCGGCGCCGCCGATTGTTGAGGTTGCTAGGAGAGGAGAGAATTGGTTGGCGAATGGGAAGTATGACAAAATGGAATCGGCGTTTGAGACATTGAAAGAGCAGTTGGAGGTGGTTGTGGCGAACGCGGATATGTTGAGGTCGAGAGTGGCGGAGAGGGTGGTGGAGATTTTAACGCCGGTGCAGAACGTGAGGTTTTTAGCGGCAGTGACAGAGTTGCAGCTCAAAATAAGGACGCGTGGTTGGCAGCTTGATTCCTAGCGAGGAGAGAGAGGACGATGAGTTATGACTTGTAATCCGTTTCTCTTCTTTACCAAATAAGAAAAAGTTAGATTAGAAATTTTGGTCGTTTTTTTGTTATAAATTAATCAAGACTTCTCCTATGAATATTTTTGAATTAGAGAGTTATTAAAATTTGTTTTAATGTTGTGATAAATGTGCCTTAGGGTACCTTAAGATCACAAGCTTGATTCTAACTTCTAAGATTTTTACGAATTTAAGATCTTACAAACAAAAAAATCTCCATCTTACAAGGATTTATTTGATTTACAATGGGCTTATAGGATAATCGGATATTAAAATCTTAAATTCTTCATATCGATTTTAACATGATCTGATCCCATCCTATTAGTTTTATAACTTTATTATCTAGTTGAGTCTTAAAAATCCGTCTATTTGATTTGAAAAAAAAATGCAAGTTGCAAGAAGCCTCATAGAACATTACCGGTTCATTTTGAATTAGACATGTTATAATTATGATATTCTTTTTGTGATCTTAAGCCTTTACTTGTACATATCACAATGATCTTGATTTTGTTTGTAATTAACATGTTTTTATGGTCTTAACAATAAAAATTATGGTTCATGCTTAAAAACTTACGGTCTCAGCAACAAAAAGTTATGGTACATGCTTAAGGAAATAAAGTTGATTCCATATCGAGGTTTTAATCAACATCAATTTATAATCTATATTGTACACTCAAGACTTCACAAGCAAATTTGAATATGAGTTTATTTTAATAGGAACTTACGATCCTGATCCGATCTTATAATCACGATCTTACAAAAGATAAAACGATCCTGCTAAGATCATGATCTTGACAATCTTGCTATCAATTTGTTTTTTAAGGGCCGATTACTTGTATATGTAACGATATTTTAAGTTATTAAATTAATTTATACGGCAAGAAGTAAGATCAATATGAGAGAACAATTGTTTTGTAGTAAGTCATTGTGTAAATATAGAGATCGATATAAAGTTGTCTTGATCAAAATAAATGTTAGTGATTTCAGTGTTATGAATTCTTTAGTATAATCAGTAGGATAACTCGATAGTCAAGACAAGATTAAGTTAGTTTTAGCATTATTGCGAGTTTGTAATGTGTAGAATGTTGGTGATTTTGTATCATCAATGTGTATTTAAGTGTAATGGATTGACTTGTTGACCAAAAATCAATCTTGATGAATATTAAATAAGTAAGGAAGGTGCGGAGTGCACACTTGTTTAAGTTCATTCAAGATTCAAAGTAGATTGTCATTTATGGGCGAAGCCCCTAAACGAACGGGGGTCCGGGGGCAGCGGCCCTGGGAGCGGGGTCCAAGGGGCAGAGCCCCTAGCTAGGGTTGAACCCAGTTTTTTGACTTCATTTTAACCTTTATTAATGATCCGATTTTAGTGACAGTTTATGACTGTTATAAACTGGTTTTGACAGTTGGAGTGGTTTTTGGACAAAGAAAACTACCTTGACAATTTTCAGACAACTGAAGTACTTAATCATTTTGGTCATCATTTTCCCGGGACAATAACAATCACGAAAATCATACTTCATATTCTCTGTTCTTGAAACTCTTCTGAGTCTTATCCGATTAAAGGTTGTGAGTACCACCCAAATACTGTAATCTGAAAGTGTACACACGATTCTCAGAATTTCCAAGCCTTTTATTACCCCGAACTTCTAACATAGAATGTACGTTTGTATAAGCTTATATGACTTTTAAGAATATATACCAAATTAAAATCCGTAGCTAATCTGCTAGGTAATTTGCTATAGAGTAATTGGCCATAACTATTTCGCTACAAAATTTATTACAAAATTAAATTACGTACCTAATATGTGAATAATTATGAAATTTTTATCCAGAATCAAAAGTGTGTAGCTAGCCTGCTATGGAATTTGCTACTGAATCAAAATATATTGCTTTTTGCTACAAATTTTTTATTGTAACAACCCAAAAATCGTGATAAAATTTTTCATTTTAAAATCAACAGTTTCGATTATCAAATTGTTCCAAAATATCCACAAAGTACAATATCAAAATCATCAGAGTAATAATATCCAAAAGGTGCGGAAATCATGAGGGAGAATGTTGTGCCATCACGCCGGGCTCTTCCCCTTTGAACCGGAAGCACCTGAAAACATAAACATAAAATGTAAGCACAAGGCTTAGTGAGTTCCCCCAAAGTACCACATACAAAACATACAACTGGGCCTCCCCCTGTGGTATATTTCAACTCAATAAACAAATATGGGCCCCGCCCTAAGGCCTCGCCCTGTGTTATATTTCAACCTGAACATGCCATAGTGGGCCCCACCCTGGGGTGTATTTCAACGTGAACATGCCATAGTGAGCCCTGCCCTGGGGTGTATTTCAACCTGATCATATAAACATATATGTCACATAACAACTAGCATTCTACATAACAGAATAATGGGCCGACATTGGTTCCTTCGACCTATGGATACAGTGAGGAGACTCACCTCAGGAACAGACGAAATAGCTACACAACATGCGGCTCCGAATACCGACTCTGCCGGTTATCGTTACATAAAACAGTGACCACTACTCAGACTACAACTCAAAATACCCAAAATACCCCTAGGTCAATCTTAGTCAAATCCTGGTCAAAAACAAAAGTCAACCGAGTCAAATCCATCAGACAAAACCCTAATATCGGGTCTCACGTCATTACCAGTCCTTGGTCACATCGTGAGAGTCGACCAGGTCCGATCCCAACAACTCGCTCCCGATTCAGATAACTCAGTCACGAATTTCCTACTGGACTGACCTCACGATGTGGGAATCACAAAGTCACGTCGTGAGTTCTATGAACTCAACGACTTACTGTTGGATTAATGTCTAAGTCCATAACTATATTTGGTATGTACTTGACCCGACCCGGCATGGTTCATTTGGGTTGCACTTCACCGACACAATTTATATGGAAAGTCTTTTGAGAATAGTATATTTATGATTTATATTAATATATTATAAGTTCTAATATATTAATATGGAATCATATTATTTAATTAGTATCGATCAAGAATTAATTTAGAATTAATTAAGTGATCAAAAAGAACTAATTAAATATGGACTCTTATATATATGGAATGAGCCAAGTTCATTTAGGTTGGGCTAAGCTTTCATGGATGGTCCATGGAGCTTTTAACCCATGGATCCTATGTAAATGAAAGGTCATGGGTATTAGGGTTTACATGGATGTAACCCTAATCCTCCATAATATATAAAGGGGTCATTGGCTCACAAAATTGGTACAAGTGTGTGAAAATAAGAGTGGGCCGATTTTAGTGTGCATACATATTCTCTCAAGTTCTTCCAAGGTGTTTTGGTGATTTGTGATTCCATTTGAGGCTTCCACACTATTGGGGCTAAGCTCTTAAAGCTTGAAGACATCAAGCTACATCAAAAGGTATGTCATCTAACTAGAACTTTGTAGTATAGGTGCTTCATAATATGCTAGTTATGATGAAACCTTGGAATAGTTAATATTTGCATGTATAATAGAGAAAACATAGATCCAAGGTTTATAGGGTTGCATGTACACCATAGGAGTGTTAGAATGCTCAAAACCCAATAGTGGTATCAGAGTCATGGGTTGTTTTCTGTTATATTGATGCAAATGTTTTATTTTCAAAGTTGGAAAAAAAAAGAAAAAAAACATGACGTTTGTCAAATTTTAAGATAATTACTTGTTTTTGTGAAAAACTATTTATTTGTAAAATTTGAATCATTTGCTATATGAGTTGAATTAGGTCAAATTTAGTAAAATATAAAATGATATGATTATTTTATTAGTTTTAAAAGTTTGATCTAAAGAGTTTTTTGAAACCTCCATAAGTTATGGATATGAAAAGGTTTTTAAAAAAATTGATTCAAAGTTTTTTATGGAGTTACAAAACTTGGTCTTAATGTTTTAAAGAATTCCATAACTTGTTCTTAAGTTATGGAACATGAAAAGTTTCATCATAAAACAAGTATTTAACTCCATAAGTTATGGAATCCAAAAGTTTTCAAGAGCTACAAAACTTGCCCTCAAGTTTTGGAATTTGGAAAAAGTTTTTTTTATGATAAAAAAAAAGAATTGAATTCTAAAAGTCTTGGGTTCATAATTTAAACAATTAATTAAATGGTTTTAATTTTGAATTTAATAATTGGAATTATGATGTTTTTATTGAATAATTCAATTAACTCTTATGGACTTTATTAATAGTTAATTAAAGCGTTTAATTAAAAGAGTATTATTAATCCATAAATATATGGTTTGAGTTTAATTTAATTAATAGTTAATTAAAGCGTTTATAAAAAGAACTTTGAAAAGAGAAAATAATTTTGAAAAAAGAAAAGGGTGTGGTGCATGCAATCAACCGATCTCAAGTAAGTTCTCTCAATTTACCCATACAATTTTATGTTATGATACTGCATGTTAGATTAGGGCTAAGGATCTAGGAATGATGCCTTATGTTCCTGCTATATGTGTATCATCTTTATGAATTGCATGCTAGTGCAGATTAGTCAGTGATATGATTGCATGATTAGGATATGCTTGATTATGTTTACTCGATGCTCGAATGCTGCTTGCTTTGTGCTTTTAGGAGTCTTAGTTATCTTTTACTAACTAGTAAACGAATATGTTAAGTTACATATTTCAAGGACTAAATAATTTCAGAAGGTTAGGTCTAGCTATATTTCGCAGCTCTTGTTTGAGTCCAACCGTTGTAGGGTAGGATCTCTCATTCGAAGAATTATCTTGTCTTAACGATATGTAATGGTATTTGCGAGCTAGTTAGGGGGAGATAACAAGGACTTCTTATGCAGCTGATGGCTGAGAATGGGTTGGTGATTACCTTAGGGCAAGCCTAAGATGCGAGTAATGTTGGGAGCAATAGTAGTAGTGAAAGCGACTTGGTGGAGTCGAGGAAATTCTTGAGGAAAGTACAGATAGATGTGGAAGGTAGTATGGGCCCATACTACTAAAAGCAGAGAATCCGTACTCGAGTCAAGGATGGCTGAGATAAAACTAGGAAACTTGTAGCGTGTGTATGATCCCTCTAGTTATGATGAGTATTTTGATGGTTATTATGATATGTTGCAGCATGGTGATGCTACGTACCAGACCAGTTGGCAGTTCAGGTGCCGGTGAGGGCTCAGGCTCGGGCTCTGGTGCCGGGCAGCTGGATGACCAGATGAGAGAGTTTATTTCAGCTGAGATTATGCGCAATATTATGGACCAGACTCCTGTGATCTTCTGTACGGTCAAGGAGGGCATTCTGGAGATTTTGGACGAGAGGTTGGGTGCGTTCCGCATCGAGATGGCGACCATGTTAGGGGCGCACACATTGACATTCAGGGAGTTTAGAGCATGCGGAGCTCCAGACTATCAAGGGGCTAAGGACCCCATTGCTAGCAGCCGATGGTTGGCAGATGTCGCCAACGCTTTTCGTACTAGCCGGTGTCCCGAAGGGGACAAGGTCCGACTCCCCTCCATTCTTTTGAAGGACAGATCACTTGATTGGTGAGAGGAGGTTGGACATGCCATTAGAGATGATGTCGTGTTGGACGCGATGAGATGGAGTGACTTCTCGGCCAGGTTAAGGGTCGAGTTTGCACCAGTTATTGAGGTGCATCAGTTAGCACGGGAGTTTCAGGATTTCCAGCAGACTACAGAGACGGTGACTGAGACCATCGCTAAGTTCAGAGAGAGGGACCTCTCTTGTTCTGCAGTATGTAGCGGACGAGGAAATGAAGAAGACTCGATACCATGAGATGCTGAGGAGCGACATTAGACAGTTTGTGAGTCGGTCCAACTGCTAGACGCTGGAGGATATGATCGCTCGAGACAGGGAGAGGGAGATCGACTTAGAGGCAGAAAGGAAGAGGAAACCAGATGAGGTGCAGACATCTGTAGGTTCGGGAAAGAGGCCCAAGGTATCAGATTCTAGATCGAAAGGTCATCAGGACCGTAGCCACTGTGGCAAGTGCGGTAGGACACACGAGGGTGCGTGTAGGAGTGGTAGTGGTGGTGATTCTGGCTGCTTAAAGTGCGGTCGGATCGGGCATTATAGCAGGGATTGTACTGCTGTCACCACCCAAGTATCGGATCTGATCTGCTTCCATTGCAGTCAGCGGGGCCACAAGAAGGCCTAATGTCCGAGTTTGACAGCGGCAGGACAGGTGATTGCACCTGACCCTGCGACGTTGAGGATCACCGACGGCCGTCAGGGCCGGGCAGAGGCGCCTGCAGCGAGGAGCAGGGCTTTCCAGATGACTACAGAGGAGACACGATCAGCTTCCGATGTTGCAGGTGTGTAACTTTTTCCTATCTGTCAGTTTTTATTTATGATTTTATTGCTATTTTCTTGCATCCATATGAGTAGTTGTATCTTGGAATTATGCTTCCTGCTTATGTTCGAATTATATGCCATCTGCATACCATGGGTCTTAGGGTAGTAGTGTGGGGACGTCTCCGTGTAAGGTGGATTCTCAGGATGCGATAGTTGTAGCAAGTGTGAAGGGACCCCGGGAAGTGTCCCGACAGTCTTCAAGGGCCTTACTGCTTTAGTGTCGGTTAGTTTGGGAACATTAACAGTGGTAAGCGTGGGTTGCCAGCAATATTGATCACTGGATGATACGAAGGATTGGGGATCCTTCCAGCCTGATGTGCTATAAGATGTTAGTTGAACCAAAGTGGGGGAGAGTTCTCCAAGGGTTCAGGAACAGAAGGAAGTGTGGATTTAGGATGAGTGTTGTAAGACTGCGGGATAGCCGTAGAATTCACTAGCAGCCAGACAACGTGGAAAGTGTTGTAAGACTACGGGATAGCCGTAGCAATCACTAGCAGCCAGACAGCGTGGAAAGTGTTGTAAGACTGCGGGATTTCCGTAGCATTCACTAACAGTCAGACAACGTGGAAAATGTTGTAAGACTGTGGGTTAGCCGCAACATTCATTAGCAGCCAGTTAGCAGAGTGTGGGCGGGGGCCCGTATCTCCTAGTTAGCAGAGTGTGGGCGGGGGCCCGTATCTTCTAGTCAGCAGAGTGTGGGCGAGGCCCATATCCCCTAGTCAGCATGATCAGAATCAGGAAATGATAGGTAGATAGGATTTGATGTGGAGTTGTACATGCGTATCCCTAGATAGGTAAGACCTGAGAGCAATACCACTTCGTAGTATGGTTCGGGTGAGACCCGTGGGCGAGGTCCGTGCGATCATAGCAAGGCAGGTAGGACCTGGCAGAGACCGTAGGGTCAAGGTAGGGGATCGGAGATCCCAAGACTATAGAGCCAGAAGTGGAAATGTAAATAGAGCAGTTTTCGATAGCCGGAGTTTTTCTTCGGAGGTCGCAGGGAGCGACTAAGAGGGTGTTATTTAGTTCGGCAACCGGGTGAGAATCCGGTATTTCAGATAATTGGCAGTTAAGTTGGGAACTGGGAGGTCTCGGATCGGTTGGAAAGTGGGTAAGAGGCAGCAGGATCTTCAGACAGGTAGTGATAAGAGAATTCTTATGTGGAGCAGCCAATTGACCGAGATATGCTAAGTCACTCACAACGGGATTAAATAATCTCAAAGTAAATAATTTGACTCTGTTGCGCAGCTCTCGTCTGAGTCTAACCGTTGCAGGGACGAATCTTTTACTCGTAGGATTATCTGATTCACACGTTGAGCTGGGTGTTCAGCATCTGGACATAGTAAGTGGAATCATTCAGTGGGTAATGGCGTAATGACCGGCACTGGGAGTGGCTGGGATTTCAGTTATGGGAGAGGATTTATCCTTCATAGAGATAGGAAAAGGTTTTGTTGCTTATGTACAGTTGCCTTGGGAAACCCTTTGACTGCGTAGGGTAATGATTGTACCCCTTATGATGCCACGTATAAGTACTCGAGGAGTACATAAAGGATTGTCGGCAGTGGTGAGAGCAGTGTACCCAGGAATTATAGTGATTAAAGTGGTCTCAAGATTTTACCTCCAGGGAGTAGCATTTCGCTCAGAAAACAGGATGGAGGGCTAAGTGAAGCGATCCTTCTGAGGATTGGACCAAGCAGACAAGGTTATGCACCGTATATGATTGTTGTGAGACGTTTTCGGGGCAGGTGACTTCGAGGACGAAGTCTAGTTTAAGTGGGGAGAGTTGTAACACCCGAAATCCAGAAGGCCAATTAAGGAAAGAAAAAAAAAACCCAAATCAAAAGGTAACTCGTCGAGTCAAATAAGGAGAACTCGACGAGTAGGAATAGATTTGGGACGCGGGTTGGGAAACCTACTCGATGAGTTGGAGGGACCAACTAGACAAGTTGGTCTGGGTTTGGGAAACCCTAAATCCGAGTTTTTGTACCCTATTTAAGCATCCTATTGCCCACCTTTCAGCCTCATTTCCAGCCTCCATTGTCTAAACCCTAGATCTCGAACCCTAATACCACAGTGAGCCATTTTTGAGTGATCTTGTGAGTGTTGAAGCTTGGGGAGGAAAGAGAAGCTTGGGGAATCAA
Source organism: Lactuca virosa (assembly GCF_052849685.1). Classification (NCBI taxonomy): domain Eukaryota; kingdom Viridiplantae; phylum Streptophyta; class Magnoliopsida; order Asterales; family Asteraceae; genus Lactuca; species Lactuca virosa. Next base: position 92,756,317 of record NC_136434.1, read on the forward strand.
GAAGAAGCTAGTGGATCCAGAAACACCTCGCCTTTCTCATCATTTCTGGGTAAGAAAGTCTCAACCTTGCTCACTAATCACTTAGATCTCCTTTCTTACCTCTTTAGTGGGTTTTTGGTCCAATGAGCTTGATCCTTGGGAAATGGACGTCCCAAGTGTACATCTTTCCAGATCTAGATCCTTGGAGAGCTTTCATGGCATAAAGGTGCAAACTTTATGGCCATTGAAGCCCCATGCAAGTTATAGATGGTTGTTTTGGCCTTTTAAGCTCCAAAAGGCCATGCATGAAGGAAAAAGGTGGAAGCTTTACGTGTTTTGTAGTATCTAGAGCCCATATCTCAGTTTATATGCCTTGGTTTAGAGTGTTGTTGATGTTTGGATCAAGATCTAAGTCTTAAAGGACTAGGGTTTGAGCTATAGCCATTAAGTGAGAGTATTAACGGGTAAAGCTGGAAACTTTACCCTTAAAAGGACATTTTAAGTGTATATGAGAAGTATGAAGCTTAGATCTAAAGAGTAGGGGCTTAATTCATTAAGAAGGCCCAAACGGACTAGGAACTCGGCGAGTCCATGGAGGGACTCGACGAGTTGAGTTGGTTTGTCCCGATTCTGTACAGGAGGAACTCGACGAGTCTGTGAAGGGACTCGACGAGTTAGTTCGTCTTTTCGCGACTATGAGTAGCAAGGGAACTTGGCGAGTCAGGGGGGTGACTCGACGAGTTGAGTCAACTCTGTGCGTTGACTTTGACTTTGACCAAGGTTGACCTAGTTTGAAGGCATTTAGACAAGAGTATGTGAGGGGTGGAATGGTCTTCTACCCCAGTGAGGACTTATGGTTAAGTTATAAGAATCCCAGAATTATCTAAGTTATATGATGATCGGTAGCTCGGGGAGTTGAGAGAGCAGCAGTTCAGGGATCTGTCAGCTAGCAGCGAGAGGTTTATTCGCGGGATTCGGCAGTCAGCTTGTGAGGTGAGTCTCCTCACTGTTTGCATGGGTCTACGGCCATAATGCCGGCCCATTTAGTTTATGTATGGTAGGAAGACCCGAGGGTTAGCCCTAGGTATTGTACGATAGTATGTTCTTCCGGACCAAGGTCCTATGATGCGCGGTGCCCGAGGAATGTTTGCATGTTAGATTATACTTGTTGTCTGCGTGATACTTGTATGTGCTTGGTAGGGAGGTGAGTGTGGGCGAGGTCTCGTATCTCATCACTAGCTGAGTGTGGACGGGGTTCTACATCTCATTATTAGCAGAGTAGGGGGCCCGTATCTCACTATCAGCAGGAGTGTGGACGGGGTTCCATGACTTATCAGTAGCAGGACAGGGGCGGGGCCCAAGATAGGTGAGGCCTTAGGACAGGAATACATCTAGAGTATGTTTCTTTATGTGCTAGTATGATTATGTGATATTATTGTATGCGTATAGCGGGTGGGGCCCAGAGACAGGCGGGGCCTAAGAGAAACAAATTTGTATACCGAGCAGGGCTCGATGTCAGGCGGGGCCTGATTCCGGACACTGTCCGATGCCGGGCGGGGCCCGATGTAGGGCGGGTGCCCAGTATATGTGGTTATGTGTATGGTATGTGGTAGTATGGGGAACTCACTAAGCTTCGTGTTTACGGTTTTTAGTTTTGGTTTCAGGTATTTTCAGTTGCAGAGAGAATAGCTCGGGATGACTGCATTACACACACCAAGATGATTTAGCCTGGGATGTTTACTCTGATAATAATTTTTTGAGATATTTTGACTATGCTTTGATGAAATGATTTGATAACTAAGGTTTTATTTAATGATTTAAAATGAAATTTTTGGTCATGATTTTTGGAATGTTTCAATGGCTCTTATACCACACCAACTTCCAGATCTGGACAATATGATGATCAAGGAACCGTTAGAATCCATAAAGTTGCTAACTTTATAGATTTACTTTACTCAAGCATGCTTAACATAAAGAAGTATGGACAAAACCCTAGATCTATCCTTAATATGCAATAAAAAATTGAACCTTTGATACTTACAATGGTCCAACAACAAGAAGAGATGATGATGATGATGATGATGATGACACTTTTCCCACTCCACCACTAGAGCACTTCTTTCCTCTTCTTCTCTCATTCTTCAAGCTATAAAACGCACCAAAAATGACTAATGGCCTCAACGATGATTGATATAAGGAGTTTCTGGAGGCTTAAAGTGTGAGGGGGGATGAGGGTGGACAACCCTAGCCCTCTTATTCCATTAAATACCGAAAAATTAGGGTTTTGGTCATCAGACCGCTCTCACGTCGTGAGCAACAAGGAATGCAGGTCAACAAGTCAACCCTAGCTCACGACGTGGAGACATTACTCACGTCGTGACTTCATCCAAATGCTAAAGAAAACCTCGAAATCATGTACCTTAAAACTGAATGCTACACTTATACTAGGTGTGAGACCCATGTATTACATAGATTTATTTAAAAAAAATTAAATATGAAATTTTGACAATTTGAGAAGTTTGAATTTATAAGAAAAATGAGAAAAAATTTAAATTATTAAAATTAATGAGGCTTTAATACATTGAATACATTACATATATAAACCTTTTCTAATAAATACCTTACATATATATTACCTTACATATTAAATGTGAATTTTAATTTAATAAAATGAAAAATACAATAAAATGACAAGTGGAAAATAGAAAATTGAAAAATTCTAGAAAATGTCATGTGTCCAAATGAAGGAGAAGAGGACATATGACAAAAAGATTTTGCTTTATTAGGAAGGATTAGTCGCAAAATACAAGTGCACTCCTATAGAAAGAAAATATAAATATTTTGTTGTTATATATAAAATTAAAATATATTGTTATTATCGAAAAAAGATTTAAAAAAATATAAATATATTCAAGTTATGAGCAAAACATATTTTAAATAAAAAAAATACATCGTCTACATTTTGAAAAAGAAGTCCTTTCTTATTTTTCACTATTCACCCTTGATATTAATACATGACTAGGTTTTCTTAAAGTGTATATATATATATATATATATATATATATATATATATATATATATATATATATATATATATATATCCCCTAATCTAATAAATAAGTACATTTATGCTACATGACAATTGCTAAGCACGCTCCCATTGAATTTTCCCGCTCTAAACATCAATGTGAATTTCCAGCTTTGCCCTTGCAATCGAGGATATAACCTGTTCCTTCTAATAAGGTAATTCCATAATCTACTTTCCTGATTTTTTGGAGAAATTTGAATTCTTCTTTTGATTAATTTTAGTTTGATACGAAAGAGGCATGAAATAAGCAATAATTTATCACATCAAAAAAAATCAGGAACTCCAATTTTGATTCGATTTTGTAGACCGTCTTCCTGACTTCATATATTTTAGGTGTTTTAAACCATCTTGGAATGAAGAGCAGATAGATTTTATAATGGTCGGAGAATGTTCAGAAGTTATCAAAGCATGTGGAGAAGACGATCATCATTTTGATTTTGAGGTATATATATTTTATTTATTTCTCTATGGTTAGGATGTAACTGATGCATCAGTGTTTGGTTTCCATAGTACCAAATCATGAGCATCGTAGTGTTACTCATCATTGAATCTGAAGTTCATCATCGAAGGCATGTATTCGTTTCTTTTAACGTTTTTTTGGCTTAACAAATTCCATTAGTATGTACTCCAAGATATTAACCTGATTTTTGCTTAACATTTTAGTCTGTGTTTCTTCTACATGTTTTATTTTTTGCGATAAGATCGATCTTATGTTGGTGTTTTGATGCAGTTTGTGCCTACAGGCTACAACGCATGTCCCTCTAGGAGTTGTATGATTGTCAAACTGAACAGATGAACCTAAAGTTTATAATTCATTGAATGTTCAATTGCCCACAGAGTGTTCGATCATTTGCTTGAGTGAGTTTTGTAAGTTTATTAGTAACTTTTGAGGTCAAGTGAAAACCAATTTTGCTATTTAAAATCCAGTGACTCCGACCACTACCATTTAAAATCCCAACATCAATCTCCCTATCTGTGTGTTTCAATCAAGCTTCTGGTGCCATGGGTGATCATCTAGCATCTACAACTCCAACCATCTTTAAATACTCATCGTTCTTCATTTTCTATAATTTTCAATTTTGTTTGGAATTTAAAGTTGGGGTTTTCATTCTATCGGAAGCAACAGACGGCCAAACAACTGGATTTCAGAGATATACCGTATTCGTCGGGGTGCGGTCGATAGCTTAGGGATTCTTCTGGATGACGATGATAACAAAAGGAGTTTTAACAGGACTCCTTTTAGGTGGGGAGCGACGTCGTTGATCGGTGAAACATCATTCATCGATAGGTGGGGCTCCTTCTCATCGATTTTATGATTTTTTTATTATTTCCCAGGTTTGGATTTTAGGTATGTAAATGTTTAAATCTATAAATACGCATCTGTTTTATTGTTTTTTGATTTTACATGCTTGAATATTAGGTCTGTAAATGTTCATTGATTGTGTTTTAATTGATTCCCAGTCAGTAAAATAAGGTATCAAGGTTCCACAATTTACTTTAATTTCAAGACACTTCGCTTCTACACATTTCTAATTGCATTCAAATTCTTCTCATGTTTCAATCAACAGTCTCAGATAAAAGGTGGTGATTCTTCTGGCATGTCTGATATTGTGGACAAATCATTTGGCTTTCCTGTTAAAGATTCATTTACTCAAACAAGGTTTCTACTTCATATCATGAAACCTGCAATGTTTGATTGTTAGTGTAATACCTAAAATGCACTTTGATGAAAGTTGTTTGGTTTATGATGACAGTACATTGCTATATCTTGTATTTAATCTTTTCATGTCATTTTAAAAGTTTTCCTGGGTATGCCTTCAACCTTTAAATTTATATTGGAACGTGTAAGTTGAAAAGTATATATATATATATATATATATATATATATATATATATATATATATATGTGTGTGTGTGTGTGTGTGTGTATGTGTGTGTAGGTCTATATTTAGTTGAATGGATTTAAAAATAATCCAAAATTACACCTTTTAAACTATAAATCAACCTTTAAATTTTTATACATTATCGTTTTTCTTTTAAAAATGAATGATTATATTCTTTTTTTACATAATCTTCCAAATACAAGTCGATTTTTGACTACTTATTTGTATTTTCATCTTTTTGCATCTTTTTTTTTGTTTTTTTTTTCATTTTTTGAAAGCACTTCATTCAAAAACAGCACCTCTATTCAAGACATTTGGTTGGGTAGCTATGAAGTATTCATCTACAAACGTAAAGATCTGTTCGATTTTTACTTTTTGGAAGCAAGAGTTTTGGTTCATTTTAATATATTGCATAAGATTCTTGGCTATTGTTGTAGATATGTTCATCTAGTTAATTACGGGATGCACCTGACCTTTGTAATTGCTCTTATACTAAAGATTTTGAAGTTGATTTATTATGTTGATTACCCAATTAAATCTTTTGCTCTTATATTTTTGCCTAAGTGGTCATCAAGTTGGAAATCTCCTACATTTAGGAATTTATCTGCTGAGAATTGGTTATTTTTTAATTAACTTCCAAGTTTCTATTATATTTTTTTGGGTTTAAATTAGATCCTAAAATGCGTGGTCAAAGAAAAAAAAATCAATTAAAGGCATAACTTGGTGTTTCTTTTATGGTCGGTTGTCTCTTTAGATCAACAACAACAACATTAACACGAGATGCATGGTTAGCCGGTACCGACATGTCAGTAATCTATTTTGGACTATTGGAGTGTAGATCTGTAGGAAAGTCACTTATGGGGCCATGGGGTGTTCTTTGACCCAAATGATAAGAATAAAAACTGTGTTTATGTTATACTTGGTCGTAAAATTGGTGTTTCTAAATTAATATTGAAATACTATAATAAAAATAAAAATTGTAATAGCAATAATAATAATGATGATATACTTCAGTTATTGTTGTAAGCAACATGTTTTAGCGTGTAAATTTATCTTATAAGAAAGGCTTAATCCTAATAGTTAAAATATTTCTTATGAGCAAGGTTTAATGCTAATAGTTAATTAGTGAGTATATTTTTATTATCGTTTATATTATTTTATTTTGTTAACCGTTGTGGTACACGAGTTTTCACCTTATTATTGTTAAAAGTAATTTTTTTTATTTGAATATTAGAAATAATTCGCTAGTAATTGGTGGTCAGGAGGAACCAACAAATTTTATATTGCAACTTCAAATTGTTTACATTTACAATTTACTTATTCAAAACTCTAATTAACAAAAACAATTTTTAAAAAAAATTGTAAATAAATATTAAATGTAATACTTCATATTTTGTTTATTTTGATGTTTTAATGATAACTTGTAAGTTTATTTAAAGTATATCAAGTATGATGAATAATGAAACACTAACATAAAAAATGGAAGAACTAAAAAGATACACATTAAAAATGTTAATTTATTAAGTAATTACGTTATATTCGGTGGGTTTGTGGGATAATATTTGTATATAAAAACATTAAATTAATTGTTACTTTGTAAATTTTGGAGGGTTAGTGGGATAATATTTTAAATAAAAACATTAAATTGATTGTTACTTTATAAATTTTGCAGACATTTTAAAATAAACTTTACATTAATATGTATTTTGAGAAAACATATATTTATTGGCTTATATTTCTTGGGAAACTCTTTAACATACACGAGTATACAACAGTGGTCGAAGTTGAAAATTGACAAATAAATGTTTAATCATGAATATAATAGTTAAACAAATGTGTCAAGCGATTAATTACATTTCCAATTTTTAATAAAAATATATATCCTGTTTTAATGCTCTTTGGAATACGAAATGCTTCAAAAAAATTAACTATTTACTATCCGCCGAAAGGAAACTAATCGATAAAGGAATTTATTCGCCAGAAAAAAAATTTATTCACTTCACCTGTTATTGATAAAACATCTAAGTTTACAAATAAATCTTTGTTTACAAATGTATGATTAATGATCATAATTTTGAAGTTTCAATATTTTTTTACTTTGTCACAGTAGATTCCACGGGTTGTAACCTAGTATATATATATATATATATATATATATATATATATATATATATATATATATATATATATATATATATATATATATATATATATATATATATAGGGCTAGGTTATAATATGGATGGACAACTATTGTGCGGACGTGTGGACAATGCTATTCTCTATGAGAAATACTAAGAGAATATGTTGTTTGCTAATGTGAATACGTTCAACCTTACACAACTATCGTCATTTTCATGCATTCTCACTAATTCTTATTTATTTTTGTTCTCACGCATCGTTTTTTACTTATTTTCATTCTTACAGAATACGACTCAATAAACATTCTGACAACATTATGACAGAATGAGAATAATAATAAAAAGTCTATAATAACCTTATAGACGATTTAATTAGTGAGAATGTGTGATAATGACAATAATTATGTAAGATTGAACGTATTCACATTACCAAACAACATATTTTCTTTATCATTCTCACATAATAACACTGTCCACACGTCCGCACAATAGATGTCAATCCACATTTAAACCTATATATATATATATATATATATATATATATATATATATATATATATATATATATATATATATATATATATATATATATATCTTGATGCATCATAGCTGCCCGACATACCATACAATTATAACTTTCACTATAAGAATATCGGGCTTTTGTGGCGATATCATTAGCGTCAACAACCACTATGAGCAGCAACACCCAACATTAGCGTTAGGTGTCGCCTCTAATAGTATTTGTCGCTGTTTAGCTCATCAGACCCGATCTGTGTGAATCTCTGGGGTTAAACCTTATTTTTCGATTTTGTGCCTAATCAAACGGTCAAAACCAAGATAAGCACACAACAATAGCGGTGACCCCAATACCGGCGACGGGTGTCGCCGGTAATACTTGAAAAAAAAGACCGCCAACAATTCCCTCCAAAGTTGTCGCTGCTATTAATAACCCGTCGCCGCTAATACGTGTCACATATAATAACCCTCCATGTTCATTCCTTCCCTCTTTTATGTTCTTTTTTCTCTATCAACAGTTTGACGAAATTACTACCCTTCCGTCGATTTCGTCGAATTTTTACCAACAAAGGCCACAATCGACAACCTATCAATACTCTGGACACGAGGTACCTCATCACCTCCACGATAGTATCGACAATGACAGGTGACCAATCCGCGTGAAACCTCCATCTTTTTTCTTTTTCTTTTTTGTATTACTTCTATGGTCCCCAATGAACAAACTCGTCGATTTTGTCGAATTTTACCAGTTATCTGTATGAACTGCTGCTCCCTGCCGAAATTTCTAGCTTTATGTCAAAATATCGATTATGCTGTCAGAGTATTGCCACCAATACCCTTCTCCGTCGGATTACGACACCACAGGTTCTATATAACATGTTTTATTTTTTTTATATGTATAATGTATATTTTGTGTATGTATATGTATATTTGTATGTGCATTTATATGTATAATGCATATATGGAAAAAAAAGACAATTATATATATATAGGGAAAATGACATAAAAGCTCTTAAGTTTTCACAAAAATATCGGTTTTACCCTTGGACGTGTTTTATGTCCAGTAAAGCCCGGAATTTTGTTTAATTTGTTCATTTTTACCCTTGTAGCCGGTTTCCAGGTAACCTACCGGTTACCTAATGCCATTAAAGCCCTTGAATTTTCAAAAATGTTTAGATTTACCCTTAAGTTTTTCAAAAATGTTCGGATTTACCCTTACATTGATTGTTGTTGTTATTATTGTTATTATTATTATTATTATTAATACATTTTTAATTGTATAAAAATATTTTATACATACATTTTTAAATGTATAAAAATATTTTATACATTTTAATACATTTTTAAATGTATAAAAATATTTTATACACACATTTTTAAATGTATAAAAATATTTTTACTAATATAAATATATTTTTAAAAATATATGTACTTGTATTTAGTATTTATATACATTTGAAAACCCTAAATCTTCATCTATAATTGTTGAATCGAACAGAAAAAGCTTGATAAAGTAAAAAATGTCGTCAATGACTGATTTTACAAAAACAAATGCTTCAGATCAATATAAAAATTGATGCATTTCGTGATCTTTTTTGTGAACTTACAACAATCATAAATGAAGTTTACACTTGTATTTGACATTTCGTTATCAATTTTTGAGATAAAAACAGTTAATGAATGATTTTAAGTTGATAATACTTAATTTTTACAGTGATCAAGTGTTTTTGTCGAGGTTTTTTTGAATTATATTTTGTATATTTTCCATTTACGAGTGTTATTTGTTGATCATTTATTGTTATCTACTAACTATTAACCTAATATAGTTGAATAATAGAGGTTTTCTCAAATTTTATACTAAATCTTATCTGTAATCGAGTGTTTTTATTGAGGTTTTATAGTTACGAGGGTTTTATAATTGTTACGTTATGTTTTTAATTAATGAATATTTATTTTGCTTATCAATTTAGTATGATGTTTGATAATAAATACATATTTATACTTGGTAATATGTACAAATACATATAATTATATCTTTTATATAATATAAACCATATAAATACATATTTTTATATTTATATGTATATAATATATTTTTATATGAAATAAATATATATTTATACTTATACCTACTAAATACAAATAAATACATTTTTAATATATAAATACATTTCTATAGGAATACATGGGCTTTCAAATGTATATATAAATATTAAATACAAGTATATATATTTTTAAAAATATATTTATATTAGTAAAAATATTTTTATACATTTAAAAATGTGTGTATAAAATATTTTTATACATTTAAAAATGTGTGTATAAAATATTTTTATACATTTAAAAATGTATTAATAATAATAATAACAATAATAATAATAATAATAATAATAATATGTATAAAAATGTATTAAAAACGTATGAAATATTTTTATACATTTAAAAATGTATGTATAAAATATTTTTATACAATTAATAATAATAATAATAATAATAATAATAATAATAATAATAATAATAATAATAACAACAATCAAGGTAAGGGTAAATTCGAACATTTTTGAAAAACTTAAGGGTAAATCAGAACATTTTTGAATATCCATGGGCTTTACTGGCATTAGGTAACCTAGGTAACCGGTAGGTAACCTAGGTAACCGGTAGGTTACCTGGAAACCGGCTACAAGGGTAAAAATGAACAAATTAAACAAAACTTCGGGCTTTACTGGACATAAAACACGTCCAAGGGTAAAACCGACATTTTTGTGAAAACTTAAGGGCTTTTATGTCATTTTCCCATATATATATATATATATATATATATATATATATATATATATATATATATATATATATATATATGTTTTTGTATATGTGTATTATGTATGTATAATGTAAATGTATGTATAATATATATATATATATATATATATATGGAAATAGAAAATTATGTATGTATATGTATGTATTTGTATGCAATTTGGAATGTATGTGTGTATAATGTGTGTATATATATATATATATATATATATATATATATATATATATATATATATATATCATGGCCTTACTTTGTAAAGTACAATACTATAATTCACAAAAAAAAACTATAAAATATGTAAAGTACAATACTAAAAGTACAATGCTATAATAGGAAAAAAAATAAAAAAATAAAAATGTATAATGTTATAATAGAAAAAAATAATATAATATTTAAATTACATTGTTATAATAGAAAAATTAAATCAAAATCTAATGCCATAAATAACAAAAAAAAAGGAAAAGTAGGATGCTATAAATAAAAAATATGCTAAATGTATTAACGACGACATTGTTCACCTTTTGCAGCGAAATGTATCGTCACTAAAAGTCGATATTCTTGTAGTTTTTTCTTATTTATATGATATGATCTTTGTTGAAGACTATGTGATACAACATTCTTCACCTTTTGCAGCGTCATATGTTGCCACTAAAACTCGATATTCTTGTAGTGTTTTCTTATTTATATGATACGATCTTTGTTGAATATTATTTGATACAACAAAGTATGAATATAATAAGTTTAAAAACTTGTATCAAATACTTAAAACATTTATTTCTATTTAGGAAAAAAAAATAGAAAAATCTCATTATTTTAGGAAATTTTTTGATAAAGTATTTTTTTTAACAAAAAAGTCTTGAATATTTAATATTTTGTTTAAATTAACGAGAAAGTCCTTACTTTTATTTTAACTGTAAATGACTGATTATCGTATAAAATTAAGTAATCGATACTTTTTTGTTAAAAAAAAAAGATTTAGACTTATCAAAAAAAATTTCAAAATAATGAAATTTATCTGCATATTTCCTTCTATTTATAATAATAATTCGTATTGCAGATTCCAGTATTTTGTGGGACTAATTAAAAAAAACGTGAAATGGCACTTGGTCAAAAATGTTGTACTCTTCTATTTATAATAATAATTCGTATTGCAGATTCAGTATTTGTGGGACTAATTAAAAAAAACGTAAAATGGCACTTGGTCAATAATGTTGTACGCCCTTTGTCCTTCGTAAGTAAGGACTAATGACACATCCCACCCTTTTTGGGTTGCAACTTGCATGTTAGTGTTCTATCTAGAATATTCTTTTTTGACTAAGAATAACAGTAAGTCTGGAAAAGTATAGCTCAATAATCACAAAAAATAATACATATACATGTCACAAATTCGATCACCAAGCCACATGGCCTCATTCAATTTTAAAATCACGGGAAAATACTAATCTAGCCAAATATATTAATTATCTATCTAAAATTAGCCAAAAAAAACACATTAGCCAAAACTAGCCAACGAAATAGTAGATAGGTTAGGGTTGACTACGGTCATCGATGTTTGACTACGGTCAACCTTCGAAAACTACTATTTCGTCGCAATGAACTACTCTTTTGTGGCCCGTCTACTGTTTTGTGGCCCATTGGCCCATAATATATAATGTCTTATTTTTCAGTTAGGTTACTTTTTCCTTATTTTTTTCTTCCATTGTCTACTATTTTCTCTCAATAGAGCACCCGAAGAACAACGAGATACGTCCATTTTTAATCAAAATTTTACCGTATTGTTGATTAGGAGTAGTTTTTGTATATGGGGATAACTTTTTTTTTTTTGAAAAAAACCGAAAAAAAAAAACGTAGGTTTCTTACGAAACCTACGGTGTACAAGTCCACAATGCACAAAACCGTAGCTTTTTAACCCAAAATCGTAGACTTCAACCCAAAACCGTAGTTTTCATTAAAAAAAACGGTAGATTTAACCCAAAACCGTAAGCTACGGTTTGGGAAACCGTATTTTATAGAGAGAAAACCGTAGGTTTTAAAAAAACCTACGGTTTTATATATTCAAAATGATTTTTTTATACTAAACACGAAACAGTAGACTAATTAGCGAAACAGTAGACGATTCTAAAAACCTACAGTTTCGTGGACTATTTTGGGACAATTCCTAATTTTTGGCTAAAAATGGTTAATTACTTTCTTAATTTGGATAGATTAGTAATTAGCCCTTAAAATTATGCCTATTTCACGAGATCCTAAACAAATGCTACAAAACATAAGTTAAACCCTTAATAAGTTCATGAATTTGATGATAACAAATAAAACTCATTGTCATTTATTTTTATCCAAAAATGTTTATAGCATATAGAGCATCATACATACTTATAAAGCTAACATTTTTTCTTGAATCTCATGCATTTGAAACCCCATTTTTTAACTTCCTTTCACCACATTCATTTGAAACTCCCATGACTTTTCAATTTCTTTACAATAATATTATAAATAAGTTAAATAATGTTCTATAAACAAGATTGGTGTTTTATTACAATGTCTTCATCCCACATCGATGGTGAGAGTGAACAAGAGAATGTTTCCTCTTCTATAAATAGGAAAGGTTGTGAAATGTTTCAAAGGGACCAAACCATGAGAACTTCCTCATGCCTACCTTTGTAGGATTTTGAAGGTATTATTTGGTGAGATTATCTATATTGGCAAGTGTCCAGTTAACTTTTAGAATTCCAAAAATGGTTTTGAATCGATTTTTTCCAGGTTTAAACCGTGTTTCAGTTAGAAAAAAATTTATGTAGTTGTGTATATTGAGTTGAACCGGAGTTGGATCAATTTGGACCGATAAAGGAATCATTTTCCTTTCACAACAATCATTTGAAACTCCCATGATTTTTCAAATTATTTCTAATAATATTATAAATAAGTTACATAATTTTATATAAATATAAAAAAACATCTACCTAAACCTAAAATTATAATTGTTTGAAAAATCACTTTGATTTAAAAGCACGAAATATATACAAACCGGGTTTCACTAGAAAAAAATATGTAGTTTGGTATATTTAGTTGAATCGGTCCGAGTTTGATCTATTTGGACCATAAAAGAAGCATTTTCCTTTCACTACATACATTTGAAACTCCCATGATTTTTCAAATTGTTTCCAATGATATTTTAAAAAATTTACATAATGTTATATAAATATAAAAAAACATCTACCTAAACATAAAATTATAATTGTTTCAAAATTCGATTTGATCAAAAGCACGAAATATATACGCAGATTATATTTTATAAATGAATTCTTTTTATAATGAACTTTTGAATCTTGAAAATACATATAAACAAACTTTCTATATTAAGTACCTAACAGAATTTATGATTTTAGAATTGAACAAAAAGTTATTCAATAAAAACTTACTTTTTTGGATAGCAACTTACGAGATTATAGAAAAATGGAACTATTGAACAATAAAGAAAGGGTAAACAAGAGAAATAGTGTTTTACTAAATAAGTTGAATAATGTTTTATAAACAATAAAGCGTGTTTTATTACAATATCTTCATCCCACATCGATGGTGAGAGTAAACAAGAGAACGTTTCCTCTTCTATAAATAGGAAAGGTTGTAAAATGTTTCAAAGGGACCAAACCATGAGAACTTCCTTATGCCTACCTTTTTAGGATGTTGAGGGTATTCTTTGGTGAGATTGTCTTTATTGGCAACTGTCCATTTAAGTTTTAGAATCCCGAAAATAGTTTTGAACAAGATTTTTTTAGGTTCAAACAGAGTTTCAGTTGAAAAACCGTTATGTAGTTTGGTATATTGAGTTGAATCGGTCTGAATTTGATCAATTTGGATCGATAAAGGAAGCATTTTCCTTTCAGCACATACATTTGAAACTCCCATGATTTTCCAAATTGTTTCTAATAATATTATAAATAAGTTACCTAATCATAAAATTATAATTGTTTGAAAAATAAATTTGATTCAAAAACAAAATATATACAAACCGGGTTTCAATAGAAAAAACGTTATGTAGTTTGGTATATTAAGCTGAATCGGTCCGAGTTTGATCAATTTGGACCGATAAATGAAGCATTTTCCTTTCACCACATACATTTGAAACTCCCATGATTATTCAAATTGTTTATAATAATATTATAAGTTACATAATGTTATATAAATATAAAAAAAGCTACCTAAACATAAAATTATAATTGTTTGAAAAATCACTTTGATTCAAAAGCACGAAATATATACTCGATTATATTTTATAAATGAATTCATTTTATAATGACATTTTGAATCATGAAAATACATATAAACAAACTTTTTATATTAAGTACCTAACTGAATTTATGATTTTAGGATTTAACAAAAAGTTATTCAATAAAAACTTAATTTTTTATAGCAACTTACGAGATTACTGAAAAATAGAACTATTGAACAATAAATTTTCTGGATAACGTTTTATTTTTATTATTTAATATTTTATTTAACAAAATGAAATTATTGGCAAACAAAAAAATTAGTTTAATTAAAATGTCTTCATCCCACATTGATCGTGAGAGTAAACAAGAGAATGTATTCTCCTCTATAAATAGGAAAGGTTGTGAAATATTTCAAAGGGACTAAGCCATGAGATCTTCCTTGCATCTAACTTTGTAGGACGTTGAGTGTATTCTTTGGTGAGATTGTCTTTGTCGACAAGTGACCAATTAAATTTCAGAATTTCGAAAATGATTTTGGACCGTATTTTTTAGATTTGGATCGAGTTTAATAAGGATCCGAGTGTCTTCTGGCTGAGTTAGGCAAACTCGCTTCCATTGGAGACCGAGTTTAAGTAACATGCCGAGTATTTGGTTGTGTTAGCCAAGTTTTACAACCCTGTATGTAATACAATTAAAAGTTTTAACCTTATAAAAGACGTCACTATTATCATATTTTCTACATAATTATGGTAATATTTATGATACAAAACATTTTTTTTACTATTTAAGATAAAAAGTTGTCTCTATTATCATATGTTGTACAGAATGATAAAATTTAAGATAGATAAAAAGATGTCTCTATTATCGTATTTTCTACATAATGATAATATTTAATATAAACGTTTTAATTTAATATGAAATTATTATTTAATAGATAACAATAACGATTTATTTATTTTTAAAAATTAATTTTTTTTTCTATTTTAATCATATAACTTTATATATGCAAAACAACTTCAAGTTCCAACCTTATCTCTTATAATATAGTTCAACATAATAACAATACTAAAAATCATTTTTTATATTTTTTATGAAATTATTATTTAATTGTTAATAACAATGATTTAGTTATTTTTAATATAAGTGATTTAATAGTGAAACAATTAGGATTGCCGAAGCAAATCGCGTAGAAAAATGAAGTGGATCGATTTGTTGTCCTTGTAACATTTGTACAAACTTTAAAACGTGTAATTGCATCGAAGAAATAGAGTATCATTTGTTGTAAAATGGTATTGCGCCTAATTACACTTGTTGGTCAAGACATAAAGAAACACTACTTGATTGTAGCACATCATTCAACAATTTACATATTAACAATAGTACATACAACAACTATTCATATGTTGATGATGATGATCACCATTCAAATGACGTACCCCAATGACAATTTCAATGAAATGTTTGATGACATGGAGGCTAATATGGGTGATGTTGAACCAGAAAAATTACAAGGCCTATTTGAAGAAGCAGAAACACCGTTATATAGCGGTTCCAAATTTATGAAACTTGATGTTGTATTGAGGTTGATTAACTTAAAGTCAAAAAACGGATGTAGTGATAAAAGTTTCACAAGTCTATTAGAGCTTTTACATGAAATTCTTCCGGAAGACAATGAATTACCCATTTCTACATACCAAGCAAAAAAGCTAATGTGTCCGATGAGATTGGAAGTTGAAATAATACATACATGTCCAAATAATTGTATGTTGTATAGAAAGGAGTTCGAGAATAAACATAACTGTGTTTTCTGCCGTGCATCGAGGTATAAAACGGAAAAAAGATTCGGATGAAGTTGACGATGATGTGACAGAAAATGGACCACCGGCTAAAATGTTGTGGTATCTCCCTATTATACCTAGACTGAAAAGGTTATTTTCAAACGAAAAAGAAGCAAAGTTACTTTGTTGGCATTCCGAAGAACGTGTAACTGACAGAAAACTAAGACATGTTGTGGATTCACCTCAGTGGAGAAACATTGATAAGAAATATCCTGAATTTGGAAAAGAGATGAGAAACATACGGTTTGGGCTTAGTTCAGACAGGAACAATCCTTTTAGGAACATAAACAATCGTCATAGTACGTGGTCAGTTCATTTATGCATTTACAATCTTCCATCGTGGTTATGCATGAAACAGAAATACATTATGATATCGTTGTTGATTCAGGGGCCGAGACAGCCTGGTAACGATATTGATGCATATTTGTCTCCTTTGATTGATGACTTAAAAACTCTTTGGAGTTTGGGTGTAGACGTATATGATACTTATAAGAAACAACACTTTCAATTGTTGGCCACAATTTTTTGTATTGTCAAGATACAAAACAAAGGGTAAGAAAGCTTGTCTAGTTTGTGAAGATCAAATAAGCTCGATATGGTTAACAAATTGCAAAAAAACTGTATATATGGGAGATCGAAGATTCATTTCGAATGGTCACTGTTTTAGGAAGAAAACTATTGAGTTTGACGGAAGTATCGAGATCAGAACGATGAGGAAACAATTTGATGCATTTTCACGAGTTGCAAGTATAAATGTTGTGTTGGGAAAAAAAATTCGTGTTGATAAAGATGCTATTTGGAAAAAAAAAAGTCAATTTTTTTAATTGTCTTAGTGGAGACATTTGGATGTTAGACATTGTCTAGATGTTATGCATATAGAAAAAAACGTATTTGAGAGCTTGATATGCTTATCATTAGAGATGAAACATAGAACTAAAGAGGTTAAAGTCCGAAAGGACATGGTCGAGATGGGGGTACATGAAGATCTTGCCCCCGAACATAGTGCTAACCGTATTTATCTTCCACCTGTTTGTTATACTACATCAAAAGAAGAAAAAACGAAGTTTCATCAATATTTACGTGATATTAAAGTTCCATCAACTTATTCTACAAACATTATTAAACCTATTCTATACTAGTGAAGTCAATCTTTTTAACTTTTGTAAATTTCGCATAAACTATTATGACTGGTAATACGTGAGGATGAGTTCACTATGCTCTTTATGCCCTAAGTTTGGTTTTTTTCAAAAGTAACGACCTTGATTTTTCATCTGATCAATTCGGACTATTTTAAGAACCAATTAAGTGGATAATAAATTTACAATAAAATAAAATGAGACTCCATAACAAATAAATAGCTAATTTTATGTTTCCATTTCCATAAGCGTTATTTAAGCAGAGTCCAGTTGAAAAAAAGGGGCTGGTGGTGAATAACGCGCTTCGTTGTCACTCACAGTTGATTTCCCTCTAACCAGGGTTTTTCCATCTGTCACTTTGGCATGCATCTTCCACTTGTACTCACGCAACTTCTAGAAAGATCACGAATATTATCACCCAAAATATCCAACTCCATAACCACCTTATAAGTTTCCATCGCTCAAATCAAGATATTTCCGGTGATTTTTCCGACATCAATCAATCACTCAAAATGTCGCCAAAATCTAGAAGAACAGTCATCACTAGTGTAAGAGAGTTCGAGAATTTCTTCCAAGGATGGTTAGTTCGTCAGGAACATTACCTGGACGAGCTTCGATCGAATTTACGAACTTCTGATCATAGCTCCGACGAGGAACATCTCCGTGATTTGATCGGTCGTGTTCTCGCGCATTACCAGCAGTACTACGAGGAGAAATCTCGAATCTCGAATCATGATGTGTCGTTAGTTTTCTCTCCGCCGTGGTTCTCGTCGTTTGAACGGAGTTTCTTCTGGATTGCTGGATTCAAGCCTGTATTAACGTTTCGAATTGTAGGTAGTTCGATTGGGGATATGAGTGAGGAACAGGTGGAGAGAATGGAGAGGCTGAAGGCGGAGACGAAGGCGGATGAGAGGGTATTGGATAACGAGTTGGCGAGGATTCAAGAAAGCGTAGCGGCGCCGCCGATTGTTGAGATTGCAAGGAGAGGAGGGAATCCGCTCGTGGATGGGGAGTATGATGAAATGGAATCGGTGATTGAGACGTTGAGAACGCAGATGGAGGTGGTTGTGGCGAACGCGGATATGTTGAGGACGAGAACGGCGGAGAAGGTGGTGGAGATATTAACGCCGGTGCAGAACTTGAGGTTTTTAGCGGCGGTGACGGAGTTGCAGCTTAAAATCAGGATGTGCGGTTGGCAGCTAGATGCGCAGATAGGACGATGAGATAAGCAATTGACTGCTGCGTCCGTAATCAATCGCTGTTTGCTTTTTTTTTTTTTTTTTTTTTTTTACACCAAAAAAAAAAATCCTTTCTTTTTTTTTTTGGTAAATTAATTAATTAAGAGTTGATGGTATATATTTCCAAAATATTCTTTGCTAGGGATTTTCATAGGTATCCTTTCAAAGAATATTTTGAAATAAATAAGAGTTTAAATGTAATATATTTTCGCGATATATCTAAATATGTTCAAGTAACAAGTTGATTTTCTAAAAGTTTATGTAGGTTTTGATGGATAAGTAGCAAAATGGGTGGGTTTGTAATTCTTTTTTTTTTTTTTGGTAGTTTTATGTTTGTTGAATCGTTTAAATAAAAAAAAAAAAAAAACCTAACAAGTATGAATGAGTGTTTTATATGATAACTTGTGTTTTAAGTTTTAGTTATGTGAATTGTGAAAGAAACTTTCGAATAGCGTATTAGATAATTTTGTTATAAGATCCTCTCACACATGCTTTTACTTTTGAGAATAATGCAAGTTTGTTTATGAGACTTAGAGATGGCAACGGGGCGGAGACTACTGGATGGACTCGAGTCTCCATCCCCGAATTCTAATTGCAATCCTTATCCCTATTCTTGTTTCCATCTGGGAATATAAATAAACCTCTATCCCCATCCCCAATGGGTGGGGATCCCAGCGGGGAATCGGGGATTTCTTTTCCTCTTTTAATATGAAAACTTTTACATAAATAAAAACTCTAAATTTCAATTTTACCAGCATAAGTTTAAAGAATTTACAAAAATATAAAAATATTCATAGAATGCACAAAAAATATAAATTAATTTTCTACCAAATTTAAATCAATACATGAAAAATAAAATGAAAAAAATTATCATAGTGATATTTGAGGTAAAATAAATAAAACAGATAGAAAAAAATTATACATGAGTTTAAATTAGATAAAAGGAAAAGAAAACGTATAATTTCAACCAAGTAATTGCTAATGACTTATGTTACTTGGATCAAATTTTATGTATTGTAAATTGTACTGTAATATATGTTTTGTATTATTTTTATATATTAATATATATCGGGGGCAGGTTCAGGGTCGGGGATTAGGGGTATCCCCATCCTCATCCCCATTCCCACTTTTTTATTCGGGGATTCCCCATCCCGTCCCCATCCCCGGTCAACTCGGGGATTCCCCAGTCAAAACGGATGCGCGTTTCGGAGGTATGGGGTTTTTTGCCATCCCTAATGAGACTCCCAGCTTGAAGGATGATTAGGTTTTATACGGTGGATGGTTAAGTTGTTGATGTAAGGGTGGAATTGATATGATATAAAAGAAAATCTTTTAAAGTGTGTACTGCATCAACCATAGAGATTATTTTAATTTAATTACTAGTATCCTACACCAATTTATTTATCTACCAATAAATTTAGTTGGTATATATTGGTACTAGTTGTGATACCCATGTATTACATGAGTTAATTTAAAAAAATAATTAAATATAAAAGTCCAAATATTTGAGAACTTTGGATTTATAAGAAAATAAGAAAAATAATAAATTATTATAATAAAAATATAATTTATCTTTTAAATTTAAACAAATAATTTAAATAAATAAACAAAAAAACTAATGAGCTTTAATTTTGAGAATTTTGAAATTAAAAGGTAAGTTTATTAATGATATTGATATCCATTTATTATTATATTTATTGTAATTATTACATTAAAATATTATGTGAAATTTAGAAAAATAGAAAAACTTATAAAATGACATGTGGAAAAAAAAATAATTCAAAATAACCACAAAATGACATTTGGCAAACTAAATGAGAATGTGACAAGTGGCAAAAAAATCTTCATTTATTAGAGTAGAAGAAAAAGATTTACATATATATTTGAAGAGTTTGAAGCTTTGGTTGTTGCGTGAGTTAGTAATTCATTTTAGCTCAGCGTGCTTTAACTTTGTGTTAGTAATTTTTTTTAGCATTATTCAAAAAGAATTAGTATCAAGCCAATTATATTAGTAATTTCAAACGTGAGTTGTTAGTGTTACACCTAATTAAAATATAAAAAAAAAATTATGAGAATTGATATTTTTTTTATATTTATTAATATATATATATATATATATATATATATATATATATATATATATATATATATATATATATATATATATATATATAGGGGAGCGTTCAATCGAGAATATTTTTATTTCGAAAACATTTGAGAACAAAAATTACACTTTAACTTTATAAGGTGACATAATTGTAAATAACTTAACAATTGGTTGCAAACATATGACATTTAAAAAATAACAGGGGTATAATCGTAAAAAGGAATAATAACTGAATTGTGCATACATCATCAGAATCCGCGATTTACGAAAACCAAAACCCTCATTTCTCTCAACCGAAAACTCTCATTTATATCTAACATTTCATTGATTTTCAACGATTTTCAACGAAAACGAAGAAAATGCCAAAATAGAGAAAAATGTAACGTCCCAAATTTCAATCCAAAATTTTCAATTAAAACTTTAAGTGTTTATTCAAATCACAACAACAAGATCTTAAAACATTTATCAGAGTATCATTAAAAGTTGTCATGTGCATAAGTCCCCCATTGATGTGATGCAATCGAGTCGTGCCCCTCCTTTAATATAAGAAAACCTGAAACATGTAAACCACAAACCGTAAGAACAAAGCTTAGTGAGTTTCCCAAAATACCACACACAACACAACACAAATAAACAGGCTTGGGTTATCAGCAACCCTGGAGACTACCTGAAGTCTCAGTGGGCAAACAGCACTCCCGGTGGTTTATCAGCAACCCTGAAGACTACCCAAAGTCTCAGTGGGCAAACAGCACGCCCGGTGGGTTATCACTTATCAGCAACCCTAGAGACTACCCGGAGTCTCAGTACACAGTAACACATATCACAGTAACAACAAGAAAGACCCAGCTGGTCAGCACACAGACACACACACACACACACACACACACACATATATATATATATATATATATATATATATATATATATATATATATATATATATATATTACCACACACGCTCATACAAACATGCAAGAGTCACGAAGACAGCTAGCATCCTACATCTACAATTTAGTGGGCCGACATTGGTTCCTTCGACCCACGAGCACAGTGAGAAGACTCACCTCAATTGGAAGATAGCAAATCTCGCACCCAAGTCTGCTGGACAACGGCTCCTCCCACTGAACACATTCAATACCATCCCAAGTTACATTCTTAAAGTCAAGCCCATAAATCACGCGGCCCAATAATGGCCCAAGCCCAAACTAGGCCCACTAATGGCCCAAGCCCATATAGAGAGTCCTAAGGCCCAAATTATATTCTGTCTTCCTAAAGGGTAAAAGACCATTTTACCCTTCCCATAACTGGTCCAACATCTAATAGCCTAAATCCCAAAAAGGCCCAAGATGAGCATCGCGGGAGTACGCCTCGCGTATTGCTCATCGATGCGCAATGTACAAGTCGTGAAGCCTTATCCATGCATTACGCTGAGCGTACTTCTACGTACGCCCAACGTACTCGTCAGAGGGCCAAAACTCACCATTAGGATCTTAATGGTTAAGACAAGAACGTCCATACACAGATCTGACCCTTAAGATGTGACTTAAGTCATAAAGTTCCTGACTTTATGACTTTGCATGGCTTAATGAGGTCCAAACCATAATCTAAAGCTTCCTAATCTTCATAAAAGGTCACCAATACTTTCATGAAGGGATAAAACTCCACAAGATCCAAACTTTATGACTTAATAACCTCAACAAGGACCAAATATGAGGCTCAAAGGTTCTAG
The DNA here is from genome assembly GCF_052849685.1 of Lactuca virosa. NCBI lineage: Eukaryota > Viridiplantae > Streptophyta > Magnoliopsida > Asterales > Asteraceae > Lactuca > Lactuca virosa. Next base: position 92,779,001 of record NC_136434.1, read on the forward strand.
AGTAACTTCTACTCACAAGAACCACAACCATGGGACCAATACATGATAAAATACCACCCAAAACAAGATCTATACAAAGAAGCCATCAAGATTGAGAATTTATACCTCCAAAAGATGTAGAAAGGAAAACCAAGCCTGGATCTACACGCTCCAAGGAATCAAACTCTCCTTCATGAAGCTCCTTCTTCTTTATTGAGCACTAAACACATGAAATTACACCAAGAACTCAATAATCACTCTAATGGGGGCTAGGGTTTCATATTTAGGGTTTAATGGGATAGAGGCTGAAGGTAAGAGGGTTCAGAGTTGAGTTAAGGTCAATAAATAGGGTCCAAGACCCTAAATTAGGGTTTTCACCTGACTGAAGTACGCCCTGCTACTCCTGGTACACCCAACGTACTCCAAAGAGCACTCGTGATCCTCCTGCCTAATAAGTACGCCCAACGTACTCGTAGTAGTTGCTTTAAGCGTTGTCTAGTATCGTTGATACATAGTAGGTCACATGAGAGTCTCTGCTATTCTTTTGACCCAAAACGGCGCCTATAGCATAGTTGATTTCATCACACATGATCTCAAAGGGGAGATCCTAATTTGGTGCTTGTATGATGGGGGCGGATGTAATTAACTCTTTGAGCTTATCAAAAGCCTCTTTGCACGCCTCATTGAACTCGAAATAAACTTCCTTTTGCAAGAGTTGGCACATTGGTCATGTTATCTTTGAAAAGTCCTTGATGAACCTTCGGTAGAAACGCTTATGACCTAAAAAAGAACAAACTTCCCGAACACAAGTCGAGTAAGGTAAGCTTAGAATAACATCAATTTTTGCCTTATCTACCTCAATTCCTTTCTTTGACACAATGTGGCCTAGAATGAGACCTTGACTCACCATAAAATGACATTTTTCAAAATTTAAAACCAAATTTGTTTCAATGCATCTTTTCAAAATCTTTGTGAGGTTGGTCAAACACTCTTGAAAGGAGTTTCCGTATACCGTAAAATCATCCATAAAAACTTCAATTATATTTTCAACATATTCCAAGAAAATGCTAACCATACAACGTTGGAAAGTAGCCGGGGCACTACACAATCCAAATGGCATTCTCCGGTATGCAAAAGTTCCAAATAGACATGTATAGGTTGTCTTTTCTTGGTTTTCTGGTGCCACCGGGATTTGGTGAAAAACGGAATACCCATCTAGACAATAATAATGAGATTTCCTGGCCAACCTTTCTAACATTTGATCAATGAAAGGTAATGGGAAATGGTCTTTTTTCGTGCTTGCATTAAGCTTTCGGTAGTCAATACATAGTCTCCAACCGTTTTGCATACGGGTGGGGACCATAATACCTTTGTTATTCTCGACCACCATGATTCTCGTCTTCTTTGGTACCACTTGCACCGAGATCACCCACTTGCTATCCGAGATTGGATAGATCATCCTAGCATCAAGAAGCTTAAGTATCTCTTTCTTCACAACTTCCATCATGGGTGGATTTAATCTTGTTTGTGTTGGATTAGGTGTCTATGCCATAACTATATTTGGTATGTACTTGATCCAGTTGTCGCATGGTCCTTTTGGGTTGCCTTCACCAGAGCAACTTGACTGGATGAATAATGGAGAAAGAGGTTATTATGGTCTATTAATATATTATATGAATAATATATTAAAGGAGAAATCATATTATTTAATTAACATTGGTCAAGAATTAATTTAGAATTAATTTTGTGGTCAAAAGAGGTTAATTGAATTAAGGGGACTGAACTTGTAATTATAAGATAATTTCATAATGGGCTGAGGAACCCTTTGGAAGGGGGTTGGATGAAACCTTATGGGAGCCCATAAGGATTTCGTCCAAGGGCTTATGTTCTGGAAGATTCTTGTGGGCTGCTTAGAGCCTAAGCAACCGGATGAGGTGTTTGACTGAAACCCTAATTCCTCACCTATATAAAGGACCCTAGGCTTCACAAATTTGGCTACCACTTGAACCCTATAGATCATAGACCCGACTTTGAGCCTCCCCTGTAACATCCGTCTCTCAAGGTATTATTTAATTAAGTAATTAATATTTATTAATTGGACTAATAATGGGACAAGTGGACTTTTGGAATGGACCTTAAGCAAGTGGGCCGAGATTTTGGGCCGCCCATAAGACGTACGTTGGGCGTAGCCTTGGTGTACGCGGGGCGTAGAGGCGCCTTGGATGCGGGGGACACGCAACATACGTGAGCAGATGCCAAAACCCAAATTTTTAGGGTTTAAGACATATAAATACCCCATTATAGCCCCCCTGGCCTCCTTACCAGCCCCTTACCCTCAGAAAACCCTAATTCGCCCTCATACTCCATTGTTGTGTGTGTGTTTGACCTTTTGAGCTCATTTTTGGTGAAGAAAGGCTTGGAAGAAGAGAAGAAGAGTTGAAGAAGAAGAACTTGAGTATCTTGAGCTCAAGGATCTGGGAGTATTTCATCTTTTGGCACTCAAAGGAGGTATAAAGCTCCTAACTTTCCTCTTAGAAGCTTAGATCTAGGATTATGGAGATTTGGACCTTTTTAGGTCCAAAGGTTAGATCTTTAACATGCAACTTCGTTTTTGAGCTTAGGGTTGCCACCCTTGGAGCTCAAAGCCTTCATTTAGCAGTAAAGTTTCAACCTTTAAGGCTTTTATGTAACCATGCATGAGATCTAGCCATTTCTATGGAGTTAGTTGCTATTATTCAATGTTTGGGCTCATTTGGTGGGTTGCAAGCCACCAAGTGATCGACTTTATGGATCAAGACATTAAGGAGGACTTGGATCCGTAATTATAGCCTTTATATTAGAGTATTAAGCAGTTAATGGGAAAAGCGACTTAACAGGGAAGTACGTTGGGCGTACATGCAGGTACGCGCAACGTACACGCCATTTAGCCAGTACGCTTAGCGTACAGAGGAGTACGCCCCGTGTAGTCAACAGATATGGGCTTGGCATGTTTTGGGCCTCAGTTTGGCCCATACCTTGGATTTTGGGCCTTAGAGGGTCGGGTCTGGACTATTGGGCCCTATGGTCCACTGTGGAGTATAGTTCTGGGCCCGGGAATTTGGAATTAGAAGTATTGGTCCTTTTGGGCCATTCGAGATTATTCATTTTGGGCTAAGGACTTATTGGACTTGTGAAAAGGCCCATTTGAAGTGTTGGGCCCAATTTAGAAAATTGGGCCGTTAGTGGGCCTTAGGGAGCCTTTGATGGGCCATTGGTGCACTTGGTTTAATAAGTTAGAATTGGGCCTTAGGAATGGTTCAAGTTTAGCCAAGGGGGTAAAATGGTCATTTTACCCTAAGTAGTGTTATAGATTTTGATTGAGTATTATTATGATTATGATAGCTGGGAGTCATCGGAGCAGCTGTTAGAGGTTACTTCCCATGAGATTCGACACTCAGCTTTACGAGGTGAGTTATCTTCCAGTAGAAGTGTGTCTATGGCCATAACGCTGGCCTACTAGCAGGAGTTGTTTGATTAAATGATTGTCTTTGTGATAATTATCTAGGTTTGCTACTACTTGATATGTTTTATGTGTTAGCAAGATATGATGATATGTGATAGTAGCAGTAGGGGGAATAGTCCCCGTGACATGGTCGTAAGGACCCGAGGGTAGGTCGGGCACCCCAGATTTGCCTGATAGGGTAGGTCAAGCACCCCAGAACTGCTTGACATGGGTAGGTCGGGCACCCCAGAAATACCTGGAAGGGTAGGTCGGGCACCCCAGAATTCCCCGACAGTATGTATGTTGTATGGTATGTGGTATGATGGGGGAACTCACTAAGCTTCGTGCTTACATTTTTCAGTTTTGTTTCAGGTACCTCTTCAGCGAAGGGGAAGGAGCCGACGCGGTAGCAGCGCATCACACACATATGATTTCCACATTTTGAGATCCATGGGATTGTACTCTGACATATTTTTACTATTTGATGATATAGTTTGAGACACGTGACTATGTTTTATGAAATGATATGAATCAATGATGTTTTTCAGTAAATTGTTTTACAAGTCACTTAATTAAAAACGAAAATTTTGATCTATAAAATTGGGATGTTACAAGTTGGTATCAGAGCCCTGGTTTGAGGGATTCGGGCACACCTACGGGGGTGTCTGAACTCAAATTGAGGGTATGAAATATTTTTACAAGAAAATAGTTTTCTAAAAGGTTAAAATAAGGAGTTTTGAGAAAGAAGAAGGTGTGTGATGCGTGCGACCGGCCGAGCTCATGTAAGTTTTCCCCAAGATACCCATACATGTTATGTTATGATGTGATATGATTATGAGAACTGCAGGCTAGATTAGGGCTAAGGATCTAGGAAGGATGCCTTGTATGCCTATTATATGTGTATGAGAACTGCATGCTAGATTAGGGCTAAGGATCTAGGAAGATGCCTTATGTGCCTGTTATATGTGCCTATTGAGTTACATGCTAGAACTGATTAGTCAGTAATATGATGGCCGAATAGGACATGCTTGGTATGGTTACTCAATGCTCGAATGTTGCTTGCTTTGTGCTTTTAGGAGTTCTAGTTATCTTTAACAAAATAGTAAATGAATACGTTAAGTTACATATTGAGAGGACTAAATAATTTCAGAAGGTTAGGTCTAGCCCTGTTTCGCAGCTCTTGTTTGAGTCCAACCGTTGTAGGGTAGGACCTCTCATTCAAAGAATTATCTGGTCTTAGTGATATGTAATGGTATTCGCAAGCTAGTTAGGTAAAGGTAGCAGGGATTCCTTATGCAGCTGATGGCGGAGAGTAGGTCGGAGAGTTACCCTAGGGTAAGCCTAGGATGAGATTAATGCAGTGAGCAGTGGTAGTGAAAGGGACTTGGTGAAGTCAAGGCAATCCTTGAGGAAAGTACAGATAGATATGGAAGGTAGTATGGATGCGTACTACTGAAAACAGAGGATCCATACTTGAGTGAAGGAGGGACAACATAGAACCAGGGAACTTGTAGTATGTGAGACCTTCTGAGGTTATGTATGACCCTGACGATTATGTGTTTTGTTTTAGAATGGTGATGATTACGCGACACGGAGGAGGAGGCGGTTCAGGGTCAGGATCAGGTTCAGGATCAGGTTCGGGATCAGGTGCCGAGCCCGTTGATGAGGGACTACATGAGTTCATTGCTTCTGAGATCACTAGAGGCATCCTTGAGTCGACCCCGGTGATTTTCGGGTCGATCGAGGAAGAGATTATTGAGCTAATGGAGGATCGCCTCAGGGCGTTTAGGAGTGACTGGGCGGCTAGCCAGTCAGAGGCGCACACACTGTCCTTTAAGGACTTCAGGGGATGCGGTGCGCCAGACTTCCACGGGGTGAATGACCCCATTGCTGCCAGGAGGTGGATTGCAGACATGGAGTCTGGTCAGTTGACTAGCTTCTGCCCTGAGGGGTCGAAGGTTCGGTATGCTGCTGGATGTTTGAGGGACAGGGCTAAAGATTGGTGGGAGTCAGTTGGTGATTCTTTAGGAGCCTCAACCATTGAGGCAATGACCTGGTCGTACTTTGTGACCAGGTTTAGGGCTGAGTTTGCGCCGGCTGTGGAGCTTCAGCAGCTGGCCTGGGAGTTTCTTGAAATGAGACAGACTACTGAGACGGTGGCGAAGATTACCGCCAAGTTTCGGGAGAGGGCCTTATTGGTGCCTCAGTATGCAGGAGATGAGGAGATGAGGAAGACCCGCTACCATGATATGTTGAGAGCTGATATCCGGGAGCATGTCAGCTACTCAGCATGCCCGAACCTGGATTCCAAGATTGCCAGGACGAGGGAGAGGGAGATTGATTTGGAGCACCTCAGGAAGAGGAAGGCAGAGAATGAGCAGGTTACTGGGGTTTCAGGGAAGAAACCCAAGGGATCCGACACTAGGTCGAAGGGCCAGCCGGGCCAGAGCCGCTGCAGGAAATGCGGCAAGCCGCATGAGGGAGCTTGTAGATTGGGATCATCGGGCTGCTACAAGTGCGGCAAGACGGTGCACTTCAGCAGGGATTGTACTGCCCCTACCCCCACATTCCAGACATCAGACCTGATTTTCTTCCATTGCAATCAGAAGGGCCACAAAAGGCCGATTGCCCGAGATTGACAGCAACAACAACGCCAGCGGCGGCGCCAGCTCCAGCGACCCTGCGACTCACTGATGGCTGACAGGGAAAGTCAGAGGCTCCAGTGGTGAGGAGCCGAGCCTTCCAGTTGACTACCGAGGAGGCACACACCGCACCCGATGTGGTGACGGGTATGATTTCTTCTCCCTAGCTTTTATTATATGTTGTTTATGATATTTATGTGCCATGTTATGTGTTTTGTTTAGGATCGTTCCATGTGAACGGTATTCCAGTTCAGGTGTTGTTCGATTCGAGTGCTACCCGATCATTTGTCTCTCTTGCACTTAGTAAGAGGTTCCATGAGTCTTCGGGCATGGTGGATTGCCCACTAGAGGTCGAGATTGCTGACGACCGATCAGTTCGAGCATCAGAGGTTTTCAGAGATTGTGTTTTGAGGTTATTCGAGGAGTGCTACCTGGTAGACTTGGTTCCCATACCATTGCGTGGGAACAAGGTCATCATCGGTATGGACTGGTTGAGCCCTAATGGGGCTTTGATTGACTGTGCACAACAGTTGGTACGCGTCAGGACCCCAAGTGGGGGAGAGCTGGTGATTCAGGGCGAGAGGCCACGTCGTGGACCAACTTTATGCTCAGCAGCGAGGGCTAGGCGCTACCTTCAGCATGGTTGCGTCGGATATCCCGCCTACATCATGGATACCCGGGAGGAGGGTAAGGCGACTGTGAGTGATGTGTCGGTGTTGCGAGAGTACCCGGATGTGTTTCCAGAGGAGTTGCATGGAATACCTCCGGAGAGACAGGTGGAATTTAGGATCGAACTGGTTCTTGGTGCGGCCCCGAAAGCCAAGGCACAGTATCGGTTGGCTCCTCCCGAGATGCAGGAGTTGTCTACACAGCTGTAGGAGCTGTTAGACAAGGGATTCATCAGACCGAGCAGTTCACCCTGGGGAGCCCCAATTTTGTTCGCGAAGAAGAAGGACGGGTCGCATCGGATGTGTATAGATTACCGGGAGCTGAACAAGGTAACGGTGAAGAACCGTTACCCACTCCCGATGATTGATGATCTTTTCGACCAGCTACAAGGGGCATCTTGGTTTTCCAAGATAGATTTACGTTCATGCTACCACCAGATGAGGGCCAGAGACGAGGATGTACAGAAGACTGTGTTTCAGACTCTCTTTGGCCACTACGAGTTTGTGGTGATGCCCTTCGGGCTCACCAATGCTCCTGCCGCGTTCATGGACCTCATGAACCGCGTATGCAGACCGATGTTGGATCGGCCGGTGATAGTTTTCATCAATTACATCTTGGTTTACTCCAAGACACAGGAGCAGCATGAGGAACACTTGCGAGAGGTGTTGGATACCCTGAGGAGGGAGAGCTTGTATGTCAAGTTCTCCAAGTGCGAGTTCTAGTTGAGCGAGGTGCAGTTTCTGGGGCACCTTATCAACCAGAATGAGATATTGGTCGACCCGGCCAAAGTAGAGGCCGTGATGAGATGGGAGGTTCCGAAGTCTCCATCTGAGATTCGGAGTTTCCTGGGATTAGCAGGCTATTACCGGAGATTCATTCAGGACTTCTCCAAGATAGTCGTACCCTTGACCCGGTTAACGAAGAAGGTCGTGGTATTCCGATGGGGGCCTGAGCAATAGGCAACGTTTGAGACATTGAGAAAGAGACTATGCGAGGCGCCGATCCTCGCCCTGCCAGAGGGCGTGTAGGATTTTGTAGTATACTGCGATGTGTCCATTTTGGGTTTGGGCACAGTATTGATGCAGAGAGGGCATGTCATCGCCTACGCCTCGAGGCAGCTGAAGCCTCACGAGGTGAACTACTCGACGCATGATTTGGAGTTGGGGGCGGTCGTCTTCGCCCTCAAGATTTGGCGATATTACCTCTATGGGGTTCGTTGTACCATTTACACGGATCACAAGAGTCTGAGTTACCTCATGGATCAGTCGAATCTGAACATGAGGCAGCGTCGGTGGCTAGACGTGGTGAAGGATTACGACTGTGAGATCCTCTACCACCCGGGGAAGGCCAACGTTGTGGATGATGCTCTTAGCCACAAGACAGCCCCGATCAGAGACACTTTCCTGCGGATGACAGTGGTAACTCCACTGTTGGAGCATATCCGAGAGGCCCAACATGAGGCTATGAAGGAGGAACATCGGAAGAGCGAGCGTATTGTGGGTCAGGTTTCCTCCTTTGACTATGATAATCGAGGGTTGTTGACACTACACCGCAGGGTGTGGGTTCCATATCATGGAGGTGTGCGCCAGGTTCTGATGGAGAAGGCACACAAATCCCGATTTTCCATTCATCCCGGGGCGACGAAGATGTACAGAGATCTTCGTCCTGATTACTGGTGGCCCTGCATGAAGCGGGATGTAGCCTAGTATGTCGAGAGATGCCTGACCTGCAGGAAGGTCAAGGCCGAGTACCAGAGGCCTCACGACAAGACGCAACCATTGGATATCCCTATGTGGAAATGGGAAGATATTACTATGGATTTCATCACAAAACTTCCCAGGACTGCACGGGGAGTGGATTCGATTTGGGTAATCGTGGATCGGTTGACCAAGAGTGCCCACTTCATACCGATCCAGGAGAGCATCTCGGCCGAGAAGTTGGACGATATCTACATCCAAGAGGTAGTAGCTCAACATGGAGTGCCAGTCTCCGTGATTTCTGACAGAGATGTGCGGTTCACCTCCAGATTCTGGAAGAAATTCCATGACGAGTTGGGTACTCGTCTACACTTTAGCATAACTTTTCACCCGCAGACGGATGGCCAAAGCGAGCGGACCATCCAGACTTTGGAGGATATGTTGCGGGCATGTGTCTTAGACTTCGATGGTAGATGGGATACCTATCTTCCATTGGCTGAGTTCTCCTACAACAACAGCTACCACGCGAGTATCGACCGTCCTCCCTTCGATATGTTGTACGGGAGGAAGTGCAGGACCCCAATATGTTGGGGTGAGGTTGGGCAGAGGGTCATGGGGAGTACCGAAGTGGTACTCAAGACGACAGAGAGGATCCAACAGGTCCGGAGCAGGCTTCAGACTTCTCAGAGTCGGCAGAAAATCTATGCCGACAAGCGCCGTTCGGAACTGGAATTCCAGGTCGGGGATATGGTCCTCCTGAAGGTGTCACCTTGGAAAGGTGTCATCTGATTCAGGAAGCGGAGCAATTTGGGCCCAGGTACATCGGTCCCTTTAGGGTTGCAGCCCGGGTGGGCAAAGTGGCATATAGGATGGATCTGCCAGCCGAGCTTAGCCAGATTCACAGTACTTTCCACGTCTCCCAGCCGCGGAAATGCCTGGTAAACAACTCTGCAGTGGTGCCTCTCAAGGATATTCGGGTGGATGACAGCCTGAACTGCATCGAGCGACCGATAGCCATTCTAGATAGGAAGACGAAGGCGCTGAGGAACAAGGAAGTGCAGCTGGTGAAGGTGCAGTGGCAGCACCGCAAGGGATCAGAGTGGACCTAGGAGCCCGAGGAGGAGACGAGGGAGCACTACCCGGAGTTGTTTCTGGATGCATCAGACTTCGAGGATGAAGTTTGATTTGGGGGACAATCATAACATCCGCCTCTCGAGGTAAGAAAGTTGTAGTAAGTTGTAAGTTCTTTTAGAAAAGTTCGCCTATTCCTCCAGGAAATCCTATATTTCCTGCTTTGATGAAAGATAAGTAAAAATTACTCTACAGTCCTTTCTATGAGTACTAAATGAATACAAGTTATATAAAACTCAAAGTAAACAAACAATCGGTTGTGTGTATCTGCCCTAAGCCCACAACCAAACAAGGAACATGAAATGAGACGGAAGACACACATCCCATTGTTTGTTAGATCATCGTTGTATATAACCTTGGCGTTTCCACTCGGTACTCACGGAGTTGACTGTAATAGTTCCTTTAGTTTGATGAAAAGATTCCTTAAGAAAACCCTTATTTCTTATAATAAAATGGTAACCACAGTAGTTCCTTCTATAATCACTTAGTTTATACTAGCTATATATAATCTAATATCGAACAAATAGTTAATTGTGTGAATCTGCCCTAAGCCCACAACCAAACAAGGAACATGGAATGAGGTGGGAAGCACACATCCAACTACCTATCGGGTATTAATTATATATAACCCTGTTGTATAAACTAAGGTATTATAGAATTAACCACCTAAGGTCCTTTAAGTTATACTGGTTTAATAAAATGGATTAAAACCTTTACTGGTAAGTTTCTAGTTTTGTATATCAAAAGTTATTTACTTGAAAAGTATGATTTGTACTAGAAAACGGTGCATTGAATTAGTGTCCTATGACCTGGCCCATACCTGGTACCCCTTTTGATTACTTGGTGTATACGGAAACATATATATATATATATATATATATATATATATATATATATATATATATCTAAGATCGGATAGATAGTAGGTTGGGTGTATCTGCTCTAAGCCCACAACCAAACAAGGAACAGGAAATGAAGCGGAAAGCACGCATCCTACTACCTGTCGGATCCGATTAATATATATCCCTGAATGCATACACTAAGGAATCATAAAGTTAACATTATAGGCCCCCTTCTACTGAATGTACTAGACTCGACTATTCTGTGTGTCGGCTGTAAAATGTAAGTTTTCCCTAGTTTATAACTATCTTGACTCGAAAATAGTTTATATTAACTTTCAAGTGGAACCGTCACAATATGAAAGTATTTGGAAAATATAAGTACTCAGTTGTCTTATGAACTAACATCCTGACGTACTGATTACCTTAAAACATGTTTGTTTTATTAAGGTCATAATGTGATGTGGTTGTACCCATACTATACGCTCTCCCTACAAGAGATTCTGGTTACAAAACGCGTCTTCAGCAAACAAATTGCTAAGCCGTGAAGTAGTCTCACATTAAAGTTATATGATCATGTATACCCAATTTTACTATCACCTTTTGTTTAGAACAATGAGTTAGTGATTCATTGGTATACTTAGATCCTGTAATTGTTCTTATGCTATAGCATCTTAGTATATTCGTTTTGTTATAGTATCTTAGTATCTTCTCGTTATAGTATCTTAGTATCCTCTTGTTATAGTATCTTAGTATCCTCTAGTTATAGTATCTTAGTATCCTCTAGTATCTAGTATGAATTGAATCCCTAAACTATACCCCTTATAGTTTACTAGTGTTTTTACTTGAACTGATACTGAAAAGACTCATTTTTCTACTAAGTTATGCTGGTACTTTAAAAATGGAGTTTTATTAAACTATAAAGTAACATAACTTTAAAAGATTTTTTGAAAATTTTTGACTACTTATAAATGACATAAGCAATCTTTTTGAATATGTTTATAACAAACAATTACACAATTATCATTGTGTTCAACTTGTATCCCCCCTTAAAAGCATTTAAAACAGTTTAAAAGATTGATTACAGGGGTATGAACTCACCTTATGTGGGTGATTCAAACGAATATGCGCGTAAGGATGAGAAGTTCCACGAATGAAGTCCCGAGACTCAACGAGTCCTAAATGACATATGATGGCATATATTGACATAAATATAGTGTTTAGAAGCAACCAAATGCAAAGAAACACCTTAAGGGACTAGGAAACACTTTGACCAAGTGTTGGAATCACATGTGATTCATTTAAGGGGAGTGTACGACCACTTTGAGGAGTGTGCGGCCATGGGTGTGCGGCCAGGGAGTGTGTGGCCACACACTCATGGTAATGAGTGCACAAAAACGTTTTCCAAGGGTAGGGAGGCTTGTGGGATAATTGCTCATCAAGTGGTGAAGCTGGAAATGCATTTTAAAGGCCCTTTAGGGGTGTTTTGAGGGGTGTACGGCCACACATGGGTGTGCGGCCGCACACACCTTGTGTTCTTGAGTTATAGGCACTTTTAAGGTGTTAATCTAGTGTTCTTAACAAGATCTAAGCATAGGGAAGGAGTACTTACGATCCGGAGGCTCGAGAAGGCTCAAAATCACCAAGAACAAGTGTGTGTTCTTGGTGTTCTTAGTGAAATGGATGAAGATTTGAAGATCTAGCCAAAATATGATTTCCAATGGATGAAATCAAAGGGTGTTACTAGTTTAAGAAGATTAACAACAAATCATAGGAAGAACACTTACAATCTTGAAGATCTAGGATGAAAATCGGATGGTAGTTGAGAGAGAAGTCGAGTTCTTGGCTTGGGAGGGTGAAAATAGTTAAAGGAAAGCTAAGTCCCACCTATATACACGGGAGTATGCTGCCAGGAGAGGGGTGTGCGGCCGCACACCCAAGTGTACGGCCATACACTCCTCATGTTGGAGTGTAAGGCCTGATTTCGATGTTAGAAGTGTACGCGACTCAATCCTATACTCAATGCTTGAATGTACTGAGCTTTGAACCTTTAAACGGACTCTAAACAAGGCTAAATGATAGCAGAAATGAGTCTGACACTCAGTTGAGTTGACTGGCTGGGCTTTACAAGGCAAAATTTTTCGGGTTGTCACAGAAGCGCACACGTACGCGCAGCGTACCAGGAGTACGCGCAGCGTACGTGAGGAGATGCCAAAACCCTAATTTTTAGGGTTTAATACATATAAATACCCCATTATAGCCCCCCTGGCCTCCTTACCAGCCACTTACCCTCAGAAAACCCTAATTCGCCCTCATATTCCATTGTTGTGTGTGTTTGACCTTTTGAGCTCATTTTTGGTGAAGAAAGGCTTGGAAGAAGAAAAGAAGAGTTGAAGAAGAAGAACTTGAGTATCTTGAGCTCAAGGATCTGGGAGTATTTCATCTTTTGGCACTCAAAGGAGGTATAAAGCTCCTAACTTTCCTCATAGAAGCTTAGATCTAGGATTATGGAGATTTGGACCTTTTTAGGTCCAAAGGTTGGATCTTTAACATGCAACTTCGTTTTTGAGCTTAGGGTTTCCACCCTTGGAGCTCAAAGCCTTCCTTTAGCAGAAAAGTTTCAACCTTTAAGGCCTTTATGTAACCATGCATTAGATCTAGCCATTTCTATGGAGTTAGTTGCTATTATTCAATGTTTGGGCTCATTTGGTGGGTTGCAAGCCACCAAGTAATCGACTATATGGATCAAGACATTAAAGAGGACTTGGATCCATAATTATAACCTTTGTGTTAGAGTATTAAGAACTTAATGGGAAAAGTGACTTAACAGGGAAGTACGATGGGCGTACCTGCAGGTACACGCAGCGTACACGCCATTTAGCCAGTACGCTTAGCGTACAGATGAGTACGCCCTGTGTACTCAACAGATATGGGCTTGGCGTGTTTTGGGCCTCGGTTTGGCCCATACCTTGGATTTTGGGCCTTAGAGGGTCGGGTTTGGACTATTGGGCCCTGTGGCCCACTGTGGAGTATTGTTATGGGCCCGGGAATTTGGAATTAGAAGTATTGGGCCTTTTGGGCCATATTGGGCCATTCAAGATTATTCATTTTGGGCTAAGGACTTATTGGACTTGTGAAAAGGCCCATTTGAAGTGTTGGGCGCAATTTAGAAAATTGGGCCATTAGTGGGCCTCAGGGAGCCTTTGATGGGCCATGGGTGCACTGGGTTTAATAAGTTAGAATTGGCCTTAGGAATGGTTCAAGTTTAGCCAAGGGGGTAAAATGATCATTTTACCCTAAGTAGTGTTATAGATTCTGATTGAGTATTATTATGATTATGAAAGCCAGGAGTCATTAGAGCAGCTGTTAGAGGTTACTTCCCATGAGATTCGGCACTCAGCTTTACGAGGTGAGTTACCTTCCAGTAGAAGTGAGTCTACGACCATAACGCTGGCCCACTAGCAGGAGTTGTTTGATTAGATGATTGTCTTTGTGATAATTATCTAGGTTTGCTACTACTTGATATGTTTTATGTGTTATCAAGATATGATGATATGTGATAGTAGCAGTAGGGGGAATAGTCCCCGTGACACGGTCGTAAGGACCCGAGGGTAGGTCGGGCACCCCAAAATTTCCTGATAGGGTAGGTCAAGCACCCTAGAATTGCTTGACATGGGTAGGTCGGGCACCCCAGAAATGTCTGGCAGGGTAGGTCGGGCACCTCATAATTGCCCGATAGTATGTATGTTGTATGGTATGTGGTATGATGGGGGAACTCACTAAGCTTATTGCTTACAGTTTTCAGTTTTGTTTCAGGTACCTCTTCAGCGAAGGGGAAGGAGCCGACGCGGTAGCAGCGCATCACACACATATGATTTCCGCATTTTGAGATCCACGGGATTGTACTCTGACATATTTTTACTATTTGATGATATAGTTTGAGACACGTGACTATGTTTTATGAAATGATATGAATCAATGATGTTTTTCAGTAAATTGTTTTACAAGTCACTTAATTAAAAACGAAATTTTTGATCTAGAAAATTGGGATGTTACATCCCCCCTCTCTCTCCAAGATCATCCAATTGCTTTGTGATTTACTAGATTAGGGTTTGCAAGTCTTGGACAATTATTGCATGTTCAAATAGAAAAACTAGATCCAAGCATTAAGGTTTGCATGTGCACCATAGGATTGATGTAATGCCCATAACTCATGTAACACCCGATTCCTGGTACGTATTTAAATTCAAGAAATGTTGCGATTTACTCTGGGACTTGGCGAGTTGGAGGCCCAACTCGTCGAGTAGACTCGATTTTGATCGGGGGTTTAAGTGACCTACTCGACGAGTCGGAAGACCGACTCGACGAGTAGGAGCTGTCTGGACAAAACCCTAATATTTAGGGTTTGCACCCTATTTAAACAACTTATCTCCTCCCATATCATCCTCCATCGTCCCTCACACTTCCAGAAGACCTTAAACTGAAACTCTAGCCTTTTTTGGGTGCTCTTAAGCCATTTTTGTGCATTTTTGGTGGTGGTGAAGCTTGAGAAGAAGGAAGGAGCTTGGGAGTTCAAGTTGAAGCTAGAAGATCCAGAGATTGTGTTCCATTTCCAGCTCATTTAAGGCAAAAAGCTTCAATCTTGACTTTCCATGTGTTTAATCAACTAAGGGCTTGGATTTTGGCATCTTTAGGGCATTTGTAAGCCATTTTCGGGTTGTGGGGTGTAATGTGGAGATATGGCTTCAAATCTTGGACTTTGGAGGGTTCTCATGTGTAACATACACGTTCAGTTATCGTGTTATGTAATTTTAAAAGTGAAAAATATAATGAAATATTATATGAATTTGAGCGTTGAGTTCTAACAGATAGTTTTTACTAGAAATGAAGTAAAACTATGTTTAGAATCACTCATAAAATATTGGAAGTCTTATGAGATTCCAATTAAAAGTTAAAATATTGAAATTTAACGAAAATATAAAATTTGAAATAAGTAAAATTTTATTATTCAAAGTTGTAGATAATTTCATTAGAAGCATTTAGGCGAAAACCTCATCGAAATCCGAGTTATAACGAAGAAGTTATGACCAATCGAAGATCTGCGACAAAACCGGCACGACACCGAATGACGTAAAAAGTAAGTTTTTGATAAACTAGTTTTTAGCCTTGGTGATCTAAACGAAAGTCGTAGTATTTGTTAAACCGGGAATTTTGATAAAAAGAACGCCCAAATTTGACTTCGTATGAGGAAGTTATGATTTTTCTAAGTTTCGGGATAGCAGTAGACAACTAAAAACTCGAATTTTAGATCGAGTGATTTTTAGCCGATACAATCTAAACGAGAATCGAAGATCTCGTCGATTGTAGTTCAACGGTAAAAAGACGGAAGAAAACGGAAGTCAGATGAAGAAGTTATGAATTTTTAACGGACTTTTCCTGTCCCGGCCCGTTAAAAATATAATATTAAAAATGAAGTCAAAATTAGTCGACAGAGTCTAAACAAAAATTGTAGAGCATAATCTTACCTACGCGTGGATATAAAGAACGTCAAAAACGAAGCTTGTACGCAAAAGATATGAATTTTCGAAGTTTTTAATAAAAATAAATGAAAATTCGAAGCCTTATCCGAAGGGTACGCCCAGCGTACTTAGCTTCGTACGCCCAACGTACTTCGCACTTGCAGGGCCTCGGATCAGCCACATCGCCGGTCTTCGCTCGGATGCCACGTATCGGGTAAGATTGCCACGTCCGAGACCCGGGTTCCGATCAGAGGACACGCCTTGCATGTACGCCCCGCGTAGATGGCCGCCTCGCAGTACGCCCAGCGTACAGAGGACTTACGCTCAGCGTAGTCAGCAGCTTCGGTCCCCTATAAATAGAGACCGAGGGTCTCCGGAACTATGTTATATTTTCTCATTTCCTTTTACTCTAAAACCCCTTTTTTCCCACTTTTAACCCCCAGGAGCCCCAGTATCATTCCCGACACCCGAAGCAAGCCCCGACGCTCCGAAGTTCCTGATAAAATTATATTTACAAGCCGAAACTCTGCCCGTGTAAGGCCGGTTTTCATCTAAAATTTCCGGTTTCGTCACAAAAAGTCATATTTAGAGCCGTAGTGCTGCCCAAATTATCATGTAATCCTCGGTTATTTCACGGTGAGTTCAATATATAGGAACAATTGTATGTTATGTGTTATATGTGCTATGTGCTTTCCTGTGTTATTCTGGTTTTATACCTTTGGCTATGTAAAACATTATTTTTATAATAACGGAATACTAACGGAGCTATACCTTTGACTTGAAGTGTATGACATAAGCATCACTTGGGTATTGGTATGTAGCCTCTGGCCATGTAGAACATGTCTCCGTAAGAAAATGACTTCTATTCTATGGCATTGGCAGATGGTTAGACAGGGCTATAAGCCTGAAATCTACCGAAATGTTTAAATCAGAAAGTGTATGTCTTCTGTGCCATTTGGGCCGAAGCTTTATTGATCGTATATCTTTGTATCAAATCATTGATTGATATGGAAAGTTTGTCTCATGATTCACATATGCCTTTGTTGTTCCTTGTTCCTCTTTGCTTCTGCCACATTGAAGTATATATATGGCATAACGTTATATTGTATCTATTGTTGAACTCACTAAGCGTCACCGCTTACCCTCTCAATGTTTAACAAATTGCAGGAGATAAGTAACCAGTATGGTTATATACTGTCGGAAGATGTAGAATAGTTTTTACTATTACTTTTGTATTTCGGTTTATGTTTGTATAAAATTACAATATCCTGGGTAGTTATGTAAAATATTAAAACATAGTCGGTTTGTATCCAGTAGTTTGTAATCACTTTATCAATATAAAATATTGTTTTTATGAATATGCATGTAGCATGTTTCGGAGTAACAATTGTCAAGCATGAAAGTTAGGGTCTTTCATCATGGCATAAAGGTGCCAACTTTATGGCCATGAGAGACCCATGCATCTTGTAGACCTCCTTTTATGGCTTTTTGAGCCAAAGGCCCCATGCATGTACATCAAGTTTGAAGCTTTACGTATAAAATGGACCCTGGGAGGCCAGATCTATGGTTTTGACGCATTAAGACCCATTATAATCGACTGTATAGTTTTGAACATAGAGGGAATCGGCGAGTCGTTCTTGGGACTCGACGAGTCGGGGTGTATTTTCCACCAAATCCTTTATGTTCATGGACCAGTTGTTAAGATCAAAGGTTCCCCCAGTTGTTTAGGTTCACTAGGGACCTGGGAATCATAGGACTCGGAGAGTGGATGAACGGACTCGGCGAGTTCAAGGCAATCTCCCAGCCACATGAAGATGGACTCGGCGAGTTCAAAGGGAACTCGGCAAGTCATAGACTAAACATCTTCTTATGGATGAAGATGAACTCGGCGAGTTCAAGGACAAACTCGGCGAGTCGGTTGAAGATTGTCCGATGTGTTGTTGAAGGCGAACTCGTCGAGCTCTTGCTAGACTCGACGAGTAGGTACGGGATTATGGCTTTTGTGGATATGGGGACTCGACGAGTTGATGGGCCAACTCGGCGAGTCGAGTCAACCAGATGTTGACTTTGACCATGGATTTGACTTTGACTTTGACTTGGATTTAGTGACCCTTGTAAGGGTTACGAGTATGAGTTGATAACTTAGAAGAGTTGCCGTGTAGGGATTGAGGATTCGGGGAGAGTCGATTTCCACACCGAGATCAGCTCAGACACTACACTACTTCGAGGTGAGTTTCCTTCTAGTAGGGGTGGGTCTACGGCCACAATGTCGGCCCACAAGTGAGAGTGTTGGATAAGATGATTATCTTTGTGATAATTATCTAGGATTGATATGTGATATGCTTACTGTACTTGATATGATTAATGTGCTTGATATGATTATTGTGCTTAATATGTGTTAGCAGTAGTAGGGGTGAAATAGTCCCCGGTTACCGGTTGAAAGATACCGAAGGGGAGGTTGGTTCCCAGCTACCGGTTGAAAGATATCGAAGGGGAGGTTAGTTCCCAGTTACCGGTTGAAAGATACCGAGGGGGAGTCCCGCTCCCGGCTATGCCTGATAGTTACCGGTTGAAAGATACCGAGGATTATGCATTATTTGGTAGGGGTATGATGGGGGAACTCACTAAGCTTTGTGCTTACGGTTTTTAGTTTTGGTTTAAGGTACCTCTTCATCTAAGGGGAAGGAGTCGGCGGTGTAGCAGCGCATTACACACACACACACATGATTTCCGCATTGAGTTTTATGGGATTGTACTCTGATTTTTATTACTATTGATGATATGGTTTTGAGACACGTTGTTACGGTTTTATAAATTGATATGACATTGGCAATGTTTTGGTAAACTATTTTACAAGTTACTTAATTAAAAATGAAATTTCTGGCCTTAAAAATTGGGATGTTACAACTCAGCAGTGGTATCAGAACCTAGATCGTTTTTCTTTTATATTTGATGCATTGTTAAAATTGTTCAAAGCTGAAAATCGAAAAATCTTGCTTCTGACTGATGAACTCGTCGAGTCACCTGATGAACTCGACGAGTCCAATTAGTGACTCGGCGAGTCGGGCAGTCTGGTGGCCGATTTTTTGGGATTTTGACTAAAATTGAATTGGGATGATTACCAAAAACGTTTTTGACTGATAAAATATGATTTTTTTAATAAGGTATTGATTATCCTAATGTAATTCAAAGATAATTGTAATAAATAAGATAATTACTTGTTTTATATGATAAAGATTGATTATTTGTATTTTGATTTGAATTATCTTGTCCTGTAAATAGATTAAGTCAAATTATGTGATAAAGATTAATAATATGATTAATTAATTATTTTTCAAATTTGATCTAAAAGATGTTTTGAAAAGTTTCAAAACTTGCCCTCAAGTTTTGGGATTTAAATTTTAATTAAAAGTTTTAATTTTGAAAAAATATTTAAATTGCAAACCCTAGAGTTTTAAAAGTTAAAATTCAAACCTTATACTATTAAAATATTAAAAGATTAATAATTATATATATATATATATATGTATAAGATAAGCTAGTCTTATCGTTAGTAGGCCTCATTCACGAAGCCGATCTATAAGGGGGGTATAAGGTTGATGCCTATAAAATGACAGTTTAATGGGTGTCCACTCTCACCCACCGCTTCCTTGATTGGTGGAGGGTCGTTAGCCGAACGGGTAGGATAGGGCAACCAATTCCTCATTAATAAGTATAATGATTATATAAAGTAACTAAATGTTTTTATAAATTCCCAATCTTAGTTACTTTAGGAAAAATGTGAAAATGTATGCTATTCCATGAAATTACACTGTGCACCTTGCCAAGTCGTTAGTGGAGCGTGTGTGGTTAACCGGCACACTAATTTGGGACTAGCAAAGGTGGAAAAGGGTAAATTGATGTTTATTATAGATCAATGGAGCGTGTGTGGTTAACCGACACATTGATTAGGTGGTAAATGACATCGAGAGTACCAAGTACATTTGCATGGTTATTCACACCTTGTTTGTGATCCTCGGTATCCCAGTCACAAACTTGAAGGGCATAATCGAGATTTAAACATGCCATTGAAAAGTTCAATGAATCTCAAAAGAATCTAGGAATTTCAATTCATTTAAAACTTAAAGTCATTTTTTGTTTTTCGTGGTGGAAATTGGTAAATCGTCATTTACCTACCTTCATATTATTTGCAATTAGATTACGACATTCCTCTTCTGAATTGTAAATAATCATTTTGGGTCCTAGCCCTAATTTCTCATTTGGGTGTTTATTTGGGGATAATTATCTAATCTAAACTTTGTTCCTTTTCTATTTCAGATGTCTACTCAAAACAACAACAACGCTTCTGGCTCGACCCCTTCTGGATCATTCTCACTCATGAACTTGTATGGGAGGGTGATTTTCGCTGGGACCAATTTCAATGATTGGATCCGCAACATTCGCATGGTCACCCGCTACGAGGACAAAGAGTATGTTCTCGATAAGGAGCTGAAAGACATCAACGTGAACACTGCTACTCCTGAAGATATTGCTGCTTACGAAACTCATTAGCGAGATGCTACGAAGGTTCATTGCATCATGCTCGCAACAATGACTGATGAACTCTAAAAGTCCTACGAGGACTACTATCCCTATGAGATGCACCAATATTTGATGGAAAGGTACCATCAAAGTGCCAGGAAGGAAAGGTATGAGATCATCACCTCGATGATCACTACCAAAATGAAGGATGAAGAGTCCATCACGGCCCACTTGCAGAAAATACAGGGTTATTTTGTCAAATAGAGCTAGATGAGTGATGCATGGTCATAAAGGTCAAACCTTTACGTGATTAATGAGCCTTTAGTGCATAGATCTGAAGTTTGAGAAAGTATCTTCCACTAAATCGTCTGAATGAAAAAGAGTCTTAATAGACTCGCCGAGTCGAGCCGCTGACTCGGCGAGTAGCCCAGGGTTTTGTCCCGATGAACTGAGTCAGATGGTGACCCGTCGAGTTAGGGGTTAGCTCGTCGAGTTGGAGTTTGCTGGGGTTGCCATGAATCGACTGGACTCGACGAGTCTCCCGAGTGCACTCGACGAGTCTGGTCAAAGTTGGACCGTTGACTGGAGTTGACTTCTGTTGACTTTAGGGTTTGGTCAAAACGAGTGAAAGAGGTCAGGGAAGGGTAGAATGGTCTTCTACCCGCTTTTCAGAGATAAGAGTAGAATATTAATTAAAAATATTAATTGTGATAGGCGGAGGCTAGACCGAGGATTTCGGGCACGAGACTTTTACTAGCTATTTTACGAGGTGAGTCTTCTCACTATACTTTACCTAGAGTGGTAATTATGTGTGACCAGAGGGTCTTATGTGCTTGCTTGAGTTATGCATGATTGTGTGATATGTATTGTATGCTATATTATTTGTTGCTTAGACCGGACCGGAGGGTCCAACGAACTATGAGGCCAGAGGGTTGTCAATCAGACCGGACCGGAGGGTCCAATGAGCTACGGGACTGGAGGGTCCCGCTGAGACACATAGACCGGAGGGTCTTACAGAGTATAGCCTCGAGTGGCGAATTGTTGTATGTGGTATTTTGGGGAACTCACTAAGCATTCGTGCTTACCGTGTTATGTGTTATGTGTTTCAGGTACTTCCGAGGATCGCGGGAAGGCACCAACGTGATTGTACACACACTCTTGATATGGAGCTATGATTGTGGATCCTGGATTTGAATAATTGTATTGAAAAATTGTTGGTTGTTTTGAGAATTAATGATGAGACATATGTTTTATGAGTTTAAAAATTGAAAATTTTGTTTTGAAAAATCATGTTGTTACAAGTTGGTATCAGAGCCTTGGTTTGAGGGATTCAGATACACCTACGGGCATATCTGGACTCAAACTGAGGATTTGTGAAAAAGTTTTCAAAAAGAAACAATTTTTCTTAAAAGAGTGAAAGATTCCAGAAAAAGCGGAAAAGAGCAGTGTGTACAATCGGCCAGCGCCCGAACGGTGATTTCCCAAAATACCCTTACGTTATGTGTTATGAGATGTGTTATGCATGCTAGAGTAGGCTAGGTATTCATATTTAGGACTAGAGTGGGCCTGATTTGTGATGCCTTAGCCTAGGAGTTACTGCTACTGTGAATTTCTTCGAGTGTGAGTAGGTAGCAGAGAGGAACTTATGAGAGGTCTACTGGGTGGTAGCCTGCGCTCAGCGAGACATAGAGTACTTGTGAACTAGAATCCTTGGAGGAGGACTTGGGGTGAATACTTATGTGGTGTGGAAGGTAGTATAGGGCCAGTACTACTGGAAACATTGGATCAGTGAGCAGCCCAGGTAAGAATCCTTAGGGTACTAAGGAACAAGTAAGGTTAAGTAATTGAGTGCGAGAATACTCGAGCGAGTCTCTGATTTCTTTTGTGTTGTGTTTCAGAGACATGATGGTGGGTACGCGCCACACCCCAGAGAGCAACGGTGGTAGCGATGATGAGATTCGCAGGGTGATTCATGATGAGGTAGTTGCAGCCATTCGAGCTGTGATACCAGAGATGTTTGGGTCTATCAAGACCACGCTGATTGAGACATTTGATGAGCGGTACGCTGCTCTTACCGATGCTGCTGTTGTTGCGGCCACCGCAGCCGTTGCCGCTGCTAGGCCACAGGGGGGTGACTCGTTGCTGTACCGGGAGTTCAGCAACACGAAGCCACCAGAGTTTGATGAGACTCAAGATCCGATAGCCGCGATGAGATGGATCTCTGACATTGAGGGATGCTTCTACACATGTTCTTGTCCGGAGCATCTGAGGGTACGGTTCGCGCTGAACCAGCTTCGCTTGGGAGCGAAGGACTGGTGGAAGTTTGTGACAACTGACTTTACTACTGCAGAGCTTACCGCGGTGACTTGGGAGAGGTTTACCGCTATGTTTCGAGATGAGTACGTTCCCCCGGTGGAGAGGGAACGGTTGGCCCATGATTTCTTGTCCCTCAAGCAAGGGACTGAGTCTGTGACTGTGATCACACGGATGTTTCACGAGAGGGCGTTGTTTTGCCCTGAGCACGTGTCTACTGAGCATGCACATATGAGCCGATATCTGAGCATTTTGAGGAGAGACATTCGTGAGTTCATGGCGAACTCGACATACCGAACATTTGCCGAGCTCCAGGCAAATGCTCGGAAGAGGGAGATTGAGCTAGAGACTCAGGCCAGGGAGGAGGCGGAGTCTCAGAGAAGGGATAGGCGGCCGACACAGTCTCAGCCGGCGGCCAAGCGGGCAAAGCCCGCTGATTCGAGATCGGGAGGTTAGAAGGGCTGCACTTGTGGGAAGTGCGGCAAAAGCCATGATGGGGTGTGCAGAGCAGGTGTGTGTTACAAGTACGGGAAGGAGGGGCACCGAAGGCTCGCGGTAGATACTTCCAGTTGACAGCGGAGGAGGTCCGTGCAGCACCCGATGTTGTGGTTGGTATGTGATCTTTTTCTTAATCTTTTGTTTATATATGGTGCTTATTTGTGATATGTTTAGGTACTTTTCTTGTGAGTTTTGTACCTTCTTTGGTGTTGTTTGACTCAGGTGCGAGTCGATCCTTCGTATCGCTAGCATTTAGTCGTCATATCAATATCCGACGCGAGGCGTTGAGTCGACCTTTGAGAGTCTCCATAGCTGATGAACATGCTGTTTTTGCGACTGATGTGATCTGGGGATGTGTGCTTGAGATTTTTGGAGTCGAGTTTCCGATAGATTTGGTACCTATCGCGATGGGGGATGTCTGTGTCATCGTGGGCATAGACTAGTTGAGTCGATTCGAGGCTATGATCGACTGTGAGCGTCAATTGGTGACCATCCGGAACCCTAGTGGGGGAGTACTTACAGTATTCGGTGAGGGTAACCGATCTGGGTCAGCATTTTGTTCGGCTGCTCGAGCGAGGCAGAGCTTGCAGCAGGGATGCATGGGTTTTCTGGCGTATGTGTCAGATACGCGGGATGTTACAGAGAGACCGAGTACTGTCGCTGAGGTTCCGGTGGTTAGCGAGTTTCCGTACGTTTTCCCCGAGGAGTTACCAGGTGTGCCTCCCAAGAGGCAGGTGGAGTTTCGTATTGATTTACTTCCAGGGGTGGCACCTATCGCCAAGGCGCCCTATCGCCTTGCGCCGCTAGAGATACAAGAGTTATTCTCGCAGCTTCAGGAGCTGTTGGGAAAGGGATTTATCTGGCCGAGTAGCTCGCCGTGGGGAGCACCGATCCTTTTTGTCAAGAAAAAGGATGGCTCGCACCGGATGTGCATTGATTACCGGGAGTTGAACAAGCTGACGGTCAAGAACCGTTATCCACTCCCGAGGATCGACGATCTGGTCGATCAGTTGCAGGGTACATCTTGGTTTTCCAAGATCGATTTGAGGTCTGGTTATCATCAGATGAGGGTTCGTGAGGAGGATATCCAGAAGACAACATTTAGAACTTGTTATGGGTATTACGAGTTCGTGGTGATGCCTTTCGGGCTCACCAATGCACCAGCAGCGTTCATGGATCTCATGAACCGGGTATGCAGGCCTATGTTGGATCGTTCGGTGATCGTGTTCATCGAGTATATCTTGGTATATTCGAGGTCTAGAGAACAGCATGAGGAGTATTTGAGAGAAGTCCTCGGAGCATTGAGATCAGAAAGGCTTTATGCCAAATTCTCCAAGTGTGATTTCTGGTTACGAGAGGTCCAGTTTTTGGGACACCTCGTTAATCAGAATGGGATTTTAGTCGACCCAGCCAAGATTGAGGCGGTTATGAGTTGGGAGGTGCCTAGATCCCCCACCGAGATCAGGAGTTTTCTGGGGTTGGCCGGCTACTATCGGAGGTTTATCAGAGACTTCTCCAAGATCGCCGTTCCTCTCACCAGGTTGAACCGGAAGGGCATTGCTTTCACTTGGGGTCCCGAGAAGCAGACCTCGTTTGAGACTCTTCGCCAGAGATTGTGCGAAGCTCCAGTATTAGCTCTTCCTGAGGGAATGGAGGACTTTGTGGTTTACTGCGATGCATCTATATCGGGGTTAGGTGCAGTGCTTATTCAGAGAGGGCACGTGATAGCATACGCATCGAGGCAGCTGAAGCCTCATGAGACGAGGTATCCCACCCACGATTTAGATTTGGGGACAGTGGTGTTCGCCTTCAAGATCTGGCGCCATTACTTGTACGGGGTTCGGTGTACCATATACACGGACCACAAGAGCTTGAAGTATTTGATGGATCAGCCCAACCTGAATATGCGCCAGAGGAGGTGGTTGGACGTGGTAAAAGATTATGACTGTGAGATTCTGTATCACCCGGGCAAGGCTAACGTGGTAGCCGATGCTCTGAGTCGCAAGGCGGAGAGTGCCCCGATTCGGATAGCCGGGGACTTATGACCTTTCGAGTTTGTGACGGATAGCCGGGGACTTATGACCTTTCGAGGTCGGATTTGGGTACCTTATACGGGCGGAGCTCGTAGCACTCTGATGGAGGAAGCACATAGGTCGAGATTTTCGATCCATCCCGGGGCCACTAAGATGTATTTGGATTTGAAGAGAGATTATTGGTGGCCCTGTATGAAGAGGGATGTTGCTTGGGTGGTCGAGAGGTGCTTGACCTTCCGTCGGGTCAAGGCAGAGCACCAACGTCCACATGGTCCATTGCAGCCTTTGGAGATTCCCCAGTGGAAGTGGGAGCAGATCTCGATGGACTTTATCACCAAATTACCGAGAACGGCGCGGGGAGTTGACGCGATCTGGGTGATTGTGGATCGGTTGACGAAGAGTGCTCACTTCCTTGCTATTAGTGAGAGCTCTTCTGCTGAGAGGTTGGAAGAGATTTATGTGCGAGAGGTGGTAGCTCAGCATGGAGTGCCAACGTCCATAGTGTCGGATCGGGATGTGCGTTTTTACTTCCAGATTCTGGAAGAAGTTCCATGAGGAGTTGGGAACGCGATTGCATTTTAATACCGCCTACCACCCACAGACAGACGGACAGAGCGAGCAAACGATTCAAATGCTCGAGGACATGCTTCGAGCATGTGTTATGGACTTCGGTGGGAGTTGGGACACATGCCTACCCTTGGCTGATGTTTTCTTACAACAACAGCCATCACTCGAGCATTGGTATGCCTCCCTTTGAGCTCCTGTATGGGATAAGGTGTCGCACCCCCATCTGTTGGGGAGAGGTGGGGCAGAGAGTTATGGGCAGCACTGAGATAGTGCTGAAGACGACTGAGCATATTCAGCAGGTCAGACAGAGGTTACTGACATCTCAGAGTCGCCAGAAGAGTTATGCGGATAGGCGACGATCCGAGATCGAGTTCCAGGTCGGAGATTTTATACTCCTGAAAGTTTCCCCATGGAAAGGGGTGATTCGGTTCAGAAAACAGGGAAAGTTGGGGCCTCGATACATCGTTCCTTTCAGAGTGACCGCCAGAGTGGGGAAGGTAGCTTACCGTTTGGAGCTGCCTGAAGAGTTGAGTCAGATTCATAACACCTTCCACGTGTCCCAGTTGTGGAAGTGTGTGGCTGATGAGACGGTAGTGGTACCATTAGAGGACATTCAGGTGGATGCGAGCCTGAATTACATCGAGAGGCCGATCGCGATCATAGATCGGAAGGTGAAGGTTCTGAGGAACAAGGAAGTGCCCCTGGTTCAGGTCCAGTGGCAACATCAGAAGGGGTCCGATTTGACTTGGGAACCGGAGTCGGAAATGCGGGAGCAGTACCCTTAGCTATTTGCGGAGCAAGACTTCGAGGGCGAAGTCTGATTCTAGTGGGGGACAATTGTAACATCCGGTTTTCCATGTATAGTAATTTAAGCATTTATTTTAAGGATTTTGGGTGGACTCGACGAGTTGGTGCCTCAACTCGTCGAGTGGGATCGCGACTTGGTGACGTGTTTAATGAATGGACTCGACGAGTCGGGTATCTGACTTGCCGAGTCAGCGCTGCTGAGGGAAACCCTAATTGCTCGGGTTTGTGGCCTAAATTAAAGGCTCTTATGGCCTCCATTTGCGGCCACACTTTCCCTTGAGAGACCCTAATCGATCCAGAGAGCTTAGAGAGAGAGAGAGAGAGGGAGCTAATTTCTTCAATTTTGGTGCATTCTTGCAAGGAAGAAGGAGAGGGTTCAAGCTTGGCTGTCTAGAAGGGGCTCAGATCTTTCACTATTTCATTCAAGGCTGCTGTTGAAGGTATGAGTTCATACCCGTTTTCGTTTGATTAGTAGATCTCATGAATTTAGGGTTTCTTTACCCTCTTTTAAGTTGAGTTATGAAATATGTGAAGTCCCTTTGAGGCTTAGACATCAGATTTGGACCTTGAGAGGTCCAGAGAGCCCCAAGAACCCAGCTTTATGCAGTCACATAAGAATATTGAGCTTATGACACCATTATGAGGGTTATTTTGTCAAATAGAGCTAGATGAGTGATGCATGGTCATAAAGGTCAAACCTTTACGTGATTAATGAGCCTTTAGTGCATAGATCTGAAGTTTGGGAAAGTATCTTGCACTAAATCGTCTGAATGCAAAAGAGTCTTAATAGACTCGCCGAGTCGAGCCGCTGACTCGGCGAGTAGCCCAGGGTTTTGTCCCGATGAACTGAGTCAGATGGTGACCCGTCGAGTTAGGGGTTAGCTTGTCGAGTTGGAGTTTGCTGGGGTTGCCATGAATCGACTGGACTCGACGAGTCTCCCGAGTGCACTCGACGAGTCTGGTCAAAGTTGGACCGTTGACTGGAGTTGACTTATGTTGACTTTAAGGTTTGGTCAAAATGAGTGAAAGAGGTCAGGGAAGGGTAGAATGGTCTTCTACCCGCTTTTCAGAGATAAGAGTAGAATATTAATTAGAAATATTAATTATGATAGGCGGAGGCTAGACCGAGGATTTCGGGCACGAGACTTTTACTAGCTATCTTACGAGGTGAGTCTTCTCACTATACTTTACCTAGAGTGGTAATTATGTGTGACCAGAGGGTCTTATGTGCTTGCTTGAGTTATGCATGATTGTGTGATATGTATTGTATGCTATATTATTTGTTGCTTAGACCGGACCGGAGGGTCCAACGAACTATGAGGCCAGAGGGTTCTCAATCAGACCGGACCGGAGGGTCCAACGAGCTATAGGACTAGAGGGTCCCGCTGAGACACATAGACCGGAGGGTCTTACAGAGTATAGCCTCGAGTGGCGAATTGTTGTATGTGGTATTTTGGGGAACTCACTAAGCATTCTTGCTTACCATGTTATGTGTTATGTGTTTCAGGTACTTCCGATGATCGCGGGAAGGCACCGACGTGATTGTACACACACTCTTGATATGGAGCTATGATTGTGGATCCTGGATTTGAATAATTATATTGAAAACTTGTTGGTTGTTTTGAGAATTAATGATGAGACATATGTTTTATGAGTTTAAAAACTGAAAATTTTGTTTTGAAAAATCATGTTGTTACATTACGAGTCGGTTGTGCATTGATAATGTGAAACGCATCAGTAACTTGATGTTATAAAACTCATTGTTGTGTATGATTTGATGAGTAAATCGTACAAGCATATAGTCGAAGTTTATCTGTTCCTTTTATCCTACAAGGCTAAAAGAGATATCTTGGGCCCCTCGATGATTTTGTTTTGACTTATGTGTGACATCCCCATTTTCACGGCCAGAAAAGACCGATTTTGTTTATGCTTTGTTTAAAAATCAGAGTAACATTTTAAATAAAAGTGTTGCGGAATTTGTTCCCAAAATAAAATATGATAAAGATTTATCAAAGCATTTCCGTAGAAATGTATTTCATTAAAAACCTCGGGATGTCATGTTCAATACAGATCAAAAGCATAAACAGTACAATATAAGCCTTACTACATTTATTCATATCTACAGGCCTATATCCGTGATCTCTCATCCCAAACATCATATCTATGCTCGTGCGCCACTACCTGTAATACAAGAAACTGAGTGGGTCAGGCTTGGGAGCCTGGTGAGCACATAAGGTTTTCAACCCACAATAAATAAGTTTATTAATTTCATCAATCAACAATAACCCGATTACCCGTTCCCGTTATCCTCACATTACGTCCCTAAAACACCTATCATAAGGGACCTAGACTAAGGATCAATATCGGGATGGACACTACTGCCAAGGGGTTTTCTCAGCAATAAATGTCCTAAAGGCAACCATGAGGGGGATGGAGTACACCGGTGAACACATCGTTCACAAACACCTACAGGTTGCGAGCCTGCTAGCGTTCCACTGGACTGTCTAGAAGAGTCCGTGGTCGTCATCCATACTCCGCTAGATGACAGAATCAATAACAACAACATCGAGGCCTCTCATCATTTTATCACACATTGTCTTATTACATCTACCCATGTTTTACCCCAACATTTTTGTAGATATAAAATACATATACAGTTTAAATTATTTAAAACATGTATAAAAATCTTTCATCAGCATAGGCAGCAAGTATTCAGATAATATGCACACATAGCACGTAATTAATATAAAATACTTCATATCTATGTGTAAGATGAAAGTAACTATGCACTCACCTGATTAGGTGGTGACTCGGTATTTGAACAGCACTTCGTTATCTCAAAACAATTTTTCCTTGACCAAAACCTAGTATTAATACCACTAGAGTTTAGTTTTAACGTTAACCGTGACTAATTAATAGTCTAGCTATTATTATTATTATATAAGCGTTAAATAACACTCAATATATAAATAATAATAGCCCAAATAATTATTTTAAGGACCTAATAACATTACTATAATTATTTAAAAGTTATATTAAAAATTTCGTAGGCGTACCTTACTTACAGCGGGTTTTTCTCAAAACCGGGCTTCGCTGGAGCAGCGTTTCCGAGCCGAAAGGTTCTTTTCTCGGGACTCCGGGAGCCTCGGAACTTCCTTCGGGTGCTAGGGGGTTTACCTAGACTTTTAGGGGCTCAAGGGAGCTTAGAGAGAGAGTTTAGAGAGGGAAAGTGGAAGAGGAAAGGTGTAAGAAATGAGAGAACCCGGCACTTCTATTTATAGTGAGTTGGGGCATGTGGTGGCCTTCTGGTGGTGCCACTTGTCCAAATTCTGGTGGTGTCACATGTCCAATTTCTGGTGGTGTCATGTGTCCAATTTCTGGTGGTGCCATGTCACCCAATATCGCGTATCGGCCTCCCGTCTTAGAAAAATCATAACTCTCGCATACGAGCTCCGTTTTTGACGTTATTTATATCCACGCGAAGGCGGGAACGTAATCTACAACTTTCGTTTAGACTCCGTTGGCTAATTTTGAATTTATTTTAAAAGTTATATTTTTAACAGGCCGGGACAGGATTGGTCCGTTAAAAATTCATAACTTCTTCATCTGACGTCCGTTTTCGTCTGTCTTTTTATTGTTACGCCACAATTAAAGAGCTCTTCGATTCTCGTTTAGGTCGTGTCGGCTAAAAACTCGCTTTATCATAAATTCACTATTCACGCTTCCCGGTATCGTGCCGGTTCGGTCGTGAAACTTCGTCGGGTCATAACTTCTTCGTTATAACTCGGATTTCGGCGTTCTTTATATCTCCGGAACCCTTGTTTTGACCACTACAACTTTATGTAAAGATATCGGGCTTATCTCATATTTTAATTTTGACGCTTATTTTTATTCTTTATTAATTATACATTTATAATTAAATAATAAGCACATAAATTCACAAAATACTCAAATATTTCATTTTTATTACATCAAAAGAGTTACAATAGTTGACCTAGACTATTACATCGTTTAAAAATGCTTAGCCCCGAAACCCGGGCGTTACATTATGTGTCGGGCCCGGTCAGTTCTGAACTGATGTGTTCAATTAAGTTCTATGTCAGACAAATCAGAGATCGAGAAACAAATTGCTGGACAATAAGTATGACTAGGTTCA
This sequence comes from Lactuca virosa, assembly GCF_052849685.1. Classification (NCBI taxonomy): domain Eukaryota; kingdom Viridiplantae; phylum Streptophyta; class Magnoliopsida; order Asterales; family Asteraceae; genus Lactuca; species Lactuca virosa. The sequence goes on from NC_136434.1 coordinate 92,809,853, forward strand.
ATGTGATTGTCCACACGATATCTTGAGAACGGAGGACTGTATGATCCCTTATCTATAGGACGTGTCAGAGTTCGACAACGGCTTTTAAGAGCTACGATTGCTAATCAGATTTTGAAGTCGTACTTGCAATTATAGTTATTAGACTTATCCAAGTTGGAGACTGTTGGATTAGGTGTCTAAGCCATGACTATATTTGGTATGTACTTGACCCGGTTGTAGCATGGTCCTTTTGGGTTGCCTTCACCAGAGCAACTTGACTGGATGAATAATGGAGAAAGAGGTTATTATGGTTTATTAATATATTATATGAATAATATATTAAAGGAGAAATCATATTATTTAATTAACGTTGGTCAAGAATTAATTCTGTGGTAAAAAGAGGTTAATTGAATTAAGGGGACTAAACTTGTAATTATAAGATAATTGCATAATGGGCTGAGGAACCCTTTGGAAAGGGGTTGGACAAAACCTTATGGGAGCCCATAAGGATTTCGTCCAAGGGCCTAGGTTCTGGAAGATTCTTGTGGGCTGCTTAGAGCCTAAGCAACCGGATGAGGTCTTTGACTGAAACCCTAATTCCTCACCTATATAAAGGACCCTAGGCTTCACAAATTCGGCTACCACTTGAACCCTAGAGATCATAGAGCCGACTTTGAGCCTTCCCCCTCTCTCTCTCCAAGATCATCCAATTGCTTTGGTGTTTGTGATTCATTAGAGGCATCGCATTTGAGGTGCTAGGTTCTCAAAAGCTCAAGGATTTTCAAGATACAATCAAGGTAACATTCTTACTAGTTTATTTATGTTGTTTTTGATTTTGATATGCTAGATTAGGGTTTGCAAGTCTTGGACAATTATTGCATGTTCAAATAGAAAAACTAGATCCAAGCATTAGGGTTTGCATGTGCACTATAGGATTGATGTAATGCCCATAACCCAACAATTTGTGCATCTCGGCTTGGCTTGCATTCATCCTCCATCAAAATCTTATCATTACAAATGGAGGGGCTCAATCCTTTAATATCCGCAATCGTCCAACCCATGGCTTATTTGTGTTCCTTCAACACTTTGAGGAGTTTGTCTTCTTCAAAACTCGGTAACCGTAAGAGTTTCATTCTTTCCCAAATAAGCATACTTCAAGTGTTGGGGTAAGACTTTTAATTCCAATTCTGGTGGGTGAACAATGGAAGTTGGTAACTTTGTGTGAGTTAGAGGCAACTCGACTTGCTTGACATCAACCCTTGTGGATTTCTTCACCTCCAAATTATTGACCAACCTTTCTGCATCTGGATCCAAAGAATACAATTCCAAATTCTTGCACTACTAGAAAGCAGACCTTAAATGACACACGATTTATGACACACATTGATTTATGATACGCAAAAGTACGTGACCTAAAAATAATGTCACCTCTCCAAAAATTTGAAGGATTTAGGACGTGCATTTTTGTGTGCCCTAAAATTAGTGTCAGAAAAAAAAATACGGAGGGCGCTTATTATAAAATGTGTGTTATCTAAGCATGTTTTTTTATACGTTTTTAATGAAATGCACGTTTTAATAGCCAAGGGGGGAAATGGAATTCCAAAAAATTAAAACCCCCCTCTGTTTGATCCTCTCTCAGTCTCCCTTGTTCCCTCTACTGATGCCTCCACCTTCTGCCATCGATCCTCTCTCAGTCTCCCTTCTTCACCCACCTCCAGCGCCCCCAACCTTTCTTCGTTCACCCAACACAACTAAGGCTTTCTCTGCAAGAAAACCTCCAACTACATCCTCCACATGAAAAAAAACCCTAATTGGCGACCACATTTTGACGTCAGGTACCCTTAGGATGAAAGCCTCATATTTAGTTCATACATCCCCTCTAACCAAACCCTTAGCATCCCAAAACAACCCTAATCTTCTGTTCGTTCGTCTTGGCGGCTAGAGAGGGAGTTGTTCGAGTTTTTATGTGGGGCTGTCGGAATTTTGAGTCATCATCGAGGGAGGAGGAGGAAAAGGACCTTGAGACAAACTTTGCTCTAGCCTAAGGTATCGATGCCTATACTTTTCTTCTCCTTCTTTTCTGTTTTCCCCGCCAAGCACCACCTACCGACATGGCCGGCAGCCTAGGCTGCCGACATGTTTCTATCCCACCACCCACCACCATTAGGTGGTTGTGGTTGTATATGTGGGTGTTCTAATGTGTATGGTCTTTAGATTAATACTTTCCAAGTCATTAGTTTGTGTGTACATGATTTTTTTTGTTGTTTACTTTTGGTCCACCACCATGAACCACCATAAGACCACCACCGACAGCCTCCTGATTCTCTATAGACAAATGACTTGACCACACAAAGAAGTGAATTTGGCAAATTTGCCATTTGTTCACTCGTAAACCATGAGAGCACGTAACCTGTTTGAATACAATGCATGAGATGTTACTTTTAAAAGTTATGATTGTGAGAGAAAAAAAGGAAACCTTGAGAGCACGTAACCTAGTTTTATATGTAATTTCATTAATTTATTTAGCATACCCAACTAATTTAGGGTTAAATGTTTATTTTCATTGCCGTTAATCTCTTTTTGTTTATGTACAACATTATCTTTTTTAGCATATAGATGTTGGTCTCATTCGTAACATGAGCCAAATGAATTTGATTATCTTTTAAAATTCATCTCTCAGTAGAGGTTTTCTTTTTATGAGTGATGTTATGCAACTCAATTCTTGTGTTTGAAATTTTTGCAGATTAGGTGTATGATGACTGAACCAAGAAGAGAGACTATCTTCACTGATCCTGAATGGAGTGGATTTGGTTATGAAAGGATGTTTGTGAAGGATTTTGAGGTAAACAAACATGGGAGGAAAGATTGGTATGTGAGGATAACAACACTTCATTCTCTTTCACAAGTTGGTAGTAACTTAAGCTTGAATGAATTTAGGTTGAGTAGCAAGCAGGAGGCATGGTTTCTTGAGTTAATTTAACCAACCAATGTATATTATTTCTTGTGTCTTTGTCTATCAGATTCTACATGACTAGAGAAACTCTCATTTTCCTACCTATTTGGGAAAACACTAAAAAACAGGAGGTGGAGAAATCATTATTATCACCAGGTTTACTATCTATGTGGGTGATGTTCTGATCATGACAAGACTTGAGTGCCACTGACTAATAAAACAGAAAAAAGAAATAACATATTAGATTACAAGCCATTATAACACAATAGTAGTTCACGTTTGTTTTCCTGTAGGGTGAACATCCACTTCGTTCAAGTATTGTAATCCAGTCTTGATGTACGTTAGCTTGTGCCAAAATACCATTTTATAGTTTGAATACTAAAAAACAAAAAAAAAAAAAATTTGATTTTGTATATAATATAGGTACATACGGCCAGAGGATGTACCAGTAGAGTATGGTGTACTGAGTCGACCGAGTGATTTGAACAATGGTCCACCCAAACCAGCTTTTGAGTTCACATTCAAAGGAGGAGAAAAAGTTAACACTAAAACTGAGGGCATTAAGGTAATTTACCTATCTTCTTTACTTATGTATATATTGACTTGTACATCCTTCATTGAAAACTGTACCTTCTTTTCTTAATTGATTGGTAATAGTTGTAGTAACTTTTTGTTATTGAAAAAAAGGACATACATACAATACAATAATGAATCAATGATTACAATTGCTTATACGAGTCTGGAAGTCGATCAAATTGGGGAGATCTTTTGGTAATGGTTGGTGTGATTATAGAGTTTCATTTGATTATGGATCAATTTGGTGTGATTATATAGTTTCATTTTACTTCCATTTCCTACAACATTTTCAGGTTCAAATCAGCATATATTTGGTATTTGTTGGATGGGACAAGATAAGATTAGATTGGGCAAGATTTTTAGGGTTGTTTTCGACCGTAAGAGTGAGGTCATTTATGTCTTTCGTGGTGCGAGCATCACAAAATCCATTGATCAAAATTTTGCAGCTCTTAATCGAGATGCTTTGGCCAAAATAGTTTACTCTAGATTATTAGATGGGTAAGTTTTTTTTATCTAATTAGAAAATTGCTATCTTCCATTTTTGTTATAGCTCAAGGTGTTTATTGTATCATCCAAGACTATGAGCAAGATTAATAATTCTAACGGTCAAGATCCAAAATCCAAATTCTTGATTGGAGTTCTCGATATTTACGGATTTGAAAGCTTCAAGATGAACATGTGCTTAACTGGTAGGCTTTTGGTTCATCATTTATATAGGTTATTTCTTGGAAATCACTCCATAAAAGCCCTTAGTTAATGGACTTGTTAATAAATAAGTCTAAGTTTGATTTGTATTTTCTGCCCAATTATGGTTTATATACCATTTAACCTAAAAGTTAATTAGTTGTATCCCTTATGCAGTTTTGAGCAATTTTGCAACAATCTGATCATTGAGAAACTCCAACTACATCTTAATTAGGTTTGTGAAATTTAATATATCCTACCATGTAGAATTATATGTTTTAAATATTTGAATTATGTATAATTGATAAAATGATTCCCGTTTTGTCCTTTTGCCAACATGTTTTCAGTATGTAGCAAGAATTGTATACCAAAGAGGTAAATATCCTCTTTTTTCATAAATGTCATCCTAATACCATTCTTTTTACACAAAAAGACATATATGGGCGATGAAAATCTCGGAAACGCATCAGAAGGAGATGACGTTGTCATCACTCCAGCTGGTGTACCAAGGAAGTCAAGTATGACCCATGATGATCTTTTTCTACATCAATGTTGGCATTGTTAAAGCTCTGTGCGAAGGTATCATCAAGTATTGCCCCCATGTGATTACTCACCTATCTTAACTCTGCAGTTCATAGAATAACTCATGAAGTACCTACTTTTTTTTTGTTATGTTTCAACATATATAACAATCTTGATTCTTGAACATGGTGTTATATGTCGGTCACTTTACATTTATTATCATCAGACATGGGTTAACATCAGCAGAAACCCTGTCAACTCCACTCTACCCATTGCTTCTGAAGTCGTCAAGAAAACGGGCACCTATGATGAAAAAAGGGTGTTTGGTGTCACCACACTTGATGTTGTTAAGGCAAAAACTTTATAGGCTGGAAAGGCTAAAGTTCCAGTTGCTGGTATAGTTTCATAATTCATAATTTACAATTCATAATTCATAGTTATGTTTTTTTTTGTCTAATCTTTTTACATGTAGGTTGGTAATGGAAGATATGTTGGGTTAAATCAAATTGCCCTGTTTGACGGCAATTTTGCGAGTGGAAATGGAGAACTAGTTTTAAGCAAGGACGTATACCGGGTTGGTCAAACTTGGAGAGATTCTTTGTATACATGATATTTTTTGTATAATGAAATTATTGAATGTGATTTAGTTTCAATGTTATGACATTTAATTTATTGTATGAAATAAATTGTTTTGTTATATATGTATTTTATTTTGTACTATGAGATTTTAATTGTCATTTAATTTGAAAATTAGTAAATCTATCAAAAACATAAATATTTTTAAAACATTTAAAATTATGACAAGAAAAAATGTGTGTTGTCTTCCTTTATGACAGGGGCTTCAATGACACGCAATGCGTGTCGTAAATGCGTGTCGTAAATGCGTGTCGTAAATGTGCATCGTAAGTGTACGAAACACAAATGTGTCGTGTTCCTTTATGACAGGGCTTTCCTTGACACACATTTGCTTGTCATCTGTGTCTTTTTTGACACACAATGCGTGTCATTAAAGGGTATTTTTGTAGTAGTGTTGGAGAGCTTTTCACAATAAAACCCCTTGCTCAGGATCATCTCTGGCATGTCACCATTCGTCAACTCAAACAACTCTTAGGTTAGTAGTTCAACAATATCAACAAAATACAAAGATCAGACATCACTAGGATATCTCATAGCATCATAAATATTAAAGCTTATTGTTTCACCACCATAGTCCATTGTTAAATTACCCACATGCGTATTAATTTTCGTCCTAGCCGTTTCCCAAAAACGGTCTTCCAAGCAAGATTAGAGCCGATTTGGAGGAAACTTGTTCATCTAAATCAATCACATAGAAATCCACCAGGAAGACTAATTGATTTACTTGCACCAAAACATCTCCTAAGACACCCCTAGGAAAAACACTCGATTTATCCGCAAGTGAAATTATGACACGTGTTTCATTTAAATGACCAACATTTAGCGATTCATATACCGAACAGGGCATGATATTAATAGAAGCAGCAATATCAAGCATGTAACTACTAAAAGTAACATCTCCTATTTTGCATGGAATCGTGAACATTCCAAGGTCTTTGCATTTAGGTGGGAGTTTTCTTTTGAAAACCGCAGATACATTTTCACTCATGAAATCGTTTCATTTCCTTTCAATTTCTTTTGTTTGTGCAAAGTTCTTTCAAAATTTTTGCATATCTAGGGATTTTTTTGATTGCATCAAGAAAGGGAATTTTTACATCCACATTTCGGAAGGTGTCCAATATTTCTTTCTCCTCTGCATTCTTCTTTGAAATTGCAAGTCGAGAGGGGAATGGTGGTTGAGTGTATATTGGAGTGACTAGAGAGGTAGTCTTCTTTGGGGCACTGGTTTGTGCATCATTCTTGACAATAGGGTCTTCAATGTGAGTGATCTCTATTTCTTCCTCATCTTCCATTGACTTCTTCTTTGAGCTACTCTCTCCGGTTTGCTTACCACTTCTCAAGGTTACCACATTGACATTTAGGTTCTTTTCGGTTTGAGAAAGTAGTTTACCATGGGACTCCAACTTGCTCAAGGATGTAACTATATCTCATACTTGTGCTTCAATGTTGGAGATACTAGTTCTTGTCTCCTTTTGGAATTGTTGGGTGCTAGTGGCAAGAGACTTGACAATGTCTTCAAGAGACATTCTGGAGCTACTAGGTTGGGATTGAGGAGGTTGTTGGTGATGATGTGAAGGGTGTGGTTTGGATTGATAGTGGGGTTGTGGATGTTGGTAATGGGGTTGTTGTGGTTGGTAAGAAGGTCTAACCAATACATTTTGAGGCAATGGTCTTGGGTTGTATCTCATATTGGGATTTGGCTTCCAACTTGAGTTATAATCATTTTGATAACTGGATCGCTTGTTGTGGTAGTTTTGAAATTCTCTCGTGGCATTTACATGTTCCGCCTCTTCTTGAAGAATAGGACACATATCCGTAGGATGTCCCATTGTTGCATAAATTCCACATACCATCACTTGTGGAGTTTGTCCCATGGCTAACTGTTGAACAATGGATGCTAAATATTTAAGTTGTGACTCGAGGCTTTATGTCACCACTTCATTGACTTTTTGATGTGCATCCCTCTTCATGTCTTGGTGGGGGGAAAAGTGTTGAGAACTGGAGGCTATGGTGTTGAAGAGTTGTCTTGTTTATTGATGAGTTTTGCTAAAGACATCTCCACCACTTGAAGCATCAACTAATCTTCTGTCCATTGGTAACAATCCTTCATAGAAGTGTTGGATGAGAAGTTGTTCCGGAATCGGGTGTTATGGGCAACTCAAACACAAGCTATTGAATCTCTCCCAATAATCATGGAGGGTCTCATTTTGACCTTGACGGATTCCACAAATCTCATTTCTAAGACTTGAGACTTTTGAGGCATGATAGAACTTATCAAGAAAAGCTCTTTCCATGTTGGTCCATGACTTGATCGACCCCCGTGGAAGATAAAATAACAAATCTTTTGCCTATCAACCAATGAAAAGGCGAATGCCCTAAATTTGATTTGGTCATCGATTGACCCTTGTGGCTTCATGCTAATGCAAATGATATGGAACATCTTCAAATGTTTGTATAGGTCTTCATTCTCCAATCCACAGTAAGTTGGAATGTGATGGACTAAGCTTCGCTTCAATTCTGAGCCTCCTTCTAGAACCGGATAATTGATACCGGTTGGAGTTTGGGTGACATCGATTTCCATCATTTATCTTAAGGTTCTCTCGGGAGCTTCTTCTCCTTACACCATTGTATTTTGGTTTATGATGGGTGGATTTGTTGTATGGGTGGGGTTTTCGGAATCTCTTGGCGAGGGCCGAGGCTAGAATCGGGTTCTACTTCGGTTTCGGAATCACTAGAGGAAGCGGTTTCAACCTCCGAGTCTACATTAGGGTTAGAAGTTTGACCACGTTCTATTCTCCTTTCCTTTTCCAAACACATTGCTTCTTTTTCAATTTATGGATTGTGGACTAAAGTACATGTACGATGAGATTTGGGCATAGAGAAACAAATTGATTAAAAATAAACCAATCCCTGACAATGGCACCAAAATTTGGTGGTTGTCGAGACCACCAAATAAAAAAAAACCTTAATATGACGACATACAAAAATGAATTGTAGCAGCGGTAATACGGATCAAATCCACAAGGATTGGTTCAAATCAAATCTATGCATTTCGTTTCTACAAAATAAAATTATAAAATGATATGGGAGTTTTCAAAATTTTAAATGTGATAAAAACTAATTTACAAAAATAGCTAAAATGCAAAAATATAAAATCTATAAAACAAACGTTCCAATATTGGGATAAATTGCAAGTTCAATTAATTGACTAATCATCATAATTTTGTGGTGCAATGAGTTTGATGGATCCTAATTTGGTTGTAGCAATTTAATAAGTTTGAGATCGCCTAGACTTTTCTTAGATAATTCAATGGTTAGAGAAGCTTGTAACACATTTTCTTAGTTAAAGTCACAATTTCCATGAAGCATGTAATTAATGAAAATTAACTAGCATTAAATTTAAAAGCCACCAAATTCAAGAGGAGTCGAAATATTTTCACTACCATGTTGGAGAAAATACTTTAATGATTGTGTGAAATGAAAATAAACACAAGAACCATTTGTTGCTTGTTAATTTGAAGATCTATTACGTAATCAAGAAATTAACCAACTAATTAAACATTAACATATCTAAACTCATGATTAAAAACATATGAACATAAATATATATTTTATTATAAAATATTTTCATAGAATATCATAAAAACTTACATAAAATTACTCATAATCAATTAAATGTTCTATAGATCCACCAAACATTAGAATTAAAAACTAACTACTCATAATAATAATAACATTAAAATGATAGAAAATTATATCAATACCTGTCAAATGGAGATAACCAAAGCTTGTTGAAATCGTCATTTATTATTGTTCTAAAAACTCCCTCCACAATTAAAGTATTAATGAAAAAAAGAGTAAATTACACGCATGGTCCCTCTGATTTAGGTTAATTTGATCGTCTAATTCCTAACTTATTTTTTTAATTCGGACGGTCCTTATTATATTATTTAGTTGCGTATTTGGTCTCTGTTAAACTTAAAAAGACTATTTTACCTCTGTATTTTTTTCTAATTAGTTTATTATTTATTTATTATTTTTTGTTTACATATAAATAATTAATGAATTAAAATATTAAATGGGGCCAAACACGTCTAGGAATGGCAACGGGGCGGGTTCGGGGCGGGGCATGGTTTCCCAAACCCGCCCGATATCTTTCGGGTATCTTATCGGGACGCCTTATTGGGTTTCGGGTTTTCCCGTCGGGTTTTGGGTATCTTATCTGGTTTACAACAATTCATAACGAAATCTTTATTCCGTTTTAAGGTATCTCAATGTCTTATAAAAATACATGTTATAGCCTCCCTTTTAAATTAAAAATATGATGAATCACTTTAATAAAATAAACTGGACGTTATATTAAAAATTATTTGATTTAAGTTTAGTGTAATACGTTAAAACATAAAAAATGATCATTCATAGTAAATTGTTAATAACTAAAAAGATTGTCCACAGTAAGTATTTTATTTTTGAATACGTGCAACTAACATCAAAAGGATTCGAACATATATATATATATATATATATATATATATATATATATATATATATATATATATATATATATATATATATATATATAATCGGGACGGGGCGGGTCGGGGCGATGATAACCCACTCCCTTCCCCGAACCCGATGACGACCCGGTACCCGACCCAAAATGACCGGGTTTCGGGTTTCCCCGCCGGGTTCGGGCTTTTTTACTATCCCTAAACACGTCTGTACCCTTTCTTTAATCATTCTTTATGTTACTTTTTGCCTTATCCCTTCCATCGACTACACCCCTCCAACTTAGATGCCGCAAAACCATCCCTTTACTCAGAATCTCATGCTTGAAAATGTCGCCGGTACCGGTGAACAGCCATCAAATACCGTACCTTACGATTAAGATGGGTGTGCAAGAACTCATCGGAAATCGATTGAGGATCTTGCTGCAGTTGTTCAAGACGATCTCTTATGTTCGTTGTCCTTTCAAATCGTTGAAGACGATCTATAAAAATCTCGTCGTCGGCGATCTTGCTGGTGGAGTCGAACCCTAATCTTGAAAGTTGTTGGTCTTTTACCTTCTGCATCCCTAACAATCCCGTCGGCGGAGACCTTGCTGCAAGATTTGAAGGATAAGCGGATGAAATCCTCGATTAATTGGGGTTTAATACATTCTTCCAGTGGTCAACGACCTTGTCGCAAGATTTGGTGGGTTATGATTATCTGGGTTTTGCAAAAGCACACTTAGATCTCTATTCTTTGTTTTCCGCCAGATTTGGTAGTTGGGTTAGAGTTTGGTAGTCGGAATTAGGCTGCGTAATTGGGCTTGAGTTTGGTCGGAACTGTTGTTACAGGTGGGTTTGTTTGGTAGTTTTAGAAGTTATGAAGTTTAAAAAAAGAGAGGGAAAAAGCTCATCAGTTCATCATCACTTCTTTGAAAATGTTACATTCCCATATCCATACTTGATAAATCTAATCGTAGATATTTTTTTTGCCAATTTCTGTATCGTCACTCTAATTTTTGCGACAATTTAGAGAGAGATAGTTATTATTTTAATATTATAAAAAGAAATTTACAAAAATAGTCCAATCCCTTAGATTACTTTTTGGAAAATAGTAAAAAAAAAAAAAAAAACAAAAAACAAAAAAAAAACTCAAATTATAGAAATAGCCACCAAAATCGTAGATGGAGTCGGTCCATCTGCGATTTTACTTGTCCATCTGCAAACGTACAAGTCGTTAAAGCACATCCGTACTTTAGCGACTTGTATGCTCGTAGATGGGCTCGGTTCATCTGTGATTTTGCGTCCATCTGTGATTTCCCCTTTTTCAGAGGTATAAAAACGTAATTTTTTTTTCTTTCCTTTTTCAAACTTTTTGTTGGAGAACTATCTCTCTCTCTAGAAGCACTATGGACAATTTCATTTTTCAAACTTTTTGCAAAAATTTATATATAATAAGGTTGTTACGTAGTCAAACTCTATCAGTTTCGTAGTCAAAATAAGAAAAATAAAAAAAAAATAAAAACAACGTAAAATCGCAAGTGGGATGAGAGGAAATCGCAAGTTCATCTGCGATTGTAGTCCGAGATGAGGGTATTTATATGGAAAAAATTAAAAAAAAAACCACATGCGAACATACAAGTCGCTAAAGCACGACTGTGCTTTAGCGACTTGTACGTTCGTAGATGGAATGCTAAAATCGCAGATGAGCTTAATCCATCTGCGATTTTCATGGCTGTATTTGTAATTTGTTTGTTTGTTTGTTTGTTTTTGTTTTTGTTTTTTTTTTTGTTATTTTCCACAAAGTAATTAAGGGATTGGGTTATATTTGTAATTTTCTCTATTATAAAATATATACACAAAACCAATAAATTAAAAAAAAATGAGTAAGGATAAAGTAGTCTTTTTATCTAAGGCAAGGACCAACAACGTAACAAAAACATAACATAAGGATCGTCCAAGTTAAAAAAAATAAGTTAAAGACCAAACATGAAAATTACGCCAAACCACAAGGATCATTCCTATAATTTACTCATACAAAAATTAACCTATTGAAAATGACTAATTACAATAGACAAAATTGCAAAAATGGTCCCTGTGGTATGCATTTTTTTGGGGTTTTAGTCCAAACCACGACTTTTTTGGATTGGTGGTCCTTTTGAGGTAGTTTCGTTGCGTTTTTTGTCCCTCGGTAAAGTGAAATGACTGTAATACCCTTGGGGTATTTATTTTTTATTTTTCTTTCAATTTTTTAAATCTAATAATTATTTTAATAATTAAAAAAAGAGAGGCCCACCTCTCTCTCTCTAAAACTCAAGTAGAAAACGGAGGCTGTTACCCTCTGTTCCGGCATGTTTCATTTTTCTTTCTCGATGACAAGCAAGCCAAACAACCACTGATACTTGTTGTTTCTGCCTCCATCCTCCTCTTTTTTCACTTCTCTGGACTTGGAGGACTCGTCTTCACCACCAATCATCCATATCTCGGCATACAAACCCACCAGATTTCTATAGGTAAAAAACACCAGTTCTTACCAACATCCTCGTCTCTTTCCCCTCTCTCTCATCATCTAATCTATTTATGGAGGTAAAATTGCATAGAACAATGGCATACAAATAACCGGGAATGGGAGAATGGAGGTTTGATTTTGGGTAACTGCATCGAGAAATTAATCACTTTGGTAACCAGGGTAAAGAACATGGAAGAAGATAGATACTCCATCATCATCGACCATCGATCACATGCTTCTGCTCTAAGGTATCTTCTCCACTTTTAGGATTTTTAGAAACCTAATCTTTCTCATCGTTTCCCATCTAATCATCCTCAATCCAAGGGTTTTTGGAAGAAGCTGGATAACCCCTTCTTTTTTCTCAAAATAATCTCCTAGCGACTTTGTTGATTAGGGATTCACTTGTCTCTTTTTTCAAAATGTACCAATTTGTTCCCAATTGAATGGAATTGGAAGATTTGATGTTGGCGATAGTTTCTAATAACCTGGATGGGTATTTGAATTTGCAACATTCTAATTTGAATCCAAATGTTCTCCTTAAAGATGGAGTAACGGTTTGTAATGGAGATAGAGATTCTTCTTTTGATTCAGTAGTTGCAGTGAGCTGGTCTCCAAACGGCGGCCTAAGAACCAGGTAATGTGTTGTTTACTTCATTTTCCCTTTCATCATTTTTGTTTCCTTTTGCATTTTATATTCTTATGAGATCATCTGCTATCAGAAAAGATGTATGTCTGTTTCTTGATTGTGGGGTGGCTTGAACACAGTGATGATGATGATATTTTGAAGGCAATAAGAAGATGGTAATGTGTTAGAAGGTTTCGTCGTCGTCGTCGTCGTCTCTCTCTCTCTCTCTCTCTCTCGAGAGAGAGAGAGAGAGAGAGAGAGAGAGAGAGAGAGAGAGAGAGAGAGGCCCAAATTAATTATTTATTTTCTTTTTTATTTAAATTAAATAGAAAAAACATAAAAAAATATATCATAAGGGCATTACAGTCATTTCAATTTTACGAGGGACCAAATCTACGTACAAATATGGCCAAAAGGACCACGAATCCAAAAAAGTCGAGGTTTGGACTAAATCCCCAAAAAAATGAATACCACAGGGACCATTTTTGCAATTTTGTCATTACAATATAAAATCATGACATGCTTTCTAACTCAAAATGCCTTCCTCCTTTCTTTTTTACTGCTACGTACGTAATCCACCCAACATTGATGGGCTTCAACTTCGAATATGGGTTGCTAAACATTTCTGAAATCGGCTGTCAAATAATTCTTCTTGGGCTACTGAATTGGGCTAGTAAAAATCCGAAAATGTGCTGCCAAAATTAAAGCTAGCAGCTTTCTGTATTGCTGTTCACGTGGCCGAACACTGCATCAAAACTTGTCGGAATTCATTTATTTTCTGTGAGATCGAAGATCAACGAGTTGGGAACACGTCCGTAAAATTTCATCTAAATCGCACAACGTTTACCCCTCTTTCTGATCGCTCGAAGAAACTCGCGCAATGTTGTCAAAAATCCGAAAATTAATTTATATCGCTTTGTTTTTCTTGTAACTCGCGGATTTTGCTACGGGAATTCAATCATGGTTGCAAGGTATTCGATGTGGCTTTAACGCTGCCCCAAAATATCATCTTGCTTGTACAAATCTACACAAAAATAACTTAAACGGGTAAAAATATTCAAAACAATAAATCTTATGATTTAATGCAAAAAAGAATATCATAAATGTTAAAACCAAAAGAAAATAAATGCTAAAATATATACAAAAAATCAAGCTATCAACAATCGTGTCGTGTTTGGGTTGGCATGTCGAAATACACAAACCCGAGCACGGCCCATTTAATTATACAAGTCATGAGTTGGAGGGTTTGGAACATCAACCCGTAAATGACCCGTCAACCCATTTATTTATACGGGTTCACGGGTCAGATTCGGGTTCGTAGGTCGGATTTGGGTGAGTTGCTTAAGTTAACAGACAATTTGTGTGTTTGTGTGAATATGTGAATGGTACATGTAGAAGAAATATGATAAATAAAACACACATACATTGATACACATTACAACTTAAATATCGGTGTGTGAATGAGTGATTCTGTGAATGATTAAGCAACTAAATATGATAAATGAAGTATAAAGAAAACATACGAGAGGTCCAAGCTGAGAAAGTGAGAGCAAGGAAGTGTAGAGCAACAACAACAAATCGACCGCAGAAGTGCAGCGCAACTACTGGCGGTGGCGACCGACGAGTTAGGATTTTCGGCAAAGAGAACTAAGAAGGTGTTCGCCGTTCAATCTTTCATCAGTGACTCAGTACGTATTTTCGATTTTGTGTGATTTAGTGAAAACATGTAAATGGTTAAGTTAAGGGACTGAGGGAGTAACCGAATAACAAACAACAGAGCACAGGTTCTACTTAAAACATTTAATAACTATATAATTGTTTATATTAAAATCATAAACGGGTCATGGGTCAACCCATGATTTTTTGTACAAACCCGTATACAACCTATTTAATAAACAGGTAGGAGGGTTGAAAAACTCTACCCAAACTCGTTTATCTTCGTGTTGGTTTCGTGTCCGGTCACAGTCGTATTGAAAATTGTCAGACTTACCTAAAACCTTTTCCCACTCCATCCGGTATAACTTCATTTCTCCCGCTTTCCAGAAAAAACAAAATCTCAAATATTCCAACACATCTAGAACTTCTTCCGGAGCTATGGAAATCCACATATAATAAATCTTAAATTCCATAATGCAAATTTAATTAAATTAGTTTTTTCAACAATTGACCAAATAAAAATATTAATAAATAATAAATCATATGAACTTAGATCAATCAAATCAATTTTTGCGTAATGACCAGACACAATTAATGTATCCATTTATTATCATCCTCTCGTATATACAATTTGAAATAGCTATGTAAAAGATTTTAAATCATTTAAGAAAAGATTTACGGATAAAGTTTCAATATTATCGTTTTTACAGTTCAGTTAGCTTGAAAGATTAATGAATACGATGGTGTAAGTAAACATTATATCGACATAACCAGAAGTCTTCTAAATATGATTAGTTCTTCAATCTTCAAGTCTACAACTAAAAGTGTCTTCTAAATATGATTAGTTCTTCGATCTTCAAGTCTACAACTAAAAGTTCTAATATAAAGACATGTCAAAATACCTTGATTATGCGTCGGAAGTCTAGTAAACATTATCGAGGTTTAATATTGGTAAATTGCATGGACACTTACAAAGTCCATATATAACTCAAACCCCTCAAAAATTTCAAAACTCATAAACATTGGTAAAAGTTTAATATTCTGGGTTACAATAAAAAATACAATTTAACAATAAATCTCAACAAAAACAAAGAGCAATGTAAACAAAAGGCCATGCATGACATGATTTTAAGCCTATTTCCTCACATCAACTCAAAGTTTAAAACATCTCATAAATTGGTGGTTTTAGAACCAATGTAAAGATAACATGAAACACACTACACACTCTAATGTTTTTCTCCTTAGGTAACACGTGAACCATCACACATGTGCCACATGAGGGGTTGTAAATCCAACATGCATGTGAGATAATTTAGAATGTTGTCGCAAATATCTCAACATCTCAATCCAAGTCATCTCAAGTGGTCACATAAGTCTAAAAACCCATCTTAAAGTGGATGTATGTAATCATTGGTAAAATCTCCATTGAAAATAAAAATAAAGGTTTGTCCCAATTTCAAAACTCTTTCATAAAGTCATTTTGTGAATGTAACATGTATTATGTAATACATGTTAAAACCCATCTTAAAGTGGATGTATGTAATCATTGGTAAAATCTCAATTGAAAATAAAAAAAGGTTTGTCCCAATTTCAAAACTCTTTCATAAAATCATTTTGTGAATGTAACATGTATTATATAATACATGTTTTCCTTAAAAGGTATTATTTCAAAGGAGTACAACTTGTTTACAAGACAAGTAGGAGAAATAAAGCATTGGGTTTGCTTTAAGTTGTTTATTGGTGTTTAACAAAATACACTTAAAGGAAGTTGTATTTCATACGAAGATGATTCCGTGGATATAAAGTTCTTCAAAAACGGAGTTTGTACGACGAAGTTATGACTGTTTGAAGTTCAGATAAACATACGTTGCCATTCTAAGAAAGTCAACGAAAATCAAAGTCAAACGGTCAACGACAGCCATTCACAGCGCTGCCAAGTCCTCACCGCGGCGCGGAGATGAAGTGAGTTACCGAGATACGTGGTGATCGTACGCGACATATGGTGACATCTAAGACACGTACCAAATTTCAGAGAAACGTGTGGCCGCGACGCGACCACATGATTGCCGCGGTGCGGCAGCCATATAATATAAGTATTCTCGAATTGTATCATTTGGAGATTTTTGGCACACACTGGCCAAAGAGACTCTAGAGGCATTTTGGAGGCTTATTACCGCAAAGTTGTACGACGATACGAAGGTCGAGTTACGGGATTCGACGAGGTGTCTTTTATTTCGTTATTGTGTAATTATGTTAATGTAATATTTTCTAGAGGATTGTTAAACCCGAACATGTGTTATGGGAGTTTGTGATATGGTGCTATTACAAACCTGATGGTAAGAGTATTTGATAAATCTTAAGGTTATATATATATATATATATATATATATATATATATATATATATATATATATATTCTGGACAGTGAGGGTTATAAACCCTACCAGATGTGTAGAATTTAGCTAACGGCTTATTGGTTTAAGCCAGTAGCAATTATATTATAGAGTTTAATTAGTTTGGTGACTAATGGTCACAGAGTTTAGCTCGTAGTAAGTTGTTACAAGTTCTGGGGAACTGTTAACTATTGAATATGTGTTGGTATGTGGCAAGCTGAGAGGCAACAGGGGTCAGAGACTAAAGCTGGAGTTAATCAACTAGCTAGGCAAGTGAATAACTCTATGCTAACACATGATGATATTGATGTATGTTATCCAAAGTAGTTTAACAAAATGTTGGCTGATTATCTAATAGTTTTATAGTAAGATGTATTGTGATAATAATTATGTTGGTAGTCTTAAACAGTGACAAGAGACAGTTATCTGTTGAGTAGTTTTAGTTGTAATATATTATTGGAGTACATAGTTGATGATATATTATTATATGCTTTGATTAATTGTTAATAATGTTATCGTAGTTATTATTCACTAAACCAATTGGATTACGATGTTTTAATTGTTGTTTAGTTGCACGTTAGGTTATTGTAGTGCCCAGCTCAGATCGTGTACTTGATGCCAATACGATTTCTGGTGATAACTTCTTGTATACTTCTTGTATACCAGTGTTCTAGTGTACACCAAAATATTTTATAAGATTGTAAATAAATGAATTTTTTTGGTGTAACTAGTAAGAAAATTTACGTGTTACATATTACATATTGTTTTTCTCATATATTATTCACATAATAAGATATTTCATTTGAATATTCAATATACACTTTTATATGACGGGATGTGTGCTCATACAGGTAATGAGCTCATATTGGTATTACTAAACATTCAACACTAAAATATCACAACATTATCCTGAAGGTATCTTAAACCTAGATCTCATCCCCATTATGAAATATTCACAGGAGACCAAATATGTAAACAGGGATAAATACATGGTCTAATAATATGATATTTCATATTTTATTTAATAAGTTGTCTCAGTCATGTATCTCTTTATTTAGTTAATTTGTCCAATTCTAAGTAAGGTCCATCTAACAATTCACCACATAATTAGGGTTGATCCATAACATTTATCCAATCTAAATGTTATATTTCATGATTAATAAATCTAAATTAGGCTCAATGAAATGACAAACTCTTTCCCTAATTGTTAGATACTCTATATTGATATACCACTCCATTTACTAGTTTACCATTTGATTATAACCATTTTAGCCCATTTAAACTAAACTTCTATCCTAATCGCTTACTAGTTTTCTTTTACAAAATTATGGTTTATAAATTTGACCATAAATTGTGTTACCTAGCATGTAATAAATGTGTATTTTTAAGATTCCTACCGTATATGTAATAATAAGAAATCATATTAGGTAAACTTCTTGAATAAGAGCCATGAGTACGGTGACATTGAAGTTTCCATGGCACTATGTTCATTTTCGACATCATTTCTTTCTTAGTTTCTCTCATGTAACCGCTTTCACGAGACCATCAACTTTCTCCCTTATACAAATTTAATCTTTTCCATTCATGTCGGTGGAAAATACTTGATCCATGGTACCTTACCAAAAACATTACATGAAATCAACTAAACATATCCAAACATTCACCATCAACAACATATCATATATACTACTAGACGAATCCATGTGCATTGCGCGAGAATATACCTATATAGAAAATAATAACTCTTACAAATGATTATTTAATATTTCTACTTGAAAACCAATGCCAGTAGTAAAACAAACATTAATTAACTATTAGTTTTATTAAACATCATAGTTTTAACTCATTAGTGGTGTATACAATTAATTGATAATTTTATAGACCATTAAAAATTATGTAAATTATATATAAAACGTATGATGATCTATATATATAACGAATAAGAAAAATTATGAAAAATATATACTACAACTTTTAATAACATAAAAATACTGAAACATCTAGTATGACATTTGTATTAAAGAAAACTTAAAAAGCACTTACAACTTTTACAAAAAAATATACAATAATCAATATACATTTTTAATATATGAAAACTCTATTATCCCAAGATTCAACAAAACTAATTTTTTTTAACTCTTCATATTTGAATTACAAACCTCTTCAAACACATAAATGTTTTTTTGAGCAAAATTTACTTATATACTATTAATATAAGTTAACTACAAAGTTTACAAATGAAAGAAAAATAAAAAATCATTAGTCATTACTACTTAATAACTATAAGTTAAAAACTTTTGAGTTGTAAGTACTAAATATACATAAATTAGAAAACTATTTTGTTGTAGTTGGAGTTTGAAATGAATGTGGTACTTAAAAATATATATCTATTATTAAATAACATGAATAAATTTTAAATAATAAAAGTTTGGAATATGCACAATAATTACAAAATTGAGTTTTGGATCTCTGATAAATGTTTCTTTATGTAATGGTTAAATAATAAAAAGTTATAAAAAAGAAATTATTCGAATAGGCAAAATTAAAGTATGTCATTCTCATAAGTTAGATCATCTCCGATGTATGACTTATTAATATTTTATCAACCATTGAATATCATTGGATTTAAAAATTTATCGTGTTTGTATTTGTAAACAACTAAATATTCTCTAACCATTTATCTTTAAATATTATTAAAAGAGAACATTTAATTCACCAATAAAGCAATCAGAGCCATTGATTGTGTTTTAATATTATGTTTTCCACCCGTAGATCAAATTGCTGACATCATCTTCCACAAATAAAATTCAAATACAATTATATTTAATTATAAAATCTATAATAATTATAGAATCTCTAAATTCAGTAATTATTTTATCAATTGAAACATATCATTATATTTATATACATGATATCGGTTTCTCTAATTAATATTGCTCCTAATTTAACTCGTTTACTTATAGCTTTTGATTTCCAAATTCAAACCCGTTTACATTTTATTTTTTATTTATTTTTTTAAAAAAACTCATTAAACAAGCATATCAATAATTAAGTTATTAACTTATAAAATCTAATCTAATCCCACTAAATCAGCAAAATATTTAAGTGTTAAAATTAAAGTCAATTTTATTCATAATTTATCTCCCAGTATATCTCACATAAAATGAATCAATTTGAGATAATTGTTTGAATTTTAAAACTGATTAAATAAGAAAGTCAATTAATTTGAAGTTTTGAATTAATATAGTTGATATCTTTCTTTTTTTCCAGATGAATAGCCGAAAATCTCCAAGATGAGATCTTAGGATCCCAAATTTTTTAGAAGATAATGATTTCCTTATTCAAAAACACTTATATATACGATTACACTGAAGTGGTTATTCTTACGATTTTGGATTGAGTCCTATGATTTACAGTGTTCTTCTTGAGCAATCTTCTTCTCCAATTCTTTTTTCCAAGCTCTTACTTTACTCTGTTCTCCTTATTCTTCTTCAATTTCTTGCATTTACTATGTTCTTCTTATTTGTTATTACTGTGTTCTTGTTGAGAGGTCATGAAAAAAGTAATCAATCTACTTTAAGCATATTAGTTTCATTCATTTAGTTACAGAAACAAAATTATACACTTTATATCGATTTTTTAATGTGTTGAGCTATGTTTGTCAAGAAAAAGTCATAAAAGTCGTTTTAATGCATGATGACAAAGTTAGTGGTACGAACCAAAAGCAGGATAAAAAAGTTTTTTATTGTTACACTTCAACTTGCATGAACAAAGACGTATTTGTTGTTCCAAGGATTTCAATAGCTCTTTTATACATATTATTATAATCTTCGATTAAAATTTTCTAATTTTATATTATTGAATTTGTTTATATCAATAATTTTAGTTTCAAAATCACCATTATAGTACAAGACTTTACCGACATGGTGTCACTTACGTTATTTGATCGTGACACAAAGAAACTTCTGGAAAAAAACACACAAGAGTTGCTTCAAAGTTTAATGAGGTTATTGATATTAACTTCATTTACATAAAACTAATTTTTACTTTTTGTTTGTCTATTTTTATAACCGTTAATTTTTTCATTTTTAGGAGGGTAATATGAAGATTTATCCGTCTGCTTTGAAATTACTTTTGGATAAAAAGTTGGCGTTATAAATTCAAATTTCTCATTATAATTTGAAGAACAATGTTGATGGTTATGAATCTCAAACTTCAATGTTGATAATAAAATCACTATTGAATTGGAAAAAAAAATTAACATCAAACATGTAACATTCTTTTACGAAACATACTACAAACACTACACTTATTAGATTCGTTTTTTATATTTTAGTTGATCAACTAACATATTTTTATGTACTACAAATATAGGCACCGTAATCTGATTCGTTTAACGTTTTATCGGCGAAATTCGGATGTCAAGACACATTAAATTTAAAGGTTTTAAATACAATATGACTAAATCTAATATTTTAAATACTTTAAAGTATTATTAACTTTTAGATTGACATATGAATTTATTTTCTATATTTAGGATGCAGTTTCGTTTATTAAGGAAAATGTCACACCCGCTTCGAATCTTGATAAAAGTATTGCAACAAGTCCACTAATTAAGTGGACATCCTTTAAAAAAGTGTCTAGACATGAAGAATTAAAACACAACTTGGAAGATGTTTGCGATGTTGATAATCTGGAAACAATGTCCTCAATGACAGATCGTACTGCTGGAGAAGGCAAGCCAAAACTGTTAATTCCAAAGAAAGAAAAATAATATATGATTTTCATGATTTTATATGAGTAGTTTTGGTGATTTGATTATGGTTGATTTCATATTATGTTTACATATTATTTGGTTTTTGGGTTTGGTTTTTGATTACTTTGTTTCATACTATTCGTTTTTTGGATTAGAATTTTGATCATTTAAATACATTTTGAGTTTTATGAAATGTTGAATTATTCATCTATTTGTCTTTTGGGTGTAAACTCATATGAATTTAGAATTTTAATCATTTTTTACTCTATTATTCCGTTTGAATGTGAATTTGTCAGCATTGTTACAATGTTATTCATTACAACTTCAATATAAATATTAGCAAACTCGAACTTTTTATGAAATTATAACTTTTATAAATCTTTTAACCGTTCTAAAACAATTATTTATAGTTCAATGGTAAACATTTACCATTAAATTTGAGCAATCGTTAAATTTGTCCATTTTCTACTGTTAAATCGAGTGTAAATGAATTTGAACAATCGTTAAATTTCATATTCTATAATTTAATTTATGTACTAATTAATCAAATAATAGTACATATCCAAGTGGTCGGGTACCTCCAAGACAAGAAGCAAACATGTAAATTATATGTAATTTCACAATATTGTAATTTTTTATTGGATTTAAATGAACAATTACTTCTTTCACTTGATTTAGATTCTTGATTACTCATATAAGGTTGTAATAAAATAAAATTCTGATAAATTGAAAAAATTGTTAAGCTAAACCTTAAAATTTTCAAATTTGTTGGAAATTTTGTTATATGCCAAGTTAGGTTTCTTTTTGTGTTGTCATGTTTGCTGATTTGACTATGTAGGGTTCATTTGAAGTTCCATTTCTCTATAAGAATGTTAATGTTCACATCCAAGTGGGAACAATCACAACTGGTAAGCATTCTAAATGATTTTTTCACTTATATTAATCAAAACTGTTATTTTAAGTGCTGCGCTCTCATGGATGCCACATCGGTTGTCACTGTATAGACCTTCTAGCAGTCTATAGAAGAATCCTAGCAGCTTTATGAAGAATTTTGCTGCGTTTTCAATGAAGTATCACTCTGTCAACATTCTTCTCTATAGTTATTTCTCTTATTTTCGATATAGATGCGTGTCACAACAATAAGGCAAAAAGAGGTGTTAGTGACCATTAAAGATGAAAAGGTAATATATAATTTAAGAATAATATATAAAGTGTAAATTGTAGATTTATGATATTTATTTCAATGAAAAATATGTTGTTTGATTGTTAGGTTACATATCTGGTTATTTTTATTATTATTTTTTTTTATAATTTGATTTTGACAAGCTTGATCTAAATTTGATAATTGAAGCATGTAGGAAAGATATGTGCTAACGATTTTGAATTTGTATTGACCTATAGAAACCAACCGTAGCCTCACAGACCATTCCCTCATATCTCAGTAGGTCTTAACATTTCCCAAAATTCAGCTACAAGAAGTCACGGATGCACTTCTTGAATCAATCCTCTAAACCGAATTTTATTTGTTAGTTAGATGTAGTGACCAAAATGCAAGATTTGTGAAAGTTCATTATTATTTATTAGTGTTAATCTTTAGCAAATTATGAAACTAATATTATATTTTCGTTCATAACATGTTTTTTTTTAATAATTTATTTGATCGGAAGATATGTATATGTAATTAGGTGTAGCCTGAAAAATCATAGTTTAATTTTTATAAGGAAAAAATACTTTAAAATCGACCAAATTACAATGTCTGAATTTGATGTTTATGGTTATGACAATTCACTTTATTTGTAATGTTTATCGAATTTCTTTGCAGAATTTAATGTTGCTGGTACATGTAACAACTTATTGTTGCTTTTGGTTTTACAGAGCTAATATGAAAAAAGTCATATGAGCCTCCATGGGTGTTGGTACACCGAACAAAGTTAATTCAGAAAGCTACTACACAACATGTTTTAATCAAGAAGTCACATTATGTTGTGATAAAATAAAAATCACATAGATCATTTATGTTAAAAATTATTGTATTAAAAAACCAAATTGCTCTAATATAAATATTAAATATTTTTATCTAATAAGTTTGGTTAAAAAAACTCTAAAAATAATCTAACTTAACATTTTTTTATTAAAATTCAACCTAAGACAAAGTCACCTATTAATGTGATATGTATTTAATTTAGGTTCCCCGCGTTTAATACGTGTCATAATCTAGTATCTATTATAACATTTGATATAATTTGTCGTCTTGTTACATTATCATTTTATCGCTCTTGGTTATATTTTATATTTGTATTTTTATTATTTCTTGGCTATTTAATCTAATAGATTATATACACAAAATAAATAATCAATATTTATATAAAGCATATATTTAAAAAATATTTCTAACTCAATCAAAATGACACATAGAATGAGGGTACTTCATAATATATATCAAGTAGTTTAGATGAATGTATAATTATTAAAAAAAACTAATTACATTAAAGAATAATTTAAATATAATTTTTCTATTAATATGTTGCTCTTATATTTATATTTTGATAAAGCCGTTTGACCCTGAATTTTTTACTACTTTCGAGTGAAGGCATATATGTGGTAAATCTTTAACATATTATCGAGTCATTTGTATCTGATATTTAATTATTAATTATACATTATTCATATCATCCACCATTATAAAACAAAGTTTTTGATTATTTTGAGCTTTCATTTTGTTAATATATCATTAAACAAAGACAAATAAAATAGCTTTCAAATGAAAAGTAAGGAATTAATAAACTTTATTAAAATGAAAAATAAAAAAAAGATTCTCTAATAATAGAAATAATATGAAAAGAAAAAAATAAGTTTAAAACAAAGAAATAAATAAAATAAAAATCATAATAATAATAATGTATATGATAAAAATGTCTATAAAAACCAAATAATTACCCATGTTCTAACCTCTAAAGTAGACTTTGTTTCTTCAAGATTAGTTCTTTATCCATCTTATTCTTGAAACTCTAGCTTTCTAAACTACAACCATGAACTATATATATATATATATATATATATATATATATATATATATATATATATATATATATATATATATATATCCATATCAACCAATTAATACAATAAGTTAAAAATAACTCTTATCTTTCAAAGTGGCATATAATTGTTCCTCGTTTGATATAAATATGCACGCCACCGTTGTAGAGCTTTATGTGTTCTCAAATTGTCTTTCCTCCATCTTATTCTAAAAACGCTGACAACTTATTTTATCTCCTCGAACTATATATAACTTTATATCAATCAATTAATAACCACAAGTATCATAAGTTTAAAAAGACTTTTGAGTGGCAGTGATTAATTATTGAAAATTGAAGAGTTCTAATATTAAGTTAAAAGGATAACTAATCAATTTAAAATCTTTATTAGAAAGATTATGAATATTTATAATTTATTATTACAATCATTATTAAAGGGAAATTGAGAGGTCTTTGGAGTTTCAAATCAACGAGGTTCAAATATTTTGACCTCTATTATAATAGACTAGACGAATTCTCGCGCATTGCGCAGCGAAGATTAAAAATATATTGTTAAAATATTGAAAAATATATGTTTAAAATGGTTATGTTATTGACATTAACTTTGAGATTATATATATATATATATATATATATATATATATATATATATATGTATATATAATCTCAATTATTTTGAACAATAATATTCATTGACATCAACCCACATTCCTCATTAATAGAATCAAATATAATTATCTATTTAGTATTATTTCTAACAATTATTATTATTGATTAATTATATCTTTACTTACGTGATCATTTTCTAATTTCAATAAAGATGTTCATTTAAAATACAATTTATTTATAGCTAAATGTAATTTATAATTTGATGTTATTATCATTTAAAATTGTTATTAATTAATTTTAAACCACTTATTATTAATAATAAGTTAAAAAAGACTTTTAAGAAACACTTAATATTATTATTAAAATGTGAAACATACACTAAATAATAAAGTGATAAGATAGACAATTTGCATTTCAAAAGAGACTTGCATGGATAATATGACATATCCATGTAATTTGATTTTATTATTTATAATTGTTGCTTATTAATTTTAAAACCACTTTTTATTATTAATAAGTGAAAGAAACTTTTAAAAAAACACTTATTATTATAACTAAAATGTTAAACATATACTAAAATATAAAGTGATAAGATAGACAATTTGCATTTTAAAAAAGGCTTACATGGATAATATGGATAATATGACATATCAATGATTTTTAATTAATTATTGTTTTGAAGCAACATGAACATACAAACATGTATACAATAGTTAATTAAATATTATATATATCACCTTCCATAACATATGATCGATAACATGAATCTAATCTAATTTACATTAAAATTTCAACCACAACATACAATGATATTCTTAAAAGAATACTTAAATCAAGAAAATACAAAAAAGAATTTGTATATAACAAACTTACAAATTAAAAACTTCAAAATAATAACATGGCTCGAAAAATTGTTCAAGCCCTCAAACCAACACAAAAACTTTAAATTTGTTTTCTTTTTGAATTTTGTATGTGATTTGTATTTGTGTGTCTACTCAAAAAGATTGACTTTTTTATAGTAGAGTATCCATTAATTGTTTATTAAATATATTATATAAGTTATAAAACCTTTGAATTGTTAATCATTATTAAGAGACTTTTGAGTGGTATTCATTAAAATAAGAGGTTTCAAATGCATGAGGTGTTTGTAAAATTTTATGGGGATTTCAAATGAATGTGGTTCAAGGAAAAACACTAGCTTTATAAGTATGTATGATACTGGGCAAATACCCGCGCGTTGCACATAATACAACAATATATTTGAAATCTTTATAAATATACGTTTTTCAATGATGTTGTTGTTAGCTCTTATGTAATAAATCTTATAATAAGTTGGTATAAACATTGTTTGTTTTGAATTATATGATAATGTAGATATTTATTAAAATTCTATAATCCCAATTGTCTCAATGGCCTCTACATGCGGGTTACTCATGAATAAAATTAAATATAATATATGGTTTAATGATATTTATAGTTGTTGTCATGATTAATTAATTTTAAAAAGTTTATTTGCTTAAGATTTTAATTTCTATCATTGTAATTTTTTAAAACATAAACATTGTTTTTGTTTTTAAAGGTAACAATATAATTTTTGTATATAATGTTACTTTTAACTATTGTTGTTGTAAGTTATTTAAAATAACGTATTTGGAAACTTTTAATTATTTTAATTCGGTTTCAGAAATTTAAATTTTTTAAAATTTATTTAATGAATATTGTTAATTTCTATGATTGTAACTATTTAAAACAACAAACATTGTTTTTGTTTTTAAAGATATTATAATTTTTTATATAATATTACTTTTAACTATTCTTAATGATTATAAAAAATAGTTTCATGGTTTTTTTGTTAATTTAGGATTACAATTTAGGTTTAACACTATAATTTATAACTTTTAACTATTTATAAAATAGTCTCTCGATTTTTTTTCAAGTTTAACTGAAATTTTGATTGAAGTTAACCGTTTAACATTATATTGAAATTAATAATTTAACTCTTTTTCATAAATCATAAATTATAAAAAAGTTGTGACTTTAAAATGACAATTGCTCAAATACGACAATATATCTAAACTAATAAGTTAACTATAATATGTTAAAAAGTTAAAGTCGTAATTTTATAAATAGAAGTAAAATATGATATTTTAATATTGTAGTTTAGTTAATTTATGTTTAGAATTTAGTTTTGCATTAATTTAACATTATTAACCAATTTATAATAATTAGTAGAAAAAAACTGAAAAGTCATGGAGATTTCAAATGATGCGATGCAAGTAAAAATGCATCTTTTATAAGTATACTAGAAGAATTCCCGCGCGTTGCACAACGTAGGTTAAAAATATATTGTTAAAATATTGAAAAGTATATGTTTAAAATGGTTATGTTATTGACATTAACTTTGAGATAATATTTTTACACTAATTTATATACATATAATCTCAATTATTTTGAACAATAATATTCACTGACATCAACTCACCTTCCTCATTAATAGAATTAAATATAATTATCTATTTAGTATTATTTTTAACAATTATTATGATTGATTAATTATAGTTTTACTTATGCGATCATTTAAATTTGATATTATTATCACTTAAAATTATTATTCATTAATTTTAAATCACTTATTATTAACAATAAGTTAAAGAAGACTTTTAAGAAACACTTAATATTATTATTAAAATGTGAAACATACACTAAATAATAAATTGATAAGATAGACAATTTGCATTGCAAAATAGACTTGCATGGATAATACGACATATCCATGATTTTATAATTTGATTTTATTATTTATAATTATTGTTCATTAGTTTTAAAACCACTTATTGATATAATTAAACTTAAACATATACTAAAATATAAAGTGATAAGATAGACAATTTGCATTTTAAAAGAGACTTATGTAACGCCCGAGTTTCGGGGCTAAGCATTAATAGATGATATAATAGTCTAGGTCAACTATTGTAACTCTTTTTGAAGTAATAAAGATGAATTATTTGAGTATTGAGTGAATTATGTGCATTTATGTGCTTTATACTTAATTATAAAGATATAATTAATAAAGGATAAAAATAAGCGTCAAAATTAAAGTGTGATATAAGCCCGATATCTTTACATAAAGTTGTAGTGGTCGAAACAAGGATTCCGGGGATATAAAGAACGCCGAAATCCGAGTTATAACGAAGAAGTTATGACCCGTCGAAGTTTCGTGACGGAACCGGCACGGCACCGGGAAGCGTAAATAGCGAATTTGCGATAGAGGACTTTTTGACCTTAGTAATATAAACGAAAGTCGTAGAATATGTTAAACCGAGAACATCCATAAAAAGAACGCCCAAATTTGACTTCGTATGAGGAAGTTATGATTTTTCTAAGATTCGGCTTAGCAGTGCATGACCCGAAACTCGAAATTTAGTTCGAGCGGTTTTTGGCTTACGCGACCTAAATGAGAGTTGAAGATCTCACTAATAGGAACTCAACGGTAAAAAGACAGACGAAAACGGAGTCTGTATGAAGGAGTTACGAATTCTTCGCGGTCATTTAACAGTCTAATCTCTTCCTACTGTTAAATTAAAGATAGGTCGAGAGATAGCCGACGGAGTCTAAATGAAAGTTGTATATCTTTTTTTTACCTACGCTTGGAAAAAAAGAACGTAAAAAACGGAGCTCGTATGCGAAAGTTACGGGGTTTAGAAGTCGTCAGGGTGCTGCTGCAAAAAGGGGTGACGTGGCACAATACAGGCCACACACGTTTGGCCACCAGAAAGCTGACATGTGGCATGGACTCGGCGAGTCAGTACTTCGACTCGGCGAGTCGATCAGGAATTCAGCCTATAAATAGAGGTGTCGGGTTCCCTCATTCTTCACACCATCCAAACTCTTCTCTCACTCTCTCTACTTTCTCTCTCTAAAGCCCCAAATCCCCCCTAAAGTCTAGGTAAACCCCCTAGCACCCGAAGGAAGCCCCGAGGCTCCCGAAGCCCCGAGAAAAGAGCCTTTCGGCTCAGAAACTATGCTCCGACAGAGTCCGGTTTTCGAGGAAACCCGCTGTAAGTGAGCTACGCCTACGCTATTTTTAATATAGCTTTTAATTAATTATAGTAACGTTATTAGGACCTTATAATAATTATTTGGGCTATTATTATGAGTTATATAAGAGTCGTTATAATACCTTTTTAACCACTCGTGGTACGGGGAATCTGGTTTAAAGGGCCGCATAGGGTTGTTGGATTTCAGAAGTGCTATATGCCAAAATGGTCCTGCCCTCCGGTGTTTTATGTCTCGCCCCTGTCTGTACATAGTGGGTGAAGAGTATTGTTTAACGCTTATATAATAGTAATAATAGCTAGACTATTAATTAGTCTCAGTGAAATTAGACTAAACCCTAGTGGTAATGATACTAGGTTCTGTCGAAGGAAATTGTTTTAAGAGTAACGAAGCGTTGTCTGAGTTCGAAATCACCACCTCTTCAGGTGAGTGCATAGTTACTTTCATCTTACACATAGATATGAAATATTTAATATAAACTACGTGCTATGTGTGCATATTGTCTGAATACTTGTTGTCTATGTTGATGAAAGATTTTTATACATGTTTTAAATGATTTAAACTGTATATGTATTTTATATCTACAAAAATGTTGGGGTAAAACATGGGTAGATGTAATAGACGATGCGTGATAAAATTATGAGAGGCCTCAATGTTGGTGTTGTTGATTCTGTCCTCTAGCGGAGTATAGATGACGACCACAGACTCTTCTAGACAGTCCAGTGGAACGCTAGCAGGCTCGTAACCTGTAGGTGTTTGTGAACGATGTGTTCACCGGTGTACTCCATCCCCCTCATGGTTGCCTTAAGGACATTTATTGCTGAGGAATCCCCTTAGCAGTTGTGTCCATCCCGATGATGATCCTTATGATTGGTGTTTAGGGACGTAATGTGAGGATAACGGGAACGGGTAATCGGGTTATTGTTGGTTGATGAAATTAATAAATTTATTTATTGTGGGTTGAAAACCCTATGTGCTCACCAGGCTCCCAATCCTGACCCACTCAGTTTCATGTATTACAGGTAGTGGCGCTCGAGCATAGATGTGATGTTTTGGATGAGGGATTACGGATATAGGCCTGTAGATATGAAATAATGTAGTAAGGCTTATATTGTACTGTTTATGCTTTTGATCTGTATCAAACATGACATCCCGAGTCTTTTTAATGAAATACATTTCTACGGAAATGATTTGATAAATCTTTATCATATTTTTATTTTGGGAACAAATTTCGCAACACTTTTATGTAAAATGTTACTCTGATTTTCAAACAAGCATAAACAAAATCGGTCTTTTCTGGCCGTGAAAATAGGGATGTCACAGTTGGTATCAGAGCATTAGTTTAAGCGAACTAGGAATTTGTAGGATTTCTAGACTTAAACTTAGATTGCTAAGCGATGATTGTGAGATGTGAGCACTAGCTTATGTAGGAAAGTATGCCTAATATGCTTTATGTGCTAAATGATTTACGTCTTATATGTTGTTATTTGTTCGGATCTATGGTCTGTTGCCGACCGGATCTGGAAACCTTATGTGTTTAGGATTCTAAACGTACGACTACGATATTAGAACTAGCATGTAAACGTTTCGGAGTGATAAGGATGATTTAAACGTCTATCCTAAATAAAGATCTAAAATCACCTTATTCGGTGTATAGATCAAAATGGCAAGAACCCGCAGTGGAGCTGGGAATGCGAATGGGAATAGGAATCAACCCCCAGTGATTGAGCAAATACCTGTTGTAGCAGCCGCTCCCGATCTAATCACGATGGCCGGAGTACAAGCGATGATCCAGATGATGTTGGATCGTCAGATGGAGGAGACCTGACGTTTACTTCAACAGAATCGAGATGAAGCTACAATACTGGTCGAACAACCCGAGTTGAATGATGGGCCGTCAGAAGGAGGGAACTACAGTGGGACTGTTGGTCAAGCTAACCCACCAATAGTTAGACGAAACAACCAGGATGGAGGAAATAACGGACGTGGATGCAAGTACAAGGATTTCATGGCATCCAAACCACCGTGTCTATCTGGAATCCCAACACCGGTGGAAGTTATGGACTGGATATCCGAGATGGAGACAATGTTTGAGAGCTGCGAATGTAGCAACAGGAAGAAGACCGCTCTCACGGTTCCCCTGTTAAAATCAGAAGTACTAAGCTGGTGGAAGCTACTAGCTGATTCAATGCCCAAGGGTGAAGTGAGCAAGATGCCTTGGGAGGATTTTCTGGTGCAACTAAAGATGCAATACTGCTCTGAGCAGGATCTTCTGGAAATCAACAATGAGTTCCAAAATCTGAAGAATGGAAGAATGAGCGTCGTTGAATACGCTGCAAGTTTTACAGAGAAAATGAAGCTTGTTCCGTACCTAGTTCCAACCGAACTCTCCAAGGTTAACAAATTTGCCCACGGATTACCAGCGGACTTTGGTCCGATGGTCAAACAAGCAACCACTCTGAAAGCCGTCATCTGGGTGCTAAGAATGTGGAGACCCAGATTCGAGAGAAGGGTCTGGAGAGAGCGGAGGTTGGTGAGAAAAGGAAATTCGATGGATCCTCGAGGTCCAGCAAGAAGAGTAAATTCTCGAAGTCTGGTTTGAGAGGAGGAGGAGCCGAAGCAAAATGATGCGACAAATGCAAGAAGAAGCACAGAGGAAAATGTGATGGAGGGGTCACCTGTTTCAAGTGTGGAATGCCCAGGCACTATGCCAACGAGTGCACGTTCACTAAGAAGGTCTGTTATGAGTGCAACGAGGAAGGGCACATTTCGAGAGACTGCCCGAAGAAGAAGGAGGCAGGAAGACCCAACATTCCACCAAAGCCGAAGGCAAGAGCCTTCCAAATGACGCTCGAGGCTGCAAAGGAGGCAGCATATGTCGCTTCAGGTACCTTTCTTGTAAATGGTTTGCCTGCCAATATACTGTTTGATTCCGGAACAAACTACTCCTTTGTGTCACATAAGTTTGGTGGGAAACTAGCATTGCCCGTAGAAAAACTTGATAATGCCCTGATTGTAGAAGTGTTGGATTAATGTCTAAGTCCATAACTATATTTGGTATGTACTTGACCCGACCCGGCATGGTCCATTTGGGTTTCACTTCACCGGCACAATTTATATGGATAGTCTTTTGAGAATAGTATATTTATGATTTATATTAATATATTATAAGTTCTAATATATTAATATGGAATCATATTATTTAATTAGTATTGATCAAGAATTAATTTAGAATTAATTAAGTGATCAAAAAGAACTAATTAAATATGGACTCTTATATATATGGAATGGGCCAAGTTCATTTAGGTTGGGCTAAGCTTTCATGGATGGTCCATGGAGCTTTTAACCCATGGATCCTATGTAAATGAAAGGTCATGGGTATTAGGGTTTACATGGATGTAACCCTAATCCTCCATAATATATAAAGGGGTCCTTGGCTCACAAAATTGGCACAAGTGTGTGAAAATAAGAGTGGGCCGATTTTAGTGTGCATACATATTCTCTCAAGTTCTTCCAAGGTGTTTTGGTGATTTGTGATTCCATTTGAGGCTTCCACACTATTGGGGCTAAGCTCTTAAAGCTTGAAGACATCAAGCTACATCAAAAGGTATGTCATCTAACTAGAACTTTGTAGTATAGGTGCTTCATAATATGCTAGTTAGGATGAAACCTTGGAATAGTTAATATTTGCATGTATAATAGAGAAAACATAGATCCAAGGTTTATAGGGTTGCATGTACACCATAGGAGTGTTAGAATGCTCAAAACCCAACAGTGGTATCAAAGCCATGGGTTGTTTTCTGTTATATTGATGCAAATGTTTTATTTTCAAGTTGAAAAAAAAGGAAAAAAAAAACATGACGTTTGTCAAATTTTAAGATAATTACTTGTTTTGTGAAAAACGAATTATTTGTAAAATTTGAATCATTTGTTATATGAGTTGAATTAGGTCAAATTTAGTAAAAGATAAAATGATATGATTATTTTATTAGTTTTAAAAGTTTGATCTAAATGCTTTAAAGAGTTACATATTTTGTCATAAAATTTTGGAGCTCAAAAGTTTTTTTAAAGTTGTGATCTTAAGGGTTTTTGAAACTTCCATAAGTTATGGATATGAAAGTTTTTTTTTAAAAAAAAAAATTTTTGATTCAAAGTTTTTATGGAGTTACAAAATTTGGTATTAATGTTTTAAAGAATTCCATAACTTGTTCTTAAGTTATGGAACATGGAAAGTTTCATCATAAAACACCATTAATTCCATAAGTTATGGAATCCAAAGGTTTTCAAGAATTACAAAACTTGCCCTCAATTTTTGGAATTTGAAAAAAGTTTTTTATGAAAAAAAAAGAATTGAATTCTAAAACTCTTGGGTTCATAACTTAAACAATTAATTAAATGGTTTTAATTTTGGGTTTAATAATTGCAATTATGATGTTTTGTTGAATAGTTCAAATTAACTCTTATGGACTTTATTAATAGTTAATTAAAGCGTTTAATTAAAAGAGTATTATTAAATCCATAAATATATGGTTTGAGTTTAATTAAATTAAAAGTCTAGTTTAATTAATAGATTAAACCACCAAGTATTTTAAATGTCTAAAATACACCCTTATACTATTATAATATTAAAAGTTTAATATATTATATTTATAAGAGCAAGTCGTCTTACCATTAGTAGGCCTCATTCACGAAGCCGGTCTATAAGGGGGGTATAAGGTTACTGCCTATAAAATGGCAGTTTAATGGGTGTCCACTCTCACTCACCGCTTCCTTGACCGGTGGAGGGTCGTTAGCCGAACAGGTAGGACAACGACTATAATTCTCCCTTCATTATAAATATAATGATAAATACTAAGTAACTAAACACTTATAAATTCCCAATCTTAGTTACTTAGGAAAATGTGAATAAGGTGCTAATCCATGAAATTACACTTTGCACTTTGTTTAAGCTGTTAGTGGAGCGTGTGTGGTTAACCGGCACACTAACCTGGACTTAACAAGGTAGGCAAAGGGTAACTTAATGTTTATCATAGTATCGTTGGAGCGTGTGTGGTTAACCGACACATCGATTGAGGGGTAAATATTAAGGGTACCAAGTATATTTGCATGGTTACTTCACACCTTGTTTTGTGATCCTCGGCATCCCAGTCACAAAACCTGAAGGGCACACTCGAGATTGAAACATGCCATTGAAAAGTTCAATGAATTTCAAAAAATCTAGGAGTTTCAAAACCAATTAAAATCTAATAATACATTTCGTTTATCTTGGTGGAAATTGGTGAATCGTCATTCACCTACCTTCATATATTTTATAGCTTGGATTACGGCATCCCTCTTCCAAGTTATAAAATAGTTTGTTGGGTCGTAGCCTTAATATATCATATTGGGTGTTATATTAAGGACTTAAATCAACTTTACGTGAATTTCTCCCATTGTTGATGTCTGGTTTAGACAACAATGATCTTCCCAAACCAAGCTTTCCTAATGAATATGACTTCCCGAGTTTGGGTCATGGAAGTCATACTTCTCTTCCTCCACCTCCTCCAATTATTCTCCCTAACCCACAAGTTCAAGGTCACTTAAGCCCTAATGGCAAGCAAGGTCTATGTGTGATCACATCTTAGAGATGAAGTCACATATTGACAAGCCGGGAGAGTTGGGTGTCAAAGTCTTGAGAAAGTTGGATGTTCAATTGCTTTCTAAGTCACATAGTGAGTTCCTTTGGGACTACTATGAACAGACTATGACATGAACCTTAATGATCATATCTATTTGCTTGGTGCTGCTGAATCAGCAATGATTTGGAACGATAGTAAAGCAAATTTGATTAGAAGATCAACTTCCAAAAAACTTTATGGACAGTGACAATGGTGACACTGGAAATCCAGAAAAAGCATTCTCTTCCCAATGGAAAGGGATTGACCATAGTCAACCCGGTTGACCAAATGGTAAAGAGAAAGGCTAAGTCTGAGATAGTCCCATTACCAAAGGGTCCATATGTTTATTTTGCCAAAGGAAGGGGCGTTGATTGCAAAGCTGCCAAATTTACCTAAGGATGTTAAAGTCAATAAGTTTGACTCTACATCAGGTAGAGCCCATTATCTAACTCTGTTAAGTTCTATTCTGAGATCCTCATTACATGATGTGACTGGGTCACATGTTGATGTTTTAAGAATCAAAGAATAGAGAGAAATATTAAAGGAAGTATATGTTGATTCTGATCGCGAAGGTGGATTTCGATCGCATCAGAATTTTGAGCAGTTGCTTAAGAAGTTATGATATATTGCTAAGGAATAGATAACAACAATTTTCCATGTGGATTGTAAGGATAAGTTTTTCCGCAAAGTTTTAAAATAAAAGAAAATTGTTTAATTTTATTTATTTGAAGTATCCTTACAATGACATTTGTGGAAAATTGTTGCTTATATGATTCCACTGACAGCAATATTGGAAAATGGATTTGATTCTTTCATTTGTGGTAGTGTCTAAATTTACCAAATCAGGAAAGTTCCTCATCGCCCAAGTTTCAATTGGACCGAAACTTGGAATCATGCAAGTTGAATAGTATGACGAATGAGAACTTTCAAGCATTGGAAAATCAAGACTAATTACTTGTTCACATGGATGTGTGAGTCAAGTGAAGGACTAAAGGGATCGAGTACACATTCTTGTGCACTGGTCATGTCCACCACAAAGCTCGTTAAGACTATTTGATTTACTAAAGTTTAGTAAATATGGTTATACTTACAAGTTTAAGTATAATTCTGAAACATTGGAAAAGTCTCAATGTATGGCAGAACGAATGGGAAGAATCAAATTAGGCAGAAAGATAAAAGTTTCTCAAATCTGAAAAGATGGGAGAGTACTTTAGTATCATGTTTGTGATCATCTTAATGATTTAGCAATCATATCACAATTAGTCCTCTAAAGGTCATCTTAGTGCATTCTTATGACTAAGAAGAGGAGTCATGAATTGTTGAAATGGTTAGATCAGGAAGATGAGTCATACTTCGTTCCAAAACAATTCTTAGAGTCATACTCCAAGATTGTAACTTGAGTGACATATCTTAAAGAAAGGTTTAAAACACTTGTCAAATGTAAGAGTAAAAGTGTCCTACTCTTGTACATTTGAAATTGGTAAGTTGTGATGTTTTGGATAAAACAAAGACCAACTAAGGCCAATTGTGTGAAGTGTTTGTCTTGATAAAGAATCCGCACTATCTCTTGAATATTTGGCAAGATAGTCTTATATGTCAAGAGGATAGTGGGAGTCTTAAAGATCCTAAAAAGAATTTCAAGAACTAATCAAGAATAAAACCTGAGGTTCTTCACTAGCACACGACTTGAGGTTTATAACCTATCGTGTTGACATATTCTGTGCCCATTCCAGTTAAAGTTGGCTTTGCATAGGAGTTCTGAAAGTTCTCAATTGGTTGCATAACAACTTGGAAGCAATGGCAGGCCCTGTACTGCCAGGTGGCATGAAGTTAAGATTGCATAAGTTCAGTCCATATGAGTTTGGATTTGTCATTATCCTTGTCTTGTGACTATGGTTTGACGATTCACATGGATAAGAACACATACACCATAAAATCTAAGGGTCATAAGGTTTCTCTCCGATTCATGAAAATGATGGTGAGGAAACACTTCCACCAAGTAGATTTGAAGCAGATGGCAAAAGGTCTAAACAATTGAGACTATGATTACGGCATCCCTTTTCATAGTTCTGAAATTGTTTAGACATACATGCATGCTATCTAAGGAAAGGTGTATGATTTTGATAAAGTTTTATCAAAGCATCTCGTATCAGAAATCTGAACTTTGGTAAGAAAGTTAATAAAATATTGATTTCTAGAAGTCCAGCTGATTTCTGAGTACATGTCAAAGCTAGTGGGAGCATAAGTGTTATGCTAATAATCATCATGTTAGTGGGAGCATGATAATTATTGTTAGTGTTGCAAGTTAGCAATGTTAATTATAGAAAACAAAAGTTTCAATTCGTGAGGCTGCAGGGATTGAAAAAGTTGTTTTGCTATAATTAAGGGAGAGGATATACTTCATTTCAGTTCTAAAGGCTTAGATTGAGACCTTAATCATCTTTAGTCAAGAATATATATATATATATATATATATATATATATATATATATATATATATGAATTTCATGTTGGATTGGTTCAACTTAAGGAAATTCTATATATTGCGTTCTCAAAATTCGATTATGATTACGGCATCCCTCTTCATAGTCAAATTTTGAAAACATGGCAAATAAAAATATTGTAGCAAAAGACTGGTCTAGAATCATGTCTTTATGTGAGACATCATGAATCGTGTACCATTTGCTTTGGGTACAGGATCGATTGCATGTGCTATAATATTTGTCATTTCTAAATTTTTCCAAATGCCCAGAGGCATTAAGAAGGGAAAAGGTCTAGAATTGGATATGACTAAAATGATTAAGCAATTGTCGAGGACAATCTGAGGTTTACCAAAGATTGGTTTCTCAGGGACATTTGGAAGTATAATGCTAATTTTGGAAGGACCATATTGACATATTCTGAAAAGAGGCATCTCTTATTCAGAAGTGATAGTCAAAATGAGAATATGGAGTTGTCTCCATAGGTGGAAGTTATCTGTGTAAGATTAGAAAACTTAATGCAAGAAGCATGTTCAAAGCAATGTACTTTGAATATGAGACTTAGTTTCCATGGAGTTGATCTCCATTGGAATACCTTATAATGACTATTGACAAGTCTTTGTGACTTTGTACATATTCATTACAGGAGGGTCAGTGCATATAAGTTTAAAATCTAAACAGATTTCGATAAATGATAGGAATTTGAAATTCTCACATTTTTCGATAAGGATTTGGGAGTGTGAAATTAGAATCATTGAAATTATGTTCAATTGGTTTATTTCACAAAGTAAGGATCATAGACAAACATAGAGTGCATACTTGGTGTATGGCAAAGCTATTGTTTAAGAAAAACATAGTGTACATGCTTGGAGCATGGGACAACTATTGTTTTTAATTCAAGTATAAAGTTGATAAAACCGAAACAATGAATAATGAGTAATCAGTATGGTGATAAATAAAAGTGTTTATTTATATTCATAGGGTTTGATACCATATTTGATTCATTTATTCTTGTGTTTCACTTTGCATGTTTTGACTTCCAGAATAACTAAGTCGCTCTTCCTGAATGATTAAGTTATTCAAACCATCCACAGTCGGTCATATGTTGGAAGTAGATATAAATCAAGACTATCATGAGTTGGTTTGTAGAGGTCCAAGTTGGTGGAAAAAGTGGTGCTACAACACTCATGAGTGCTCATAAGTTCTGAGTATTGGATTCAACCCGCGCTCATTTAAATCACTTCATGGATTTTATCACGAGTGATCATGAGACGATAATATCTTATATTCTTCAAACCTAGAGATATGAGTTGTTACTATTGGATAAGGTGTCTAAGTCCATAACTATTTCTGGTATGTACTTGACCCGACCCGGCATGGTCCATTTGGGTTGCATGGCACCATGCATTTGGATAAACTAAAATGAGAGAAATAACACTTATGGTTTATTAATACATTATAAGTTCTAATATATTAATAATATTATTTAATTAGTTTGATCAAGAATTAATTTAGAATTAATTAAGTGATCAAAAGATAACTAATTAAATATATGGGTAGATTATGTAAATCTTCCATATCTTATATAGTGGGCTAAGAGGCTCCATGGATTATCAAGTTGGGTTTCACCCATAGGATGCTCCATGGGAGTTACAAACCCATGGGTCATGGAAATGAAGAGTCATGACACATTAGGGTTTACATGGTGTAACCCTAGATGTGTCAACACTATATAAAGAACCCATGCTCCACCAAAATCGGTTGCACACAAGAATCAAGAGGGCTAGAGCCGATTTTGCAAGTGTAAGATTCTCTCAAAGTTTACTCCTTTGCATTTGGTGTTGTGTGAAGCATTTGAGGCATCACACTTGGGGTGCTAGGCTCACAAGGTTTCAAGGATCATAATCAACAACAAGGTAAGTTATTCTATCTTTCATTCAAGTTAAAAATGTTTCCCATGTATGCTAGATAGGAATATAACCTTGGAATTCAACTTTCCATGATTATTAGACAAACATAGATCCAAGGTTATTAGGGTTGCATGTACACTTAGGAAGTGTTAGAATGCTCAAAACCCATCAATGGTATCAGAGCCTAGGTTTGTTTGTTGTTTTTTTTTTGTGCAAACAGCTTGAAAAAAAATCGTTTTTCTGTTTTCTGCTCGTATGAAAGTTTGCACATTTGTTGCTGGAAATGGACTAGAAACATTACCCTAAACTGTTTTGATGTTTTAAAGCTTGTTTTACATGGTGTAATGTTTATGCTAATCCATTTACAATGGCAATTATTAAAATTACAAGTTTTTTTAAGTGTAATTTTTGATTCTTGAAAGTGTTCATATTCATGTTCTTGAACTTATGAAGATTAGATGATCATAGGAATTGTTTGTAACCTTCATGGTAGTTTAATTCATGATCATAATGTGTTTTAATGGAGTCCATAACTTGTCCTCAAGTTATGGAAAACCAAAAGTCTCACTTTTATTAAAGCCATTAAAAGACCACAAGAGTTATAAAAATGAAGAGTCTTCATTTTTATTACTCAATTAATTCATAAGTTATAAGAAATGAAAAGTTTTGGAAGTTTACAAAACTTGCCCTCAAGTTTTGGAACATGTAAAGTCTTGATTAAAACTTTAGTTCCAACCCTTCGAAGGGTACCAAGGCTAGGACCCTTGATGGCTCTTCTTCAAGTGGAACCAAGAAAGGCTTTGTCACTCCTTCTTCTGACCCTAAGGAGGTTGAATGCTTCTATTGCCATGAAAAGTCACATTGGAAGCGGAACTGCCCAAAGTACCAGCAAAATGTGAAGGATGGGAAAGTTAAACCCAACCATGCAGGTATTTACACTATCTTATCTAATAACTCACCCCATTCTAACTCTTGGGTCCTTGATACTGGTTGTGGTATTCATATCTGTTCTGATTTGCAGGGACTAAGAAGAAGTGAGAATGTGGAGCATGGAAGAATAAACTTAATCATGGGGAATAGGAAAGCTTTACCTGTCACCAAGATTGGAGTTT
This sequence comes from Lactuca virosa, assembly GCF_052849685.1. Classification (NCBI taxonomy): domain Eukaryota; kingdom Viridiplantae; phylum Streptophyta; class Magnoliopsida; order Asterales; family Asteraceae; genus Lactuca; species Lactuca virosa. The sequence continues at coordinate 92,850,491 of NC_136434.1, forward strand.
ATACTTTATCGCTAAGTAGTGGGTTTAGTTTAGATTTGAATAAATGTTGTTATTCGCCAGAAATGGCAAGAAATATTATTTCCTTTCATGCATTGTATAAACAAGGTTTCACTTTTTCATTTGATAATGAAGTTGGTTCGATTAATGCTTTCTTTAATAATGTTCTTTATTTTAAAGCATTACCTTGTGATGGTGTGTATGAAACTGTATCTGTGGTTGATAACTTAGGAAATAATGTATTGTGTATTGATTTTGTTAATGATAATAACTTGGATAAAGCATCATTATGGAATTGTCGTCTTGGACATATAAGCAAGAAACGCATAGGCCAACTCCAAAAGGATGGAGTATTGGAGTCATTTGACCTAAAGTCAGATGATAGTTGCGAATCATGCTTACTTGGAAAAATGACAAAGTCACCCTTCACAGGTTCTTGTGAGAGGGGTGAAGGTTTGTTGGATCTTATACACACGGATGTGTATGGGCCCTTCAAACATGCCACAAGGGATGCTAATCGTTATTATTTGACTTTTACTGATGATTACAGTAGATATGGATATGTCTACTTAATCAAGCATAAGTCAGAGACTTTCGAGAGGTTTAAAGAGTTTAAACAGGAAGTCGAGAATCAATTGGGCAGGAAAATTAAGATGCTTTGATCCGATCGAGGTGGTGAGTATCTTAGTTCAGAGTTCCTCGACTATCTTAGGGAATGTGGGATTGTCTCACAATTGACACCTCCCAGGACACCGCAGTTGAATGGTGTAGCTGAGAGGCATAATCGAACCTTGTTGGATATGGTTCGTTCCATGATGAGTCGAGCTTCGCTACCAATCTCATTTTGGGGGTATGCCTTAGAGACTGCCGCCCATATCCTTAATCTAGTTCCCACAAAGAAAGTTGCCAAAACTCCTCATGAGATGTGGACTGGTAAAGTACCCAAACTAGACCACATTAAGATTTGGGGTTGCGAGGCTTTCGTGAGATGCGAGACTCATGATAAGCTCGAACCTCGAAGTGAGAGGTGTATTTTCATCGGCTACCCACAGAAATCCTTTGGTTACCTCTTCTACAGACCTAGTGAGAATGTGGTCTTTGTAGCTAGGAGGGCTTTCTTTCGAGAGAGAGAGTTCATAAGCCAAGGAGACAGTGGGAGGCAAGTTGACCTTGAAGAAATTCAAGAGTCAAGTGGTGAAGGAACTTCAAACCCTAGCACTCAACTTGAGGAGGAAACTTCTGTTGAGCCAATTGACAAGTCTGTACCTCTGAGGCGTTCCACGAGGGTTAGGAATGCACCTGAGCATTACTATGGATTCCATATTACTGCGGAAGGTGATACACTTATCAGTGATGAGACACTGATAGGTCTGGATAAACCTAATAGTTACGCGGAAGCCATGGCAGGCCCTGAGTCAGCCAAGTGGAAAGAGGCAATGGACAGCGAGATACAGTCCATGTATGACAATCAAGTTTGGAACTTGGTTGAGAATGTACCAGGTCGTAAGACTGTAGGGTGCAAATGGATCTTCAAGAAGAAGACCGACATGGATGGTAATGTACACACTTATAAGGCACGACTGGTTGCAAAGGGTTTCTCACAAACTCTGGGAGTTGATTATGATGAGACCTTTTCTCCAGTGGCCAAGATTAAGTCTACCAGGGTTCTGTTAGCCATAGCCGCATTTCATGACTATGAAATATGGCAAATGGATGTCAAAACCGCTTTCCTTAATGGAAAGTTGGCTGAGTATGTTTACATGAGTTAGCCAGAGGGTTTTGTCAACACAGAGTACCCTAATAGAGTGTGTAAGCTTGAGAAATCCATTTATGGGTTAAAGCAAGCACCTCACAGATGGAATCTTTGCTTTGATGAGAAAGTCAAGGAATTTGGCTTTTCTAGGAGTGAAGATGAATCTTGTATATATGTCAAGGCTAGTGGGAGTATAGTTAGCTTTTTGGTATTGTATGTGGATGACATACTACTCATAGGAAATGACATCCCAACTCTGCAGGAAGTTAAGTCCTGGCTTGGGAAGTGTTTCTCTATGAAGGACCTAGGAGAAGCTGCCTATATTCTAGGGATAAGGATCTTGAGAGACCGGAGTAAAAGACTAATTGGACTTAGTCAGAGTACCTACTTGGATAAGGTGCTGAAGAGATTCGGCATGCAAGACTCCAAGAAAGGAGAGTTACCCATCCAGAGTAACGCTAGATTGAGTAAGACACAAAGCCCTAGTACTGAGGCTGAGATAGCAGAAATGAGTCGAATACCTTATGCTTCGGCTGTAGGATCGATCATGTATGCTATGACGTGTACTCGACCTGATGTAGCCTTTGCTTTGAGCATGGTTAGCAGGTATCAGGGGAACCCTGGCAAGGCACACTGGACTGCGGTAAAGAATATCCTCAAGTACTTACGGAGGTCTAAGGACTGGGTCCTTACCCTCGGTGGGAGTGAAGACTTGAGAGTTGTAGGGTATAGTGATGCTAGCTTTCAGACTGATAGGGATAATTTACGCTCTCAGTCAGGCTGGGTCTTTACCTTAAATGGAGGAGCAATTTCTTGGAAGAGTTCCAAGCAAGAGACAGTGGCTGATTCAACTTGCGAATCAGAGTATATAGCAGCTAGCGAGGTAGCAAAGGAGGCGATATGACTAAAGAACTTCATTGGAGACCTTGGAGTTGTACCAGCTATTAAAGAGCCAATGGAAATTTTCTGTGATAGTGAAAGTGCAGTTGCCTTAGCCAAGGAACGAAGGGATCACGGGAGATCCAGACACATCGACAGAAAATACCATTTCATCAGACATCGAATAGAAGAAGGACTCCTCGTGGCAAAGAGGGTATCATCGGATGAGAATCCAACAGATCCCCTCACGAAGGGACTGACTCGAGTTAAGCATCTCCAGCATGCTCGGAGCATAGGGCTGAAGGATGATATTAGATTTAGTAGTTAGATAACCTTGAAATTTGTAAAGTGTAATTGACATTAGATGATGAATAAAAGGTGTTTTATTTATGAGTAAAGTGTTGCTATCTCTTGTCGGTCGTTTACTATATTTCTTTTGCATGTTTTGACTTCTAGAATAATTATGTTTGGTATATCATATTATTCGAACCTCCACAGTCGGTCATATATCGGAAGTAGGTATGAATCAAGACTGTCATGATTGGTTGCAGAGGTCTAAGTTGTTGGACATGGCTACAACACTCATGAGTGCTCATAAGTTCTGAGCATTGGACTCAACCCACGCTCACTGGAATCACTTCATGGAATTTATCTCGAGTGATCGTGAGACGGTAATATCATATAAGTCTTCAAACCTAGAGATATGATTTGTTACTTATGAGTTGGTTATGCATTGATTGTATGTTAACGCATTGGTAACTCAATGTTATAAAACGTGCTTTTGTGTATAATTCAATGAGTGGTAGAACAAACATATGAGTCGAAGTTTATCTGTTCCTTCTTGGATTAGAAGCTGATATCTGGGCCCCTCGATGATTTTGTTTTGACCTATGTACCGGGCCCGGTCAGAACTAAGTTGATGTGTTCAATTAAGTTCTTTGTCAAACAAATCGGAAATCGGGAAACAAACTGCTGGACAATAAGTAAGACATTGTTCCATGTATTTGTCCGGCTGATATCTAGAACAGAGGATTATATGATCACTTATCTTAAATGGCGTATCACCATCTTCTCAGTTCCAAGAGACCTTGAAAGAGCTACGATTGCCGATCGGTTCCTGAAGTATTGCAGTTATAGTTATTAGACTTATCCAAGTGGGAGACTGTTGGATAAGGTGTCTAAGTCCATAACTATTTCTGGTATGTACTTGACCCGACCCGGCATGGTCCATTTGGGTTGCATGGCACCATGCAATTGGATAAACTAAAATGAGAGAAATAACACTTATGGTTTATTAATATATTATAAGTTCTAATATATTAATAATATTATTTAATTAGTTTGATCAAGAATTAATTTAGAATTAATTAAGTGATCAAAAGATAACTAATTAAATATATGGGTAGATTATGTAAATCTTCCATATCTTATATAGTGGGCTAAGAGGCTCCATGGATTATCAAGTTGGGTTCCACCCATAGGATGCTCCATGGATGCTCCATGGGAGTTACAAACCCATGGGTCATGGAAATGAAGAGTCATGACACATTAGGGTTTACATGGTGTAACCCTAGATGTGTCAACACTATATAAAGAACCCATGCTCCACCAAAATCGGTTGCACACAAGAATCAAGAGGGCTAGAGCCGATTTTGCAAGTGTAAGATTCTCTCAAAGTTTACTCCTTTGCATTTGGTGTTGTGTGAAGCATTTGAGGCATCACACTTGGGGTGCTAGGCTCACAAGGTTTCAAGGATCATAATCAACAACAAGGTAAGTTATTCTATCTTTCATTCAAGTTAAAAATGTTTCCCATGTATGCTAGATAGGAATATAACCTTGGAATTCAACTTTCCATGATTATTAGACAAACATAGATCCAAGGTTATTAGGGTTGCATGTACACTTAGGAAGTGTTAGAATGCTCAAAACCCATCAGTTACTATGAGTTGGTTATACATTGATTGCACGAAAACGCATTTGGTAACTCGATGTTATAAAACGTGCCTTTGTGTATGATTCAACAAGTAGTAGAACAAGCCATATGAGTCGAAGTTTATCCAGTCCTTTTACCTTCGGGATAAAAGCGATATCTGTGGGGCCCTCGATGATTTAGCGATGACACATGTGAGTGCTTGGCCAAGCCAGGACTGATTTGATTTGTTCAATCAGTCAGTCATCATAAATCGAAAATCGGGAAACAACAAATAGACAGAGAGAATGATTATAATCAATGTCTTAGTCCATATGATATCTAGAATGGAGGAATATATGATCCCTTATCTAATGGACAAGTCATTGACAATGTCAGAGTTCGACAGCGGCTTTAAGAGCTACGATTGCCAGTTAGGTTTTGAAGTCATACTCAATAATAGTTTTAGACTTATCCAAGTGGGAGACTGTTGGATTAATGTCTAAGTCCATAACTATATTTGGTATGTACTTGACCCGACCTGGCATGGTCCATTTGGGTTGCACTTCACCGGTACAATTTATATGGATAGTCTTTTGAGAATAGTATATTTATGATTTATATTAATATATTATAAGTTCTAATATATTAATATGGAATCATATTATTTAATTAGTATTGATCAAGAATAAATTTAGAATTAATTAAGTGATCAAAAAGAACTAATTAAATATGGACTCTTATATATATGGAATGGGCCAAGTTCATTTAGGTTGGGCTAAGCTTTCATGGATGGTCCATGGAGCTTTTAACCCATGGATCCTATGTAAATGAAAGGTCATGGGTATTAGGGTTTACATGGATGTAACCCTAATCCTCCATAATATATAAAGGGGTCCTTGGCTCACAAAATTGGCACAAGTGTGTGAAAATAAGAGTGGGCCGATTTTAGTGTGCATACATATTCTCTCAAGTTCTTCCAAGGTGTTTTGGTGATTTGTGATTCCATTTGAGGCTTCCACACTATTGGGGCTAAGCTCTTAAAGCTTGAAGACATCAAGCTACATCAAAAGGTATGTCATCTAACTAGAACTTTGTAGTATAGGTGCTTCATAATATGCTAGTTAGGATGAAACCTTGGAATAGTTAATATTTGCATGTATAATAGAGAAAACATAGATCCAAGGTTTATAGGGTTGCATGTACACCATAGGAGTGTTAGAATGCTCAAAACCCAACAAGAAGTTGCCAGTGGCAAGTTCGTACCTATTAGTGATCATATTAAGAACATAGTCATCGACTTAAACGGAAACGAATTCCACGAGGAGCTGTTACCCATAGAGCTGAACGGTTTCGATATCGTTTTGGGAATGGATTGGCTTAGCGCCAACGACGCCGAGATACTATGCAGAAAGAAGATAGTAAGGGTGAACCCACCCGGGAAAGAGTCATTTATGGTGTACGGGGACAAACGCAGAGTGAATTCTGGAATCATCTCCCTGATGAAAGCCAGGAAATGTTTCTCCAAAGGATGTGCATCATACTTGGCGTTTGTGATCGATGCCAAGAAGGAAAAGAAGGAGGTGCAGAATATACTAGTGGTGTGTGATTATCCGGAGGTCTTTCTCGAAGATCTTCCTGGATTACCGCCTGATAGACAAGTGGAGTTCAGAATAGACTTGTTACCAGGAACGACACCGATAGCAAAAGCACCATACCGATTAGCACCAACGGATATGAAGGAGCTCATGACGCAACTTCAGGAGTTGTTGGACAACAGTTTCATTCGACCTAGTTCATCACCCTGGGGAGCTCCAGTGTTATTCGTGAAAAAGAAGGACGGAAGCATGATAATGTGTATAGACTATCGAGAGCTGAACAAGGCAACGGTGAAGAACAAGTATCCATTGCCAAGGATTGATGACCTATTCAATCAGCTGCAAGGTTCGAGCTATTTCTCAAAGATCGATCTTAGTTCAGGGTATCATCAGCTGAAGGTAAGAGAGCAGGATATTGAGAAAACTGCATTCAGAACGAGATATGGACACTACGAGTTCTTGGTTATGTCGTTTGGACTGACCAATGCTCCGACAGCATTCATGGATTTGATGAACAGGGTTTGTAAACCATTCCTCGATAAATCCATGATAGTGTTCATAGATGACATTCTGATTTACTCAAAGAGCCGGAGGAGCATGGTAAGCATCTGCGAGAAGTCCTAGAAGTCTTGAAGAAGGAGAAGCTGTATGCAAAGTTCTCCAAATGTATTTTTGTATCCGAGAAGTCCAATTCTTGGGTCATGTGGTTAACCAGGAGGGAATAATGGTTGACCCAGCAAAAATCGAAGTTGTGATGAAGTGGGAACGTCCGAAGAGTCCCACAGAGATTTGAAGCTTTCTGGGATTAGCTGGATATTACCGAAGGTTTATCCAAGGATTTTCTTCGATAGCTGCTCCACTGACAGCTTTGACCCACAAATGAGCTACTTATACATGGAGCGAGAAGCATGAAGAAGCATTCGAGAAGCCAAAGAAGAAATTATGTGAAACACCGATTCTTTCTCTACCCGATGGAGTTGAAGACTTCGCGGTATATAGTGATGCGTCGGGAGTTGGGTTGGGTTGTGTTCTGACCCAAAGAGAAAAGGTGATAGCATACGCGTCTCGATAATTGAAGGAGCATGAAAAGAACTACCCCACTCACGATTTGGAGTTGGCAGCGGTAGTTTTTGCTCTAAAGATATGGAGGCATTACCTCTATGGCACGAAGTGCAAACTTTTCACTGATCATAAGAGTCTCCAATATCTCTTTAATCAGAAAGAATTGAACATGAGACAACGACGCTGGCTAGAGTTACTCAAGGACTACGACTGTGAGATACTTTACCACCCCGGTAAAGCAAATGTTGTCGCTGATGCTCTCAGTTGGAAAGCAAACCTTGAAAGGAAAAGGCCAAGAGCGTTGAGAATAGAAGTTGTCTTGACGATTGTGGAAAGTATCAGGAAAGCTCAAGAAGAAGCTTCAGAGAAGAATGACCGAAAGGAAGAACGTTTGGGCAAAACGTTAGTATTCGGTACAAACAGTCAAGGACTGAAGGTATTCCAAGATCGGATTTGGGTACCTAATACGGGAGGAGTAAGAGATCTTCTGATGGAAGAAGCACACAAGACCATGTACTCGATTCATCCCAGCAACACTGAAATGTATAGGGACCTAAAACCATACTACTGGTGGCCGACGATAAAGCTCGATGTTGCAAAGTATGTGACCGAGTGTGTAACATGTGCAAGAGTTAAGGCACAACATTAGAAACCGTATGGGAGTTTGGAACCTTTACCTGTACCCATGGGTAAATGGGAAGACATCACCATGGATTTTGTGACTAAACTGCCCAGGACGAAGAACGGTCACGACATGATTTGGGTGGTTGTGCATCGTTTCACTAAGAGTGCACACTTCATAGCAGCCAACGAGCGGTGGTCTATGGATAAGCTCGCAAATGTTTACGTGAAGGAGGTAGTAAGACTTCATAGTGTTCCTCTTAAAATTGTATCGGATCGTGATAGCCGTTTCACGTCAAGATTCTGGAGAAGTCTACAAGAGGAATTGGGTATGAAGTTGTGTTTAAGTACAGCTTACCATCCGCAGACTGATGGCCAGAGTGAAAGAACGATACAAACACTTGAAGATATGTTGAGAGCATGTACTCTGGAATTCCAAGGTAACTGTGATGAGCACTTACCTTTGGTAGAGTTTTCCTACAACAATAGTTTCCACTCGAGCATCAAGATGGCACCTTATCAAGCTTTCTATGGACAGAAGTTTCGTACACCATCTTGTTGGCTTGAGGTTGGAGAAAAGCAGTTTATGGGCCCCGAGATAGTCCATGAGACTGATGAGAAGCTGAAGGTGATTAGGGAAAGAATGTTAGCAGCTCAGGATCGTCAGAAGAGCTATGCTGACAAGAAAAGACGACCGATGACTTTTGAAGTTGGGGATTCGGTTTTGCTTAAAGTCTCACCGTGGAAGGGACTTATAAGATTTGGGAAATGAGGAAAGTTGAGTCGAAGGTTTATTGGACCGTTTAAAGTTCTTCAGAGAATTGGGAACCAAGCTTACAAGCTCGAATTACCCGAAGAACTAGATGGTATTCATAACACCTTCCATGTGTGTTATCTGAGGAAGTTCACGGGAGAAGTTCCCGACATAATTCTAATCTCGGAGTTAAGGATGGATGAAAATAAGAGGCTGATCGAAGAGCCCGAGGCAATTGTTGACCGTAAGACTAAGAAGTTACGACGCAAGATGGTCGACTTAGTGCTAGTCCGATGGAAACATTCGAATGGGCCGAATCTCACTTGGGAAACAGAGAGTGACATGATGAGTCGCTATCCACATATGTATGTTGATGCATGATTCCGGGACGGAATCATCCTAAGGGGGAGAGAATTGTAACGCCCGGGTTTCGGGGCTAAGCATTAATAGATGATGTAATAGTCTAGGTCAACTATTGTAACTCTTTTTGAAGTAATAAAGATGAATTATTTGAGTATTATGTGAATTATGTGCATTTATGTGCTTTATACTTAATTATAAAGTTATAATTAATAAAGGATAAAAATAAGCGTCAAAATTAAAGTGTGATATAAGCCCGATATCTTTAATAAAAGTTGTAGTGGTCGAAACAAGGATTCCGGGGATATAAAGAACGCCGAAATCCGAGTTATAACGAAGAAGTTATGACCCGTCGAAGTTTCGAGAAAACCCGCTGTAAGTGAGCTACGCCTACGCTATTTTTAATATAGCTTTTAATTAATTATAGTAACGTTATTAGGACCTTATAATAATTATTTGGGCTATTATTATTAGTTATATAAGAGTCGTTATAATACCTTTTTACCCACTCGCGGTACGGGGAATCTGGTTTAAAGGGCCGCATAGGGTTGTTGGATTTCAGAAGTGATATATGCCAAAATGGTCCTGCCCTCCGGTGTTTTATGTCTCGCCCCTGTCTGTACATAGTGGGTGAAGAGTATTGTTTAACGCTTATATAATAGTAATAATAGCTAGACTATTAATTAGTCTCGGTGAATGTTAGACTAAACCCTAGTGGTAATGATACTAGGTTATGTCGAAGGAAATTATTTTAAGAGTAACGAAGCGCTGTCTGAGTTCGGTATCACCACCTCTTCAGGTGAGTGCATAGTTAATTTCATATTACACATAGATATGAAGTATTTAATATAAACTACGTGCTATGTGTGCATATTGTCTGAATACTTGTTGTCTATGTTGATGAAAGATTTTTATACATGTTTTAAATGATTTAAACTGTATATGTATTTTATATCTACAAAAATGTTGGGGTAAAACATGGGTAGATGTAATAGACGATGTGTGATAAAATGATGAGAGGCCTCGATGTTGGTGTTGTTGATTTTGTCATCTAACGGAGTATAGATGACGACCACAGACTCTTCTAGACAGTCCAGTGGAACGCTAGCAGGCTCGCAACCTGTAGGTGTTTGTGAACGATGTGCTCACCGGTGTACTCCATCCCCCTCATGGTTGCCTTAAGGACATTTATTGCTGAGGAATCCCCTTAGCAGTAGTGTCCATCCCGATGATGATCCTTATGATAGGTGTTTAGGGACGTAATGTGAGGATAACGGGAACGGGTAATCGGGTTATTGTTGGTTGATGAAATTAATACATTTATTTATTGTGGGTTGAAAACCCTATGTGCTCACCAGGCTCCCAAGCCTGACCCACTCAGTTTCATGTATTACAGGTAGTGGCGCTCGAGCATAGATGTGATGTTTTGGATGAGGGATTACGTATATAGGTCTGTAGATATGAAATAATGTAGTAAGGCTTATATTATACTGTTTATGCTTTTGATCTGTATCGAACATGACATCCCGAGTCTTTTTAATGAAATACATTTCTAAGGAAATACTTTGATAAATCTTTATCATATTTTTATTTTGGGAACAAATTCCGCAACACTTTTATGTAAAATGTTACTCTGATTTTCAAACAAGCATAAACAAAATCGGTCTTTTCTGGCCGTGAAAATGGGGATGTCACAACTTACATGGATAATATGACATATCCATGATTTTTAATTAATTATTACTTTGAAACAACACGAACATACAAACATGTATATAATATTTAATTAAATATTATATATATCACATTCCATAACATATGATCGATAACATGAATCTAATCTAATTTACATTAAAATTTCAACCACAATATACAATGATATTCTTAAAAGAATACTTAAACCAAGAAAATATAAAAAAGAAATAGTATATAACAAACTTACAAATTAAAAACTTCAACATAATAACATGACCCAAAAAATGGTCCAAAACCCTCAAACCAACACAAAAACATTTAAACTTGTTTTCTTTGTTAATTTTGTATGTGATTTGTATTTGTGTGTCTACTCAAAGAGATTGACCTTTTTATAGTAGAGTATCTATTAATTGTTTATTAAATACATTATATAAGTTATAAAACCTTTGAATTGTTGATCAATATTAAGAGACTTTTGAGTGATATTCATTAAAATAGGAGGTTTCAAACGCATGAGGTGTTTGCAAAATTTTGTGGGGGTTTCAAATGCATGAGGTTCAAGGAAAAATGTCTCCTTTATAAGTATAGTATGATAGTATGATACAGATATAGATATAGATATATAGATATATAGATTTCTAACATCATCGGAGGTTCTAAATAATGCATTTTAGCCCCATATTTGCTTGATTGAAGATCTAACACATGCTGGAAACCTTACCTAAGCTCATTATGTTACCACCTTGGTACCATTTTCACAACGAATCATCATCAATAGAAAGTATATCATATGAAATTGTAATAAGTATCTCATCATTACCTCAAAACATCGAAACAAAGCATCAAATAGAGAAAATTACTACCTTAGTAGCTTTATGACTAAGATCTTTTGTTGAAACTTGAATTGTTTCACTAATTATTCTCTAATTCGATTTATGTCCTTGAAAATGAGCTCTCCCTCTACAAAACATAAAAATGAGGAGAAAAGATTGATCTAAGGCTTGAGATCTAAACCTTCTTATGACTTTTCTCAAATGCCCTTTTGAGATTAAAAAGCACTCCCAAACACCCCCTTAATTTTGCAAAACAAACACCTCAACTTTCAAATTTTAGATTAACTCCTAAATGACATCCACTTATAATTACTAGTCTTATAACTTCTATCGTAACCCTAGAATGTTAATAATTAAAAATTTATGTCCAAAATCTACTTAACTGAATTAAGTCAAATGTCATCTTAACTTCCAAGGTAAAAAATGAACTTTAATTTGGACTATCTACTAGATTTTCATTTAATTACTTTAAATTATCTAAAATTGGAAATTTGCTTAGTTATATATTATTTAATTTAATTGAAAAATAATGAAAAATTACATTTATATATTAAAACATTTAGTCCCAATTCGTGAGTGTTACAAACCGGTTTCTTACATTATCAGAAGACTGTATGGATTCAAGCCAATACAACGATATTGTTGTATCAACTAAAGAGCTTCAACAACCTTATAACCCATACGACCATATCTAACATGGTATAAAATTACATACGAGTATATAGGAGTTTTGATAGTAACCGTGAGTAGTTTTCATTAGATCAGGGGAAGTGGGAGTTCATTTTGGGAGATCAGTTAGACGAAAAAAATTAAATAAAAATAGTTTATTGGCATCAAAATTTTAATTTCTTCATTTGTAAGTGGTAATTTGAACATTAATATTATCTAATTCTTCATTTGTAAGTGTTAATTTGAACATTATTATGTTAGTAGCTTTGTAATTGGTAGTTAGCCAACATGTGTGGCTAGAAGCCTCATTATCCAACTTTGAATTTGCATTTCATTTAGGTTGTTTTGTCAATTGAGACTAGTTTGTCGATTTACGTTTGATTTAGTAATGTTTGTTATAATCTATATAAATATCATGTTATCTCTACTATTTATGCTAACCACTTGAATTGGTCTATGATTTTGGGTTGTTATTTCCTTTACTAGAATGTGTAATCATTTTAGGAATCGAGTCAAGTCACAATCGATTGAAATGGTTTTCTAGAAAGATCGTTTTCCTTATAAACGCATATTATATGTTTGCAAAACCTTCAAACTTTTGTAAGAATCTAACATAATTGGGAATCTAATTGTGTGTAATGCAACTTATAGTTGAATCTCAGATCTTATGGAAATTTGATTGACAATTTAGGTTTAATCAAAGAGTTTCTTTTGTTTAAATACTTTAACCGTCACGTGTTAGAGATTGTTAATGCATAGTCATACCAAACAAAATCAATTATGTGATATCCTTTACACCATACTTATCTAGGATGAGATACTTACAAGTTACAAGAAAGTGGAATAAAGTAGTAGTGAATATTTTTTTTATCGAACTTTAGTGTATTACATTGTTTTGCATGTCTTAACATTTAACACCCCTTCTCTTCTATTCTCTTCTCTTTTTATTTATTCAATCACAAATCTCAAGTCTTCTATGTTGGCATAAATTAGTCAACTTGAATCCTTGTGGATACATCCTTAATTACACTAATTACAATCCTTTTTGTATGATGCTACTAGGTATACTATTTTATTATTGTTATTTATTGTTTTCGACACACCAAAATGTTCAAATTTTATTACTTCTATTTTGATGGAACCGTGGAAGTAATCCAAAAAAGACATAATAACATTTCTTGAATGAAACAAATTTAAAATAACAAAATTGGTTTGCCAAAAGATAAAATATTTAGGTATACTATTTTATTATTGTTATTTATTGTTTTCGACACACCAAAATATTCAAATTTTATTACTTCTATTTTGATGGAACCGTGGAAGTAATCCAAAAAAGACATAATAACATTTCTTGAATGAAACAAATTTAAAATAACAAAATTGGTTTGCCAAAAGATAAAATATTGAGGTGGAGATGCGGGGTATCGATCCCCGTACCTCTCGCATGCTAAGCGAGCGCTCTACCATCTGAGCTACATCCCCATTCGAGATTGGTATTCTAAAAAAGCTATTTATTAAGTCAGATAAATTGTTTTTTTTTTACCGAGTTACTAGTCTTTATTCTATTTGTATTCGTGCTTTGTTTATTCTTTAAACACTACATACCATTTTTCATAATTATAGAATTCTGTAGTGAGGTTAATGTGTTATTAAGTTTTAAAAAAAAACTAAACTCAAAATTATGTTCGTTTTCAAAGTATAGAAAGAATGCATCGATTTTTAAGTGGAAAGTTAAGTCTACATTATCATTATGTAGGTTTTGTGAATGGCGGACAGGAGTTGATACCATATGCTATGAAATTTCCTAAAAAAGAAAGTTTACCAAATTTGGATTGATACCATGTGCTATGAAATTTCTTTAAAAGGGATGTATGCCAAAGTTGATTAACCAACCACAAAAGTTGAGGGCATTTGGAAGCCTACAAATACCAAAATGCTTATGATATCTGTTTATGCGCCACAAGAGCTGTCTGAAAAACGCATACTTTGGGATTATCTTTCTCATGTTGTGTATAGGTGGGAAGGTGAAACGTTGATTATGGGGGACTTTAATTCAGTTCGTGTCGAATCTGAAAGATACGGTTGGGGGACTTCAATGAAGTTCGTGTCTTAAAGATACGGTTCAATTTTTAATTCACCTGGAGCCTTGGCTTTTAATGATTTTATCTCTAAAGCTAGTTTGTTCGATGTTATGCTTATACTTGGTCGGATCGGGTAGCAAGGAAAATGAGCAAGCTTGATAGATTTTTTGTTTTGCATGGATTGTTGGAAGTTTTCCCGAATCTCTCTGGTCTTATTTTAGAAAGACATCTTTCTGATCACAGACCAATCTTTTTTAAGGGAGTTGGCGTATGATTATGGCCCACTCACTTCCGTGTTTTTCATTCTTGGTTTCAGCTAGAGGAGTTTGAAAAGTGGTCTTCGACTCTTGGAATAATGATGGGGTTGTGGAGGTTAACCCTATGGTTTTTCTTAAAAAAAAGTTACAGTATTTGAAGAAAATGTTGCGGATTTGGAGTAATGATTCCAAAAGCGCAAGAAACTCTTCTAGGACGACTTTACTTACTTCTTTAGCAGAGATTGATGGCAGATTGGATCATGGAGAGGGCTTGGAGTCGGATCTTAATGATAGAATGGTTTTGATGAAATCTCTTGCTGATGTGAATAAAATTGATATGTTTGATTTAGCTAAAAAAGATAAGATTCGTTGGGCCATTAAAGGGGATGAAAACTCTAAATATTTCCATGGGGTTATTAAACATAAACGTAGAAAACTAGATATTCGGGGAGTGTTTGCTGACGGAGATTTGATTGATAAACCGGGTGATATGAAATTAAAGTTTTTGAAATACTTTTCGAGTCGTTTCTCTACTCCTTCTCCTTCTCGACTTCATCTTGGTGTCGAATTTCCCAGAAAACTCACACATGCTCAAGTTCATTTCTTAGAAGGAGAGATCACTAGTGAGGAAGTCAAGAATGTTGTGTGGTTTTGGTTTTTTTTCAGAGGTTTTGGCACATTGTTGGCGATGTAGTAGTTAATGTTGAGCTTCATTTTTTTAGTACAGGTGTCTTTCCAAGGGGATGCAATCCTTCCTTTTTAGCTTTGATTCCTAAAGTGTCGGATGCTAAATTTGTGAAAGATTCCCATTAGTCTGATTGGGTGTCAATACAAGATTGTTGGTAAAATTCTTGCCAAACGTCTTTCTTCTGTGATTGAATATTTCGTGAGTATTAAGCAGTCTGCTTTTATTGCGGGTCGTCGGATTTTAGATGGCCCTATGATCTTGAGCGAGGTTATTTCTTGGTGTAAGGTGAGGAAAAAGAAGGCTATGGTGTTTAAGGTGGATTTTGAAAAATCCTACGTCTCGGTGAGATGGGATTTTCTGGATGATATTCTTCACAAGTTCGGATTTGGTCCTACGTGGAGGAAATGGGTCAAGGGTTGCCTTATGTCTTCAAGGGGTTCTATCTTGGTGAATGATAGTCCTACTGAAGAGTTTCAATTCTTTCGTGGGTTAAGGAAAGGGGATCCTCCATCTCCTTTCTTGTTCATTCTGGTGATGGAAGTTCTTCATTTGTCTTTTGAAGGATCTATGACTCATGGTATTTTCAGTGGTTTTTCTATTGGGTCAATAAATCCTATTGAGAGTTTTTAAGAAAAAAAATCGAGTTATAGCTAGAAAAAGTTATAGAAAAAGTTTGGTTATCTCATGATCCAAAAGTTACTTAGAGTTTTTAGTTTTTGGAAGCTTTTAAATTTGATCGTTGTATGTAATTTTATATTTGTAAAAGTTTCTAGCTAGTTTGTCCAACACTTCTTCTAAACAAATAAAAACTATAATTTTTGGCTATGTGTTTAATTGAAATTAAATTTCAATTAAGATCTATAATATTATAAAAATATTCTCAAAACTTTTTATAAATTTTTATTGAAAATTTCTAAATCTCATATTAAATCTATAAGTATAGTCGTTTCCCACTTGATACGATATATATTTGGGGGGTGATTCTTCCACAGACAAATTTTTATACATCAACTGAAGTTTATATGCATTCACGATTATACCCTTGTGTTAATTCCCTGTTTTAATTATAATTATTGAAGAAAGAGAAGGAGCCATTTTTTTGTTTCCAAAACCTATGTCCGCTCACAACCCCCCTTCCCCCCCCCCCCTCTCTCACACACTCACACACAAAGATCTCTTCTGCTCACAACCCCCCTTCCCCCCCCCCCCCCTCTCTCACACACTCACACACAAAGATCTCTTCTCCATCAGCATATACAACATTCTCTTATTCTACCAAACAATAAAAACTAAAAAGACTCTCAAATCGGTCACATCTACCCTTCACGATTTGAAGATGTTATTGATTTTCTTTAAGCCATGGAAAACCCATATGAATTTCTTGGTAAACACTTCTCCGATCAAACCACCACCGCCAGCAAAATTTGATTTAATATAAAGCAAAGACAAAACTTCAAAAATGGTCCCTATGGTTTCCAGAAATCTGAAGTTTAGTCTCTAATTTTAAAAAACCTCACAGATGATCCCTGTGGTTTCAGAACTTTTAATAGATGGTTTTTTTCGCCAACTCCGTTAGCTTTTGGCCGTTAAGTGAATGACATTTCTGTCATTTCACAATCACAATGACCATTTATGAAGTTTTACCTTGTTTAAAAAAAAAAGAAAAAAAATATAATTATGTAATATTAAAGGGTCTCTCTCTCTCCCTCTCCATCTCCCTCTCCCTCTCCCTCTCCCTCTTCCTCTCTCTCGTTGTATAATTGGAAGTCAAACATTATACAAACCACAAATCCATTGTTGTAACTACAATTTTAATTAGAGGAAAGAAGATCAAAGGCTTTTTGCTTTGACTAAAAACAGAAACATAAATGCAGAAATTTGTTTGGTTGCTCTTACACTAAACCCATGACCACCCATCACCTTCCCACCATTGTTAGATCAAACATCACCACCTCACCTCCTTTTCTCTCCGGCCCTCTCGTCGATCTACTGTAAAGAAACGAAGAAAGAAACAAGGATAACCAAGGGCTGCCACCCTCAACCACCCACCGGTGACCACCCACCACCGTGAACCACCACAAACGGCCAATCTCTATTCCCCTCTTGTATTGTAGAATCCATTGCACCACCCACCCTTCACGTTTTCTGTTTTCATTTTCTTCTTTCACTGCCAAGAACAACCACCACTGAGGAGTGGTGGTGTTGTTGTTGGTGTGACCACTGAACATCACTAGGAACCACCTCTTCTAACCATTTTTGCCAATCAGCACCTACCCAAACACACCCTTTGACCACTGCCATCTCCACTATCTCTCCCTTGCTTCTTTTCTCAGATAACAATAGCTCCACCAATAACAATATCCCCACTAGAGGTGACATCAAGAGGGTGTTTGGGATTGCTTTTCAAATGAATTTTTGGCTTTTGGCTTTTTCGAAAAGTCAAAAAATTCAAAAAGTTGTTTAACAAATAAAAAAGTCCTTTTGAAAATAATTTTTTGCCAAGAACAAAATGGTGGGTTTTCAAAAGTCAGGAAATCCTATCTTTTTGTGACTTTTAGCCATTTAAAGGGTAAACTAGATTCAAAAGCCAAAAAATCTAAGGCAAACACTTTTTAAAACCAACTTTTAGCTTTTGCTCCTTCAAAAGTTAAAATCAAAAAGGAATTTTACAAAAAAGGACTTTTGAGGATTAAAAAGTAATCCCAAACACCCCCAACATCCCAAGAACCACCGACTGCCACCCCGTCTTTCCCCTGTGACGACGAGCAAACACCAACCCCCACTATGAGATCTTGACAAATGAAAACGATTTGTTTCTTATTGCTACCGATCAAAAGCACAAAGCATCATCCAAATTGATCAACCAAATTTAATCTTAAATTTTGAGAATGAAATCAGATCTATGATGAGTTGGAATTGATTGAAACATAATCGATTGTTTACAACACATAATTCAAATCTTTCAACACATAATCGATTCTAGTTTTTCTTACTGATTTTTCTTATGGTTTTGGGAATGGAATCTGCAATTAATAGCTACATTTTGGCCATTGGTTCTATGTTTGTAACTGTTGCACACACCAACTGTTCGACAGATTGCTCCAAAGAATAATCGTCTTTTAAAATGTTGTTTTTTGATTAGATTTGTTGTACATATTGTAAACCCAAATGTGCATATCGACGCACTGCAACATCACACAAGAAGCCATGGAGGGGAGGTGGAGAGGTTGGTAGAAAAACGGAGAAGAAAGGGAGGGAAAGAGCAGATCGGAAACAACACAGCAGGTGGGGGTTCGTGGGTTTGCTCAGCAACCGAGGGGAGGTGGAGAGGTTGACAACCGGTTTTTCCGATGGGCTCTCTTTCTCGACTGTTAGATTATCTCACCGGAGCTGTGGCTTCGGGGAAAGCAGGGGTCGAGCAAAACAATAATAGAGGATGTTTGGGGTGATGCGTCTTAACAGGGGGGAGAGAGAGTGAGAGAGAGAGAGAGAGATTAAATTTCTTTCATTTTTTCTTTTTTTTTAATAAAAAAATTAAGATAATAAGAGAAAACCTCATTATTGGTCATTGGGTATTGAAATGACGAAAATGCCCCTCACTTAACGGTAGAAAGCTGACGGAGTTAGGCGTAAGGATTAAACATTAAAATTTTTGAAACCACAGGAACCATCCGTGAGGCTTTTTAAAATTAGAGACCAAATTTCAGATTTTATGAAACCACAGGGACCATTTATGAAGTTTTGTCTATAGCAACCAAATGAAACATAACAAAAAATACAACCCAATTCTCTTAGGAGGAACACCCAAAAGGACAACCAAGTTCGATTGCTAAACATCAAATAGCAGTGTAGAAAGGTAGCTTCACCAAAAAGTCACCCAGTTAATTGATTTCTGTGAAAGATTTCCAAGCAAAACCAGGCTTCCAAGATCCAAACAGCTTATTTCTTGAGGGTAATATTGTCCAACTAACCCAAATTTGCCCTAACAACCACCTAAATTACCCAGCAACAGGATCTGATCAAGCCATGGGTTTAGAGCCTCAATACAGCCGGGAAGCAGTGGCGGACGCATGATTTTACAGTAGGGGTTGCACGGGAGTGTTAGGGGTTGCACGGTAGTAGAAAAAATAAAATTTTCAAAATTTTTCGAAAAATTTTCCACTGCGGCCGGAAAACTTAGGGGTTGCCGGTGCCACCGTTGACCACCCCTAGGTCCGCTCCGGCCGGGAAGAGACAGAGAGAGGTGAGTGGACGCAGGTTTGGTAACAAAAAAGGTACAATTATAATGAAGGTATTATTTAATGAGGGTATAATTGTCAATGAGTATAATTATCAGTGGATGAATAACCACCCCTATATATTTACTTAAAAGTTTAGCGATCTTCTTTTAAACGTTTGTAGAATTTGGTGTCATGTTTCAAAACTAATGAAATTCCCCTAACCTCCTATTTTAAACCACCTATAACTACTGTGTCTCTTCTATCTCTCCTCCATTTTCCCTCTCTTAATTTCTGTGGCTGAGTGTGTGAAGTCGAAGGCAATGGACAACAACAACAACAATAATGGCCATGTTACTAGCTATGAGATTTCTGCATATGAGATTTTGTTACGCGCGACGGCGTTTTGCGTAACGCTACTATCTACGCTGCTAACAAGTGTTGATAATGAGACATCCTCTTTCGAAGTCACCTTTCACTGGTATGAACTTTCTTCTACTGTGTGTTCATTTATTACGACTATTCCTCTTCTGATGATTTAGCTATCAACATGAATCTATTTTGTTTTGAAATGCGAACTCATTTTCGATGAACTATGAAATAAAACGTAGCTGAAAAAGGTGTGGATCTGTAATCTGTATCATATATTCGTTTTAGCTCAAATTGCTTAGCTAAAAACAAACTATATTAAGATTATATCAATAACGTCGTCGATCGAGACAAATGTTGCTACTCTGCTTCATGTTTCGATCACGTTCCGGCCTTGAGCGATTCAATCACCAGAGCGGCGCGGCGGAGGGACGACGGACACCTTAGCCGGACGATTAGATCTGAAAGGTATATATATATATATATAAGCTATCTGAAATCCTTCGTCCCTTGGCGGTTTCTGTGGCGATGTCTTCCGATCTTCTTTGGAGGAGAAAGCGGGTCGTCCAACCTTAGGAGCGAGTCAGCTAGCTAGTGAACTCAGCTCGCTGGCTGCACGGCGGACATAGACGTCGAAGACGACTTCTGACGGATCAAACTTCGGCGGCAGACGGTGGATAGTACAGATTTGGCAAGGCTACGGAGTGTGAATATAATATTCAGATCTTACCATATATTTTATTGTTTTTTTATTTTTTTTAATATATTAATAGTAATAATCATATTAACAAATTAATATGTACAAAAGTGTAATTATAACGAATATATGTTAATCGCTTGCTTTTTGGCCTCGATTTTCATGATGATACAATGCTTGATTCCAACATCTATTATTTCTCATACTAAAAGGAATCGGAAATAAATAATTTCTTTTGTTAAGAAACAAAGTGTTGAATGTATTTTAGTTCTTAGTTAGTTGCATATCTAAACAAACAGGACTATTAATTTATGGTTTGTTCCATGAATTTATATATAACTTTTGTTCTTGTGCAGCTGGATGTTGAAGATATCAAATGCAATAGTATGCTTATACTTGGAAGGATCAGCAATACTCTCCCTGATATATCACATCAAAAAGGTCCGTACTGAATTCCCAAGATTTCTGGTGTTGGACACTGTCGTGATGGGGATGCTGTTCTCCGCTGCTACTGTGTCTGCCCTGCCCCCGAATCCGATCACAGGCGTGTGGGAGTGGGACATCATTGGCTACCCGATACTCATGTCGTACCTTGGATCCCTTCTGGTTATATGGCTCATATATGCTTCATTTCAAAGCCACGCTAAAAAATACTAGTTATATACATACGCTGGAACAAATTAACTACCATGCAAAATATTGAGGTTAGATTTGTGTTTTTCATCTTTAGATCATGATTTCGAAGAAATTGAATCTGTTAAATAAATTTGAATATTACGGACTTGGAGTTTGAATCGGTGCATGTATTTGGTTGACAGGCCATGGAAGGAAATAATTTTGGTTTTGTGTTTGGTTTGTAGATATGCATGTCTAATTAGATTAATGTAAGTTGTGTTAATTGACCTAAACAATTATTTATTTAAGTTTTTATTATGGATAATAAAAAAAAGACCATATTATTTTAGGAGATACACAAAAATTACCCCAATGAGAAATAACTACCATTTATAATACTCCTTTCGATCCAAAATTATTGTCTACAGACAAAAAACACACAGATTAAGAAAACATTAATTACCAACAATTTTATTAAATGAATTGACAGTTTATCCATTTGTTGCATTTAATTTCATGATAGGTGAACTAATAATGAGATATATTTTAGTAAAAGAGATATTTATTTGTAAAAGTAGACTATTATTTTGGGACAAACCAAAAATGAAACATGGACTATTAATATGGGAGATGATTTGTAAACAACAAATTTTCTCTATACACAACAATTGGTGCTTT
This sequence comes from Lactuca virosa, assembly GCF_052849685.1. Classification (NCBI taxonomy): domain Eukaryota; kingdom Viridiplantae; phylum Streptophyta; class Magnoliopsida; order Asterales; family Asteraceae; genus Lactuca; species Lactuca virosa. The sequence continues at coordinate 92,872,226 of NC_136434.1, forward strand.
AAAATGTTGTACAATACAACTCTATCATGCATAAATTGTTATGTATGACAAAAAACTGTTGTGTACGAATCACTTTCCTATTAATATGGACGGAGAAAATATATATTTAGATTTAGATATGTGCAGAAAAACACAACCAATTATATATATATATATATATATATATATATATATATATATATATATATATATATATATATATATATATGTGTGTGTGTGTGTGTGTGTGTGTGTGCGCGCGCGCGCGTGCACGTGCGCACATAGATACCTTTATATTATCTTTATGTTTAAAAACACTCTTATGTTAATGTTTACCATTCAAATAAAACTAAAATACGGGTTTTTTTTTATGAGAAACTATTATTGGCTAAAAATCTAATGTTGCATACATTTTTCTTTTTTAATATGGGAGTGATGTTAATTGGGATAAAACGATTAGTCAAGGAGGGAGAAATAATATGTATAGTTCCACACAGAGAATACAATCGAACAAAAGTAATCGAAATAGATGTATTCCGAACATACAATCAAGAAAGATATATATGTCATATCATATTTCGATATTTACTTTAACATAGATGTATTCCGAACATACAATCAAGAAAGATATATATGTCATATCATATTTCGATATTTACTTTAACACTGACAAACCGGTTATTTGATCAATGCTTCTTGAATTTAAAATCTTTCTACAAGACCTTGACAGTGTCAAATGCCATAGTATACTCATATTTAGGTGGAACATTGATGCACATACACTTGGTCATATATGTTACAACAAAAAAGTCCATACCGAATTGCCAATATTTCACCTCTTTGACATCATCATGGGGGCGTTGTTGAGCTCTTATGCTACGTGTGCCGTTGTGAGGGTTGGAGAGATTGTGGGCCTCACCAGCTTCTCGATCATCATGACCTACATTGAATCATTTGTCTTTCTATGGCTTGTATGTGTATGTGTTAGTGTATATATCTATATTTGTATATAATATTCATAGTTAGCCTATTTATTTGTAATTCTTATTGTCAGCCCATGTTTTGTATATAGCCCAATACTTTTGTACATGTTTTTATTTAGAATAGTGGAATACGGCTCAGTTCAGGGGAGAACACCGTTTGTAACATGGTATCAGAGCATAGAATACCTTAGTCGTATTCCATTATCGGTGATCAATTACGTAACATCGTTATTGGAGACTCCTCTATAATGGAATATTGCAACCGCATCAAGTCCATTGCCGATCTTCTTGCAAATATTGGAGCATCGATCCTTGAGCGTAATCTTGTCATCTACACCATCAACGGGTTGTCCCAAAAATACGCTCACGTTGTCACTACAATCCACCATTAAAAACCTTTGCCCACGTTTGTTGAGATGAGATCCATTCTTACACTCAAGGAACGCTCTATGCAAAAGGATCAATGTCGATCGGTCCAAGCCTCTCATCACAACCACTCTTCCTCTCCAACAATTCTTGCAATCGATCATCACAACCGAGCTCCAAATCCTTCATGTGAGAATCACAGTAATGGTCAAAATGGTGGTAGAGGTGGTAGTCCGAATCACCGTGGAGGTGGTAGAGGAGGACGAACTGGAAGGGGTCGTGAACGATCCCATGGTGCAACCTCGTCTTAATTTCAGCTCTCTGGATAGGGAGGATTCATGTCTTGGCAGACGTGACAGCATCCTCAATGAGGTCTTCTTCCAGCGCCTACAACTCCCTCGTGGGCTCCCTCTACTGGCCCAAGAAATCAGCAACAGTAACAACAATGGCCCACTTCAGCAACCCTATTTTCTCATCCTTGGGCTTCTGCGCCAACAGCCCAACAACAGACTCTTTTTATTGCTAGTTCATCTCCACATCATCCCAATACATGACCTATTGTTCAAAAATTTAACTACTCGGATTAGGTCACTACTCTTCTTTAAGCGTTTAGTACCATGAGCCTTCAGGACTCGAGAACCGCAGACTGGTATATGGACACCGGGGTAACCGCACACCTCCACGCCGACTTAGGTATACTCAGTTCCTATAACAATAAGTGTATCAATTCTAATTTCTATGTTTTAGTTGGACATGGGTCTCGTATACCGGTCACTAAAAATGGTCACTCATCTATTACATATAATCCTTTTCGTACCCAAGTCTTAAAAATGTCGTTATTACTCCTCAAATTATTAAAAATCTCATATATGTTCGTCAATTTACTTGTGATAATAAATGCTCTATCGAATTTGATGAATTTGGTTTTTTTTGTGAAGGACTTCCAAACCAAACAAATCCTTCTCCGATGTGATAGCTCGAGTGATCTCTATCCAATTACAAGTCCTACTCCTTATGCTTTTGTCTCTGCTAGTTCTACCATGTGGCACCAAATACTTGGTCATCCCGTTCAACCTGTTTTTCAACATTTAATTTCTCATAATTCAATTTTATGTAATTAAAGGGACTCTCACTTATTGTGTCATGTGTGTCAACTTGGCAAGTATGTGTGTTTATCTTTTGAGTTCTCTAAAACTGATGCGTTATTTCCGTTTCAAGTTATTCACTCTAATGTATGGACTTCTCATATTCAAAGTCATAGTGGAATAAAGTATTATGTTATTTTCCTTGATCAATTTACTCATTTAGTGTGGGTGTACCCTCTTAGAAATAAATCTGAAGTGTTCTCTAAATTTCTCAATTTTTGTTCTTACATTGAAAATCAATTTCTCACCAAAATTCAAACTTTTCAATGTGAAAATGGAAAAGAATATGACAACTCCAACTTACATAAACTTTGTGTCACTCATGGCATCCATATGCGCTTCTCTTGTCCCTATACCTTTCAACAAAACGGGAAATCCGAACGCATGCTTCGCACACTTAACAACATTATACGTACTCTCTTGTTTCAAGCTCACCTTCCACCTACTTATTGGGTGGAAGCTCTCCATATGGTCACTCATCTCTTGAATATTCTTCCATCCACAACTCTCAAAAATGACACTCCCTACCACAAACTTTTCCACAAACATCCTTTATATACTCATCTTCGAGTTATTGGTTGTCTATGTTATCCCCACCTCAACAACTCCAACAAACTTCAACACCGCTCAGTTCGTTGTGTGTTTCTTGGATACCCTTTGAATCATAAGGGTTTCCTCTGTCTAAACCTCCAGACCAAACAAATCATTATTTCCTGTCACGTCACATTTGATGAAATTGTCTTCTCATTTGGATCTATGACTCCAAACAACTCTCCCAACTATGATTCCCTAGATATGGAAGACACCAGAAACATTTCAATAACCCAAACACTCCATCATACCCCTTCGTCGATCAAAATACAACCCCCGATCATCCTTCTATCGCTTCAACCGACTCATCCTCCCCTACAGCCTCACCCGACAACGTCTCTCCTCCTCCTATCGAATCTATGTTGACACCGGTTCCATCTCGCTCTCAACCCATGGTCACTCGTGCTCGCCACGGTATTCACAAACCCATCCAAAAACTTAATCTTCATACTAACACCATAAACTCATCTTTATCCCCTCTTCCACGTAACCAATTTGAAGCTTTCCTTGATACTAACTAGCTAAATGCAATGAAAGATGAATATGATGCACTTATTTCTAACAGGACTTGGGTACTTGTACCTCGACCTCATAATGCTAATGTAGTTAATTGTATATGGTTGTTCAAGCAGAAATTTGATGCAAATGGATCTTTAGCTCGATTAGTTGCTAACGGGCGTACTCAGCGGCCCAATGTAGACTATGACGAGACTTTTAGTCCGGTTGTTAAACCGACCGCTATTTGGACTGTACTTAGTCTCGTGGTCTCCTATCACTGGCCAATTCATTAGTTGGACGTGAAGAATAGCTTTCTTCACGGTCACCTTAAGGAGACAGTCTATATGCACTAGCCACCGGGTTTTCGTAATCCATCTACATCAGATCATGTTTGTCTTCTTTAGGGATCTTTATACGGGCTCAAGCAAGCACCTCGTGCCTGGTATCATAGATTTGCTCAGTTTATCACTAGTTTCGGTTTCACAAACAACAAATCAGATTCTTCCTTATATGTCTACAGACAGGGTGACCACATTGCTTATCTGCTTTTATATGTTGATGATATTGTTTTGACTGCCTCATCCACATGTCTTCTTCAACAAGTTATTAGAACCTTATGGTCCGAGTTCTCCATGATAAATCTGGTTATACTAAACTATTTTCTTGGTATTACTGTTACTCGGGATCGACAAGGTATGTTTCTATTCAGTAGAAATATGCAACAAACATTTTGGAACGTACGAACATACAAATCTGATCGCACTCCAGCTGACACATCTGCCAAATTTGATGGCTCGGGTCCTCCAGTCTCCGATCCAACCCTATATCGCAGCCTCGCCCGTGCACTTAGGGGTGAGCATAGGCGGGTACCCGCCTAAATTTGACGGAACCGGAATCGGAACCGGCGGTTCCTAAGATATTAGAACCGGAACCGGAACCGCCGGTTCCGGATACCCACTTTTCTAAAAAAAAAAAAAACTCAAAAACTTTAGTTAGAATTAATCACTCAAAAACTTTTTACTAAATAAACGGTTAGAACAGGCCCGTATCCGATCTAAAACTATACGTTTAAAAGAAACAAATGAGCTTCAGCCAATAGAGCTTACATCAAAAATGCTTCAGGCCTACACAAGAACTCGGCTACTCACAATGTGACAATGGTAGGCCACCAAGAAAATTCCTAATATGCTACATCCCCTCTCAAAATCGTTTTACAAAGGAGAAACTCTTATATTTAAGCATGGTCATTTTTCTAACAAAACTCGTGAATTCATAAAACCAAATAGGATCTTTAGGTAAATGCATTTAGTTAAACTTAAACCTCATTTCGTATATACCATTATGTAAAATAGATTATGAGATAGATATTTTGATACAATTCTAATATGTTTCTGCGATAGTATTATAAAACAATACAATAAATGTATAAACGAATAAACACATTATATATTTATATTTATATATATATATATATATATATATATATATATATATATATATATATATATATATATATACCGGTTCCGGCGGGTACCCAGTGGGTAGCGGTTCTGGAAAAATAAAAACTGGAACCGGAACCGCTTAAGGCGGTTCCGAGACGGTTCCAGTTCCAAAAGCGGGTACCCTGTTCTGATTCTCACCGTGCACTCCTGTACTTAACTTTCACATGTCCGGATATTTCTTATGTTGTTCAGCAGGTCTGTTTATACATGAATGACCCTTGGGATCCATATTTTTCTGCTTAAGTGGATTCTCAGATATATACAAGGTACTTTAGACCTTGGCCTACAAGTCTATGCTTCTCCATCTCGTGGGTTAGTTGCTTACTTGGATGCTTCTCTGGCTGCTGTGTTTTTCTTGCTACGAATCTTCTTTAATTGTCTTGAAAGAGACAGGGTGGTCTATTGCCGAAGCTGAGTATCGTGGTGTTGCGTATGTTGTTGCTGAGACATGTTGGTTGCACAACCTGTTACACGAGTTGCTTTATCCTTCCTATCTACTACTTTGGTTTATTGTGACAATGTCAGTACAGTTTACTTATCATCAAATTTGGTTCACCATCAACGCACGAAGCATATTGAGATTGACATTCATTTTGTCCGAGACAAAGTCGCTATGGGTCATATTCGGGTTTTGCATGTACCCTCATCATATCAGTATGCTGACATCTTCACCAAGGGGCTTCCATCGTTTTTATTTCTCGATTTCAGATCCAGTACGTCCGTTCGAGACCTCACGTTCATACTACGGGAGCCTATTAGTGTAATATCTATATTTGTGTATAATATTCATAGTTAACCCATTTATTTGTATTACTTATTGTCAGCCCATGTTTTGTACATAGCCCAATACTCTTGTACATGTATTTATTTGAAATAATGGAATACGGATTAGTTCAGGGGAGAATACCATTTGTAACAATATGTTCTAATTATAAGCACCGCTATAAAATAAGTATGAAAATGAGGCAAGATCATTTGAATTGCGTTTGTATTTGATCTGTAGAGCACATTAGAGTTTTGTTGAATGTCTTTGAATAAATTGAAATCTGATAAAGAATTTTGAATCTTAAGAAATTAAAATTTGAATTAGTTTGTATCTATCTTGTATTAACGGAATGGAACCTAAGTTTCGTCGACCCATCGAGCTATTACTTGTCGACCCTCTCTCTATGATTTTGTTCGATGATGTGTATATTACTCTTAACACATGCTATTGCTTTCGTGAGTACTATAATTCACTTAAGATTGGTCATTTTTAAAGACAAGATCAATAGTAGGAAAAGCAATAAAAAATTCACGTTTTATTGGTGTACAGGGGATTTTGGTAATTTTTTAAAATTGATCATGAAATGAGATTTAAATTTATTGGCATTATCTAAAAAATCAATAAAATCCAGGATTTGTCAATCAAAGGTGTTATTGATGGAACTAATTTTTTTGGATTTCTTAAGATCAGTGAATCAAACACAAGATTATTGCTTTGAGAGAGAAAGATTGTCATATTGGTGTGTAAGCGATTAAAATATGTTTAATAATGGTTTTATTAATTATTCATTTTAATGAAACAGTAAAACAATGCTACAAATTCTGTTTGGCAGACTAACATCTTTGTCGAAAACAAGAAACGGTTTATTATACTCGAAATTTTGGGATAACCACAAAATCGATCATATGTTTATTTGGAATATAGGTAATTACCAATTAAACTTTTGAGTATTTGTCTAAATCATCCGAAACAATATGTTTAGAAGCAGTTGAATTTCGGAATTTCAGATTATCCGAAGAGGCATGTCATAAAATGTTCTAAAATTTTTCATTTGGAATTACTTTCTCATAAAGTGCATTTCGGGATTACTTTATGTAACATTCTTTTCGTACACCTATTTAGGAGAAGACATTTTCGACTCATAAAATTTTCTATAGATGGCTGTTCAAGATTAAAGTATTTCCTCAATATTTGATTCTTTTTAAAAACTTGAAATAACTTAGAATTATAAAAAAAAGTTAACATATAATTAAATACCAAAAAGAAATACTTTGAAAACGTTTCGATTCGATTAGACAATGGATCCTCGAAGTGTATGAGAGTATAAATTTCACAAAACACGTTGTCACAATTGTATGACTTTCAGGTTTTTTAGTGGTTTTGCAAGCTATGAGATGTAGTTGTTGGGGTATAGCTCATTTTCTGTTGTTGCTATACTTTTGGCTGTTTTTTTACTTTTTACTGCTACTACTAATACTATCTCAGAGAAAGAACAAATCCACAAGAATGATTAAATTTAAAGCTGAAAATAAAATCTGAGTGCAGTAACAATCATCAAAAAGGATGGCGCTTCACAGCATATAGCATTGTGCAGAAGAAACAAATAAATACATAATCATAATGGTTAAAATTCTGAAAAGCAAAGACATATACAAATGGGATAATCACTTAAAAGGGTAACGTATTTTTCGATTTGTACACATTTGGTCACTAAGTTTTTTCGTCAATGTGTTCATTTTTTGAGTCTACTACAATTTTCATTAAGATTACTCTCGATAAAATGTAATATATTTTTACTAACGATTTTATAAAAAAAACATTCATACATGCATTCATAAAAAACGTATGGACAGGGGAAGGCGCAGGAATACATAGTAGGTGTTGCCGATATGAAATAGGTGTTGCCGATACATGGAAAATAGGTATAAACGAAAAAAGAATCGAAAATTTTTCACTGAGAACAAAAAAAATAGGTGTTGTCGGTGCAACACCGGTACCATAGTAAATCCGCCACCGCGTATGGATATAAAAATCGTAATTAAAAATATATTAATTTTTTAATGAGAGTAATCTAAATGAAAGTTGTAGTAGAGTAAAATACGAAGTCATGTATATAAAGATCGTTAAAATCTGAGATCGTATGAAGAAGTTATGACGTTCAGAACACATGACCTAAGCAACCAAGTAGTTGAGATCGCGATGGATATAAACATCAAAAGTCTCATACACCTCATTAATGAATGTCCCACGTAAGATTTCGTGAGAAAAAACTAAAGAAATCATTCATAAATATTGAATGAGTACAAAAAATGACTTAGTTTGCAAAAAAAAAATTAAGGACTAAGTGTGTACAAAAATATTAAGGACTAAATGTGTACAAAGTGAGAAATATATTACCCTATTAAGTCATTTTTACCGGGTAACCTCGAGTAGCCGTTCATAAGGACTGAATGTATACAGCTTAACAAGTTGAAGGGGTAAATGTGAACGAAAAAAAATCCAGTGACCAAATGTGTACAAATCGAAAAATATATTACCCTTTTAAGTCATTATCCATATCCAGATAGTCAAGAATCATACGATATCATCTTATATAAATTAAGTTATTTACGCATATATATTAAGTAACGTTGACACAACTCTTGTTGCTGTATATTGTATACATTTGTAGATCGCCCGAGTCCATCTCGAAACTTCTTTAAATGGGAACAAATACTAACTAAAAATTAACCAAAAAGAGAAACTTATATATTTATCAACAACCTAATTCAATCTAATATTTCTATAAAAAATCAATTTCTATTTTTCTCTTTTCCAACTCAACCAAATTTATTATTTTATTAACATCTAAATCCTAGCCAACCTATTATTATATAAAAAATAAACTAAAAGATATTGTCAATATTGCTATCTAGTTTTATAGAACAAAATTATAGATTTTGATTATTTTTTTATTAAGATGAAATTTTAATTTATGATAATCAAAAATTAATTAGAAACAAGTAAATAGGGTCTCCAATCAAGAAGATATGTAGAGAGTGGAGACGCAACCAAATGCAACATGGGTTCCCAATATTAAATAGCATTTTTTTTAATAATTCATGAACCCTTAATTTAAAAAAAAAATTGCTATTTAATTTTGGGAACCCATGTTGCATTCGGTTGCGTCTCCACTCTCTACATATCTTCTTGATTGGAGACCCTATTCACTTGTTTCTAATTAATTTTTGATAGTCATAAATTAAAATTTCATCTTAATAAAAAAATAATCAAAATCTATAATTTTGTTCTATAAAAATAGATAAGGTTACAAACTTTATTTCAAGTATATAATTAGTTATTTATGTTTTTTATGATATATTACTATCAAAATTGTTTATTGGTACTTGGTCCAAAAAAGCCAACGGCACCCCCACTACATTCGTGTTAGCAGGATGGGGAACCAAAGACCAAGTATGATTTTGTGAAAGTGCATCCATTTCGGAGCGCATGGCGTCAACCCATTTGGAATCCCTGAGAGCCTCAATATGCATTGTCGAGTCAGCAGAGGCAAACAGAGCAGCATAAAGCCCACCATCAGATGTATGATAAAGGCCCGCCCAATGCCTTGGTTTAAAAATCCCAGATTTTGCTCGAGTGGTCATGGGGTGCCTGATAGGAGCAACAGGAGTCGGTGCCGATGGAGCAGAGGGCGAGGGGGCAGCAACGTCAACATCGGGTATCGACGGATCCGAATCAGAACCCGATGCAGGTTCAGTGTCAGAGCCGTGATCAGAGTCTGAGGCAGCAGAAGAGGAGTCCGATGCAGACACTATAGAAGCAGGATCGGGTTAGGGGGGCTCGACCGGTGATGACGGCATGGGAGGATCGTCGCATACAATACAGGGAGCTGGAGGCGAGGCCGTTGGAGCGAGGTTTGAGACAGCAGCGGGCACGGACACGCCCGAAAAATCATCCAAAAAGGAGTGAAGTGGTAAATTAACGATTGCGGTGTGCGTGGCAGTGGTGTCAAAAGGAAAACACAACTCATCAAACCAAGCATGGCGTGTGATGTAAATGCGCGAGGATCTAGGATCGAGACATAAGTAACCTTTGTATTGGGAGTGATATCCAAGAAAAACGCAAGGAATGCTTCGTGGAGACAATTTATGAGCCGAATAATCCTGCAAATAAGGGTAGACCCGGCACTCGAACGGTCGAAAATTATCATAAGATGGCACCCGACCAAACAACATCTCAAAAGGAGAACGATAGCCAAGAACTTTCGAAGGCAAGCGATTAATAATATATACCGTGGTGCTAAAGGTATGAACCCAATAAGAGGCGCGTATGTGAACATGAAACATCATGGCAAGGCCCGTTTCAATTATATGTCGATGCTTGCGTTCGGCTCGTCCGTTTTGTTGCGAGGTGTACGGACACGAAATCTGATGAAAAATGTCACGCGGGTTTAATAAGCCCTTCACACGATAGTTTGAAAATCCCGTACCCTCGTCACTTTGAAAAACTTTAAGCTTGGTGGAAAATTGATTTTCCATAAAAGTGATAAATCAGACGAAAACATCATAAAATTCTGATTTGGCCTTGAGTGGATACAACCATGTAAAGCGCGAATAATCGTCCACAAAAGAGACATAGTAGCGATATGAATTAACCGACGAAACGTGTGACGGCCCCCATAGATCACAATGCACCAAATCCAATATATGTAAAACACGTTTATTATTATTAGAAAATGGCAAGCGACGAGACTTAGCAAGTTCACAAGGAGAGCAAATATTTGGTTTTGGCAACACACTAGAAACAAATAAAAGTCCAAGTTTATTTAACATAGAAATAGTGTCAAAAGACACATGTCCCAATCTGGAGTGCCAAAGTTCAAAAGAGGCACGCGGCTTGGATCCGGCAAAAAACGCATAAGCTTTGGGAGAAGTGGCTAGAACATAGAGCCCACTATCACATTTTCCTTGTGCTAGGACCTGCTTCGTTGTTCGATCCTGAATAAAAAACGATGAAGAAGAGAAAAGAACATCCACAGGATTGTCACGTGTTAGTTTACTAATGGATAATAAATTTTTGGTGAGGCGGGGAACCACCAAAACATCCCGCAAGTGAATACCATTAGCATTTTTGGAAGAACCAATAGAAGAGATTCTGAGTGTATTAACATTTCCAAATTGGACCGAAGAGTCACCACCATACGGCTCGACATTAGACACCGATCCGGAGGAAGACACCATGTGATCGGAGGCGCCGGAATCAACAAACCAATCTGGGCCGGAAGGAGTAACTTGGCACTAGGCTAAAAAAGCTTTGGCGAGATCAACATCACGCACGGGTGAAGGGGATGCAAAAGAGTGAAGTTGAGGGCACTGGCTCGCGTAGTGGCCATTTTGGCGACAAAGTTGACAATGATGCGGTGTAACGCCCGCAGATCCGGGCTAGTCAATTTAGAGACAATAAGCATCAAAAATGAGTTTTGTGATGGAATATTATTTAGAAGGAGTAATCTTAACCAAGTGGTAGTATATGTTACAAGGGTTCCGTACATATAATGAACACCGAAATCCGAGTTATAACGAAGAAGTTATGGCCCGTCGAAGTTTTACGGCAAAACCTGCACGGCACCGGGAGACGTAAATAGTGAATTTACGATAGAAGGACTTTTTGGCCTTATTGATCTAAACAAAAGTTGTATTATACGTTAAACCGAGAGCGTACATAAAAAGAACGCCCAAATCTGACTTCATATGAGGAAGTTATGAATTTTTTAAGATTTGGCATAGCAGTGCACGACCCGAAACTCGAATTTTAGATCGAGCGGTTTTTGGCCTACGCGACCTAAATAAGAGTTGAAGATCTCATTAATAGGAACTCAACGATAAAAATACAAACGAAAATGGAGTCCGTATGAAGGAATTACGAATTTTTCACGGTCATTTAACAGTATAATCTCCTCCTACTGTTAAATTTAGGATTGGTCGAGAATTAGTCGACAGAGCCAAAATGAAAGTTGTAGATCTTATTTTTACCTACGTGTGGATATAAAGAACGTCAAAAACGGAGCTCGTATGCGAAAGTTATGGATTTTAGAAGTCGGAAGTGTGTTGTGCGAAAATGGGTGACGTGACACAATCTTGGCCATTGCTTTCTCCCCAAGTCTTGCGACCAGATGGTGACATGTGGCACCAAGTTCAGCCATATTTCACCCTATAAATCGAACCTCTCCCACCCTCAATTTCTTCACACCTTTCCCATTCTTTCTTCTCTCTATACTCTCTCTAAACCTCCCAAAACTCCTCTAGCGCTAGAAGAAAGCCCTGGAGCGCTCGACGGCTCCGAGAAGAAGAGCTTTCGGCTCGGAAGTTCTGCCCCTGCAGAGCCCGACTTCTAGCAAAACCCCCTCGTAGGTAAGATACGCCTACGCTATTTTAAATATAGTTTTTATTTAAATATAGTAATGCTACTAGGACCTTATAATAAATATTTGGGCTATTATTATGAGTTATATAAGTGTCGTTATAATATATTTTTAACCACTCGCGGTACGGGGAATCTGGTTTGGAGGGCCGCTTGGGTTGCTGGATTTTAGAAGTGATTTATGCCAAAATGATCCTGCCATCCGGTGTTCCATGTCTGGCCCCTGTCTGTACATAATGGGTGAAGAGTATTGTTTAACGCTTATATAATAGTAATAATAGCTAGACTATTAATTAGTCTCACTGAACCTTAGACTAAACGCTAATGGTAATGATACTAGGTTTTTTCAAGGGAAAATTGTTTTAAGAGTAACGAAGCGCTGCCCGAGTACCGAGTCACCACCTTATCAGGTGAGTGCATAATTACTTTCATCTTACACATAGATATGAAGTATTTTATATAAATTACGTGCTATGTGTTCATATAACCTGTATACTTGCTATGTTGGATGAACGATTTTATACATGTTTTAAATGATTTAAACTGTATACGTATTTTATATCTACAAATATGTTGGGTATAACATGGGTAGATGAAGGATGAGAGATAAAAGATGATATGAGTGAACATTGGCAGCTATGGACTTAGTGCCTATTGAATAAACGTTGGTAGCTATGGACTTAGTACCTGATGGATAAACGTTGGTAGCTATGGACTTAGTACTTGATAGATAAACGTTGGTAGCTATGGAATTAGTACCTATTATATAAACACTGGTAGCTATGGATTTAGTACCCGATGAATGAACTTTAGCAGCTATGGATTTAGTGCTTTACAAATAAGCATTGGCAGCTATGGACTTAGTGCCTGTCTTATAAATCCTGGAAGCAAGGGACTTTGGAATGAACGAATGTAGGATAGATGACTCTTAGGGTAGACCCTTAAGAGTGAGGAAGATAATGCGGATGGGTAATTGGGTTGATTGTTTGTTGTTTAAACATAATAATTATATTATTGTGGGTTGAAAACCCTATGTACTCATCAAGTTTCCCAACCAGACCCACTCAAGCTTATTTGTATCACAGGTGTCGATACGAAGCTACTTTACACTGAGAGATTTAAAACAGATGTAGATCACTAGTGTAAATAAATGTAAGTTCTGTTTATGCCTATGTTTCTGTATTGACGATAACATCCCAATGTGTTGAAAATGAATAAAAATACATTTCTTCGGAAATGCTTTGATAACTGATGCGACATCGACCTCCGGCGGCTCTTCTGGTCTTCTGTTGCAGCGGAGATCTGACATCACAATGCAAACCCGTTAGAGCCGACCCAGGGTCTGTGCCCTGGGAGCGGGCTCCGACGGTCAAGTTAGATCAGCTAGAAGATCTGAGATGGTTCTCCATAGCTGGAGGGAACCATCTTGGTGCTAGTGGTGGTGTATGGTGGCTGACGGCGGCGGGTGGCAGCTGAGCCACCCGGTCGGAGTGTAGTGGCGGCTAAGCCATGGGGAAGAGCCTAGGGAAAGAGTCCTCCTTCATGGAGGAGGTACTGTTCATTATATAGGGGACAATTAGGTCAGGCCTTGGGCCAGCCCAATTAAGGCCCAGCTAGCAAGGAGTTGGGCGAGCCCCGCCCGAAGGCGCCGGACGAGGCTGGTGGGCGCGCACCAGGCAAGGCTGGCGGGCGCGCACCAGGAAAGGATGGCAAGGGAGTGCCAGGCAAGGGAGCGCCTGGCCGGGCCGGCAGGAGAGTCCCCAGCAGGGCTGACAAGGGAGTCCCCAGCATGGCTGGCAAGGGAGTCCCCAGCAAGGCTAGCAAGGGAATGCTAGGCAGGACTGGTAGGAGCGCGCCAGGCCAGGCTGGCGCGCTAGAGCAGTCTAGGCCATGCCAATGGACCATATATCATCAAGTCCCCCCAGTCTGGTGTTATTGGTACGCGGCCAATGACATCGGACTGGACTAAGTCATATAAACTGTGTGTCATCAAGTCCCCCTAGTCTGATGCGATTGGGTTGCTGGCAATCAGATCGGACTAGATAAAGCACCAAAGCATTAAATAATAAAGAGAAATGACCGAACCTCGCCCACGAGAGCCGTGGGGTTATGCGATGAGCCAAGTACTGCTTGAGCTGACTTGATACTCCTTCATTGAGAGGAGTGTGAGCCGGTCGGTGAGATGCAACGTAACTGTTGCTGCGATCATGCGGACCGAGGCTGCTAAAGAGTTTTACGCGACACTGATGTCGGTGGAATGTCGGACCGGGGTAGCTAAGAAGCGTAAGCTTGCCATTCAGTCCCTGAGACTGTTATCCGACGTGATTGTTGTGGTAGCCATGCGAGATGGGATGTCACCAGTAACCATCTACATAGTCTGCATTAATAACCATCTTGAGGATCTTTCTTGCTCGGGCTACACCTAGCTGGATTGCGGCGTACCAACCCTACTCCCCTCCCCCTTTCTTAGAGGAGGCGAGGAATAGATTCCGAGAGTTGGGCGACTAGGTTGCTAGCGAGGGTCACGCAGTGAGACTATTGCCGATAGCCAGACAATAGAATTGTTGAGGGATAGGCAGTGAGGCTATAGGTTGGGGTTGCATAGCAAGACCGTTCCCGAGAGCCATGAAACAGAGGTGCTGTGGGGTACGCGGTGAGGCTACAGGTAAGGTTGCACAGCGAGACCATTTCCAAGAGCCAGGAAACAGAGATGTTGTGGGGTACGCGGCTAGGCTACAGGTCGGGTTACGCAGCAAGACCGTTTCCGAGAGCCAGGAAACAGAGATGCTGTGGGGTACGCGGCTAGGCTACAGGTCGGGTTACGCAGCAAGACCGTTTCCGAGAGCCAGGAAACGGAGATGCTGTGGGGTTGTAGGTAGCAGGGCCGCTGTCGAGATGACCTTCTTGCTGGAGAGTATCCTCACTATAGCATGGTGTAATGTAGATAACACTTCATCGGTCGTCCGAGCACAAGAGAACCATGATGACTATGAGAGAGGAAGCACCAAGATCATGGTGTGGAATAAGCTTGTGATGCGCGACTTATGGTGCGTGACTTAGGAGAGTAGCTTGGGCTTAGCAGCCAATGATCATGGAGATGTTACGCGGGAGAGCAACACGCGGAATGGATTGGGCTTGGCAGCGATCGTAGGTAAATCACGCGGAAGAGCGTCGCGTGGAATGGTCGGAGCAAGTTGTTGTAATGGAGTCGGGCTGAGAAGCCAGGCGACTCGAGGCGAGGGTACTGAACCTCGCATGCGGAGCGTGCCGCTACAATGGAGTCGGTCTGAGAAGCCAGGCGACTCGAGGCGAGGGTACTGAACCTCGCATGCGGAGCGTGCCGCTACAATGGAGTCGGTCTAAGAAGCCAGGCGACTCTAGGCGAGGGTACTGAACCTCGCATGTGGAGCTTGCCGCTATAATGGAGTCGGGTTGAGAAGCCAGGCGACTCGAGGCGAGGGTACTGAACCTCGCATGCGGAGCTTGCCGCTATAATGGAGTCGGGCTGAGAAGCCAGGCGACTCGAGGCGCGGGTACTGAACCTCGCATGCGGAGCTTGGCGCTCTACAATTTATGTGTCTAGCCCGTGTGACAAGTCTGGGTTAAAGCGGAATGGTACCTGATGCTTTGCTGTATCGCTAGTCGTACTAATAACTGATGCCTCGCTGTCTTGACTGTTTGTCGAGGGCTATGCGGGGGTGCTACTTAGAGCTGGATAGTGTAGCTATCGTCAAGTGGTGCGTAGCGAGACCGCCGTCGAGAGCTGGTCATTAGGGTCGCTGAGAACTAAGCACCAAGCTGCTAGCGATAGATGAGCAGCACGACCGCTGAAAGCTGGGCAACGAGACTACCGAGGGTTGAACAGCGGGGCTGAGCTTCCGACTCGGAATATTAATATCACCTCGGGAGTGCACTGTCATGCATAACATCAGCCCTTCATGTACTTTAACTCTGCCCCTTCGGAGTCACTTATGCATGGTGTCGTACCGACCCTACTCCCCCCCCTTTTTTTTTCTTAGAGGGGGCGAAGAAAAGGGAAATATGGATGTACAACTGCTGGAAGCTGAGATACATAGCTGCTGGAAAGAGCTAGGCGACACAAGTGCTCACAAAAAGCGGATAGCACGGCTGCCGAGGGCTAAGCAGCGCAACTGCTGGGAGTCAGACAAAGTAGCTGCTGATGGCTGGGCTTTGCAGCTGCTGAGCTAGGTCGTGTCGCTGCTGAAGGTCGAGCTGTGCGGCTACTGAGAGCTGGGCAGTAAGACTAGCGGGGACCGGTTAACATGAATGGTGAGATCAGATTAACAAGACTTCCCGGGATTGGTCAACACGACTGCTGATAGCCGCGTAGCGCAGTTACTGATGGCTATTTTGGAATGCTTCACGAGTAGTAGTAGTAATGTACTACTCTTCCCCCCTCCCTCTTTTTTTTTTTTTTTTTTTGAAAATATCGAGTGATTTGGGCCACAACACGTATTCTGAGAGTGCATTCTGTTGAGCGTGGCTTGCGGTGCGCGAATGTTAAATGACTGATTTTGGCTTTGTAAAATTGGCCCATTAAATATCAATTTATGGGGTACGGATTTGTTAAAGCCCAAAATTACTATTATTGTTGGAGCCAGCTAATAATCAGCCCAAATTCACAATTATATATATATATATATATATATATATATATATATATATATATATATATATATATATATATATATATATATATATGGATCCATTTGATATAGGATGAGCCCAAAAAGAAATGAAAGCCCATATGCAGCCTGTTAGGGTTTATGGAGTTGGAGGCCCAAATCCCTTTTTTCGCTGTGTACGTGCGTTTGAACGTCCATAGGTATCAAAAGTGTGTTTGATGTTTATCTTACAGCCGCTTTTCCCCCTTACTCTCACGATCTGTTCCAAGAATGCCACAAAGAAGAAAGGAAACGGCGACGATCTAGCCATCGGCGCTAATCAGTTGAGTCGCCGGCTGGATGTGATTTGGCGGTGATGGGAGAGAAGCTTTTAGCGGGTGGAGATCGGAAATGATATGGCTCCAGTCGGTGGTTATGTTTGAAGCAAGTCCAACAGATCAGTCAGTACCACCGGTAACGGGGTTGAGGAAAGCGGTTGCTGCAGGAGGCGTTAAAGATGACCGGTGACCGCTGCTGGTGCCGGCACTGCTGTGAAGCGATGGTGCTGGGGGTCGTCGAAGTGAATGGAGTTGTGAGTCCGGCAGCGACGGTCGCTGGGGCTAGTTTGGTTGATGGGTGGTTCCGGTGATATTTTGGTGATGTCTTAGATCCGATAGGTGGCGACTACTCGAACATAGCAGGCCGGCGATTGATTGTTTTTGGGTTCCGTGTGCTGGGGGAACGACGGCGACTTGTTGGGTCGTCGCTTGAAGTTGTTCAGCGATATCAGGTTGTCCCTTGGGGTAGCAAACAATGGATGGGTTGTGGCAGGCAGCTGATTCGATCAATGATGCGTTGCTAGATGTTGGTATTGTGGATGACGCCTGTTACTAGGACTGCCTCGCGATGGTGATTGGCGATTGGTGGTGATTTGGTTGCAGGTTGTCTGGTGGTGACGATGATTACTAAAGTTAGAGCTGCCTTTGCCGGCTGGCCGAGAGACGCCGATGATGGCGGCTGTGATCCGCGACTCTGGAGCTTGGAGTTGTCTGTCGGCTGCAAGTGATACGACGAGGTTTGGTGGAGATCGGGGAAGGCTTTGATTGCCCGGAAGATGTGTTGACCCGGTGGGTCCCGACTCTTTTGTTTTTTCTGTACATAAGGGATTGGACCAGGTGGGTCCAACTTTGTTTTTGTATAGACAGCTCTGTCATTTGTCTTGTCATTTGTCTGGTGCACTGTGCACCTTTACCCCCCTTGTTGTCGTTTGTAGGGTTAGAGATGACAGCTCATTGTTGTAATGTTTTGTACAATTTACTGTAAATATGAGCTGTAAAATTTTCTCTGTTTGCGTGTGCAGTTGCTTTTGTATACATGTTATCACTTCTTTGTGTAGAACTCACTTTCTGTCTCTTTTTTTTTTCTTTCCTTCTTTTTTTTTGAAAACCATTTACTGAAATGGTAACTAAAATATAAAGGTAACTTTAAGATGGGTTAAAAATAAATAAATGGAGGGTGAAAAATATACGAAATTCTCAAATGGGAGTTCTGCAAGTTTAAGAACATAAAAGAGTTCATTTATTTTTACTTCAAGTTTTTAGACAACTTGAGTGAATCTTGAAAATCGTAAACTAAATGAGATTTTCAGAAAAATACATGGACTGAAAGTGGGTTAAGACCCATCAAGACATCTCCTCCCTTCTTTTTCTTTTTGAAGGTTTTTATGAAATGTACAAGCCATACGGCTGTATGTACAAATACTTGTTGCAGTGGGAGTGAAGATGCTCACAGAAAATCTTTACTAAAAACGATTTTCTGATAATATATGGATTGAAATGGGATAAAAATTCATAAAAATTTCTTTTCTATTCAACTTTCTGGAAAGACACCAAAACATAAACAAAAACGAATCTGAAAGGGTTTTCTTCCCCTAAACTTTCTTTCCTTCTCAAGATGTGAGCAAGAACAGATCTGGAAAAAATTTCGTGTCTCTTCTCTAAACTTCTAAAGAAAGCACCAAAACAACTTATATGAAGTTGTACATAAGATTTTGCAAACTGATGGTGGTTTCTTGATAGCATAAACTGAAAGTAAAGTAGATAATTACGAAAAAAAGTTCTTCAACTCTCAAATTGCTTGGATAAAACACCAAGATATGAACAAAGACGAAGAAGAGCTCCTGAGAACTTCTTCTTTCCCCGAAAATATGATTAAAACGGGTCTGAGTTGGTGTTTTGAAACTTGAGAGATGATTAACTAAACAAAAACTTTCAAATCTAGAGATCTGAGCTAAAAATGAAGTAGATCAACAGATCTGAAGAAAAACTCATAAAAAATTTCTTTTCTCTTCATCCTACTCAAGAAACCCCCAAAATATGAACCAAAAACGATTCTAAGAAGGTTTTTGTAAACTTGGGGAGTGTTTGAGTGAAGGAAATCATATAGATCCATAGATCTGAACTGAAAAAAGTGAACAGATCAAGAGATCTAAACAATAGTTAAACAGATCTGAAAAGATCTTGGCAAGATCCAAACGGATCTGAACAAAATGATGGGTAGAAATGAACAGATCTGAACAAATCTTAGATGAAAGCACATCAGACCTGAACAAATCTGGGCAAAATCGAGCTTGAGGCCAACTGAGGCTTTTGCTACTTGCTCGAATCCAGGATGGCGCCAAATGATGCGACATCGACCTCCAGCGGCTCTTCTGGTCTTCTGCTGCGGCGGAGATCTGACATCACAGTGCAAAACCGTTAGAGCCGACCCAGGGACTGTGCCCCGGGAGCGGGCTCCGACGGTCAAGTTAGATCAGCTAGAAGATCTGAGATGGTTCTCCATAGCTGGAGGGAACCATCTTGGTGCTAGTGGTGGTGTATGGTGGCTGACGGCGGCGGGTGGCGGCTGAGCCACCCGGTCGAAGTGTAGTGGCGGCTGAGCCATGGGGAAGAGCCTAGGGAAAGAGTCCTCCTTCATGGAGAAGGTACTGTTCATTATATAGGGGACAATTAGGTCAGGCCTTAGGCTAGCCCAATTAAGGCCCAGCTAGCAAGGAGCTGGGCGAGCCCCGCCCGGAGGCGCCGGGCGAGGCTGGCGGGCGCGCACCAGGCAAGGCTGGCGGGCGCGCACCAGGAAAGGATGGCAAGGGAGTGCCAGACAAGGGAGCGCCTGGCCGGGCCGACAGGAGAGTCCCCAGCAGGGCTGACAAGGGAGTCCCCAACATGGCTGGCAAGGGAGTCCCCAGCAAGGCTAGCAAGGGAATGCTAGGCAGGACTGGTAGGAGCGCGCCAGGCCAGGCTGGCGCGCTAGAGCAGCCTAGGCCATGCCAATGGACCATATATCATCAATAACCTATTTATCATGTTTTCTGGGAACAAATTCCGCAACATTTTTATTAAAAGAGGTACTCTGATTTTATAAAGCATAAACAAAATCGGTCTTTTCTGGCCGTGAAAATGGGGATGTCACAGGCGGCCGGCGTCCACGACCGCGACCACCACGGAACGAGCAACCACCCCGACCCCGACCACCATTCGAACCCGAGGAGGGAGTGGCGCCGGCAGAAAAAGCAACTGAGGGAGTGGTGTCACCGTGAATGGATTTGAGAAAAATTTCATGACCCTCGGCCCTAGCCAACAAGTCGCAAAACCCAAAAACAGCCCCGGAAGCACGGATGGCGGTGGAAAAAATTCTCAAACGAGGCACCGAGACCGCAAAGAAATGTAACATCCGGATTTCCAGGTATTATGTTTGATCATTTATTTTGAGAAAAAGAGAGGGACTCGACGAGTTGAGGCGTGGACTCGTCGAGTAGGACCACGATTGTTGACTGGAAAGGGTGGACTCGACGAGTCCGCGTTGTGGGTTGAAACCCTAAATCCCCGGGCCTGTGCCCTATTTAAAGGACCTTATGGCCCTTAATTGCGGCTACCTTTGTCCTTGAGAGTACCAGAGCATCTGTGAGCCTTGTGATTGAGAAAAGAGGCCATTGTTCACCATTTCTTGTGGATTTTAGCAAGAAGGAAAGAGGAAGGTCAAGCTAGGCGAGTTGGGGAGCTTGAATCTACTTCCATTTGATCAGAGGAAACTGTTGGAGGTATCAATCTATGCTTATTCTCGTATTTTTGTTGATTTGGTTGAACCTAGGGTTTCTTTATGCCTTATCTAGCTTAAATCTGGAAAGTGTGAGGTCCCAAGGTGAAATGGTTATTAGATCTGGACCTTAAGGGGTCCAGAGAGTCCCTATCATTATGCTTTATGCCACCCCTTTGGAGTGATGAGCCTAGGAAGCCATTTTAGTAGTTATTTCACCAAAAGAAGCATTGGGTGCCTTGCATGTGGGTCAAGTTTCGACCTTTACGTGGTTATTGGTCTTGGGGAGGTCAGATCTATAGTTTAGAAAAACAGATCTGACCTCAGAAGGTCATTTGAGAGATGTTATGGGAGCAACTCGCCGAGTCCATAAGGGGGCTCGACGAGTCGAGTCGGGGTTGCCCCGCGATTCGTGACAGGAGGAACCCGTCGAGTGGAAGGATGACTCGACGAGCCAAGAGAGGCCAGAAGGAGTCATAGAACCCGCATGAACTCGTCGAGTCGCCCATGTGCACTCGACGAGTCGGGTCAAAGTTTGACCGTTGACTTTCGTTGACTTTTAGGGTTTTGGTCAACATTTGGACTTTTGGGTCAAAGAGGGGTAAAATGGTCTTTTACCCTTCTGAGGGATTGTAGAAGGGGATTTAATCTAGCCTTTGAGAGTCATTATTTATTTGAGGATATTGTGTATGTGATTAGGCGGGGGCTAGATCAGTATATTCGTGTGAGAGATCATCCGAGATACCCGAGGTGAGTCTTCTCACTATACATTACCTAGAGTGGTATTTATGTGTAGACCGGAGGGTCTTGTATGCTATGTGTATATATGAGATTATGTGCATTGTGTTATATGTATGCTAAGTGTTGTATAGACCGAACCGGAGGGTCCAACGATATAGACCGGACCGAAGGGTCTAACGATACAGACCGGACCGAAGGGTCCAACGATACAGACCGGGCCGAAGGGTCCAACGAGCTACGGGACTGGAGGGTTCCACTGAGACACATCGACCGGAGGGTCGTACTGTAGCCTCGAGTGGCGTATGTGTTGTATGTGGTATTTTGGGGAACTCACTAAGCATTTATGCTTACCGTGTTGTGTGTTATGTGTTTCAGGTACCAGTAAGGGTCGCGGAGGCGCCGACATGATCAGTACACACTCATAGAGATTATGTTGAGATTCTGGGAATTGTTTTGTGATGATGACATTGGATACATTATGTTTTGATGTTGTTTTATGATTAAAAGTACGATTTAAAAATGAAAAATTGTTTTGGAAATTTACGTTGTTACAAGAAACCAATGAGTTTTGTCAGTTTCCTCCACCCCTTGACCAATGGCGGCAAGTTGATCACAAACGGACTTGAATTTTCGGCCAAATTTTGAAACGGTGGAGGAACCCTAGGTAAGATGACGTAGTTGATCACGAAGATTTTGGGCACGCTCTAAGGAGGAGTTGCCGTAGGCGGCTTCAAGGGCTACCCAAATGTCACGAGCTGTTGAGAGGCCCACAATCTCAGAAAAAGCTTCTTCTGTGAGAGAAGCTTGAAGAAGAATAACATCCCTTTGATCGGTGGAGACCCACTCTGCCAAGGCCGGATTCAAGGTCGGCTTGTTATCAACCAAAATTGAGGGCGGTGGGGACGGAACGGAGCCGTCAACATGACCAAGAAGTTGCTGGTATTGTAAAAGACGGATCATTTGATTATTCCACAGAAGGTAATTTGATGAAGAAAGGCGAATGGTGATGAGATGCAAGATGGTGTTCATAGAGAGAGAGGAAGCATCGGAGTCAGACATGATGAGGAAGCTAAAAGGTGAGGAAAGCTGATGGGTGGGAGAGGAAGAAGAAGGGAGGGACGATTTTAGAGGGAGGGAAAAAAGAAGGTTGGGAGTTACAAGGCTTGATACCATATAAAAGTTAATGAAAAACTCTCTATTAAAGATACACTTGTTACAAATACACGAGAGTTACAATGATATATATAGGTAAATAACTTACATGAACACCCCTCTAACTAATAAATAACTTACATGAACACCCCTCTAACTAATGGACAAATACAGAATGGTACAAGAACTATATTTGTCTAATAGTAACCGGTTATTGTAAGTTCAATCCTACATAAAAATAAAACAAAGTTTATATAGTTTGGTGTCTTATTTCAAAATTAAACCAAGTTTCCTTAGCCTCTTATATATGTTAAATCTATACCTTAGGAATCTACAAATTTTCAGAAAGGCCTGGTTTTTGCCAATTTATTTTCTATTTTGACGTAAGAAAACTTAGGATTAATTGCATATAATAACAATATGTGGACTGATTTTATTTTAGGTGATTTATTGTTTATATAATATAGTAACATGTACAAACTGTAATTTTTTTATTTTAAGTAATATACTTTTATCTTCAACCCGTAAATACTCTAAATTTCATTATTTGAAAACCAAAGAATGTTAACTAAAGGGTCAATACAAAAAAAAATGTAAAATCCACACATTACCAACCCAACACAAAATAATTTCCAAAATCTTAATATCATTTATTATTAAAAAACTACAATTAATTATCATTTTATGTAAAAAGTATCCATCTAAATTAATCATATTTATCATCTTTTACTACTGAAAGTCTTTTTATTAACTAGACTAAAAATATATGTTATATGAGTATGTTAGTAATTGTTTTGTACCCATTCTAGGGGCACAAAAATTATTTACTAAAAATAAAACTGATCCAAAACGTTGAGGGTGTGGCATGAATAACTGCATCGATTGGTTTGTTACACCTTTAACTACAAGACAAATTTCTACAGACACCTCTCTTCTCGAATTGTTTTCTCTTTCAATTCCATCTATGGCGAAGCTGATCGACATGTCGTATGAAATTGCATTACGCGCCATTGCCTTCTGTTTCACTTTACTGGCTGCTGTGCTCGCCATCGCCGATCAGGAGTCCTCCACCACTGCTAACTGGTAATAACTTCTCCTGCGCGAGTTCATTACTATTTCTCTTTTGATGATTTCGCTATGAACATGAATCTATTTGGTTTTGAATTCATTGCCGATGAACTATGATCATATGTATGAATATAAAACGTAGCTGAAAAGGTGAGGATTCGCGTAATTCTTCTTTAGGTCAAATCGCTAAAAGCCAAATATATTATAATTTCATTAACTCATCGATCGATAGAAATGTCGCCGATGTGCTTGATGTTTTTCACCTTCTTACGATCACGTTCCGGCTAGCTCCTTGACTCCTTGAGCGCTTTAATCACCAGAGCGGCGGTGGATTGGACAACGGACACCTTATATATAGCCTGATATTTAAGCTTGACTGCAACTCTGACCGGATCATTGTAGATCCAATCCTAGCGATGTCTTCTCCGATTCTTCGGAGGGAGACCGAGTTGTCCAATCATAGGAACGACTAACGAGTGAACTCGTCGCACTGACCTCGTCTCCTGTATAGACGCCGACGACTTGTGACCGATTAAACTTCGGCGGCATGTTTGAAGAATCGAGAGAGACGGCGGATATGGATTTCGCGAGGGAATTTGAATATTATATTCATATTTTATATTGTTCTCTTAAATTTTTAATAATATAATTGCTATAATCATATTAACTAATTAAATATCTACAAAACGAAGATACGTTAATTTCCTGTATTAGAAATCTCTCGTTTAATTGTCGAGTTTTGGCCTTCAGTTTCATGGGGATGAATCGATGATGATACCAATTAGGAATTGGAAATGAGTAATTTCTTTTCCTAGGTTTATTACTTAATTCAATAGTGAGAGTATACATTTGTATCAGTGGCATCATAAATACTCAATCTATGACAAGATCATGAAATTAAGAATGAAATATTATTATTATCTTATATCCGTTGTGAAATATTTTTGCAGGTTGTTGATGTTGGTTAATGGGATAGTATCTTCATACTTGGGTGCATCAATGATACACTTGGTGATGTATGACGACAAAAAGGTGGATACCAAATTTGTAATTCTGGTTATTGACATCATAACGGGGGCACTGTTGTTCTGCTCTGCTCATTTGGCCGTTTATACTGCGGGGGGAATCGTCAGCTACTCAATGGTAATCACCTTTCTTGGAGCTTATGTCTTTTTATGGCTTCCTCTAGCTTCCGTTATAAGCATCGCTAAAACATCCATTTGAAAATGCAAACAAACAAGTTCCAGATTTAGGGCTACATTTTAATTGTGTTGGTATTTTTGATCTTTAAAGCATGTTTAGTTTGTGGAATGTTTTGACTTTTGAAACAAATTGGTATCTGTTAAAGACAATTGAATGTTAAGGAATTAGCATTTTGAGTAGTTTAAATCAATATATCATGTATTTTGTTGGATATTTTGTCCACTATTTCTCTATGATTTGATTTTTGTTTGATGCCATTGTCATGTATATGTTATTGCTTCGTGTCTAAATATAAATTTTCTAGAGGTTATTTATTTTTAAATATGTCGTCAACAACATGCCAAGGAGGAAAGTCAATAAAAATGAAGGCTTCTTAGGTGTACAATGCATCAAGGAAATTTGGTGTTGATATAAAAAAGGTTGAAGGTGAATTAAGTCTTTTTAATAACTAATTAGTAACGAAATATAAAATCCTTCTCATTATCCATTTAGCTCTTTTTGATTATTAAATGATAGAAAGGGTTATATTTGGTGATCAGGTAACCATAGCCCATATATAGGGTTCAATCTTTCTTTACGACCACAATGGAGAAACTACGATAATTGGGAGACAATTTTGTTCATTATTGAAGACTATGAAAATTGACATTTGAGATGATGGATTGAGAACATTATTAACTATTTCATTATTGAAGAAATGATGAAAAACATAACTAAAAATCTAAAATCAACATACATGAAACCCAAAAACGAAAATTTAACATAATTCACATCCAAAGACAAAAATCCTAACTAAGACCAACAACGATAAATTGGTTATTGCTACTGATTCTTTTTCTTTGTGACTTCTATTGATTAGAACTTGAATCTGTTTCAAACCTTCTTTGTTTTATTACTGCTTTTATTCTTTTCTTCTGGAACTATCATTGATGCTTTGTTCCTGAGTTTTTTTTTAAATTCAATAAAGAAAATGGAAGAAAAGTATTGACAGAAAAAAGAAAAAAAAAAAAAAGGAAGGAAAAATTTACTTATACTGTGTTCTCGAGTTTGAAAGAAATGAAAGAAAATAAAAGGAAAATTTTAAGTTTCTGTAACTAAAAGATTTTCCTTCTCCTTACTTTCTTCCAGAATCCGTCCAATTTGGGATGGCTCAAAAATCTTTTTTTTCCTCTCACTTTCCTTCCATCAATTAAACTCGGAAACACGATTTTCCTTCGACATCTCTCACCTTCTCTCGATTTCCATCCATATCTCTCATTAAGTAGAACTCAAGAACAAGACATGAAGATTGAACATTTTGTTGCTATCCACAAATAAAAATGTCTAGATGGACATTATTTACACCGTATGGATAAAATTAGCTTAAAACGGCTTAAGATTGCCACTAGCCCACTAGAATGACTTATAGACAATTTACTTGATGTCCTCTATACCTTTTTAAGAAAGGTGAATTTGGAAAAAAAAAACACAACAAAAAACGTTAAGTCTAAAAAACAAATTAATAATCAAATAAATCAAATACTAAGAATTTATTGTTATTTATCAACATTAACATTCTCTTACATTACTTATGTTATTATAGTTATGGTATAATTCAAACATGAATTTGAAATTAAATTTCGAATAAAAACATGAAACCCCGGAAGTCCCATTTAAAAAATGAGGTAAAAGAGGTAAAGATGTCCACAATCATGTTTTCTTTACGGATAGATCGATTACATCACAAAAATGAAATCCGACATGTGCAAAAATATTAACCAAAATGAGGTAAACAAAGAGTGTGAGTCAATGTGAGCAATATGAAATAAAAAAATGGTATATCATAGTGTACACATATGGATAAGAGAACCTATAAAAAAAGTCAAACAAAGAGAGAGTAAATCAATGTGAACAGTGAAATATATACATAAATAAATCAATATACAAACATATGAGAAAGAAGCATTGAACAACACTAAATATTAAAAATAAAAACATACATGGGTGTTAGGCTACTTAACTACCGATATATTTAGTCTTCACACCCTCTTATATGAGGTTATATACTTTAAAAGGGAAAACTCCATCATATCTGGTGTCTTATTATATTTTTACTTTCTTTTAAGAGGATCAACAATACTTTGTGTGATATATCACATCAAAAAGGTCCGTACTGAATACCCAATGTTTTTCCTATTCGACGCCTTCCTCTCGGCGTTGTTGGGCTCCTATGCTACTACGGTTGCCCTGAACTCGAGAAGCGTGTGGGACATCATTGGCTACTCCATACTCAGGACCTACCGTGGATTCTTTCTCTTTCAATGCCTCATGTATGTTTCAACTCTAAGCCACACTAAAAAAACTCTATAATTCAAATGCAGGAACACAGCTACCAGAATGTTTTGGAAGAAATTGAATCTTGTTAAGGATATTTGAATATTACATGTTTGGAATTTGAAATAGTTTGAATCTATTATCATGTATTTGTTTGTCTTCGGTTTTATATTTTGTTTGTAGATATGTCTAATTATGTTACTTTTTGAGAAACAACATCATTTTAGAATGACTATTTCGGATTTCAATAAATATATAATATGTATTTTTTTTATTTGTACCAAACATTTAAAAAAAGTCTTTTTATCCATACATAATATTGGAAATGTCTAATATAATCATCAATTTTCAAACAAATGTCATTTTTAAGGCCTGTCGTATCTACTTACAATTTGATGTGCTTCTTTATTTTTATTTTGTTAAATTTGATTAAAAACAAAACATTTTCCTAAAATTTTGGATTTGTACATTGGATTTTGGAAATGTTCTTGAATTTGAAATAAATTTTGTTTTTATGTCCGAAATCCATAATCCAAAATATACCTTTTTTTAGAATAGCGTACTTGTAAATATAATGTGGTGTAAAGTTAGTCCGGAATGTACAACTTCAAACATGGTCATTTGGGTAAAACCGAAAAAGTTAGGTTATTTTCACATATTCTAGAATTTGGATGGTAATTTTTATGAATATCTTTGTTTTATTATTTCATATTTAGGTGGTAAGCGAATAAAATGAACACAAACATATTTTATTGTTCATTCTTTTAACAAATTACATTGTTTGTATTTGTTCGTTTGTGTTTGTTAAGATGTTAAACGAACAAAGATAAAACAAACCCAAATGAACATATCTAAACACACATGGACACATATGAAAAATAAAAAATAAAAAACATAAATTAACATAAGCAGCCTAATCTAGGGACAATAAACTTAATCGTTAACACTTGTTATATGTAAATCATACTTAGCATTGGCACTTATGATATTTTTATCATATGTTAGAAGTTGTAAAGCTTAAATCACTATTATAAACTCAACTTTCATTTGTTTCACAGTTGCATAATATTAGATGTTTATATAATATAATAGAATAACCGAACTTAAACGTACGTTTGAGGACATAAACAAACAAACAAGACCCTTTGTTCGTATTCGTTCGTTTAATAAATAAGCAAAAATCATGTTCATATTCATTCATTTATAAAATAAATGAAAATAAACGAACTTTCTATAGAACGATTCAGGAACATTCAATTCATTTATTTATTCATTTACAACTAATTATATCAACTGTGAGCACTATTACATACTTAAGGTGCTTATTTATTAAGCTATACTTTTAATCCTTTTAAATAAAAATAAATGACACATAATTAGCACAAAAATTGCTTTAACACATGACCACAAAATTTTAAACTTTTATATAATCTTAATATCAAATGACTAACTAAAATATATTAACACCAACATAAGTCACTCGTTCTAATTTCAAATTCCATATTAGTAAACGGATTGGAATATCCTCCCGTTCAAATCATTGTAACTTTCATTTAGTTTTTGTGCTATTGTTTTGTACTTTTACTCCTAGCTCTTTGCTAGGTGTGCTTCGCTTTTTTCTTTATATATATATTTCTCGTTTGCCGGTTCAAAAAAAAAAAATAAACGGTAAATTAATACGTGCATTTTATTTAAGTAAATGCTTCATATTCATATAACTCTTGCAACATTCCGTTTGGGTTGAAGAAAATGCATTGTTTTTTTAAACATGTTTGATTTAAACCTACATCACCTAAACCTACAAATCGCTGTTTTCGAATGTTCATTAGTGAAAATATAAACCCAACTTTTTATTAAGAATATAATAAAAAAATTGTTTATTTCTTGGTTTCGTTTTTGTTTATTAAAAATTATTATAAAATAAATTCTTAGCCTCGATGACACTCAATCAATCAATGTTTAACCTTCATCCATACAATGGCACAATGGATCAAACCCGATTTTCAGATAACCAAAGTCTGACAAAAAGGAAATGTTTCTAATATCTAAGATCTATCAAATTAAAATATCACAATATTAACCAATATAACTATGCTAAAAAAATACTTCAAAATATATTTAAATTGTGTCTTAATCCTACTTAATAAATGAAAGTTTTTCGCCACATATCATCACCTAATTCAATATGCCAAATGGCATTTTTTAAATTTCATTTAAATCCACTTGGCAAATTGTGGTTTTTTTGGCTTTGTTATTAAATTATAAAAAAATCTAATATAAAATATAATAAAGAAAATAAGAAAACTTAAATGTCTCCATAAATTATGATGTAATTTGTTTATTAATGTATTAAAGTCAATTTAAATTCAAATCAACCTTCCTAATTGAAAAACAGAATTTTCGGCCAATCTCTTTTGAATTCACGATAATTTGCAGAAACCTTACAAAAATTGGTTCATTCACGGCTAATATTGATAGTCTTTCCAAATTCACTTTTGTAAATTATTATACATGTAATGCTTAACAAAATATATTATTTTAAAAAAAGAAAAAAAAAACTCGTATATCACACGGGTCTCACACCTAATTGGATATATAAACATATATGAGGGTGTAGTTGTGTTTCTTAGAGGGCCTTGATGAATATGGCCTTGGTCCTTTTTTTTTTTGGTACTGATCTCACATACTGCCATGTTCCATGGGTACCTGTGTTGCCAAAAAAATCAATAAACTAGATAGCAAAAATAATAAATGGCAACAAATTAAAATGAAGAAATTAAAATGCTAAACAAGATGTATGTTGAAGTCTTCAAACTCAAATACCAGGGCAAGGATCTTGTCATCGATGGGCTGACATTTGACCATCATGCTAAACAACATGATGTTCACGTTTAGATATAAAAAAAATTGATATATATATTTGATCATTTAACTTGTTAAATGTATTCATATATTATTATTATCACATATAAGATAGCAAATTACCTTATAAGTCTAAACATGAACAAAACGAAAATGTAATTGCCTAAGTGTTTTCCCTTTAAATAACTTTTAAATATAGTTTCCCATTTTGAAATGTTTTTAAAAAAATAGAGATTTTTATGCAAATTCAATAGTAATATATTGGGATTTTGAAAACAAAAAAGTATATAACAAAGTTTGTTTAATAGTCAAATAAATTTTCGTCCATCACCATAAAATAATGTTTACCAAATGAATTTTATCGAGTAAAATACCGTAAAGCCAAAATAAAATTAGAAATCTAAAGATAATATCGTAATTATTTTGGATAGTGATAAAAATCAATTTAATTAAAGGTTTGATTTTATTTAAAACACTGTTACTGAATATTATATAGATATCTTTTAGATTTATAATTATGATATATTATATGGCTTTATTAGAAAAATATAAGAGAATTTTCATAAAACTAAATTTGTTCAGGAAGAAAAACAAGAAAAGATTAATTAAAGGTTTGATTTTATTTAAAATACTGTTACTGAATATTATATAGATATCTTTTAGATTTATAATTATGATATATTATCTAGCTTTTTTAGAAAAATATAAGAGAATTTTCATAAAACTAAATTTGTTTAGGAAGAAAAACAAAAAAAGATAGTTAAAAAGTGGAAATGCGGGGTATCGATCCCCGTACCTCTCGCATGCTAAGCGAGCGCTCTACCATCTGAGCTACAACCCCGTTTTATTGTGATCGTCTGAATTAATTTATATCAACAAAATTAATTACTCTAATTACCTATTTGTTTGAATAAATTGCAAAAAACACCCCTGGGAAGTGGGAAGTGGGAATGACAAGCGTAAAACGAATTTAAAATCAATCGAGGGATAATATGCTTTTTTAGAGAGTTGTTATTTGGTAGCCTTTATTTATTCTTTTGTAATTTGTATAATGAATATTTTATTTCTTTAATTTTCTTTTCTTCAAATCCAAACAGCTGGAGACCGGAGAAGACTTCAAAGCATTCTTCGTTACACTGCTTGATACCATTTCAAACATTTTTCCAAACCACAACAATCATCACTCATGTTTGCCAAGAAACTGTTGCAAAAAGCTACAAAGCTTCACAATCTTCATCATCATCATCAGGTAAGCCTTCTCCTCACTATGTTACTTCATCACCGATCCTTGATTTTGATGATGATGAAGATGATGATTTAGTTGAAGGTTCTAAACAAGTTGTTGTGCTTAATATATATATTAAAATTTCGCTCAGGATCTTTATTGTGGTTTTAGTATGTAGGCGTAGTGTGAATCTGTTCATCGCTGATTGATGAACTGATCAGATGATTTTGTTTTATTTGAATTGTAACTTATCTAGTGAACAGTGAGTTAGCATTATGTCTCTCCAATGGACTCTGCCTTAGTTTGTAACTTTTTAGGGATTTTTTTATGAATTTGGAGCCTAACAAGATTAGTATGATATGCTTCTGTAGGAAGGTAAGGTTAAGGTGTTGCTAAAAGTTTCTAACAACCACTCCAGAATATTTTGTTCCTTTCTGGAGTCTAGATAGAATGCATCAATTTAACTTGAACAGTTCAATTCAAAATTATGTAGGTTTTGTTAACGGAGAGAGTGCTTATGTTCCATCACAAGACAATTTTTCCAATTTGAAATTTTCACTGATTTAGTATTACATAGTTTTCTAGAAAAGAAAGTATCAATGAAATTTGGGTTGATACCTTGTATTTTGTTGTCTACAACAGAATTTAAGGGGGAGCCTCACACAAGAAGATTTGGATTTTCAAATAGCTGTACATTATGGTATCCCATCTACTGCATCAGTTCTTGCCTTTGATCCCATTCAGAGGTTATTAGCTATTGGGACATTGTAAGTTTTTACTATTGTCACCCTCCATAGAATTATAAAAGATGAAATTATTAGGAAATTTATCAGGCCACTTGTAATGTATTAAAAAGAAAAAGAGATATGCAACTTCATTTAGTAACCATATTTCCAACTAATTCCTTTGCAGAGATGGCAGAATAAAAGTGATTGGTGGGGATAACATTGAAGGACTTCTAATTTCTCCAAAGCAATTACCTTTCAAGTATTTGGAGGTTTGTTAGTTACTTCAAGGATATGGAACAGATAAACCTTTTAAGAAAATCTTTTTTAATATCTTTAATTGTTTTTCTCTTGCAGTTTCTATCCAACAAAGGGTTTTTAATCAGCATATCCAATGACAATGACATACAGGTAGCATCTAGTTTCTTATTTCTCATTTTTCAAAATACACTAGAAACTACCAATCCAGATAATTTGGGTTTATTGTGATCTGAGTTAAGCAGGAAAACTCCATTCACAGTCAAAGTTTGACTTTTTCCTATCAGGGTCCCACTTGGCCAGTCCCATGGTAATGATTTTATCTAAGTACAACCTCTGTTTCAGACTTGATGCTCTTTTTGTAGGTGTGGAATTTGGAAGATAGATCTGTAGCCTCTAGTTTGCAATGGAGCTCCAACATTACAAGTTTTTCTCTGATACATGGCTCCTTCTTCATGTATGATAATACTGACAAATAATTTAATTGGCTGATGCAAGAAATACCAATATACTTTAATTTACAGTATTGCCCTTTGAAAAATCTACCCAATTATAGCATTGTACCTTTAATCAGTTTGTTACTATATACAGGTATGTTGGAGATGAGCATGGGTTAATGTCTGTTTTGAAGTATGAGGAAGATGCAGAGCTTTTGATGCTACCATATCATATTTCAGCCAAATCTCTTACTGGTAATATCTCTTCCCATTTCATTGATAAATACTGTTAGAATTATTTCTTTATAAGTTTCGTGCTTAAATGTAAGTTTTCTATCTTCATTTTAACACATTACAATACTTTATATTCCAATTTACTCTACAGAAGCAGCTGGATCATCATTTCCAGATCATTGGACTGTTGTTGGAGTTCTTCATCAACCATGTTCTTCTGGAAATAGGCAAGATACAAGTATTGGTTGAAGTTCTCTCCTTTTTCGTTAAAAAAAAAAAAACTTTTTGCAATCATTCACTAAATATCATATACAGCCCGAATAAATATCCAATTGCTTGTTCTTTTGCAGGGTTTTAATCGCATACGAAAGTGGATTAATCATTCTTTGGGATGTCTTTGAAGCTCAAGTGGTTGTAGTTAGAGGTGATAATGTTCTTGAACTAAAGAATGGAGTTGTTGACTCTCCTAATCATAGTCAACCTGAACACAATTTGGAGGAGAAAGAGATAACTGCTCTTTGTTGGGCTTCTTCTAATGGCAGCATTCTTGCTGTTGGATACATAGATGGAGATATCATGTTTTGGAAAACATCAACTACTACTTCAAGTAAAACCCGAAAATCTGGAGCATCAAACAATAATGTTGTAAGGGTACAATTGTCATCTGCAGAAAGAAAATTACCTGTAATTGTCTTGCACTGGTCAGCCAACAGTAAATCCCAAAATGACTCTGATGGTCAACTCTTTGTTTATGGAGGCGATGAAATAGGGTCTGATGAAGTATTAACTGTAAGTTTTAACTTTTAACTTTTAACAGATCATTTTTTTTAAAAACTTAGTTTCCATTTATTCATATGTTCAAGCTTTTGAAACTAATTTACAGGTTTTGAGTCTTGAATGGAGCCCTGGGATGGAAACCCTAAGATGTGTAGCTCGTGCTGAGCTTACTCTTACTGGATCATTTGCTGATATGAGTTTGTTACCAAATCCTATAAACAACCTTGGAACTGATTTATTAGTACTCACAAACCCTGGGCATCTTCAATTCTTCAGTCATGAGAGTTTGACTGCGTTGACTTCTGAACATGATAAGAGAATTACTCTGAATTCTATCGAGTGTCCTGTACTCATACCTACACTTGATCCTATCCTTACTGCAGCAAACCTCACTTCACTAGTTGCCACTGAAAACACTTCAAAGTTCCTTTTGGAGGTAATTACATGCTCTACACTTATGGCTTTGTTTTTTTATTTTTGATTTTTGTTTTATTAACTAGAATTCTGTTTACTTAGATAGCTACAAATATGAAAGTTAACTCAACATCAAAATTTATGGGTGGAAGTGGAAATTGGCCTGTGTCTGGAGGCATTGTACAACAGTTGTCTTCTCCTGAAGGTTATGTGATACAGAGAATTTACATAACTGGATACATGGATGGATCTGTTAAAATATGGGATGCCACGTCATCAGTCTTATCAATGCTGTGTGTTATAAGGGAGGTGAGTTGCTCTTTTGTGATAATTAAAAAGTAGAATATGAATTTATATATCTGACACAATTGACAGATGAAAGATGTGGAAGTGAAAGTGAAAGGGTCAACTGCTCCAGTTTCAGAATTAAACTTTTGCTCATTGACTTCAGGTTTAGCAGTTGGAAATCAACTTGGTTTCGTAAGAGACGATTCTATATTATATATTTAATATTTAATTATTTATCTTTTGTGTTTAATGGATATTTATTTTCTTAAACTAATTGCATAATTGTTTGAGTTTGTAGATCCGTGTATATAACCTCAATTCCAGTTCAAAAGATACAACCCTACACATTATCACAGCAATAAAACAAGAAGGTAAGTTTTGTTTTAGGTATATGTTTTTTAATATGTTTTTTTTGCATAATGTTTAAATTGTTTTCAGTTCACAAACAAGCTGAAAATGGTGGGCCCAAGTGTAGTGCATGTTTTCACCTTCTTGATTCCCCTGTTCAAGCACTTCAATATATGGACCATGGAGCTAAGCTAGCAGTTGCACATGAATGTGGTCGTGTAAGTCTACTATTTCTGTGAAAAAAGACGTAAATGCCCTCCTTGTCCTCTACACCTCTACATGGTCTTACTAACTAATGACTGAAATACCCTTGTTGCAGGTTGCAGTGCTTGATGTGAAATTATTCTCGGTTTTGTTCCTGAGTGACTCTTTACCTAACCCTAGAAGTCCAGTGATTTCAATGATGTGGAAATCATTTTTGCATAATGATGGATATGTTAAGAGCCCAAAAGATTTGGGATCAAAGGATCTTAACAAAAACAAAACTGTAGAGAGTTTGATGTTCATATTCACCAAGGATGCAAAGTTGTATTTATTTGGTTGTGATGATTATCGCATGATCAACTCTAAACCAATGCAACTGAAAAAGGAAACAACTGCTATTTCAATGCATGTTATAGGTAAGTATAATTTACTGTAATAGTAAAATGAAAGTGAGATATTATAATAAACACTTTTTTTTTTTCAGAGGGGAGTACTTCCATGGTTGAATCAGTTGACCAAAAGGAGTCAAAGCAGTTGACCAAAGATGTTTTATCCAGAAATGAACCACATAGTCCAGTTGACCAAAAGGAGTCAAAACAGTTGGATTCACTTGTTTTACTTTGTTTAAAAGATGCACTACGATTATATCGTTTAAAATCTGTGATTCAGGTGTGAATATTTTTTCAACTTTTTTATTTCATTATTTTCCTGGTCATGATGATCTAATAACTTATATTTTTTTATAGGGGAACGAACAAACTTTGTGCAAAGTAAAACTTGCAAAGCCTTGTTGTTGGAGTACAACTTTTAAAAAAGATGAAAAAACTTGTGGATTGGTGTTACTCTATCAATCTGGAGAATTAGAAATCAGGTTTCTCTCTCGCATTAAAAAAATTATTGTATATGAAGTTATTAAAATATGTCATGTTGACACTTATTTTTATGCAGATCATTGCCAGATCTAGAAGTGATGAAAGTAACCTCATTGATGTCAATATTAAGGTGGAGTTTCAAACCAAACATGGAAAGGACTATGAGTTGTACAGAAACAGGGCAGATTTCCATGGTAATAATATTTAAAATCTTAAAAAACCTTTTTTAAGTGCATTAGTGAAGGTTTTCTCCATGGAATTTCTTTATTTATGTAGATAAATGGATCTGAAGTGGCGTTTATTTCTCTACTAAATGGTGGTGATGATTTCAGGTATTGTAACTTTAATTTGTGACACTTGTTACATTTTAAGATAATGATGATGTTGATGTGATTGTGATGTGGTTGTGTTTATTGGAATTAGGGTTTTGGAATCTTTGCCTTCTCTTCATGATAAAGTGCTTGCAGCTGCAATAGAGGCTGTGATTAGCAGTTCTCAAAAACAAAGGAAAAAGCAGGGTACCCCTGGAGCAATTGTGAATATTCTGAAAGGATTTAAAGGAGGAAAAGCAAAAAATGGCATCAACTTTCCTGCAGATTTTTTATCGAGTTTTAGTAATTTGGATAAAATCTTTTCAAAGAATCCATTTCCAGATCCAGTTGAAAGCATTACTGATGATCAGGAAGATGTGGAGCTTGATATAGGTATCTATGTCTATTATATAATCCATTTAAAAGATTTTTTATAGCATGAATTTACTCTTAATATATAATTAATGATGCAGATGACATTGAAATTGATGAAGAACCTGTATCCATGCCTATGCCTACTACTTCATCGCATTCAAAACAAAATGAGGAAACTGGTATGTATGCTTAGAAATGATTCTTCAATCCAACCAAAGAAACCCTAATATTTTATGCCTGAACTGATGATGCAGGAAAGAAAAGTGACAGGGAAAGATTATTTGATGGTGACAATTCTGATGCCACACCCCGACTTAGGACACGTGAAGAGATCATTGCTACATATAGAAAGGCTGGGGTATTAAATACTACTAAATACACCATTTTATCTCAATTCAAATAAAATAAAATGTGACTGTTTCTTTACAGGATGCTTCCTCAGTGGCTTCACAAGCAAGAAACAAGCTTTTAGAACGCCAGGAGAAGCTTGAGGTAGGATCTCCAATCCATCATGTTAAACAATGCAAGATTCTGAATTAATTCACGTAATTCATAATTTAGATATATTAATTAATTTTTATGTTTCAGAGAATCAGCAGAAGGGCCCAAGATCTAAACAATGAAGCCGAAGACTTTGCATCCTTAGCAAATGAGCTTGTAAAGGCTATGGAACGCAGAAAATGGTGGCAAATATGATCATTTTTGCCAATATATCATATTTCATTCAAAACATATCAAAAACTACAGACATTTTGGCTAAATTTAGATCGATCTGTTTTTTAATACATGCCAACCATAAAACTTGAATACTTGATATGAAGAGACAAAGGAGTTGTAGTCTGTTGTAGAAGTAGGCACTTCTGTAATATGTCAGCATATTAGATAATTATATGAATTCAAATCCTAAGAGGTAACAATATGAATGTTGTAGAATTGTGTAGAAAGTTATTGTCATATTAAGATTTTCTAAAAAACTAAAGGAGAATATTTTGTTCGACAGAATGCATGAATTTTGAGGGGGAAAGTTAGGTTAAAATTATGTGAATTGAGGGCGAGGGAGTGCTTTGTTCCACCACTAGTAGACAAATTTTGACTGATTTTGTAGTTGGGTAGTTAAACAAGAAAATATACCAAAGGATCACGATCATTTCCAAATTTAAACAAGAAAATGTTGGATAACTAACGCCACTTTAGATTGAAGTTCATGTAGACACTAGAAGCCAGAAGGCTTCTGTGGGAATTTGTTAGGGTTTCCCACTTTTGATAACGATCCCTTCTTATTCGAACATGTTCCAGGTAATGAGGCCAATACGGGGTTCCTGTTCCGGTCTTCTTCTCCAAGACCTCCCTCAGCATGACTCTGCAAAAGTGATTGTTGTGTCTCAAGTGCATGTCTGGCTTTGCGTATACATACTTGGGATGGCAAATCTCAAAAAATGCATCAAAAAATGGGGATCGTTCCCACAAGCATTCATCGTTTACTGTTCCAAACCACAGATGTTGCACGTTCATAGCAGGAGGAAACATGAGGAGCCTTGTTCTTAGATCATCCATGTCGATTTCCAATGGCAACATAGTAGTATAGTTGTAAGTTGTTATATAAATGTCGCACTTGCGCGTTAACGTGAGTGCTTCCCTCATCTTAAGAAAAAAATACACATCAACAGGAAGTTTTGGATTGAGTGAAATGATTTGCTTGAAGAGAGTACTAGAGACAGGAAACAAGAGAGTAGGCAATGCGGTCCCATCGAACCAGAAAAATTGTAATTTTGGAGCATGAACTTGTACGTCTGTAAGTATGCGATAGCATGACTTTAGGGTCAATCTCTTGATGGAAGCACATGTGAAATGGAAGCTTTCCGACTTCCAAGATGTCATATCATCAAGTGTCAAACTCTCGAGAAAAGGAAATCCCGATTCAATCATGTTCAGACACGCGTTGCTTCTTTCCATACCATAACCACCTAGCCTTAACTTTGTCATGCTGCTTCCTAATGATATTGAATCGTTGAATGGAAAAGATATATTTAGATTGCAGCTAAACACGCCAAGATTTGGGACATGACTGATTTCCAAAGCAGTATATCCATCATAATCATCATATTCTGAGGATATTGTCAATTCATAAAGACACGGGAGGTTTTTAACCTTGATGGTTTTGAGCCCCTTGCAAGAATCTATAAGCACAAACGTCTCAAGCAAGCTACAAGACGACAATATGTGATTGAGTGCCTCTTCACCTATACGCACACCAAACAATTCAAGTTCTCGTAGGGACACACAGTTGATCACAGGAGTAATCGTTGTCATCCAAACAACAGGATGGCGCCTAAGCGGGGAGAAAACTTCTATCTTAGTCAGGTTTTCACCCGACGAGAGTATCTCATCTGGAAATGTAAACGGGGCACCGTAAAGGAGGAATGAGAGGGATAACTCTTTGAGACTGGTGGTTACCACAGGCCCGATCCATTTTTCGGGCATGAGAAGCTGACTCCTGGTTCTCAATGTCCATAACAAGCTGAAACTTTTCGATTGGTATGTTGTCACTGAGATACCTTATCAGAGTGTGGTCCACGTCCACCAACTTCATGCTCTTTCCATGTTGGTGTTCCTTGCAAACACAAAACCTGATGGTAGGGATGGTAGACCAAGCGTATAGCCACGACTTTGACTACACACTCGTGCGGGCCGCTTCTTCATACGGCAACCATGATTGTATATGCTGCATCAACTCCGGAACATCTTCTACTTCTCGTCTCATCCCTTCAAACCCATGCATAACAACACATCACTAGATTAGATTTCCACAAAAACTGTCATCTTATCTTATCTTATATATATTACATATAACAGAGTACGAAATCACCAAATGCCTACAAAACACGGCTAAAAATCATGTTTGGCTGCTCGATTAGACCAAAAACAGATTAGTTGGGTGACCATTCCCAAGAGATCCAAGGGAAGGAGAGTAGGAGACCGATATATGATGTTGACTGAACCATGAATTAAACCCAAGAATACAAAATAGCTTTAAATATCTTCAAAACCGCAAAACGTTTCAAAATTTCTCTTGCGTATCGCTACAAAAACAAAATTAAGACAGACAGACATTGATAGATACCATGGGTTCCAAACTTATAAGAAAAACTCAATCTTGTAACTTCGAGTTTAGTCGCTGTACTTTATGCCTCTGATTGTTCATATGTAGGATTTACGCTCACCAAAGCAGGCAACAAGATGCAAAACAAATTGGAGGATTTACCTTCGTCGAGGATGAGAGCAGTCACTGTTATTCATGATCTAGGGCCCATGCTTTATCTATTTTCCTCGAAAGTCGAAACAGAGTAAGGGTTTGTTTGAGTTTTGACAGTGGGTCCGGTCAGTAATTATAGCTGACTCGGTCCGAGTCAGTCCAGTTTGATAAAGCCCGAAAAGTATCGACTCTGTCAGCAATAACTGACCCAAATCCTTGGGCTGGAGGGAGTGGTGCCACCGAAACCGCACTCTCTTCGTTGTCACGTAAGCGCCACGTCATTTTTACCACAAAAGTGCGGTTCCTTGCCACACCCAAAGAGTGGTGCCACACTTTATTTAAAAAAAAATTAAATAAAAACTTTAATTTCTCCCCACCCAATCACAAAACAGTCAAATTATCTACACCCAATCACAAGCCGCGACCATTTTTGCCACACTACGGTTTGAACCGCACCAAACCGCACCCAGGGGGCGGTGTTCGCTGCTTATGTGGCGAAACCGCACTCCCTGGAACCGCACCACACCCTCCAGCCTTACTCAGCCCACCTAAAAATGTGATTGACCGGAAGATTTTACGCTTTTTTTCTGTTTTCCGAAATTAGATGCACAATGAAATCATATCCTCCTATTTT
The DNA here is from genome assembly GCF_052849685.1 of Lactuca virosa. Lineage (NCBI taxonomy): Eukaryota > Viridiplantae > Streptophyta > Magnoliopsida > Asterales > Asteraceae > Lactuca > Lactuca virosa. The sequence continues at coordinate 92,912,887 of NC_136434.1, forward strand.
TTTCCTACAGATCCTCCTACTCAATTAAATGATGACATGTGTCATATTATTATATTAAAATATCATTAAATGAGCATTAAATGTTACACATGTCACTATTTAATTGGGTAAGAGGATTTGTAGGAACAAAATGTAGGAGTATATTTAATTTCTATATGAAATTAGGAGCTTGCTCCACTTATATGATCTAAAATCGGACATGAAATCATATATGATCAGACATGAAATCAAGCTTTTTTTTTGTTTTTTTCATTTTCTAAAATTGGACACATATATTTGAAGTATTGTTGAATGGTGAATGGTGGGTATGGTGTGGAAGGCATGTCGGAGGAGGGGGGGGTTGGTTATGTAAAGCCAAGACATGGTCATGTTTATGGAGATTTACATGATCGATTCAGCCATGGAAGAGAGATAATTTACAATATCTGATGTTGTCCTGTCAACAATGTTGGTTAAGGTTTGATTTTCATTTATCATCTAATTATATACATCGTTGATTCCCTATCCCTAATAATTGAGTTTTGTTTGAATGAATCATATCTAAAGTGAGAGAATTTTCTCCCACATGTTAATATTTCAAGTGCATTAAGCACTTTATGTAAATGATCCAACTCAAAATTTGACTAATTGTTGCTTCTGAGTTGCTTATCCATATAAAGCTATTCCATTGAACTAATATAAGGTTATAGTGGCAAGAATTATGTTTAAGCTCTTAAATTTTGCCCCCTTTTCATTCATTTTCTTTGTTTCATATCATTACAACCGGTATTTATATATATGATGCATTTTTTTGCAGATGATGATGATGATGCTGATAATGCATAAGAGTCTGAAGGAGATGAGTTTGAATAGGAAACCGGTTGACTTCTTACTGTTTTCTTCACTGCAGATAATATCATAATAGCAATGAACTATTTTTACTAGTATTATCACTGTATTATGTAAAACTTATCTGATACTAAAAGATTACAGCTCGATTTGTAAGCTTGAATAGATCAAAAAATATATATGGACTAATGCCTGAGAAAACTGTGCTTACTAACACAAAAAAAAAGTTGCTATTTTATAAAATTTGTAACAAAATATTTTATTATTGATAATATCATAAACATAAAAGTAAATTTACATGATACAGTTATTATGAAATACAAGCATACTATTAAATATATATTCTCATTATTTTCTATTTTTTCAAATGTACAATAAATATTAAGATTTAAGAACAAGCAAAAGGTTGTTGTATGATAGACATATAGTGACTGTTTTTTTTTTACTTAATAAGTAAAATAATTAATGAACATTTGTTGTTTTTTACTTAATAAGTAAATAATTAATGAACAATTGTTGTTTTCCATCAAGGGGTAATATGGTAATTTTTCATCATTCACCATAGTCGGTCAGAGATATAAACAAACAATATGGTTTCAGTCAGAAGTTCTAACTCGGTCAGCACTAACTCAATTAACAACTATCAAACGACCCCTAAATTACACATTTGGTCCGTTTTATTGTTTTTCTTAATAAAATTTTCTTTTTCAATTGTAACATTGACGGCCTTTACAATTTGATTTTGGTCTTTAACAGACGTAAAATGATTAAGCTTCCTTTAGGGATGACCATATTGACCAAAGAACCGAACTTGAACGTTATAGGGCTATTCAGTTCAATTATCGGTTCTTCAAAATCGCATTATTATGTTTCGGGTCGGTTTGGTTTTGGTTCCAAGTTCACTCCTAGTTTGTTCTTAAATAACTAAGTTTCCATCAGGGATGAACTTTTTGAAAATGCTTGTCCTTATTTTAAAACTCAAAACAAAACAAATGTTTGTCCTTATTTTAAAACTCATTGTGCTTTCATGAATGAAATGTGTATTACATATAGTATTTCACACAGTTGTTACACATAGTATATCTCATAAAAGGAAACATAAAATACAACAATGTATTATCGGGCATGTGTTCTTTGGTAATAAACTTACCTCATTTGATGTGAATACTATACTCCACTCCTAGTGATTTTTGGATGTCCATGTGTCACCTTAGACCAACATTAATTAGAATATCAACTACTAATTACTCTCTAATCACCTGGATTAAAGTAACTAAACTATAACACCTTATTTTATAATCTACATATTATCCTTAAATCCATGGAAGAGTAATGGAAGCAACTAGAGCTTCAACAGATTAAGAGTGAAAAAAAATGATATCGCCAAACAATAGATTATATGATTGTGTTAATTTTCTCATGGGTTGGACTTGATCGTGTAATTAAACATTACCTTCACAAAATGAGTTTAAAATCCAAACATACTTCCATAACTTGTCTCATTTGAATTCAATACCTTTAATCCCAAACTCTAATAACTAAGTATGATTAGTGAAAGTTAAAAGCTTTGTTTCAATAATCAAATTACCTCACTAACACCATCATTAATTTGATCAATCATGAATTAAAGATATCGTTTCCTATATTTTAACTTTAACCTTCAAAACTTGAAAACTGACTTCTAGATTTGGCTTCATTTATGCTTTGCAACTATGATGAAATAACCCAACTTCATAGCATAATTTAAACTTATTTAGTTTACTCATTTTACACCAAATGAATTCAATGGTGATCTAACCATTTTGACTAAAAAAGCTCCACTAAAGCATTAATAATCCACACTGATTCAAATGAATATTTTAATACTATGGTTTGACTTTGCATTAATGAATTAGAATATCAACTACTAATTACTCTCTAATCACCTGGATTAAAGTAACTAAACTATAACACCTTATTTTATAATCTACATATTATCCTTAAATCCATGGAAGAGTAATGGAAGCAACTAGAGCTTCAACAGATTAAGAGTGAAAAAAAATGATATCGCCAAACAATAGATTATATGATTGTGTTAATTTTCTCATGGGTTGGACTTGATCGTGTAATTAAACATTACCTTCACAAAATGAGTTTAAAATCCAAACATGCTTCCATAACTTGTCTCATTTGAATTCAATACCTTTAATCCCAAACTCTAATAACTAAGTATGATTAGTGAAAGTTAAAAGCTTTGTTTCAATAATCAAATTACCTCACTAACACCATCATTAATTTGATCAATCATGAATTAAAGATATCGTTTCCTATATTTTAACTTTAACCTTCAAAACTTGAAAACTGACTTCTAGATTTGGCTTCATTTATGCTTTGCAACTATGATGAAATAACCCAACTTCATAGCATAATTTAAACTTATTTAGTTTACTCATTTTACACCAAATGAATTCAATGGTGATCTAACCATTTTGACTAAAAAAGCTCCACTAAAGCATTAATAATCCACACTGATTCAAATGAATATTTTAATACTATGGTTTGACTTTGCATTAATGAATTAGAATATCAACTACTAATTACTCTCTAATCACCTGGATTAAAGTAACTAAACTATAACACCTTATTTTATAATCTACATATTATCCTTAAATCCATGGAAGAGTAATGGAAGCAACTAGAGCTTCAACAGATTAAGAGTGAAAAAAAATGATATCGCCAAACAATAGATTATATGATTGTGTTAATTTTCTCATGGGTTGGACTTGATCGTGTAATTAAACATTACCTTCACAAAATGAGTTTAAAATCCAAACATGCTTCCATAACTTGTCTCATTTGAATTCAATACCTCTAATCCCAAACTCTAATAACTAAGTATGATTAGTGAAAGTTAAAAGCTTTGTTTCAATAATCAAATTACCTCACTAACACCATCATTAATTTGATCAATCATGAATTAAAGATATCGTTTCCTATATTTTAACTTTAACCTTCAAAACTTGAAAACTGACTTCTAGATTTGGCTTCATTTATGCTTTGCAACTATGATGAAATAACCCAACTTCATAGCATAATTTAAACTTATTTAGTTTACTCATTTTACACCAAATGAATTCAATGGTGATCTAACCATTTTGACTAAAAAAGCTCCACTAAAGCATTAATAATCCACACTGATTCAAATGAATATTTTAATACTATGGTTTGACTTTGCATTAATGAATTAGAATATCAACTACTAATTACTCTCTAATCACCTGGATTAAAGTAACTAAACTATAACACCTTATTTTATAATCTACATATTATCCTTAAATCCATGGAAGAGTAATGGAAGCAACTAGAGCTTCAACAGATTAAGAGTGAAAAAAAATGATATCGCCAAACAATAGATTATATGATTGTGTTAATTTTCTCATGGGTTGGACTTGATCGTGTAATTAAACATTACCTTCACAAAATGAGTTTAAAATCCAAACATGCTTCCATAACTTGTCTCATTTGAATTCAATACCTCTAATCCCAAACTCTAATAACTAAGTATGATTAGTGAAAGTTAAAAGCTTTGTTTCAATAATCAAATTACCTCACTAACACCATCATTAATTTGATCAATCATGAATTAAAGATATCGTTTCCTATATTTTAACTTTAACCTTCAAAACTTGAAAACTGACTTCTAGATTTGGCTTCATTTATGCTTTGCAACTATGATGAAATAACCCAACTTCATAGCATAATTTAAACTTATTTAGTTTACTCATTTTACACCAAATGAATTCAATGGTGATCTAACCATTTTGACTAAAAAAGCTCCACTAAAGCATTAATAATCCACACTGATTCAAATGAATATTTTAATACTATGGTTTGACTTTGCATTAATGAATTAGAATATCAACTACTAATTACTCTCTAATCACCTGGATTAAAGTAACTAAACTATAACACCTTATTTTATAATCTACATATTATCCTTAAATCCATGGAAGAGTAATGGAAGCAACTAGAGCTTCAACAGATTAAGAGTGAAAAAAAATGATATCGCCAAACAATAGATTATATGATTGTGTTAATTTTCTCATGGGTTGGACTTGATCGTGTAATTAAACATTACCTTCACAAAATGAGTTTAAAATCCAAACATGCTTCCATAACTTGTCTCATTTGAATTCAATACCTCTAATCCCAAACTCTAATAACTAAGTATGATTAGTGAAAGTTAAAAGCTTTGTTTCAATAATCAAATTACCTCACTAACACCATCATTAATTTGATCAATCATGAATTAAAGATATCGTTTCCTATATTTTAACTTTAACCTTCAAAACTTGAAAACTGACTTCTAGATTTGGCTTCATTTATGCTTTGCAACTATGATGAAATAACCCAACTTCATAGCATAATTTAAACTTATTTAGTTTACTCATTTTACACCAAATGAATTCAATGGTGATCTAACCATTTTGACTAAAAAAGCTCCACTAAAGCATTAATAATCCACACTGATTCAAATGAATATTTTAATACTATGGTTTGACTTTGCATTAATGAATTAGAATATCAACTACTAATTACTCTCTAATCACCTGGATTAAAGTAACTAAACTATAACACCTTATTTTATAATCTACATATTATCCTTAAATCCATGGAAGAGTAATGGAAGCAACTAGAGCTTCAACAGATTAAGAGTGAAAAAAAATGATATCGCCAAACAATAGATTATATGATTGTGTTAATTTTCTCATGGGTTGGACTTGATCGTGTAATTAAACATTACCTTCACAAAATGAGTTTAAAATCCAAACATGCTTCCATAACTTGTCTCATTTGAATTCAATACCTCTAATCCCAAACTCTAATAACTAAGTATGATTAGTGAAAGTTAAAAGCTTTGTTTCAATAATCAAATTACCTCACTAACACCATCATTAATTTGATCAATCATGAATTAAAGATATCGTTTCCTATATTTTAACTTTAACCTTCAAAACTTGAAAACTGACTTCTAGATTTGGCTTCATTTATGCTTTGCAACTATGATGAAATAACCCAACTTCATAGCATAATTTAAACTTATTTAGTTTACTCATTTTACACCAAATGAATTCAATGGTGATCTAACCATTTTGACTAAAAAAGCTCCACTAAAGCATTAATAATCCACACTGATTCAAATGAATATTTTAATACTATGGTTTGACTTTGCATTAATGAATTAGAATATCAACTACTAATTACTCTCTAATCACCTGGATTAAAGTAACTAAACTATAACACCTTATTTTATAATCTACATATTATCCTTAAATCCATGGAAGAGTAATGGAAGCAACTAGAGCTTCAACAGATTAAGAGTGAAAAAAAATGATATCGCCAAACAATAGATTATATGATTGTGTTAATTTTCTCATGGGTTGGACTTGATCGTGTAATTAAACATTACCTTCACAAAATGAGTTTAAAATCCAAACATGCTTCCATAACTTGTCTCATTTGAATTCAATACCTCTAATCCCAAACTCTAATAACTAAGTATGATTAGTGAAAGTTAAAAGCTTTGTTTCAATAATCAAATTACCTCACTAACACCATCATTAATTTGATCAATCATGAATTAAAGATATCGTTTCCTATATTTTAACTTTAACCTTCAAAACTTGAAAACTGACTTCTAGATTTGGCTTCATTTATGCTTTGCAACTATGATGAAATAACCCAACTTCATAGCATAATTTAAACTTATTTAGTTTACTCATTTTACACCAAATGGATTCAATGGTGATCTAACCATTTTGACTAAAAAAGCTCCACTAAAGCATTAATAATCCACACTGATTCAAATGAATATTTTAATACTATGGTTTGACTTTGCATTAATGAATTTACATTCAAACCATAACATTCACCTAGTCCATTTATTAAAATATAAATACACAGAACTAGTGATGGTTTCATGAATATATGAAATGATATTACACCACTAGATTAATGTTCTATACATAGAATCTAACACTAGATTTTAATTATTCGATGTATTAACTATTGAACATGTATTGGAAGAAAATCCTCAAATACTATAAACTTTATTGAAAAATCAAAGGTCAAGTCAACTATATTAGAAATCTCTATATATGACTTGACGTAAGAACACCACTATATCTTCATTTTGCTTCCAATTTCACCATTTTCTCCAAAAAATTGGATCTCTCTTGTCTACCTAATGTATGAGTATATCCCCATTTTATAGACCCTGCCAATAAGCTACTACAAGGTTTCTTTCCGAATTATATATGATTCATATATTTCCCTTCGAATATGAAGGACAGCGGTACAACATAATCATTGTTTTTTGTCTACACTGAACGAGGTAAATAATTTTTTGTAACTTTCATTGTATTACTTTTAAGGGTTATTGTCACTGTATCCCAACAAAGTTACGTATAATGGTTTAAATGGTCCCTCGTGACTATTTTTTGCATTTTAAGGGCATAAACTTGTTATTTCTTGTTTTAAAATGACACTCTTGGAAAAACGAAGGGGTCACCCGGTGACCCCATCCTACCTAGCAATTTTTTATTTCCACCTCATATCCAAATAGAGTAATTTAGTCCATGTCATTGCCACATGTGCATAGGAGTTAATGAGAGATATTGTATGTTTAAACCCCTCAACTGTCCCTTTCTAAAACTTTCTTCTTTAACTTCCCCGCATCAAAATTTGTTGTTGATCTGTTCTTCGGTCCTATCCTTTTCTTCAAGTGTTAGTCACTTAAATCGGGGAACTTTGTTGTTGCTATGGTCGTTTTCATGAAGATTGATCTACATTTTGCTGGAATTTTTACCAGGTACCCCTCTATTACTTACGCAGATGGAGCAGAGCAAAGGTTTGATGATGTTGATTTTGCTGGAATGGACAAGAAGGAATTTGTCGAGTTCCTTGAAAAATTCGCATGTGAGATATGTGTGAAAGTGTACTTTTGCATGCCCGATATTGTTTTTCCTGATGGATTAAGGTTAATCGCGAATGACATGGATCATGGAACTAATCGAAGTAGGGTATGCTTCTGATTGTGTAATCGATGTATATATGGACCATCTTGGTGTTAATGTACATCAATGGATTCTTGAAGAGCAAGCAGAAGTTGGCAGTTCTTTAGACCAATTATCTGGTGCAAATGAAGATCATGAAGAAGTTCACAGTCGTATGGATATGGATGATGGAATTGACATGCAAAATTTACATGGTGGTATGGATGATATCCTAGGTCCAAACGAGGATTTGCAAGGTGAGCAAGATGATGGCATTCACATGGAAGTGGACAGTGAACCTGATTAGTGCATTCCTATGAACAAGACAAAGGATGATGAGTTTTTGAGTAAGTTGTGCCCAAATGAGCAAGTCACCCCCCACAGTCCACCTCGTGAAGATACATATGATCCACCACAAGAAGATGAGGTAATTTCTACTGACCCGACTATTTACAATGAGAATGTTCCTTGGAAAAAGCAAAAACCTGTATTAGGTATGAGATTTGTGAGTCCTAAACAAATGAAACATATGATGTGTAACTATGCTGTAGCAAATGGTTATCAGTTATGTTACAAAAAAATGATAGTAGGAGACTATTAGTGAAATGTTGTTCTGGGAAGTGCAAGTTTAGGATGTGGGCTTCTTGGATGAGTGAGGAAAAGTCTTTCCAGATAAAGAGTCTCATAAATGAGCATAATTGTGCAAGAAACTTCAAGTTAGGTTCAATTGTGAATTATTCATGGATAGGTACCCATTACACAACACAATTCTTACAGAAACAAAAGGTTAGTGTGAGGCTACTTAGGGATGAGGTTAAAGAGAAATTTGGTATAGATCTGAGTATGGGACAGTGTAGATGAGCAAAGAAGTATGCAATTGAACTGATTGAAGGAACACTAGTGGAGCACTATGCAAAGTTGTGGTCATATGGTGATGAGATTAGAAGATCAAATCCAGGATCAACAGTCAAAATTGATGTCAATTCTATTCCAGATGGTAAGAATTATTTTAGCAAACTTTACTTGTGTTTTGATGAGCTTAAGCAAGGGTGGAGAGGGAGTTGCAGAAGGGTTATAAATTTAGATGGATGTTTCTTAAAGGGCTTATGTAGTGGAGAGCTAATATGTGTTGTAGGAAGAGATGCCAATAATCACATATTTCCAATTGCATGGGCAGTTGTCTGTGTAGAGAACAAAGAAAATTGGAAATGGTTTTTGGAAAACCTTAGAGATGACCTTCAACTGGATAATGGTTTTGGTATAACATTAATGTCAGATCAGCATAAGGTAAGTTGTTTTACTTCCTAATTTAATAAATTCTAGTCTCATTTTATATAACATGTTATCATTGTTGCACAGGGGATGTGAAGGAAATACTGCCTACTGCTGAACATAGGAAGTGTGCAAGGCATATTGTTGCCAACTTTAGGAAAAGATTCAGTGGTGTGCATTATGAAACCATGTTTTGGAATGCAAACAAGGCATCCACTGAGCCTTTATTCAATGCTGCCATAAAGGAGATTGAAGTGCTTAACCCTGCAGCCTTTGCATATCTTATGGAAACAAACCCCAAATCTTGGAGTAGAGCATTTTTTTCAAGAGGGAAAGATGTGTGATGCAGTGGAGAATGGCTTATTTGAGAGCTTCAACAGTGTGATAAGGGATGCTAGGAAAAAGCCAATCATCACCATGTTAGAGGAGATTCGATTGTATGTTATGGAGAGAATATACAATTTAAAGATTAAAGGTAGTTCATGGCCTGATTACAAGCCTTGCCCAACAATTACACTCCTACTGAATCAATTAAAAAAAGCTCAAAGGTACTTTCTAATCTTTAAACTCATAATTGTATGTAATTACTTATGTTATGTCTACATTAGGTATTGGCAGGTTTTACCAAGTGGTCTAAACCAATTTGAAACAAGAAACATGTCTGAGTCCTATGCTGTTAACCTAGGCAAGAAGACTTGCACTTGTAGAGTGTGGCGACTTAATGGGTATGGATGTGTGCATTCATTTGCAACTATATCATTTCTCAATAGATATGTTGGTGGTTATGTTGATACAATGTTCTATGGAGCAGTCTACAAGAACACCTATAAGTATCTAATTCAGGGGATGAATGGTAGCAATATGTGGCCACCTACTGACTTCATACCACCTCTTCCACCAATGAAGAGAAGAATGCCAGGTAGACCAAAGGTTAACAGAAGAAGAGATGCATCAGAGAAGCTACCAAGGCACACTGTGTCTAAGGCAGGGAAAAAAATATCATGCAGCGTGTGTAAAAATGTGGGGCATAATAAGGTCACATGTCCTCAAGCTGAAAGACCTCAAGTGCAAAAACCTGAAGTTGGTAGGAGGCTCAAACTAAATGTTAAAAAAAGGAAAACAGGTGTCAATGAAAAAGGTGAAGGAGCAGGAGGTGTCAATGAAAAAGGTGAAGGAGCAAGAGGTGTCAATGAAGGGCAAAAGGGTCAAGGGCAAAATCAATGCATGAGGGGAAAAAGGGTCAAGGAGAAGAAGGTGTTGCTGCTGGAAGGAGATGTAAAAGAAAGAAATCAGATAGAATCAAAAAGATGAAAATTGCTAAGAGGGTGAAGGGAAAAGATGGGAAAGGAGATACCAGTGCAAACCCATTGGAGCTTAATGATTAGGATGTTATTTCGTTTAAGTTGTTATCTTTTAACTTGGTTGTGTTTGGTTGGATTTAAGTGTTAATTTTGGAATTGGGTTGTAGTAGGTTATTAAGTTTGGAATCGGACAAGTTGTTATGTTTTAACTTGGTTGTGTTGTAACTAACTTTGTTTAATTTGCTTGTTCATATTTCGTGCATACAAAACACATCAAAGCTAAAAGATAACAACTTAAACGAAATAAAGTACATTACAAGTTACATAACAACTTAAACGAAATAAAGTACATTGCAAGTTTCAAAACACATCAAAGTGCATTACAAGTTACATAACAAGTGGTCCAATTGACCTTCATTACAACTTGTACATGATTAAACAGAAAAAAATACCCAACTACATATTACGTAAACCTTCAACTTAAAGACCTCAGCTTGAAGCTTTTTGTTCGACTTAAACAACCCATTTATGATCACACCTTCATTTTTGCACTGCATTTCATCAACCCAAGCTATAAAACCTGAACGAGCATCCTGATTCCAACTATTTGCTTGAATTATTACATCTTAAAAAAAGTAGGGTTAACATCAGAATTTGAATAAATGGTAAATTACCTTTTTCGGGCATGCATAAAAGGGCCTTCCTGGGTTATTGGTAGTACGAGATGTTCTTATTATAGCCTCAGCTCCACATCCACATTCCATGTTCTTCATTATGTACCTTCAAAGTGGAGAGTATTTGAAGAAGAAAACAATGTGCTAGAATGAAACTACTTGGTATATATGAAAGGGTAGTACGTGTAAAAGACTATATTAGCCCCACTGTGCAAGGCAAGTGGGGTCCCTAACATCCCCACTTTTTCCTTCTTCCTAATTCTATTACACTTTCAACGGATTATTCAATGAAAATTAACAACTAATTAAGATAAAAAACAATCAACAAAGAACATCACCCAACTTTACAAAATGCCTATCATTTAGATAGGTCTTTCATTAATCATTGGATTTCACTTACAAAATGTCTGTCATTTAGAGAGGTCTTTTACATATTTCAGCAAAAAAACACAAATACCCCAAAAAAAAAAAACACAAACACTACATACTAATAACTTTCTTAACCATGAACCGCCTTAGCTGCAGATCAACCCATCACCCAAGCTTAACAAGGAAATGGAGCACAACCACCAGCAACAAGAGCATCCCCACCATCATGCCACCCATAGCAACACCAACGACTTTAAACTTCTGATCATGGTCATCCAGCTTGTGCTGGAGACTGATGTGTTCGATCCTGCAAACGATATACTACTGTCCAAGCTGCTCCTTCAACCTTTTCATTTCGGTTTGGTTTTCTGTAATCTTCGGACCACAATCACAGAAGATTGAGTGGAGCACATTGTAGTTGATGTCTTCACCAGAATTTAAAGAGTCGGGTGAAGGTGGTGGAGCCGACATTGTTTCTTTTTAAGGGTTCTTCCAGAGGATTGTTTGCCCGAATATGGTAAACAATTTTCAGATTTGTTTTACTCCAAACCCCACATGCGTATGTCCCCTTATAATTCGAGACTTGTACCTGGGACTCAATCGAATCGACAGTGTAAGGTTGTTGGGTGTTGGTGGAAATTAAAGACGGTAATTACTCTTTGCATGTGCCAACTTATGTGTCATCGAGTCAACTCGGTATTGACTCAGTGGGTTACCTCATATGTATACATGGCAAGTGACGAGGCAGGTTAACCTGCTAAAATGAGTAAGATGACTTTCCCAATCGGTAAATAACAAGTTTATGCCCTTAAAATGCAAAAAATAGTCACGAGGGACCATTTAAACCATTATACGTAACTTTGTTAGGCTACAGTGACAATAACCCTATTTTTAATAAATTTTGCATAACCGATATATACACTCTTTTTATTGTAGGTTTATAATAAATATGTAAATAATCTTGCCAAGATTTTTATGCTAATTACCGAATGAGACCATGAAATATGTCATAGGCGAGAGCTTTATTACACTTGTATGATATTGTATTCATACAATATCAAAGTATGATATTGTATTCCTTTGGACAACACCAGATATGGTGGGTCCGGTCAGGCAACTGAAACAGTATGTCTGGTTATCTATCAAAGTAAGATAACAACACTTGGCATTCTAGATAGTCTTGTGAATTACGTTGCTAGTATGGACTTATAACCCACAAACGTAGATGAAATGGGATGCCATATTTATTAAATACTCTGATGGCTTGAGTGCCTTTATGGCTTATACTGGACAAGGAAGCCCCTAGTTGTGTAGTCAAACCATTACTCTAAAAGATTCTCTAGCTGAGTTAATTCTCCCCGATAATCACAAATTAGGATTTATGAGAATCGATTGGGATGGGTATGTCTGGGTGTAATTTTTTATAGACATCTGAGTTTTGAGTTATATCTATAATATTGGATAATAGTGGGTTTTGCAGGTTTGATAAATTATGGCTTATTATCATAATAATATTGTGGGATTGAAAAGTTTATGTGTCTCACCAGGTTTCCTAACCTGGCCCACTCAAATTATATGCGTCATATGTATCAAGGCTTAAACTGTTGGAACTTGATTAGGATGTTGAGTGATTAAGAGACAACCTGCAATAGTGTTCAGGGCCGTTAGGTTTTTACGCTGTAACATATGTTGTGTATTGATTATGACATCTTTTAGGTTTTGTATCTTGAACCAACACTTGTACTCAAGATATTTTAATAAAATGAGACAATTTTCGCAAAAATGTATGATTATACTGAGATTTTCCGCAAATAAAGATAATATGATTTTGGAAGCATAAAAAAAGTTTTTTTTTCGGTTCTGGAAAATAGGGGATGTCACAGTAGTCCTCTCTTAGAGGGTCACTACCTATAAAAATGACATACATCAAACAATCTATGAATACATAAAGTTGCATTTTTTTTTTTGAGAAAATAAAATATTTAGTTGTAAAAACATTATAAAATTTAAATAAACAATTAAAATTTGAAGAAAAAATATTTTACCACACATCCAATAGGCACAAAACAAAGTTGGAAAATGATCCATAACACCAGTTTTGATGTTTGTGTAACTATGATGGTTCATCCTCCCACGGTTGGGCATGTAAACATGCAAGTTGATAAAGCTTTCTTTGTGTTCGTTGTCTGAGATACTCATCTTCAAGCAATTATAATAGAGAATTATGGATTCTTGTTGTAAGAATTGGCGGATTTAGATAGGAGACCACTCGATTTTATGTCGTAGTGTAATTTCTTTTTCTATTAAGGTGCACCTACTAAAAATATATATATATATATATATATATATATATATATATGCAACTATTGGTGTAAGGTGCAACTACAACTATAATTCATGCGTCTGCCGCTGGTTGTAAGTTGATAACTAAATTGAATACCACATGTTATATAGGGAAGGAAAACCTAATTTTTTGGTTTCCGGAATGTCAATCTTATATGTACGGTTTTGACTACCGTACTTCGAAATTAACTAGATCAATCCGAAATATACAATGTCAGATTTTAAATTCAAAACTATACCTACAACCAACTTCTGCGAAATGAATAATGCTTCTCCGGAATACCATATCCTCAAGACGGTGGTCATTTTTTCAAATTTCTAAAAAGTTAATTATTTTTATTAAATTACTCATCGTTTATAAAGGTTAGTTTATTTAATTTCCCTTATAAATGTTGTTATATACATACTTATTAAAATAAGTGAGCTAATGTTATATACTATCTTTAATATTAAGACTAATCAATAGTACATATTTTATTATATAAGTTAGAAAGGAATAAAATGCATTGCAAAGTTTCGCATTTGATCCTATTATCAAATTTTCAATCAATCAACCAAAAGAGATTCCAACTTCTTGTTCTATTTCTAGTTTTCTACTAGCGACAACACCACCAGCCACAATACCTACTTTATCCCCATTGGACCTTCATTCACCTCCAATATTCGCTCTTCCTATTATATAAACATTCTTTACAAATATCTAGCTAGGGTTTGAGGGACGACTGACGAGAGATATAGGAAGAGAGACCACTATCTTTCTTGGTCTCTCACTCTCTCGTAATGGCAGGATTGGTGTTATCAGGGTGCGGCATTAAACCCTTTTCCCAATCTCTTGCCATACCCACAAGAGGGTTTATCCATAAAAACAATCATAACCCTGTCACCCTTTTACCCTCTAAGGATCCAATTGCAATCTTTTCATCAAGAACGACGACCCCAGATCGGTTTTCCAAATGGGAGGTTAAAGTGAGTGCTCCGTTTAAAATACCATCGATAGATGGGGAAAATTCAGAGCGCGAAAGAGGAGAGAGAATCAGTTCTGATGAAGAGATTGTGAAAGAAGAAGAGAAATTTGACGCAGGGGCACCACCGCCTTTCAATTTGGCTGATATTAGGGCTGCTATACCGAAACATTGTTGGGTGAAGGATCCATGGAGGTCTATGAGTTATGTCATAAGGGATGTCGCTTGTGTTCTTGGTTTAGCAGCAGCTGCAGCTTATCTCAACAATTGGCTTGTTTGGCCGCTTTATTGGGCTGCTCAAGGGACCATGTTTTGGGCTCTTTTTGTTCTCGGCCATGATTGGTAATCTATAATTTCTCATCTTTCTGTTCTTCGTTTTGACTTTAATGGTCAAACTAGTCGTTTTTTAGGGTTGAAACTGGGTATACAATTTTCTAGATGTACATCAAACAAGAATTGTTATGACATTTCATATGAAAAGGACTCTTGATGACTTATTTTAGCCATCAATATAGGATTACCTATAATCAACCATTTGACTACATTAGTCAAAAGGGGCATGCTTGAATTAATGGGTTTTTGATCTTGTTCATATTCTTAATTTGCAGTGGCCATGGGAGCTTCTCAAACAATTCTAAGCTGAATAGTGTTGTTGGGCATATTCTACATTCTTCAATTCTCGTGCCTTATCATGGATGGTATGTTTTAACCAACTCCAATTGGACCACTTCTAGTCTATTCATCATTCAATATGCAATTTTGGTTTTTAGCTCATCGACTTCTAAAAGAAGAAAATGACAAGGTTTAAATTTGATTATGATTAATTGATTATAAATAAATACTAATTGTGATTTCAAAAAATAAATGAATGTTACAGGAGAATCAGCCATAGAACACATCATCAAAACCATGGACACGTTGAAAATGACGAATCATGGCACCCGGTATGTTCTTTAGTAGTTGTATTTTATTTTATTTTTTGATCTTTATTTATCAATTAATTTCCCACTTTTGTTTTTATTTATAGTTATCTGAAAAAACCTTCAAGAGTTTGGATTGGATGACACGTACACTTCGCTTCACCCTCCCTTTTCCAATGCTAGCTTATCCCTTTTACCTTGTAAGTTACAACATGATACAAATTGTTGTAAATTTGTAACAAATAATTTATATATATTTTTTGTGTTTTTTCTTACATAGTGGAATAGATCTCCGGGAAAGAGTGGGTCCCACTTTGATCCAAGTAGTGATTTGTTTGTTCCGGTTGAGAAAAAAGACGTGATGACTTCAACAATTTGTTGGACTGCAATGTTTGCTCTGCTTCTTGGTTTAAACTTTGTTGTTGGCCCAATGCAAATGCTAAAACTATATGGCATTCCATATTGGGTATTTAATATTTTTCCATATCCCTTAATTTTATATTTCTATTTTAATTGTTAAAGTTTTTAGCTTCTCATTTGCTTTGATTTCAGATAAATGTTATATGGTTGGATCTTGTTACTTACTTACATCACCATGGTCATGAAGATAAACTTCCTTGGTATCGTGGAAAGGTATTTTTTATCATTACATAATTTCATAAATTTGGTTATGTACTTTTTTTTTTTGTGACACCATAACAACTATTTAAACATACCCCCAAGACACTCATGATTTTTTTTTTTTTGCAGGAATGGAGTTATTTAAGGGGAGGATTAACCACAATTGATCGTGATTATGGTTGGATTAATAATATTCATCATGACATTGGAACTCATGTCATTCACCATCTTTTTCCTCAGATCCCACATTATCACCTAATTGAGGCAGTGAGTATACATTCTAAAGATCACATGAGCTTTTCTGTAATTTTGACCATGAAGTTAAATTTTACTCAACATTTATTACTTGTTTCTCCTTTATAGACGGAGGCTGCAAAGCCAGTGCTTGGGAAATACTACAGGGAACCGAAAAAGTCAAGGGGTTTACCTTTTCACCTACTCGGTGAATTAATCTCAAGCTTGAAGAAAGACCATTATGTTAGTGATACTGGAGATGTCTTGTACTATCAAACTGACCCTAAGCTTACCACTTCTCAAAATAGGTGATTTTTTTTTTTTTTTTTTTTTTTTGCTTGGATGACGAATAGTTATTTCAAGCAACATTTTTTTCTTATGAAAAAGAGATTGATTCAACGCTTTTATTAGGACAGCTCGCATAGGGTTTATGGGATGAGTCTATACGTTTATTTTATTATTTAGTATTATCATTTTTATATGTAACATTTAGTTTGGCTTTGGTGGAAGGAAAATAGAAAGCAAATGATATATTAATGTTGTGTGTTGTAATGATATGTATGTTCTTTGGTGTAAATACGATTAAATGAGAAAAAAAAAACTTTAAAAACGTTTTTTGAGGTATAAAATATATAATTATGTTTTTTATATGTATTTATTATATCGATACGTATTTTTTAGATGTTCTTTTGGTATAAATATGTTTGTATGTATTTATTATATTTAAGAAATAGTATATTTATTTTCATTTTTAATAAAATAATAATGTTAAGATAAAACTGCAAGAATGGTGCTTGTGTTATGTCAAAACTTGTATGTTTGTGTCAAAAAAGTTTGGACTAACATCAGTTGTCCAAAAGTTTTATTTTCTTGCATGTTTGGTTCAATTTGATTTTTCTCTCTTTCTCTCTCTTACAATAAAACATAAATAGTTTTTAGATGTCTCTCGCCTGGAGCCAACATATTGTCGTAGCTGACACCCTCATCAGAGCCTCACAGGAGTCACCACTCTCATCAAACCATTCATGTCTCGCTGAAAAAAAAAACTAGCGGATGTTTTCGTTGGAGGAGCAAGGGTTTCTCTCTCTCTCTCTCTCTCTCTCTCTCTCTCTCTCTCTCTCTCTCTCTCTCTCGCAATTTGTCGGAGACGATGTATATCTCTCTCGAAAACTGCTAGACCTCAGCCCACAATAATCGGACCTCCATCGAAAACCATAGCCACCATAATCGGACCTTCGTCGAAAACCATAGGGACCATTCTTGTAAATTTGTCTAATGTTATTAATAATAATAAAAAAATGAAAATAATAATATTTTTTTGCAGAAAAATTCTAAAATTTTGGGTCGGTTAACGAAATAGTCTCAAATTAATTTGTTATCGGTTAGAACGGAGAAAAAATAATCAGAATGCAACATTTTATCGGTTTTTAAGACTTTTGTAAAAAAATGAGATTAAAACATAAACTTGATCAAAATTTTTGAATTTTACTGAAGATTTCACACACACACACATACACACACACACACACATATATATATATATATATATATATATATATATATATATATATATATATATATATATATATAGGGAATATACATTACAGTCCCACCTAAAACTAAGTACTAAACCTATAAACTTATGTAATTTTATCTTAGTAAATATAACCGGTTCAGTTTTCACTTGGTAAATATACAATTCCCCATTGCATTTATTTTCTCTATTATCATTTAACATCCCTATTTTTTTCCCCAATTATCGTTTATTACTTAACGTCAGAGAACAGTACTTTTTTCCACAGTCATGAAGGTCAAATATAATTAACATTTTTGTTTCTCTATCAAAATTATTACTTCAATATTGAATCTGCAACGTCAAGTGTTCATCATGACCCCCTAATTGCAATCTTTAGCTAATAAAATGATGTAGTTTCATGAGGTTTAGTACCTAAGCTTAGGTGGGGATATAATGTGTGTGTGTGTGTATATATATATATATATATATATATATATATATATATATATATATAACAAAATAGAAAAATCATCTTTATAGAAAAGTTCAAAACTAAATTGGATCAAATTCACAAAAAAAATGAAACTTTTGGACTACTGGTGTTAGTTCAAACGTTTTTGGCTTAAACATGCGAGCTTTGACATACCATAGGGACCATTCTTGTAATTTTGTATAATATTAAGAATAATAATATAAGAAAATGAAAATAATAATATTTTTTTGTAGAAAAGTCCCAAAATTTTAGGTCGGTTAACGAAATAGTCTCAAATTAATTTGTTATCGGTTTTAAACGGGAGAAAATAATCAGAATGCAACATTTTATCGGTACAATTGAAGTTAAGAAACAGTTTAAGAGAGCAATTGATGAGGGGACACATAAGATACAACCCGAGTTCTTGTCAAAACAACCTAATTCAAACAAAAAGATCCCAAACAAAAAAAAAATCAATAAGAGATTGTGTTTTAATAATTTATGATTAAAACTATATTATATATTTTTTCATTGTATTGTGTTATATTCATTTACGTTTATAACTGTAGTTGATTATTTATTTGTGATTATAAAATAAAAGTTAATTATTTTACTCCAATTTTTGTTTGTAACGTATTTATTTATGATTATAGGACGGTAACAAATCACCACATTATAAATTTTTATTGTGTTATTCATTTATAATTTAGTTTTATGAATATATTTCGACCCACAAGAAAAAGGTCGATTATAGTCGTGCATTAATATAAGATTTCGTTTTAAAGTGATTTCACCATTTATAAATATAGTTGTATCATTTATGAATATAAATCAATAAATATAAACAATCATCTATTTTTCGGTGGTTATAATCATATATGATTAATAATTTATTTTAATTCATTTATGAATGAACCCATATGACTCAGACGATACAAGAAAAAAAAACTTTGGGTTCTTTTGTTTTTAGGAAAAAATGATATAATTACACTTATCACTCAATAAATAACACAAAATCATATGACATACGATTATCATCTCAAATGATAAAAGATTGCACAATCCACACACGTGTAACACCGATGACCTTCAGAAATAAAGTTAACTTGGTAAAAGTTTAACATCGGGTACACCACACTAGTTATAACAAATCATCTCAACTACTATATATTTATTTCTAATTAAAGAAACACATTTAGTTAATAATGTAAACAAAATTAAAAAATAAAAATAAAATAGAAAGAATACAAAGAGTATTCTCTCATGCTTATCACTCTAACCATGTAACAAATTCAAATCACATCATGGAAACCAAAATTCAGCAAACACAAACCACACTATAAATCAAAGTGCATATTGTTGGTAATTTTCATAACCAAAACATAAAACGCGGAAGCATAACTTTAGATCTTTAATCTCGAATCTGTCAAAAGAAAACTTTAAACGTGAAAGAATGATTACATCCCTTATTCCATTGAGATTTTCGGATCTAGAGACTAGGAAGAGCTTTCCAGTTGATCTCAAGAACTCCCTCTGAAATCCCCCAGCAATGAACCATACGAATTTCTTAGTGTATTTTCGTGTGTCTTGATCTGCTCCTCATCACATATATTTATAGATGGAGATAAACCCTAATGTGAGAGATGGAAGGGATCTTGAGGATCTTGAGTCAAACCGGGAACTCAACCCACAAGGTAAGTAAATATTCTATAAATCGGTCCATCAACAATTTATAATCTTATCATAATAACTGGATTTAATAATATATCGTACATATTTATGAAGTGGTCCCATAATTATCCAACAATCTCCTACTGGACCACGAATATATAAATGTACGTATAACTGTATAAGCGCTTTAATGAATGTTATTATAACATTGGTACCCTTAAACAATCTCGTCTACTAATCATAATAGTATAGGATCAAAGCGGCCTTCGTTACAATTTACGTAACTAAACCTATCAATGGTCACATATACATATATAACTAATGACATAGATTAAACATGATGTGTGGTTTTAAAATCTAAATAGATTTCCAACGAGTTCCTCTTTAGTTGAAGTGAGATCAAACTTCAAATAAGTGCAACTAATAATGGAGTTAACTGAATTCTTAATTCTGTACAGAAAAACATAATTGATCTTAAACAAAACATAAAGCACCATAAAACTCACACTAAAACCAAATATCACACCAACGTGTGTAGTATGCTCATGAAAGACCTAGGGAGGTAATCCCTTTATGAGCGGATCCACTTTCATGGAGTTTGTTCATATGTGCTATATATATTTCCATTTTTCACTATTGTGTTAACAGAAGGAAACTTGATGTCAATATGCTTTGACTTAATAGAACTTCTGTTGTTGGAATATAACATTGCTGACTTATTATCACAACTTTAGTGGTCTTTCAATACCAATAATGTGTAGCCTCGTGACAAATTTCCGCAACCATATTCCATGCTACAAATTATGCTGCCATTATGGAAGAAGCTACCGAAGTCTATTCCATGAAATGGTTTATCATGCTAAAATGTAAATCCGCTTTCATGGAGTTTGTTCATATGTGCTATATATATTTCCATTTTTCACTATTGTGTTAACAGAAGGAAACTTGATGTCAATATGCTTTGACTTAATAGAACTTCTGTTGTTGGAATATAACATTGCTGACTTATTATCACAACTTTAGTGGTCTTTCAATACCAATAATGTGTAGCCTCGTGACAAATTTCCGCAACCATATTCCATGCTACAAATTATGCTGCCATTATGGAAGAAGCTACCGAAGTCTATTCCATGAAATGGTTTATCATGCTAAAATGTAAAAGTATCCTGATATGGATCAGTAACCATTTTGGCATCTAATAAAATCAAATTCTTAATAAAAATGATCTCCAAAACATCTGAATTTCCTATAGTTGAGCATATAGACTTTTGTTATATATAGATATCTCAAATCCATTTGGTTGCTTTCTTATGATCCAAACTTGAGTTGCATAGATATCTAGCCAAAACCAAAAAGATAAATTTACTTCCACTTAATCTGTGATACACAAAATCATCTATTGTATTTACCTCAAAACCAAAAGAGATAAAAAAATTGATGAAAAATGTGGTACCACGCATAGGATATCCAAAGTTGAGGTTGTTGAGTTTGTGTATTCTGAATAGGAGATTGAATAAAATTGTCGATCACTTTTCCATAATTTGCATACTATCGAAAGCAATAATAGGAATCAAAATTGATTCCTCCTTAAAGACAATGTTTTAACCTTGTTTCTCCCCCAAACTCAACATCCTCAAAAAATGTTGCTCTATCCAAAATGCAAGGTCAATGTCCATGCAATCGAGAACTAACATAATGCCCTCATTCCATTCCTTAAATTTAATCTCATTGATTACATGAATCATAAATGTGATCAATGTTAGCATATATAATATCATAATTAAAACATGAGCAAATCTATTTTTATGTTCATTAATCCATAAACCTTAATCAATAAATTCAATTTATGACATCTTTAAAAGGTATCAACATAACATTAATATCAAGTCTTTGGACAGTAATATTAACTTGCAAGAGATAACCTTATTTTAGAGATAAACATTGACAATAAATCATGTCAATTAACAAGCCCCTCTTTGGATTGACTTATTAATCACATGGAACCAAAAAATCGTCACATGTTTATCACCACATATATGTTTATTTGGCCAAATATCAGTCTACCTTCGGGTCGGCTAATACCCGCATTAATAAACACATAAACTATAAATTTTGATAATAAGAATTGACAATATATCATGTCAATTAACAAGTCCCTCTTTGGATTGACTAATTAATGACATGTAACCTAAAAATTGTCACATATCTATCATCAAACATGTGTTTATCCGTCCAAATATTAACCTACCTTTGGGTTGATTAATATCCGCATTAATAAACACAAACCATAAAATTTAAGTTTTTTGTAAATTAATTTTCACAAAAGAGATCACTTTGGCGATATATTGTGTCAATTAATTTATCCTTAAAATAAATAATAGGTCATAAATGAAATTTATCAATAACCAAAAAATAAAAAAAATTACAAATATTAATCGGTATCAAAATTACCGATTTCATAACTGCTGCAGATATTACAACCATAATAACATAATCTTACTTTTAGATAAACATACATCCGGTTGCAGCATTGCTTAAAAAAAAATTAAACCTCATTAGTAGAGATGGAACTTAAACGAAAATACATTTCCATCTCGCATTATTTGTCCATAATCAAGATTCACGAAAACATTAGTGGATTAGACAGCTACTAATTGCATATAATACAAAAAAAAATCATTGTCTATTTAATATTCCAAACAATTCGTGACAAAAGTTAAGGGGATCCCAATGTAATTGATTAACAGAAACCATAACATAAAACCTACTATCAACGACAAACATTTGAACCGAACGAATCAAACATTTCTTTGATATGGTTTTATGATTTGAGCTACGTATTTACTTTTGCTTATAAAAAAATGATTTGTAAATTAAAGAAACCGTATCTTCATTTACGTAAATGCAATCTACATAACCATATAAATGAATCCTTAAATGTAATTTAGATATAAATGTAATTACATCTATTGATGATAATCATTTACACTTAAACAGAACCTAAATCTTACCGCATAATATCACGCAAATTAAAGTAATATCACAAACATTAATAATGGCCACATGATATTGATTTTCCGGTAATTTTGATTTTACTTAAAATATATTATATATAATAATGGGCTTTGGCAACAAATAATAAAGTAAAAGAAAATTCACTTTCTTTCTCAAAATCTCACTGCACCAAAACCCTATGTGACCACCGCTAAAGACATAAGCGGTCATTACTTTCTGAAAATATATATATATATATATATATATATATATATATATATATATATATATATATATATATATATTCATAACTTCCACTTACGCAATTACTTAGTTGATAAAAAAAAATAAGGTTCCATCGATAAAGAACCTTTGTGAAAGAACAGAATCCAAGAGCATTTCCTTTTCACGCAGCCACAAAAGAGCCGATCAAAAAATTAAGGTAACCCCAAAACAAAAAAAATAAGTAATCACGACCAAAATACATATGTTCAATTCGAATAAACTTTACGGATCTTAAACCTTTTGAAACATAAGATTTTAGTGATCAAATTAAAAAAAAAATTTCTAATAACAAATTCGAGTAAGCTCTGATACCAATTGTTGGTAATTTTCATAACCAAAACATAAAACGCGGAAGCATAACTTTAGATCTTTAATCTCGAATCTGTCAAAAGAAAACTTTAAACGTGAAAGAATGATTACATACCTTGTTCCATTGAGATTTTCGGATCTAGAGACTAGGAAGAGCTTTCCATTTGATCTCAAGAACTCCCTCTAAAATCCCCCAGCAATGAACCGTACAAATTTCTTAGTGTATTTTCGTGTGTCTTGATCTGCTCCTCATCACATATATTTATAGATGGAGATAAACCCTAATGTGAGAGATGGAAGGGATTTTGAGGATCTTGAGTCAAACCGGGAACTCAACCCACAAGGTAAGTAAATATTCTATAAATCGGTCCATCAACAATTTATACTCTTACCATAATAACTGGATTTGATAATATATCGTACATATTTATGAAGTGGTCCCATAATTATCCAACACATATTACCAATAGACAAAATTGCAAAAATAATCTCTGTAGTATACGTTTTTTTCGTGGTTTAGTCTAAACCTCAACTTTTTTAGATTCGTGATCATTTTGAGCTAGTTTCGTTGCAGATTTGGTCCCTCAGTAAACTGAAATGACTTTAATACCCTTGCGGTATTTATTATTATTATTATTTTTTTAATTTTCTTAAATCCAATACTTATTTATTTATTTAAACAATCTCTTTCTCTCTCTCTCACACACACACACACACCCCAGAGAGAGAGAGAGAGAGCCCACTTCCATAGTTGAGCATTTATACATAACATAGCTCAAAACTGTCGGCACGGGTGGATTTTGTTGTTGTAGACGATAAAGACATGAAACTTTCCCTGAGATGAGATGGAACTCGTCTTGAAATTAGGACACATGGATGAGCAATAAAGATGAAATTAGGACACGGGCTTTCCATATATCGAAGCTGCATAGGGCGAGGTTTATCAATTTAAGAAAAAAAAACGAGTATAACAGGTGTTAGGGGCTGTTCACTATTTGGATAAACGGAATTGTCCAATTGGACAATTTGGCTTGGGCTATTTAATCGGATTTTTGGATTGGTTTTCAACAAAACCGAATTATTATTTTGGATTTTGGATTGATTTTGGTTAGTAAAGTAAGAATCGAATAGTTCAAAAAAACCAAATAATAATTTATTATTTGTTTATTTTTTTATATCTATAATTATTTATTAATTTTGTAATATATTTTTTCAGATAGGTTCAAAAAGTGTCACCTAATACAAATATATATATATATATATATATATATATATATATATATATATATATTCTCTCAAAAGTTTTTTTATCTATAAAATATTTAACACGATAATTATAATATCATCCAATTTTAAGCAAAAAACAATTTATTTAGTTATGATCTAAAATTTATAAACAAATACTAAGAAAGTATATTATAGTTAAATATTTTATAGATAAAAAAACTTTTGAGAGAATATATATATATATATATATATATATATATATATATATATATATTCTCTCAAAAGTTTTTTTACCTATAAAATATTTAACTATAATATACCTTCTTAGTATTTGTTTATAAATTTTAGATCATAACTAAATAATTTGTTTTTTGCTTAAAATTGGATGATATTATAATTATCGTTTTAAAATGTTTCAGTTTTTTGAAACCGAATTATAAAAACTGATACCGCCGAATTGTAATTGAATTGGATCGGATTATATTTGAATTTAGTTTGGACTATTTAGATCAATGTTTACCGAACCGGATTCACCTAATAACAGGTGTTACTCTTTCAATTTCAACGTTCTCCGATAAAATTTCTGCCACAATTCAATTCCGAAAGTATTCAAATATAAAATCAAACCTGAGATAGAATAATGTTATGTTTGGCGTACTAGCTAAAAAGCTAGCTGATAGCTGAAAAACTAGCTGTTAAATAAAAAGCTAGCCGATAGCTGAAAAGCTAGCTGATAAAAAATGAAGTTTGATAAAATTAGCTGAAATATATAAAATTACATAAAAGGACATTTAAGAGAATGTGTTTTTACAATTAATAAAATGTATGTTTTCTAATATGTGTTTGATAGTTAAATGAGTAATACCAATAACAAGCATCTTACCAATAGATTTGTAGAATTTTCCAAAAGATCCTAAGCATGGCCTTACACATCCTTATACGTGTGTGTGTGTGTGTGTGTGTGTGTGTGTGTATATATATATATATATATATATATATATATATATATATATATATAGAGAGAGAGAGAGAGATATGTTCAAGTGTTTTAACTAAGTATTGTGTTATTGTATGCATCAATGTGGACCAATCAAAATTAAATAATAAAATAAATAAATAAGGGTAAGTTAGTCATTTGTTTAATAACTTCCAAAAATAATCCCTATAATCATGACATCTCTCCAGTTTAAATCTCGTTCCCCACTTTATCTAAAAACCGATTCTGAAAACCCTAAATTGAACAAACCCCTCGTTCCTCCGATTCCACCGTATAGAAACATCGACCCACAAAATTTACCAGACGACCACCACCATATTCCTGTTTTTTCGGTTGCTGAGCACCACCATCATCTTCATCGCCGATAACCACACCATCATCTTCATAGCATACGACCACCATGACTACCCACTTCCTTCCTCACAGCCATCGTTTCCGACGATACCACAACTACCCTCTTCGATCACAACAAAAGGGAATGACGAACGAGGAAGACAAGAATCCGACCAGAGACCAATACTGATATCAATTCGAAAGTCAAAGGACAGGTTAGGGTTTATCTTTTCGTTTTATCGGCAAGGGAGCGTCAAAGCCAAATCAAAAATTAGCTCCTGATACTTTTCTTTTTTCAAATTATCAATGTTACATATAATTGATCTCATTGATGAAACTTTTCGTAGTTGAAATTGACTCGTAATTGATTTAGATCTGCAATTGATTTCGAATGATAATTCAAAACTCACATAAACCACTGATGACAAACCCAATTTTCCAATCCAGCTTTCTGAGGTATAATCACGCACATAAAACATTCGACAAAATGCATCAATGGTTCGGTGGAGGCAGGGAAGAAGAACCGAAATCAGATGGGTGTTTGGATTGAGGCTGTGAAATCAATGGGCAAGCAGAAGAAAAAACAAAGGGTTGTTGTTGGCTGGATAATCACAGGTTTCTTTAATATTCTTTCTTATTTTGATTGATTTACTGTAAATCGATGAAGTTTAATCGATAGGTTTAGATGAGTTTTTGGGTTTGATTGGTTGAATACAAATCATGGTTGTTTTGGTTGCTTATTTGACAGATGAATGCTTCAACTGAATTGAAAGTTGTTTGCATGCACACCAAGTGCTCGCTAAAATGCTCCAACTGAATGGTATTTCTTCGTTTATAGCATTCTATCAGAAAAGAATGTTTTTTATGATAATCATGAACATATTCTGTTAGAATTCCCCGAATTAATATAATTATTGGTAAATGAATTCCAATTCTATCAGAATAGAATCACGAATTCCAATTATGTTGGAATGAAGTATGGATATTTTCTCACTAATTTATTCATTGTATTTGTTTCTACAGAAGCTGATGCTTGAAGAACGGACCACAAAATTTGAACGACGCCTCTTAGCAACATTATTCTTTTAGAATATATTAGTGTTTTTATTAGATTTTGATGTTCTTTTTTCTAGATTCGAAAGTTTTTTTAGTTTTATTCTTTAAAAATAAATGTAATTCTTAGCAATTGTTACATATATTCTATAAGAATTAATGTAATTTTTATTTTAATTCTTCAATTGATGGTTCGAGAATCTTGTTATTCTACAAAAAATTTTGTTATTTTTGAACATACTCAAACATATTCTGTCAGAATGTCCGAACTAAAAACCTTATAATTTGTAAAATCGAATTTTTAAAATTAATAGAATCTTTGATCCCTTAATATATGCAAATTTCCTTTATTAAATCTATGTTAACTGACTAAAATACCCTTCTAGTTAAATTAGATGATAATTTTCAATTATATTTAATTAAATAATATGTATTAATCACTTTCTTAAAATAAGTAAAATGATTGGCCCACATTTATGCATACAATAACACAATAATTACTTTGAATAGAATAACCTAGGCCTATATATATATATATATATATATATATATATATATATATATATATATATATATATATATATATATAGGTAAGTTCAATTCAGAAAATAAAAAAGGTTGAGAATGAGGGAATCATTCTCAGTCACTCATTTATTTTTGCCACAAAAACCTCCGTCGTATCAGCGGAAATGAGAAAGGAATAGACATGTGTTTTCCAACAAAACATGTTTCCTTAAACTATGCTAATCATTACCTTAATATATATACAAAACATAGTTTTTTTCGTTTTTTTTTTAATTTTTAAGAAGCTATTTTTATCGAAAATGATTTTAAATATACCAAAATTCATGATTTTTTATTCTCTACAAATAGACATCCATATTGATATAGTTTTAAGATAAAATAAAAAAAATATTTTTTTTTTATATTTTCAGCTATCGTTATTCATAAGTGAATAAAAATGCATCAGATTTTTTACTACAATACATTCGTTATTCACTTATGAATAAAAAATATGATAATTTTTTTTTTACAATTTAAGTATCATTCATATATGAAGATAATATATAATAAACATAGTATAATCATATTTAAATATTAGGCGATGCATTCACTTGTGAATATTATATAGTATATTCACTTGTGAATATTAGATGGTATATTCACTTATGAATATTATATGATATTTTCATGTAAATATTACATAGTATTACATGGTATATCACATGTGGGTATTACATAGTATATTCACTTGTGAATATTAGATGATATATTCACTTCTGAATATTACACAGTATATTCACATATGAATATTACAAGGTGTTTTCACAAATATATATAATTTTTATATGTTATTCACATATGAATAACATACAGACTTGCATATATATTTTTTTGTTTTAATAATCATATACTGATTCAGGTGAAAAAATATATTCATATGTGAATATAACGTGGTAATTTAGTTTAAGCATTTCATCAAACAGTTGGAGTGCATACAGGTTAACTTTTTTAAAAATGTTAAAAACATGATACTTTGGCTGGTGGGGGAGTGTTCCTCTAGAAATGTTGGTCCTGTTGATTGTAGGAAGCTACAATGTGGTGGTTTTTCATCGCCAGCGCCGTCATCTGCTCCTACTCCAACTTCACATTATGTTCCCATTACACTAGTGGTTGCCATGGAAATCGATCCCTGTAACGCTGCTTATTTTCTCTTAGCGGTCGTCGGAGAAGGACAAAGATGAAGTTCGAGGTCGTCGTTGTCTGAGATGGTGACGATAACCCTAATTGGAGTTGGATCTGCAATGGTGGTGCTAAATCGTCTCATCTGACGGCGGTGCCAGATCGTCGCCATCAAGTGGATTTCGTGACCCAGATTCACGGTTGCTTATGTGGTAGGATGAGAGATGTAGTGGTGATGTGTAGATTAGAGACGAAGATATTGCTGGAGTCGAAGACAAATTTGCCACCGCTCATTAATGTATTTGGATTATTTACAAGTTTGTCACTGTGCGTTTTTTAAGCTCATTAAATGATTGGCTGAGAATGGTTCCCCCATTCTCAACCTTTTTTTTTCTCAATTGAACTCTCATATATATATATATATATATATATATATATATATATATATATATATATATATATATATATATATATAAACACAAACACATACATACGAGAACGAAAACATGAAAAAATAAAAGAAATAACCAAAAAAACTAATGCCACGTTAGATAGAAGTGCATGTAGACACAAGGAGTCAACCCGTCAAGAAAGCTTCTGTAGGAATTTGTCGGGGTTTCCCATTTGATAAGAAATAACCAAAAAATTTACCTAATAAAAAACCTTAATTTGCATAAATTCTTAAAACTTTTTTTTTAATCTATAAAATATTAAATTGGAATATATTTTTAGTAGTTGTTTATAAATATTAAACCACAACTAAATAATTTGTTTCTGTTTCTTCTATAAAATTAGATAATTTTCTAATTATATGTAGTTATAAATTGTTTCGGGTTTTAAAAACCGATGAAACTTAATTGTAATTTGGTTGTATCGGATTTCAATTTAGTTTGGATTATTTGTATCTATGATTTGAAAACCGAAATCAATTAAAATTCATTTAATTGGATCGGATCAAACCGATCCATCCAAACGAACACCCCTAATTACCTTAAAGCTTTAATGTGGTTTTCATTTCACTTGGTTAATTTTTTTATATTACATGTAAAGCAATTTGAATGGTTATTTGTCAAAAATTAAATTTTATATCCTAATTTTCTAACAATTACGTGTGGTACAAGGGTTTACAAGTTTTTATCACTAGATTTCTAATAGATGAATCCATTAAGAAAATGTGCGGATTGGTATTAATTTCAACCTATTGGTTATCAAGACAAATTGGATTTTTACAAGATTAAGCCAACCAGGGCCTGTTGGAGTTTGAACAATATTTAAGCATATCGCGTTAGTTTTTTAAAATAGATGCCGGATATTGAACAAAATTGATTGTTTTTTTTTTTTTTTTTTTTGTAAATTATACTTTTGGTCCCTGAGCATAGTTAAAAATTTGGTTCGTACTTGAGGTTTAGTTTTCATCTATTATAGCAATGCACTTCCATTTTCTTACAAATAATAGTAATTTACTTTAGGTGGCTTATTTTCCCAAGGACCATTTTTACATTTTTGTCTTACTAATAAAATTTCAAACAAAAATGGAATTATCGAAAACTTTTAGGTTATGCAAGCTAGATTAAAGGAAACGTGTACTACATCCGGTTTTGATAAAAAAACGGTTACTAATCTATTGCTTGATTTAATATTTATTGTACTAATGTAAAATAAAAGAAATAACCAAAGCAAAGCATGTTGGTTAAGTAATTAATGCCAGTTTAGATAGAAGTGCATGAAGACACCAGGAGTCGCGTCTAGAAAGCTTCTGTGGGAATCTGTCAGGGTTTCCCATTTTTCATAAGGATTCCTTCTTATTTGAACGTGTTTGAGGTGGTGAGGCCAATACGGGGTGGTGGTGGTGGTGGTTGTCGTCTTCTTCTCCAAGAAATCCCTCAGCATGAGTCTGCAAAAGTGATTCTTTTGTCTTAAGCATGCGTCTGGCTTTGCAACTACATGCTTGGGATGGCAAATCTCAAAGAAGGCATCAAAAAATGGGGATCGTTCCCACAGGCATTCATCCTCTATTGCTTCAAACTCGAGTTTTTGCACGTTGGTAGCAGGAGGAAACATGAGGAGCCTTGTTCTTAGATCATCCATGTCGATGTCCAATGGCATCATAGTAGTAGTATAGTTGTAAGTTGTTATATAAATGTCACACTTGCGTGATAACGCGAGTGCTTCCCTCATCTTCAAGAAAAAATAAGCATCAACAGGAGAGTTGAGTTTGAGTGAAACAATTATTTTCTTGAAGAGAGTAGAGTCCGGAAACAAGAGAGTAGGAGGCAATGCGACCCCATGAAACCAGAAAAATTGTAATTTTGGTGCATGAACTTGTACGTCCGTAAGCATGGAGAGGCACTCCTTCAGGGACAATTTCTTGATGGAAGCACATGTGAAATGGAAGCTTTCCGACTTCCAAGATGTCATATCATCAAGTGTCAAACTCTCGAGAAAAGGAAATCCCGATTCGATCATTTTCAGACACGCGTTGCTTCTTACCATACCATAACCACCTAGCCTTAACTTTGTCACGCTGCTTCCTAATGATATTAAATCGTTGATAGGAAAAGATATATGTAAATCGCAGCTAAACACCCCAAGATTTGGGACATGACTGATTTCCAAAGCAATATATCCATCATAATCATCATATTCTGAGGATATTGTCAATTCATAAAGACACGGGAGGTTTTTAACCTTGATGGTTTTGAGCCCCTTGCAAGAATCTATAAGCACAATCGTCTCAAGCAAGCTACAAGACGAGAATATGTGATTGAGTGCCTCTTCACCTATACGCACACCAAACAATTCAAGTTCTCGTAGGGACACACAGTTGATCACATGAGTAGTCGTTGTCATCCAAACAACAGAATGGCGCCTAAGCGGAGAGAAAACTTCTATCTTAGTCAGGTTTTCATCCGACGAGAGTATCTCATCTGGAAATGTAAACGGGGCACCATAAAGGTAGAGTGAGAGGGATAACTCTTTGAGACAAGAAGCTTTGGTTGTCACCACAGAACCAATCCATTTTTCAGCATGAGAAGCTGACTCCTGGTTCTCAATGTCGATAAGAAGCCCAAACCTTTTGATTGGTATGTTGTCATGGAGATACCTTATCAGAGTGTGGTCCACGTCCACCAACTTCATGCTCTTTCCATTTTGTTCGCTGCGCACACGAAACCTGAGGGTAGGGATGGTACGCCACGCGTGTAGCCATGATTTGGACATCACGCTCGTGCGGGCCGCTTCTGTTATCGGCAACCGTGATTATATATGCTGCATCAACTCCACAACATCTTCTACTTCTCGTCTCATTCCTTCAAACACCATCCAAAATATATACCTTTAAATCTCTTCAAAACCACAAAAAGTTTCAAAATTTCTCTAAACGAAATCAAGACAGACGAACATTCATTCACAAAAAAGTTTCAAAATTTCTCTACATATCTGTTCAAAACCACAAAAAGTTTCAAAATTTCTCTTCCTATCAGTTCAAAACCACAAAAAGTTTCGAAATTTCTCTTTGTATCGCTTCAGAACCACAAAAAGTTTTCAAATTTCTCATCGTGT
Source organism: Lactuca virosa (assembly GCF_052849685.1). NCBI lineage: Eukaryota > Viridiplantae > Streptophyta > Magnoliopsida > Asterales > Asteraceae > Lactuca > Lactuca virosa. The sequence goes on from NC_136434.1 coordinate 92,945,546, forward strand.
CGGGTCGAAACCACAAAAGGTTTCAAAATTTCTCTTCGTATCGGTACAAACAAAGAGGGTGTTTGGGAATACTTTTTAAATGACTTTTGTCTTTTAACTCTTCTGAAAAGTTATAAAGATGTTTGGAAGATGCAAAAGTTCTTTTCAAAATAACTTTTTGTAAAGAAGGAAAGAGTGAGTTTTCAAAAGTCAAGAAAGTGTGACTTTTTGTAACTTTTGGACTTTTAAAGCTAAATCACACTCAAAAGTAAAAAAAATACTACCCAAACACTTTTTAAAACCCATTTTTGGCTTTTGTTTCCTCAAAAGAACTTTTATAAAAAGAACTTTTACAAAAAAAACTTTTAGGCTTAAAAAGTAATCCCAAACACCCCCAAAATCAAGACAGACAGACGTCATTGAGAATTCCAAACTTATAAGAAAAACCCAATCTTGTAATTTCGAGCTTAGTCGATCGCTGTAGTTTATGCCTCCAATTACATCCACCAAACCAGCCAACAAGATGCAAAACAAATAGGAGGATTTACCTGATAAGCAGCAGCAGCAGCCGGTTCGTCAAGGGCCAGAGCAATCACTGTTATTCAAGAACTAGGGCTCCTATCAAGAATCAGGATTGTAGTTGTAGAGTAAATAGGAGGATTTCCTACTTTTTATGCCTACAAATGTTCCTACCTAATAAAATTATGACAAGTGTCATCATTCCTAACTCATTAAGGCTATATTAGGAATATATCAAATAAAATTAAATTGAATGGTGATTTGTCATAATTTTAGTGGGTAGGAATAATTGTAGGCATAAAAGGTAGGAAGTAATTTAATTTCTCTTTTTTTTATTTCATTTCCTCGTGGTTTTCGAAAATAAATAGAATATAAATGAAAGTACGTCTCTCTGTCTCATAATAAAATATACACCAATGTACATCCAAAGGAGGGTGTTTCCCGTTCGATTTGAAAACATAAAAGCAGTCAAATCGGTGGTCGGTTTGGTTTTGTTGTTTGTATTTCTTTTTATAGTTTGGCTTGCGGCTTCAAACTTTTCAAATCGTAATGAACGGTTTGGCTTACGGTTTTAAAATTTTCAAGTCGTATAAAACCGGATCGGACCGTAGGATTTATATTTATAAATTTTTTTTTTAATGTATTTGTATTTTGTTTTATTATATATTATTTTTTATATATAAATAGTACAAATTTAAAACCCACAAACTCGTTTAATCACCCAGCCCAATCCTTTGTGTAGTGAACCGTGAAGTGAAGCCCAAGTACCCAACCCTCCAAATGTACGTCACGTAACCTTAGTCTCAATTTGTTCTTCCATGCCCTCCATTTTCCAATTTGCATTCTCCATTTCCACTTTCCAATTTACATACTTCGACACTCCGTTGTTCATTTAATTCTCGTTGGCTGGAAAGCACCGAAGAGAAAACCCAAACACGTCGCCACTCCGCCTGCTCATCCTGATTAGGTATGTTCTGACTTCTAGTTGTAACTCAAAACACCTTTCTTTGAGCATTCATCTATCTTTCAAGCGAGTATTCTTCCTGTTCTTTCATGATTCTTACAACACGAATCTCTTCATATGTGAGACCTCATTCCTAAGCAGGTGTCGTCATATTCTTCCATTATTACAATCCTTGTACTTAAACTAGATGAACCTAAAAAGCCCAAATCGTTAGGGGTTTAGAGTTGTAGAAATCATGAAGAATACGTGGTACGACACCAGAAAACCATCGCAAACCCTCCTCCATCTTCGTCTTCTTCAACTAGCATCTTGATTTTGATCCTTAACAGTATTGATATTTTCTATTAGCATGTGTGATTTTTTCGATTTGTGTTTAGGTTGGTGCGATTTTTCCAATTAACATATGTGATTTTTCTTATTTGTGTTTAGTTGGTGTGATTTTGTAACACCCTACTTTTAAAACACCATTTATTACCAATAAAACACTGTACTTTTAAAACACCATTTATTACCAATAAAAACGTGCTTCCGTACTTTTAAAACACCATTTATTACCAATAAAACACCGTACTTTTAAAACACCATTTATTACCAATAAAAACGTGCTTTTACTAAAACTTTCAAATCATTATCAGAATTAACAGCTTTTAGTGTTACAAAATAATATCAAAAACTATAGTAAAAGAGAAAATGATTATACAACCTTCTCTAGTTCAATTATAGACTTCCTGGCAACACAACCTATCTCAATTTCAGTGTTACAAAATAATATCAAAAACTATAGTAAAAGAGAAAATGATTATACAACCTTCTCTAGTTCAATTATAGACTTCCTGGCAACACAACCTATCTCAATTTCAGTGTTACAAAAATATCAAAAACTATAGTAAAAAAGAAAATGATTATACAACCTTCTCTAGTTCAATTATAGACTTCCTGGCAACACAACCTATCTCAATTTTGAGTGGAGTCCTTGTCAACTCACTATCTACGTGGAGTCCTCCTTGGTGGCTGACACAAGCTTCCATCCACAACACGTAATGCAATCTAAGCCTTTCCCAAACACTCTATATAGAGCTTCCAATTTCCATTCACTCAACGCTCTCTATAGAGCTTCAAACTTCCATTCACTTAACGATTTCTATAAAGCTTCAAACTTATTTCATCTTACACACACACACACACACACACTCTCTAGAGCTTCAGACTTTCAGTTCACTAACTTATTTTACTCTATCCCAATCACTTACAAGCATTTTATGCCCTTTTTCACAAACAACTTTCCATAAAGCTTCTAACATATAGTCAGATATAGGCTTTTTACCCAAGCAACTCTTTATAGAGTTCACAATAACAATTCACATATAGGTTGTTGCTATACTCATCAAATAACCAATTATGTGATTGTCGAGCTTAACCAAAGCTCTAACCTTCTAATCATATAGCATACAAGTTGGAACTTTCATTATATAATTTATAATTCCCTTTTTCCTTAACCGAGGAAGACAACGATTTATGTTATGAAACTTTTAACAATAAAACGTTTTTCATATGATCAAGCATAGTCACACCTAGGGGTGTAAGTGAGCCGAGCTACTCGTGAGCTACTCGGGATCGAATCGTTAAAAGCTCGACTCGAGATCGAATTAAATGATCCCGATCCGAGCTCGCGCCTAAATATGAGGCTCGTTTATTAAACGAGCTCAAGCTAAGATTCAATTAGTGGGCTCGCGAGCCTAAACGAGCTTAAACGAGCCTATATATATATATATATATATATATATGTGTGTGTGTGTGTGTGTGTGTGTGTGCGTGTGTGTGTTATTGTGTGTGTGTGTATATATATATATATATATATATATATATATAGGCTCGTTTTAACTCGTTTAGGCTCGCGAGCTCACCAAATTGTTCACAAGCTGAGCCCGAGCTTCATTTTAAGGCTCGAATCGAGCTCGAGCTCAAGCTTATTCAAAATTAAACGAACCGAGCTCGAGCTTGGCCAGGCTCGGGCTCGGCTCGGGTCGTTTACACCCCTAGTCACACCTAGTGACATATTCACACTTTTCACATAAAACCAATTACTTTGCTATGTATCTAGAAAATTCGCATGTACTCACCTGACTAGTTAATGAAGACTAACTATTGTCACGACTTGAAGCCTTGTGCTGCTTTACACTTATCACCTTATCCAATCCTATTCATACAACATACCGAGTGTTAGTGGTCAATCAAATGATCAATATAGTAGTTATAAAAGTGGGTTTATACAAGTTCCTTGTGATCCTTTGATTGACCACTAACTAACCTGACAACCATATGTTACCATACTCATCAAGTCCCATACTACGACTACTAAACGACTTAACTTTGTAAGCCGTAAGCTCGATCACTCACATATGATCATCTCGTAACTTAGGATTTATAAACCTTGCCGACCAGATTAAGAATTCCACCATTGAATTCAAATGTCAAAATTATTGTTGAGTTCACAATAACACCATATTATAAACTTGACTATCCAACTCGGGTTCTAACAATCTTATCGTAACGAAGTTACATAACTATAAATATGAAATAACGGGACGAGAGAATACTTTATATCTCTTTATAATCGAATCCTTGTATATTGACATTAATACATACTCTTGTAAATTATACCGCATCGCTTAAGTGCTCGGAGTTCTCATCAAAAAAGCGTACAACGAAATACGGGTTCAAAGTGCTTATGGGGGTCGTCACGTGTCTGCATGACACACCCTCCAAAGGGACGCATCGCACCCTTGCCAAGCGTTAGCTTCGTATAGTGTTATAGTCCCAACTCCTACCATGTGTCGCCAGCTCCTGCCATGTGTGTTGCCACCCGGATCAACCGACGTGTCACACAGATCAAGGAACACACCACGTTTCTAAGGCTACATGCCATATTTCTTTCTTGTTGACTTTTGTTGACTTTCCTTAATATCAATGTACTTCTTGGTTCTTTATTTCCTGCATCCATAATTTTTTCTCTTTATTTCCCACTTAAAAAGTAACGATTTTCTAGTCGTTGTATATTTTTTCCAATTAGCATTTCTATTTTTTTTCCATCCTCAATAATCTTATGATGTGTAGGTTTAGTTGCAATTCTATGTGTGAAAATGGATGATGAAATCTGAGAATGTAGTTTGATTTAGGTAAGAACTTCTTTGGGATTTGTTGTATTGTGACAATCGAGAAGATTTCTTCACTGACCACTGTTAGGAAAAGAATAGGAAAATAAATATAATAGCTTAATATTGTAATATTTGATTTATGAATTAATAAAAAGCGAATATGTCGTTACATTTAAGATTAAATTGACTGTTAGGCTCAAAAATAAGTGTCCACAAAGTTATACCATCTTTTAAAATGGTTAATGTATTTAGAAAGTACTCGTTGACGTGATCCCAAGGATATAAGATTCGTATAAAGTTATGGATTTAGTAAAAACAAGAAATCGGTCGCGTAATTAAAGTTAATTACGTCAAAACGGTATTTAGATATTGGTTGAGTTTTGACTAAAAGTGTAAAAAGGAGATTCATAGCACTCCATGAGATATAAACTTTAGAACACAGAATGCCGAAAACGGGATCCATATCGGAGATATGATTTTCGTAAAATCATTTATTTTTACCCCCGTTAGGCATAAAAATGAAAGTCAAAACTAGCTTAAACAACCTAAATAAAAACACTAGGATAATATAGCCATAGATACTCTACCAAGTTGTAAGCTATGATATTATGCCTAAGAGCTGTGATGCCCAATAGTCTAGGAAAAGATTTTACCTAAAGGTTATACTGACCGATTTCCTAGGAAAACATAGTAATAGAAGTTATGCTGGTCAATTATAGGGATATGCATTGTACCTAGTCGTTACTCTGCCAAAATATCATGTTTTCAACCATAATTAGGGTATATATGTGCTAAAATTATATATATATATATATATATATATATATATATATATATATAATTATGAGATCTATAAATTATAATGATCAAATATAAAGTAAATGAATTATATAGGGATAATTATAGGAGTTATTAAGTTAGAGAATTTAAGAAAATATAAAACATCCAAGGTTACATGTGTTAGTGAGTTGTTATTATTCATCCAATAGCCTTGATTGAATTCGGCTACCCCAAACCTATAATCGTTAATCTTGCGAGAGCCAGAAAGATATGTATAGATCTATACGAGGTTTGACACCCTACCTGCGATTGCTAGCTACAATCCCGACTAGATAGCTTTCTTTATATAAGGTTTCATTATTCGACGTCCGATGAAACATCTTGCGGGGGAAATTATAGTCTACATCGTCGATTATGGGGGCTCATGGTAATACATCCCGAAAGCCTTAGAGATCCGACTACCTAGAGGGACACCTTTGAGTAGTTAATAAAATAAGTTAGGATTTGTAAAACATCCTAAAAAATAAGGATAATAAGATATGATCGATAAAATTATCCTATAAAGATAGTAAGTTAGGATTAGTAAAATATCCTATAAAGATAGTAAGTTAAGGTTGGTAAAATATCTTAACAAGGAAAGAATTTTTTTTTTCTGAAAAGAAAAAAGATTCTTATTATGATACAAACAAAAAAGCAGAAAACTATAAAAATTTGTGAACTCACCAACATTATGTTGACGTTTTCAAAATACATGTATTTTCAAGGAGATGGGTGTGGAGGATAGCCAGGAGGAGGATGTTGTCAAGGAAGCTTGTTGGAGTTATTTATGTCTATGTACCTTCTAGTTATGTTTAGGTTATGTGATTGATCTACCAAACAATGTAACCACCGAATAAATTTATCATAAATAAAAGTATCGTTTATGTTATATAATCCTGTGTATTTTTCAATATATTTGTATGGCCTCGATCCAATTGTCCCTACGTCGCACAACCCGACGTTTCCGCCATCGGCCAGGGGTGTGACAGATTGGTATCAGAGCTAGAGCTACAGGTTATAGCGAACTAGTAATTCCTTTGGAACCACGACTATAACCTAGGGTGCATACTCTAAATTAGTTAAACCTAATATAAGTATTATTATTAATTACCATACGGATAGACTACTTACGAGAGATGTGACTAGTTTGAATTGTCGCTTGGGTTGCTGGATTTCAAAACGGCTATAAGCTAAAATGGTCCTGCCCTCCGGCACTTCTCATCTGGTCGATCCTTACTTGATAGTCTCAAAGTACAAAACATAGAATTAATAAAATACCCTAATCAAACACTAATTAGATAAAGAGTTATACAAACTTTTATAAATATATTTGTATATTATAAAAATCATCCAATTAAATCACAACTTAAGATTTTAGGTAAAAAACGAAGCTTAGGGATAGTTTTAGTACCGCAGTCATACCATAACTACACCTAGAATGCGCAACTAAGTTTTATTATGGTCCGAACGACGCACACCTAAACCAAGATGCCGTAGTTGACAACCTAAACCTGGATGCCGTAGTTGACAACCTAAACGATTGAGGATTTATGGATCGATAGCTTAGTACGATTAGTTACGAAATTAGGACGAGGCCTACAACTTGAGGATCTTTAGATCAGTAGCTTAGATCGATTTTCTAATGACTAGAGTCTTAGGCCAAGACCTATCACAAGAGGATTCAGCACTTAGTATTGGCATGGTACACATCGAGGATATTCGGATTAGAGACATGTATTCGACATACCCCCATGTAGAGAAGCGGTACTATCTACTATATACTTATAATAGGTAATTATATGTATTATATGATTCTCATACTATCTCTCATAAATATCTTCATGTTTGATGTCATATGTAGGATATCAGAACAACATGGAGGATATATGGGCTTGGGTGTCGTATCCTTACCCCGAAGAGGGCCAGGGTGTGCCACACACACTAGAGATAGAGAGTGACTATGATCCAACGATGCCTTTACCCCTACCCCAGTATCAGCCGATGATGATTCGTTTGAAGACGAAGAAGAGCCCATCGAGGATGAGGAGCAACATGAAGAGGAGTTCGGTGGAGTGCCTGCCGATAGATCACCTTACCCGGATTCATCTTCCCATGATGACCATGTGGAGACTTAGGATGAGGACACTGCTGAGTTGGAGTCATCCCTAGAGATTGTTGCTCCATTACCTTCATCCTATATCCGATCCTTCGGTAGTCATTCTTCGGGACCCAAGATCATAACCACCCTCAGAAAGTCTATTCCCATTCCATCCCGTAAGAGAGCATCCTCGCCTCCATCATCACCTAAGTCATCAAAGAAGCCTTACCTCACCCACAAATGAACTCCACAAGTGGATGAGTGGATCATATAATGATCATCATATATACGATAAAAATCATATAATGATCATCATATATTATTTCATCTAACACAGAACATCTTAATCACAGATAATAAGCACATATAGCATTTAATTATCTACATACTTTGTAACACCGGGTTCCTGGTATGTATTTAAATTATAAATTTATTCATTTTTATACAGGAACTCGACGAGTTGGAGGCCCCAAACTCGTCGAGTAGGAAATGGTTTTGGACGCGGGTTTCAAAGTCTACTCGACGAGTTGGAAGCCTCAACTCGACGAGTAGGACTGCCAAAGTGAAACCCTAATTTCAGGGTTTTGCATCCTATTTAAGCATCTTAATCCCCTTATGCCAACCTCATTTACAGTCTCCAAGTCCCAAACCCCAGATCCAGAAACCCTAATGCAATTGTGAGCTTGTGAGCCATTTTTTAGTGAAGTTTTGTGTGTTTGAAGCTTGTGGAAGAAGAAGAAGCTATAGGACTCAAGGAGAAGCTAGTAGATCCAGAGACTCCATTTCATTCTCATCATTTTCTGGTAAGCAAGTCTCAAACTTGCTTAGTAACTTCTTAGATCTCTTTATAATCATTTTATGGGGTTTTGGTCCAAGAAGCTTGATCTTTGGGTTATGGACATCCCAAGTGGGTAAACCATCAGATCTGGAATCATAGAGGGCTTTCATGGCATAAAGGTGCAAAATTTATGGCCATTGAAGCCCTATGCAAGCTATAGGATGTCATTTTGGCCTTTTAAGCTCCAAAAGGCCATGCATGGAGTGACAGGAGGAGGCTTTACGTGTTCATGTAGTGTTTAGGGTCCGGATCTCTGTTTGTATGCTTTAGTTTAGAGTATGGATGGCTTGTGGACCAAGATCAAGCTTTACGTGTTCATGTAGTGTTTAGGGTCTGGATCTCTGTTTGTATGCTTTAGTTTAGAGTATGGATGGCTTGTGGACTAGGATCAAGGTCCTAAAGAGTTAGGGTTTTAGCTAGATTCTTTAAGTAAGGGTATTAACGGGTAAAGTTGGAAAAATTACCCTTAAAAGGACAATTTCAGTGTATAAGTGGAGTATAGGGCTTGGATCTGAAGATTAGGGGCTTAATCTATTAAGATGGCTTAACAAACTGAAGAACTCGTCGAGTCCATAGAGGAACTCGACGAGTTGGGACGAAGTGTCCCGATTCTGTTAAAGTCAAAAATCGAAGAGCTCAAGGATGACTCGACAAGTTGATTGAAGAAGTCCCGATTCTATAGATAGGAATAACTCGACGAGTTGTGAAAGAACTCGTCGAGTGGGATCGCGATTTCAGGGTTCATGATTCATGGAACTCGACGAGTTGATGGACCAACTCGGCGAGTTGAGTCAACCCAGGATGTTGACTTTGACTTTGACTTTGATTTTGACCTTGACAAAGGTTGACCTGTGAAGGGGTTTTGAGTATGGAATGTTATCTAAGAGGTTGTTCTATATAGGGTGTGAGTAGAGCAGGTTGCGGAGAAGGGAATTTTAGCTATTCATGACATTGAGGTGAGTTTCCTTCAGTAGGAACGGGTCTATGGCACCAAGGCCGACCCGTATTTGTGATATCTTTAGTAGCTGAGTGTGGGCGGGGCCCGTATCTCATAGATAGCTGATATGGTACAGATTTATATGCGTAGTTATACTTGTTTTCTGTGTGATACTTGTATGTGTTTCATGATTTGTTGAGTGTGGGTGGGGCCCGTATCTCATAGTAGCTGAGAGTGGGCGGGGCCTGTATCTCATAGTAGCTGAGTGTGGGCGGGGCCCGTATCTCATTGAGTGTGGGCAAGGCCCGTATCTCATAGTTGCATGTTATGTGTATGGTATGTGGTAGTTTGGGGAGACTCACTAAGCTTCATGATTACAATTTTCAGTTTTGTTTCAGGTACTTCCGGTAGCAAGGGGAAGAGCCCGGGATGATTGCAGTGCACACACCCTTTGTTTAGCCTGGGATGTTTACACTCTGATATGTTTGACATATATTTATGATATTTTGAGATACATGATGTGACATCCCCATTTTCACGGCCAGAAAAGACCGATTTGTTTATGCTTTATTTTGAAAATCATAGTATCTTTTAAAGAAATGTGTTGCGAAATTTGTTCACAGAAAAACATGATAAATACATTATCAAAGCATTTCCAAAGAAATGTATTTTTATTCATTTTAAAAATACATTTCTTTGGAGCAGAGGAGGGATACAGATGAGATGAGGATCCTCCACGCATACGACCATCTAGAGGAGAACCATTCTCTGGTTCAATGTCAGCAGATCGTTGCGAGGGTTTAGACCAACGTGTGAGGGAGTCGGAGTTGATATTGATGGTGTCAGGGATAGGTGCCGCTACTATGGAAGTTATGATCAGTTTCCTACAACACTAGTTGGCACTGTTAGTGGCTTGGATAGTGGTTTGTTTTGGCTTGTGGTAGATAGTTCTAGCTAAGGAAAGCTAGGGACTATAATTTTTGGGTTTGAAGGAGGGAAAAGTAGTATAGCATATAATAGGATACTACTATGTCTTTTGCATGTACAATAGATGCTTTTCCTGTTCAAACCACATCATTGTAAACTTTTAGGATATCTGATGTAAAAATTTATGAAAGTTAATGGAATATATATATATATATATATATATATATATATATATATATATATATATATATATATATATATATGATCTTATTGTATATTTTGTTACTTTTTTGATTTGTTTTCTTGATATAGTTAACTCTTTTAACTAAATTTGCAAAGCAAACCTCAAACTTATCATAACAACTAGTATATGCCATAAAATTTAGAGTCATGACTCGCACAAGAAAAACCCAGGACAACCCAAACCTAATCTCAAATCTATGAACTCGACCGTGATTGAGGCATTAGTAGCCCAACGCGTCGCCGATGTAATAGAAAACGTAGAAGCCAATAGGATCACAGGTTCAGGAGGTAATGGAGGTGAGAGTTCGTAAGGAGATAACCGAGGTCCACCCATCACCCTCATCATATGTCATCTCTGATCACCTATCGGCCTCATCATCTGTCATCTCTCATCACTCATCACTACTCAATATATTATAAGTATAAAAATACATATACGATAAAAATCATATAATGATCATCATATATTATTTCATCTAACACAGAACATCTTAATCACAGATAATAAGCACATATAGCATTTAATTATCTACATACTTTGTAACACCGGGTTCCTGGTATGTATTTAAATTATAAATTTATTCATTTTTATACAGGAACTCGACGAGTTGGAGGCCCCAAACTCGTCGAGTAGGAAATGGTTTTGGACGCGGGTTTCAAAGTCTACTCGACGAGTTGGAAGCCTCAACTCGACGAGTAGGACTGCCAAAGTGAAACCCTAATTTCAGGGTTTTGCATCCTATTTAAGCATCTTAATCCCCTTATGCCAACCTCATTTACAGTCTCCAAGTCCCAAACCCCAGATCCAGAAACCCTAATGCAATTGTGAGCTTGTGAGCCATTTTTTAGTGAAGTTTTGTGTGTTTGAAGCTTGTGGAAGAAGAAGAAGCTATAGGACTCAAGGAGAAGCTAGTAGATCCAGAGACTCCATTTCATTCTCATCATTTTCTGGTAAGCAAGTCTCAAACTTGCTTAGTAACTTCTTAGATCTCTTTATAATCATTTTATGGGGTTTTGGTCCAAGAAGCTTGATCTTTGGGTTATGGACATCCCAAGTGGGTAAACCATCAGATCTGGAATCATAGAGGGCTTTCATGGCATAAAGGTGCAAAATTTATGGCCATTGAAGCCCTATGCAAGCTATAGGATGTCATTTTGGCCTTTTAAGCTCCAAAAGGCCATGCATGGAGTGACAGGAGGAAGCTTTACGTGTTCATGTAGTGTTTAGGGTCCGGATCTCTGTTTGTATGCTTTAGTTTAGAGTATGGATGGCTTGTGGACCAAGATCAAGCTTTACGTGTTCATGTAGTGTTTAGGGTCTGGATCTCTGTTTGTATGCTTTAGTTTAGAGTATGGATGGCTTGTGGACTAGGATCAAGGTCCTAAAGAGTTAGGGTTTTAGCTAGATTCTTTAAGTAAGGGTATTAACGGGTAAAGTTGGAAAAATTACCCTTAAAAGGACAATTTCAGTGTATAAGTGGAGTATAGGGCTTGGATCTGAAGATTAGGGGCTTAATCTATTAAGATGGCTTAACAAACTGAAGAACTCGTCGAGTCCATAGAGGAACTCGACGAGTTGGGACGAAGTGTCCCGATTCTGTTAAAGTCAAAAATCGAAGAGCTCAAGGATGACTCGACAAGTTGATTGAAGAAGTCCCGATTCTATAGATAGGAATAACTCGACGAGTTGTGAAAGAACTCGTCGAGTGGGATCGCGATTTCAGGGTTCATGATTCATGGAACTCGACGAGTTGATGGACCAACTCGGCGAGTTGAGTCAACCCAGGATGTTGACTTTGACTTTGACTTTGATTTTGACCTTGACAAAGGTTGACCTGTGAAGGGGTTTTGAGTATGGAATGTTATCTAAGAGGTTGTTCTATATAGGGTGTGAGTAGAGCAGGTTGCGGAGAAGGGAATTTTAGCTATTCATGACATTGAGGTGAGTTTCCTTCAGTAGGAACGGGTCTATGGCACCAAGGCCGACCCGTATTTGTGATATCTTTAGTAGCTGAGTGTGGGCGGGGCCCGTATCTCATAGATAGCTGATATGGTACAGATTTATATGCGTAGTTATACTTGTTTTCTGTGTGATACTTGTATGTGTTTCATGATTTGTTGAGTGTGGGTGGGGCCCGTATCTCATAGTAGCTGAGAGTGGGCGGGGCCTGTATCTCATAGTAGCTGAGTGTGGGCGGGGCCCGTATCTCATTGAGTGTGGGCAAGGCCCGTATCTCATAGTTGCATGTTATGTGTATGGTATGTGGTAGTTTGGGGAGACTCACTAAGCTTCATGATTACAATTTTCAGTTTTGTTTCAGGTACTTCCGGTAGCAAGGGGAAGAGCCCGGGATGATTGCAGTGCACACACCCTTTGTTTAGCCTGGGATGTTTACACTCTGATATGTTTGACATATATTTATGATATTTTGAGATACATGATGTGACATCCCCATTTTCACGGCCAGAAAAGACCGATTTGTTTATGCTTTATTTTGAAAATCATAGTATCTTTTAAAGAAATGTGTTGCGAAATTTGTTCACAGAAAAACATGATAAATACATTATCAAAGCATTTCCAAAGAAATGTATTTTTATTCATTTTAAAAATACATTTCTTTGGAGCAGAGGAGGGATACAGATGAGATGAGGATCCTCCACGCATACGACCATCTAGAGGAGAACCATTCTCTGGTTCAATGTCAGCAGATCGTTGCGAGGGTTTAGACCAACGTGTGAGGGAGTCGGAGTTGATATTGATGGTGTCAGGGATAGGTGCCGCTACTATGGAAGTTATGATCAGTTTCCTACAACACTAGTTGGCACTGTTAGTGGCTTGGATAGTGGTTTGTTTTGGCTTGTGGTAGATAGTTCTAGCTAAGGAAAGCTAGGGACTATAATTTTTGGGTTTGAAGGAGGGAAAAGTAGTATAGCATATAATAGGATACTACTATGTCTTTTGCATGTACAATAGATGCTTTTCCTGTTCAAACCACATCATTGTAAACTTTTAGGATATCTGATGTAAAAATTTATGAAAGTTAATGGAATATATATATATATATATATATATATATATATATATATATATATATATATATATATATATATATATGATCTTATTGTATATTTTGTTACTTTTTTGATTTGTTTTCTTGATATAGTTAACTCTTTTAACTAAATTTGCAAAGCAAACCTCAAACTTATCATAACAACTAGTATATGCCATAAAATTTAGAGTCATGACTCGCACAAGAAAAACCCAGGACAACCCAAACCTAATCTCAAATCTATGAACTCGACCGTGATTGAGGCATTAGTAGCCCAACGCGTCACCGATGTAATAGAAAACGTAGAAGCCAATAGGATCACAGGTTCAGGAGGTAATGGAGGTGAGAGTTCGTAAGGAGATAACCGAGGTCCACCCATCACCCTCATCATATGTCATCTCTGATCACCTATCGGCCTCATCATCTGTCATCTCTCATCACTCATCACTACTCAATATATTATAAGTATAAAAATACATATACGATAAAAATCATATAATGATCATCATATATTATTTCATCTAACACAGAACATCTTAATCACAGATAATAAGCACATATAGCATTTAATTATCTACATACTTTGTAACACCGGGTTCCTGGTATGTATTTAAATTATAAATTTATTCATTTTTATACAGGAACTCGACGAGTTGGAGGCCCCAAACTCGTCGAGTAGGAAATGGTTTTGGACGCGGGTTTCAAAGTCTACTCGACGAGTTGGAAGCCTCAACTCGACGAGTAGGACTGCCAAAGTGAAACCCTAATTTCAGGGTTTTGCATCCTATTTAAGCATCTTAATCCCCTTATGCCAACCTCATTTACAGTCTCCAAGTCCCAAACCCCAGATCCAGAAACCCTAATGCAATTGTGAGCTTGTGAGCCATTTTTTAGTGAAGTTTTGTGTGTTTGAAGCTTGTGGAAGAAGAAGAAGCTATAGGACTCAAGGAGAAGCTAGTAGATCCAGAGACTCCATTTCATTCTCATCATTTTCTGGTAAGCAAGTCTCAAACTTGCTTAGTAACTTCTTAGATCTCTTTATAATCATTTTATGGGGTTTTGGTCCAAGAAGCTTGATCTTTGGGTTATGGACATCCCAAGTGGGTAAACCATCAGATCTGGAATCATAGAGGGCTTTCATGGCATAAAGGTGCAAAATTTATGGCCATTGAAGCCCTATGCAAGCTATAGGATGTCATTTTGGCCTTTTAAGCTCCAAAAGGCCATGCATGGAGTGACAGGAGGAAGCTTTACGTGTTCATGTAGTGTTTAGGGTCCGGATCTCTGTTTGTATGCTTTAGTTTAGAGTATGGATGGCTTGTGGACCAAGATCAAGCTTTACGTGTTCATGTAGTGTTTAGGGTCTGGATCTCTGTTTGTATGCTTTAGTTTAGAGTATGGATGGCTTGTGGACTAGGATCAAGGTCCTAAAGAGTTAGGGTTTTAGCTAGATTCTTTAAGTAAGGGTATTAACGGGTAAAGTTGGAAAAATTACCCTTAAAAGGACAATTTCAGTGTATAAGTGGAGTATAGGGCTTGGATCTGAAGATTAGGGGCTTAATCTATTAAGATGGCTTAACAAACTGAAGAACTCGTCGAGTCCATAGAGGAACTCGACGAGTTGGGACGAAGTGTCCCGATTCTGTTAAAGTCAAAAATCGAAGAGCTCAAGGATGACTCGACAAGTTGATTGAAGAAGTCCCGATTCTATAGATAGGAATAACTCGACGAGTTGTGAAAGAACTCGTTGAGTGGGATCGCGATTTCAGGGTTCATGATTCATGGAACTCGACGAGTTGATGGACCAACTCGGCGAGTTGAGTCAACCCAGGATGTTGACTTTGACTTTGACTTTGATTTTGACCTTGACAAAGGTTGACCTGTGAAGGGGTTTTGAGTATGGAATGTTATCTAAGAGGTTGTTCTATATAGGGTGTGAGTAGAGCAGGTTGCGGAGAAGGGAATTTTAGCTATTCATGACATTGAGGTGAGTTTCCTTCAGTAGGAACGGGTCTATGGCACCAAGGCCGACCCGTATTTGTGATATCTTTAGTAGCTGAGTGTGGGCGGGGCCCGTATCTCATAGATAGCTGATATGGTATAGATTTATATGCGTAGTTATACTTGTTTTCTGTGTGATACTTGTATGTGTTTCATGATTTGTTGAGTGTGGGTGGGGCCCGTATCTCATAGTAGCTGAGAGTGGGCGGGGCCTGTATCTCATAGTAGCTGAGTGTGGGCGGGGCCCGTATCTCATTGAGTGTGGGCAAGGCCCGTATCTCATAGTTGCATGTTATGTGTATGGTATGTGGTAGTTTGGGGAGACTCACTAAGCTTCATGATTACAATTTTCAGTTTTGTTTCAGGTACTTCCGGTAGCAAGGGGAAGAGCCCGGGATGATTGCAGTGCACACACCCTTTGTTTAGCCTGGGATGTTTACACTCTGATATGTTTGACATATATTTATGATATTTTGAGATACATGATGTGACATCCCCATTTTCACGGCCAGAAAAGACCGATTTGTTTATGCTTTATTTTGAAAATCATAGTATCTTTTAAAGAAATGTGTTGCGAAATTTGTTCACAGAAAAACATGATAAATACATTATCAAAGCATTTCCAAAGAAATGTATTTTTATTCATTTTAAAAATACATTTCTTTGGAGCAGAGGAGGGATACAGATGAGATGAGGATCCTCCACGCATACGACCATCTAGAGGAGAACCATTCTCTGGTTCAATGTCAGCAGATCGTTGCGAGGGTTTAGACCAACGTGTGAGGGAGTCGGAGTTGATATTGATGGTGTCAGGGATAGGTGCCGCTACTATGGAAGTTATGATTAGTTTCCTACAACACTAGTTGGCACTGTTAGTGGCTTGGATAGTGGTTTGTTTTGGCTTGTGGTAGATAGTTCTAGCTAAGGAAAGCTAGGGACTATAATTTTTGGGTTTGAAGGAGGGAAAAGTAGTATAGCATATAATAGGATACTACTATGTCTTTTGCATGTACAATAGATGCTTTTCCTGTTCAAACCACATCATTGTAAACTTTTAGGATATCTGATGTAAAAATTTATGAAAGTTAATGGAATATATATATATATATATATATATATATATATATATATTTATATATATATGATCTTATTGTATATTTTGTTACTTTTTTGATTTGTTTTCTTGATATAGTTAACTCTTTTAACTAAATTTCCAAAGCAAACCTCAAACTTATCATAACAACTAGTATATGCCATAAAATTTAGAGTCATGACTCGCACAAGAAAAACCCAGGACAACCCAAACCTAATCTCAAATCTATGAACTCGACCGTGATTGAGGCATTAGTAGCCCAACGCGTCGCCGATGTAATAGAAAACGTAGAAGCCAATAGGATCACAGGTTCAGGAGGTAATGGAGGTGAGAGTTCGTAAGGAGATAACCGAGGTCCACCCATCACCCTCATCATATGTCATCTCTGATCACCTATCGGCCTCATCATCTGTCATCTCTCATCACTCATCACTACTCAATATATTATAAGTATAAAAATACATATACGATAAAAATCATATAATGATCATCATATATTATTTCATCTAACACAGAACATCTTAATCACAGATAATAAGCACATATAGCATTTAATTATCTACATACTTTGTAACACCGGGTTCCTGGTATGTATTTAAATTATAAATTTATTCATTTTTATTCAGGAACTCGACGAGTTGGAGGCCCCAAACTCGTCGAGTAGGAAATGGTTTTGGACGCGGGTTTCAAAGTCTACTCGACGAGTTGGAAGCCTCAACTCGACGAGTAGGACTGCCAAAGTGAAACCCTAATTTCAGGGTTTTGCATCCTATTTAAGCATCTTAATCCCCTTATGCCAGCCTCATTTACAGTCTCCAAGTCCCAAACCCCAGATCCAGAAACCCTAATGCAATTGTGAGCTTGTGAGCCATTTTTTAGTGAAGTTTTGTGTGTTTGAAGCTTGTGGAAGAAGAAGAAGCTATAGGACTCAAGGAGAAGCTAGTAGATCCAGAGACTCCATTTCATTCTCATCATTTTCTAGTAAGCAAGTCTCAAACTTGCTTAGTAACTTCTTAGATCTCTTTATAATCATTTTATGGGGTTTTGGTCCAAGAAGCTTGATCTTTGGGTTATGGACATCCCAAGTGGGTAAACCATCAGATCTGGAATCATAGAGGGCTTTCATGGCATAAAGGTGCAAAATTTATGGCCATTGAAGCCCTATGCAAGCTATAGGATGTCATTTTGGCCTTTTAAGCTCCAAAAGGCCATGCATGGAGTGACAGGAGGAAGCTTTACGTGTTCATGTAGTGTTTAGGGTCCGGATCTCTGTTTGTATGCTTTAGTTTAGAGTATGGATGGCTTGTGGACCAAGATCAAGCTTTACGTGTTCATGTAGTGTTTAGGGTCTGGATCTCTGTTTGTATGCTTTAGTTTAGAGTATGGATGGCTTGTGGACCAAGATCAAGGTCCTAAAGAGTTAGGGTTTTAGCTAGATTCTTTAAGTAAGGGTATTAACGGGTAAAGTTGGAAAAATTACCCTTAAAAGGACAATTTCAGTGTATAAGTGGAGTATAGGGCTTGGATCTGAAGATTAGGGGCTTAATCTATTAAGATGGCTTAACAAACTGAAGAACTCGTCGAGTCCATAGAGGAACTCGACGAGTTGGGACGAAGTGTCCCGATTCTGTTAAAGTCAAAAATCGAAGAGCTCAAGGATGACTCGACAAGTTGATTGAAGAAGTCCCGATTCTATAGATAGGAATAACTCGACGAGTTGTGAAAGAACTCGTCGAGTGGGATCGCGATTTCAGGGTTCATGATTCATGGAACTCGACGAGTTGATGGACCAACTCGGCGAGTTGAGTCAACCCAGGATGTTGACTTTGACTTTGACTTTGATTTTGACCTTGACAAAGGTTGACCTGTGAAGGGGTTTTGAGTATGGAATGTTATCTAAGAGGTTGTTCTATATAGGGTGTGAGTAGAGCAGGTTGCGGAGAAGGGAATTTTAGCTATTCATGACATTGAGGTGAGTTTCCTTCAGTAGGAACGGGTCTATGGCACCAAGGCCGACCCGTATTTGTGATATCTTTAGTAGCTGAGTGTGGGCGGGGCCCGTATCTCATAGATAGCTGATATGGTACAGATTTATATGCGTAGTTATACTTGTTTTCTGTGTGATACTTGTATGTGTTTCATGATTTGTTGAGTGTGGGTGGGGCCCGTATCTCATAGTAGCTGAGAGTGGGCGGGGCCTGTATCTCATAGTAGCTGAGTGTGGGCGGGGCCCGTATCTCATTGAGTGTGGGCAAGGCCCGTATCTCATAGTTGCATGTTATGTGTATGGTATGTGGTAGTTTGGGGAGACTCACTAAGCTTCATGATTACAATTTTCAGTTTTGTTTCAGGTACTTCCGGTAGCAAGGGGAAGAGTCCGGGATGATTGCAGTGCACACACCCTTTGTTTAGCCTGGGATGTTTACACTCTGATATGTTTGACATATATTTATGATATTTTGAGATACATGATGTGACATCCCCATTTTCACGGCCAGAAAAGACCGATTTGTTTATGCTTTATTTTGAAAATCATAGTATCTTTTAAAGAAATGTGTTGCGAAATTTGTTCACAGAAAAACATGATAAATACATTATCAAAGCATTTCCAAAGAAATGTATTTTTATTCATTTTAAAACATTTAGGATGTCATCGTCAATACAGAAACATAAGCATAAACAGAACTTACATTTATTTACACTAGTGATCTACATCCCTTTTAAATCTCTCAGTGCAATGTAACTTCATATCGACACCTGTGATACAAATAAACTGAGTGGGTCAGGTTGGGGAACCTGGTGAGTACATAGGGTTTTCAACCCACAATAATATAGTTATTATGTTTAATCATCAAACAATTAACCTAATTACTCATCCCCATTATCTTATTTACTCTTAAGGATCTACCTTAAGAATCAACTATTCCTCGTTCATTTATTCCTAAGGATTATCCTAAGGAATAAGTACGAAGTCCATTGTTGCCAAGGTTTATAGATTACAACTGGGGAACACGTAGTCCAAAGCATCTGGTAAAAACTTAGTTCAAAAATAACTAGTGAACACACTTAGTTCAAAAATACCTAGTGAACACACTCAGTTCAAAAATACATAGTGAACACACTCAGTTCAAAAAATACTTAGTGAACACACTCAGTTCAAAAATACATAGTGAACACACTCAGTTCAAAAAATACCTAGTGAACACACTCAGTTCAAAAATACATGGTGAACACACTCAGTTCAAAAATACATGGTGAACACACTCAGTTCAAAAATACCTAGTGAACACACTCAGTTCAAGAATACCTAATGAGCACCTAGTTCAAAAACACCTACATGTTACGAGCCTGCTAGCGTTCCACTGGACTCTCTAGTATCGTCCGTGGTCGTCATCTATATTCCACTAGATGACTGGATCACTGTCAACATTGATGTCTTTCATCGTGTTATCACACAACAACTATTTCATCTACCCATGTTTTACCCAACACATTTTGTAGATATAAAATACATATACAGTTTAAATCATTTAAAACATGTATAAAAATCTTTCACCCAGCATAGACAGCAAGTATTCAGACAATATGCACACATAGCACGTAATTTATATTAAAATACTTCATATCTATGTGTAAGATGAAAGGGACTATGCACTCACCTGATTAGGTGGTGACTCGGTACTCGGACAGCACTTCGTTATCCCAAAACAATTTTCCTTTGACAAAACCTAGTATCAATACCACTAGGGTTTAGTCTAACGTTAACCGCGACTAATTAATAGTCTAGCTATTATTACTACTATATAAACGTTAAACAATACTTATATAACCCATAATAATAGCCCAAGTACTTATTATAAGTTCCTAATAACATTACTATATTAAAACATAAGTTATACTAAAGATAGGGTAGACATAGCTCACTTACAGCGGGTTTTCTCGATAACCGGGCTCCGCCAGAGCAGAGTTTCTGAGCCGGAGGCTCTTCTATTCGGAGCCGTCAGGCGCTCTGGGAGCCTCGGGGCTTCCTTTTGGGTGCTAGGGGGTTTACCTAGGCTTTAGGGGGAGGGGGTTTGGGAGGCTAGAGAGAGAAACTAGAGAGAGAAACTAGAGAGAGAAAGTGAGTTTGGGATGGTGTGAGAAATGGAGGAACCCGACACCTCTATTTATAGTGGAAATATTTGATGGACTCGCCGCGTCTTGACACAGACTCGTCGAGTTGGTGCATGTGGCAGCCTTCTGGTGGTGCCACGTGTCCTCTTTCTGGTGGTGCCACGTCACCCAAACTTGCGTATCAACCTCCCGACTTAGAAAAATCATAACTCTCGTATACGTGCTCCGTTTTCGACGTTCTTTTTTCCACGTGTAGGTAAAAACAAGATCTACAACTTTCATTTAGACTCCGTCGGCTAATTCTCGACCGATCTTAAATTTAACAGTAGGAGGAGATTAGACTGTTAAATGACCGCGAAGAATTCGTAACTCCTTCATACGGACTCCGTTTTCGTCTGTCTTTTTTTTTCGTTGAGTTCCTATTAATGAGATCTTCAACTCTCATTTAGGTCGCATAAGCCAAAAACTGCTCGAACTAAAATTCGAGTTTCGGGCTTTACACTGCTAAGCCGAAACTTCAAAAAATCATAACTTCTTCATACGAAGTCAGATTTGGGCGTTCTTTTTGTGGACGCTCTCGGTTTAACGTTTTCTACGACTTTCTTTTAGATTGCTAAGGCTAGAAGTCGCTCTATCGTAAATTCACTATTTACGTCTCCCGGTGCTGTGCCGGTTTTGCCGTAAAACTTCGACGGGTCATAACTTCTTCGTTATAACTCGGATTTCGGCGTTCTTTATATGTACGGAAAACCTTGATACATATTCTACAACTTGGTTAAGATTATTTATTCTAAATAATCTTTTTGTCGAAAAGTTGTTTTCAACCCCTATTATCTCTAGATTGACTAGCCCGGATCTACGAGCGTTACACATGACTTATGGTTTTTAGATGATGTTTGAGTAACTATGGTTTTATTAATGATTTAAAATGAAATTTTTGGTCCGTATTTTTAGGATGTTACATACTTCATATCTATGTGTTAGATGAAAGTAACTATGCACTCACTTGCTAAAAGTGGATGAATTAAAATTTGGGCATCGCTTAGCCTAGCACTTTATATTTTCCTTTGAAATAACATAGGTACATATTACTAAGTCTTAGTCTTATATTCTTAGTGACTAATGATAGTCTAGATTCCTCAACAATCCAAATGTCTACATCAAGATCTATCAAGTAAGGAGCAACCGGGTAAGATCATATCGGATATAGGGTCCATTTAGTATACATAGTATACTTTTAGAAATCCCACTTTAAACACCTCACTAAATCTAGCATAGACATCAACCTCGTAAGTAGATCAATCAATATTATGACATGGAATCACTGATAAATTTTATTTATAAATTCATAACAACGATTATGATCATAAATATAAGTTACACTGAAAGCAATATAAGTGTAACTTAACTTACATAGATTTCTGAAAAAAATCTGAAAAGTTCGCAGACAGAATCCTGACCTGAATACTCCTACTTTGGGATTTAAGAGAAGAAATTTCTATAGGATAGTTTCTGGTGAGGTGAGAATGAATTGTGGGTAGAAAGCTATTTATAGGGAGAATTTTGCACTTGCTCACTGTGCCTAGATGAGGATCGCGCCACGCCCTGGCCTGGTCGTCCTCCCTCCTCGCGACATGTGGCACCTTTCCGCAGGTCCACGCCTACACCCAGTGTTGTAAAAATCGCCGAGTTGGCCGAGTAATCCTCCGAGTACTCGCTACTCGGCCCCTTACCGAGGCGAGTTACAGAATCACGAGTACTCCCCGATCAGCCCCTTAGTGAACTGAGCAATGTTGTAAAACTCGGTCAACTCGGTGATTGATATGTATAATATACTTAGTGATTTATTATTTAACACACACATGTGATTATTACTACATATATATGTTAAATTTTCAGTAATTATTCATGAAGTGAGACCATTATATGTTTTTCAGTTTTTGTGTATTCACATATATCTAATTTTGTTATATATTTCTATCAACTTATGATTTTGACATATATAATTCTCCTAAAAATATTTTTACATGAAATACCGAATCAGAGTACTCCCCGAGTACTCCCGAGTACTCGCTACTCGATAGTCGGCCGAACAGGTACCGAGTGACGAGTTCTACAACCTTGCCTACACCTTCTATAAGCGCATGTCGCGCTTCTCGTGCGTGAGCGCATTTCCAAATTTTCAAAAATTCATATCTTCTTTATACGAGCTCCATTTTCTATTCTATTTATATCCACACAAAGCTATCAATTAGTACTACACCTTTCATTTAGAATCCGTCAGCTAATTCTCAATTTATTTTTAAATTTATATTTTTAACAAGCTTAGATTGTTAAAGTCCGTATAAAAATCATAACTCTTTCGTACGACATCCGTTCTCGACTGTCTTTATATTAATGGACTCCTAATCACGAGATGTTCAACTATCATTTAGATTGTTTTGCCTAACAATCAACCGATTTTAATTTTGATTTCTGTTCTAACACGGCTGTGCTGAAACTTCAAAAAAAACATAACTTCCTTATATGAAGTCAGATGTAGACGTTCTCTATATGCACGAGTTCAATTTTATGATTACTATGACTTTCATTTACTTAGGCTAATACACAACCTATCTAAAATTCACTTTTACGACACGCTTTGCCATATTGGGTTGAACGCAAAACTTAAAAGGATCATAACTTCTTCATACGAAGTCAGATTCGAGCGTTCCTTATAACTACAAAATCACCATCATGACTACTACAACTTCATCAAGATTATTTATCCTAAATAATCTTCTATCGAAAACGTTATTTTATCGCTTATCCTAAATATGTAGTCTGTAACGCGCATGACTAACGATTTCCCTATTCGAGGGTTCTAAATTATAATAATTATTACTTATTATATCTCAAATTTCTTGCCCGAAGTTGTGGGCGTTACAATTATCTCCCTCCTTAGGATGATTACGTCCCGGAATCATCAGCAAAACATGGATGGATGATGATTTTCAAGTCACTTTTCTGTCCTAAGCTATAACCGTAACTCTTATGCCTTCCTCATCAAGCTCTTGAACTTCTTAGCTATTGTTGGCGCTCAAACTTGTACCTGCTCGTCATTCTCTTTTGGACCTTCAGTCCTAACCTTTGAATTACAAATTCGACCTTCATCGGAGACTCATGTTCCTTCTCCAACAAAACCGATCCATGATAAGGTATGTACTATAGATACCTTAATGAATTGAATTTTCACGCTCTAATGGCCTTATGCCGCATGATGCAATGGCTAGACTCAGGTCTTTATGAGTCAAACTCTAGCATGGAAGACACCTTCCTTCATGTTCTAATATGGTACAACCACATCATTGTAGGTAACGTGTAACATCCTAAAAATTTAAGACTAGGTTCTTAAATTAATAAAGAAAATAAATGAAAAATGATTTATATAGCTAAATCATCCAGGAATAATCATATCATTAATTGATATGAATTTTAGAAAGTTAGAAGTGAAAATAGTAAAACTTTAAAAGTTAAAGGACCAAAAGTGTCAAGTTGGAAAAGTGAGTTTGACCAAAGGGTTAACTCAATTAATGGAAGGGACTACTAAGTTTATAAAAGGTATGAAGAAGGACTTATTATGTAAAAACTTAAGTTAAAATCACAAATATTGAGGTTTGGTGGGTTTTGGCCAAAGGATGCAAACTAGAGGGACCAATTATAAAAATATTTAGAAATAAGATGCAAACACTCCATTCATTCTCTCAGATCGTGTTTTGAGATTCCAAGGGAGGGCTAATAGCGATTTTCACGTCCTTCATCTTTTAGGGCTTGATTCAAGAGGTGGATTGGTCAATCAAGCAAATGAGTGAATGAATCAACTCTTGCATGGTAAAAATCTTCTCCTCTTTTAGCTTAGAATTCAAATTGATGAAGGGGATGAACCCCAATGATGAATTTAATTCGATTTAATGATTAGGGTTTTTGTTTCTAACCTACCTTAAGTGATTTCCATGGTTCTAATCTTAATCCAATCATCTCATTAATGGATTTGATGATTTTGGTAAAAATCTCCATGAACCCTAGAAAACCCAAATTAGGGATAACTCAATTGATGATGAAATGGGATTGGATTCTATGACCTATATGATATTTGATAGCAACAAATCCAATTAGAATGCTCAAATTCATCCATGATGGTAGAATCATTTGTACTTTAGAATTGGAATGGAGTTGAGTGAAATGTGATGAAGAGAATGGGATATTATGTTTGTAATCATTTGATAAGTATATTATACTGATAAACATGAGTTGATACTAATAACATGATTTGAATGCAATAACATGAAGACTTGAATGATATTTAGTTGAATTCATGAAACATTTGGCCATAGGGGCATTTTGGGAAATATAAGGATAACTACATGATGATTTACATATTAAAAGTGAATGACATTCATAAACATGAATTGACACTTGAGAAATGATATTGAAAATATACATGAATGGATTTTAGTGAAGTTCTAGCTCTAGTGACCGTTTTGACTTAAAGGGCCAATTGGGAAACATGGAATGGAATTGAGGAAAAAACCTTATAAACATGAATTGACACTCTAGAAATGATACTATGTAATTACAATGATATTAATGGTGGTCTTATATGTTTTACAACTTTCATATGGGTGTTCAATAAGTTAGGAAAAAACCTTGTGAGTTTTGAATGCTCAATTGAACAATTGGCTACTTAACCCTTCTTATGGAATTTGAGAACCAATATGTTCTTAAATAGTTTCAATGAGAACTTAATGGATTACATGGAGTGTTTTTGGATGATAAAACACCTCCTAATCATGTGTGAGAACCTAAACAAATGGTACAAAGTGATTTGGAAAAGATTCTTCAAGAACTATGTAGAGTAGGGTGTTATTTTTAGAAAAACTGAGTTTTGTGTGTGTGCAGACAAGAAAGCATGACCGCAAAGAGGAAGAAGGGAGGGAAGGAAGAAGAAGTTGGTGATCAAAGGGGGAGAAGGGAGAGGAGAAGGCTGAAAATCAAAGAAGGAAGAGGTGCTAGTGAGTGGCTAGCAAGATCAAGCAAGTAAGCACTCTAACTCCCATTCTTTTCTCAAAAAATCATTCTTTCTCTTCTCTTCATGTGAAACCACCACCACCACCAAGGTGGTGGCAGCCACCATCAACCACCACTTCCACGGTGGCAGTGGGTGGTGGTACTCCAAGTCGTTTGGGGGGTTTTGGTGGTGATAAAGGGTTCGTTTTAGGTGCAAAGCCCTAACCTTAGTTGTAAAACTCTAATTATGACAATCTAGTTTGTTTCTCCTAAAAAGCAATGAACTTTGGAGTGTTGGGATTGGAATTTTTGTCGGAATTTTGACTTGATGGGTTTTTACTTCTGTGAAGAACTTGTTTCCAGAAAATATTCCATTTTGGATTGGGTCTTAATGGGTTAAGATGTCAAATTAACCCTAAAAAGACAAAGCCGTGATTTTAGGATTTTACCATAATCAGTCCATATCTTTGAGAGACCATATCTCGATCATGAGAAAACTTTTTAGTCGAAAAAATCCCAGAGTTTCTTTTTTGAGTCCTCTACATTTTATTAGTTTTGACCGAAGGACAAAAATGCCTCTAACTAGGGTGAAATAAACCATTTACCTAGACTGGTCCGTAATGAACTGTTTTGCGAGGCAGTTTTGTAAAAATCGCCAAAAGTTGTAAAAATCGTACAGAGGTATGCAAATACTACTTTTAAAGCTAAGGACATTAAATTCATGTATATAAAACAATTTTGAAAAATAAGGTGTTTAAGGGAGGTAAAACAGGTCCCGAAGAGACCATAACTTTTATGTATAAATCTGAAAAAAAAAACCCATGAGTCATTGTACTTTTGAGATATCAAAGGACCATAATTTAACTCTATTTGCTATTATTAGGAAGCTTGAAGGTTGACATGGTGTAAAGGGTGTCTTGGGCTACTGTGGAGAGTGTTTTGCTATTGGAGGTGAGTTCCTTACTTCATAACCTTAGAGTATTATATGTCTATTGTTAGGTCGGGTATGACTAGGAACTATTGTTGGATTAGGTGTCTAAGCCCATAACTATAATTGATATGTACTTGAATTGATAGCAGCACAGTCCTTTTGGGTTGCCCTCAACCTAGCAACTGGACAAGGAAATTATGAAAGGAGAGATATTAATTTATAAGATTAATAAATTAATATATATATAATTGATTTATTAATATGTTAATGGATTAATATATTAATTAGAAATCATTATGTTTAATTAATTGTTAGCCATAAATTGATCAGAATTGATTTTGGGGTTAAAAGAATTAATTATAAAGTGCAGGGACTAGTTTGCAATTAACTGATAGTTGAATGGAAGGATCCAGAACTCCCTTGGAAGGGGGTGGACGAAAACCCTAGGGGAAACCCTAGAGAATTCGTCCAAGGGGTCCAAGATAAGGCCTTGGGTCTTGCTTAGGCCCTAAGCAAAGGATAACTAGGGTTTTCCCTAAACCCTAGTTCCCTCAACTATTTAAGGAGCCTCCTGGCTCACATTTTGGGTACTGATTTCTTTGGAAGAAACCCTAAAGGCCGAAATTGTATACTCTCTCCATCCTCTCTCCTCCAAGTTTCCTTCTTGCTAGTCATTGGGTGTGATTTCACTAGAGGCATTACACTTGTGGTGCTAAAGCTTCCAAGAAGATCAAGATCAAGATCAGGGGAATATCAATTGTTTGCTATAACAATTGAAAGGTATGTAAACCCTAAACCCTAGTTTGTTAATTTCGAAATTAGCCTCTCTCCTCTAGGGTTCTTGTTTTGCAATTCAAAGTTGTATGTTCAATAGTTAAAACATAGATCCAAAGTAGGTTGCATGTGAACTTAGGAATTGTTTTCTAGTTTATTTGTTTCACCTAAAACCCATCAGTGGTATCAGAGCCATTGTTGTTTTAAATTGAATTGCTACAATTGTTGAATTGCAAATTAGGGTTTATAGCTATTAAACCCTAAAGGCCAAATTTTCGATTTCTAGGGTTTTGGATCAAAGGGTTTTTTCGAAAACCCTAGCCTCCAAAGAACCCTAATCGAAATTAGGGTTAGGGTTTTGAAAACCCTAGCCTCCTCCCTTGTAAATTTCGAAATTTGCTTAGAAGTTTTAGGGTTTCTTGTTTTGGATAATTGTTACTTAATTAGATTAATTAGATAATTATCCTTACCCTATTTTTCGAAATTTAGAGGGATAAGGATTATGATTAAATTAATGGATTAATTTAATTAGATAATCCTTACAAGATTTAATAATTTGATTAATAGTTAATTAAAAGATAAATATTAAATCTAGTTAATTGGTTTATTTAAATTTAAATTTAATAGCTTAAATTTCGAAATTTATAAACCCTTGAAGTTTTAAAATGTTTTAAAACACACCTTATATATATATTATAATTAAAAGTTTAATATTATATATGTATAAGAATATGGTCAGTCAAATCGCTAGTATGCCTCATTCACGAAGCTAATCTATAAGGGGGGTATAAGGAAACTGCCTATAAAATGGTAGTTGAATGGGTGTCCACTCTCACCCACCGCTTCCTTGATTAGTGGAGGGTCGTTAGCAGAACGGATTTGATAGGACAACTACTTCTCATTAAAAGTATAATGATATTAAAGAAAGTACTAGAACATAATTTTCAAAATCCCAACTCTAGTTACTTTAGGAAAAATGTGAAAAGTATGCTAATCCATGAAATTGCACATTATGCTTTATTGGTCGTTAGTGGAGCGTGTGTGGTTAACCTGCACACTAAAAGGCACTAATAAAGAGTAGTAATGGGTATCTCATAATTGTCATTTTGATGGAGCGTGTGTGGTTTACCAGCACATCAATAGTTAATGATAAAGACAATGAGGTTACCAAGCACATTTGCATGGTTATTCACATCTTGTTTGTGATCCTCGGCATCCCAGTCACAAACAGAAGAGCATAATCTGAGATTAAAACATGCCATTGAATAGTTTCAATGTATCTCAAAAGAATTAGGAATTTCACTTCGTTTGTTTCGTCTAATGGTGGAATTGGTGAATCGTCATTCACCTACCTTTATGAAATTGGCACTTGGATCTCGGCATCCCATTTCTAAGTTGTGAATCTTCATAGTTGGATCCTAACCTTGATATTATATCTTTGGGTTATTCTATTAAGGTATCTTGAATGAAATCTAACTAAAACTTTCTTTTTTTTCAGATGTCTACTCCTGGAAACACTTCTGCTTCGTCCTCCTCCAACCAAAACTTCTCCCTGCTCAATATATGCTCCAAAGTCGTTATGGATGGCTCAAACTATAACGATTGGATGCGCAACATCAAAATGGCTCTTCGTTTCGAGAACAAAGAATATGTTCTTGAAAAGGAGCTCAAAGAGCTTGATGAGAATGAAGCTACTCCTGAAGATCTTGCTGCCTACAAGAAACATTACGATGATGCTACCAAAGTGGCATGCATCATGGTGGCAACTATGTCCCCAGAACTGCAGAGGTACTATGAGGACTACTGGCCTTTCGAGATGAACAAGGACCTTATGGAAAAGTACCATAAGCGAGCTCGTCAAGAAAAGTTCGAAGTAGTCAAGTCACTCATGGCTTGCAAGATGAAAGATGGGGAGTCGGTTGTGTCACATGTGCAAAGAATGCAACGCTACATAGAGCGTTTGGTCAAGCTCAATATTCACTTTGATGAGGAATTGGCCATTGACATGGTCTTGAACTCACTTCCTGAATGTTATGGTCAGTTTATTCTAACTTACCATTTGAACAATACTGAGCAGACCTTGGCCCAATTGCACAACTTGTTGCAGACAGCTGAGGCAGGGATGAAGGGTAAAAGTATACCCTCCACACCTACGATTGCCCCTGTTTTGGCTATTGGACAGGGAAAGGGGAAAAAGAGGAAAGGTCCTCCCAAGCAAAACTGGAAGAGCAAGGCTCAAGCTGGGTCATCTAGTAATGGCCCAAAGGCTAAGCCCAATGGTTCCACTCCTCATGTTTCTGATCCAAAAGAGGCAGTTTGCTTTTACTGCAACCAAAAGGGGCATTGGAAGAGATCTTGCCCACAATATCTGCAAGATATCAAGGATGGCAAAGTGAAGCCATCTTCGGCAGGTATTTACACTATTTCTGCTAATAACTCATTATCTTCTCGTTCATGGGTCCTTGATACAGGATGTGGTTTTCATATCTGTTCTGATTTGCAGGGTCTAAAGGAAAGTGAGGAGATAGAGCGAGGAAGGATAAACCTGATCATGGGAAACAGAAAGTCTTCACCAGTAACCAAGATCGGAGTTTATCAGCTTCTGCTTAGTAATGATGTTAGATTAGATTTAATAAATTGTTGCTATTCGTCTGAGATGACGAGAAACATTATTTCATTTCATGCATTGTTCAGACAAGGTTTTACATATTCTTTTAATGATTTGAATGGTTCAATTTCTGTTTATAAGAATGGTGTTTTTATGTTTGAAGCTTTGCCTTGTAATGGTGTGTATGAAACAGTGACTTGTGTTGATAGCCTGGGAAATAGTGTACTTAATATTGACTTGTCTAATAGTGTAGACAAGGCATGCTTGTGGCATTGTCGTCTTGGACACATTAACAAGAAACGCATAGCCCAACTCCAAAAGGATGGAGTGTTGGAATCATTTGACCTAAAGTCAGATGATATGTGTGAATCTTGTCTTTTGGGAAAGATGACAAAATCACCATTCACAGGGTCTTGTGAAAGAGGTGAAGGTCTGTTGGATCTCATACACACAGATGTGTG
The DNA here is from genome assembly GCF_052849685.1 of Lactuca virosa. Lineage (NCBI taxonomy): Eukaryota > Viridiplantae > Streptophyta > Magnoliopsida > Asterales > Asteraceae > Lactuca > Lactuca virosa. Next base: position 92,976,102 of record NC_136434.1, read on the forward strand.
TGGGCCCTTCAGATCAACTACAAGAGATGCTAATCGATTCTATGTGACTTTCACTGACGATTATAGCAGATATGGATATATCTACTTGATCAAGCATAAGTCAGAAACTTTTGAAAAGTTCAAAGAGTTTAAGCATGAAGTCGAAAATCAATTGGGCAGAAAGATAAAGATACTTAGATCCGATAGAGGCGGGGAGTATCTTAGTATCGAGTTTAACGACTATCTGAAAGAATGTGGGATAGTCTCACAATTGACTCCTCCTAGGACACCACAGTTAAATGGTGTAGCTGAGAGGCGCAATCGAACCTTGTTAGACATGGTTCGTTCTATGATGAGTCGGGCTTCGCTTCCTATTCACTTCTGGGGGTATGCCTTAGAGACAGCCGCCCACATCCTCACTCTTGTCCCTACAAAGAAGGTTGCCAAAACACCTCACGAAATATGGACAGGGAAAGTTTCCTCGTTAGCACATATTAAAGTCTGGGGTTGTGAAGCTTTCGTAAGACGAGAGACTCACGACAAGCTAGCAGCTAGAAGTGAGAAATGTGTTTTCATTGGTTACCCAAAGCAGTCTTTTGGATATTTGTTCTACAGGCCTAGTGAGAACGTGGTCTTTGTAGCACGAAGAGGAGTCTTTCTTGAAAGAGAGCTCATATTCAAAGAGGACAGTGGGAGCGCTATTGACCTTGAAGAAATTCAAGAGTCAGCCAATGAAGGAACCTTAGATGACACTAGCACTCAACCAGAGGAAACAGTTCCTGTTGAACCAATTGATAACTCATTACCTCTTAGAAGATCCACTAGGGTGAGTGTGCCACCTGAGTTGTATGGTTTTCATATTACTTCAGATGGTGACACATTCATAAGTGACAGAACACTGGTAAACTTAGATGAACCAGTCACTTATAAGGAAGCAATGGCAGGCCCAGAGGCTTCCAAGTGGAAAGAGGCAATGGACAGCGAGATTAAGTCCATGTATGACAACCAAGTTTGGAATTTGGTTGATAGTGCACCAGGTCGCAAGACAGTTGGGTGCAAATGGATCTTCAAGAAGAAGACAGACATGGATGGAAATGTGCACACATTCAAGGCTCGACTGGTTGCAAAAGGTTTCACTCAAACCCCAGGGGTTGACTATGATGAGACCTTCTCACCAGTAGCTAAGATTAAATCTATTAGGATATTGCTCGCCATAGCTGCCTTTCATGATTATGAAATCTGGCAGATGGATGTCAAAACTGCTTTCCTTAATGGGAAGTTGGCTGAAGATGTTTACATGAGTCAGCCAGAGGGTTTTGTTGATGCAAAGTTCCCCAATAGAGTGTGCAAGCTTGAGAAATCCATTTATGGATTGAAACAAGCATCTCGCAGTTGGAATCTTTGCTTCCATGAGAAAGTCAAAGAGTTTGGTTTCTCTAGAAGTGAAGATGAGTTTTGTGTGTATATCAAGGCTAGTGGGAGTATAGTAACTTTTCTGGTGTTATATGTCGATGACATATTACTCATTGGTAACGACGTTCCAACCTTGAAAGAAGTTAAGTTTTGGCTTGGAAAGTGTTTTGCCATGAAAGACCTTGGAGAAGCTGCCTATATTCTTGGGATTAGAATATTGAGAGATAGAAAGAAGAGACTAATTGGACTTAGTCAGAGCACATACTTGGATAAGGTACTAAAGAGGTTTAGTATGGAAAATTCCAAGAAGGGAGAGCTACCTGTCCAGAGCAATACCAAATTGAGTAAGACTCAATGCCCGAGTACAGATGTTGAAATAGATGACATGAGTCGTGTACCTTATGCTTCCGCTGTCGGATCGATCATGTACGCTATGACATGTACTCGCCCTGATGTGGCATTTGCTTTGAGCATGGTCAGTCGCTATCAGGGAAAGCCAGGTAGAGCTCATTGGATAGCAGTTAAGAATATACTCAAGTGTTTGCGAAGGACAAAGGACTGGGTCCTTGTGCTTGGTGGAAGTGATACTTTGAGAGTAGATGGTTACAGTGATGCCAACTTTCAGACGGATAGAGATAACTTCCGTTCTCAGTCGGGCTGGGTGTTTTTACTGAATGGAGGAGCAGTTACTTGGAAGAGTTCCAAGCAAAATACGGTGGCTGATTCTACTTGTGAATCAGAGTACATAGCAGCAAGTGAAGCGTCGAAAGAAGCAGCTTGGTTGAGGAACTTCATCGGGGATCTCGGAGTTGTTCCAACCATCCAGGAGCCTATGGAACTGTTCTGCGATAATGAAGGAACGGTTGCCTTGACAAAGGAACCGAGAGATCATGGTAAGACCAGACATATCGACAGAAAGTACCATTTCATCAGACATAGAGTTGAAGAAGGCCATCTTATAGTAAAGAGGGTGTCATCTGAAGATAACCCAACAGATCCCCTCACAAAGGGTCTGAGTAGGGCTAAGCATATTCAGCATGCTCGGAGCATAGGACTGAAAGATGATATTAGTTTTAGTAGTTAGATTAGTTTTATTCTGAAACTTGTAACAAAGTAAATGTAATTGACTTTTGGTGATTAAATAATAAAGTATTATTTATAAGTTTGGTTTCTGCCTTTTGTCAATTGTTTATTATTGTGTTTCATTTTTGCATGTTTTACTTCCCGAATAATAAGATTATTCAAACTCCATAGTCACTCATACTTTTGGAAGTAAGTAGTGAATTAAGACTGTCATGAACTGGATTGTAGATTGTCTAAGGATAGACATGGCAATAGAATTGCTGCAACGTTCATGAGTACTCAGAAATTGAGATTTGAGTATTGGATAAACCCTCGCTCAGAGTATTACTTCATGGAATTCATCACGAGTAATACTGAGACGATAATATATTGTAATCTTGAAACGAAGATATATGAGTTGTGATTTACAAGTCGGTCATACATTGGTGATACGAAAACGCATCAGTAACTTGGTGTTATAAAACGTATTGTCATGCATAATTTGATGAGTAAAAGATACAAGCATATGAGTCAACGTTTATTCGTTCCTTTTGCCCTAACAGGAAAAGCGATATCTGTGGGCCACTCGATGATTTGGTGTTGACTTATGTGTTGGGCCCAGCCAGGACTAAATTGATGTGTTCGATTAGAAGTCCTACATCATCACAAATCAGGATTCGGGAAACATAGATTCTGGACAAACAGATTGATTACATTCCATGTCTTTTGTCTGGGGATATCAAGCAGAACGAAGGGTTATATGATCACTTATCTTAGGACACGTAACTGACTCGGTCAGAGTTCGGCAGCAGCTTTTTGGAAGCTACAATTTGCTGGTCAAATTTAGAAGGCATACTAGCAATTATAGTTACAGACTTATCCAAGTGGGAGACTGTTGGATTAGGTGTCTAAGCCCATAACTATAATTGGTATGTACTTGAATTGATAGCAGCACAGTCCTTTTGGGTTGCCCTCAACCTAGCAACTGGACAAAGAAATTATGAAAGGAGAGATATTAATTTATAAGATTAATAAATTAATATATATATTTTTGATTTATTAATATGTTAATGGATTAATATATTAATTAGAAATCATTATGTTTAATTAATTGTTAGCCAGAAATTAATCAGAATTGATTTTGGGGTTAAAAGAATTAATTATAAAGTGCAGGGACTAGTTTGCAATTAACTGATAGTTGAATGGAAGGATCCAGAACTCCCTTGGAAGGGGGTGGACGAAAACCCTAGGGGAAACCCTAGAGAATTCGTCCAAGGGGTCCAAGATAAGGCCTTGGGTCTTGCTTAGGCCCTAAGCAAAGGATAACTAGGGTTTTCCCTAAACCCTAGTTCCCTCAACTATTTAAGGAGCCTCCTGGCTCACATTTTGGGTACTGATTTCTTTGGAAGAAACCCTAAAGGCCGAAATTGCATACTCTCTCCATCCTCTCTCCTCCAAGTTTCCTTCTTGCTAGTCATTGGGTGTGATTCCACTAGAGGCATTACACTTGTGGTGCTAAAGCTTCCAAGAAGATCAAGATCAAGATCAGGGGAATATCAATTGTTTGCTATAACAATTGAAAGGTATGTAAACCCTAAACCCTAGTTTGTTAATTTCGAAATTAGCCTCTCTCCTCTAGGGTTCTTGTTTTGCAATTCAAAGTTGTATGTTCAATAGTTAAAACATAGATCCAAAGTAGGTTGCATGTGAACTTAGGAATTGTTTTCTAGTTTATTTGTTTCACCTAAAACCCATCAACTATATGATTGATATAAAGTAATACTTGTTGCATGAGCTATATTTTATGTTCTTATTCGTTATGTGAATGTATATACATGATATGTTTGGGCTCAACGGTTGAATACTGAGCCGACTGAACGAAGGCCATTGTGCCAAGTCAGGGGGACCGAAAAAGGAAACGCCAACTCCGTGGACTTGAAGGTTGAATATCTAGTCTTTATTTGGGTGTTGTTTGGGATGTGTTCCCAAATATACACGATATGTATGATCTTGATGTTTATATGTTATATGGATATTTTCTTATTTGTTGATGGCATGGAATGTAGGAGTAGGGTGTAATACTTCTATTGTTATGTTGTGTTGGAATTCACTAAGCTTCGTGCTTACCCTTTCCTTTATAAAATGATTATTACAAGTACATATGGTATGAATGAGGTTTTAGCTTGACTGTACACTAGCGTCGTTGAAGATTGGGTCCTTGTCACATACTCTTAATATGAGATTTTAAGAATATTAGTTTCCCGCTGTTGTTTTGAAGTATAAATGGATTAATCTTGTTAAAAGTATGTTTTGATTTTTAAATGTTATTTGAATACTTGAAAATTAACGGTTTTGGTTAATTAATAGATCTTTAGGTTTTTATTATAAATATAATTTTTTTAAAGTTTAGAATTTATTGAAAATTTTGGGACGTTACATATTTGCTGCTTAGAACCTATATTGATATTATTTAGTAATTTGAAAAATACATTAGGTTGCATACTCCCAGAATTATATAGTTTTAGATTGTTTGATTTGGCGCTATTGTGCAACTCTTGTCTAAGTCCAACTGGCGTAATGTCAGATCTTTCAGTCAACATATTGTTTGATTTCTAGAGGCATGTAATCATATTCATTCGATAGTTAGTTAATATAGTTGGAAGTTCTTCATCGGTTAATAGTAGGGTGAAGTGGAAAGGAATCCTAGAAAGAGAGTCTAAGATGTTTAATATATGCTTGATAGGGCATATATTGGTAGATAGAGCATCAATAAAGATGCAAAGCCCTAGTGGATTTTAGGAAAACTTGTTCTATGTGATCATGGGACACATGCATATATATATATATATATATATATATATATGTGTGTGTGTGTGTGTGTGTGTGTGTGTGTGTGTTTAGCGGTCATCGTGTGTAGTTTTGGAAGTGACTTGAAACTACGAGATTAGGACAAGTATGAGTAGATGTGAAAGGTAATGGATGCCTATACTACTCAAAGCACAATACTCGCACTTGGATCAGGAAGAGTCACAAATCTGCTAAGTCACTAGTAGTTAGGAGATAGTTTGGTAACACTATGAATTCATTTTGCATCATTACCCATTGTATGGTGATATCTAGGAAAGTGATTCTAAGTTCGGGCCCAAGTGGACATGAAAGATCAAGTCCGAATAAAGTAAAATTGTGTAAGTGAGTTGGTTCTGAGAACCTTGAGTGATATAGTACCTGCTTTAGTCGTGAGAATGAAGAAGGACATTTGGAACGCGACAAGGTGATCGTCCCAAAGAAACAAGAAGGATGGAATGAATTCAACAATCATTATTTTTGCTAGTAGTTCAACTATGATAGTAATACCCCCTTATACCGTTTAGTTATACATGTGCGTTAGCACGTTTTTAGAAAAAATTGTGCTTGTCATGACCTTATCCTGTTTTGGTCATGACATGTTAAAAAATCACGTGCAGTAGGCACAATCAGTAGTACCACGATGAGAATGTTGAATGCCATTGGATATCACAACCATGACACTACTAGAAAAACAGCATTTTACGACGCACAATGCGTGTTGTAAAACGCTCAGACGACGTGCAAATGCGTGTCAAGAAAGGCCCTGTCATAACGAGAGACGACACGCTTTTGCGCGTCGTCTATTTACGACGCGCAATTACGACACGCATTTACGACGCGCGTTTACGACATGCATTGCGTATCAAGGAAGGCCCTGTCATAAAGGAAGATGACACGCATTTGCGTGTCGTAACCTTACGAAGTGCATTTACGACTCGCATTGCGTATCATTAAAGCCCATGTCAAGAAAGGCAATGTCATAAATGAAGATGACACACATTTTTGCGTATCATAATTTTAAATGTTTAAAAAAAATATTATTTATAAATTTACTAATTTTCAAATTAAATTTGTATTTAATGTCTCATTATAGAAAATAAAATATCATATACAAAAAATACAATCCATTGCATAAAATTTAATGTCATACAAATAATCGTTCCATGGAAAGAGAAAACAAATCAATAGAAGTTGTAACAAAAATTTACAAACTAATTAGATACAAGAAATATAAAAAAAATATACCCTCAAATGCTTTTCAAAGTCTAATCTCCATTTCAGCTCTTCAACTCACTTCTCCAGTTTGTCCTTAGCTTATCGAAGGGCTCCAGCATCTCTTGCAGCCTGTGACAACATTCTTAATTCTTTCCTAAGTGACACCTTTTTCCTGTCTGTTAATTCCCCTGTGCTTGTGTTGAGTAAAAACTTCAAAAGATGTCCATCCCCAAGTGCACACAACAACTAAGGTATCTGTAATTAAACATTAAACACTTTTTACAAATTTTCCCTCATAGATGAAGATAAAGATGAAGATGAGATGAGAATCATACCCCTTCAAAGGCACAAAGAAGAACAGAACGTGGTATTATTTCACCACCTAGATGTTCTTCAGTGATGAGATTTAAATCGGGTAGTGAAAATATCTTGACACTAATTGATATCCATTCCATCCATCCTCTGATCCAACAACCAATTGATATCCATCCAATGCAAAACCCAAAGAGCATATAGCCTTACTATTACAAATACAAGAAAAAAGTTGGAATTAGATTATTAATTTAACAATATTATATTGTAAAAAAGTTTAGGTATTGCATATCTTGATCACAAGATGAAGAAAATGTATTATAGTAATTAACCCTAAAATTGCAACTCATGAATGTAAAAGGGTAAATGAGTAATTATACATACATCAGAAGTGACCAGACTCTAACAGTTCCATCCTCAGATCCAGAAATCAAAAGTGACTGATCATTAGAAAAGACCAATCAAGTAACAGGCCTATAGTGACCATGCCATTTCTTTAATAATCTACCAGTTGCAACCTATACCCAATTAAAGCATTGTAATTTGATTTAGCTATTTATTTTAGCATCTTATCTTCAGAAACCGAGAGAATGTACCAATCTACTTTCATTTCTTCTTTCTATCACACCATAGCATTCCACTTCCAACTTTTTTTCATATTAAAATGTAACCCTTTTTTATTTCAACTTTCAAGCAAAAGCAAAGCTCGTTTTATTTATAACAGAAAGAAAGAAGGAAGATGCAACCAACCTGCGCATGAGGGTTCTGGAATTCTACTCCACTAGACTTATGAGTTTTTGTCCACTCCACAAGAGGATCATGGATGAAAGTCTGGAGAACACTCATCAATGTTTCTCTGTGTTCCCTTAGTACTGAAAGTGTAATCTCACAAACCTTCCAGAAGGTGCCTTCATACCCTGTAATCCCCAACCCTTCAATCATATTCTGCAAACACAATAAATACCACAAAGTATTTATTGAAGGTTCCAAACCCTGTTAAGTAAGAACTGCAATGGAATTCAAAAAGAGTGTCAATTTGGTCTTTTTACTTATATCATTGTAAATCATAATTGTTTCCAATAAATTAAGTATTTTACCTGGACAGCATTAGTATCAAATCCAACTTTGAAACAGTTTCTTGAAGGTTCCGGACCCTGTTAAGTAAGAACTGCAGGGCTGACAAAGCCTACAAAAGAACAAAAACAATGTACATGTGGAAAAGTCAACTTAACAACATTTGTAGGTTGATTAGTAGAAGCCAAAAGTCTAGCCCACATCCTATCTGTCAACTTAAAAATATTTATAATTGTAAATTATAAATATTAATTTGCAATAATAATAATATAATTAATGTAAATATGAGAGAGTAAGAGTGCTTAATTACCTGTATTGGAATATATGCATGTCTGCTATTAAAAGGTCCAACTGTAAAACCAGAAAACCCTTCCATGGCCCCATGAACTGCACTGTGAGCAAGAAGTGTACAGTGGATGTTATCATATGCATTGCTTGGAACAGCCCGTATCATGTATGTTGGATCTCCAAGTCATCCCTGTTGGCATCATGTAATTCAACATCTTCATATCTAAACATGCTACCAATCTCCTCTGCTATGGCTGAAACTTGTGCCTTAATTTTCAGAAAATCTACAAACAGTAGTATATAATAAGTTAGTTTCAAATCACACAAAAAAATCAAATTATTGAAAAAAGAAAAACAGAAACTGTGAATGGTGACCTAAATGGCATATTATAAGCAGTTTTGCTCCACCTATGGAGTCCAACAGCTCTTCAACTTTGCTTGCATGCTCTAAACATAATATTCTAGGTAATGTCCCTGAATCAATTTGAAAATCACTCGACATGTCCTCATCCTCTACATGAACAAGTTTTTCGTTGTCTTTTTCAACATGAAAGTTTTCAGTTTGTGGATTGATGATTGTACTATTATTAATGACAGATGGTGAGAGGGATTCAAGATCCCATAGGACTGCATGATAAGAGGAAGATCTATTAAGAATACAAGTCAACAATTTGTTTTCTTTGAGGATATCTTCAATGAATTCCTTCTTCACCAACAGCTCACACTCTTCTTTCAGACGATCTTTTAAACGAGAGCTTCGTATACCTGGTAACAAGGACCTAGGCACCCTGCCATTAAAATACATTTTAATAATATCACCAATTTACCCCTCCTGATATAATTTGGAATAACTCTTTCTAGCTTCATATGTCAAAAGACTTAGAAAGATTTCTAGCTCGCCTTGGAATAAATGACATGGTAAGTAGGTAAAGCAGCTGTTGATGTGAAAGCATAGGAAGAAAATTCATGGCATCTCTGCGCACTGCAGTCTCTTTAGCTACTGAAAGCCACTTTGGGGTTCCAAAGTTAGCAGCTTCCCCACAATTGAAACCTTTAAAGACAATGGTTTGATATTAGAGTCTATAAAGTATAAATATATCAAACCACAAAAAAAAACTGCAAAACATTACCATGGCTGAATCCTATGTGGTAAGCCCTTGGAAAGGTCACTACAAATTCACCAGAGTTCTGTACTAACCTGCAAGCATGAAACAAAAGAAATTTTCAGTAGAATGTCCTAAATTTACCACAATATGTTTTACACAATTAGTTTGAGATTTTCCAAAGGAAGTTGACAATGTGAAGTGCAAGGCATAAAAGCATGGGTTTTGAACAAAGAAATAACACACCTGCAACATGGAATGCCAGATGCAACAACAGTTTCAAGTGATAGAAGGGTAGTCTTTTCGCCCAAGAGTGTTAGAGAAGCTGTTAAACAAAAATGGCAGGAGCTTTATGAATTGCTAAAGAAGTAATTTGAAGCCCTAGGCATTCCATGTTGACAAATAGTCATTATATAAGTTCATTTTTTTTATCTTAGAAATGCTTTAAGAAGGTGAGAGATGCATATTATAGCAGCTCTTTTTATATGCATTGCAATGCCAATGATATAATCAAGAGTAAGAATTTTACATAGCTAACCGATCTACACCTCCACCATAAGCCTTTGAACGGATTACTTCCTCAAAAGTGAATGAATAATCGCCAGGGACTGCATACCAGGTCTTGGGAGAGCCAATGTGGAGGAAATTTAAGCTGTGAAGCTCATGATCTTCAACATGCCATGCAAACCAGCTGAATAACATGCCAATGTATACCATGGGAGAAGTGACACCTGGAATATCATTTGGTATATGCATTGCAATGCCAATGATATAATCAAGAGTAAGCATTTTACATACCTAACCGATCTACACCTCCACCATAAGCCTTTGAACAGATTACTTCCTCAAAAGTGAATGCATAATCCCCAGGGACTGCATACCAGGTCTTGGGAGAGCCAATGTGGAGGAAATTTAAGCTGTGAAGCTCATGATCTTCAACATGCCATGCAAACCAGCTGAATAACATGCCAATGTATACCATGGGAGAAGTGACACCTGGAATATCATCTGGCATGAAACGTGTAAGAGATACAGGAGATCTTGCAATTACTTGTAAATTCTAAGGACAGTTGGAAAGCTTCCATCCTGAAGTCCCTTCAATCTCATCTGAAACCCTTTGTCTGGCAACACGATCTGACAACATATTCAGTGAACTGGAATTGGATTCTACCGAAGAAGTAGAGCTACACCTTATTATAGATTTTTCACCTTTCTGGTTTTCACAACTGTTGCTTTTATCTTCTACTTGTGATCTTACATCAGAACAATCTTTATTGTTTCTATCAAATGTCTTTCTCCTTCTCCTATGCCTATGTACTAGTCTAGATGGTCCCACTGGTTCACCAAATTACAATAACACCTATTAATTATTATTAACATATCTATCTTACAATTACAATAACACCTATTAATTATTATTAACATATCTATCTAACTTGAATCTTCATTTTCATCCAGAGATTTGCAAATTCATCAAACATCCTATCCATGAGTTGATGTTGAGAAACATAAAATAGTAATTACACAATAATTGTTGCATATGTCCTAATGTAAGAGTTCTTTAAAATATTAACCTGGATAGCAGCAGTTAAAGCATGACCAATATGTAGAGCTCCAGTCACATTAGAAGGTGGAAGAACCTGCATTTACACATAAGCAAGACATCCATAACCAAATTACATTAATAAAATGTTTTATACAAGCCACAAGCCACAATCCCAAAACCAATCTGTTTAAAAAGATCTATAGAAACATCATTGTTTATGAACACTTATAGACACTTACGAAATTGCATAGAAAATCACAAGAGACTCACGATAGTTGAGAAAGCTTATTACCTCTTCAACATGTTGGGGCATCTCCAAGCATGCAAACTTTCAATTTAGGCCTGGGAATGTGAGGCAATTTCACTATTCCACTGAAACATTTGTCCTTTTTTGGGTCGTAGTTCTTGAGTCTAATTTGGAGTTCAATGGTTTTAGTGAAATTATGCTTCTTCTCTTTTGCATCTGTGGTGATTTGAGTAATGGCTTCTCTTAGAGCTTCACTTTGAAGCTTACTGTGAAATCACATATTGAGATATTAGTTGTTGATGAATCAGATAGTTGAGCCTAACATAGTCTGCATGTATTTAAAAATCATAAAGAACTAAGAACAACCATTTTATAAGATGATGCTGATAGAATCATTAGATTTGAATACCTGAGTAAAATGGCCGAATTCTCCACATATTTTACAAATTATTTCTTCTTCTTTTCGTTTCTTCAAATTCCTTTCAGTATATTTAGATTTCGCCTCCCAGACCATAGAATCATGAGATTTGAATACCTGAGTAATGGGACCTTTTGTTTTTCCCCCAGACCCACTTGCGATTAGCTTCCCTACTAGTAGAATCAGTGGGAACATCTTTTGGTCTAATGAAGGTAGTCAATCTAAAACGAAAAAAATTGAGATTGTAACTCACAAAACATGAGAAAAGACTATGATGTGAATATAACAAATTTACCCCCACAACCAACACTTTGAGAATAAACAATATTGAACCAAAATACTTACAAATCAATTGCGATTCACCTGGGACCTCTTGTGTTAACATCTAAGTTCTCCGAATATTTCTTTGAATTCGAGGTTTTAGATTTGGTCGACGCCATTGATGAGGAGACCTCGCAGATCAATTACGATTCACCTTCGCTTTATCTTCTTGTTCTCCTCTTGATGATTTCAGACTCCGTCTCCACGCTTTACATGATATTTTTCAGAAAGGAGTCTTTGTGGAGCATTGGGGTTTTTCTTTATTTCATAACCCTCTCACGTACTGGGTTGAGAGAAAACGAGAGAAGCGGAAGCTTGGAATAAAATAAAACCCTAGCACGTGCTAGAGAGAAGGGAGGTGGCGATGGCTTAGGGTTTACAAAGAGACGGGAGGTAGAGAATGAAGGGAGATCTAGAGGAGAGAGTATCAGAGAAGGGAGAGTGGATTGCAAAGATGAAAGATAGATAGAAGGTAGAAAAAACGAGGCGGGTTTTAAAAATTTTGGGGATTTCGTTTTCCCCCTTGTCAACTAAAAGTGCGTTTCATTAAAATTATAAAGCGACAGGTATAGACGACGCACGTTTAAGATAAAGCACCCTCCGTGTTTTTAATTTTTTTCTTGAGACACTAAATTAAGGGCACGCAATAATGCGTGACGTAAATCCTTAAATTTTTTGGAGAGATGACACTATTTTAAGGGCACGCCCTTTTGCGTATCATTAATCAGTGCGTGTCATAAAAAGCGCGTCATTAAAGGTCTGTTTTCTAGTAGTGTGAGTTTCTTCAAAGTCAAAAGGAACCATCTTAGGCTTCAGCTAGTTACAAGAAGCAACAAATGATGGGTCAAACCCAAGTGAGGGAGAACCAACCCTTAAGTAGAAAGTACGAAAAGTAGTTCGACTTTCGACTTCGATGTCAAGGTCCAGGAGAGTGGTGGCACAAGTAGGCGGAGGTTGTTAGTTTCGATTTCGTTGTACGATTAACAAAAGAAAGAAGTATTTTATTAGATTACCCATAGGCTATGAGTTTCTTTCTTCTCAAGTAAAGGTTGGTCTTTCCTTACAAGCGTCTGATAGGATTTAGGAATTTGCCAAATTCCCAGGTACAACTCAGATAGCCAAGAGAACCATCTAGGTTCGTACCTTCACGAATAAGGGATTCATCCTCGCAGTATAGGACTAGTAATTCAATAGATGATGTAGTTGGACATAGAGAGCATTGAGTACTCGAGGGATACATCATATTTAGAAAGCTTTGTTAATCTCGTAGCAAGGACTTAGTTGCCCTATACCAAAAGACGGAAACCATAGGATCTAGGTCAATGAGAAATCGTTTCCGTAGTGCGAACGTTGCAGTTCATCATCTAATATGCGTATACAAACGCCTAAAATAGGATGATTTCGGTGGGACCATTTCGATTAAGAGAGGCGATCGTACTTTCCAAGGGTTTCAGATGTATCAACAATATACATAATAGGGTTGATAGATTAAGTGGTTGATCCAGGTTCAACCAAACGGTCTTAATGATTTTCAGTAGCAATCAAGACTAAGTAAGAGTCCCTAGCGTAAATTGGAAAGAGATCAATTCTAGGAGTGAATCAATGTTAAAACTACATAAGCAGTAGTAGTTGTTGGAGATTCAGTTGTAAAGACACCTTGTCAGATGTCAATAAAAGATAGACCTGCAAGGAAACGGATTTAAGGATTTCCTTTGAGGTTTAATTCTGCAATAAGATGGTAGAACATTATCGAGGATCAGTTCAAGATTTTAGGATGAGAGGTTTTTATTGATGGTAGAGAACACAAAAGGATTGTAAGAAATTAGTATAAATTCCTAAACACGTTCGTTTAGTTAAGAATCATGTTAAATAGATAATCAAGTGCAACTGTATATGCATCACTGGTCTTTGGGGTGAGCTACGTGTTTGGTTTAGTTATTCCTTTAAGTCGGTAAATGTATGAGTTAATAGAAAACTAAGATCGAATTCAAACCTTCATAAGTTGGAGTAGGAAGCCAGTTAGAATTTAGCATTCGTACAGTGTAGATTAAGGACCTCTAAATCAGTTGTAGCCTCAAAAGCTTAAAAAACAAGCCTTATAATGAGTCTGTCACCAATATTAGAGTATTGGTTCCAATGTTCTCAAGCTAGTAAACCTGTTATAGTAGTTTTGGTTAAAATTCAGGATGTTGGAACACTTGAACTAGGTTGTAATACCGTTTGTAATTTAGATTCATGAGTGCTTTAAGGACATGTTATAAGCCTTTTAGAGGCATGCTCCTGAAAATGGATTCCGTTAGGATGTCATAGATAAAATTACATAGTTAACCACCTCATAACCAGTCGATGGTGTCGAAATTTTATGTCTGAAAGCGATCGTCAAACATAGAGTGTAAATTCTGGTAGCCCAGACCGACAAATTCCCAGTTTTGGAAGACTTCGCGAAGAGTTCGGGAGTACGTCTATGGTAGAAAAAGAAGTCCTATGACTAAATAAGTACATATGGATGAATTCGATGTGGAAACGGTGGCTATATATTAGCTTGATCTCATGAAACCCCAATAGGATAACATGTAGGCATTATCTTAAAGTGTGTTAGGAGTAGGATTTTGGGGACGGAATCTCTATAAGCGGGGGAGAGTTGCAACACCCCTTTTTCGCCTTATAGTATAAGCGACCAACTACGTAAATAGATGTTTTTATGGAGGACTATTTAGGATAATTAGTCTTGATGGAATTCGTAGTAATCGCAAAACCGAGAGCGTGCGTATAGAGAACGTCCAAATCTGACTTGATAAGAGGAAGTTATTATTTTTAGAAGTTACAGCACAACAGCATGCGACACAGAAACCGAAATTAAGATTGGTTGATTTTTAGGAAAAACAATCTAAACGGAGTTGAATTTCTCATCAATACCTATCCGTCGATATAAAGACATTCGAGAAAGGATATCGTATGAGAGAGTTATGATATTTATACGAACTTTAACAGTCTAAGCCTATAAAAATATAACTTTAAAAATAAAGTGAGAATTAGCCGATGGAGTCTAAATAACAGTTTTAGATCTCGTCGATAGCTACACATGGATATAAAGAACGTAAAAAATAAAGCTCATATGAAGAAGTAAAAAAAACTTACAAGATCCGCGTTTTGCATCACACGCGCATACGCACGGCGCGCGCTTCTAGAAGGTGGCTACGAGGACCACATAGAGCTTGACATGTGGCAACATTCTGGAAGAGCGACGTCGACGAAAGTGCATGGTATGCATGCTAAAATATCCTATAAATAGAAGCATTATGTTGCTCATTCTCTCATCCCTTGACCCTCAAAATCATTTGAAGCCATCCCACACCCTAGCACTTATACTTTCTTGTCTCTGACTACTTTAGCAAGGCCCTGCGGCATCCAAGAGTCGGGCATAAAGAAGTGCTCGGGTTGAAGTCTTGCCCATACAAATCCCGGTTTTCTCTAGGATCCATGTAATTTAGGCTACACTGATTTCGATTTAAGTGTAACTTATATTTATATTCATACTAATTGTTATAAGACTTATCAGTAATTCCAGTTATAATGCTGATTGATCTGCTTACGAGAAATGTGTGTATAATAGTTATGTTGGCTTGGTGGTTGGATTTCAAAAAGGCTATATGCCGAAATAATCCTGCCACCTAACTTTCCTGCCTGGTTGATCCTTATTTGATAGAACTCTTAATATTCATTGGGATTGGTGAAAGATCTAGCTTTCAGTACCAAATTATCATAGGGATTAATAAGTTATAGTATTATAGGTTAATACTTGTTAGACACGTTACCAGCCAGTTGGATCGCAAGTAGAATCGCCCAGATAACTGTCAATCGTCTGAGTAATTGTCTAGTTGAGTTACCTCACTATACTATGTATTACAATACATATCCATGTGTGTTAGGTTATAAGAGCTAGTAAAGTTAAACCGATAGGATAGTATCTAGGTGTTCAATGTTAGTGTACCCGAAGTTAGTAGAGTACAAAGAATAGCCTCTATGTGCCCATAGTAGTAGAACCTAAAAGTGTAGTTTTTATGTGTGTAATATGGTTGTGTATGTTGGGCGGGGCCCATTATGTATGTACACCGGGCGAGGCCCGTCATGTAGATTGAGCGGGGCCCATTAGGTAGTTTGGGTGGGGCCCGTTTTATATGCCTACGGGGCCCATTGTGTAGTTTTGGCAGGGACCAATATATTTATTATGGCATATGGTAAAGAAAGAATTTTGGTTGAAAATGAGGACGTTACAACCCATTACCCTCATCATCTGTCATCTATCATCACCTATTACTACCCAATATATTATAAGTACAAAAAATACATATACGGTAAAAATCATATAAAGATCATCTTATATTATTTCATCTAACATAGAACATCTTACTCACAGATAATAAACACATATAACATTTAATTATCTAAATACTTCATATCTTTGTGTAAGATGAAAGTAGCTATGCACTCACTTGCTAAAAGTTGATTACTTGAAATTTGAGCAACGTTTCACCTAGCACTTTAGCTTTTCCTTTGAAATGAACTAGGTACATATTACTAAGTCTTAGTCTTATAGTCTTGGTGACTAATGATAGTCTAGATTCATCAACAATCCAAATGTCTACATCAAGATCTATCAAGTAAGGAGCAACTATGTAAAATCATAACGAAGGTAGGGTTCTTTTAGTATACATCATATATTGTTTGGAAATCCCACTTTAAATACTTTACTAAATCTAGCATAGACATCACCTCCATAGTAGATCAATCGGTATTATGACTTGGAATCATTGATAAATCTTATTTATAAATTCATAACAACGATTATGATTATAAATATAAGTTACACTGAAAGCAATATAAGTTCGCAGGTAGAATCCCAACCTAAATACTCCTACTTTCCGGGCCCTTAGAGACCTCAGAGCTTTGCCAAAATATCCTAGATACTAAGAATTTTTGGATTTAAGAGAAGAAATTTCTAGAGGAGAGTTTCTGGTGAGGTGAGGAATGAAGTGAGGGTAGAAAGCTATTTATAGGGCAAATTTTGCACTAGTGCTCCCCGCCTAGACCAGGAGCATGCCGTACTCTGGCCTGCTCGGCCTACTTCCTCACGACACATGGCATCTTTCCGTTGGTCTATACCTATGCCTTCTAGAAGCGCGCTTCTCATGCGCGAGCGAATTTCCAAATTTCCAAAAATTCATATATTCTTCATATGAGCTCCGTTTTCGGCATTCTTTATATCTACACATAGCTATTGACAAGTACTACAACTTTCATTTAGACTCCGTCGGATAATTCTCAAATTATTTTGTAAGTTATATTTTTAACAGACTTAGACTGTTAAAGTCCATATAAAAATCATAACTCTTTCGTACGACATTTGTTCTCAACTGTCTTTATATCCACAGACTCCTAATCACAAGATCTTTAACTCTCGTTTAGATTGTTTTTCCTAACAATCAAGCAATTTTAATTTCGATTTCTGTGCTAACACAGCTGCGCTGAAACTTCGAAAAATCATAACTTCCTCATATGAAGTTAGATTTGGACGTTCTCTATAGGCACGAGTTCGCTTTTACTATTACTATGACTTTCGTTTAGATTACTTAGGCAAATAAGAAAACAATCTAAAATTCACTTTTTACGAAACGCTTTGTTGTATGGGTTGAACGCGAAACTTCAAAGGATCATAACTTCTTCATACAATGTCAGATTCAAGCGTTCCTTATATCTACAGAATCATCATTGCGACTACTACAACTTCATCAAGATTATTTATCCTACATAATCTTCTATCGAAAACGTTATTTTATCGCTTATCGATAAATCTACAAAATGCTTATAATATGTAGTTTGCAACGCGCATGACTAACAATTTAACTATTTTAGGGTTTTAAATTATAATAGTTATTCTTTATTATATTTCAAATGTTTTGCCTGAAGTTGCGGGCGTTACATCCATCAACCAGAAGCTTTCCTGGTTTGGATTTCAAGCCCACACCCACCATTTTTGGTTGCATAATTAATATTAGTTAAAATCTTTTTGTGAAAATTCACTGTGTCAGATTGATTACTATTACAAAGCTTGTGGAATGTGTTTTTTTGATCAATTTATTAATAATTCAGCTTAGTACCTTTAGATGTGTTATAAATTTATTTATGCTTAATTAATAATTGATTTTAATACCTTTATATGAACTTTTTATTCTTTTATGTTCTTCTCCTACTTAAATATTAATATTAATTTCTTACCCATTATTCATCATTTATATACTTAAACCATGAATACATATTTTTCTTTTCTTTTTTATATACATACAAATTGAGGTTTGTGTGAGGAGATTTGGGAGAAGGGGAAGACTTACAAATTAGTTGCACATCCTTAAGGTTAGATTTACTGATTCTTGCTCATATATTCAAAGAGAAAAAGAATTGTTTTCTAAAATTATAAGACTTTAGAGGGTAAGCCCTTTGGAGCTTTGCATGATACTTTTTTATTTTTCTTATATTATGTTATTCAATCTCATTATTTGTCAATGTATTCTAACAGAATACTAATTTTTAGGAAAATCAAATACACAATATAGTGTATTCTATAAGAATACATTACGTTCTGTAAAGTGAATTATGTTAAAGTTGTAGCACCCATTATCCAGAATGGGTCATTGTAGGGAATAAAGGAGTCAAATGCACGATTTTTTGGGAAAAACCATGTGTCACGACATGACCATAGGGAGGTCACGACATGACGTGCCAAAAATAAGAACACGTATCCGGAAGGATGTCACGACGTGACGTGAGTATGGTCAAAATGTGAGGATGGCTGCAGCCCAAGCCCATGATCATTCAAGGTTTCCTCTGTATTTAAATCATATTTCTAGCATCCATCACCCTCTTGAGCCTTGAAGCAAACCCTAATACCCTCATCTTCATTTTTGAGCTTACCCTTGGTGTTTGGGAGCTCTTGGAAGGAAGAAGAAGGCCCTTGTGGTGTAGAGAACCTATTGGCAAGATTGGAGTTTGTATTTGAGCCATTTCTGGACCATTGTAAGTGTCCAATATCTAAAATTTATGTTGATAGCTTCTAGATCAAGACTTATTGTCCCTTTTCCTTCATGTTGTGGAAGTTGGATGGAAAGATTCCATAAAGTTGGCAACTTTATGGGGCCTTGAGGTTCCTTGAGGGTTGTGTTTGTTGGATCTGAAGTTTGGTTAAGTTTTGAGGTCATTCATGTGAGTGTGGTTCCAGTTTTTCATCATTTTGACCTAATATGAGATCAAGACATTCATTGGACATGTATGTCTATAAAGCATCGATTTTTATAATGTTTTGGAGTAGGAAGGCCCTTTGGAAAGTTTGAATGGATGGGTTAAAGGATTAAGGGCAGAATGCATTAAGTTGTCCCAAATTATTATATTCACGACGTGACCATGGGATTTCCCAATTGTTTTGGATGGACTCTGTCACAACATGATGGAATGGTCATCATGATGTGACGATGGTTTTGATAACGGCTAAGTTGTTCGGGGATGATCTTGTTAGTCAAGACTTGACCATGGGTTGGTCATGACGTGAGAGTCGGTTTTTGGTGACGTTAACTGTTGACTTTGACCTTGACCATTAAGTTTTGGCATGTATTGACTTTTGGTCAAATTTCTAGTTTTAGAACGTAAACTAAGAGTTTTCCTAATGTGGTTTATTAGGGGGTTTATCGCACCCATTCATTGGCGGTGAGAGTTGTTAGTTGTTGACTATGTCGACAAGGTGAGTCTTCTCACTATACTATGTAGGATGTTAGCTGTCTTTATTACTCTTGCATTGGTATGCTGGGTTGGGCTCATTTGTATGTAGGGTTGGGCCCGTTTTTTTGTTGGGCTAGGCCCGTTTGTATGCTGGGTTGAGCCCGTTTCTATGTTGGGTTGGGCCCCCTTGTATGATGGATCAGGCCCGATATGTAGGCAGGGTCGATGATATGTATGGTATGTTGTATTTTGGGTAACTCACTAAGCTTTGTGCTTACGGTTTTATAGTTAAACATTTTTAGGTACTCTCAGTTCCAAAAGGAAGGCCCAACTTGACTGCTCCGCATCCCTTTATGGCTTTTTCCACACTGATTATTATTGTTTTACTCTGAAGATTGAAAGATACAATTTACTCTAATTGGTTTTAGAACAAATGTTTGTATGCATTAGATGGTTTAAAAACAAAAATTTTATTGGTATTTTGGGACGTTACAAGAATACATTCGGTTAGAACTTAACATGATAATTACACTTTAGGTTTAATGATTCTTTAAGAGTATTTGTTAAATTTTTTATAATATGTATTATGGTTACAGAATAGTAATGAGTAATAGTATGATGCTATTTTGGTTTAGCCAAGAGTTATGGTTAACTGGCTGGTAATACTTTTTTTTAAGAATATTATTGTTGTATTATGATAGAATTTTAGTCAATTATTTATATGTTTAATGTCCAGTTGTTTCACATGTATCACCACAAAATATTTGGCAATGCATTCGTGATAGGAATGGCCTAAAAAATGAATTAAAGATTAATCACATTCATAATTTAAGAATGTTGTTATTTTTTAAGAATTACACTTGTTATTCTTTCGGAATGTTGTTATTATTCTAATGTTATTATTCAGGAGTGTTTTTTTTTGTATCACAGTCATACAATGTAACTATTGATATATTATTAGTTAAAGAATTGATTTTGTTGATTCTTTCATAATGTACTTACTCATGTTGTCTTCTTATTTATGTTTTTCTTAAAGAATGTCATAAACTTTCATTCTAATAGAATGTCATTCCGACAAAATAAAATAGGTTATAAACAGTTATGATTAAAATTAAAATTAGAATTGAAATTAAATTAATTTTAAAAAAATCAGAATTATCCCTTAAAATCCAAAAATTTCCTTTTTTTTAATGTAGTTTAATTGACTAAAATACTCTTATATTTAAATTTGAGTGATAATATGGTACATGATATTTCATTGTAATATCATAGACCCTCAAAATCATAATCATTCATTATTTTAATCCATTGGTCCAGAATTGTCCTAACGACCACACAACATAAGAACATATATATATATATATATATATATATATATATATATATATATATATATATATATATATATATATATATAGGTATAAATGCCATTTTAAATGGGCCATATATCAACCACGCAAAAAATTGAAACCACAAAAATCATCCTAAGAAAAAAAATAGACACTAGATGTATGAGTTTTTTGTAAAATATAAGGACACTTATGTGATTTTCTATAAAAATACCTATCTATTAAACTTATAAATTTAAAAGTTTCCAAATATTATTATTATTATTATTATTTGATTTACATAATAAACCATTGAAAAAGCTCTATCGGGGATGCTCTAGGATTAGAGAGGTACACCACAATATACCAAGAGGTAAATAACAATATACCAAGAAGAATAAATGTACAAATGTAATGGATTCTTAGTTCTTTATTCTGTGGGGATGATCAAACACACACACACACACACACACACACACATATATATATATATATATATATATATATATATATATAGAGAGAGAGAGAGCTAGGTTGAAATGTTTCCTACAACTATTGTATACATGTATGAACCAATAGGAATTTAGCAATAGTTTAATCATTAAATTTAAGAATATGGGTAGCATAGTCATTTTACTTTTATAAACCAAGAATAGATCTTGTATATTTAGAAAATCATTAAATGAAATCTTAATATTTTTGTAAACCCTAATGATAAGGACAACCATAAGATCGTCTTCTCTGTAAACCTACCATCATCACCATCCACGCAATGTTACCCTTTTTCTTCCCCAGCACCGACGGCACCAAGAATCCCCCGTCACAGCCATATTATTTCACACAATCCATCCTTTCTTTTTTCTCGTCTTAGAACTCTGTCACCAATTACGATTGAGATCGTCCAAAAACTCACCATCGTTGGCGACCCAATTTCTTCTTCCTCCCTATCCACCATTGATGACTTATGATTCCTTCATGCAACTGTCAAACGATGTTTAATTGTAAGTACATGGCTTTAATTATCCAAATCAAAGCTTGATCAAAGTAACAACTCAAGTTATGGAGCAGAGAGAAAAAATGGTGCTGCAAGTATATGTTAATAGACTCTCAGAGACATCTCGTTCTATTCTCCTCTTCTACAGGTAAATTACATTCTTCATTTACATTGGGTGTTTTCTTTTTCTGTTCCAACCTTTACTTTTTCACATTTGGCTGTTTCGTTGTAGAAATGGCCTGAAAGAGAATTTGATGTCTATGTTGCACGCCAGGTGTTTGTAGAAATGCCTCAAAGAGAATTTGATGTTCAAATTCTTAAAGAACACAAAAATAATTCAAACTTGGTTATTTGTGTTACTTGGTTCTAACATGTGGTATGCATTCTCTTCGAATTACTAAAATGTGGTTTATTATTGTTGTATAAAAGAATTCCTACATAATTTTATTCTTACATAATTCGATTTCATAGTAGTTATTCTCATAGAATGTGTGATAACTGGAATATTAAATTCCAATTATCTCATTATTATTCTTTCAGAATAAACTATATGTACTGTTTGTTAGAATGGCTTGTAGATAAATGGTTGTATAGAAAAGTTCATTGTATGATTTGAGTGATAGTCTTTTCTGCTTTGACTTTTGTTTGAATGGTACTTGTTATTAGTCTTCATTCTTATAGAATGACATCCTAAATAATGAAACATTGCAAGTTTGAAAATCATGTGTGCCTTTCTAGAATGGTATACTCATTTGTAATACTTTTTACATTCTTTCAGAATAAATTACATTGCAAGTTTAGGGATGATTGTTGATTTAGGTTTGTAGAATTTATAGTTATATTATATTTGAATGTATATCACGTTCTATGAGAATTTATTGTTTTATTTTATTTGAATAAAATTTTTAATATTTGAAAGTTGATTATGTCTTTCTTTATGAATTTAGGTTTTTAAGAGGCTGTCATTGATATGGAAAAGGAAGAAAATATGGAGAATAAGATCGTATTCTAGCAAAATGTATTCGCCTAATATGTATAAAGTGATTCTTAGCAATAATATTCTTTCAGAATTGATTAGTGTTTTTGAAGTTTTTTTCCTTTTTAATCATTTTTAGTTTTAACCTTCAAGAATAAATATAATTTGTGACCATTTAATGTCATCTATTTTTTTCAGAATGAATGTAATTTTTGTTTATAGTCTTATTCTGTAAGAATTATTTTAATTAGTAATTCTTAAAGAATAATATATTTTTCATATAAAATCAATTTTATTAGAAAATATTACTCTTGATAATATATGTTGGATGGATCTTTAAGCATGTTAATTATAAAAAATATGTTGAATGAAATTTTGTACAATTAAAATCAGTAATATATTTACTAGTTTATTGTTGACATTTGGTAATTCTGATAGAATAAATTCCGTTATTATTTAAAATAAGTTTAAATTAAAATTAAATTAATTTAAAAAATTCAAAATTTTAAAATTAAGATAATTAATGATCCCTTAAAATCCGAAAATTTCCATTTTTAAATATAGTCAATTGTCCAAAATACCCTTATAGTGAAATTTGTGTGATTATATGGTACATGTTATTCCATTGTAATAGCATAGACCATCAGATCATGACCATTAATTCTATTCATCCATTGGTCTAGAATTATTCTTATGGGCACACAATAGATGTAAGGAATAGAATAATCTAGCCCTATATATATATATATATATATATATATATATATATATATATATATATATATATATATATGTTAATTTTGGTTCTAACTTTAACTTGTCTTTATGTGTAGAAATATAACATCAAAATAGGAGACAAATGGTCAATTAATGATTATACTAACCTCTTAAAAATAATGATATAAATGTTTTGTGGTACTGTGACATCCTCAATTTCACGGCCAGAAAAGACCGATTTCGTTTATATTTTTTTTTTAAAATAAAATCAGAGTAATCTTTCAAAAGGTGTTGCGGAATTTGTCCCCAAAACAAAATATAATAAATATTTATCAAAGCATTTCTTAAAGAAATGTATTTCCATTTTATTACAAAACTCGTGATGTCCACATCGATACAGACCAAAAGCATAAACAGAACATACATTCATTTACACTAGTGATTTACATCTCCTTAATCTCTCAGTGCAAAGCAGCTTCGTATCAATACCTGTGACACAAATAAACTGAGTGGGTCAGGCTTGGGATCCTGGTGAGCATATAGGGTTTTCAACCCACGATAATATAATTATTATATTTAATCATCAAACAATCAATCCAATTACCCATCCCCATTATCTTCTTTATTTCTTAAGGTCTTACCCTAAGAATCCACTATCCTTCATTCATTCGTTCCTAAGGATTGACCTAAGGAATTGGCACAAAGTCCATTGCTGCCCGAGGTTCATCTACACAATACTAAATCCATAGCTACCAAGGTTCATCTACACAGTACTAAGTCCATAGCTACCATTGTTCATCTACACAGTACTAATTCCATAGCTACCATTGTATTTATATAAGGCACTAAATCTATAGCTGCCAGGGTTTTTAGAGTACACCTGTGAACATCAAGTCCACAACACCTACAAGTTGCGAGCTTGCTAGTGTTCCACTAGACTGTATATAATAGTCCGTGGTTGTCATCCCTACTCTGTTGAATGACGGGGGCCATCGTTTGGGTAAAGGTTTCACTCATTTTTCACCTGTCACCCTCATCTCACGATCTATATCATCTTTCGTCTCATCCTCAAACTCATCTTTCCTTACACACCAACTATTTCATCTACCCATGTTCTACCCAACATATTTGTAGATATAAATTACATATATATTTTAAATCATTTAAAAACTTGTATAAAACATTCATTCAACAACCATCTTAAGTAAACAAACAACGTATAAACACATAGCACGTATTTCATAGCAAATACTTCATATCTATGCGGTAGAAGAAAGTAACTACACACTCACTTGTTAAGACGATTGTCGGACAACACTACGGCTCTATAAGTATTAATTCTTCGATGAATCTGGGATATCTTCACACATCGGGCTTCTCGCGGACAGAGCTTCAGCTTGAAACTCTTTTCTTCTCGGGATCTTCGGAGCTTCGGGACTCGCTTCGGGTCTCAGGATGATATCAGGACTTCGGGACTCGCTTCGGGTCTCGGGATGATATCGGGACTTCGGGGGGCAAAAAGTAGGCTTAATGATGAGAAAAATAGGAGAGAGGTTGAGAAATTAGCAACCAAAACCGGCTGCCTTCGATTTCTATTTATAGGGCCATTTTCTGGATTCACGTCGTGAATCTCAAATATTCACGTCGTGAGTTCAGTAGTCATCAGGAGCGTCATCGCAACTTGCGTCTGTCAGGCTCCAGAAGACATTAATATTGAGTTCACGTCGTGAACACTGTATTCACGTCATGAACTCTGACACAGTGTCGGGGTTCGCGCCCCGAACTTCAGAAATTCATATCTTTCTCATACGAGCTCCGTTTTTGACGTTCTTGATATCCACGCGTAGGTGAGATCAAGATCTACAACTCTCGTTTAGACTCCGATGGCTAATTTTGAATTAACTTTTATTATATTATTTTTAGTAGGCCGGGACAGGAAAACTCCGTTATAAATTCATAACTCCTTCATCTGAAGTCCGTTTTCGTCTGTCTTTTCACCGTTGGACTACTATTGACGAGATCTTCAATTCTCGTTTAGATTGTTTTGGCTAAATATCGCTCGATCTCATATTCGAACTTCGGGCTGTACACTGCTAAGCCGAAACTTCGAAAAATCATAACTTCCTCATACGAAGTCAGATTTGGGCGTTCTTTTCATGTACGCTCTGGGTTTAACGTATTCTATGACTTTCGTTTAGATCGCTAAATCCAAATATCGCTCTATCGTAAATTCACTATTTACGTCGCGTTGTGTCGTGTCGGTTCTGTCGCGAAACTTCGACAGGTCATAACTTCTTCGTTATAACTCGGATTTTAGCGTTCTTTATGTTGGATTAATGTCTAAGTCCATAACTATAATTGGTAAGACTTGACCGACCCAACATGGTCCATTTGGGTTGCATGGCATCATGCATTTGGATAGACTATAATGAGAGAAATAACACTTAAGGTTGGTTAATATATTATAAGTTCTAATATATTAATAAGGTTATTTAATTAGTATTGATCAAGAATTAATTTGGAATTGATTAAGTGATCAAAAGGAGACTAATTAAATATATGGGTTGATTGTGTAAATCATTCATTCTTATATATGTGGGCTTGTGATCCAAGATTCCTTATGTTGGACTAAGTCCATGGGGTGACCCATGGATACTCCATGGAGGTTAAAATCCATGGAGCATAAGGAATGGGTAAAGTTATGAGTTACATGGTGTAACCCTAATAGCCACCATATAAAAGAATCCCATGGCTCAAGAAATCGTGCACTAATGTGTGAGTGTGAGGGCTAGACGATTTCAAGGAGTGTTCAAGTTTCTCTCAAGTTATTCCAAGTGTATTTGGTGTTGTGTGAACCATTTGAGGTGTCACACTTGGGGCACTAGGCACTCAAGCTTCATGAAGACATTCTACATCAAAGAGGTATGTATTCTATCTTGTTATATTTATTATTTTGTATGCTAGATTATGATAATACCTTGGATGTTCATAATTGTATGTATAATAGAGAAAACATAGATCCAAGGTATTTAGGGTTGCATGTACACTTAGGAGTGTTAGAATGCTCATAACCCAACACTTTATATGTACGGAATCCTTGTAACATATACTACAACTTAGTTAAGATTACTCCTCCTAAATAATCTTCCATCAAAAAGTCATTTTTGACGCTCATTGTCCTTAAATTGACTAGACCAGATCTGCGGGCGTTACAGGTACCGTGATAGAAACGTATTAGAGTCGGTTAATATCCTAAGAACATAGAAGAAGAGACAGATTGTTTGGAGCAATTTTCTTAATATTCATTTTTTGCTTCAAAAGTAACTTACATGGAATATAAATATGCTATCTACAACCAACTAACAAATGGGAAACTACAACATCCTAAAAATACGGTCCAAAATTTCATTCATTAATAAAACCATAAGTATCCATCATCATATAAAAGTCATAAATCGTGTATCTCAAAAATATCATAACATCTGTCAATATATCAAAATCATATATCAAAACATCACAGTGAATCCTCCCAGGCTAAACCCTATGGTGTGTGCCATGCAGTCATCCCGAGCTCTTCCCCTACTAGCGGAAGTACCTGAAACCAAAACTGAAAATTGTAAGCACGAAGCTTAGTGAGTCTCCCCAAACTACCACACACCATACACATAATCACATATAAAATACATTGGGCCCCGCCCTACTACATCGGGCACTTCCCACCATCGGCTTGTCCGACATCGGGCCCCGCTCGGCATCAGACCGTATCTGGCATTGGGCCCCGCCTAGCATCGAGCACAGCTCGGCATACATTCCTCGGACCTCGCCCGACATCAGACCGAAATCCGGAAACATACAAAAATTCCTTGGGAACCGCCCCGGCAGTGGACCGTAGTCCGGAAACATACAAATACATCCAAATGCAAGAATCACAAAGACATCAAGCATACTAACATCCTTCGGGTACCGTACCGACATCGGATCGAAATCCGAAAAACATATAAACCTACATTGGGCCCCACCCAACATCAGATCTTAATCCGGAACATACTAACTTACATAACGAGTCGGCCTTGGTGCCTTAGACTCGTTCCTACTGGAGGAAAACTCACCTCTCAAGCTGGCTGCTGAAATATCGTGTGAGGAATCTCTAATGGCTGCTCGAATGACTCCCCGGATATCATTATCACAATAATCACTTAGTCAAAAACTGCCAATCCTTCTAAGGGTAAAATGACCATTTTACCCCTAGTCAAAGACATCATTCTGGTCAAAGTCAACATTCTGCTTGACTCAGCTCACCGAGTTGACCTATCAACTCGCTGAGTTCTATAACTCAAAAATCCTGGATCTCGCGATCCAACTTGCCGAGTCACCCCCCGGCTCGTCGAGTTCTATCTGGTATAGAATCGGGACAACACGACTCAACTCGTCGAGTTCCTCTGTCTGTTTGAGCCATCTCAATGGATTAAGCTAATATCCTTCAGATCCAAACCCCATACTTCATATACATACTGGAAACACACTTTTAAGGGTAAAGTTTCCAACTTTACCCATTATTAGTCCTTAAAGGATTTAGCTCAAACCCTAGCTCTCTAGAACATAGATCTTGGTCTAAAAGGCATAATACTCCAAACTAAAGCATACCAACATAGATCTAGGCCTTAGACATCATTTGAACACGTAAAGCTCCTAACTTTCCTTCCATGCATGGCCTTTTGGGGCTAAAAAGGCTAAAACAACACCTTAGAGCTTTCATGGTGGCTCCAATGGCATAAAGGTTGCACCTTTATGCCATAACAGCCCTTGGTGATTCCAGATCTGAAAGGATCCTTGCTTGGGATGTCCAAAACCCAAGGGTCAAGCTTCTTGGACCCAAAAACCCAATAAAGTGAAATAAGGAGATCTAAGAAACTACTAGACAAGTTAGAGGCTTGATTACCAGAAAATGAAGAAGATGAGATGTTGCTTCTGGATCTAAAATCTTCTCCTGGAATCCTCTAGCTTTTTCTTCTTCTACAAGCTTCAAATCACACAAAGTTCACTCAAAATGGCTCATAAAATCACACAAAGCTCTAGGGTTTTGTGGATTAGGGTTTGGGAATTGGAGGCTGGAAATGAGGCCATAAAGTGGGGATTAAGATGCTTAAATATGGTGCAAAACCTCGAAATTAGGGTTTCATCCTGGAAGCCCTACTCGTCGATTCTAGGCACCCAACTCGTCAAGTAGGCGACTTAAATCCAACGTCCAAACTCGTTTCTACTTGACGAGTCTAGGACTCCCAACTCGTCGAGTAGCTCTTCAAAAATGAATAAATTATAATTAAATGTGTACCAGGAATCATGCGTTACAATTCTCCCCCACTTGACTTAGACTTCATCCTCGAAGTCTGCCGCGTCTGGAAACAACTCCGAGTAATGCTCCCTCATATCCTCCTCGGGCTCCTAAGTCCACTCCGAACCCTTACGGTGCTGCCACTGCATCTTCACCAGCTAAACAACCTTGTTCCTCAAGGTTTTCGTCTTACGATCCAGAATCGCCACAGGTCTCTCAATGTAGTTCAGGCTGTCTTCAACCTAAATATCCTCTAAAGGCACAATCGTTGAATCATCGACTAAGCACTTACGCAACTGGGAAACATGAAAAGTGTTGTGGATCTGGCTGAGCTCTGCTGGAAGATCTAATCGATACGCCACCTTGCCCACCCGGGCTATAACCCTAAAAGGACCGATGTATCTGGGGCCCAGATTGCCCCGCTTCCTGAACCGGATGGCACCTTTCCAAGGTGACACCTTCAGGAGAACCATGTCGCCCACCTGAAACTCCAAGTCAGAACAGTGCTTGTCGGTATAGCTTTCCTGCCGACTCTAAGCAGTCTGGAGCCTGCTCCGGACCTGCTGGATCCTCTCAGTAGTCTAGAGTACTACTTCAGTACTCCCCATGACCCTTTGACCGACCTCGCCCCAACAGATTGGGGTCCTACACTTCCTCCTGTAGAGCATCTCGAAGGGAGGTCGATTTATGCTGGCGTGGTAACTGTTGTTATACGAAAATTCCGCTAACGGAAGATATGTATCCCAATTGCCACCGAAATCCAAAACACGCGCACGTAGCATGTCCTCGAGAGTCTGAATCGTCCCCTTGCTTTGTCCATCCGTCTGAGGGTGGAAAGCGGTGCTGAAGTGGAGACGAGTACCCATCTCATCGTGAATCCGCTTCCAAAATCTGGAAGTTAAACGGACATCTCAGTCTGACACCATCGAGACAGGCACTCCATGACGTGCCACTATCTCACGCACGTAGATCTCGGCCAGCTTCTCATCCGATATACTCTCCTGGATTGGGATGAAATGAGCACTCTTGGTCAACCGATCCACGATGACCCATATCGAATATACTCCTCGTGCGGTCCTGGGAAGCTTGGTGATGAAATCCATGGTGATATCCTCTTATTTCCACGCGGGAATATCCAACAAATGCATCTTGCCGTGGGGTCGTTGGTGCTCGGCCTTTACCTTCCTACAAGTCAAGCACCGCTCTACATACCATGCTACGTCCCGATTCATGCAGGGCCACCAGTAATCAGGGGGCGATCCCGATACATCTTCGCCGCCCCTGGATGGATGGAGATCCTCGACTTGTGGGCCTCATCCATCAGAACATGTCGTACTCCGCCCCAGTACGAAACCCAGACCCTCCCATGCAAGGTCAACAACCCTCGACTGTCATAATCAAATGAGGCCACCCGTCCTACGATCCGCTCACACTTTTGTCGCTCTTCCTTCACGCCCTCAACCTGCGCCTCTCTAATCTGCTCCAACAATGGAGTAATCACTGTCATCCTCAAATATATGTCTCGAATCAGGTTCGCCGCTGCCTTGTGGCTCAGAGCATCGGCCACCTCGTTGGCCTTGCCCGAGTGGTAAAGGATCTCACAGTCATAATCCTTCACCACATCTAACCACCGACGCTGCCTCATGTTCAGATTCGGCTGATCCATGAGGTACCTCAAACTCTTGTGGTCCGTGTAAATGGTACAACAAACCCCATAGAGGTAATGCTGTCAATTCTTGAGGGTGAAAACGACAGCCCCCAGCTCTAAATCATGCATCGGATAGTTAGCCTTGTGAGGCTTCAGCTGCCTCGAAGTGTAAGCTATCACGCGACCCCGGTGCATCAATATCACACCCATGCCCATGATCGAAGCGTCATAGTAAACCACGAAGTCATCAACGCCCTCCGGCAAAGTCAGAATCGATGCCTCACATAACCGTTGTCTGAGAGTCTTGAAGGCTACCTGCTGCTAGTGGAATGTCACTGACTTCTTGGTCAGTCGGGTCAAAGGAACGACGATCTTGAAGAAATCCTGAAACAATAATCGATAAATGTAAGCTCGAAGGCTACCTGCTGCTAGTGGAATGCACGATCATGCATTCGCCTTCCCGCGATCATCAGAAGTACCTGAAACAATAATCGATAAATGTAAGCTCGAAGGCTTAGTGAGTTACCCCCAAAATACCAACGCCATACAGATATAACCATATCTTATAAAGAAACACAACATGCATAATGAGCCATCAGTCTGACTGGACCGCCTCCCGGTCCTCAGTCTATCTGGACCGCTCTCTGAGCCCTCGATACATCTGGACCGCCCTCCTCGGGGCCTTCAGCCTATCCGGACCGCTCGTCGGGCCTTCGGTCTGACCAACATGCCCTCCTGGGCCTGTGGTCTATCCAGACCGACCTAGGTATCTTGGCCTACAGCACGAAGCAGGACCTGCCTCAACCCATTCCCCCAAACCAACAAACATGTGCATATAAATATCATACGCTAGCATGCAATAACAGATAGTTATATAGATCTAACAGATCACTAGCAGGGCAACCATCCTATAATGTCACACCCCCAAACCGAAACAGTGGAAACGTTCGGGGTGGATGACGTCATATGTAGTATCACAACAATTGCATCATAGTAATCAAAGTAAACACAACCATTACATTGAATATATAAAAAAAGTATTTACATCCGTTTGATTCATATTTATATACATCAAAAGTAGCAAAATAAAGACGAGACTCTATACGCTCCGTCTTCTCAAAAGTCTGCCGAGGTACCTGTCTACTGATTTCCTGAGAATACAAGCGGTTTTGAAAAGAGAGTGTCAGCATAAAAGCTGGTGAGTTCATAAGCATGTTTTTGTAATGAAAATTTTGTCATTGAATCTGTAAAATGTTTGTATGCTTCCCAAGAAAATCCAATATTTTCTAACATATATGTTTATTACTGTGTTCCGTAGTAGTGTATGACGTATTAGTTTGTATGTCTGGTTACCACCAACTGTATTATATATCGTTGTTTTGAATGAAAACCCTTTGTATGAAAACCCTTTCTATCACCAGTAATGTATAAAATGTTCTGTTTGAAAACCCTGGTTACCACCAATATGTATATTAGTTTTATTACTGAAAATAAACTATGAGTTGGAATCCCTGGAATCCTCCAGTTGTATTATGAACTAGTTTTATTAATAAAAATAAAACTAAAGAAGAATGAAATCTCGTAAACAATAAGGCTAGTTTATACTATTGTGAGTCGTATAACCATGCATGATATGACCTAGTGACCTTTACAACGTTCTTCAAGTGTCGGATAAATGAGATTTGTCACCCCAGACATGCCTGCCTAACTGTAGCTAGCAGTTTAGGTGTGGGATTGACAGTCCAGAATAGATCTATTCACAAATCTCACGCTCTCCCTCTAGGAGACTCTGGTTATACTATGATAGGATTTAACCTGTACCCCAAAAGGTACAATTGAAGAGTTGTCTCACAATCCTGTATTTAACTAGTTTAAGTGTAATTCTGTATTGATATACTGTATTTAAACCCGTGTGTATACTTTATAGGGTAATAATTATACTTAAATAATTAGTTAATGTTGTACTCTTGAAGTCCAAATGTAGTAATGTATATCATAAACTAAATATGTTATAGTTTATATGTTTTGCTATGTATAACTCTGGATTCACAAAACTGTGTATTGAAAACCCAAACTATACCTATTATAGTTTGCATGTATGTTGTGTACTTGGTTTATGTATTGATCTGAAAACTATGAAATTTTGACTGTACATTTAAAAAGTCCCTTATGCTCAGCATGTTACAAAAGGGATAAAATATCTAAATGTTTTATAAACATATGGAAACTGTAAAATTGTATCAATTGCATCGGTTTTAAATGTGTTGAAATCCTTTTGTATAAATGCACAAAATCATTTGTGTTTGTACTCTCCCCCTGAAAACATTTAAAATCATAAAAGCATAAGGGTATGAACTCACTGTTAGTTGCATGAAAGTGTTGGACAACGAAACTGGGAATGAAGACCCTCGAGTTGATGTACACGGCACTCAACGGGATCCTAATAACAATTAATACATATATGTATTTTATTAGCGGAACCATTTATTATAATGTTGAAAAAACACTTGTTATCAGTTTAGGAATGTTACCGATACTCGATCCTCGTGGAAAAGTGGGTTTGCAGCCAAGATTCACGGTGTGAGGGAATTTGCGGCCGTGAAGAGTTTCCGGCCGTGAACTGCCCCTTGAAGGGTTTACGGTCGTGAACGGTGTTCTTGAAGGATTTATGAATCTTTGAAGGGTGTACGGCCGTAAACGGTTTGCGGCCTTTGAAGATTTGAAGATTTGAAAGGTGTACGACCGTAAACTGAAGAACAACGATGTTGGATTCGATGAAAAACACGTTTTAGATGCTCCAAAACAACCTCCAAAGGTGATTCTGGATGATTTTCGGAAGAAAAGAGGGTGTTTTGGTGTTTAAGTTTGAGAGGTTAGAGAGGGAAGGAGGGAGTTTTCGGCCAGCAAAGTGTAAATGAGGGGTATATGCTTATATTTATAGGGGGTTTCCATGGTCGCTGGTGGGGGCCACCTGTCATTGGCCGTAAACGGGTTTACGGCCGTAAACAGGTTTACGGCCGTGAACATCACTCAGGCCAAAAACTATTGATTATTCAAAGGAGACTCGGGTTTTTCGCGTGACTTTGCTTCCGAATCATATATAAAATTCAGTTATATAACTAAATGATTTTCCAAACCAAAGGAATTTGACGGAACTCAATAAAATTCAAATTTTATTAACGGAAATCGGCTAACGGTAACGGAAAAAGGTTCGGGTTGTCACATATAACCAGGATACCGATCTAACCGATCTCTAACATAGCAACCATCCTACAACCAGGATATCAATCTAACAGATTACTAGCATAGCAACCATCCTAGATCCAGGATGAAATCTAACAGATCAATAATATAGCAATCATCCTAAAACCAGGATGAAAATCATAAAGGGTCGGCCTTGGTGCCATAGACCCTGTTGATATAGTGAGGAGAACTCACTTGACACTGCTGAAGTCCCGCAGATAAAACTCCAGCTGCTGGTTGACAGATTCCCGAACTGTCAACATCAAACAATACCCAATTAATAATTGAATTCCACGCCCAAGGACCAACTCACACTCCAAAGGCCCAATAGTCACCCAATGGGCCAAAGCCCAACATATGGCCTAATTTTCTAACTTGGGCCCAAAACTCTACATGCTGTTTCCTTAAGGCCCATCCATTAATTCTAGTCCAAACTCTTGGTATTCCAATGGCCCAATATCTCATAATCATCAAGGCCCAGTTATGGCCCACCTATGGCCCAATTTTCCAAATTGCACCCAAGTCCTTCATATGGGCCTTATCCTAAAGCCCATCCAACTATTTTGGTCCACTTACTTGTTCTTGGATAGCCCATCAATAGTCCAATCACCAAAGCCAAATAGAAAGGCCCAATTGAGATTAAGATTTTCACATGAAATGACGATTAGGGTTAAGTGTTTCTTACTTAACCCATTAAGGACTTAATCCATTAAGTCCAATATTTCCTTAAGTTAATTGCAAATGATTATTAATTAACATTTTCAGTCTAATAAATAATTTCAGTGCGGGTCCCGATCAAATTCCCAAAATTAGGGTTTCATGTCATTAGGGTTTCCAACCCAAATACTAGCCCATTAATCACATGGTTGGGCGTTTAGGTCAATTAGGGCTTCATTGGGCCCATTAGGGTTTCATTAAGCCCACTAGGGTTTCACTAGGCCCATTAGGGTTTCTTTAGTCAGGCACTACCCACTACCACCTCGGGTAGTGGTGGTCAACGGTGGCTCACGGCGGCGACCACCACCTCACGGTGGTGGTTATGGTTCTAGTCCATTTTTGTACAAGCATCCCAAATGAAATATAAACACAAACAAAGCACACCGCCACCCAACACGGTGGCTGGTGGCGGTAGGAGGCAGCAGCCACCACCTTACGGTGGTGGTTATGAGTTTTCTTTTGATTATTCCTACCCGATTACAATTTTTACAATGGAAAATCTCAAATAACACACACACACTAAGCTGAACTCACACACACAACCACCTTGTGGTTGCCGACGGTGGTATATGGTGGCAATGTCACACGCAAGTTGGTTTCCCGACAGTCTTCGATGTCCCCGGTCGTAGAAAGCGTTGTTGGTGACCTCGCTGATCGAAAAACGAGGGTGAGGGGTGGTGGCGGCCGAACGATGGAGGAAGGAGAGGTGGCGGCTGAAGTATAAGTGCCTAGGGTTAGGTTTGCAAGGTGACGGGTTTATAAGTCCCGTCCCTTTCCAAACTTCTATCCATATTGACAATATTAGTCCCTCTTTATCTCATTTTCTTTCAAATCAAATCCTAATGTTACCAAACGACCCTTCCTATATAAAACCCTTTTCAACTTAAGTCCAGAATTTACGATTAAGTCCCTGCCCTGAAGAATCCATTCAATATAAGTCCCAATGATACCAAACACCCCCTGACTACTGAAAATTTTTACAAAATAAGTCCCGAAGTTACATTTTAACCCTCGGAGATTCAAATCTTGTCAATTGGCTTCCCGAAACCAACACCCCACTAATTATTAATTGATTTTGGGCTATAATAATCTAAATTACTAATAAAATTACTTCTCGGGGTTCCTGGTTTATTATTTAATTATTCTATTTTAAAAGGGATGTTACAACTCTTCCCCACTTAAATTTGATTTCGTCCTCGAAATCGTTTCTTATCGTTCCTTACACGCCAGGCAACTTGAACTACATGGCCACAATCCCGAGTATAACCCCAGCCTTCCCAAGGAAATCAAAACTAACCCTAACAGGGTTTTAAAACCTGAAAATAAACAAATTCATTGTAATATGATCACATTTACTCAATCCAAAGTTTGAAGTCTCAATATGGTCTGGCTCCCTGACAGACCGCCCACACTGAATCATTGCCGAATTCATTGCACCTATCTCCCAACTGGCTACTCAACTTCTGATAACCTGAGGTTCCTACTAGAAGACAGAGTCACATACCAAATTTCCCTGCAGTACACTTATACTTGACTAGAAAACTCATCCGGAATACCAGATTCTTGCCCGGTTGCTGAACCAACGAGCGATCTTACAGTCGCTCCATGCGATTCCCGAAGGAAACTCGACTAGCAATAACTAACCTAGCTATATCGCCACTCATGGCTCTATCAATCCTTCCGGTCCATCCGACCATAATGACCTGACAATCTGTCGCCATCGAACCAAATACAAAACGTGAACGCTACCAGAATACTGTAGTCTTACATCATGTTCGGTCTCCAACAACCTACTGTTTCCTGATTCCGATTATGATGTGGTCTTCCCACAATCTTGCGAACTGGCCCACCCTGGCCTAATCGTCTGAAAGAATTCGCAAATGCTACGGGTCCTCCCACAGTCTCACAACACTTCCCTCACTATATGACCGCTAGATCTAACAAATTACATACAGAGTCTTCAGCATGACTGGACCGCCTCACCGGGCCTTCAGCCTATCTAGACCACTCTCAGAACCTTCAGCATGTCTGGACCGCCTCTCC
This sequence comes from Lactuca virosa, assembly GCF_052849685.1. Lineage (NCBI taxonomy): Eukaryota > Viridiplantae > Streptophyta > Magnoliopsida > Asterales > Asteraceae > Lactuca > Lactuca virosa. The sequence goes on from NC_136434.1 coordinate 93,012,692, forward strand.
GGGCCTTTAGCATGTCTGGACCGTTCTCCGAGCCTTCGGCCTGAATGGTACGCCCCACTGGCATTCATTCTATCCGGACCCATCATGGTGCCCTCTCCGGCTCTCCCATATAGTCAGTTCTCCCCCACTTAGGGTTTCGAACTCCTGATCTAATCCGTGGACTATAATCTTGCCCTAACTCTAGACCTTATGTTGATCGCCCACCCTCTCAGGAAATCGTGATCTGATCCCTGACCCGCGTATCTACCACATACGCTAAATAACCCGCACACCTGTGCTGAATGTACTGCCGAGCCCCGACAGCTAACAAAACCCTCAATCAATCAATCTAAAAACCCTCAGAGTCGAGCACACACTCGACCAAACACCCGAATTGAACTCAATTCATGACTGAAACCCCAACCTGGTTCCCCAAATTCTGCTATCAAGCACCAAGAAGACACGTTTCTCATACTGGGGAGTTTTACCGAACCCCCAACCAACACAACCCTCAAACCAAACAGCCACTAAGGCCGCCTTCCTCCCTAAAGGGAATGCGAAACTTATCCCAGTTTCAAAATTGATCCTGCTTCTGCATTCCGGGATAATTCTCCCCCACTTAGATTCGACTAAGTCTTCACAATACATGAAAATTGGAGAATTCCCAATTCTTCTCACTTTCCAACGATCGACCCGATGACAACCAACTCTTTCCAACTATTGCTCCATTACCAGCCAATCCCAAGTGATCACACACTTCTAAGAACTAGTTGAACACTTCCTGAATACCAGTGAAACCGATAGTCCCTAATACTTGAATGATCCGACACTCAAATCTTGAAGACCTAAAGATAGGTGCTCCAACTTATATCTCAGCAGCGAGCTACTTCCCTTGGCACTCTCATCCGCCAATCAATAATGGTTACAAAAACCACTGAATCCTAACAATGCTGAATAACCATCCTGTAGGACCCTGCCCGTAGACCTCCCACATAATACCCCCCCCCCCTTTACAAGGTGCTCCAAACAAATCTCCCGCTTTCGGGATCTAGATATCATATCATTCAGGGTCTCGCACCCTGACTCACTCACCAGCTCAGTCGTCCACAGCTGAACTGCAGTAGCTGAAACAACCTCTGCCCTAATCCGGGCTACAAACTACTCCCAAGACATAGTCTCCAATCCCAAAGTGCAATAAATCGCACAATCAATCCTTACCGCCCGATACAATAGATCCAATGCGAATAAGATATTAGCTCCTATGGGTAGGGACGGTAATCGCGTACGCCTCACAAGATACTCATGCTACATCAATCCACCTGCGCTTACCAGCGCTGAAATAATGTCGCCAACCCCTGCGACTAACTGACCCCGAGCTGGAATACAACCTGATCCTGGGGTCACAAGCCTACTCACTCCTTCGAGCTCGAAAAATTGAAAGGGCACAATCCTTGCCCTAGAAAGCGACATTCCAATCCATCAATTAACCATTCTACTTCCAGCTGAAAAGCTCTAACTGGACATAATCATCACACCCTTCCGGAGTCCCCGCGACTCGCATTCTGGCCTTAGGCAAAACCCCCGAAGCCTTAAATCCAGAAACTCTTGTGCCAACTGTTCCTGCTCGACCTGCGGAATATAACGAGTACAGATCATCTCCCTAATCCCAAATAAGTGCAACCCTCTAGTCATCAGAATATGTCCCAGTAACAAGTCTCGGTACTGGAAAGCTCGACCAGCTCCTCCTCCTGCCGTTATTACAGCTGTTGAAGCTGCTGCGGCAGCCGTCTCAGCAATGGTTGCATAGCGCTCATCAAAATACTCAACCGTGGCGGTCTTGATAGACCCAATCATCTCCAGAAACTGTCCCCGGAAATCTCAATCACCTACTCCCGGATGATCTGACTGACACGATCCTCTGATAATATTGGCCTATCCTGGTTGCCAGCTCCCGATCCTAACCCGGATCCGGTCTCAAGACGTCTCGTAACCACCATTCTGATAATACACCAGAGAGATCTCGGATAATCCATACAATAACAGGGAACCAACTCCCAACTAAACCCCAGGGGTTGTGACTTCCTTGCTACGTGTATGGGTTTTGTGCTTTCAATAGTACGGGCCCATACCACCTTCCACACCTATCCATATTTGTCTCAAGTATCACCACAACACCCTAACAATATACATAAACATAGCGAGTGCTCAATCCTCACTCCTAGAGGAATGCTAAATATCTCATAACTGGCCTCCCGGCCTCACACAACCTACCCATGAAACTTCCACCAACCCTGCAGCGCTCGTGTATGCTAACCATACATAATGTTGGACCCTATAGACTTTCGAATACTTGATCCTACCCTAAGCCCTTCATCAAACAAGAACATGAAATAAGGCCAAACCAAACATTCTCATGCTATAAGATCTTAATTATGTACAACCGTGATGCATACACTAAGCAACTACAGTAATGATGTCAATTTCATATAAGGAAAACCCTAGGCTATCAGACATCATATAATCAGGCAATTCTATCATGCAATTCCAGAAAATCCCTAGCCTAGTACTAGCATGCTATTCCAACATATCACAAAATCAAATAATCTGTAAGGTATTTTGGGGTCTATCCGCGAGCTCCGGCTGATCGTACCCTTGCATCCTCCTTTATTATTTTGAAAACATTTTAAGAAAATATATTTAAAGTCTTTGTCCTCAGTTTGAGACTCGAGACACGTGAGTTTTTCCTCCAATTTACTCAAACCAAGGCTCTGATACCAACTTGTAACACCCATAAACTTCAAGCCAATTTAAAACTTTTTAAAACATTTAAAACCATTAAGTTGTTACAATTTGTTTCCAAAATAGTTAAACATCAAAGTATCCCCATTCCCCATAATCAAATCATGAAAAATATAAGGAGGTGCACGATCACGCCTTCGCCTTCCCGTGATCATCAGAAGTACCTGAAACAATAATCGATAAATGTAAGCTTGAAGGCTTAGTGAGTTACCCCCAAAATACCAACGCCATACAAATATAACCATATCATATAAACAAACACAACATGCATAATGAGCCATCATTCTGACTGGACCGCCTCCCGGTCCTCAGTCTATCTGGACCGCTCTCCGATCCCTCGGCACGTCTGGACCGCCCTCCTCGGGGCCGTCAGCCTATCCGGACCGCTCACCGGGCCTTCGGTGTGACCAACATGCCCTCCTGGGCCTGTGGTCTATCCGGACCGCCCTGAGTATCTTGGCCTACAGCACAAAGCAGGACCTGCCTCAACCCATTCCCCCAAACCAACAAACATGTGCACATAAATATCATACGCTAGCATGCAATAACATATTTTCATACAGATCTAAAAGATCACTAGCATGGCAACCATCCTATAACCAGGATACTGATCTAACCGATCTCTAACATAGCAACCATCCTACAACCAGGATATCAATCTAACAGATTACTACCATAACAACCATCCTAGAACCAGGATGAAATCTAACAGATCAATAACATAGTAACCATCCTAAAACTAGGATGAAAATCATAAAGGGCCGGCCTTCGTGCCGTAGACCCTGTTGATATAGTGAGGAGAACTCACCTGGCACTGCTAAAGTCCCGCAGATAAAACTCCAGCTGCTGGTTGACAGATTCCCGAACTGTGAACATCAAACAATACCCAATTAATAATTGAGTTCCAAGCCCAAGGTCCAACTCACACTCCAAAGGCCCAATAGTCACCCAATGGGCCAAAGCCCCCCACATGGCCCAATTTTCCAAATTGGGTCCAGACCTCTACATGGTCTTTCCTTAAGGCCCATCCTTTAATTCTGGTCCAAACTCTTGGGATTCCAATGGCCCAATATCTCATAATCATCAAGCCCCAATTATGGCCCACCTATGGCCCAATTTTCCAAATTAGGCCCAAGTCCTTCACATGGACCTTATCCTAAAGCCCATCTAATTATTTTGGTCCACTTATTTATTCTTGGATAGTCCATCAATAGTCCAATCACCAAAGCCCAATAGAAAGGCCCAACTCAAGGCCCAAGTGAGATTAGGGGTTTCACATGAAATGATGATTAGGGTTAAGTGTTTCTTACTTAACCCATTAAGGAATTAATCCATTAAGTGCAATATTGCCTTAAGTTAATTGCGAATGATTATTAATTAACATTTTTAGTCTAATAAATACTTCCAGTGTGGGTCCCGATCAAATTCCGAAAATTAGGGTTTCATGACATTAGGTTTTTCCAAACCCTATTTAAGGTTTCCAACCCAAATACTAGCCAATTAATCACATGGTTGGGATTTTAGATCAATTAGGGCTTCATTGGGCCCATTAGGGTTTCATTAAGCCCACTAGGGTTTCACTAGGCCCATTAGGGTTTCGTTAGTCAAGCACCACCCACTACCACCTCGGGTAGTAGTGGTCAACGGCGGCTCACGGCGGCGGCCACCACATCACGGTGGTGGGTATGGTTGTAGTCCATTTTTGTCCAAGCATCCCAAATGAAATCTAAACACAAACAAAGCACACTGCCACTCAAAACGGCGGCTGGTGGCGGCAGCCACCACCTCACGGTGGTGGTTATGAGTTTTCTTTTGATTATTCCTACCCGATTACAATTTTTACAATGGAAAAACTCAAATAACACACACACACACACTAAGCTAAGCTAAGCTAAACTCACACACATAGCCACCTTGTAGTGGCCGGCGGTGGTATATGATGGCAGCGACACACGCAAGTTGGTTTCCTGACAGTATTCGATGTCCCCGGTCGTAGAAAGCGTCATTGGTAACCTTGCAGATCGGAAAACGGGGGTGAGGGGTGGTGGCGGCCGAACGATGGAGGAATGAGAGGTGGCGGCTGAAGTATAAGTGGCTAGGGTTAGGGTTGCAAGGTGACAGGTTTATAAGTCCCGTCCCTTTCCATACTTCTATCCATATTGACAATACTAGTCCCACCTATCTTATTTTCTTTCAAATCAAATCCCAATGTTACCAAACGGCCCTTCCTATACAAAACCCTTTACAACTTAAGTCCAGAATTTACCATTTAGTCCCTGCCCCCAAGAATCTATTCAATATAAGTCCTAATGATACCAAACATCCCCTGACTATTGAAAATCTTTACAAAATGTCCCGAATTACACTTTAACCCCCAGAGATTCAAATCTTGTCATTTGGCTTCCCGAAACCAACACCCCACTAATTATTAATTGATTTTGGGCTATAATAATCTAAATTACTAATAAAATTACTTCTCGGGGTTTCGGGTTTATTATTTAATTATTTTATTTTAAAAGGGATGTTACACTAGACCAAGAAAACTCCGAATCTCAGATGGATTCCTCGGAACCTCCCACTGCATCACGACCTCTATCTTGGCCGGATCGACCAGAATACCCTTCTAGTTGACAAGGTGCTCCAGAAACTGCACCTCCCGCAACCAGAACTCACACTTGGAGAAATTTGCGAAAAGTCTCTCCCTCCTCAGTGTCTCCAGCACCTCCCTCAGGTGCTCCTCATGTTGCTCATGAGTCTTGGAATAAACCAAGATGTCATCAATGAAAACTATCACAGACTGGTCCAACATCGGTCTTCACACGCGGTTCATGAGGTCCATGAACACGGCTGGAGCATTGGTGAGCCCAATCGGCATAACCACGAAGCCGCACCAGGGACTAGGTTAATCCTAAACTCGACCTGTCTCTTCGGAGGTATCACAGGAAAATCCTCCGGGAATACATCCGGGTACTCTCACACGACCAGTACATCATCCACTGTCGCCTTACCCTTATCCCTAGTATCCATAACAAAGGCGGCATACCCGGCACAACCCTATTGAAGGTAGCGTGTCGCCTTCTCCGCTGAACATAAAGTCGGTCCACGCTGCGGCCTCTCGCTCTGAATCACTAACCCTCCCCCACCAGGAGTCTGAACTCTCACTAGTTGCTGCTCGCAGTAAATCACTGCCCCATTGGGGCTCAACCAGTCCATACCCACTATAACCTTATTCCCTCGCAGGGGAATGGGGACCAAATCCACGGAAAACTGCTTATCGAACAACTGTAGTGTGCATCCCCGATGCACCTTTGCAACCCGAACGGTCCTATCATCTGCTATCTCTACATCCAGAGGACAGTCTAGCTCCCCCGGAGCTCCAACAAATCGCATGTTAAGTGCAAGCGACACAAAAGATCGGGTGGCCCCCAAATCGAACAATACCAAGGCTGATATACCGTTCACTAAGAATGATCCTATAACGAAACAAGTAATCATAAGCGATAATCAATACAAATAAAGAGATAATGAGAAAATACATACTCGTCACAACATTGGGAGCTGCACGTGCCTCCTCTGCAGTAAGCTGAAAAGCCCTACTCCTCGCCGTAGGCGTCTCTGCCCGGCCCTGACGGCCATCTGTAATCCTCAGCGTGGCAGAAGCGGGTGCCGCCACCTGTCCTGCTGCTACTAAACCTGGACACTGGGCCTTTTGTGGCCCCTCTGATTGCACTAAAAGCAAATCAGATCTGAAATTGTTGTGGTGGTGGTGGTAGCTGTACAATCCCTGCTCATGTGACCAGTTCGGCCGCACTTGAAGCAGCCCAACTACACGGCCCCCTCGTGCATCTTTCCGCACTTGCCACACCGGCTGCGTCCCTTCTGGCTCCTTGATCTGTGATCTGATACCTTAGGCTTCTTGCCCGAACTACCTGTCTGAACCCCATCTGGTTTCCTCTTTCTCTCCATCTCCTAATCCAACTCCCTCTCTTAATCCCTAGCAATCATATCCTTTAGCGTATTGCAGCTGGATCGGCTCACAAACTGGTGGATATCACTCCGCAGCATCTCATTATATCGGGCCTTTTTCATCTCCTCGTCCGCCACGTACTACAGAACGAGAAGGACCCTCTCCCTAAACTTGACGGTGATCTCCACCACTATCTTAGTCGTCTGCTCGAGATCCTGGAACTCCCTAGCAAGCTGTTGCACCTCAATCACAGGTGAAAACTCGGCCCTGAACCTGGCCGAAAAATCACTCCAGGTCATCGCATCTAGAGCTACATCATCTCCAATGGCTCGTCTGACCTCCTCCCACCAATCACGTGCCCTGTCCATCAGAAGACAGGACGCTAGTCGGACCTTGTCCCCCCCGGGACATCGGATCGTAAGGAACGCGTTGGCGACATCAACCAACCATCTGCTGCTAGCAATGGGGTCCCAAGCCCCATGGTATTCTGGAGCTCTGCAAGCTCGGAACTCCCTGAATGTCAGTGTGTGCGACCCCATCATGGTCACTACCTCAGTGCGGAAAGCAATCAGTCTCTCATCCAACAGCTCCATGTTACCCTCCTTGATCGTACCAAAGATCATAGCAGTATGGTCTAAAATGTTGCGCGTGATATTAGATGAGATGAACTCTCTAGTCTGCTCATTGAGCTGCCTGGCTCTAGAGCCCGAGCCTGATCCCTCTCCGGTGCCTGAAGTGCCAACTGGCCTAGTGCGTAGCGTCACCATACTGAAAATACATCATAACAAATATCAGAATACTTATCATACTCGAGGGATCTCACACACTACAAGTTCCCTGGGTTCATCTCAGCCTTCCTTGGTTCGAGTACGGATCCTCTGCTTTCCGTAGTATGGGCCCATACTACCTTCCATATTTATCCGTACTTTCCTCAAGAACTACCTTGACTCCACCAAGTCCCTTCTACTACTACTGCTCTCTACTAATCTCATCCTAGGCTTGCCCTAGGGTAATCACCAACCCACTCTCCACCATCAGTTGCATAAGAAGTCCCTGCTATCTCCCCTAACTAGGTCGCGAATACCATTACATATCACTAAGACTAGATAATTCTTCGAATGAGAGGTCCTACCCTACAACGGTTAGACTCAAACGAGAGCTGCGAAATAGAGCTAAACCTAACCTTATGAAATTATTTAATCCTCGCAATATGTATGTGACATCCCCATTTTCACGGCCAGAAAAGACCGATTTTGTTTATGCTTTATAAAAATCAGAGTACCTCTTTTAATAAAAATGTTGCGGAATTTGTTCACAGTAAAACATGATAAATACGTTATCAAAGCATTTCCGAAGAAAAGTATTTTTATTCATTTTAAAACATTTGGGATGTCATCGTCAATACAGAAGCATAAGCATAAACAGAACTTACATTCATTATCACTAGTGATTTATATCTCCTTAATCTCTCAGTGTAATGTGACTTCATATCAACACCTGTGATATAAATAAACTGAGTGGGTCAGGTTGGGAAACCTGGTGAGTACATAGGGTTTTCAACCCACAATAAATAAGTTTATTAACTTTATCAAACCAAACAAATCCGATTACCCGTTCCCGTTATCCTCACTTTACGTCCCTAAAACATCTAACACAAGGGACCTAGTCTAAGGGACTTTCATCGGGGTGACAACACATGCTTCGGGGGTTGCTCAGCAATTCATGTCAAATAAGGCAACCATGTGGGGGATGGAGTACTGCTGGTGAGCACACAGTTCAAATAAACACCTACAGGTTGCGAGCCTGCTAGCGTTCCACTGGACTGTCTAGAATAGTCTATGGTCGTCATCTATACTCCGCTAGATGACTGGATCATCAATAACATCTATATCGAGGCCTCTCATTATTTTATTTGGTCAGACAACAACTATTACATCTACCCATGTTTTACCCAACACGTTTTGTAGATGTAAAATACATATACAATTTAAATCATTTAAAACGTGTATAAAAATATTTCACCCAGCATAGACAGCAAGTATTCAGACAATATGCACACATAACACGTAATTTATATTAAATACTTCATATCTATATGTAAGATGAAAGGTACCATGCACTCACTTGAAAAGGTGGTGATTCCGAACTCAGACAACGCTTCGCTTCTTAAAAAATAATTTCCTTCGACGAAACCTAGTATTATTACCACTAGAGTTTAGTATATTATTCGCCGAGACTAATTAATAGTCTAGCTATTATTACTATTATATAAGCGTTAAAAAATACTTATATAACCCATAATAATAGCCCAAGTACTTATTATAAGTTCCTAATAACGTTACTATAATTAAATAAAAGCTATATTAAAAATAGCGTAGGTGTAGCTCACTTACAGCGGGTTTTATAGAAAACCGGACTTTGCTTGGGGCAGCGTTCCCGAGCTGAAAAGCTCTTCTTCTCGGAGCCGTCGAGCACTCTGGGGCTTTCGCCTCGTGCTAGGGAGGTTCCCTAGGTTTTTCGGGGGGGTTTCGGGGCTAGAGAGAGGTTCTAGAGAGAGAGTAAAGAGAAGAAAGAATGGGAAAGGTGTGAAGAAAATGAGGGTGAGAGAGGTTCTATTTATAGGGTGAAAAATGGTTGAACTTGGTGCCACATGTCACCATCTAGTGGCAAGACTTGGGGAGAAAGCAATGGCCAAGATTGTGCCACATCACCCATTTTCGCACAACACACTTCCGACTTCTAAAATCCGTAACTTTCACATACGACCTCCGTTTTTGACGTTCTTTATATCCACGCGTAGATAAAAATAAGATCTACAACTTTCATTTTGACTCCGTCGGCTAATTCTCGACCGATCTTAAATTTAACAGTACGAGGAGATTATATTGTTAAATGACCGCGTAAAATTCATAACTTCTACATACGGACTCTGTTTTCGTCTGTCTTTTTACCGTTGAGTTCCTATTAATGAGATCTTCAATTCTCATTTAGGCCGCGTAGGCCAAAAACCGCTCGATCTAAAATTCGAGTTTCGGGCTGTGCACTGTTAAGCCAAATCTTAGAAAATTCATAACTTCCTCATACGAAGTCAGATTTGGGCGTTCGTTTTTTGTATGTTCTCGGTTTAAGGTATACTACAATTTTTGTTTAGATTTCGAAGGCTAAAAAGTCCTCCACCGTAAATTCACTATTTACATCTCCCGGTGTCGTGCCGGTTTTGCCGTAAAACTTCGACGGACCATAACTTCTTCGTTATAACTCGGATTTCAACGTTCTTTATATGTACGGAACCCTTGAGACGTATTCTACAACTTGGTTAAGATTATTTATTCTAAATAATCTTTTGTCAAAAAGTCGTTTTCGACCCCTATTATCTCTAAATTGACTAGCCCGGATCTACGGGCGTTACAATGTAACTTAACATATTCATTTACTAGTTAGTTAGAGATAAATAGAAGTCCTAAAAGAACAAAGCAAGCATCATTTGAGCATTGAGTACACATAATCAAGTATATCCTAATCAGGCCATCATATCACTGACTAATATGTACTAGCATGCAGTTCATAAAGCTGATACACATACAACAGGAACATAAGGCATCCTTCCTAGATCCTTAGCCCTAATCTAGCATGCAGTTCTCATAAGCATATCATAACATAAACTTGTATGGGTAATTTGGGAGTACTTACTTGAGCTCGGTTGATTGCATGCACCACACCCTTTTCTCTTTTCAAAATTCTTTTCTATTTTTAAAGTTCTTTTTATAAAAATGATTTTCTTTTTGAAAATTTTCATACCAATTCCTGAGTTTGAGTTCAGACACACCCGAGAGTGTGCCCGAATCCCTCAAACCAAGGCTCTGATACCAACATGAAACATCCCAAAAATACGGTCCAAAAATTTCATTTTAATTCATTAATAAAACCATAAGTATCCATCATCATATAAAAGTCATAAATCATGTATCTCAAAAATATCATAACATCTGTCAATATATCAAAATCATATGTCAAAACATCAGAGTGAATCCTCCCAGGCTAAACCCTATGGTGTGTGCCATGCAGTCATCCCGAGCTCTTCCCCTTACTAGCGGAAGTACCTTAAACCAAAACTGAAAACTGTAAGCACGAAGCTTAGTGAGTCTCCCTAAACTACCACATACCATACACATAATCACATATAACATACATTGGGCCCCACCCTACTAAATCGGGTACTGCCCGACATCAGCTTGTCCGACATCGGGCCCCACCCGGCATCAGACCGCATCTAGCATCTGGCCCTACTCGACATCGGGCCCCACACCGACATCGAGCACAGCTCGGCATACATATGAGCATAACTACTAATACACATAACATGAACATAACCACTTAACTATAGACATATAAACATTCCTCGGGCCTCGCCCGACATCGGACCAAAATCCGGAAACATACAAACATTCCTCGGGAACCGCCCCGGCATCGGACCATAGTCCGGAAACATACAAATACATCCAAATGCAAGAATCACATATTCATCAAGCATACTAACATCCTTTGGGTACCGTCCCAGCATCGGATCGAAATCCGGAAAACATATAAACCTACATCGGGCCCCGCCCGACATCGGATCTTAATCCGGAACATACTAACTTACATAACGGGCCGACCTTGGTGCCTTAGACCCATTCCTACTGGAGGAAAACTCACCTCTCAAGCTGGCTGCTGAAATCTCGTGCGAGGAATCTCTAATGGCTGCTCCAATGACTCCCCGACTATCATTATCACAATAATCACTTAGTCAAAAACTGCCAATCCTTCTAATGGTAAAATGACCATTTTACCCCTAGTCAAAGTCATCATTCTGGTCAAAGTCAACATTCTGCTTGACTCAGCTCGCCGAGTTGACCTATCAACTCGCCGAGGTCTATAACTCAAAAATTCTGGAAATAACGATCCAACTCGCCGAGTCATCCCCCCAACTCGTCGAGTTCTATTTGGTATAGAATCGGGACAACACGACTCAACTCGTCGAGTCCTTCTATGGACTCACCAAGCATTGAGTACACATATTCAAGCATATCCTAATCAGGCCATCATATCACTGACTAATATGTACTAGCATGCAGTTCATAAAGCTGATACACATACAACAGGAACATAAGGCATCCTTCCTAGATCCTTAGCCCTAATCTAGCATGCAGTTCTCATAAGCATATCATAACATAAACTTGTATGGGTAATTTGGGAGTACTTACTTGAGCTCGGTTGATTGCATGCACCACACCCTTTTCTCTTTTCAAAATTCTTTTCTATTTTTAAAGTTCTTTTTATAAAAATGATTTTCTTTTTGAAAATTTTCATACCAATTCCTGAGTTTGAGTTCAGACACACCCGAGCGTGTGCCCGAATCCCTCAAACCAAGGCTCTGATACCAACATGAAACATCCCAAAAATACGGTCCAAAAATTTCATTTTAATTCATTAATAAAACCATAAGTATCCATCATCATATAAAAGTCATAAATCGTGTATCTCAAAAATATCATAACATCTGTCAATATATCAAAATCATATGTCAAAACATCAGAGTGAATCCTCCCAGGCTAAACCCTATGGTGTGTGCCATGCAGTCATCCCGAGCTCTTCCCCTTACTAGCGGAAGTACCTTAAACCAAAACTGAAAACTATAAGCACGAAGCTTAGTGAATCTCCCTAAACTACCACATACCATACACATAATCACATATAACATACATTGGGCCCCACCCTACTAAATCGGGTACTGCCCGACATCGGCTTGTCCGGCATCGGGCCCCACCCGGCATCAGACCGCATCTAGCATCTGACCCTACTCGACATCGGGCCCCACACCGACATCGAGCATAGCTCGGCATACATATGAGCATAACTACTAATACACATAACATGAACATAACCACTTAACTATAGATATATAAACATTCCTCGGGCCTCGCCCGACATCGGACCAAAATCCGGAAACATACAAACATTCCTCGGGAACCGCCCCGGCATCGGACCATAGTCCGGAAACATACAAATACATCCAAATGCAAGAATCACATATTCATCAAGCATACTAACATCCTTTGGGTACCGTCCCAGCATCGGATCGAAATCCGAAAAACATATAAACCTACATCGGGCCCCGCCCGACATCGGATCTTAATCCGGAACATACTAACTTACATAACGGGCCGGCCTTGGTGCCTTAGACCCATTCCTACTGGAGGAAAACTCACCTCTCAAGCTGGCTGCTGAAATCTCGTGCGAGGAATCTCTAATGGCTGCTCCAATGACTCCCCGACTATCATTATCACAATAATCACTTAGTCAAAAACTGGCAATCCTTCTAAGGGTAAAATGGCCATTTTACCCCTAGTCAAAGTCATCATTCTGGTTAAAGTCAACATTCTGCTTGACTCAGCTCGCCGAGTTGACCTATCAACTCGCCAAGTTCTATAACTCAAAAATTCTGGAAATAACGATCCAACTCGCCGAGTCATCCCCCCAACTCGTCGAGTTCTATTTGGTATAGAATCGGGACAACACGACTCAACTCGTCGAGTCCTTCTATGGACTCACCGAGTTCCTCTGTCTGTTTGAGCCATCTTAATGGATTAAGCTCCTATCCTTCAGATCCAAACCCCATACTTCATATACATACTGGAAACACACTTTTAAGGGTAAAGTTTCCAACTTTACCCGTTATTAGTCCTTCTTAAAGGGTTTAGCTCAAACCCTATCTCTCTAGAACATAGATCTTGGTCTAAAAGCCATAATACTCCAAACTAAAGCATACTAACATAGATCTAGGCCTTAGACATCGTTTGAACATGTAAAGCTCCTAGCTTTCCTTCCATGCATGGCCTTTTGGGGATAAAGAGGCCAAAATAACACCTTAGAGCTTACATGGTGGCTCCAATGGCATAAAGTTTGCACCTTTATGCCATAACAACCCTTGGTGATTCCAGATCTGAAAGGATTTTTGCTTGGGACGTGCATAACCCAAGGGTCAATCTTCTTGGACCCAAAAACCCAATAAAGTGAAATAAGGAGATCTGAGAAACTACTAGACAAGTTAGAGGCTTGATTACCAGAAAATGAAGAGGATGAGATGTTACTTCTGGATCTAAAATCTTCTCCTGGAATACTCTAGCTTCTTCTTCTTCTACAAGTTTCAAATCACACAAAGTTCACTCAAAATGGCTCATAAACTCACACAAAGCTCTAGGGTTTCGTGGATTGGGATTTGGGACTTGGAGGCTAGAAATGAGGCCATAAAGTGGGGATTAAGATGCTTAAATAAGGTGCAAAACCCCGAAATTAGGGTTTCATCCTGGAAGCCCTACTCGTCGAGTCTAGGCACTCAAATCGTCGAGTAGGCGACTTAAATCTTGCTTCCAAACTCGTTTTACTCGACAAGTCTGGGATTCCCAACTCGTCGAGTAGCTCTTCAAAAATGAATAAATTATAATTAAATGCGTACCAGGAACCAGACATTATAGAAATTAAATGCAATTACTATTTGACTAATTAAAAGAAAACGTGGCTAAAGAAAATACGCTAATAGGATCGTATCAATACTACGCCCTTCAAAAAGGGCCTTATCCTCAAGGCCGCTTTATGCTGATTTCCGGTAGCAATCGGTTTGTACCTGTGGACGGAAGGATCTGGCCATGGAGGCGGCCTTAGGTATGGCCAGAGATCCGTATCAGGTCCTATCCGCTTAAAAAGGATCCCGTTCTTGATGCCCGGTGAGTTTTTTTGGAACTGTTTTTGGTAGTTTTTATTGGCCGAAATTGTTTTCGGTAGTTTTATGCAGGTAGTTTTCGGGGGTGGCATCATCAGTAGTAGGAATTATTGTTGTGGTGAAGGTGTCGTGGTTAATGATGGTGGCGGTTGTGACGGAAAAAGTGGTTGATGGGTTGACATGGGCGATTGCAATGGTTTTAGAGGCGACAGTGGCAACAACAACTGTTGTGGCGGCAGCAGTGGTGGTGTGGATATCGGTGGCGACGACCTTGGTTGTTGATTCGGTGGTGGAAGCGAAGGTGGAGGCGGGAGGAGTTTGGTCATGGTTCCGGTTTGAACGCCCATAAGTTTGTTGATAGTGGCCATTTGTATGATATATGCATCAAGACGGTAGACATTAGCGGTGGACATAGCGATGAGTGTGGAGAGTTGCTCACGAATACATGGTGGTGTGACATTGGTGGATGGATCTTGACGGGGAGGTATGATGAATGGGAATTAAAGCACCATTAATAGAAAGCTATTAGAGTCGGTTAATCTCCTAAGAACATAGAAGAAGAGACTGATTGTTTGGAGCAATTTTTGCAATATTCATTTTCTGCTTCAAAAGTAACTTACATGGAATATAAATATGTTATTTGCAACCAACTAACAAATGGGAAATATGCATCCATAATGGAATTGTGGCCTCCTAATTAAATGAAGTTACTATTTGAATAATTACAAAAAATGTGGCTAAAGAAAATACGCTAATAGAATCGTATCATACCGTTGAGAAAAATGAAGTTTGCAGAATTTTGATCCAATGAAAGAGTTCACAACATGGGCTTTAGGACATGATTGGATTAAACATAATTAGACTAAGTCAAGTTTTATATGTTATCTTTTATGATAATGGTGAAGATTATATTCATGTATGGTGGATATCTGAGGGGTTGTGACTTGTGAGTGAGTTTGTGTTCACTTTGTGAGTTAGTTTATGTTCACTTTGTTTTATCTTATTCTGTGGGAAAAATAAAATTATAATATTTCAACCGGTGTCAAATATAACATCTAATTTGTTGTGATATGTGATGTGTTGTACTATATAACAAGTGAAACCACAAGGTGTGAAACATATCAAAAATTCATTTTCGACATTCATCAATAATTTGTAATTTAAAAGGCATAGCTACAAGATATGTTGTGTAACACCTGTTACAGGTATTATTTAATTTTCTAAATTTTTAGGGTTTTGCGCTAGGACTCGACGAGTTGGGGAGCTCCAACTCATCGAGTAGAGATCATTTATGAGGACGCGAGACTTCAGACCTGCTCGACGATTAGGAAGGCCCCGACTCGACGAGTAGGCATTGTAAAGGGAAACCCTAATTTTCAAGGGTTTGTACCCTATTTAAAGAACTTATGGCTCATCTCCAGCCTCTTCCATCGTCCTTACAACCCAGAGAAACCCTAGTTTGAGCCTTGCACCTTCTTGAGAGAGAGAGAGAGAGAGAGAGAGAGATTTTGAGAGTGATTTTTGGTGTGATTGTGAAGATTTTGGAGCTTGAAGAAGAAGGAGAAAAGAGAGAAGCAGTTGATCCGACATCTACTCTGTATTGGCGACCATATTGAAGTATAAAGTCACTAACTTGACCTTTAGTTGCTTAGATCTCTTTTCTTGGAAGTAAATGGTCACTTTTGGTGTCAAAAGGGTTTCATACTCGGATTTGGAGTTGTCACAAGGATATGGTTCCAGATCTGGACATCTATAGGTCTTCAATGACATAAAGTTGCTCACTTTATCCAGCTTAGGCCCTTTCCATGCACTAAAACATTGTAGGAACCTTAGTTTTGGTGTTTTAGCCTTGTGAGTTCTTGCATGCACGTAAAGTTTGCAACTTTACGTGGTAACTACACTAGGAGAAGTTGGATCTGAAGTTTGGGACCTTGGATCCCACTGGAAAGGACTAAAGGAACTCGTCGAGTCCCTTAGCCAACTCGACGAGTCGTGTAGGGTTTACCCGTTTTCGAGATTCCGAGTGATTTCTGTGAAGGATTGGAGTTTCAGTCTACATGAGTTTTCAGTCTTCTGGACATTGAGGAACTCGACGAGTTACACATGTAACTCGGCGAGTTGATGAGTTACTCAGGTAACTCGACGAGTTGTTCGATGCACTCGACGAGTTGAGGTCAACATGGACTGTTGACTTTGACTTTGACCAGGGTTGACCTTGAGGGTATTTATGGTATTTAGGGATTGTGACAAGTTAATCACATGATGGTTATAGGCAGTTGAGTTGGAGCAGTGTGTTGGGGCTTATTGGGTCTTATCTTGTCAGTTCAGCATTCACGAGAGGTGAGTCTCATCATCATACCAATGGGTCTAAGGCACCAAGACCGGCCCATTTTATGATATATGGTATCCTAGCTAAAGTGTTAATATATGGCATGTTAGTTGGTATGTGTTAGGAAGTATGCTAGTGGTATATGTGGTATGCTTGTATGGAAGACCATGGGAGAGCTCATGGCACTCGGATGTAAGACCATGTGGAGAGCCCATGGCTTTCCTATTAAAGACCATGGGAGAGCCCATAGCACTTAGGTGGAAGACCATGTGGGGAGCCCATGGCATCTTGGAGTAAGATCCTGGGGACGAGCCCACGACATCCCTATATGTTATATGCATGACTTATGTGGTTATGTAGCTTTTATAGCTAATATGGTTATGTGATTATGTGGATTGTGCGGGGGTATGCTCTGGGAACTCACTAAGCATTAACTTACAGTTTGTGGATTTGTTTCAGGTACATCTGAGCCCAAGGGCAAGGGCAATGCTTGATGACGCGATATACTCTCTCTCTCTCTCAGACGCTTTTATGGAACACTCTGATGATTTGAAATAATATTGTTATTGTTATGAATTGGAAAACAATTGTATTTGTGATTTTATGGTTTATGGAAAGTGTTATGGCTATTTAAAAATGAAAAAATTCTTTTGAAAATTGGGTTGTTAAATGTTGGAAATTTTAGTATAAGTATTTATATTTTTACTAACTTTGGATAGATATAAATATATACATATGTTGTATATATAATTAACTCTAAGTGAGTTTGTGTTCTCTTCTGTGAGAGCTTCGAAACGATAATAGTATGTCCAAAATGGAGTATATGTGAATGAGATATCAATACTCAAATATGGACATTTGAGAATAAAAGTTAGCAAGTGAGGTGGGTGTGGGAATGAGCCCCACATTGGTAGAAATACCATACTCAAGTGAGTTTATAAGCATGAATGTATTTTAGACTTACAAGTTCGTATATATGGTTTTACTCTAACTTTAACTCCATCGCCTCATTGGATACACATGAATATACTATCTTCTTCCTTTTCTTTGCAACCATTTCTGGCGATTTTTTTAAGCAAGTAGCTATATCCGTCTGGAAACAGACAACGAATCTGTTTAATGGAATCGAGTCCAACTCAAGCATCAACCGTGTTTATTACTAACGATTTTGCAGATTATTAATTCGGTTTAAATGTTTTAAAAACCCTTATATTTTATATATATATTTTTTTTTAAAAAAAAACTAACGTTTGTATTTTGCTATATTTTTCCTTTGCGGCAATTCCAATAAATTACAAAACAAAATCCATTATTATTATATATATATTAAAGTTGTGGAAGAAAGGAATAGTAAAGTTGGGATACTTTGTCCAGGTTTGGTCCCTTGATTTACATATCCGGTCCCTGTACTTCTTTAATTAATTTATTCATGTCCTTTTGTTTGTGTTCCATTCAACTTCCCATTTTTTTGGCAGAATTGGTCCCTGTATTATTGTTGGAAGTTAGGATTACTAAATTTGGATGTTTTTTGGCAACTTTGGTCATTATTCTTTACCCATTTTCACACTTTTGGTCCTTGCAATCAATATTTTTACACTTTTTTGGAACCTTTTAATATTTAAAGTTTGGCCACAAAACTTTAACGGTTTGACAACTTTGATCCCTTTTCTAAAAGTTTGCTAATTCCTACCCCTTTAATTCTTTAGCCATTTTCACACTTCTGGTCCTTGCAGTCAAAACTTTTATATTTTTTGTCCGGGGCAAAACCCGGACTTTTCATCCTTGCACTTTCTATGTCTGTCATATTTATCACTTCGGAAACAATATTGAAAGCTTCTGGCCCCCGCATAGCGGGGGTAACCTTTCTAGTTATATATAATAAAAGTAACCCATGTATAAATAGTATAGTTTTGCCTTTTTTTTTTTTGTTTTTGCTAGTTTTGGATTTTAGGCCGTTGTCACGGTAGTTTCGTATGTTGACAGGTTTGGTCCATGTATAGAAAATAAATTTTAAAAGTTGTCTTTGAAATTTATAGAAAAAATCCTTGCCCTTTTTTACGTTTGAGTTTTAAACTTTGGCCACAAGTCGTATGTTGCAGGTTTGGTTCTTGTGTAGAAAATAAATTATAAAAGTTGTCCTTATAATTTACCAAAAAAAAAAGTCTATGTGCAATTTTTTAGCAGAATTGGTACATGTGTTTAAATAGTATTTTTTTTTGGGTTTGAGATGGTTGGAAACAAGACTTTCGTATGTTGGCAAGTTTGCTCCCTGTGTATGAAATAAATTACAAAATTATTCCTATAATTTACAGAAAAGATCCCTTTGCATATTTTTTTTACAGTAAATAGTCCATTTGTCTAACACAAAATTTAGAAAGATGGTCCCTGCATAATAAAAATATTACACATTATGCTCCCCCGCAAAACGGACATAAGCAGACTCTCGGTCTACATCCCTATGAACCTAAGAGAAAACAATTTCTAGTTTGAAGTAAAAATCAATATTAGTTAAAGATTCATATATATTTTCCATGTAACTAACCTTTAAGTGCAAGCTTTTAGAGCATTTCCCTCTAAACAAAAACCAAGTTCGATCTTATAAATTGGGGCAAATGACATAAAAACCCTTAAGTTTTCAAAAATTATCGTTTTTAACCTCTGGCATGTTTTAGATCGAGTAAAGTCAGATGTTTTGTTTAATTTGTTCATCTATAGCCTTTTAGCCGGTTTTCAGGTAGCCTACCGGTTACCTAATGCCAGTAAATCCCTTAAGTTTTCAAAAATGTTTGGATTTACCCTTAAGTTTTCAAAAACGTTAGGATATACTATTCCTTTGATTATTATTTTGATTATTAGTATTATTTTCATTATTATTATTATTATTATTGTTATTGTTATTGTTATTATTATATATTTTAATACATTTTTAAATGTATAAAAATATTTTTTACATACATTTTTAAATATATAAAACTATATATATATATATATATATATATATATATATATATATATATATATATATGCTTGTATTTAGTATTTATATACATTTGAAAGCTTATGTATTCCTTTAAAAGCGTATTTATACATTAAAATTGTATTTATTTGTATTTAGTAGGTATAAATATATGTTTATTACATATAAAAACATATTGTACACATATAAATATAAAAATAATTATTTATAAAGTTTATATTATATAAAAGAAATAAATATATGTCTTTGTATATATTACTAAGTATAAATATATATTTATTTCATATTTATATGTATACGATATGTATCTATACATATTTATATGGTAAAATACATATAAACGAAATATTTTTTAATTTTTTGGGCGATTCATCAACCAATACACAAAAAAAAGTTTTTGATGTTTGCTTACTAAGTATAAATATGCATTTATTTCATATTTGCATGTATACGACAGTTTTGTACAAAATAAATACATATTTGTATTTTGTAAATACAAATAAAAATATTTTTAAATGTATAAATATGTTTTTATTTGTATTTAATAGATATATTTATTTGTAATTAATTGTATTTAATATATATATATATATATATATATATATATATATATATATATATATATATATATTATAAAAACTATCCTATAAATGTAAATATGAAATAAACACATATTTATAGTTAGTAAGCAAACACCACAAACTTATTTTTTTATTTTTTTATTTATGTTATATATATTTTTTGTGTTTTGGTTCACCCAAAGATTAAAAAAAATATTTCCTTTATATGTATTTTACCATATAAATATGTATAAATACATACTTTATACATATAATTATATGAAATAATACATATTTATACTTAGTAATATGTACAAGAACATATAATTATATCTTTTATACAATATAAACGTTATATATATATATATATATATATATATATATATATATATATATATATATATATATATATATATATATATATATATATATATATATATATATATATATATATATATATATATGAGTAAATTACACGAATAGTCCCTATGGTTTAGGGAAATTTGCGTGTTTGGTCTCTAACTTATTTTTTTAACTCGGAAGGTCCCTACTTTGTTTTTATTACGCGATTGATCCTTGTCTTACCTGAAAAGACTATTTTGCCCTTGATTTGTTAATTTATTTAAATAAACACAACCCCAACCACACCCCTCTCATCTTACCTTACCTACCCCACCATTTTTTTTTTATTTAAATAATAGTCTTTTTAGGTAAGACATTGACCAAACGCGTAACAAAACAAACAGTATGGACCAAACACGTAAAAAAAATAGTAAAGACCTTCCGAGTTAAAAAAATAAGTTAGGACCAAACGCGCAAATTACCCCAAACCATAGAGACTATTCGTGTAATTTACTCTCTCTCTCTCTCTCTCTCTCTCTCTATATATATATATATATATATATATATATATATATATATATATATATATATATATATAATACATTCTTAAAGGTGTACATTGGCTTTCAAATGTATATAAATACTAAATAGAAGTAAGTAATTTTTAAATACTAAATACAAGTAAATATACTTTTAAATAAGTTTTTAAAGCTTTAAAAATATTTTTATACATTTAAAAACGTATTTAAAAATATATGTATAAAATAATTTTATACATTTAAAAACGTATTAAATATATATAATAATAATAATAATAATAATAATAATAATAATAATAATCAAAGTAATAGTAAATCAGAACATTTTTGAAAACTTAAGCGTAAATTTTAACAGTTTTGATAATTTAAGGGTTTTACTGATATCAGGTAACCGACAGATATTAGGTAACCGACAGGTTAGGTTACCTGGAAACCGGCTAAATGGGTATAAGTGAACAAATTAAATAAAACATCCGGATTTATTGGACTTAAAACACGTCAATGGGTAAAACCGATATTATTTTTTTGAAAACTTAAGGACTTTTATGTCGTTTGCCCTATAAATTGTCACTACAACTGTCATTGTGTTTATATGTAGGCATTCTGTCAGAAATACGTCCAAGATTGTGAGATGATCAAACTTCAAATTTCATTAGTGATCTGTTGGAAAAGTTAAAAAGTCAAAAGCCAGTTATTTAGTTCTTTCATAAATTTGTGAATATTCTATCGATTTTTTTTCTATGCTATATTTCCCAAGAATATGCCATCGAAAATTACCTCTTGATATTGTATATGAAATTAAAAGTTTCTATGTTGGATATCAAGGCCATTGAGAGTAGTATTTGAATATTTGACTAAATATGTCTACATATATGTATCTAGTATCAGCAGATTTTGCCTTTGTGAGTTATTAATCAACATTAATTTTTCTAACATAAAACATCTAGTAAATTACAGAACAAAAATCCATATGAAACAAAAACAAATATTTATAAGAGCTTCATATATCTTAGCCGTCTAAAACGATATATTAAACTAACCTTTGAATATATCCAAGCTCTTCCACAATTTCCCTCTTAACAAAACGGAATTTTATCCTATAGATCGTCTTGTCTAAGCTTATTTAAAAGTGCAGTTATAAGAGCATCTCGTTTCTCTGATCTATTTTCCTCTCTGATCCTTCGTTGTTCTTCCCTCTCTCGCCACCTTCGATCAAACATAATCCTCTCATTCTC
Organism: Lactuca virosa; assembly: GCF_052849685.1. Classification (NCBI taxonomy): domain Eukaryota; kingdom Viridiplantae; phylum Streptophyta; class Magnoliopsida; order Asterales; family Asteraceae; genus Lactuca; species Lactuca virosa. The sequence continues at coordinate 93,035,178 of NC_136434.1, forward strand.
CAATGCTTCCATTGTTTGTCTCCATTCCATCTCCTTCATCCTCCTTTCCTTTTCCTTTGCCTCATACGTCTTCATCCATTGCATTTCTATTTGCATTTGTTGCTTCATCAAGTCCTCCAATATTTCCTTCAAATTAATCATTATACTATCGGGATTGCTTTTGGAGGTGGTGGTGTTTGAAATCTTCTTTTTTTTCTTGTTACCACTGATCACCTTCTCCACATCACTCTCATCGTTATTGTCGTCCTCATCATCTGAAGACAAATGCATCACTCTCTTCTTTGATGATCCACCTGCAGCCATGCCTTCTGCTTCCATCCATAGCATCCTTTGCATTCGACCTGTGAAGATCATTTGCAGCTCATTATAGAATGGAAATTGTTGCCTCGTACCTTCTTGTTCCATCATCTCCAAACCCTAAATGTTTCGCATGCCAACAAACCCATCATTAGTTTCTTCCTTTTCAATTCCTTAAGCAACAAGAAAGCACATTCGTATACCAAACTAGACCATAGGAACAAATTAAATCAGCCTCAACAAAATTGATGTAATTTCTAATCGCTTTAACACGAAATAGAAATACTACACACATCATAGGGTTTTTTTATCAACAAAGAAAACTTGTTGGTTTTTCCTTCAATAGAAGTGAGAAAACCCAAGAGATCGGTTTTAACCCACAACATTTCATGTAACAAACATCTCTCTTGTTGTTAATGGGAAATCTAGTCCAATTCCACGTTCAAAGAGTTCGAATCTAACATAGGACTCTCAATGCATTGAACTATATAGAGTTTAATGGATGGTTACATCACCTTTTTATATTTCATACAATAACATAAAAATTTTATTACAATCCATTGAACCCCATAAAGCTCAATAGAATATTACAAAATCTAATTCACAATATTTATTTAAGAAATAGAAAACTTTTCTTTTTTCCATTGAAGAGTTCAATAGCTATTGAACTTAAAAACCATTGAATGGTAAAACGGCATCTAATAATGATAGAGTTTCATCCATTAACAACTAGATTTAGCAGGTCATTAGATTCTTCCATTAAAATCAAAATTGTAAATTGTAGATGCTCAATCAAGACATGTATTTATTTTGTCCACGAAACTAATTAAGCCATCAGAACAAAATCGGCACATGCCTTGTCCATTTAAGATTGTTTCTAAATTCTAACATATCCTCTTTTAACCTAAGACTAGCTAGTATACACATACAACAGAGTTTTCTTATCGACAAAGAATCATAAAATTTTCCTTGCAGATTAAAACATATGTATGTGATCAAGGGCTTTCCCTTCAACGCACGCGTTGTGAAAACTCTAAATTACTTTTCATCTATTTGCTACTACAAAATTCAAAACATAACATCTATAGTTTTGTGTTTCTTTTATGATGATTAATATGATTAAGTTCTTCCTTTTTGTGTATGAATATGAGAAAAATGAAGATTTTGTCTAATTCCACGGTTTGTGACTTTGAATCCCATGCTTATAAATTATGGGATAATCTCATGACATAAGATAGAAGATTCATGAACGTACGTTGCTTTCTCATCTTCACATACTTCCAGAAACAACGAAAAGAGAAGTCTAATTAAAAACACACACCTTATATAATATATATACATATTACATACCTTATAACGTGTAACAAGATTCTTCCATTTACATTTGCACTGTTCAGCACTGCGATTATACCCCCTCTCCTTCATCTTTGTAGAGATAACTTCCCATAGAAGCTTATTGCGTTTTGTCTCCATGAACGTCGGATCCAGCTCCGCTCTTATCATCAAGAAATCCCTTGTTTCTTGTACGCTCCATTGTGGAAACCTATCACCGCCACCGCCGCCACCACCACCACTGGGGCCACCGGAATCCACACTTACACTCATATGATGAAGGTGGCTAGGGTCCATATATATAGATATATAGATATGCAAAAGGTTTATCTTTAAGATAAAAACTGTGGGTAGTTTGGTAGATGAATTGGGAAGGAAGAAAAAGATCTTTCCTGCGTATGAAAGAGAGAAGAAGAATGAATCGATGGAGAAGTAGAAAGCTTTATACGTGGCTAAAATGGTCAAACAGTATGACCCAATGACCTTTACACTAAAAAATACATAATGTTATATAGGAGTAAGAAGTGCATCTTCAACTCTTACATAATTAAAAAAAAGTTGATGATTGTTTATTTGTTTTAGCATCAACTTTTTTTCATTTCAATCATACTGAAGAAATTATTATTTTTCATAATAAAATAACATACTTTTATTATTTTATGATCTCATTACAGGATAATAATTGTAAGAAAAAATAATCATTATTTAATTTTTATATTAAATATTAAAAAACTTACATGTAAAATCAATTTAGATTTTGGTGTACTATGAATAGGCCTACAAGAGATCTTGGCCGACATTTTTATGCTTTGCCATCTAGTTCAGTTTTTAACTGAAATGTTTGTAGAACTCTGTATCAAAGTAAGTATTGTAAATTTATAAATGAAATTTATTTTTATTTTGTCTAAATTTAAATTATTTGGAATAATAAAAATGAAATGAGTGGAAAAGACCTGGACAAAACAAACGCTTCTCATCCTTCTACGCGGAAACTTAAACCAGTACTCTTTCTCTCTCTAAATATTTGTTCACTTCCTTTTCTTTTTATTCTTAATACATACACATTTGTTCACATTACCCTACTCGTCGTCATGCTTACGAATGAATTAAATTAAATATATAGTACTTTCTAGTTTAATTGTTTTATTATTATATATCTACATGTCAAATACTTAGAATAAATTAATTCAACAAGACACATTAAAAATAATAACTTCAGGTTTTTCTGTTAATTTTTTTTCTAATTAATCATGAAAATTTTCAAATTCTTTTGGGAATTCGGATTTTAGATAATAACCTATTAATAGAGCTGTAAAACGAATACAAACAAAAAAATTTATGTTTGTTTAAGTTTAACCAAATTAACAAACGAATTGTAATTCTAAAAAAAACAAAAGCATGCATATAAACAAACACAAATTTATGAATGCGTTTGTTTGTTTAAAAAATATCATTTTTGTTTGTTCATTAGGATGTTAAACAACAAATAATAAACGAACATAAATGAACAAACACAAACACATGTAAATGTTCCAATCTTTTAGACACTTAAATTCATAGATATAAACTCAATAATACATTGTAGATAGATCGAACAAAACTCAATAAGAAATTGTGAAGCTTAAAACCAATATCTACAAAGTGACATTTGACTACCATGAATATTATGATATGATGTCTACATATCATTTGTGATACACGGTCGATAGTATTTAATAATTTTTGAATTCTTTTTTTCCAATTTTATGACTATAATAAACAACCATAAAAATACAAAGATTAACGAATGAACATAAATGAACAAACACAAACGAACATCCACAGACAAAAATAAACAAATGAGATCATTGTTAATGAATGTCTTATTAACAAAACAAATATACAATCTTGTTCATGTTTATTTGTTTATTAAAGACAAAATTTTACATATAGTCCATGTGCTTTACAAAAATATACCACAAATGCTTGTGAGGAATTTCTTACATAAATGGTCCTTGAGTTTGAAAACCTTTGAATGAATGGTATTTATGGCTCACTTTGTTTGTTTTGTACTGTTAATGTCATATGTATGATCCTCGTGTAAGCATTTGTATATGTTTAAACATGGAAGAATCAAGTATATAATTGTTATGCAATTGATAAGACTTTTGCGCACTGTGCTAGAACTAATGGATTTAGTGTTTTCTAGATCTGTGTCTTGTTTTATAAGCGTTAGGAAGATTTGGATGTGAATGGTAAGCTTGTAGTGTGATAATGACAGGAAGTTTATACATTTTATACTTATTAGAATGTTCTACATAAAGGACAATTATGTAGGCAAAACGTTGCATATAATAGATATCGATTTTAAGGATAGTGTCTGTATAGTTGATATTGAATATTGTATTGTTGTATGATAAGTATTTGGATTGGTGAATTCAAGTAAGCCATGGAATGATGAAGAGCTTGAAAATAGTTTCAACAACATAAGATATATTGTAAAATGTTGTCAAAATTTTGAATTGGTTACAAAAACAAGTAAGAACTTGCTATGTGTTTGAATCATATGTGATGGTGAATTGTTAATCTTGAATGAATCAAATCTATAGGAATTAAAGGAGTAAGTGGTGATGATCAAGACAAAGGGCAAGTAAAATATTATAGTTAGACATACCTAGGTACTAAGGTGAGTATATATGCATCTTTTACTTGGATACATGTCACAGTTATATGACTAATGAAAAATGATATATTTTGTGAATCTAAATGATTTTGAATAAGAACTCTTGTGAAATGTTTTACTCTTTTTTTCTATGTTTTCATATATGTTTTGTAATAAGAACACCATGAATCATGAAATAGCATATTGTTTGTAGGAATGAATGCATATGGAAAAAGGTATGCTTGTAGTGTGTTCATGCATCATATGAATGTGAAAGTACTAGAAAAAGATAGTATATCTAGACAACTATCATATTTAGGGGATGTTGGCAATGCGTTGTCAGTTATGTTACGAATCTGGGAAGATATGTCTAGACAACCATCTCATTAAAGGGATGGTGTCATTGCAATGTCAACTTGCGACTCTATGAAGAATAAGGGCATAAAGGATTGATATAAGCCATCCTACATGATAATTGGAGTTAGGGGGACCGATATATATATATATATATATATATATATATATATATATATATATATATATATATATATATATATATATATATATATATATATATATATATCGGGGTCATGAATGCAAATTCCTCAAACTTATATGCTTTGAAATCATGTTGCATTACATGACATTGCATTATGCATGCGAGTAAATTTATTAATTTATGCTTTATGAAATGATTTCAAATGAATTGAAATAGAATTAAAAATGATAAATGATTTTTTATTTAAAAATGATATATTACATGAGATAAAAGTCTTACGTATTCTTTTTTATTTTAACAGACATGTATCCAGGTACTAAAAGGAATTAGTAGTTGTATAGACTACTAGAAATGATCTTTTGAACTAAAAGATGTGTTTTGAGGACTTAACAATAAAAAGAATCATACTATATATGTTGATTTGTAAATGTATGTGAATAAATTGTGAATGTTTCATATGGTTATGTGTACAAGTTGTAACACCCATGACATGTGTTCTCGTCTTTTGAAAAAGATTTAATTTGGGACCAATTTCCGCTATTATAAAATGTTTTTTCAAAACCGAATAAATAAATATGGTTTTATTTGTTATGAAATTTAGCGGTGTTACAATGATAATGTACTTTGTTAGGTATAAAGGAAATGGCAATGAACTTTTGTGACATCCTCAAATTTTCACGGTCCGAGAAGACCTTTTTATTTATGCTTATTTTAAATCAGACCGATCTTTATAAATACGGAATTTGTCCCATAAAAAGTATTTCCGAAGCAAATGTTTTTTCATTGTTTTTCTAAACTTAGGATGTCATAACTGATAAAAAAACATAAACATAAACGAAATTATTACAAGCCTTACATTAACTTATTGTATTAATGGCCTAAACTCCTAGAATCTCTCAGTGGATTGTACATTTGTACTGTCACCTATGATACAAAGAAACTAAGTGGGTTAGGCTTGAGAGTCTAGTGAGCACATAAGGTTTTCAACCCACAATATTGTAGTTATATATTTTTCACAATAAACAAATAATCTTGATTACCCATCCCCGTTATTCTTACTCTTCGATCCCTAATGCTAATCTCAAGAGACCTACCCTAGAGAATCTCTATGAGTAGACAATATTGCTTCGGGGAATCCGTAGCAATATGTGTCAACAAGGCAACCCTGAGGGGGATAGAGTACCGTAACGAACAACTTTCCTTTTCCCTAAAAAGTATGATCATAAACACATACAGGTGGCGAACCTGGTAGTGTTCCACCGGACTACCTAAAATAGTATGTGATCGTCACCTATATTTTGTTAGGTGACTAATCCCAGTAATACAATGTGTGACCTCTCACCATTATTTTATTTTCCCTAAAAACCCTTTACTACCTAACCCATTATTTTATCTTTCCTAAAACACTTCATTACCTAATGCAAATATGGTAAAGTACTTTATATAAATAAAATCATATCATATTATAGCACAAATATCAAGTACACAGATAGTAAGCACATATAGCATTTAGTAGATACTTCATATCTATGTGTAAACTAAAAGTAACTATGCACTCATCTGTTAAAAGTGGATGCCTCAGAATTTGAGCAGCGTTCCGCCTTAACACTTTGACGTTTCCCTTGACGTGACCTAGGTATGATTATTGCTAAGTCTTAGTCTGATATTCCTTATGACTAATGATAGTCTAGATTCCTCAACAATCCCAATGTCTACATCACCAGACGCTGCCACATCATCAGCCATTTCTCGCAGATCTTCGGACGGTCATAACTTTTGCATACGAGCTCCGTTTTCGACGTTCTTTATATCCACGTAATCCTCTCGATGAGGTCTACAACTTGCATTAGGGTCTCATCATCTAATTATTGCTCTAACTAAAATTCATATTTAGATCGGTTTAGATTGTTAAAGTCTGTGCGAAATTTATAACTTCTTCTTACGAACTCCGTTATCTACTTTCTTTATATCGACGGGTTCATATTCATGAGATCTTCAATTCTCGTTTAGATTATTCCGGCTAACAATCAACTTATTTGAATTTTGATTTATGTGTCCGCACTGTTGCGCTGAAACTTCGAAATATCATAACTTCCTCTCACGAAGTTAGATTTAAACGTTCTCTATATGCACGCTCTCGGTTTTATAACTACTATGATTTTTGTTTAGATTACTTAGGCTAATAAGTAATCTATCAAAAATTTATTTTTTACGATACGCGGAGTCGTGTCGGTTTATTTGCGAAACTTCGAAGAAGCATAACTTTTTCATTTGAAGTCGGATTTCAGAGTTTTTTATATGTACGACATCCTTGTCACATATACTATAACTTTAGTTAGGATTATTTATCCTAAATAATATTCTATAAAAATGTCGTTTTTATAGTTTATTATATTTTAATTGTGTCTAACCCGAATATGTGGGTGTTACAACTTTGGTTGTCGTATTGGCAATGACATGATACTTTTTTACATTATGTGGTAATGAAATGGCAATGCATGTTTGAGTTAAGTGTGTGATAAAAAGCACCATTTTACTATGATGTTATATGAGTAAATTAATAACAATGATGTTATATGATGTTATCAAAAGCACAATTTCATTACATGGGGGTAGCCATTACATTATACTAGATGTTACTTACATGTAGCAGACGTATAATGTACCAAAAACTTATACTAGTTTAACAAAAGCACCATTTCATTACATGGAGTAGCCATTACATTATACTAGATGTTACTTACATGTAGCAGGCATATAATGCACCAAAAACTTATACAAGTTTCCAAAAAAGGCAACCACTAAACAAGTATAGCCATACAATTATACCTTATGGATTGATCTCCATAACACAATAAATCCAACATCATCTATGCATAAAGTTGATGTGTGTTGATGTTTTTCGCCTTCTCAAAGAGTTGTATAGGCGTTAACAGACACATCAGGTGTCACATATGCAAGAAGTTACCGGCTAAATGCCATTTTTCTAAAAAAAAATGTCCCTCAAATTTAAAGTATAAACACTAAAAATCAATGGTTAGATAGAACCGTTAAAATCATATAAACTATAGGGTTTTTGTGTTAGAAAGAAAGAAAATTAAGTAGTTATAGAATGTGAAAACTCCGAATAACATATTTTATGCAATTTGAAAATTATCTTGTGAAAGCATAATGATTTTTATGGAACTCGTCTGATATAAAACACTGAAAAAATAATTTGTAATTGCCAATCAATATATATTATGCACTAGGTGTGAGACCCATGTATTAATGGGTTTATTTAAAAAAAATTAAATATAAAATTTTAAGAATTTGAAAAGTTTGAATTTATAAGAAAAATGAGAAATTTTTTGCATTATTAAAATTAATAAGACTTAAATGTATTGAATACATTACATATATAAACCATTTGTAATAAATACCTTACATATTAAATGTGGAATTTTAATTTAATAAAATGAAAAATACAATAAAATGACAAGTGGAAAATAGAAAATTTAAAAATTTTAGAAAATGTCATGTGTCCAAATGAAAGAGAAGATGACATATGGCAAAAAACCTTCATTTATTAGAGTAGATGTCCAAATTCCATCGGACTCCACCGACATCCATGAACCCTCCGGCTTACTAAATTTCTTTTAAGAAAGTGTCGTAAAATTATATGTTTTAGACACATGGTGAAAATGGTTCGTAAATGCACTAAACCACGTTAACAACTTTTGGTCTTCTTTGTTATGTTAGTGCTTTTGTGTTGTTACATATTTAGTGTATTTTGGTAAATGATGCTTTTTTATCACAATGTGGAAATATTTTATTTGAGCAATAGTTATATAGCTAAAAGTTAGAAAAGCTAAATATCTTATTTAATCGATATGCAAAACGATTGTTTGTTTTAATTTGATCCAAAGCAAATTCATCCAATATTTCCAAAATTTTTATACAAGTCCATGACAATATTAGATCAATAGTTCGATAAGAACACAAAGCTGATCAAAATTCAGATTTGGATACATATGGGAAAGAATGGAGTAGAAGCAACATCTTGCAGATGCATCAATAATACACCAATTGATGAAATCGATAATTTATTTATAATGAAAATATTAACAAAGCGAGTTTGAATAATAATAATAATAATAATAATAATAATAATAATAATAATAATAATATATAAATTTTAGACAAAACTTCAAAAATGGTCCTTGTGGTTTCCGAAAATATCAAGTTTAGTCCCTAAGTTCAAAAAACCTCACAGATGGTCCCTGTGGTTTCAAAACTTTTAACAAAATGGTCCTTTTCGCTAACTCCGTTAGCTTTTGGCCGTTAAGTGAAGAGCATTCCTGTCATTTCACTACCACAGGGACCATTTATGAAGTTTTTGCCTTATTTAAAAAAAAAAGAAAAAAAATATAATTATTTAATATTAAAGGGTCCCACCCTCTCTCTCTCTCTCTCTCTCTCTCTCTCTCTCTCTCTCTCCTGATCGATCTTCCTTCCTTGAAATCGCAACCCTCATTCCCGATTCTCAACCCTAAGAGAACACAAATCAATAATCAACAAACCAAAACTCAAATCTATCACCAATAAATCGCTTATCCCCCTGAAATCTACTCAGAAATCTGCAAACATACGAAGGAAGACATTTCGATTGTTTGTGGTGGTTATTTCTATTTGTTAAGAAATCAATTCCACTGCCTGGAGATCCATTGTCGTTGTTGTGGTTGCCGGAATCTTTCTTGACGCCGAACGTCATCTTGTTGTTATTCATCCAGACTTTGAAAACCCCTTTATCGACCCCAATTTCGTTGCAGAATCCGATTATTAAGTCTTCGTCTCGCTTCTGCATCTTCCATCCGACTCGTTCAACTAATTCGTGCATCTTTTCTTTCTGATCTTGAGTGAGTTTTGTTCGGAATCGTTTTTTCCCATTCGTGCATCTTTTCTTTCTGATATGTCGGAGAAGACATATCAGATGGGGGCAGGGGAGGGTAGCTGTTGGTCGGAGATAACATATAAATGGTGGTGGTGATTGTTCCTGGAAGAAAAGAAAGGGAAAAGGGTGAATCGGAAAAGCTGGAGCTCGAATTGGAATAATGGGAGTCTTCTTTGTCCGATAAAGATGCAGATTAGGCTCAACTGGAGCAGGGAAAAGAAATAGAGAGATTTCGATTCAATTAAAACACGAAACAGAGCTTTAAATCCTTATCTGATTTGGAATTTGAGGTTTGATTGATAACGAGATTCAAAACCCAGATGAAATCAAGCTTGTGGAAATTTGATTTGGAATTTGAATCTTGATCTGTTTAGGAAGAAGACATACAAGAGAGAGAGAGAGAGAGGGTGAGACCCTTTAATATTAAATAATTATATTTTTTTTCTTTTTTTTAAATAAGGCAAAAACTTCATAAATGGTCCATGTGGTAGTGAAATGACAGAAATGCCCTTCACTTAACGGCCAAAAGCTAACGGAATTAGCGAAAATGACCATTTGTTAAAAGTTTTGAAACCACAGGGACCATCTGTGAGGTTTTTTGAACTTAGGGACTAAACTTGATATTTTCGGAAACCACAGGGACCATTTTTGAAGTTTTGTCTAAATTTTATTACAAACTTAATATCTTAGTTTTTTTTTTAAATAATCGTGCATGAATTAACTTTTTTTTTAAATTGATTAGAAAAATAAGATTACTATTAAGTATTTTACAAAAAGTTAGAACCAACTAAAATATAAGACGCGATTGTAGTAAAAAACTATAAATATATTGTAACACTTTTAAAAATATATTGTAAATTTTGTGTTATGTAAAATTTGTGCGCGTTGATCACAGCTTTTGATGTCCCACGTGATGGCAGTCGAATTCCACGTGGCAATCATGCACCGCGGGCCCATGAACTTTTCCTAACAGTTACAACTCACACGCATCGGGTATTGTTCGGTAAAGTCGACTTCCAACAAGCTTTCATATTTGTGTGCTACGTCCAAAGAAAATTACTACATTTTTGTATCTTAAAATTTTCAGAGAGTTAATACCATGTTTTACTTGAAAAGATAGAAGAAATTGCATAAATGGTTCATGTGGTTGACAAAAAAAATGTAGACATTTTAGCAAACTCCAACAAAGGACCAATAGACCTTTTCATGTTTTGAAAATGATCAACGACAATTCTTACAATATTGAGTTATCAGATCAATACAATGTGCGAAAATAAGTGTTTTAATTGTTTGGTTATTCCCCATAAATGAGATATAGACCATAAACAGATAAACTCCATATTCTAATGTCTGAATTTTCGTTTTCTAATTTATAGGACTATCAAATAATTAAAATTTTACAATAACATGAGCCCAAGGTATTATATTAAATACTCACAAACTATGTGTTAATTAAAAATAAAAATGAGAATATAAACTAATGTTCTTAATGTAAAATTATATCATAAATTCAAAATAAAGTCCAGTTAACTTGAAACACTATCCGGGTCGGGCCCCCGCTTTCGGGCTGGTTGGTCTACAACTATACCTCTCTACTCAAATACACATGACATCATGATCTGCAGAGTTGAACTTGGAAACAGGCCCTGTTACGTCGGCCCATATCCTTGTAGCCCAAATTCAGCTTCTACCAATGACCTATTTGTATAAATGTTAGAAAAAATAACTATATAAGCTTTCAAGTTTCAACAATATATATATATATATATATATATATATATATATATATATATATATATATATATATATATATATCTGAAATTTTGAAATTTTCTAATTACATACAAGTTTTGAACTCTATTGTTTCTCAACTTTGGCTTTATTCCTCTAATTTTTATCCCCCACATCCCTTATAATCATTGCTTCTTACTTTTTTAATTCATTGAATTATATGATTTCTTTTTTCATCATATCAATTGATATGTATCACGAAAAACAAGCTTAAAACTCATTAAGAACAAATTAAAAACTAATAAACAAGTTTGAATCTAATGAAGAACTACCTCGAAATTCACAAACAAATTTGAAGCTCATCATTAACTGGAAAAACTATTTTTGAATATGTTTTCCTAAAAAAAAAAAAAAAAAAAAAAAAACGTGTTTGAAAGTGAAAGTAGGTCCTTTAATTTTAGGGTATTTTAGTCAATTCTCAATCACATGTTTAAAAATCTTATAAAATGTTTTTTTCCATCTATTTTTAAAAGAAAATGAAATCACTGTAAATAAAATGAAGTCTAAACCTATTTTCACAAACACAGTATTAGATCTAATGTTTAGATCTAAAACTTAAAAACATCATATCAAAATATTAGATCTACAAAACTTCATTCTCTCCTCTTTCATCAAACATATCAACCCCTTCCTCTACTTCCTACCTCCGACAGATTTCCACCGCCACCACCTTCTGTCGACGGCTTTCCACTATCACCACCTACCTTCGGCGCCACCAACAACCACCATTATCTTCTTTACAATCGTTTATCTCCCTTTCTGTATCACATATCATAACTGGAAAAACTATTTTTGAATATGTTTTCCTCAAAAAAAAAAAAAAAAAACAAACATGTTTGAAAGTGAAAGTAGGTCCTTTAATTTTAGGGTATTTTAGTCAATTCTCAATCACATGTTTAAAAATCTTATAAAAGGTTTTTTTCCATCTATTTTTAAAAGAAAATGGAATCACTGTAAATAAAATGAAGTCTAAACCTATTTTCACAAACACAGTATTAGATCTAATGTTTAGATCTAAAACTTAAAAACATCATATCAAAATATTAGATCTACAAAACTTCATTCTCTCCTCTTTCATCAAACATATCAACCCCTTCCTCTACTTCCTACCTCCGACAGATTTCCACCGCCACCACCTTCTGTCGACGGCTTTCCACTATCACCACCTACCTTCGGCGCCACCAACAACCACCATTATCTTCTTTACAATCGTTTATCTCCCTTTCTGTATCACATATCATACATATTCTTCGTTGATTACATACATACAAGAGTAAATCTTTGTCGTCGGCAGCATCTCTACTACTGATGGAAACCTCCTCCACCACCGCACTCTTACTACTCATATGATGTTGCTCCGGTGACATCTCCATCTTATCTCTATCTTTTACTCTCGATCTCCGTTAAACACCATCAGATCTGTTCATATATGGTGCACCATCTCTTCCACGAACCGTTGCTTCCCATCATCAACCTCCAAGAACCTTTGTTTTCATCATATCTGAAGTGTGCTTCGCTGGATCTACGACCTCCTGTGATAGATCTATGATCTTCGGTGTTAGATTTATGATTTTCGCCTCAAGGTCTACTATTTACGACTTCAGATCTACGAGTTTCAATGAGACTGAGTGACCAGATATAGAACCTCTGTCAACCGTCACCACCGTTGTTGTCTTGTCACTTTGGTGAAACACCGCTAACTCGTCTCCATCACTCTCTTTGATCTCTGATGAAACACATCAGATCAATGCATCAGGTATGTGGATTTTTTGTTTTGATTTTTTTCTTCTGTTAAGCTTTGAATTTGATATTTTAGTCTCTCATTTTTTTTGTTTAATTTTGTTAATCATAGTTTTTTCTGCTATTAAGTTGTAAATTCATGTTTGTTTTCTTATTATTTATAATATTTGCATCAAGTTTTTATTCTCACTTTATATTTTATGATTGTTATGTTGTGAAGTGAATTTAGAATATGTCTTACTATGTTAGTGTTTTCTTAAATCATGTGAACTTTAGTTTTTTCAAGCTGTGAATTATGATGTTTTAATGTTTCAACTATTGTTTAGTTCTGTTAAACTAAGTTTTACCTGTGAATGAGTAAATTAATATGTTTTTAAGTTGTAAATATTATGAATGAAAGTCTTGGATTGTTTTAATAAACTGTGAAAGAGAGTCCTACAATGTTTTATTAAACCGATAGAATTTTTGTGGTGCACACAAGATATTTATGAAATGCTTCAACAATTGTGTATAAGACTCCTAAACTACTTTATTAAGCTGTGAATTAAACTCTTGAAATGTAAGTTTTAATTTGAGAATATGATTGTAATGTATATTTTTTTGTATTAAAATTTGTATGTATAACATTGAGCTGTGAATTTTGTGTATTAAGATGTGAATTAACTATATTAAACAGTGACTTGACAATATTAAACTGTAAATTGATTGTATTAAGCTGTGAATTGACCGTATTAAGTTGTGAATTTTCTATGAATTCTTTGTTTGCTTCTGAAATATGAGATGAAAGAAACATTACACACATATAATTTTATCTAATTTTGAATAAAGTATGTAAAATTTAAATTGTAAATATTTTTGTAAATAAAATTTGAAAGAAATACTAGGCTAATGATATGAATGTATAAATACCGTGAATTTATTATATTAACCTGTGAATTTTGTATACTAGACTATTAATTGACTATATTATATGTGAATTTTTAATGAATTTTATGTTTAAAATATGAATGATTTATATATTAATTTTCTTGTGAATATGTGTATTTTTTGTGTTGTATAAATATGTAAAAATTTATTAGTTTTTATAACTATTTTGCATTAAACTATGAATAAGTGAATTAATTAGTTCATTTAAATAATGAATGTAGTATTTAAGTTGTTAATCAATGATTTTATGTAACATCCCATTTTTCCAGTAGTTTCAAGTTCATCCCTCGGATTTAATTAGGTCATTTTGGCCCTTGATTTAGAAGGAAGTGGCAAAAGGAAGCCCTAGTGGCAAAATGGTAAGTTTGGAAACTTAAGTAGTACGCCGGGCGTACATGTGGTATGCTGGGCATACGCATGTGTACGCTGGACGTACGTGTGCCAGGATGGAACCCTAACTTTTAGGGTTTGTGGAGTATTTAAGCACCGTATGGACCATACCCTCTCATCTCTTTCAGCCTCCACACCTCCCCCAGCCGCCTTGAGAGATCCTTCTTGAGCTTATAAGTGTGTTTTTAGTGCTTTCAAGAAGGAGCTTGTGCATCAAGGAGCCAATGAGGGGAGATTGGCTTGTAGATCTTGGTTCATCATCTGTTTTGGGAGCTCCAGAAGGTAAAAAGCTTGGAACTTTATACTTGTATGAGATAGATCTAGTCATTTTAGCTTTATGGAAGCATTCTTGTCCCAAAAGTCCCAAAATGGGTCATGTTATGATTTGGACGAAATAAGTTGTCCTTTCAGACCTTAGAAGAGGTCCTAAGTGATAAAAATGGTGTCCCAATAGCTAGATTTGTCTCATGCATGAAGTAGGAAGGTCTTAATGGATTAAGACCATGTGTTAAGAACTTTCTGGACGTCCAAAGTGATAAAGTTCGAGACTTTATAGTCCTATGGCACATTTGATCGATGGATCTAGAGTTTGGGCTTGAGTGCTTAAGCTATTAAGCAGTTATTAGGGTTTTAGTGAAACCCCGCGTACGCCCAACGTAAATCCAGTACGCCCAGCGTACTGGGTCAACCACCCCGATGATGGTCAACATCTGGACGAGTACGCCCCGCGTACCAGAGGAGTACGCCCCGCGTACGTCCTCTGTTGGGCCATTGGCAATTGGGCTTCGGGTTTTGGGCTGTTTTTGGACTAGTTGGATTTGGGCCTTTGTTGGACCTTGTGAATATTATGTTTTGGGCCAAGTTTTGATAATGGATCTTGGAATATGACCCAATTAGGGAGTTGGGCCCAATTTGGTAAATTGGGCCAATAATGGGCTTTGCATAAGGACTTTCAAGGTTATGGACTTGGCATTGGGCCTTGGCCCAATAAAGAGAATGGACATGATGGATTGTGTGGATCCTTAGTCAAGATTGTTATGTTGTGTAATGACTTGGTATGTATTATGTGATAGTTCGGGATTTCCGGTGAGATAGCGATTCGAGAGTTTGATTCTTGAGTTCAGATCGGCATTGCAAGGTGAGTTATCCTCACTGTACTCAAGGTTCTAAGGCACCAAGGTCGGCCGTTTGTTTTGTTATTAGGATAATTATTGTTGTGATATGTTAGCTCGGTATCCTGGTAGATAGGATAGTTATATGCTAGTATGATCTGTTAGATCGGTATCCTGGTAGATCGAATATGATTATGCTTAGTGACCTATAGTTGGTCTGACTGTCTGCATGCTAGTTGTTATGCCATTTAGGTAGATCTGTAGGACTACCTGTAGTATGATGTGATTATCTGTATGTGCATTAGTTGTGTTATATGTCGACATATTATGTGGGATGGTTTAAGGTGAAAATGCTCCGTGCGGTAACCAACATACCCGAGAACATTCCAGATACGAGCTAAGGGAGACTCGTAATGTGGGCTCGGGAGCATTCCAGATACGAGCTGAGGGAGACTCGTATTGTGGGCTCGATGGCAATCCAGATGTGAGCTGTGGGCCCGGAAGGCAATCCAGACTCACACTGTGGGCCCATGGGTAATCCAGTCTGTAAAGCTGTGGACCCAGTACATGTTGATTATTTGTATATGTGTTACGGTATGTTGGTATTCCAACCCGATGGTTGAGGGCCTGGGGTATTCCATCCCGATGGATGATTGGACCCATAGTATGATGTTTATTATTATATGTGTATTGTTGTGTGTATGGGTATTTTGGGGGTAACTCACTAAGTTTTCGGGCTTATAGTTTCAGGTTCAGCAGATGACCGCGGGAAGGCGAAGGCGTGACCGTACACTTCCTCGATTGATGAATATGATTTCTGGGAACACTGATGTTTAAACTATTTTGAAAACAAATTGTAATAACTGAGTGGTTTTAAATGATTTAAAAAGTTTTAAATTGGCTCGAATTCTATGGGTGTTACAAGTTGGTATCAGATCCTTGGTTTGAGATCCTTGGTTTGAGTGAATTGGAGGAACACTCGTGTGAATCCAGTCTCAAACTAAGGAAAATGTTTTCAAAATGATTTTAAATGGTTTTCAAAATAAGAAAGGAGGATGCGAAGTGTACGATCAGCCGGAGCCAGTAAGTAGACCCCAAAATACCATGCAATTATTTGATTATGTGATATGTTAGAACAACATGTTAGTACTAGGCTAGGGATCTTCAGGAATTGCATGATAGAATTGCCTTATTACATGATGCCTGCTAGCCTAGGGTTTTCCTTATATGAGATTGACATCATTACTGTAGTTGCTTGTGTATGTATCACGGCTGTACATAATTAAGATCTTATAGCCTGTGAATGTTTGATTTGGCCTTATGTTCTGTTCTTGTTGATTAGGGGCTTAGGGTAGGATCAAATATTTGAAAGTCTATAGGGTCCAGCGTTATGTATGGCTAGCATACACTAGTGCTGCAGGGTTGGTGGAAGTTTCATGGATGGGTGGGTTGTGTGAGGCCGGGAGGCCAGTTACAAGATATTTAGCATTCCTCTAGGATTGAGGATTGAGCGCTCGCTATGATTATGTATATTGTTAGGGCGTTGTGATGATACTTGAGACAAATATGGGTAGGTGTGGAAGGTAGTATGGGCCCGTACTACTGAAAGCACAGGACCCATACGCGTAGCAAGGAAGTCACAACCCCTAGGGTTGGGAATTGGTCCCCTGTCATTATATGGATTATCATATATCTTTCTGGTGTCTTACCAAAATGGTGGTTACGAGACGTCTTGAGACCGGATCCAGGTTAGGATCGGAAGCTGGCAGCCAGGATATGCTAGCATTTTCAGAGGACCGTGTCAGTGAGATCATCCGGGAGGAGGTGATCGGGGTTGTCCGGGGATAGTTTCCGGAGATGTTTGGGTCTACTAAGACTGCCACGGTTGAGTATTTTGACGAGCGCTATGCAACCATTGTCGAGACGGTTGTCGCGGCAACTATAGTAGCTGTAACGACGGCAAGGGGAGGAGCTGGTCGAGCTTTCCAATACTGGGACATATTCTGATGAGCGGAGGGTTTCAAATACTTGAGATCAGGGAGATATTATGTACTCATTATATTCCGCGGGCTGAGCGGGAGTGGCTTTCACACGAGTGTATGGATTTGAGGATTCGGGGGTTTTGCTCGAGGCCGGAATGCGAGTCGCGGGGACTCTGGAAAGGAGTGATTATTATGTTCAGTTGGAGTTTTGCAACTGGAAGTAGAATGATTAATTGAAGGATCAGACTGTCGTTTTATCGGGCAAGGATTGTGCCTTTTCAGTTTTTGAGCTCGAAGGAGTGAGCAGGCTTGCGACCCCAGGATCAGGTTGTATTTCAGCTCGGGGTCAGTTGGTTGCAGGGATTGGCGACATTATTTCAACGCCAGTGAGCGCAGGTGGGTCGAGGTGGCATAAGTATTTTGTGAGGTCCGGTTTTCCTAGGATCTCTTATATCAGGCGGTAAGGATTGATTATGCGAACTATTGCAATGTTGGGATTGTAGACTATGTCTTGGGAATAGTTTGTAGCCCGGGTTAGGGCAGAGATTGCTTCAGCTACTGCAGTCGAGGTGGCATAAGTATTTTGTGAGGTCCGGTTTTCCTAGGATCTCTTATATCAGGCGGTAAGGATTGATTATGCGAACTATTGCAATGTTGGGATTGTAGACTATGTCTTGGGAATAGTTTGTAGCCCGGGTTAGGGCAGAGATTGCTTCAGCTACTGCAGTTCAGCTATGGACGTTTGAGCGGGTGAGTGAGTCAGGGTGCAAACCCTGAATGAAATGATTTCTAGAACCCGAGAGCGGGAGACTTGTTTGGAGCACCTTTGGAAAAAGGGGTATTATGTGGGAGGTCTGCGGATAGGGTCCCACAGAAGGGTTAGTCAGCATTGTTAGAAATCAGATGTTTTAGCAACCGTTCGTGATTGACGGACGAAAGCACCAAGGGAAGTAGCTCGTCGTCGAGGTATTAGTTGGAGTATCTATCTTTTGGTCTTTAGGATTTGAGTGTGGGATCATTCAAGCATTAGCGATTGTCGGTTTCACTGGGATTCGGGAAATGTTCCTCTGGTTCTTAGAAGTGTGTGGTCAATTGGGATTGGCTAGTAATGGAGCGCTAGTTAGAAGAGTTGGTTGTTATCAGATCGATCGTTGGAAAGTGAGAGAGATTGGGAATTCTTCAATTTTCATGTATTATGAAGACTTAGTCGAATCTAAGTGGGGGAGAATCGTCCCTGGATGCAGAAGAAGGAGCGGTGTTGAAAATGGGTTAAGTTTCGCATCGTGGTCAGGAAGGAATACAAACCAAGTGGCTGTTTGGTTTGAGGGTTGTGTGACTTGGGGAGTTCGGTAAAACTACCTAACATGTGTATCACGTCTTCTTGGTGCTTGATAGCAGAAGTTGGGAAACCAGGTTGGAGTTCTAGTCATGAATTGAGTTCAGTTCGATTATTCGGTCGAGGGTGTGCTTGACTCTGAGGGTTTTGGATTGATAGATTGAGGATTTTGTTAGCTTCCAGGGCTCGGCAATAGTTTCAGCACGGGTGTGCGGGTTATTTATCATATGTGGTAGACATGCGGGTCAGGGAACAGACCACGGATTCTGAGAGGGTGGACGATCGACATGAGGCCTAGGGTTAGGCCGGGGTTAGAGTACAAGGAATGGATCAGGAGTTCAGAACCCCAAGTGGGTGAGAACAGTCTGCATGGGAAAGATCACCAGGAGGGGTGGTCCAGGGAAATGATCAAAAGTTTAGAGCGGCGCGTATAGACTGAAGGCCGATGGGGCATACCAGTCAGGCCGAAGGCTCGGAGAACCGTCCAAATAGACTGAAGGCCTGGTGAGGCGGTCCAGTCATGCTGAAGACTCTGTATTTGTTTATAGATCTATGTTCGGGTATTGAGTATGCTGCTATGCTATAGCAATCAGTAGGTCTGTCCCCAAGTATTGAACATGCTGATGGAGTAGGTGAGTACCTCCAGGATGGAGTGTTGGACATTTGAAGTGACGAAAACGGTGTCGATAGGTTTGTTGGATTTTGAGCATTCTAACACTCCTATGGTGTACATGCAACCCAATAAACCTTGGATCTATGTTTTCTCTATTATACATGCAAATATTAACTATTCCAAGGTTTCATCCTAACCAGCATATTATGAAGCACCTATACTACAAAGTTCTAGTTAGATGACATACCTTTTGATGTAGCTTGATGTCTTCAAGCTTTAAGAGCTTAGCCCCAATAGTGTGGAAGCCTCAAATGGAATCACAAATCACCAAAACACCTTGGAAGAACTTGAGAGAATATGTATGCACACTAAAATCGGCCCACTCTTATTTTCACACACTTGTGTCAATTTTGTGAGCCAAGGACCCCTTTATATATTATGGAGGATTAGGGTTACATCCATGTAAACCCTAATACCCATGACCTTTCATTTACATAGGATCCATGGGTTAAAAGCTCCATGGACCATCCATGAAAGCTTAGCCCAACCTAAATGAACTTGGCCCATTCTATATATATAAGAGTCCATATTTAATTAGTTCTTTTTGATCACTTAATTAATTCTAAATTAATTCTTGATCAATACTAATTAAATAATATGATTCCATATTAATATATTAGAACTTATAATATATTAATATAAATCATAAATATACTATTCTCAAAAGACTATCCATATAAATTGTGCCGGTGAAGTGCAACCCAAATGGACCATGCCGGGTCGGGTCAAGTACATACCAAATATAGTTATGGACTTAGACATTAATCCAACAGTCTCCCACTTGGATAAGTCTAAAACTATTATTGAGTATGACTTCAAAACCTAACTGGCAATCGTAGCTCTTAAATCCGTTGTCGAACTCTGACCTTGTCAATGACTTGTCCATTAGATAAGGGATCATATATTCCTCCATTCTAGATATCATATGGACTGAGACATGGATTATAATCATTCTCTCTGTCCATTTGTTGTTTCCCGATTTTCGATTTATGATGACTGACTGATTGAACAAATCAAATCAGTCCTGGCTTGGCCAAGCACTCACATGTGTCATCACTAAATCATCGAGGGGCCCACATATATCGCTTTTATCCCGAAGGTAAAAGGAATGGATAAACTTCGACTCATATGGTTTGTTCTACTACTTGTTGAATCATACACAAAGGCACGTTTTATAACATCGAGTTACCAAATGCGTTTTCGTGCAATCAATGTATAACCAACTCATAGTAACAACTCATATCTCTAGGTTTGAAGAATATAAGATATTATCGTCTCATGATCACTCGTGATAAAATCCATGAAGTGATTCAAATGAGCGCGGGTTGAATCCAATACTCAGAACTTATGAGCACTCATGAGTGTTGTAGCACCACTTTGTCCACCAACTTGGACCTCTACAAACCAACCCATGACAGTCTTGATTCATATCTACTTCCAACATATGACCGACTGTGGATGGTTTGAATAACTTAATCATTCAGGAAGAGCGACTTAGTTATTCTGGAAGTCAAAACATGCAAAGTGAAACACAAGAATAAATGAATCAAATATGGTATCAAACCCTATGAATATAAATAAACACTTTTATTTATCACCATACTGATTACTCATTATTCATTGTTTCGGTTTTATCAACTTTATACTTGAATTAAAAACACTAGTTGTCCCATGCTCCAAGCATGTACACTATGTTTTTCTTAAACAATAGCTTTGCCATACACCAAGTATGCACTCTATGTTTGTCTATGATCCTTACTTTGTGAAATAAACCAATTGAACATAATTTCAATGATTCTAATTTCACACTCCCAAATCCTTATCGAAAAATGTGAGAATTTCAAATTCCTATCATTTATCGAAATTTGTTTAGATTTTAAACTTATATGCACTGACCCTCCTGTAATGAATATGTACAAAGTCACAAAGACTTGTCAACAGTCATTATAAGGTATTCCAATGGACTCCATGGAAACTAAGTCTCATATTCAAAGTACATTGCTTTGGACATGCTTCTTGCATTAAGTTTTCTAATCTTACACAGATAACTTCCACCTATGGAGACAACTCCATATTCTCATTTTGACTATCACTTCCGAATAAGAGATGCCTCTTTTCAGAATATGTCAATATGGTCCTTCCAAAATTAGCACTATACTTCCAACTGTCCCTGAGCAACCAATCTTTGGTAAACCTCAGATTGTCCTCGACAATTGCTTAATCATTTTAGTCATATCCAATTCTAGACCTTTTCCCTTCTTAATGCCTCTGGGCATTTGGAAAAATTTAGAAATGACAAATATTATAGCACATGCAATCGATCCTGTACCCAAAGCAAATGGTACACGATTCATGATGTCTCACATAAAGACATGATTCTAGACCCGTCTTTTGCTACAATATTTTTCTTTGCCATGTTTTCAAAATTTGACTATGAAGAGGGATGCCGTAATCATAATCAAATTTTGAGAATGCAATATATAGAATTTCCTTAAGTTGAACCAATCCAACATGAAATTCATATATATATATATATATATATATATATATATTCTTGACTAAGGATGATTAAGGTCTCAATCTAAGCCTTTAGAACTGAAATGAAGTATATCCTCTCCCTTAATTATAGCAAAACAACTTTTTCAATCCCTGCAACCTCACAAATTGAAACTTTTGTTTTCTATAATTAACATTGCTAACTTGCAACACTAACAATAATTATCATGCTCCCACTAACATGATGATTATTAGCATAACACTTATGCTCCCACTAGCTTTGACATGTACTCAGAAATCAGCTGGACTTCTAGAAATCAATACTTTATTGACTTTCTTACCAAAGTTCAGATTTCTGATACGAGATGCTTTGATAAAACTTTATCAAAATCATACACCTTTCCTTAGATAGCATGCATGTGTGTCTAAACAATTTCAGAACTATGAAAAGGGATGCCGTAATCATAGTCTCAATTGTTTAGACCTTTTGCCATCTGCTTCAAATCTACTTGGTGGAAGTGTTTCCTCACCATCATTTTCATGAATCGGAGAGAAACCTTATGACCCTTAGATTTTATGGTGTATGTGTTCTTATCCATGTGAATCGTCAAAACCATAGTCACAAGACAAGGATAATGACAAATCCAAACTCATATGGACTGAACTTATGCAATCTTAACTTCTTGCCACCTGGCAGTACAGGGCCTGCCATTGCTTCCAAGTTGTTATGCAACCAATTGAGAACTTTCAGAACTCCTATGCAAAGCCAACTTTAACTGGAATGGGCACAGAATATGTCAACACGATAGGTTATAAACCTCAAGTCGTGTGCTAGTGAAGAACCTCAGGTTTTATTCTTGATTAGTTCTTGAAATTCTTTTTAGGATCTTTAAGACTCCCACTATCCTCTTGACATATAAGACTATCTTGCCAAATATTCAAGAGATAGTGCGGATTCTTTATCAAGACAAACACTTCACACAATTGGCCTTAGTTGGTCTTTGTTTTATCCAAAACATCACAACTTACCAATTTCAAATGTACAAGAGTAGGACACTTTTACTCTTACATTTGACAAGTGTTTTAAACCTTTCTTTAAGATATGTCACTCAAGTTACAATCTTGGAGTATGACTCTAAGAATTGTTTTGGAACGAAGTATGACTCATCTTCCTGATCTAACCATTTCAACAATTCATGACTCCTCTTCTTAGTCATAATAATGCACTAAGATGACCTTTAGAGGACTAATTGTGATATGATTTCTAAATCATTAAGATGATCACAAACATGATACTAAAGTACTCTCCCATCTTTTCAGATTTGAGAAACTTTTATCTTTCTGCCTAATTTGATTATTCCCATTCGTTCTGCCATACATTGAGACTTTTCCAATGTTTCAGAATTATACTTAAACTTGTAAGTATAACCATATTTACTAAACTTTAGTAAATCAAATAGTCTTAACGAGCTTTGTGGTGGACATGACCAGTGCACAAGAATGTGTACTCGATCCCTTTAGTCCTTCACTTGACTCACACATCCATGTGAACAAGTAATTAGTCTTGATTTTCCAATGCTTGAAAGTTCTCATTCATCATACTATTCAACTTGCATGATTCCAAGTTTCGGTCCAATTGGTGATGAGGAACTTTCCTGATTTGGTAAATTTAGACACTACCACAAATGAAAGAATCAAATCCATTTTCCAATATTGCTGTCAGTGGAATCATATAAGCAACAATTTTCCACAAATGCCATTGTAAGGATACTTCAAATAAATAAAATTAAACAATTTTCTTTTATTTTAAAACTTTGCGGAAAAACTTATCCTTACAATCCACATAGAAAATTGTTGTTATCTATTCCTTAGCAATATATCATAACTTCTTAAGCAACTGCTCAAAATTCTGATGCGATCGAAATCCACCTTCGCGATCAGAATCAACATATACTTCCTTTAAGATTTCTCTCTATTCTTTGATTCTTAAAACATCAACATGTGACCCAGTCACATCATGTAATGAGGATCTCAGAATAGAACTTAACAGAGTTAGATAATGGGCTCTACCTGATGTAGAGTCAAACTTATTGACTTTAACATCCTTAGGTAAATTTGGCAGCTTTGCAATCAACGCCCCTTCCTTTGGAAAAATAAACATATGGACCCTTTGGTAATGGGACTATCTCAGACTTAGCCTTTCTCTTTACCATTTGGTCAACCGGTTTGACTATGGTCAATCCCTTTCCATTGGGAAGAGAATGCTTTTTCTGGATTTCCAGTGTCACCATTGTCACTGTCCATAAAGTTTTTAGGAATTTGATCTTCTAATCAAATTTGCTTTACTATCGTTCCAAATCATTGCTGATTCAGCAGCACCAAGCAAATAGATATGATCATTAAGGTTCATGTCATAGTCTGTTTCATAGTAGTCCCAAAGGAACTCACTATGTGACTTAGAAAGTGATTGAACATCCAACTTTCTCAAGACTTTGACACCCAACTCTCCCGGCTTGTCAATATGTGACTTCATCTCTAAGATGTGATCACACATAGACCTTGCTTGCCATTAGGGCTTGAGTGACCTTGAACTTGTGGGTTAGGGAGAATAATTGGAGGAGGTGGAGGAAGAGAAGTATGACTTCCATGAGCCAAACTCGGGAAGTCATATTCATTAGGAAAGCTTGGTTTGGGAAGATCATTGTTGTCTAAACCAGACATCAACAATGGGAGAAATTCACGTAAAGTTGATTTAAGTCCTTAATATAACACCCAATATGATATATTAAGGCTAGGACCCAACAAACTATTTTATAACTTGGAAGAGGGATGTCGTAATAGGCAGTAAACTGCCATTTTATAGGCAGTAACCTTATACCCCCCTTATAGACCGGCTTCGTGAATGAGGCCTACTAATGGTAAGACGACTTGCTCTTATACATATAATATATTAAACTTTAATATTATAATAGTATAAGGGTGTATTTTAGACATTTAAAATACTTGGTGGCTTAATCTATTAATTAAACTATACTCTTAATTTAATTAAATTTAAACCATGTCATTATGGAATTATTAATTCTCTTTTAATTAAACACTTTAATTATCTATTAATAAAGTCCATAAGAGTTAATTGAATTATTCAATAAAAACATCATAATTCCAATTATTAAATTCAAAATTAAAACCATTTAATTAATTGTTTAAGTTATGAACCCAAGAGTTTTAGAATTTAATTCTTTTTTTTATCATAAAAAAACTTTTCCAAATTCCAAAACTTGAGGGCAAGTTTTGTAACTCTTGAAAACTTTTGGATTCCATAACTTATGGAGTTAAATACTTGTTTTATGATGAAACTTTTCATGTTCCATAACTTAAGAACAAGTTATGGAATTCTTTAAAACATTAAGACCAAGTTTTGTAACTTCATAAAAAACTTTGAATCAATTTTTTTAAAAACCTTTTCATATCCATAACTTATGGAGGTTTCAAAAAAACTCTTTAGATCAAACTTTTAAAACTAATAAAATAATCATATCATTTTATCTTTTACTAAATTTGACCTAATTCAACTCATATAGCAAATGATTCAAATTTTACAAATAATTAGTTTTTCACAAAAACAAGTAATTATCTTAAAATTTGACAAACGTCATGTTTTTTTTTTCCTTTTTTTCCAACTTTGAAAATAAAACATTTGCATCAATATAACAGAAAACAACCCATGGCTCTGATACCACTGTTGGATTTTGAGCATTCTAACACTCCTATGGTGTACATGCAACCCTATAAACCTTGGATCTATGTTTTCTCTATTATACATGCAAATATTAACTATTCCAAGGTTTCATCCTAACTAGCATATTATGAAGCACCTATACTACAAAGTTCTAGTTAGATGACATACCTTTTGATGTAGCTTGATGTCTTCAAGCTTTAAGAGCTTAGCCCCAATAGTGTGGAAGCCTCAAATGGAATCACAAATCACCAAAACACCTTGGAAGAACTTGAGAGAATATGTATGCATACTAAAATCGGCCCACTCTTATTTTCACACACTTGTGTCAATTTTGTGAGCCAAGGACCCCTTTATATATTATGGAGGATTAGGGTTACATCCATGTAAACCCTAATACCCATGACCTTTCATTTACATAGGATCCATGGGTTAAAAGCTCCATGGACCATCCATGAAAGCTTAGCCCAACCTAAATGAACTTGGCCCATTCCATATATATAAGAGTCCATATTTAATTAGTTCTTTTTGATCACTTAATTAATTCTAAATTAATTCTTGATCAATACTAATTAAATAATATGATTCCATATTAATATATTAGAACTTATAATATATTAATATAAATCATAAATATACTATTCTCAAAAGACTATCCATATAAATTGTGCCGGTGAAGTACAACCCAAATGGACCATGCCGGGTCGGGTCAAGTACATACCAAATATAGTTATGGACTTAGACATTAATCCAACAAGGTTACCGGGAGCAATCCAGTCATGAGCTGAGGGCCGGTGAGGGCATACCAGACTCATGCTGTGGGCTCAGAGGCAATCCAGACCTCTGTTAAGGACAATGTAAGGGTATTCCAGTCATAGGCTGTGGGCATAGAGATTGTGTTGGTTATGTCTCTGGTAGGAGCGCGTTCGGATTGGATGTTTTGTTGAGATTCGGGGGAGTTGTACTCGGTTGCGACGAATCAGAGGATTGTGGATGAGACGTAAGGATAGATCCTTGGGTCTCAAGTTATGAGTAGAACCGAGTTATGTCTATAGAGGTATTCCAATCTAGGGTATTCCATCCTGAGGATGACCAGACCCTATGATTGATTGGATCTGATATGTTTGGTATTCCAACCCGAGGGTTGATTGGGCCAAACATGTGTGGGGATACGAGGGTATTCCATCCTAGAGATGACTGGACCCGTCGTAGGCATGCCTAGTATTCTAGCCTGAGGCTGATTGGGCCAGGCATGAGTGTTCGTGTTTATTAGTGGATTGAATTTTTTTGTATGATATTTTGGGAGCTAAAGGACTCATTATCCTGTCAGCACAAAGGGTTCGCTTCAGGAAGAGGGAAATTTGCGTTTCCGATACTTTGGATCATCAGGATTTTGTCTGGTTGGCCGGTAGTGGTAGGTATGTTGTTGGTGGTAATCGCTTGCGGGACTGTATTCTATGGATGTGGTGGACGACAAGGAGCGACATGGTAGATTATCGTCGGTATTATGTGGACATCTTATCCGGATGATCTATTAGGTGGCATGTTGTGCTTGATCGGGCTGAGGCGGTCCTGCTCTATGCAGTAGGCCAAGATACCCGATGCGGGCCGACGGTAAGTCGTAGGCTCAGGGGTTCAGCAGAATATGATCCATGGTTCTATTTTCGGTAGGAACCTCAGGCCCAGGGTTGAATAATCGGTTAGTAGTGTTGAGAAGAGAACTAGCGATGGTTAGTATGAGTGGTCTGTCAGGGAGCCATACCGAATTCAGGTTTCCAGATTGCAGGTTTAGGTAGAGTAAGGTTGTGTGTTACATGGGTTTATGGATTCGTCTTCTCTGGAACGAAAAGATTCCCATTGGATTTAGTCTCTTTCGGAAGTCGTCGGCTGTCATGGGTATGAGGTGCCCCTCAGGATGTCGGGTTGTCGGGGATGGTAAGGAATGATTTCGAGGACGAAATCAAATTTAAGTGGGGGAGAGTTGTAACATCCCATTTTTCCAGTAGTTTCAAATTCATCTCTCGGATTTTAATTAGGTCATTTTTGCCCTTGATTTACAAGGAAGTGGCAAAAGGAGGCCCTAGTGGCAAAATGGTAAGTTTGGAAACTTAAGTAGTACGTCGGGTGTAACGACCCAATTTTTACGCCCAAAAATTTCGTTTAGAATAAATGGTTTGCAAAACATTTGTAGTACATCATCCGATCATATCATCTCATAAAATATATCTTATGTCTGAAACCAAATCATAAAATAATAATAATAATGTCAGAGTACAATCCCAGAACATCTCATAGTGCGGAAAACCAATGTGTGTGTGTATGATGTGCCGCTACCGCGCCAGCTCCTTCCCCTTCGCTGAAGAGGTACCTGAAACCAAACTGTAAACTGTAAGCACGAAGCTTAGTGAGTTCCCCCATCGTACCACATACCATACAATCACATAACATACAGATAATATCAGGCATATCTGAGTGCCCGACCTACCCCTTCGGTCCTTTCGACCGGATACTGCCCACCATATCTGGGTGCTGGCCTCCCCTTCGGTCCTTTCGACCGGATACTGCCTAGCATATCTGGGTGTTGGCCTCCCCTTCGGTCCTTTCGATCGGATACTGGGGACTATTTCACCCCTCTACTACTACCACATAACATATATCACATAACCATAATCTGTCTAACATGACTGGTTATGACTACCCCTTTCGGCCCTATCGACCGGAAATCCTGGGGACTATCTCCCCTACTGCTACTAGCATATAACATCATATCATACTAGCACATAACATATCAGGTAGTAGCAAACCTAGATGATATCACAAAGACAATCATCCAACATACAACTCCTACTGGCGGGCCGGCATTGTGGCCGTAGACCCACCGCTACTGGAAGGTAACTCACCTCGAAAAGTAGCTGCTAGAAGTCTGCTCGCTAGACGTCTGACTGCTGCACCGGTAATCCTCCGGCTATAAATCCATAAACATCGATTAGTCACTCATAAATACCCTTAGGTCAAATGACTGACCTGCCCCTGGTCCAAGGTCAACTCCTTGGTCAAAGTCAACTTCCAGTTGACTGGACTCGCCGAGTCCTGGCACAGACTCGCCGAGTCCCTCTCCCACTATTCCCGTACTAACTCATCAAGTCCCTTTTTCCTACTCACTGAGTCACCCTAACTCACTACTTGGGACGATTATACCGGCTCGCGATCCGACTCGCCGAGTCCGAGAACAACTCGCCGAGTCCCTACGAGCAGATCTCCTACTCGCTTCCAAATCCTCACCAGAGCATCCATCTTGAGGATTTGGGTTTCTGGGACTTTTGCTACTCGATAAATTGCTAATTCCGCGAGCAGTTACGAAGGGTTGGACCTTCTACACTTAAACCCCTCTTAACTCAGTAACTGTTCATATGACTCGCCGAGTTGGAAGAACAACTCGTCGAGTCCCAGGCAATCTTCATAGGACTCGCCGAGTGGTTCATCCAACTCGTCGAGTCTAAGACCATCTTCATAGAACTCGCCGAGTGCACTTTGGCACTCACCGAGTCCCTTCAACCCTCCTTCCAAACAGACCAATTCTTAGGCATGCAACGGTTCCAAACCATAGATCTAAGCTCCTAGGGCATGCTTATCACGTAAAGTTGCAAACTTTACGTTTATGCATGGCTCTATGAGCTCCAAAAGGCAAATCCAAGCTCTTTATGAGGTCAAACACTTAATAGGGACCTCAATCACTTCAACCACAGAGACTTTACACTTCTAAGATGTCCCTAAGGTCCAGATCTGAAGTCCTTTCAGAACATGGAGCATAAACACATGGAGTTTGAGGTTTTAGGGCTTGAAAACCACAAATTTGGGACAAAAAGGGAATCTAATGAACTAGTGATCAAGGTAGGAACTTTTCTACCTGAATGGAAGCTTCCCACAGTGTAGATTTCGGATCTACTTCCCCTCCTTGCACTCGTCAACCTTCTCCTTCTTCTTCTAAGCTCCAAACTTCCTTCACAATGCCAAAATCACTCACAAGAACAATATGGGGGCTAGGGTTTCGCTCTACAGCTCTTCTGGAAGTGTTAGGGACAAGGGAGGCCGAGTTAGAGTGTTTAAATAGGGTGCAAGCCCCTGGATTAGGGTTTTTGTCCAGACAGCGGCTACTCGCCGAGTCCGGGACCCGACTCGGCGAGTCCACAACTTAAACCCCGTGCCCCTTCCCGCTTCTACTCGGCGAGTCGAGCCTTTGACTCGCCGAGTCCAAGGCCATAATGCAAAATACTCAAAGATTTAAATAAAAGAATACGTACCAAGAACCAGGTGCTACAAATCTCCCCCACTTATTTTATACTTCGTCCTCGAAGTCTGCTGCTTGCTCCTGAAACAGCTCGGGGTAATGCTCCATCATCTCATCCATCGGCTCCCATGTCCATTCCGAGCCCTTCCGGTGCTGCCATTGCACCTTTACCAGCTCAACCCTCTTGTTCCTCAGATCCTTCGACTTCCGGTCGAGGATCGCCACAGGCCGCTCGATGTAATTTAGGCTGTCATCAACCTGAATGTCCTCCAAGGGTACCACTGCTGAGTCGTCCACCAGGCACTTCCGCAGCTGGGAGACGTGGAAAGTGTTGTGGATCTAACTGAGCTCGGCTGGCAAATCCAACCGGTACGCCACCTTGCGCACCCGGGCTACCACCCTGAAGGGTCCAATGTATCTGGGGCCTAACTTGCCTCGCTTCCTGAATCGGATGACGCCCTTCCATGGCGACACCTTCAGGAGGACCATATCCCCGACCTGGAATTCCAGGTCTGACCGACGCTTATCGGCATAACTTTTCTGCCGACTCTGAGTAGTCTGAAGCCTGCTCCGGACCTGCTAAATCTTCTCTGTCGTCTTGAGCACTACTTCGGTGCTCCCCATGACTCTCTGGCCAACCTCACCCCAACATATCGGGGTCCTGCACCTCCTCCCGTATAACATCTTGAAGGGAGGAACGTCAATGCTCGCATGATAACTATTATTATACGAGAACTCCGCCAACGGGAGGTAGATATCCCAACTACCTCCGAAATCTAAAACACATGCCCGCAGCATATCCTCCAGAGTCTGGATGGTCCGCTCGCTCTGGCCATCCGTCTGCGAGTGAAAAGCGGTGCTAAAATGCAGACGAGTACCCAGCTCGTCATGAAACTTCTTCCAAAACTTGGAAGTAAACCGCACATCTCTGTCTGAAATCACCGAAACTGGCACTCCGTGCCGCGTCACCACCTCCCTGATATAGATATCGGCCAATTTCTCGGCCGAGATGCTCTCCTGAATCGGGATAAAGTGGGCGCTCTTGGTCAATCGGTCGACAATGACCCAGATTGAATCCATTCCCCGCGCGGTCCTCGGAAGCTTGGTGATAAAATCCATCGTGATGTCTTCCCATTTCCACAGCGGAATATCCAACGGCTGCATCTTGCCGTGTGGTCTCTGATGCTCGGCCTTGACCTTCCTGCAGGTCAAGCACCGCTCCACGTACCATGCTACATCCCGCTTCATGTAGGGCCACCAATAGTCCAGACGAAGATCCCTATACATCTTCGTCGCCCCGGGATGAATGGAGAACCGGGATGTGTGCGCCTCCTCCATCAGGACCTGGCGCACGCCTCCATGATAAGGGACCCACACCCTACGGTGAAGAGTCAATAACCCTCGGCTATCATAGTCGAAAGAGGAAACCTGTCCCACAATCCGCTCACTCTTCCGATGTTCCTCCTTCATAGCCTCTTGCTGAGCCTCCCGGATCCGTTCCAGAAGCGGAGTCACCACTGTCATCCTCAGACAGATATCCCTGATCGGCGCTGCCTTGCGGCTAAGCGCATCGGCCACGACATTGGCCTTCCCCGGATGGTAATGGATCTCACAATCATAATCCTTTACCACATCAAGCCACCGACGCTGTCTCATATTCAGATTTGGCTGATCCATGAGATACCTCAAACTCTTGTGGTCCGTGTAAATCGTACAACGAACCCCATAGAGGTAATGACGCCAAATCTTGAGGGAGAATACAACAGCCCCCAACTCCAAATCATGCGTCGGGTAATTCGCCTCGTGAGGCTTCAGCTGCCTCGACGCATAGGTGATGACATGCCCTCTCTGCATCAATACCGCGCCCAAACCTGCGATGGATGCATCGCAGTACACCACAAAATCCTCCATGCCCTCTGGCAGGGCTAAGATTGGCGCCTCGCACAATCTCTGTCTCAGTGCCTCGAACGCGGCCTGAGCAGCAGGCCCCCAGTGATACACCACCGACTTCTTAGTCAGTCGGGTGAGCGGAACTGCTATCTTGGAGAAGTCCTGAATGAATCTCCGATAGTAGCCTGCCAATCCCAGAAAGCTCCGAATCTCAGATGGAGACCTCGGAACCTCCCAACTCATCACGGTCTCCACTTTGGCCGGATCTACCGAAATCCCGTTCTGGTTGACAAGGTGCCCAAGAAACTGCACCTCGCGCAACCAGAACTCACACTTGGAGAACTTAGCATACAAGTTCTCCCTCCTCAAAGTCTCCAGAACCTCCCGCAGATGCTCCTCATGCTGCTCTCGCGTCTTGGAGTAAACCAAGATATCGTCGATAAACACTATCACAGACCGGTCTAACATCGGTCTACATACGCGGTTCATGAGGTCCATGAATGCGGCAGGAGCATTGGTGAGCCCGAAAGGCATCACCACAAACTCATAGTGGCCGTAACGCGTCCGAAACGCAGTCTTCTGCACATCCTCCTCTCTGACCCTCATCTGGTGATACCCTGAACGCAAATCAATCTTGGAGAACCAAGATGCTCCCTGTAGCTGGTCAAAGAGGTCATCAATCCTCGGGAGTGGGTAGCGGTTCTTCACCGTTACC
The DNA here is from genome assembly GCF_052849685.1 of Lactuca virosa. Taxonomy (NCBI): domain Eukaryota; kingdom Viridiplantae; phylum Streptophyta; class Magnoliopsida; order Asterales; family Asteraceae; genus Lactuca; species Lactuca virosa. Next base: position 93,067,956 of record NC_136434.1, read on the forward strand.
TTGTTCAGCTCCCGATAATCTATACACATCCGATGCGACTCGTCATTCTTCTTTACGAACATAATCGGGGCTCCCCAGGGTGAACTGCTTGGTCGAATGAAACCCTTGTCTAACAGCTCCTGCAGCTACGTAGACAACTCCTGCATCTCGGGAGGAGCCAACCGATATGGTGCCTTGGCTATCGGAGCTGCACCAGGAACTAGGTCGATCCTGAACTCCACCTGTCGCTCCGGAGGTATCCCTGGCAACTCCTCGGGGAATACATCCGCGAACTCTCGTACTACGGGCACATCGCCCACCGTGTCCATACCCGTCTCCTGGGTATCCATAACATACGCGACATAACCTGTGCAACCCTGCTGGAGGTAACGCCTAGCTCTCGCTGCTGAACATATAGCTGGTCCTCGCTGTGGCCTCTCGCCCTGAATCACCAACTCTCCCCCACTTGCGGTCCTGATCCGCACCAACTGCTGCGCGCAGTCGATCACTGCCCCATTAGGGCTGAGCCAATCCATGCCTATAATCACCTTGTTCCCACGCAATGGAATGGGAACCAAGTCTACCAAGTAGCGCTCCTCAAATAACCTCAGCACACAATCTCGGAAGACCTTAGATGCTCGCACTGACCGGTCGTCCGCAATCTCGACCTCTAGAGGGCAGTCCAACATGCCCGAAGACGCAGGAAACTTCTTGCTAAGCGCAAGAGAGACGAATGATCGAGTAGCGCCCGAATCAAACAACACCTGAACCGGTATACCGTTCACATGGAACGATCCTAAACCGAGCACATATCAATAACATAGACACCATAAAAATAAATCAGAGGGAAAGAATCATACTCGTCACCACATCGGGTGCAGCGCGTGCCTCCTCGGTAGTCAGCTGAAATGCCCGACTCCTCACCACTGGAGCCTCTGCCTTGCCCTGCCGGCCATCAGTAATCCGCAGGGTCGCTGGAGCTGGCGCCCTCACTGGCGCTGCTGCTGTCAACTGGGGGCAATTGGCCTTCTTGTGGCCCCTCTGGTTGCAGTGGAAACACAACAACTCTGACGTCTGTAACACAGGTGCAGGGGCGGTACAATCCCTGCTGAAGTGCCCCATCTTGCCGCACTTGTAGCAGCCCGACGATCCCACTCTACATGCCCCCTCATGCGCCTTGCCGCATTTCCTACAGCGGCCTCGGCTCTGTTGGCCTTTCGGCCCAGCATCTGATCCCTTGGGCTTCTTCCCCGAAGCCCCCGTAACCTGTCCCTCTTCTGCCTTCCTCTTCCGAATATGTTCCAGATCAATCTCCCTCTCCCTTGCCCTGACAATCATGGAATCCAGAGTAGGACAAGCTGAAAAGCTAACATGCTCACGAATGTCAGCTCGTAGCATATCATGATAGCAGGTCCTCCTCATGTCCTCGTCGCCCGCATACTGGGGCACCAGTAACGCCCTCTCCTGGAACTTGGCGGTGATCTCCGCCACAGTCTCCGTGGTCTGCCTCATATCCAAGAACTCCCTGGCTAACTGCTGGAGCTCCACTGCAGGTGCGAACTCCGCTCTGAACCGTGTCACAAAGTCTGACCATGTCATAGCCTCAACAGCCGAGGCTCCCAGAGAGTCACCAACCGACTCCCACCAATCCCTAGCCCGGTCCCTCAGACATCCTGCTGCAAATCGTACCTTCGACCCCTCAGGGCAGAAGCTGGTCAGCTGTGCAGACTCAATGTCTGCAATCCATCGTCTGGCAGCAATGGGGTCCTTCGCCCCATGGAAATCTGGCACACCACTGCCCCTGAAGTCCTTAAAGGACAGTGTGCGAGATCCTGACTGGCCAGATGCCATGTCACTCCTGAACGCCCTGAGGCGGTCCTCCATCAGCTCAACTATCCCTTCCTTGATCGACCCGAAGATGATGGGGTCGACTCAAGGATGCCTCTGGTGATCTCTGACGCGATAAACTCGCGTAGCCTCTCATCCACTAGTTCGGAACCTGAACCCGAACCCGATCCCTCTCCCGAACTGCCAACTGCTGGCCTCGAACGTAGTACCACCATTCTGCAATACATAACGACAACTGTTATTGGTACTGACACACCTTAGAGGGATTACATCTACTGCAAGGTTCCTGGTCTCGCCTCAACCTTTCTCAATTCAAGTACGGATCCTCTGCGTTCAGTAGTACGGGCCCATACTACCTTCCACATCTATCCGTACTTTCCTCAAGAACAGCCTCGACTCCACCAAGTCCCTTCTACTACTACTGCTGATCTCATGCTACTCTCGTCCTAGGCTTGCCCTAGGTAATCGCCATCCCACTCTCTGCCATCAGCTGCATAAGAAGTCCCTGCTTCCTTCCCCTAACTAGCTCGCGAACACTATTACATATTACTCAGACTAGATAATTCTTCGAATGAGAGGTCCCACCCTACAACGGTTGGACTCAAACAAGAGCTGCGAAATAGGGCTAGACCCAACCTTCTGAAATTATTTAGTCCTTGCAATATGTAACTTAACATATTCGTTTACTAGTTAGTGAAAGACAACTAGAACTCCTAAAAGCACATAGCAAGCAGCATTCGGGCATTGAGTACACATAATCAAGTATATACTACTCTGGCTATCATACTGACTGATCTGTACTAGCATACAATGCTAAGCTCATACTATCAGGCATAACCTAAACAAGCTACCCTACTACTGTCTACTTAGTACGAGCATGCAATTCTCATGAAGCTGGAACACTTAAAGCAGGCACATAAGGCATTATTCCTAGATCCTTAGTCCTATTCTAGCATGTTGTTCTACTGAAACTGAAACTGGTAATTATAATATAAACTTGTATGGGTACTTTGGGGAAAACTTACTTGAGCTCGGCCGGTCGCGCACATCACACACTTTGTTCTTTTTAGAAACTCTTTTACTTAGCCTTTAGAAAATCATTTATTTATAAAACTCTTTTAATCCCTCGATTTGAGTCCAGACACCCCAAATGTGTGTCCGAATCCCTCAAACCAGGGCTTTGATACCAACTTGTAACGACCCAATTTTTACGCCCAAAAATTTCGTTTAAAATAAATGGTTTGCAAAACATTTGTAGTAAAACATCATCCGATCATATCATCTCATAAAATATATCTTATGTCTGAAACCAAATCATAAAATAATAATAATAATGTCAGAGTACAATCCCAGAACATCTCATAGTGCGGAAAACCAATGTGTGTGTATGATGTGCCGCTACCGCGCCAGCTCCTTCCCCTTCGCTGAAGAGGTACCTGAAACCAAACTGTAAACTGTAAGCACGAAGCTTAGTGAGTTCCCCCATCGTACCACATACCATACAATCACATAACATACAGATATTGTCAGGCATATCTGGGTGCCCGACCTACCCCTTCGGTCCTTTCGACCGGATACTGCCCAACATATTTGGGTGCTGGCCTCCCCTTCGGTCCTTTCGACCGGATACTGCCTAGCATATCTGGGTGCTGGCCTCCCCTTCGGTCCTTTCGACCGGATACTGGGGACTATTTCACCCCTCTACTACTACCACATAACATATATCACATAACCATAATCTGTCTAACATGACTGGGTATGACTACCCCTTTCGGCCCTATCGACCGGAAATCCTGGGGACTATCTCCCCTACTGCTACTAGCATATAACATCATATCATACTAGCACATAACATATCAGGTAGTAGCAAACCTAGATGATATCACAAAGACAATCATCCAACATACAACTCCTACTGGTGGGCCGGCATTGTGGTCGTAGACCCACCGCTACTGGAAGGTAACTCACCTCGAAAAGTAGCTGCTGGAAGTCTGCTCGCTAGACGTCTGACTGCTGCACCGGTAATCCTCCGGCTATAAATCCATAACCATCGATTAGTCACTCATAAATACCCTTAGGTCAAATGACTGACCTGCCCCTGGTCCAAGGTCAACTCCTTGGTCAAAGTCAACTTCCAGTTGACTGGACTCGCCGAGTCCTGGCACAGACTCGCCGAGTCCCTCTCCCACTATTCCCGTACTAACTCATCAAGTCCCTTTTTCCTACTCACTGAGTCACCCTAACTCACTACTTGGGACGATTATACCGGCTCGCGATCCGACTCGCCGAGTCCGAGAACAACTCGCCGAGTCCCTACGAGCAGATCTCCTACTCGCTTCCAAATCCTCACCAGAGCATCCATCTTGAGGATTTGGGTTTCTGGGACTTTTGCTACTCGATAAATTGCTAATTCTGCGAGCAGTTACGAAGGGTTGGACCTTCTACACTTAAACCCTTCTTAACTCAGTAATTGTTCATATGACTCGCCGAGTTGGAAGAACAACTCGTCGAGTCCCAGGAAATCTTCATAGGACTCGCCGAGTGGTTCATCCAACTCGTCGAGTCTAAGACCATCTTCATAGAACTCGCCGAGTGCACTTTGGCACTCGCCGAGTCCCTTCAACCCTCCTTCCAAACAGACCAATTCTTAGGCATGCAACGGTTCCAAACCATAGATCTAAGCTCCTAGGGCATGCTTATCACGTAAAGTTGCAAACTTTACGTGCATGCATGGCTCTATGAGCTCCAAAAGGCAAATCCAAGCTCTTTATGAGGTCAAACACTCAATAGGGACCTCAATCACTTCAACCACAGAGACTTTACACTTCTAAGATGTCCCTAAGGTCCAGATCTGAAGTCCTTTCAGAACATGGAGCATAAACACATGGAGTTTGAGGTTTTAGGGCTTGAAAACCACAAATTTGGGACAAAAAGGGAATCTAATGAACTAGTGATCAAGGTAGGAACTTTTCTTCCTGAATGGAAGCTTCCCACAGTGTAGATTTCGGATCTACTTCCCCTCCTTGCACTCTTCAACCTTCTCCTTCTTCTTCTAAGCTCCAAACTTCCTTCACAATGCCAAAATCACTCACAAGAACAATATGGGGGCTAGGGTTTCGCTCTACAGCTATTCTGGAAGTGTTAGGGACAAGGGAGGCCGAGTTAGAGTGTTTAAATAGGGTGCAAGCCCTTGGATTAGGGTTTTTGTCCAGACAGCGGCTACTCGCCGAGTCCGGGACCCGACTCGGCGAGTCCACAACTTAAACTCCGTGCCCCTTCCCGCTTCTACTCGGCGAGTCGAGCCTTTGACTCGCCGAGTTCAAGGCCAGAATGCAAAATACTTAAAGATTTAAATAAAAGAATACGTACCAAGAACCAGGTGCTACATCGGGCGTACATGTGGTACGCTAAGCGTACTAGGGCGCGCCCTAGTACGTTGGGCGTACGCATGTGTACACTGGGCGTACGTATGCCAGGATGGAACCCTAACTTTTAGGGTTTGTGGAGTATTTAAGCACCTTATGGACCATACCCTCCCATCTCTTTCAGCCTCCACACCTCCCCCAGCCGCCTTGAGAGAACCCTAGCCTCCTAGTGATCCTTCTTGAGCTTATAAGTGTGTTTTTGGTGCTTTCAAGAAGGAGCTTGTGCATCAAAGAGCCAAGGAGGGGAGATTGGCTTGTAGATCTTAGTTCATCATCTATTTTGGGAGCTCTAGAAGGTAAAAAGCTTGGAACTTTATACTTGTATGAGATAGATCAAGCCATTTTAGCTTTATGGAAACATTCTTGTCCCAAAAGGCCCAAAATGGTTCATGTTATGATTTGGACGAAATGAGTTGTCATTTCATACCTTAGAAGAGGTCCTAAGTGATAAAAATGTGTCCCAATAGCTAGATTTGTCTCATGCATGAAGTAGGAAGGTCTTAATGGATTAAGACCATGTGTTAAGAACTTTCTGGACGTCCAAAGTGATAAAGTTCGAGACTTTATAGTCCTATGGCAGATTTGATCGATGGATCTGGAGTTTGGGCTTGAGTGCTTAAGCTATTAAGCACTTATTAGGGTTTTGGTGAAACCCCGCGTACGCCCGCGTAAATCCGGTACGCCCAGCATACTGGGTCAACCACCCCGATGATGGTCAACATCTGGACGAGTACGCCCCGCGTACCAGAGGAGTACGCCCCGCGTACGTCCTCTGTTGGGCCTTTGGCAATTGGGCTTCGGGTTTTGGGCTGTTTTTTTGCACTAGTTGGATTTGGGCCTTTGCTGGACCTTATGAATATTATGTTTTGGGCCAAGTTTTGATAATGGATCTTGGAATTTGGCCCAATTAGGGAGTTGGGCCCAATTTGGTAAATTGGGCCAATAATGGGTTTTGCATAAGGACTTTTAAGGTTATGGACTTGGCATTGGGCCTTGGCCCAATAAAGAGAATGTACATGATGGATTGTGTGGATCCTTAGTCAAGATTGTTATGTTGTGTAATGACTTGGTATTTATTATGTGATAGTTCGGGATTTCCGGTGAGATAGCGATTCGGGAGTTCGATTCTTCAGTTCAGATCGACATTGCGAGGTGAGTTATCCTCACGGTACTCAAGCGTCTAAGGCACCAAGGCCGACCCTTTGTTTTTTTATTGGGATCATTACTGTTGTGATATGTTAGCTCGGTATCCTGGTAGATAGGATGGTTATATGCTAGTATGATCTGTTAGACCGGTATCCTAGTAGATCGGATGTGGTTATGCTTAGTGACCTATAGTTGGTCTGACTGTCTGCATGGTAGTTGTTATGCCATTTAGGTAGATCTGTAGGACTACTTGTAGTATGATGTGATTATCTATATGCGCATTAGTTGTGTTATATGTCGACATATTATGTGGGTTGGGTTGAGGTGAAACTGCTCCGTGCGGTAACCAACAAACCTTGGAACATTCCAGATACGAGCTAAGGGAGACTCGTACTGTTGGCTCGGGAGCATTCCAGATACGAGTTAAGGGAGACTCGTACTGTGGGCTCAATGGCAATCCAGATGTGAGTTGTGGGTTCGGAAGGCAATCCAGACTCACACTGTGGGCCTAGGGGTAATCCAATCTGTAAAGTTGTGGACCCAGTACATGTTGATTATTTGTATATGTGTTACGGTATGTTGGCATTCCAACCCGATGGTTGAGGGCCTGGGGTATTCCATCCCGATAGATGATTGGACCCATAGTATGTTGTTTGTTATTGTGTGTGTATTGTTGTGTGTATGGGTATTTTGGGGCTAACTCACTAAGCTTTCGGGCTTACAGTTTCAGTTTATTGTTTCAGGTTCAGCGGATGACCGCGGGAAGGCGAATGCGTGACCGTACACTTCCTCGATTGATGAATATGATTTCTGGGAACTCTGATGTTTAAACTATTTTGACAACAAATTGTAATAACTGAGTGGTTTTAAATGATTTAAAAAGTTTTAAATTGACTCGAATTTTATGGGAGTTACATTTTATATATAGATTTGATTTGGAATGAATGACGGTTGCGACAGTGATACAGGTGGCTGGTGGTGACATGTGATAGTAGTTGGTGATTTTGGTGGTAGAGTTTGAGTTTGACTTCTTTGAATATGTAAATTAGTATATATAATGAAATGTATTATGTTATACTATGAATTTTATGTAATAAACTAAAAATGGACTGCATTAAGTTGTATATTTTATATAAATTTTAGTGTTAAAATATGAATGAATGTATCCATGAAAACACTAAACTGTGTATTATGGAATTAATATTTTTATTAAATTGTGAACATGCTATTTTAAACTGTGAATATGTCTTATACACAATATATTTTTTTAAAGAAATCTACAATTTAGGGAAAAAAAAAAGATGAATTTCTCAAGGCATAAATCTATTTTTTTTATTAAAATTTTGTATATTTAGCTGTAAAAATAAAATGGTATGTATTAAAAAGTATTATTAAAGAATGATAACTACAATGTTTGTTTTATTAAGCTGTGAACACAACCAGAAAATGCTATTGAATTTGGTGTTAGTCCAATGGCGGCCCAGCGGTGGACTGACAGCTGTCCAACAACAAATTACAACTAGTTGTAAACTAGGGAATTGAAAAGTTTGCTTAATATTCTATTAATGTTCGATTTGACCATAATGTCCTTAATGAAAACATTAAAAAAATGGTTCTTAGGGTTCTTAATCTTTTTTGGTTCTCTTTTGAACCATTATATATATATATATATATATATATATATATATATATATATATAAGGTTAGGATCATATGAGACAATCATATTTTGTGAGACATGTAGACGTAATCATAATCATTCATTTTGACGATAAAAAAAAAATTAAAATGCATAATAATTGAAAATTTTCGACATTCTTTTTTTTAAATATTATTTTCGTCATTTATATTATCCAAAAAAAATAAAAAATTAAGAAAAAAAAATAAAAAATATTATTGTTTTATTTCAAAATATACATGAAATATTCTATAAGAATATTATACTGTAAATATTTAAATCGTCTTTTTAGAATGTTATAATATTCTACTAGAATATTAAACTATAAATATTCAAAAAAATTCTAATAAAATATTAGAATATTCTAACATTCTAAAAATTCGATTTGATTATTTACAATGTATTATTCTATTAGAATATTTCATGTATATTTTGAAAAATTTGTATTTTTTTATTTTTTTTATTTTATTTATTTATTTATTTATTTTGGATAATTTAAATAAAGAAAATAATATTTTAAAAAATCTCGAATTTTTCCTTTTGTTTTGCATTTTACCACTTTTTTTATTTTTTTGATCTTCAAGATGATGAATGGATAGGATCGCATCTTCATGTCTCACAAAATTAGCATGGTTTCAAGTGAACCTCTACGTGTATATATATATATATATATATATATATATATATATATATATATATATATATACATATATATCCCTATTCTAATAAATGAATAAGTTTATTCTCCAATTGACAAGTATCACAATTGTATAAATCCTCATTAAATTATATGCAACTTATCATGCCAAATGTCAACCTGATAGTTCTCCATTTAAAATTTTAAATTTTAAATTTCCCACTCTAAAAGGGTCATCCGTGTAAGTTTTGCAAACCACAAGGACCAATTGCATCAAAAAAAGCAAATACTGACTTTGTTAAATTTGGCAAACCACAGGGACCATTTTTATAATTTTGTCTAAATTATAGAACAGTTGGAGTAATCTGTGTGGTTGGTTTGTAACTTACTTTTTTAACTTGGATAGTCCTTATAGTATGTTTTTGTTGCGTCTTTGGTCCCTGTAAGACAGAAAAGGACAATGTAGGCGTTGTTTGTTTTTTTAAGTGAAAACGCCTGAAGTCTGCGGACCACATCTGCAACCGTGTACAACAGAAGAGGTGGATCAAACGGTTGCAACATGTAATAAGAATTATGTTTTTTTAGTCTGCAAACTGTTGTAATAAACTAAATTTAAATAAACTGATTTTACAAACTTAAAATAGTTTTTCAACATCGAAATTTTAATAATTCTAGTCTTACAACATCGAAATAAAATCCATACAACCAAATTAGTCTTACAATAACAGTTTCATATAAAATAATTCATTCCTATTAATGAAAAAATTATACATCATTTACATGTCTACAAAAAGGTATGCATTTTCATAAATTTGAAAATTTTTCAATTTTAGTAATCTTCATTGATCATTTCCTTCTTTCTCATCATTTCAATGGTATCAACAATGGTAGAGGCAGTTGTCCTAAAAAACCAAGTGAAGTGCAACTACTAAAAGGTATGCATTCTCATAAACTAATGTAACATGTAAATGCATCAACAAAACCATTCAATCACAACTCTTCTAATTTGTCCTCTTAAGATAATGCTTATTGATTTAGGAGAAGATGGAAAACTAAATAACAACATAAAAAATACTTGTCAATAGATGTGTTTAGTATAATAGATTATTCGCTTCTAGGCCTTTTATCAACTCCCAAAGTTGATTTCCATTCAGAATATACCCCTTGAAAGTTGGGTATCCTGCAAAATTATGTTGGTATTAAGCCATGGATAAATTCAAATTGACAAAAATAACCTCAACATGCATTTGAATTTGTAGTGAAAGCATACGGTTGCACATTAACATATGCTTTTGTAATCTTGTTGATAAAAGAACTCTTTCCAACATTCGGATACCTACAAATCAAGATTGTTCTGTTGTTTGGATTAATAGAAGGAAGCCTAGCCATGTGTTATCTAATTTGTGCAAGATAAGCCAAACTAGGGCCAATTCTCTTTGTGACTATGCATATTCTACCAAGGGAGACAAATTTTAGGGCTTTGCATCTGTTAAATGAGTCACCATATTTCAACAACTTCACATAATCTTTGGCTATTTTCCCTGAGGGCACCCTTGTGATTTTCTTGAAATTATATTGCACCATGTTTGAATATCTATGCCAAAACTACACCAACACAAGTCATTATATCATAAATCTCATAATAGCATTCAAATACAGAAGTGGTAAAGCTCTTGTTGCAAACTTGACAACAAAATTTTTGAACTAGAATTAAATTATTGTGTTCTTTAAATATATATTTCAAGACAAATGAATAGAAAATCCCCACACAGTTAAGAATGTTTTATTGATAGATACAAAATAAGTATCCCGATATGTTTTAGTCAATTAAAGTGGTGAGTGTCTTTAATGAAGTAAATGAAAGAAACTTGCTTGTATGATTTGAGAATTGCACTAACTGAATACTGAGAACCCCATATAAATGGAGGTGCCATTTTTCGTGAATCTATCTTCGATCTCGTCACCCTTCAATTTAAATCCATCCACACACACAAATCAAATCAAATACACTACGCATAACCAGTTTAAATCAACAAAACATACAAATTAAACTTCATCCTTCACCTCAAATCAGATAACCTTCGGAATGTGATCCATTTAGATGAACTGAATCTCATACTTCAGTAATGACATACACAAATCCAAATATATCTATCTCTTATAAACAAGGTCATTCAAATGAATACAGTTCAAGATATGTCATTTTCTTGAACCATATTAATTTGAAACTCCTAAACTCTTCGCCTTATGCTACTTAAATGATTATTTAATTTAAACAATTTTCCTATATAAGAAACATTTAGCTTCTCTTCTCTTTTCATTTTACTTTCTCTTCTTTTTTCCATTTTCGTTATCTAGAGTGCATGAGAATAAAGAAGTTTCAGATACGTTTTTTTTTTCTTTTTTCCTTATATTTTCTTAAAATTATAAAAGAAGTTTGTTGTGTATAGGAGCCAATACAAAAGTGTATGGTATTTAGAGATGTGAAAATTTGTCTCAAGGTTGTACATTTAGGTCCAAAAGAAAAATGTCATCAGTTTTGATGTGTTATGTCTTGAAAGTGCGTTTGTGAAAGAAAAAAGAAGATAGAAACAACGAGAAATTTTTAGATGAAGGTTGTACATTTCGAGGTAAAAGAAAAATATTGTGAATTTTGATGTTTTTGAAATGTGTTTAAACAAGAACTGTGTTTTGATGATTTCTCTTCACATTAATGAAATAAGTAAAGAATAAACTATCAATGTTAATGTCTTTGAAGTGTGTTTTTAAAAGAAAAAAAATGAGATCATGAATTAGCTTTTGATGGGTTCTGTTCACATTTATGAAAATATAAATGTCCCAATTCATTTGTTTTATGTTTTATTTTTTTGTATGGATATTGAACAAAAAGCTATCAGATTCTATGGATGTTGTTGTTTTTTTGTTACTGTCGTGACTTTTCTTTTAATGGCATAATTCTTTTAATTCTTATCTTTTTAAGAGTTGTAATTGAAAATTCTTCACATCACATTATAAAATGGTTATGAAAGAATCCATATTTCAATGATTGTGCTATTGTAATAAAATACATATAAATGTTATTAATTCTATTGATTATAAATTGGAGTTGACAGTTATCGACTACTAATTGTAAACATATGAAAATTATTATTTCTTAAAGTGTAGGGTCTTAAGATTGTATATATTGCATCTCTAAACAACTTTTTTGTAATTTAATACATATAAATAATGTGAAAAAATTTATTAGGTAGTTATGAAATTGTTGTCTTAAATATATAACTTTGTATTATATAGTTGATTAATATGTTTGTAGAGCAAAAATAATTACACTCTCATATAAATAAATACACACAAAATAATAAATGCACAAAATTTAGTTTTTAATAATTGGTTTGAAGGGTTTTGGTATAATATTTGATCTAGACATTAGATGATTTTATTATTTATTTAATTTATTAAACACAATATAATTATTTTAATCATATTTAATTAATTCTTATAAATGTCAATTAATCATCATGAATGAACATATTTCTGTAATTGTAATGGTTTAATTTTAAATAACATTTAATTAGAAGTTTAAAAGTATGAATGTTAATACAGAACTTAAATGCAATTAATAAATTGTCAATACATATATTTAACTATTGAATAAAAAGGTATGAGGATTCTCTGATATTATTGTTGTTTTTTTGTCACTATCTTCACTATTATTTTAGTGGCATATACCTTTTAATTTTTATGTTTTTAAGTGTTGTATTTTGAAAATTTTTCCGCATCATAACATTCAAGACAAAACTGCAAATTTAGTCCTTGTGGTTTACAAAAATCTTTGGATAAGGTCCAAAAAGTTTTTAACTTGCATGACAGGTCCAAAATCAAGGTTTTTCTGGGTTTTTGGTCCCTGATACACTTGAAAAGTCTATTTTACCCTTGTCATTTTTTTATTTTCTTTATTTATTTTGGTATTTAAATAACTAAAAATAAAAAATAAAAACTAAAATCTCACCCACCTCTCTCTCTCTCTCTCTCTCTCTCTCACACAACCCATTTAGCAGGGTATACACATTGAAGATCATACGACATATAAATCATTCCATTTCGAAACAAAAGCTAAATATTTCGATTAATCTTCATGTAAAATCACCACCACCACCACAACCCATTTCGATCGTATTCTTACACAGCCTCCGCCCAATTTTTTTTGTTGGTCTCATTTCAATTCTTCAAAGTCTTCTGATCTTTCGTCTCAATCGATCGTTACTTCGATCAGAAAGAATATGGATCAAATGGGGACTGATCAGAGCCTGCAACAAGTAGGTATGAAGAGGCCCAAAACAAAAATTCTTTGTGAAGTTGCATCTCGATCGATCGTTAATTTGGGACCTGCAACTCAATTGGTTCTAATGGTTGAGAAGTTGTTGAAGAGAAGCATAAACGTTGCTCGATTCTGATCCATAATTTGTTAACAAAAAACCTAATTTTCTATTTGGGACCAACTGGTATTTAGGTAAACTACAATAGGAGAATGGAGGTCGTGCAATACTGACAGACAGAGGAGAAAATGGTGATTCTGCAAAATGATTGGAGGGCAGATACCGGTGGCCATACGGTATACGGATGGAGCAAGAATGGAGGTGGCAGGAACAAGAATGGTATGAAGGAAGGTGGGTTTTTTTCTTGAGTTGTTTACTGTGTGTAAAAGAGAGAGAATGTATTGTAGGTTGGTGGTGGGTACATGTTTTAATTGAGAGAGAGAGAGAGAGAGAGAGAGAGAGAAATTTTAGTTTTTTTAATTATTTAAATACCAAAATAAATAAAGAAAATAGAAAAAAGAAATAAAAAGGGTAAAATCGACTTTTCAAGTGTATCAGGGACAAAAACCCAGAAAAACTTTGATTTTGGACCTGCCATGCAAGTTAAAAACTTTTTGGACCATATCTAAAGATTTTTGTAGCCACAAGGACTACATTTGCAGTTTTGTCTAACATTCAACTTCAAAAAATTTATTACAAAATGATTTTTGGAATAATCTATATCTCCATGATTGTGCTATTATGGTCTAATACACATAAATATCATTAGTTTTATTGATTGTATTATATATTTGACATATTTTACAAAATACCCTTATTTGATTTTTTATTTTAAAATTATTTGATATCATTTTAATTGACTTAAATTGCTATTTACATATTTTTCTATATAATATTGAATTTTATTTTGTGCATATAATATATTAGATTAATTAATCAATATATATATTAAAATATAATTAAAATGAATAAAATGATATTGTTATGAGATAAGTGATTATATCTAATGTGTAATATATATATATATATATATATATATATATATATATATATATATATATATATATATTAAGTGATCAATAAATACTAATTGTTTACGTTATTGAGTGTTTAATAGAATACTAATAATTCAAAAAAACTACCATTAAATATGATCTAATTTATGAAAATGATGTGTTTTATTTTACTTAATATATATCAAAACGTTTATGAGCCATTTAATATAAATGTTTTAATATAAGGTTTGTAATTAGTTAACCATAAGAATGGTTAAAAATAATACTCAATCAAATTAATAAAATTTAAATTAATTAATCATAACAATAGTTAAAAGTAACACTAAATCAAAAATTGTATTTAATTTTATTTATGTGTAAACCGAGTGTAGAGGCCATTACAAATTTTAATTGCATTATATGTTTATCTCATCATATTGTTCAAAAAACTTACAATTTTATATATCAACATAATGTAAGAATTAGTATTTCGTAGTTAATATGAATAACTACATAGTCTTAACCTACGCAACTCGCGAGAATTTGCCTAGTTGAATATATGAGAAGCTTAAAAATACGACTCCAATTGATACCTGGTTCACGATAGAAGTTGTAGTGGTTGAGGGAGGTTCACGACGGCAGAAAGGAAGGGAAAGCAATCAACAACCGATGAGGCAGGCGACCAACGAAGCATGTGAAGAAGAAGTTGTTGTAATGGTTATCGGCGATGAGGAGTGACGATCAAATCAGTGGAGGTTGAAGGCCGCGTAGAGAAGGAAGAAAGATGGAAGCGATGTTGTGTGGAAACTAATGTCCCAATTCTTATTTTTAACTAGGGTTCAGAAGTGTTTTGAAGCGATTGGTCTGGTGTTGCCTGAAACAGAACATGCGCAAAGCTTTTTAAGTTACAACCTTTTAAAAAACAAACAACTACGATAGTCAAACGTTGCATATGTTCTGCACAGCACAACCAAACGTGGTCAGAAAAGATTTTTTTTAAATAAAAAACAAACAATCCCTTACTCTTATGACGTTTTGGCAAAATTAGTTGGTATCGAGTAGCTTGTAGCGAGAAGCTGGTAGCGGGTAGCTGGTAGGTGATAACGTTTTTTTAAAAGCTACATGAGATAGTTTTTAGATTTAGAGCGTTTTGTTTAAACTAAACGTTAAAAACTTATAATGTTAAACAAGAGTTTTCGTTTAAAACGGAGCGTTTTATCAAACGCTAGAAGCCAGAAGCTCCCAAACGCTCTGTACCAAACACGCCCTTAATAATTTCTTTATTAATTTATTAATTTATTAATTTATTACTTATTATTTATTACTCATAATTCTAAAATATAAAAATATCTACCCCACCACAACTTCACTGGTCATCCCCACCCAATTCTTATGTGTGTCTCTTTCTTTTCGTCTCTCATCTTTAATCAACAAAAAACCCTAAAATTATTAGAAAAAGCCGCCGGCAACCTTCACAACTCCTTCGTCGACAACCGCTACAGCTCCTCCGTAACCAAAAAAGGTAGGTATTAGACTCACTTTCAGATCTCCACCGGAAAAATGTAGGTTTGAATCTCTCTTTAGATCTCCACTAGGAGATAACAAAGATTTTAGATATCCATCGAGAAAAAATCGAAGCTTTAGATCTCCTTTATCTCTCATCTAGTCTCAACTGGAAAAAAGAATGCTTTAAATCTTCGTCGATGGGTGGAACACATCTGATGTTGGTGTTTCTCGGTCTCCGATGATGGTAGGAAAAAATGTCATTGTCTTCAGCGATGATGTGAAAAAATGTAAGTATCTCCGGCGATAGGTGGGAAAAAAATTAAGGTATCTCTGAATATGGGTGGGACAATGTGTTTTCTTATTTTCGTTTTTTTTTCTAGATACTTTTTTTGGAGGCCAGATATGGTAGGTGTGACAACCCGGAAAAATTTTTGGTTTTAAGACCCAGTCAATCAACTCAACTGAGTGTCAAACTCATTAGTACTAAGTTCTAGCCCGGTTAAAGGTCATTCTAAGGAGTTTTGAGCTTAATACACTTAAGGAATAAGTGTTAGAAAGTACCTGCTAGAACCACAGTGTAGCAAATCAAACCATAACCTCATCAAAATGAGTTCGCGGCCACAAGACCATGAGTTTACGGCCGTAAACTCATGTGGCCGTAAACTCAAGTGTATATAGATGATACTTGGCCATTTTTCTCATTCTTTCCTTCCTTGGCCGATTTTTCTTCAAATCCTCTCAAGTATCATCCAACTTTCTTCCTAGATCTTCATTTATGTAAGTGTTCTTTCTCTAGTTTGTTGATAATCCTTCTTAACTAGCTTCATCCTCACGATTCATCCATGAAAATCATTCTTTTCTTAGATCTTCAAGTTTCACCAAGAACACCAAGAACACACACTAGTGTTCTTGGCCAATATCAACCATTTCAAGCTTCTAGATTGTAAGTACCCTCTCCTACACTTCATATCTACTAGGAAGCCTTGAATCACACCCTTGAAACACACATTTTCCCAAGAACATCATGAGTTTACGGCCCAAGATCTTCCTTGGCCGTAAACTCAATGTTAGGGCAGGTTTGAGCCATCAACCCTCCTAGATGCAAAGCTAGTGACCCAGGACCCTTCATGGATGAGATTAGGACCTTAAACAACACTCATAAACATAAAAGATTATGAGTTTACGGCTGTAAACACC
Source organism: Lactuca virosa (assembly GCF_052849685.1). Classification (NCBI taxonomy): domain Eukaryota; kingdom Viridiplantae; phylum Streptophyta; class Magnoliopsida; order Asterales; family Asteraceae; genus Lactuca; species Lactuca virosa. The sequence continues at coordinate 93,084,682 of NC_136434.1, forward strand.
TTTGGGCCGTAAACTCACCAAAAGCCTCATTGAAGGTGGTCTTTCTCATCCTAGTGTAGAGCAAAGGTCCCTAGAGCTTCCCAAGCTTTCAAACCAACACTTAGCCATGATTGACCATGAGTTTACGGCCGTAAACTCCTTTGGGCCGTAAACCCATGGTAGTAAACTCATGTTAGTGTCATTTCACTTTCCTTTGTTGAATCACATGTGATTCCAACACTTGGTCAAAGTGTTTCCTCGTCCCGGAAGGTGTTTCCTTTCATATAGTTGTTTATAAACACTATATTCATGTCAATATGTGTCCTTATATGTCATTTAGGACTTATTATGTCTCGGAACTTCATTCGTGGAACTTCTCATCCTTACACGCATACCCGTTTGAATCACCCACATCAGGTGAGTTCATACCCCGTAATGAATCTTTCAACTGTTTTAACTGTTTTAAGGGGGGGGGGGGATACAAGTTGAACACAATGATAATTGTGTAAATGTTTTTTATAAACATCTTTCAAAATGTTACTTATGTCATTTATAAGTTGTCAAAACATTTCAAAAACTCTTTTAGGGTTATGTTACTTTATAGTTATACAAAACTCCGTTTTTAAAGTACAAATATAACTTAGTAGATAAACGAGTCTTTTCAGTAACAGTCCAAGTAGAACATTAGTAAACTATAATAGGTATAGTTTAGGAGAATGCTATTCATTACTTCTAGTACAATGAAGCACACAAAGAGTCAGTTCTTACATGAGTCAAACACAGTGAAGAGAAACAAACAATACCATACATAGAGAACACACAATTATGAGAAACAAACAGAACGTACAATATACAGTACAAAACAAACAAGTTAGGTTGCTATAGCATGAGAACACACACACAGGATCTAATTATACCAATTGATCACTAACTCATTGTTTTAAACAAAAGGTGATAGTTATATTGGGTATACATGATCATATAACCTTAATGTGAATTACACGGCTTGCAAGAATTTGCAGAGGTCGCGTTTGGTTCCCTTAATCTCTTGACAGTGGGAGCGTTTAGTAGGGGTTCTAGCCTTCACATTATGACCGTAATAAAACGAACATGTTTTTAGGTCACCAGTACATCCGCATGTCATTATAAATGACAACAGTGTACTTACATTTCCCATTACTTTCATAAAGTGACAGTACCACTGGAAAGTCAAACTCAAACTATTTTCGAGTTAAGATAGTTATAAATTAGGGAAAACATAGATTTTTACAAACGACAAACGGAACAGTCGAGTCTAGCACATAACAGTAGATGCCTTGGTAGAAGGCTACGTTTAACAGAAGATGCCGTGGTAGAAGGCTACGTTTAAAAGAAAGGACCATAATGCTAGTCTTATGATTCCTTAATGTATACATCACTGGATATATATATACCAATAGGGTCCGACAGGTAATAGGATGTGTGCTCTCCGCTTCATTTCCTGTTCCTTGTTTGGTTGTGGGCTTGGAACGAATTCACCCAATCTATTTTCTATCCGATTCTATATATATGTATGCTCAGTATACAATAAGTCATCATAAGGGTACCAGGTATGGGTCAGGTTATAGGACACAGAGTCAAAGCACAGTTTTTCTAGTACAAAACATACTTTCCAAAATCAGTACTTTTGGTATTCAAAACTAGAAACTTCCCAGTAAAGGGTTTAATCCATTTTATTAAACCAATACAATTTAAAGGACCTTAGGTGAGTAACTCTATAATACCTTAGTTCATACACCATGTTTATATATAAAACTAATACCCAATAGGTAGTTGGATGTGTGCTTTCCGCCTTACTCGCTGTTCCTCGTTTGGTTGTGGGCTTAGGGCAGATTCACTCAATTAACTTTCTCTCCGATATTAGATTATATATAGCAGTATAAACTAAGCTATTATAAAAGTAGTCACTGTGGTCACCATTTTACTATAAGAAATATAGGTTTTCTTAAAGAACTTTTCATTAGATATAAAGGAACCATTACAATTAACTCCATGAGTAACAAGTGACTACACCAGGGTTATATATGACGATGATCTAACAACCAATAGGATGTGTGCTATCCGCCTTAATTTCTGTTCCTCGTTTGGTTGTGAGCTTGGGGCAAATGCGCACAATCGATTGTTTGTTTACTCTGAGTCTTATATAACTTGTACCCACTTAGTACCCATAGAAAGGGTTGTAGTGACATTTTACTTAAACTTCCATCGAAGTAGGAAATATAGGATTTTCTAGAGGAACAGGCGAACTTTTCAAAACAGAACTTACAACTTACAACATTTTTCAACTACACTTTCAACACCATTTTACATCTACATTTTCAACAACACTTTACAACTTACTCACATCACTAAACTCTTATGAACTCACCAGCTTAATTGCTGATCAATTCTTTCAAATAACTTGTATTCTCAGGAGACTATTAGACATGTGCTCGTTCTGGGGATTCAGAAGATGAAGCATTATAGCTTCAAGTCTTGTTTTGTTATTTGTGTATGAATTCTATGTTTTGTGAACACACACATTGTAAACACTTTCTTTCGAAATGAAATGGTTGTTCATTACTTGCTTACCATATACATATCTCGTGATACTAAACATGACGTCCTCCACCCCTGAACGATTCCGCCGTTCCGGTTTTGGGGTGTGACAGATTGGTATCAGAGCATTGTTTATAGTGAAATAAGTATATCAACCGATAAAAGATATAAAACTATAAATACAATGGGGCTTAAGTGCTCTGGATAATGATATATTTTTAGAGTATAACTACAAGTTATAAAAATATACCTACTTGCTTATACATGTACATAATAGAACTAGTGTCACGAGGAGAACAGAACTAAAGTATTTAAAGGTTGGGCACTGTCGTCAACCCGAACAGTTATGTAATCATAGCTAGGATCAATATAGCCTGATCAACTATATTCATTCGAGATGTGACCGACATGTGTTTGGGAAGGATGTGGTGTTGCAACAATGTTAAAACTTACCTGAACACCAGTCAAGAGAACGCCAGAACAAGTACATTTAGAGTTAGAATACTATAGGAGTATTCTATGATACGATAGCGCGATAACGAGTTTAGAACATACCAAGTACATTACGTTGAAATACTATAGGAGTATTTTAGTCCATATAAATAACTTAAGTGATAACTTAAAAGACCCTTACGGATAGTTCTATAATCTTGCAATGTATATTCCTAAAGTTTTATGTATAATTAAGATCTTATAGACTTAGAATTGTGGTCTACGCTTCGCTATCCATTCCTCTTAAGGGTGTAGTTTTGGAGTAGGACCACTTATTCGAAGGTCTATTTAATCTTCAACTATATACAAACTTGTATACATTGTACAATTATAGGAGGACTCCGTAAGGATCACCCCATAAAGTTACCTTAAAGCTCATAGATTCTTTAGTCACTTTCATTCTCGCACGACAAGCCCAGATAGATGTAACCACTTCCTCATAGTAGACAACAGAAGAGTCCAGGAGGAACAAGAACAAGTTCATGAGAAGTTTTCAAAGAGGGATCAGCCGAAGTAACCAAAATGTCTTACACGTCACACTATTAAATAATAATCTTGTTAAATGAGCGAGTGGAAACACTGCTCACATTATATGTTAAGATTATTTTCTTACATGCAGCTGGTAACAGTTATTCAGGAAACATATATTCATTTGAGGATAGTTATTTCAAATTCATAGAGTTTATTAGGTATAGACTCTTTCATGAATTGTTTCTAGAACCCTGTGGAAGTCAGGACCCGATACATCCATAACTAGGATAACCTGGTCTTTTCAGCTTTCGACTTGTGTCCATTGCTTTAGACTTATTCCGTCTCATCTTTTTATACTTTTAACAAAGATGCCTCCTCGCAGACCTATCAGACGCTCTACTCCGATAACTCCAACGCCGCCTCCTACGCAAATCGATATGGCAACTATAAACGCTGCAGTGGCTGCGGCTGTGGCAACAGCCATGGCTCAATATCACTCCATCAATACCAGCGGAGGTGGAACGCCTACTGCTTCAGCACCTGCCAGTCGCTATGCTGGAAACCTCCCGAAGTGTGGAAAGTGTAACTTTCACCACACCGGAGTATGCTGGGAAATGCAGTGTCTGAACTGCCACAGAAAGGGACACACAGTCCGTTTCTGCAGGGCACCGGCTCAACCGATCTCCCAAGTCCCCGGAGCTGACGAAAACCAAGCCTGCTATGGCTGTGGTGAGGCTGGACATTTTGAGAGGGACTGCCCGATAGTAAAGAACTCAGGCGCGGATGGACGCATTCTGATGATCACCGCAGGAGAATCTACCCCGGAGTCGTCGACGAGCAGCGGTACGTTTTCGAAATAGTAATTACTTTTAAAACTAATTTATATTCATATAAGATTAAAATTTGGGGATAACACGTAAAAGTAATTATAATAACTCACATGTTGAAATAGGTCACAATATTCAAGAGAAATAAAAGATCCGTTTAGAGAAGCTATTATGGTTTACCATATACATCAGGGTTGTGCACAACTAAGATGTTGCAGACTTAGAGTGAGTGACTCCGCTTAGGTCCCCATTCCTTAATTGGTTGAGAATTTGAGGCAGAGTTACTCAGTCGACTGCCTGGTTCATCTTAAATATTCATAACTTGTATATGGCAGGCGATTGTAGTGGTACCAAGGAGGATCATGATATAAAGTATCCCCACCAGTTATTAGAGCACTTTTGTTTGTATGTATGCGCACATAGCGATACGATACGTAGGAGTGTTAACTTCAAGAGAAAACAGGAAACACGGGAACATTTACAAAGAGTACATTGTCGAACATACTAGGAGTACAATATCGATCATACAAGGGATACATCATCGTATATCAGACGTTTCTTTCATTTGACAAAAACTTTGTTCAGTAAAGAGTCCGTTACTATCTTTCGTCATGAGTTGGCGTGGTCCTCACCATACTGAGTTCATATGTTTCTATCGCCTCGATCGGCAAGTTCTCGAAACTTTCGTCATTCGTATCGAAAGTCCGACCTAAACCTCAGTTTTATCTTTCGTATTCTAAACCCCCGAAGTACTCGTGCGAAGAGTACCTTGTCCTCCGAAGCCTTATCGTCAGATGTCCGCAGACCGTCACGAAATACCACTCGTCCAGCAGACCAAGTTCGAGCACAAAGGCTATGGACGAATACAGCCCACCTATCACTATTCAGTGTATACGCGAGGGTGGTATATGATTATGATTACGCAGATTTAGTATGCGTGTTTCCGCCCTATCTCCTGTTCCTTGTTTGGTTGTGGACCTGGGGCAGAGTCGCACATCCGACCGTCTTACTAACCATGATTATATACGACTTGTATACACGAGGTAATGATAGATGGACCAAGTACGAATCCTATCAGGAACACCAGGGCAAAGTTGCCAGGTCTACGAGTAGGTATTCTGCCAATCCGAGGAGCGCAACCCCCGTAGTACGGCTAAGAAAGCTAATTTGGGGACGCAATTCCATCTAACGGGGGGATGATGTGACAACCCGGAAAAATTTTTGGTTTTAAGATCCAGTCAATCAACTCAACTGAGTGTCAAACTCATTAGTATTGAGTTCTAGCCCGGTTAAAGGTCATTCTAAGGAGTTTTGAGCTTAATACACTTAAGGAATAAGTGTTAGAAAGTACCTGCTAGAACCACAGTGTAGCAAATCAAACCATATCCTCATCAAAATGAGTTCACGGCCACAAGACCATGAGTTTACGGCCGTAAAGTCATGTGGCCGTAAACTCAAGTGTATATAGATGATACTTGGCCATTTTTCTCATTCTTTCCTTCCTTGGCCGATTTTTTTTCAAATCCTCTCAAGTATCATCCAACTTTCTTCCTAGATCTTCATTTATGTAAGTGTTCTTTCTCTAGTTTGTTGATAATCCTTCTTAACTAGCTTCATCCTAATGATTCATCCATGAAAATCATTCTTTTCTTAGATCTTCAAGTTTCACCAAGAACACCAAGAACACACACTAGTGTTCTTGGCCAATATCAACCATTTCAAGCTTCTAGATTGTAAGTACTCTCTCCTACACTTCATATCTACTAGGAAGCCTTGAATCACACCCTTGAAACACACATTTTCCCAAGAACATCATGAGTTTACAGCCCAAGATCTTCCTTGGCCGTAAACTCAATGTTAGGGCATGTTTGAGCCATCAACCCTCCTAGATGCAAAGCTAGTGACCCAGGACCCTTCATGGATGAGATTAGGACCTTAAAAAACTCTCATAAACATAAAAGATTATGAGTTTACGGCTGTAAACACCTTTGGGCCGTAAACTCATCAAAAACCTCATTGAAGGTGGTCTTTCTCATCCTAGTGTAGAGCAAAGGTCCCTAGAGTTCGAGTGTGGGGTTTTTTCTGGTGAGTGTGGGGTTTTTTTCTGGTTGCTAGAGTTCGAGTGTTTTCCAGATGGAATGGTTTAGTGCATTTTTTCGATATGTTTTTTTCTGTGTTTTTCTGGCCATGATGTAGGTAGAACAAAATTTTGCATCTTCCGGCGAGAGGTGTGTGGTTTTTCGACGGGAGGTGGTGGTGTGGCTTTTTCAATCAACCAACATATTAAATTAATACTCTTTCCATATTTAATTAATACTTTTTTTAAATAGTTGATAATATAAAAAAGGGAAATTGAGTAATTTAACCATTATAAATGGGGGTTTCAAAGAAAATGGGACATCCCCTAATTTTCAGAACCAAAAAAACTTTTCTTTACGCTTTAAAAATCACAATATCTTTGTTTGCGGAAAATCCCAATATAATAAAACATTTTGTGGAAACTATCTCGTTTTATAAAAATATCTTGAGTAAAGATGTTTCAACATATAAAAACCTAAGAATGTCATAATCAACACACAACATATGTTACATCATAAAGACCTAATGGTCTTGAACACATAGGATTTTCAATCCCACTATATTATTATGATAATAATTTTTAATTATCATACCTACAAAACCAAATGTTGCCAAATAATATAGATATGTACCATAACTTAGATATCTATAAAACCTTACACCCATACATACCCATCCCAAATGATTCTCACAAAGCCTAGCTAATGATTATCAAGAAGAATCAACCCACCCATTGAATCGTTTAGAGTAATGGTTTGACTAAACAGCTAGAGGATTCCTTGGTCGGTGTAAGTCATAAAGGCAATTTAAGCCATCAGAGTATTTGATGAATATGGTATCCCATTTAATCTACGTCTGTGGGTTATAAGTCCACACTAGCAACGCAATTCACAAGACCGTCTAGAATAATCAAGTGTTGTCATCTTACTTTGGGAGATGACCAGACATACCGTTTCAGTTGCCTGATCAGACCTACCATATATGTTTGTCCAAAGGAGTACTATACCATACTCTGGTACGTAATCCGTACATCGACACCTGATGGTGTCACAAAATAGAGTTGTAATCTATGTTCCTATCACACACACCCTTAATATGATGCTACCCAATATCTAAGCTTAATTGAACTAATCATCCCCTTTAAGTTCTAGTGTATAACTAGAAAAGATTATAATGTCTGTAATCAACACAATTTCCAGCCAATGTAATATTTTTACACTACAAGGTACAACTAAACACTCTTTCGATTTAACTCGAACTAAGCATCATTTATAAATCTTATTTCATTACTAGGTAAGACTATAATTCTTATAATCAGTTTCCAAAACCATTTTCCTGTTTATACCATACTATCACAATGTAATATTCTATTATTCTTTTATCCAACTTAATTGGATCTAAATATTCTTTATATGTCTTAGTTTTAAAGTTAGACAAGATTACAATCCTTGAAATCAACTTTTAATACTAATTATGTTTAGACAACATCACTACAAGAAAACAGACCTTTAATGACGCGCAATTTATGACACACAATAGTCCCCGTAGCCGGTTGAGATAAACCGGAGGGTAGGTCGAGCACCCATATATGCTTGACATGGGTAGGTCAGGCACCCCACATATGCCTGACAGGGTAGGTCAAGCACCCATATATGCTTGACATGGGTAGGTCGGGTACCCCATGTATGCCTGATAGGGTAGGTCGAGTACCCAGATATGCTTGACATGGGTAGGTCGGGCACCACAGATATGCTTGACAGGGTAGGCCAGGCACCCAGATATTCCTAGCAGTATGTGTTTATGTGATATGATGGGGGAACTCACTAAACTTTGTGCTAACGATTTTCAGTTTTGGTTTTAGGTCCTTCTTCTTCGAAGGGAAAGGCGCCGGCATGATAGCAGTGCATCACACACGATTTTCCGCACATGAGATGTATGGGAGATGTACTATGACATTATTTTTATATGAAATGTTTTGAGATGTTTGATACATGGGTTTTGAGTATGATATGAGATGACATTATCTATGTTTTCAGATTACCGTTTTATAATCATTTAATTAAAAATGAAATTTTTGGTTATGAATTTTGGGATGTTACAAGTTGGTATCAGAGCCTTGGTTTGAAAGATTCGGACACACCTTCGGGGGTGTCTGGATTCAAATCAAGGATTTCGAAATTTTTTACTAAGAAAACAATTTTTCAAAAATTAAAATTAAGAGTTTTGAGAAAGAACAAGGTGTGTGATGCGTGCGATCGGCCGAGCTCAAGTAAGTTTTCCCCAAGATATCCAGACATGTTTTATGATATGATTATGAGAATTACATGCTAGATTAGGGCTAAGGATCTAGGTGTTGGATTAGTGTCTAAGGCGGTAACTATATTTGGTAAGTACTTGACCCGGTTATGCATGGTCCTTTTGGGTTGCCTTCACCATAGCAACTTGACAGGATGATTTGTTAAGAGAGAAGAAATATTATTAATATATTATGAGAATAATATATTGAGGAAATAATAATATTATTTGATTAATATAAGTCATATATTAATTGAGAATTAATTTGGTGACTTAAAGAGGTTAATTGAATAAAGGGGCATAAACTGTCAAATATGTGATAGTTGTATTTTGGGCTATGTATCCTTATGGATATTAGGGTGAACGAAATTTAGGGGCTTGGGAACCTTAATTTCGTCCAAGCCTTGTATCTAGAAGGATCTTGGATTGCTTAGGGCCTAAGTCATTCAATTAGGGTTAAAGGAGAAACCCTAATAGCTCATAGTATAAATAGGACCCTTGGGATGGAGAAATGGACACTCTTGCAAGCCAAGGAACCCTAGGGCCGATTTCTATCCCTCCTCCCTCTCTCTCAAGATCATCTTATTTCTATTTGGTGTTTGTAAGCCATTAGAGGAGTGACAATTGTGACTCTAAGCTCCAAGAAGAAGAAGTATCAAGCAAGTAATTCAAGGTATTCTTTCAGATCTGATTTCATATGATTAGATTCAATATATTACATTAGATCTAGTATTGCAAGTCTTGGATTCAATGCATGTTCAATTAGAGAAACCTAGATCCAAGCAATTAGGGTTTGCTTGTGCACATAGGAAAGTTCTTATGGCTCAAACCCATCAGTGGTATCAGAGCTTTGATTAATTTCTATTGAATTGATGCATTGGTTGATTGCTTGTTGCTTAAAAAATTCGATTTTGTGATTCTGACTGCTGTACTCGGCGAGTTCCACTGTGGACTCGGCGAGTCCATAGAGGTACTCGGCGAGTTCGAGCGTCAGAAGGAGGAAGTTTCGGGATTTCTTGCTGTTTTACTTGAGGATACTTGCCTTAACTGTTTTGGGTCATTAAAATCCGATTTTAATCATATATATGAGTATATTCTTGACCTAACAAAAGATAATTACCAATTAGTTGAATAATAATTTCCTTATATGATAATTGTTGATTATTTGAATTGAATTGGTAAATTGTTTTGCAAGTAACATTAAATAAGATCAAATTGAGATAATCTAATTAGATGATTTATATTATTTGCTATTTGATCCTTATGCTTTGAAAAAGTTCAAGACTTGTCCTCAAGCTTTGAGATTTTAAATTTTGTGACTAAAAGTTTAATTTGGATAATTTTAAATTTCAATCCCTAGAATTTTACAAGTTTAAAATTCAACCCTATACTATTATATTATTACAAGCTTAATATATATATATATGTATAATTTAAAATGCTAGTCTTACCGTTAGTAGGCCTCATTCACGAAGCCAGTCTATAAGGTGGGTATAAGGTTGCTGCCTATAAAATGGTGCTTAATGGGTGTACATTCACACCCACCGCTTGCTTGACTGGTGGAGGGTCGTTAGCCGAACGGGTAGGATAGGGCAAACCTCCTCTCATTAATAAGTATAATGAATCTATATAAAGTAACTAAACATGTTTTATAAAATTCCCAATCTTAGTTACTTTAGGAAAAGTGAATTGATGCAATCCCATGAAATTACACTTTGTACCCTTGCTAAGACATTAATGGAGCGCGTGTGGTTAACCGGCACATTAATTGGGTTCTAAGCAAAGGTGGCAAAGGGTGACTCATTGTTTGTTATAGTTCAATGGAGCGTGTGTGGTTAACCAGCACATTGAATAGGTAACTGTAACAGTGGGGGCACCTTGTACATTTGCATGGTTATTCACACCCACTTTGTGATCCTCAGCATCCCAGTCACAAACGAGAGGGGCATATCGAGATTTAAACATGTCATTGAAAGGTTCAATGAATCTCAATGAAATCTAGGAATTCTCAATACATTTAAAACTTAAAGCTTATGTTTTTCATGGTGAAAAATTAGTGAATCGTCATTCACTTACCTCCAAATTATTTGCATATTGGATTACGGCATCCCTTTTCTAATGTGTAAATAACGTTGTTGGGTCCTAGCCCTAATTTTTCATTTTGGGTGTTAATTAGGGACTTAATCTAATCAAACTTTGTTCTTTCTATTTGTAGATGTCTAACGCAAACAACACAGCTGCTAGCTCATTTCCTCTAATGAGCCTTTGTCAAAAAGTGACATTCGATGGAACGAACTTTAGCGAATGGATAAGATACATTCGCACAATCGCGCGTTACGAGGACAAAGAGTATGTTCTCGATGAGAAGCTCGAAAAGATCAATCTAGAAACTGCTACTCACGAAGAAATGGCTGTCTTTGAGAACCATGAGCGTGATGCAACGAAGGTCCATTGCATCATGATAGCCACAATGAACTCAGAATTCCAAAAGTCCTATGAGGACATGTATCCTTATGAGATGCATCTAGACTTGATGGAGAGGTATCACCAAAGCGCGAGGCAAGAGCGCTATGAAATCATAATGAATATGATTGCTGCTAAAATGGGAAGTGGAGAGTCTCTTACTGTGCACTTGCAAAAGATGCAAAGGTATGTTGATCGTCTTCGCAAGTTGAATGTCAACTTTGGGGAAGATTTGGCTATCGACATTGTTCTTCACTCCTTGCCCTCATGCTACAACCAATTTAGGATGACCTACCACATGAACAAGGAAGAGGTCACCCTAAGCAAACTCCAAGGGCTCCTGAGGACTGCTGAGAGCAACCTCAAGGACAAGTCTGTTGCACCAACTCCCAATCCACCCGTTGCTCCTGTTTTGGCTATTGGACAGGGAAGGGGCAAGAAGAGGAAGGCTTTTTCAAAGAACCACCACAAAGGAAAGTCCCAAAATGGTTCCTCCTCTAGTGGGACCAAGGTTGATCCTGCTAAGCCCAACCCAAACCCAAAGGAGGCAGAGTGCCACCATTGCCACAAAATAGGGCATTGGAAGAGAAGCTGCCCGGAATATCTGCAAGCCATCAAGGATGGGAAGATCAAGCCATCTTTTGCAGGTATTTACACAATTAAATCTAATGATTCATCTCATGCTATTTCTTGGGTTCTTGATACAGGGTGTGGTTACCACATTTGTTCTGATTTGCAGGGACTAGGAAGAAATAGGGATGTGGAGCTTGGAAGAATAAATCTGATCATGGGAAACAGAAGAACGTCGCCTGTCACCAAGATTGGAGTGTATTCTTTAGAGCTTAGGAATGGTTTGAATTTAGAATTAAATAATTGTTGCTACTCACCAGATATGGCAAGAAACATCATTTCTTTTCATGGTTTATTTAGACAAGGATTTAGATATTCGTTTAATAATGAGAATGGTTCGATTTATGCTTATCTAAATGGTGTTTTATATTTTGAAGCAATGTCTTGTAATGGAATTTATGAAACTGTTATGGTTGTAGATAACCTAGGAAATGATGTGTTGTGTATGGATTCTTCCAATGGTATGGATAAAGCATCCTTGTGGCATTGTCGTCTTGGACATGTCAACAAGAAGCGCATAGCCCAACTCCAAAAGGATGGAGTGTTGGAGTCGTTCGACCTTAGGGAAGATGACACGTGCGAATCTTGTTTACTTGGAAAGATGACCAAGTCACCCTTCACTAGCACTTGTGCGAGGGGTGAGGGTTTATTGGATCTCATACATACAGATGTATGTGGACCTTTTAGATCCACCACAAGGGATGCAAATCGCTTCTATGTGACTTTCACAGATGATTATAGCAGATATGGGTATATCTACTTAATCAAGCACAAGTCAGAAACCTTTGAAAAGTTCAAAGAGTTTAAACAAGAAGTGGAGAATCAATTGGGCAGGAAAATCAAGATGCTTCGATCTGATCGAGGTGGAGAGTACCTAAGTCTTGAATTCCACGACTACCTTAAGGAATGTGGAATAGTTTCACAATTGATGCCACCTAGGACACCACAATTGAATGGTGTAGCTGAGAGGCGTAATCGAACCTTGCTAGACATGGTTCGTTCCATGATGAGTCGTGCTTCACTACCTATCTCATTCTGGGGGTATGCCTTAGAGACTGCCGCCCATATCCTTAATTTAGTACCCACAAAGAAGGTTGCCAAAACACCTCACGAGATGTGGACAGGGAAAGCTCCCTCGTTGGCACATATCAAGGTTTGGGGCTGTGAAGTTTTCGTAAGACGAGAAACTCACGACAAGCTCAAACCTCGTAGTGAGCGATGTATATTCATCGGCTACCCACAGAAATCCTTTGGATATCTCTTCTATAGGCCGAGTGACAATGTTGTCTTCGTTGCGAGGAGAGGGGTTTTCTGAGAGCGAGAACTCATAAGCCAAGGAGACAGTGGGAGGCAAGTCGATCTTGAAGAGATTCAAGAATCTAGCGATGAAGGAGCCTCTAACACTAGCGCTCAACCCGAGGAGGAAACTCCAGTTGAACCAATTGACGAGTCCTTACCTCTTAGACGTTCCGAAAGAGTTAGAGTTCAACCCCAGTTTTATGGTTTTCATATTACTACCGAAGGGGACACGTATATTAGTGATGGTACACTAATAAATCTAGATGAACCTAATAGCTATAAGGAAGCCATGGCAGGCCTAGAGTCTGTAAAATGGAAAGAGGCGATGGACAGCGAGATTCAGTCCATGTATGACAACCAAGTTTGGAATTTGGTTGACAATGTACCAGGTCGTAAGACGGTCGGGTGCAAGTGGATCTTCAAGAAGAAGACCGACATGGATGGGAACGTGCACACTTATAAGGCACGATTGGTTGCGAAGGGTTTCACTCAGACTCCTGGAGTTGACTACGATGAAACCTTCTCACCAGTTGCAAAGATAAAGTCTATTAGGGTGATGCTAGCCATTGCTGCATTTCATGACTATGAAATATGGCAAATGGATGTAAAAACCGCTTTCCTTAATGGGAAGTTGGCTGAGGATGTTTACATGGCTCAGCCAGAGGGTTTTGTCGATCCAAAGCATCCCAATAGAGTGTGTAAGCTTGAGAAGTCCATTTATGGGCTTAAGCAAGCGTCTCGCAGATGGAATCTTTGCTTCGATGAGAAAGTCAAAGAGTTTGGATTTGTACGAAGTGAAGATGAATCATGTGTATATGTCAAGGCCAGTGGGAGTATAGTTAGCTTTCTCGTTTTGTATGTCGATGACATACTGCTCATAGGAAACAACGTCCCGACTCTGCAGGAGGTTAAGTCCTGGCTCGGGAAGTGTTTCGCTATGAAGGACCTCGGAGAGGCTTCCTATATTTTAGGAATAAGGATAGTGAGAGAACGAAGTAAGAGACTAATAGGACTTAGTCAGAATACTTACTTGGATAAGGTACTAAAACGTTTTAGTATGGAAAACTCGAAAAAGGGAGAACTACCGATACAGAGTAATGCCAAATTGAGTAAGACTCAAAGCCCGAGTACAGAAGCCGAGATAGCTGAGATGAGCCGAATACCCTATGCTTCCGCAGTTGGCTCAATCATGTACGCTATGACTTGTACTCGCCCTGATGTGGCCTTTGCTTTGAGCATGGTCAGTAGATATCAAGGGAACCCGGGCAGAGCTCATTGGATTGCGGTCAAGAATATACTTAAGTACCTTCGGAGGACCAAGGAATGGTTTTTAGTCCTTGGAGGGAGTGATGACTTAAAGGTGCGAGGGTATAGTGATGCCAGTTTTCAGACCGACAGGGACAACTACCGTTCGCAGTCGGGCTGGGTCTTTACCCTTAATGGGGGAGCGGTGACTTGGAAAAGTTCCAAGCAAGAAACAGTAGCTGATTCAACGTGCGAATCAGAGTACATTGCAGCGAGCGAAGCGTCAAAGGAGGCTATGTGGTTGAAGAACTTCATTGGTGATCTTGGAGTTGTGCCTACCATAAAGGAGCCTATGGAAATTTTTTGTGATAATGAAGGAGCGGTTGCCTTGACCAAGGAACCGAGGGATCATGGTAGATCTCGACATATCGACAGAAAATATCATTTTATTAGACATCGAGTAGAAGAAGGACACCTCGTGGTAAAGAGGGTATCGTCAGAGGATAACCCAGCAGATCCGCTTACGAAGGGACTTAGCAGGGTTAAGCATTTGCAGCACGCTAGGAGCATTGGGCTAAAGGACGATATTAGTTTAGATTAGATAGTTTGGAAACGTATAATAGATAAATGTAATTGACATTTGATGATTAAATAAAGGAGTATTATTTATAAGTAAAGATACTATCTTATGTTAATTGTTTAACTATTGTTTCATTTTGCATGTTTTGACTTCCTGAGTAATTAATTATTTGATAATAATCGAATTATTCGAATAGTCCACAGTCGTTCATATGTTGGAAGTAGATATGAATGAAGACTGTCATGAATTGGTGTGTAGATTGTCTAAAGTGTATTAGACATAGCAAAGGTTTGCTACAACGTTCATGAGTGCTTATGAACTTGATTTGAGCATTGGAATAAACCCGTACTTGTTGGAATCACTTCATGGAATTTATCACGAGTGATCACAAGATGGTAATATCATATAGTCTTAAAACCTAGATATATGGTTTATTGTTTGTTAATTGGTTATGCATTGATAATACGCAAACGCATCAGTAACTTGATGTTATAAAACGTATTGTTGTGTGAAAATTGATTAGTGGATAATAAATGCATATAAGTCGAAGTTTATCTGTTCCTTTTATCCTAAGAGGGTAAAAGCGATATCAGGGCCCCTCGATGATTTGATTTGACTTATGTGCCGGGCCCGGTCAGGACTGAATTGATGTGTTCAATTAAGTTCTATGTCAAATGAATTTGAGATCGAGAAACAAATTGCAGGACAATAAGTATGACCATGTTCCATGTAATTGTCTGCATGATATCTAGAACAGAGGATTATACGATCCCTTATCTAAAGGACAGGATACTGATAAGATCAGAGTTGACAGCGTCTTTGAGAGCTACGATTGCTAATCGGATTATATTTGCATATATAGTTACTAGACTTATCCAAGTGGGAGACTGTTGGATTAGTGTCTAAGGCTGTAACTATATTTGGTAAGTACTTGACCCGGTTATGCATGGTCCTTTTGGGTTGCCTTCACCATAGCAACTTGACAGGATGATTTGTTAAGAGAGAAGAAATATTATTAATATATTATGAGAATAATATATTGAGGAAATAATAATATTATTTGATTAATATAAGTCATATATTAATTGAGAATTAATTTGGTGACTTAAAGAGGTTAATTGAATAAAGGGGCATAAACTGTCAAATGTGTGATAGTTGTATTTTGGGCTATGTATCCTTATGGATATTAGGGTGAACGAAATTTAGGGGCTTGGGAACCTTAATTTCGTCCAAGCCTTGTATCTAGAAGGATCTTGGATTGCTTAGGGCCTAAGTCATTCAATTAGGGTTAAAGGAGAAACCCTAATAGCTCATAGTATAAATAGGACCCTTGGGATGGAGAAATGGACACTCTTGCAAGCCAAGGAACCCTAGGGCCGATTTCTATCCCTCCTCCCTCTCTCTCAAGATCATCTTATTGCTATTTGGTGTTTGTAAGCCATTAGAGGAGTGACAATTGTGACTCTAAGCTCCAAGAAGAAGAAGTATCAAGCAAGTAATTCAAGGTATTCTTTCAGATCTGATTTCATATGATTAGATTCAATATATTACATTAGATCTAGTATTGCAAGTCTTGGATTCAATGCATATTCAATTAGAGAAACCTAGATCCAAGCAATTAGGGTTTGCTTGTGCACATAGGAAAGTTCTTATGGCTCAAACCCATCACTAGGAAGGATGCCTTATATGCCCATTATATGTGTATGAGAACTGCATGCTAGATTAGGGCTAAGGATCTAGGAAGGTGCATTATATGCCTGATGTATATGCTTATTGAGCTACATGATAGTACTGACTAGTCAGTGATATGATAGCTGATGGGTTTTGAGCATTCTAACACTCCTAAGTGTAAATGCAACCCTAAATACCTTGGATCTATGTTTTCTCTATTATACATGCAATTATGAACTTTCCAAGGTATTACCCTATGTAGCATACAATACTTGATACTTGGGTAATCAAATGGATAGAATACATACCTTTGTTTGATGTAGCTTGTCTCCATGAAGCTTGAGTGCCTAGTGCCCCAAGTGTGACACCTCAAATGGTTCACACAACACCAAATGCACATGGAATGACTTGAGAGAAATGGAACACTCCTTGAAATCGTCTAGCCCTCATATTCACCCATTAGTGCACGATTTCTTGAGCCATGGGATTCTTTTATATGGTGGCTATTAGGGTTACACCATGTAACTCATAACTTTACCCATTCCTTATGCTCCATGGATTTTAACCTCCATGGAGTATCCTGGGTCACCCCATGGACTTAGTCCAACATAAGGAATCTTGGATCACAAGCCCACATATATAAGAATGAATGATTTACACAATCAACCCATATATTTAATTAGTCTCCTTTTGATCACTTAATTAATTCCAAATTAATTCTTGATCAATACTAATTAAATAACCTTATTAATATATTAGAACTTATAATATATTAACCAACCTTAAGTGTTATTTCTCTCATTATAGTCTATCCAAATGCATGATGCCATGCAACCCAAATGGACCATGCCGGGTCGGGTCAAGTCTTACCAATTATAGTTATGGACTTAGACATTAATCCAACAATAGCCTGGTTAGGGTATGCTTGGTTTTGGTTACTCAATGCCCGAATGCTGCTTGCTTTGTGCTTTTAGGAGTCCTAGTTATCTTTAACTAACTAGTAAACGAATATGTTAAGTTACATATTACGAGGACTAAATAATTTCAGAAGGTTAGGTTTAGCCCTATTTCACAGCTCTCATTTGAGTCTAACCGTTGTAGGGAGAGACCTTTCATTCGAATAATTATCTGGTCTTAGTGATATGTAATGGTATTCCCAAGCTAGTTAGGCAGAGATAACATGGACTTCTTATGCAGCTGATGGCGGAGAGTGGGTTGGAGATTACTTTAGGGTAAGCCTATGATGAGATTGGTGCAGCGTGTAGTAGTAGTGAAAGGGACTTAGTGAAGTCAAGGAAATACTTGAGGAAAGTATGGATATATGTGGAAGGTAGTATGGGCCCGTACTACTGAATGCAGAGGATCCATACTCGAGTAAAGGAGGGCTGCGACAGAACCAGGGAACTTGTAGAGTGTGTGAGACCTCTCGAGGTTATGTATGACCCTGACGATTATGTGTTTTGTTTCAGAATGGTGGTGACACGCCACGGAGCAGGAGGTTCAGGGTTTGGGTCAGGTTCAAGTTCAGGTTCGGGTGCAGGTTCCGAGCCGGTTGATAACGGATTACGCGAGTTCATCACATCTGGGATTACGAGAGGCATCCTTAAGGCGACCCCGGTGATTTTCGGGTCGATCAAGGAAGGGATCATCGAGCTGATGGAGGAGCGCCTCAGGGCATTCAGGAGTGACATGGCACCTGGCCAGTCCGGGACACGCACACTCTCCTTTAAGGATTTTAGGGGATGCGGTGCACCAGACTTTAACGGGGTGAAAGACCCCATCGTGGCTAGGAGATGGATTGCAGACATCGAGTCTGCACAGTTGACGAGCTTCTGCCCTGAGTGGTTGAAGGTCAGATATGCTGCTGGTTGTGTGTGTGAGAGAGAGGGAGAGCTAGAGACTGGTGGGAGGCAGTCAGTGATGCTTTGGGAGCCCGATCCGTAGAGGCTATGACGGTATGACCTGGTCGGACTTTGTGACTAGATTCCGAGCCGAGTTTGTGCCAACTGTGGAGATTCAACAGCTAGCCAGGGAGTTTCTGGATATGAGACAAACGACCGAGTCAGTGGCGGAGATTACCGCCAAGTTCAGGGAGAGGGCCTTATTGGTGCCTCAGTACGTAGGTGATGAGGAAATGAAGAAGACCCGATACCATGACATGTTGAGAGTTGAAATTCAGAAACATGTCAGTTACTCGGTGTGCCCGACTTTAAAGGACATGATAGCCAGGGCACGAGAGAGGGAGATTGACATAGAGCACGTAAGGAAGAGGAAGGCAGAGGCTGGGCAGGCGACTGGGGTTTCGGTAAAGAAACCCAAGGGATCCGACTCGAGGTTGAAGGGCCACCAGGGTCGGAGCCGCTGTGGGAAATGCGACAGGCCGCATGAGGGAGTATGCAGAGCTGGGTGATTGGGCTGCTATAAGTGCGGCAAGACTGGGCACTTTAGCAAGGATTGCACAACCCCTACTCCCACTATCCAGAAATCACACCTGATTTGCTTTCATTGCAATCACAGGGGGCATAAAAAGGCCAACTGGCCGAGATTGACATCAGGAGCGCTAGTGACGACACCAACTCCAGCGACCCTGCAGATCACATATGGCCGACAGGGCAAGACAGATGCTCCAGTGGTGAGGAGCCGAGCCTTCTAGTTGAACGCCGAGGAGGCGCATGCCGCACCGGATGTGGTGACGGGTATGTTTTCTTCTCCCTAACTTTTATTACATGTCAGTCTGATATTTATATCCTATGTTTTTGTTTAGGATCGTTCCATGTGAACGACATCCCAGTACAGGTGTTATTTGACTCGGGGGCTACCCAATCATTCGTATCCCTTGCATTTAGCAAGAGGTTTTCTGAGTCTTCAGGCGTGTTGGATTGTCCTTTAGAGGTAGAGAATGCAGACGACCGATCCGTCCGGGCGTCAGAGGTTTACAGAGATTGTGTCCTGAGGATGTATGATGAGCGGTATCTCGTGGATTTGGTTTCCATTCCTTTAAGGGGGAATAAGGTTATCATAGGCATGGACTGGTTGAGCCCTAATGGATCGGTAATCGACTGTGAGCAGCAGTTGGTTCATGTCAGGACCCCAAGTGGGGGAGAGCTAGTGATTCAGGGCGAGAGGCCACAGTGTGGGCAGACTTTGTGTTCAGCAGCGAGGGCTAGGCACTACCTTCAGCACGGTTGCGCAGGGTATGTCACCTACGTTATGGATACCCAGGAGGCGGGTAAGGCGACCGTGAGCGATGTGTCAGTGGTGCGAGAGTACCCGGACGTATTTCCAGAGGAGTTACCTGGGATACCTCCGGAGAGGCAGGTGGAGTTCAGGATTGACCTAGTTCCGAGTGCGGCTCCGATAGCCAAGGCACCGTACCGGTTGGCTCCTCCCGAGATGCAAGAGTTGTCTACACAGCTGCAGGTGTTGTTAGACAAGGGATTTATTAGGTTGAGCAGTTCGCCTTGGGGAGCCCCGATCCTATTTGTAAAGAAGAAGGACGGGTCGCATCAGATGTGTTTAGATTACTGGGAGTTGAACAAGGTAACGGTGAAGAACCGTTACCCACTCCCGAGGATTGATGATCTCTTCGATCAGCTTCAGGGGGCATCTTGGTTTTCCAAGATCGACTTGCGTTCAGGCTATCACCAGATGAGAGTCAGAGATGAGGATGTATAGAAGACTGCTTTCCGGACTCGCTATGGCCACTATGAGTTCGTGGTGATGCCCTTTGGGCTCACTAATTCCCCTGCAGCGTTCATGGACCTCATGAACCGCGTATGTAGACCAATGCTGGATCGGTCTGTGATACTCTTTATTGATGAAATCTTGGTATACTCCAAGACGCAGGAGCAGCACAAGGAGTACTTGCGGGAGGTGTTGGATACCCTGAGGAGGGAGAGCTTGTATGCCAAGTTCTCCAAGTGCGAGTTCTGGTTGCGCAAGGTGTAGTTTCTGGGGCACCTTGTCAACCAGAACATTATTTTGATCGACTCGGCCAAAGTAGAGGCCGTGAGTAGATGAGAGGTTCTGAAGTCTCCATCTGAGATTCGGAGTTTCCTTGGTTTAACAGGCTATTACCGGAGATTCATACAGGATTTCTCCAAGATAGCGGTACCCCTAACCCGGCTGACGAAGAAGGCCATTGTATTTCCCTGGGGGCCTGAGCAGCAGGTAGCGTTTGAGATTTTGAGGCAGAGGTTGTGTGAGGCACCGATCTTAGACCTGTCAGAGGGCGTGGAGGATTTTGTAGTGTACTATGATGCATCCATCTCGGTTTTGGGCGCAGTGTTGATGCAGAGAGGTCACGTCATCGCCTACGCCTCGAGACAGCTAAAGCCTCACGAGGCGAGCTACCCGACGCACGATCTGGAGTTGGGGCGGTTGTTTTCGCCCTCAAGATTTGGAGACACTACCTCTATGGGGTCCGTTGTACCATTTACACAGACCACAAGAGCTTGAGGTACCTCATGGATCAGCCGAACCTGAACATGAGGCAGCGTCGGTGGTTAGATGTGGTGAAGGACTACGACTGTGAGATCCTCTACTACCCGGGGAAGGCCAATGTTGTGGCTGATGCACTTAGCCGCAAGGCATTCACAGCCCCGATCAGAGACATCTGTCTGAGGATGACAGTAGTGACTCTGCTTCTGGAGAAGATCTGGGAGGCCCAGTAGGAGGCTATGAAGGAGGAACATCGGAAGAGTGAGCGTATCGTGGGCCAGATTTCCTCCTTCGACTATGATAGCTGCGAGCTGTTGACACTTCACTGCAGGGTGTGGGTTCTGTACGCAGGCGGTATACGCCAGATCCTGATGGAGGAGGCGCACAAGTCCAAATTTTCCATCCATCCCGGAGCGACGAAGATGTAAAGAAGTTCTTTGTCCTGATTATTGGTGGCCCTGCATGAAGAGGGATGTAGTCTGGTATGTTGATAGGTGCTTGACCTGCAGAAAGGTCAAGGCCGAGCACCAGAGACCTCACGGCAAGACGCAACCATTGGATATCCCTGTGTGGAAATGGGAGGATATTTCTATGGAATTCATCACGAAGCTTCGCAGGACCGCACGGGGAGTGGATTCGATTTGGGTCATCGTGGATCGGTTGACCAAGAGTGCCCATTTCATCCCGATCCAGGAGAGCATTTCGGCCGAGAAGTTGGTCGATATCTACATCAGAGAGGTAGTAGCTCGACACAGAGTGTCAATTTCAGTGATTTTCTGACCGAGATGTACGGTTCACTTCCAGATTTTGGAAGAAATTTCATGACGAGTTGGGTACTCGTCTTCACTTTAGCATGACTTTTCACCCGCCGACGGATGGCCAGAGCGAGCGAACCATCCAGAATTTGGAGGACATGCTGCGAGTGTGTGTCTTAGACTTCGGTGGTAGCTGGGACACCTACCTTCCCTTGGCATAGTTTTCCTACAATAATAGCTACCACGCCAGCATCGACCGTCCTCCCTTTGAGATGCTTTATGGGATGAAGTGAAGAACCCGATATGCTGGGGTGAGGTTGGACAGAGGGTCATTGGGAGTACCGAAGTGGTACTCAAGACGACAGAGAGGATCCAGTAGGTCCGGAGTAGACTCCAGACGGCCCAGAGTCGGCTGAAGAGTTACGTCGACAAACGACGATCAGACCTGGAGTTTCAGGTAGGAGATATGGTCCTCCTGAAGGTGTCACCTTGGAAAGTCATATTTTATTTTCTAACTAAACCTCTTTTTTTAAACAACCGAAAAAGAGAAATTTTCATATCATCAAAGTTTTGAATTGTATAGAAAAAAAAAACATGACACTAACTTGGTTAACCGAATACATGCTTCTTCTATTTGAAAATAACTAGAAATCATTTTTCGAATTATTTAAGGTTTTTAGTAATAGTCTGAAACAACGTTTTGATTGGTGACGGGTCCCTGTTTGTATTCGAAGATCACAAAAATGGGTTATGCGTAGGTATCCGAATTTTATCAGGTCTAGAATGATCCATTTCGGATCAAATAGTGTTTCTTAAATACCTTACAGTTTTAAGTTTTAGTATCTTCTTAAAATAGTAAAGAAAATATAGTATTTTATAAATATCGCTAAATAATATTTATAGTGGTCAAATTCGATCATAGTAAAGTACAAAATCTAATAGTAATAAAAAATAGAAAACCAATTACGTTTTCCAACCATTATCCCATGTTTACGAACACCGTTTAATTTAAAAAATAAACTTATGGGCTATAAATTAAATAAATCAATGTTGATGGCTCTTCATTTCATTACGACATTTGTTAGCACCCTCATTTGTACTTTCGAAAATATATAAAAATACTAAATTTAAAACATCTAGGACAAACGGCAGACCTTGTGGTTTTCTTAATTGAAATCGAGTCAATTTGAGGAGCTTAGCTGGACGTCTAATCTAGATGGTTATGATAAACTCATGAATCATTTTTTTTTTTTAAGAATTAAGGATGAGTCGATGCGGACAAGTCAACGGCGTTATTCAAAGACGTTTGTGTTTTTAGAACGGTAGATTTTATTAAAAAAAATACTAACAAAACATCAAGAAACAACAAACATAGGGTTTTAAAGCCATCCCATCCTGTTAATAGTTTTTTTTTTTTTTTTTTTACACCATAAAAAAGATTTTGTGACAAACTTGTCACAAAAAAAAAACTCTTATCTTCGGTTTCAATGTCGCAAAATAAAACATTTTGAAAATTCTAAATATGTCACCACACAGAGAAAAAGATACCTTCCACCCAAATCTTAGTTTTACCAGAGATTGACAAAGAGTGTAAACCAAGAACACCAATATGAAAAAGAAAGCAAATTGTACACATCAACTCCCCACCAACGAAAAATCTGCATCTGTAACTCCGAGGCAAAGCAACAACAGAAAAACAAATGACTTGAACTCTACAAAGCTGAATCACATATCGGACACTGTAATGAAGGCACATCCAACCCACGTTTATCAAGATTAACTCTTATGGGAAGTTTATCTAGCGACAACCTCCAAGCAAGCACATTCACCTTGATATGAATCACCCTACACTACCTAGTGGTGCAAGAAGATCCATGAAACATCTTTTCATCCAAAAATATGCGCGCTGAAGACACTGGAAAAGACTCTAACTCCTGCTAAAGACCACATCCACCTATCTGCAACCGAAGACAAGGAGACAAAACCAATCAAGTCCACAACACCTTGCAATTGGAGATTTTCGACCCCCCCCCCCCCCCCCCCCAAGACAACCTACGAAATGACAATAACAAGGAAGAATGCTCCAATTTCTCTTTAACCTGAATATGCTTATCCATCTCCAAATTAAAATGTCTTGAGAATTAAGATTTTAAAGAGGAGTCACCAATCCAAACATCCTCCCAAAAAGAGGTAACAGCCCCATCACCAACTTTCTTTTTACAAAATTGGATTAAATCAAACCCTTTCTCTGACAACTAGGACACCACTTTCAGAATGTCGATCCAAACATAAGTGCTACCTGTAGATAGACTACACTCAATCAAAGCTTTTTCCCTATGCATCGCCTTAACAACTCTTGCCTAAAGTGCATCAAGATTAGAAAGAAACCATCACACCCACTTGAATAAAAGTGCATGATTAAGAGAAAAAAAATACTACTCACCCCCAAACCACCATTTTTTTTTGAGATAACACCTTCTTCCAGCTAATCCAAGTAACTTTTTTCTCTTCCAAATCCCCACCAAAAAAGAAATTATTGTGCATAGCTTCGATTTTCTGCAAAACATCCATGGGAGCCTTAAACAAGAACATAAAAAATGTAGGAGTGGAACCCAAAACTGACTTAATTAAAGCCAATCTGCCACCAACAGATAAAGTCTTGACTTTCCATCTAGAGAGTCTCGTCCCCACCTCACCCACCACCTCTTTCCAAGTCGACAAGCGATTCAACATAACACCTACCACCAAGTCAGGATACAAAAATGGAGTCGTCATAAAACCACAACCGATGTGGTTCTCCAAAAGAGACACCTGCTCACTAGGAACCTCAATACCAAGAATAGTGCTTTTAGTAAGATTGATTTTCAATCCCAAAGTGAAAAATAAACAATGAAGAACTCGAATAATAGAGTGAACATTTTAGTCCTTCCACTCTCCCATACACAACATCATCAACATAAAAAGATGAGATATGTAGAAATCAGACTCCGAATCAAAGGAAATACTGAAGAAAAAACCTCGATCAACCACTCTAAGGAAGGCCACATGCAAACTCTCCACAACCAATATAAAAAGGAAAGGAGACTGATGGTCACCCTGTCTCAAACCTCTAAAGAACTGAAACTCATTCGTCGCAAAACCATTAACAAGAACTGAGGCCCTAAAATAATGAAGACAACATTAAATCCAACCCATCCATTTAGGGCCAAAAGCCATATGATAAAGCACATCATCAACAAAGTCCCATCTCATATAATCATAAGCTTTTTTAAAGTCTCCATCTCACAGAATCATAGGCCTTTTTAAAGTCAATTTTAAACACCATAGCCTTTTTTTCTTCATCTTGCACCAAGAAATAACCTAAGTCATAATTAATGTCCAATCTAAAATTGTTCCACCTCTGATAAAAGTTGATTGCTCCGAGCTAACCAGCCCATCAATCACCAAATCCAAGCGATTAGCCAAGATCTTACCCACAATCTTATATTGACACCCAATAAGACCGACATGCCTAAAATCTTTGATCAACTTAACATCATTAACTTTTGGGATCAAAGCAATAAAGGACGGGTTACATTCTTACGGGAAGGAATTGGACCTGGAAACCTCCAAACCCACAACAACAAAATCAACCCCAACTAGATACCAAAACTATCTAATAAAATCAAAACTAAAACCATCGGGACCTAGAGACTTATCAGTCCCACAAACCCACATCACTCTCTTAACTTCCTCGGGCGACATATCAGCCTCCAAAACTGCAACCTAGTCAGAACTGAGAATATTGGGAAAATAATGATGAACCAAACCTCTAGCAACCATCGGTTTAGCAAAACGAATTCTAAAATGCTCCAAAAACTCAACTTTCCCATGAGACAAATCATCCATCCACTCTCCTTCATGTAGAAATACCATGAATCGCCAGTGTATCTTTGCTTTTTGGGGCATATCTGCAACATCAATCTAATCAATTTTCACTCTCTTTCAAGAGAGTCGCCTGAATCGCTACATCAAAAGGCAAACCTAGACCATTGATTTTATCATCAATGTCAGAAAGGTTTTTAAGAATATCGAACTTGGAAGCAGCCCGAGACTCTCTAACTTGAGAATTGCAAAACTTGAGATTCTTTTTTAAAACATGCAATTTCTTTTTCAGAGAAACCATCGCATTTTTTTAAAATAATTTCATCATTCTTCCATGAGTCTTTAACCTCCTTGTGAAACTCATCATTAGAAAACAAAGAGTGAAAAACTCTAAAAGGCTAAACACCTTAATCAACAACCGATTATTTTAAAAGAATAAGTTGATGATAAGATAAATGACGATCTAGAACATTACCTGATATATATATATATATATATATATATATATATATATATATATATATATATATATATGGGAAAATATTCAAAAGACCCTCATAAATAAGGAATCTGTCGAGTTTACTCATCTTACCAGCAACTATGTCAGACCATGTAAAAGAGAAACCACCAAGCGGAACATCAAACAAGGAAGCATTAGCTATAAAGTTATTAAACACACTCACATCAAAAGCATTGAGTATCGACCCATATCTCTCACTTTCTGTAACGCCCGGTTCCCGGTACGTATTTTTATTATAAGTTTTTGCATGTTTACACAGGGACTCGACGAGTTGGAGGCCCAACTCGTCGAGTAGATGCGAAGGATTGGACGCGGGTGGAAGACTCTACTCGCCGAGTCGGAAGCCCCGACTCGATGAGTAGACATGTCTGGATGAATCCCTAAAATTTAGGGTTTGCACACTATTTAAACACATTAACCAGCCTCCCATGCAGCCCCCATCGCCTCCCTTAGTCCAGAAAACCCTAACTGGTGACCCTTGAGCTTCTACAAGTGTGTGAGTCATTTTTGAGAGTATTTGTGTGATCTTGAAGTTAGAGGAGGAAGAAGAAGGAGCTAGAAGGTTCAAGGAAGCAGTAGATCTAGGGTTCAAGCTCCATTTACAGTCCCTTTAAGGTATAAAGTTGCTTCCTTGACTTCTCTATTGCTAGATCTCTATATATTTGAATTTAGGGCCATCTTTTAGCAATTTTGTGAACCTTTTAGAGTATGGAGTGTAATCTGAAGTTGTAACTTCAGATCCAGATCCCTTTCAGCCCCTTTACCCATAAAGTTTACGAAATTATCATGCTTTAGCCCTTCCCTTTGGCCTAGACTTCATTTTAGACTTGGAAATGGTGTTCTTAGCTCATAACACCTTGCTTTAGCCCTCTCTCACTTGTTTCGCAGAAGCCCCGCTTCCCGAAACACCGATTATCTGATTGAGCATTGCAAATACCGGCTGAAGCTTTTCAAAGAGAGACTGTTGAACAGAGACAGTGAAGGACGAATCATGAGTTTCAATGATCCTCATCAAGTAGTGGTTGATTTCAGAAATGCACCCTTTAAACAAAGATCGCTCTTCTTCAAGGTTGGCATTGGATTGGGTAGCATTCTTCAACATTTCAGAAAGAACCTTAGTCTTCTGATTTTTCTCTGCTAATTCATCCATAATCTTGTTTTCACCTGCCAAGTCTTCTTGTAGCTTTTCAATCTTTGAAATAATGGAGGAAGTGAGTTCAGCATTCTCAACCTTGATGTTTGAACGAATAAGAGAGAGCCTCTTTCTCAACTTTCAAAGAGGTGCGAAATCCTTCGATCACCTTTGTTGAGCATCAGCGCTACCGGTTGATCTAAAACCAATTGGTGTTAGAAAGGGCGCAACCTTACCCATATAGCGAATTCAGCCCTCCAGGACCAGGTATTCAATTGTGGCACTCCAGGCCATCGTGGTAGGACTTGGTCGATGCCATTTCTGACCCCCAACAATCCCCCCTCAGAAATTACTCCCTGAGAGAATCGAACCCTTGCCACTGGCTCTGATACCACTTGTTGAGCATCAACGCTACCGGTTGATATAAAACCAATTGGTGTTAGAAAGGGCGCAACCTTACACTTATAGCGCATTCAGCCCTCCAGGACCAGGCATTCAATTGCGACACTCCAGGCCATCGTGCGAGGACTTGGTCGATGCCATTTTTGACCCCCAACAACCTTATTCATATCAGTTGTGTTTTTATCAGAGGAGGTTCGGAAATCATGCATGAAATCTCTCACTTCTTGATGTAGTTTTTCGACTTTTGTGGTCATTTTAGAAATCGTCTTTTCAGAAGCTTGGATGGCCTTGGTCGCTTCTTCAAGGAATTTGGCATTTAATGATGTGAGAATCTCCACAGTGGCTTTATGATATGTCAACATGTATTCCCACTTGGACGAAGACGATGAGGTGGGAGACTCGAAGATAGAATCCAGCTTTTTGTTCAGCTGCTTGAACTGCCCTGTGGTCATTGGAGCGTCATCGTCGTCGCTGTTGACGTTGATTGTGAACGGACTGAAGAAAAATCGGTGAATGCTTCTTGATCATCTCTGAACAAGATCTCTTCATCCTCATTGAAAAGAGAAGCAGTGGATGTTCCTTTTCCAGAAGTCACACCGATATTGACATTTTCCCCTGCATCAGATGCATTGACAGGAATGCCCGAAGTCCTAGTCTCCTCCAAAACGGATTTGACGATCGGAACTTCCGGCGGAGTAGATACTGATGATGTAGTAGGAGTGGTTGAATCAGTGAAGATAGGCGAGGATAGAGGAATTGAGATCTGGGGAAGAGAAATTACAACATAACTCATTTGTGGTAGAGAAGGGATAGATGAAATCAGAATTATGGAGGTCATTGGTGAGGTTGGTGGAGTAACAGGTGGGGATGGTGGAGTAGTAGTGAGGTTCAGAATTGGTTCTTGGAGAATAGTATCAAAAATATCAGAAGAGGGAATGGAGGAAGTCGGTGGAGAAGATACCTTCGTAATATTTTATGTAGGAGCGGATTCTGAAGTTGTAGCTGTATCTTCCACTTCATTCTGAAGTGTGTCATCCTCTTGAGGTTCTGTTAAAGTTCGCTCATCTGATTCCTCTTGGAGAACCGGAGATGGAGATCTCGGTTTCTTAGCAGGCTTCCTTGTCTTCTTGGGAGCTTTAACAATTTCCGAAGGAGCAACTTTTGCTTTCCTTTTACCTCCCCTCTTTGGTTTGTTGCTTTTATCAATCAACTGTCGTAGATCAGCTGGCATCGGTCGAACACCACAAGATGGTAACCTCTGATACTGCCTCACAATAGCATTGTCAAGAGGAACCTTTTCCAACATTTCCTTTGGAATGGACCCAATCAAATTGAAGTTTCTAGGATCCGACATCACAAATGTGGACATTTGGAGTGTCGGAATTTCTTCCATTAAGGAATCTTTCATCAGAGGGACTTTGAAATGGCCAAGAGCCCGGTTGACCACTATTGACCAGAATCGAGCACACGAGATTTCGGTGTGTCGAGTAGAGGAAATGGTACTTTGCATGAGTTGAGCCTACAAAACTGAACCATAGTCAAGATTGATGCCATGGTATAATGCATAGATGAGAGCTTAGGACAATTTGCTTGCACTGTCTGAACCAGCAACCCTCTCTGAGAAACTCTTGAATAAAAAAGTGACAACCATTCCATATTAGAGGAAGGAAGGGTTTCCTGGACTTAGACAGCAGTGAGATTTCGCCATTGTATCCCATTTGATAGAAAATCTCAATTAGGGAGGTGGTTGGAATCGACTCTGGATCAACATGAACTTCAAGTAAAGCAAGCCTTAGAAATGTGCTGAAATGGGGCTTTGTTATATAGGTCTTGTGATTAGCAACCTAGAAATGGATAAAATCTTCTACCTTCTTGTAGATAGCAGTGGAGAAGGCTTTAGAAAGATGAACCAGAGGAGCAACTTCAGCCATGGTTAACTCCTTCATCAATGGCGAGAACTTGAGACACTCGATCATAGGCTTGATTAGGGCATTGTAACGGGAAGCATTGAGATCAAGAATCAAGTTATGGTTGGGCTTCACTGTGAGCATAATGACAGAAGCGGATTGATCAGAAAAAGAAACTTGTTCATATGAACCGGCCATTGAAATGTTGAAGGAGATGATGAACAGTAGAGAGAGAGAGAGAGCGGTTGTTGCTTTGAGAATCGTGTTTGCGGTGAAGGGAAATGAACAGTTTTGGTTGCCTTATATATGGTATATAATGAGTGGAGAGAGAAACCGTCGTTTCATATTTGTGTACGCCGAAAAACCAGCCAATAAAACCGTGCCAGCTAATCAATGACTGTCAGAAGCCGTTATAACAACCACGTGGTGTCAGAGATTCAAAAATCGTGCCAAGATTTGAAGTTATCCAAAAGTCATGAAGTAAACGTTTCGGATTCACCAAACATCCATTCTACTTTCCAAAAGTCAGCCGTTATAATCAATGATTGTCGTTCTACTTTCCGGCTCTGTAAACATCCATTCGGAATTGAAACCAGATTTGGTAAAATCACAAGGATTTTAGTGCAAGAGTGTGCCAAAGAAAAATAAATAAAGCAAATTTATTGTGAGGGATTATGTGATATCAAACAAGTTTGATATGAAAAGCAAGTGGATCTCAGGCAACAATCTCTTCCTTCTGAGTCAAGAGAGACTCTGAAGTGCTTGTGTGGTTTCCCGTTGAATTACGATCATCAGTTTATTGAGAAACTGTGAAAGGCTTCTTTTGTGAGGCTTATTGGGTGGCTTTAGCTTCAACCAGATTTCAAAACTTGACATAAGTCCGAAGATCTGAAAGAAGTATTTGTTTGAACAGAGTAGCCATAAGAACAAGTATGCTTTGGATTTTCTTTAAAGTGACTGGATATAATGGAAATCTCAAAAAAAAAACCTGGATCTTTTGGGAGAAATGAATTAGGTCGAGAACATTTCATTAAGATCACACAAAAGAAAAATGTGATTTCAAACTTGTAAAGGTACAAACCAAAAAGGTTTTATTCGACAATTCCATGGTTAATTTTATCTAGAACAAAAAATTGTTCACCGTCAATTCAGAAATGGAAGTCGGATTATGGGATTCACTTAAAATCATGGTGACAACGATTTCAAGATCATAAACACAGATGTTGTGCAACCATAAACCTCAATGCTAATTTCTGAGAGTCTCAAGGGTTACGGTTAGGAACACGAAATTGATGGAGAATAAAAAAAATATTTTTGAGATTTTTAATATTAAAAAAAATGAAAACAGAAATAAAGAAAAATATCAAAGATAAAAGAATTCAGAAATTTAAATGAACGGTAACTTAATTTACAAAGGATATACAATATTCTGATATCAGGATGAACAGTAGCTTCTGAAGCATTCCGAAGCTCGGAACCATTCGGAATGTGAACAATAATTTCCGAACTTATATGATTACGAAGTAGATTTCGGAACTAAGTCGGATTCAATCATTCCCAGCCCTTGTAAAATCCGAGTGAACGTTGCTTCAGGTAAGGTCTTTGTGAAGATATCAGCTAACTGATCAGAGGATCTAACAAAATTAACTTCTACATTTCCATCCTCGACATGATCCTTAATGAAGTGGTATCTCAGTGCTATATGCTTAGTCTTGGAGTGTTACACTGGATTGTGGCAGATTCTTATGGCGCTTTCGGAGTCATAATACAGAGGAATCCACTTCATATTAATTCCATAGTAGCTGGTTTTGAATCCACAAAACTTGGGAAGTGCATGATGCTGATGTGATGTATTCAGCTTCAGCTGTAGATAAGGAGACACAAGTCTGCTTCTTAGATTGCTAACTAACAACCTTGCCATCCAGAAACTGACATCCCTCTGATGTACTTTTCCGATCAAGACCACAACCTCCTAAGTCAGCATCGGAGTAAGCATGCACAAAGAAACCCGAATTGGATGGATACCATAAACCAAGAGAAGTGGTTCGCTTCAACTACTGAAGTATGTTCTTAACTGCCAACATGTGTGGTTCTTTAGGATTTCCTCAAAACTTGACATAGTAACAAACAACAAACATAATGTCAGGGCGACTAGATGTAAGATATAACAAGGATCTGATTAATATGCTCCACCTCAGAAGAGCTCGATAAAGAACTTCGACTGTAGAGGTGTGCTAGGGTTACAGTACAATGAAAGGAATAATAATTATCAAGCTTACAGAGAACGATGCATGCATGCATCTTATATAGTAAACCCTAATATCAAAAACACGGCTGGACTGGCCCAGAACCGTGATAACAATGGACCGAGGTAACAAGCCCAATGACGCAACTCCTAGACTAAAAAATCTCCCCCTTTGCGTCAATTGAGGCGAGAGATCATTTCGGTTGAGTGAGAGTAGATTTCTTCACAGTCTTGAATAACTTCGGTATGATGGCGAGAAGAGTTTGGCGGAAGTCAATATACCACCGAAGCATATCCGGAATTTTTTTCTTATCAGCATCATTGTTTTGCCTACACCTGTGAATGATGTCAAGAATGTGCTCCAGACAAGAAGTGGAGAACAAGTGTTTATCATCAAGAGCGAACAAGCACTATTGGCCTTCGGCTCTGGTGAACATGACTGTGTGATTCTTCGGGTCAATCCTACCCATCTGCATCTTATTAACATTGCTTGCCTTCCCAATTGGTTTGATTATAGGCTTCTTCCTTAAGGCAGAGGCAATATCTTGATCCATCTTGGCAACCTCATGAATGTAAGAAACTAACATTCGCTTAATGTGATCGATGATAGGCTCGTACTGCTGTTGATCAGTTAGCAAAATGTTGTCCAGGAGGATCCAATCGTGTGGGTTTAAGTTCGGCAGATCAGCAAGAGATATCATATGAACCGAGTTGTCAGAGCCTCGGGTAACTTTGAACTTCACATTTATAAAATTCCCCGCTGAAGTTGGTTTCAATACCTTGACCGTTGTGATCTTTTGTGCGCTCCAGGTCAAGTATTGTGGTTGAGAGAATGCAAGATAGTAGTCAATTAATTCTCGGTCAACCTTTGGGTCAGGAGAAGGAACAGTGGCGATTGGTTCAAAGCAATGAAACATAAATTCCTTTCGGGTGATAGGCATGTCGAACTGAGAATCTCTCGAATTCTCACGATCAAACGAGATGATTGGTTCAAGCCAGTGAGTGCTAGGAGACTCGATTGCTTCTTTTAAGAGTTTCTCGAATGACCACAAAGGAAATAGAGTTTTTCTACTTTCCAATGCGTCATGAGCTTCTTTTCGTTTTCTTTCCCTCTCTTCTTCTTCTCTTGCGATGCGAAGATTTTCATTAAGCTCTCGGTCACGTTGCTTTCTTTTGAGAGCATCTTCTTCGGTTTCTTCCTCATCACTATCATCGATTATATTTTTGCTTTTTTCCTTCACACTAGAACCCGAAGCTTCATTAACCTTTGGTTTAGTGGTGAATTTCGGTTGTGAAGAGATTTGAATAGGTTTGCTTGTTGGAGGTTGTGGGGGTGGACCCTGAAGTGCTTCTCCCCCTTGTTTCGGAGGGACACCAGTCTCCGGAACACCTTCTATACAGCTCAAAATTTCAAGAGCAGGTCTCAGCTTCTCAGCAAAGTGTCGTCGGACGGTGAGAGTAAGAACCGAATCATGTGCCTCTAGGAGATTGGACAGAAGAGAGTGCACATCACTAACACAGCTTTTGATAACTGCTCTCTCAGACTTGAGATCATCAATTTCCTTGGTCGCCTGATTGAGCTTCATGGTCTGAGTTTTGAGCTGAGTAGTGCAAAGGGCCAGTTCATCCATGATTATGTTTTCCACAGCTAACCCAGTCTGGAGTTGATCAAGATGGGACTTGACTGAAGATACAAACTCTGCATTATCAGTTTTAATCCCCGTTCTAATGCTTTCAAAATGCTTATGCTCATCCTGAAGCGAAGTGGTGAGATTCTTAATAGTAGCATTCACCATATTAGCATTCTTTTCGGCTGCCGCCTGGAGAGAGTTCAAAAACACTTGAGCATCTGAGATTAGTTTTTTGACATTTTCGGTCGCTTTATTGCATTCGTTGGTTGATTCTTCAACAACGATGGTGGCTTTCTGGCAAGAGGAGGTGGAAGCTTCAATGGCTTTGGAAATAGAGAAGTCATGCTCCTTGACAAAAGTTGTCAACATAGCTTTGATAGCAGCCTCTGAGTAAGTCTCGCTTGGAGTGGAGGATGAAGAGGATATCAGCTTGTCAAGTTTCTCGTTATGATCCTTTAAATACCGTTTCGGTACAGAAGCATCATCATCATCATCATCGCTCTGAACTCTGTAGGGGCTATAATAGAAGGAATCAAAGTCAACATCCTCCCCACCGAGAACGGAGTCAGATTCGTTTGAGATAGGTGGAGATAGAGGTTTAGAGGTAATCGGGGTTTCAGTCCCTAAAGTTGGTGCCCCCGTATCAGATACGTTGACACGAACTTGAGGTTCGGTTGTAGTAGTGGTGGTGGTGGTAATTTTTGTGAATAGGGGGTTGGTATTGGTATAGAAGTTGCAGTTTGAGAAGAGATTGGAGGAGGACATGGAGCAATTGTAATAGGAACAAAGCGAGTAGGAGAGAAAGGAGGTGATTTTCGGTTACCCTGATGAGCTGGTGAAGTTGGAGTCGAATTTCCTCGGAGCGAACTCTCATCTTGAGAATGTTCACTGTCGCTTGACTCTCGTTCGGGCTGTTGGTCAGAGGGAACATAGTCTGAATCACTTGAAGACTGAGCCTTTGGCTTGGGTGCCTTCTTCTTGATCTTTCGCTTCTTAGGAGCGGAAGTAGCTGCTTGTTCTGACTTTCGCTTTTTAGGCGTAGCAGCTTTAGATGAAGGTCCTTCCTTCTCGCTTTTTCGTTGAACAACCTTCTTCCCTTGTTTCGCTGGTTTATCAGCGGCATCCAACGATCTTTGCATTTCAGGGGTTAGCTGCCTCGGTCCTGTAGGAGGAAGCTTATTGTATTCACTAATGAGCTTGCTTTCCCCAGAAACACAGTTGTACATTGTCTCAGGAATTGAACCAATGAACAAAAATTTGGTTGGATCAGCGACAATAATCTTTGTCGTGTGAAAAGTGGCGATTGATGACATCAAAGAGTCTGCCATTCCTGGAATGTGAAATTTCTCCATTGCCCATTGAGTAACTAAGGTCCAAAAACTGCCACATGAGATTTCAGAATAACGAGAAGCTGAGTTTAGGCTTTGTAGCAGTTGAGTCCAGAGAATAGACCCATAGTCCATGTTGATCCCATTGTAAAGACCATAGAGGAGAGTCATAAATGCTTTGCTTGCCCCGTCAGACCCTGTAACCCTCTCCGATAAGCCCTTGAAAAGAAGAGTGAAAAGACCATTCCATTGTGGAGGAAGGCATGACTTCTTGAAATTTGTCACTGTTGTAAGAACTTCGGTGTACCCCATATCGTTAAAAATGGTGAAAAGCTGAGTCGTGTTGATCGAGTCTGGGTTGACCATGGAGTCGTTGATGATTAGCCTTAGCAATTAGCAAAACCTAACCTTTGAAATCGAAGTATTCTGATCAAAAATCTCAAAGAAAATCCTTTCCTTAGCTTTATCGTATGAAGCCGGTGAATAAATCTGAGACAAGAGAGACATCGGAACAGATTCAACCTTGGTGAGGGCAATCACGAGTGGTGACTATTTGAGGCATTCAACCACCTGAAGCATGTAAGGATCATACTAAAAAGGAGAGAGTTCGATGATCAGGTTTTGATTCGGCTTGATGGTGAGAATTGAGGACTGTGCGCTTTGTTCTTGAACGGAGGATGAGTCATCCATTGTTGAAGCTTGAAGTGAAGAAGATGAACAGTAGAGAGAAATCGCCGTTTAATGATCGAGAGGATTTTGTAAGTGGTAAAGAGGTAAAAGTGAGGTGAGAAAACCCTTTATACGATTACCATGAGAGAGAAAAATAAGGAGTGATGATTGCACGATTTTCTGAAGCGACGCCTGAAAAAGCGTGATTTGACAACTATTACCCTGAAAAGTGTGTCCATCGTGTCAGGCGACGTGAGAAAAGGAAACGGTTCAAATTCACGCGTCTTTTAAAGTCTTATCCATTCACCGCCTCTTTAATTTTAAAACTGTTCAAATTCCCTTTGAAATGTGGACTCACCCTTTCGCTTTCATTGGTATTGACTAGCCTTCGCTCTCAAACATAGTCTAACATCATAACGTATTGAACCGAAACTATAGATATGATAAATAGCCATTAGTACCATGATTAAGACTTGTGGAAAATCATAAAGATCTTCGTGCAAGAGTGTTCCAAAGAAAAAGATATAAAACAAAGTATTTGTGGGATATAAGTGATGTCATTTAAGACACAAAACTGTGGATCCCGGACACGAATCTCTTCCTTCATAGTCAAGAGAGACTTAGAAGTGTCTGTGTGGTTTTCCGTTAAAATACGATCAAATGCTTATTAAGAAGCATTGAAAGGCTTCTTTTCAGTATAAGGTTATTAGGGTGGCTTTCGCTTCAATCAGACTACAGGACTTGATATAAGACCGAAAGTTGGATGAACTACTTGTGAGGCCGGTGTAGCCTATAAAACAAGTAGGTTTGATCAATTTTCAGTGACTTGGTGATATTGTAGAAATCTCAAAAACAAAAAATAAACTGGATCTTTTGGGCAGAAAAGTCTTGGTGTTAGACAATTTCATAAAGATCGCTCAAAAAATAAAAAGATATTTCTTGGTACTCCCACTAAAGTGGTTTCGTTAATACTTGGGTGAAAACTAGAACGTGTGATTGTTCACCGTCAATTCATTGTAGGTGTTGGATTTTGGGTTTCACATAGTACGTGGTGAAACGAAACTATGATCATGAACACAGATGCTGTGTAACCGTAAACCTCAGTGGCAAATTATGAGAGACTCAAGGGTTACGTTTATGAACCGAAATGTGATGGAGAAAAGTGTGAAGGTGGTTAAAGAACCGAAAGTACCTCTGCTATAACATAAGGACTGAGCAGAAAACTCTTAACTCAATATGAGAAGAGTAAGGTAGCTCATGACTTGAGTGATTTTAGCAGCCTTATTGGGAAGAAACAATTTGTATATATTGAATCAGTAAGGCTTCACTTAGAGTCGCCGGGGATTAGGACAACATGCAACAACATGCTTCTAGGAACACTTAGCTAGTACAAAGATAAAGAGAGTTATACCTGTTCCAGCTTCATCATTGGAAGTCGTCCATGAGACCTTTTAGTGTGATATTTTTGGTATTTTGATTTTATTTTGAAAAAGAAATAAAACTAAACACAAAATAAAATATTTTTGATCATTTTGATTTTTCTGAAAAATAACAATAAAAACAGAAAAGAAAATATTTTTGGATTTTATGATTTTTCTGAAAAGAAATAAAAACAGAAAAGAAAATATTTTTGGATTTTATGAAAAGAAATGAAAACCATAAAACGAATTTGAGATAGTGTAAAAAATATATAACCGAAGTTTCACCTTAGAAATAATGAAGCAAAATGGACCGAGCGTTCGGTTCATTCCGGTTCCCAAAAAATGTGGAACCGAAATAGACCGAGCGTTCGCTCTATTTTGCTTGTCCAATTTTAATGAGGCGAAAGTGGTTTCGGTACTGATTCAGCTTCCATCATTCCTAAGCCTTGGATTATTTTATTAAAACTTGCTTCTGGTAAGGCCTTCGTGAAGATGTCAGCTAATTGATCAGCGGATCGAACAAAGTGGATTTCAACGTTACCATCTTCTATGTGATCCTTGATGAAGTGGTATCTTAGTGCTATATGTTTCATTTTTGAGTGTTGCACTGGGTTGTGACATATCCGAATAGCGCTTTCTGAGTCACAATAGATGGGAATTTTCTTCATGTTTAGGCCATAGTCTCTAAATTGACTTTGTATCCATATGACCTGTGAAGTGCAAGACGCTGCGGTGATGTATTCAGCTTCGGTCGTAGAAAGAGACACACACGTTTGTTTCTTGGATTGCCAGCTAACGAGTTTTCCATCAAGGAATTGACACCCGCCAGTTGTGCTCTTTCGGTCTAGACCACATCCTCCAAGATCGGTATCGGAGAATGCTTGAACAAAGAAGCCTGATTTCGCAGGGTACCAAAGACCGAGAGATGAGGTTCGCTTCAAATATCTGAAGATATTTTTCACAGCCATCATATGAGGTTCACGTGGATTAGCTTGGAACCTGGCACAATAACAGACATAAAACATAATATTTGGTCTACTAGCTGTTAGATACATTAGAGACCCTATCATTTGACGATAGAGGGTCATATCAGCAGCTGGTTTCTCCAGAGATGGTGTTAGCTTCGTTCCGAATGCCATTGGAACATTTACTTTAGAATCTCCCATCATACCGAACTTCGCCAGTAGAGTCTTCGTGTAAGCCTCCTGATTAATGAATATGCCTTCTGGTCCCTGTCTTATGTTCAGTCCAAGGAAAAAGTTAATCGGACCCATTGAGCTCATCTCAAATTTAGTCTCCATCAACTTCCGGAATTCAGCCGTTAAGCTAGGATTCGTAGAACCGAAGATGATGTCATCGACATAGATTTGGACGATCATTAAATGGTTACCCTCTTTCTTGCGAAAGAAGATTGGGTCAACCGAACCTTGTTTGAATTTTGACATTTTAAGAAAGTGAGTTAATGTTTCATACCAGGCTCTAGGAGCTTGCTTTAGACCATAAACCGCTTTGTCCAGAATATAGCAATGATCATGATACTTCTCATTCACAAAGCCCGGTGGTTGCTCCACATATACAGTCTCTTCTAGTTCTCCATTCAAGAATGCACACTTGACGTCCATTTGAAAAACTTCAAAATTCTTGTGAGCAGCGTATTCCAGAAAGATTCGTACTGATTCCAACCTTGCTATAGGAGCGAAGGTTTCTTCATAATCTATACCTTCTTCCTGACAATATCCCTTAACCACTAGCCTTGCCTTGTTGCGTATCACGTTCCCTTCTTTGTCCATCTTGTTCCGGAATACCCATTTTAATCGAATCACAGATGCATCCTTTGGTGTAGGAATCAGTCTCCAGACTCGGTTTCACTCAAACTCATTGAGTTTGTCTTGCATAGCCTGTACCCAATCAGAGTGATCAAGTGCAGTGTTAACTGTTTTCGGCTCAATCTTGGAGACAAACGAATTAAACATGTAGAATTCAACTTGAGAGAATAGAGCTGTTTGCTTCGCTTTCAGTTGAGAGTGTGTAAGAACTCCCTCAGATGATACACCAATTACTTGAGTTTTCGGATGATCTTTTGTCCATTTTGTGAGAGGAGGGTAGTTAGGATCATAAGCAGGATCCAATTCGGCATTGACTTCTTCTTCAAATTCTGACTGATTGTCGTCATCATTCGTATTACCATTCTCCCCCTTGAATGATGAAACAATTTCAACATCAGGTTCAGAATTCTCCCATTCGATTGGACTTTCATGGTTCATTGTTGGAGATGGGTTCTCCCCCTGGAAAGGCAAATCTGGTAGCTTTGATGTAGACAAACCCTCCCCCTGGAAAGTGGTGCGGTAATTTGTGGGTTCGCTTGGACCTTGAGGTTCGCTAGGATCTTGAGGTTCACTTTCCATGGCTTTTGCAGCTTCGTTGATTATCTCCTTCAGGTTGTCAACCTTGTTATCAGTCGCTTTCGCTTCAGAGAGAATTGGATTCTCCGGTTCATCAAAGAGCAACATGTACTATTCAAACAGATTGGATATAGGAGCCGTGACTTGACCTGTTTGTGGAAAGATCTCCTCCATTAGACTTTTGCTAGATTGAAGTTTCTTCACGTAATTGTCATCAAATGTGACATAGTAGGTTTCTTCAATATTCTTTGATCTTTTATTCAGAACTCTATATGCCTTGGAGGTAAGAGAGTAGCCAAGAAAAATCCCTTCGTCTGCCTTCACATCAAACTTGTTTCGGTTCTCTTTAGAGTTGAAGATGAAGCACCTAGAACCGAAGACATGGAATAATTTAACATTAGGCTTGCGATTATTCAAAATTTCATACAGTGTGATAGAAAATCGCTTATTGAGAAAGGTTCGATTCTGGGTATAGCAAGTGGCAGAAATTGCATCAGCCCAGAAGTACAGAGGTAGAGAAGCGAAGCTGAGCATAGTTCGGGCGGCTTCACACAACGAACGATTTCGTCTTTCAACGACACCATTCTGCTGCGGAGTATAGGGTGCGGAGAAGTTGTGAGTTACTCCCTTTTCGGCCAGAAATTCTTCAAAGTCGTTGTTTTTGAATTCTAACCCATTGTCACTTCAGACATTTCTCACTATCTTTCTCAGCTTTACTTCCACCTGTTTTATGAAGTTTTTGAGTCGTGGAGTTGCCTCTGATTTCTGTTTAAGAAAGAAAACCCAAGTGAAACGTGAAAAATCATCAACAATAACAAGAATGTACTTATTAGCACCAATAATTTCTATGGCTGATGGACCGCATAGATCGATGTGTAGAAGCTCAAGAGGTTCGATGATCTTTGTGTTAACACGTGTAGGATGACTCTTCCGGCTTTGCTTTCCCATTTCGCATGCAGCACACAGATGTTCCTTGTCAAACTTTAGAAGTGGAAGTCCTCGCACATGATCACCAAGAACCAGCTTGTTGATGTCTTTGAAATTAAGGTGCGAGAGTCTTCGATGCCATAGCCAGCTTTCATCAGAATGAGCTTTCGTTAGAAGACATACAACAGGCTTCCCTCGTATCGGGTTTAGATTTAATGGATACATTTCGCCTTTGCACTGGGACTTCAACATAACTGTCTTAGTTTTCTTTTCAATGATCTCGGATCCTTCATCATCAAATGAGACCTTCAGGCTAGTCCCTACAACCAATTGCGAGACACTTATGAGATTGTGTTGTAATCCTTCCATGTAGGCCACCTTTCGAATGGAAAAATCTCTGTTCATTATCATTCCATAGCCTTTTATTGTGCCATATGAGTCGTTTCCATACTTGACACATCCACCATCTTTTAGAGCCCAAAACTCCATCAGCTCTTCCCGTCTCCCTGTCATGTGACGCGAGCAACCACTATCAATATACCATTCATCGTCAAACTTCTTTTCACTGATAACCTACAAAAATTAAGCAGATTTAGGAACCCAAAGTTGATTGGGTTCACGTGAGCCTTTTACAGATCAGGGAATAGAAATAGAAAGATCAACCAAATATGTTCGTTTTATTAAAGTGCTTTCGTCTTTCCTTTTGATGGTGAAAACCTTAATTTTGTTAGCTTTCATTTTATTTGAATCAGATTGTGGAATTTTATTTCGATTCTTAACAAAAACTTTCTTTTGTTTCCTAAGGTTAGCAGGCGTCTTCTTTTCTTGTTCTCCATAGTCCGAGACTAACTTTCCCTTCCCTTTAACATCCGTGACTGGATTCGGCTTCGGTTGATGTAGAGGGAGATGTGATTTAGGACCGGAACTGCTCTTTCGGTTCTTTTGACTACAAGAGTTGCAGTGTGAGCATTGACCTGAGTTTGTCTGTGAGCTTGCTTTCGCTTTTGAATTAGACATCTTTGCTTTACGAAAATAATTGGAGTTTTCAGACTGCCAAAACTGCTTTCGCTCATTGAGATTCTTTTTATATCTTCTGTTCCGCTGGCATTTTTGTTCAGCCTGCTGTTTTTGAGACTTGTGAATGTTTGCTTTTAGCTTCGGTCTTTCTGTATGAGTTTCGTTCTTCAATGAAGAGATTTCGCTTGCTGCCTTTACAAGTTCTCTTTGAATTTCTTTAGTACCACTTGTGCTTGGTACATCAAAGCTTGTCGGCTTGTTGAGTGGTTCTGCCACATATATTCCCTTGACTGTCCATGAGGTTCTCTCCGATAAACCGACTATTTCGTCTGCATTGTCAATTGGAGCAGACCAAAAATAATCATCACAGCCGCCTGCGTTTTCTTCGTTTACTAAGGCTGTAAGTTCGGCGGTGTGTTTCTGAGTAACTCCTGTTGTGGTGTATACCTGATTTGGTACTGTTTGTACCTTTTGATATACCACAGCCTTCTCTTTCAGAACTTTGAATTTGTCTTGGGATATCCGAGCGAACTCAACTAAATTTTCAGATATAAGACCTTTGGTAGATTCGCTTTTGACAAATTTTGAGCAGTCAACTACATCTTCTACAGATATTTCACTCATATCATTGTCCTCGTCAAATTCAGAAGTGTTTTCCGCATTTATTTTATTTTCTGAACTCAACTTGGTACTCAATGAGTCAAATTTCTGTACAGTTTCGGTCTTGATTTTTAATTTATCATTTTCGTCCAATAGGTTTTTAAGCATATCCTTATGGTCTTTGTACTTGATAAAGGACTCGATTTTGTCCAGACCGATTCTGTAGGCATCAGAGATCTCATCCGAAGAGACAATAGATTCACATTTATAACAATCAGCATCTATTTCGTCTTCCTTTAATTCAAGGAAAGACAAAATCATTTTGTGAATTTTATCTCCAATCTCACAATTTAAATACAACTGAGTAATATTGGAATAAAGACGTTTAGCAATTAAGCAAAAAATATTCCTTTGTTTCAAAAACTTTAAATTGTCACGTTGCAAATAAATCAGTTCATCTCTCTCCCTAACCAACTCTAATTCCTTCTTCTCTATCCACATCCTTCACTCCTCACTCTTGGAAGACACCTTGCTGAGTTGATCAGTTAGGTTAGAATTCGTGAGGCGAGTTTGTTTTAGACTACCACTTAAACTAGAAAACTTAAATTTTAATTCGTTTAATTCCTTTTCATAGTTATTAACTGGTATTTTCAGTGATTCGAGGATAGATTGTACCTTCTTGATCAACTGATCACATTCTTTGATCTGCTCACCCATCGGTTTGGCAGTGAAGCATCTGTCTTCTCTTTCCTTCGCCTCATCAGACCCGCCATCCGTTGTGTAGCCTCTTATTTGTGATACTCCAGCAGTCACCATTAAGCACCTTCCAGCAAACTCAGCATTATCTGCCTTGGCCACTCGCCACAAAAGCTCTGCCATGCGAGGGCTTGCAAACTTCTTCGTCCTCGGAGTCGGTAGACCAAACCTCTACTCCTCCGAACTCATCATCAACTAAGTTTTCCTGCACAATCAAAGCATTCATAGAATTGTTAGAAGTTTTCTTTTTCTTTATTTCCTCCAACTTGTGTGAATGGTATGCTTCATCATCTTCTCCATCCTTCTTCTCGGACAGCTTTCTCAACATACAATCTTTGGCAAAGTGATTTTTGCCGTTGCAGAAATTGCAGTCATATCCGGAGTCACCTACAAGCTTGTTCTTGCTGAGGAGCGTTTTTAACCTCCTCTTTCGCCTTTTCAGAACTGTAGCTCCCTTGCCAGTTTCGGCTCTTGAAGGTGGGAAACGTTTTGTGTGGCAACTGTCAAATTCAAGTCAAAGTCAAAGTCAACAAGTCAAACCGGTCAAACTTAACTAGCACTTGTATGATAAAATTTATCCTATATATAAAAATGTGCATTTGTATGTCAAGAATTCAAGTGTCTCGGAGAATTTATGTGGTTAATAATGTAAAACCCTAAGAAGGGAGTTAAATGCACCAAAACACGACTATGGACCCTTTTGGGGACTTAAAACAATCATAAACGAAGCATAACGGGGTTCACGAACCTTGCATTGCGAGATTATACACTAATAATGGCTAAAATTAAA
The DNA here is from genome assembly GCF_052849685.1 of Lactuca virosa. Lineage (NCBI taxonomy): Eukaryota > Viridiplantae > Streptophyta > Magnoliopsida > Asterales > Asteraceae > Lactuca > Lactuca virosa. The sequence continues at coordinate 93,128,096 of NC_136434.1, forward strand.
TCTCTCCCAAATCTCTCTCAAAATCTCTCTCAAAATCTCTCTCAACTTTTTATAGTCATCCGGGTCATCCCGACCCTTAATTTGGCCAAAAACTGCTTGAATCGGGGAGTTGTATTGAAAAACAGCTAAATAGGGCCGAAACCCCTAGGAACCGAACCCTTAGGGATGGAACCTTAGGGAACCGAACTCACCCCTTTTAGGACCGAAGGTCCCCTTTGAGAACCGAACTTAGCCTTCAGGACCGAAGTCACCAATCTCGGACCGAACCTCAAGAACACCCGAAATGAACCGAGCCCTCTGTCCATTTCGCTTCCCTATCACCTTCGGACCCGAGACCCATTTCGCTTATGTCACCTTCGGGCCCGAGCCTTCCCTTCGGTTCCTTCTCCCCACTTTCGGTCCTCATCTCCAAAGAACCGAACCCCTCGCAGGTTCGCTCCTTATGTCCGGTTTTCGACTACTTTCGCCTGTTAATCCTGTTTTTGACGGGGATTTTTCTCCATATTCATATTTTTACCATTTTAAACTCCCTAAACTCATATTTTATTCATTTCTCAAGGATTTATTAATTATAAATCATTATTTTACAATAAAGAAAATAGCTTAGATTACCAAGTGGGTCAAGTGTGCCCACTTGCCTTCCATGTGTCACCTCCTCATTAGCCCAATCTTATCCACATCACACAAACCAAGGCAAACATCCTATCAATCTTGCAAATTGCTCCATCAACCTCCTATATACAGAAATCCCTGGAGGATTTCTTTGTTTGCCTTGATCATTTCCTTCACCATCAAACACTTACACTTCTCTTACCCCTCAAGAAAGCCTCTTTTTTTCTCTCTACTTCTAGCCACTTTGTGGAGGTGTTCTTGAGCTACTACTTCACTTTTTGGTAACTATTCCATCTAAACTCAAGCGTTATACCATATTTTCATAACACTCTTGGATCATCTACACACATTTTAACACCAAAGATCGTTCTTAGGATCATCCAAGCTTTCACGTGTTCATCAAGTGTTCTTGACTTGATGCTCCTCGTCTTCGACCTTCCATTCTTCAAGAAATTACTCAAGGTGAGTTCATACCCCTATATTTTCCAGTTTTCTTTAGTTTTCAGGGGGGGAATACAAGTTAAAACACCAAAACATATTTAAAACTCAACTTGACAGCTTACAACAGAAAAGTTGAGACCTGTTCACGAACTATTTTACCCAACTTAAATTTAATATTTTTTCAAAACTATTTAATATGAAAATAGTTCAGGGTTATACCTTTAAAATGACTACTTCCACATCTCCATATGATTTTTCTACAATTTATGGTGATTTTTACAAAACTGTCTATCACTGCAGCAACAAAGTCGGACCAGGTTGTGAAGATGAACATTTTCACACTGGTTTGAGACCACCAAAAATTATATGAAAATTTGTGAATACATTAGACTCTTTTTCTAAACTCTCCGAGTTTACGGATTTAGTTTTTGACTTATGATGAGTTTTCTATAAATATTCTAAAACAGTGACAGTTAAGGGTAAAACTGTCAAAACAAGTTTAAGAGTTATTCACACTTTGTAACATGCTGAGCAAGGTGTGTAAGATTTACACTTAGGAGTTTCAATGTCATTTTTATTGAAATACAAAGTCATGCATATCAAGGTTTCATTGAATCATAACACACTACTGATAAACTATAATAGGTATAGTTTGAACACCTCATTTAACAAAGAAACGGTAAAACAATCGATTTACAAAACGGGTATTTCATTACAAACAATGTGAACTTGTTAATGAATAAATTTGTGAGACATTCACCTTCGGGGTACTCTTAAGTACCACAGAAAAGTCCTGTAGTTATAATCAGAATCTCTTGGAGGGAGAGCGTGATAGTTGTGTATAGATCTATATGTTGGGTTTTGAGCATTCTAACACTCTTATGGTGTACATGCAACCCTAAATACCTTGGATCTATGTTTTCTCTAATATACATGCAAATGCTAATATTCCAAGGTATTACCCTATCTAGCATACAATCATAGATACTTGGGTAATAATATAGATAGAATACATACCTTTTGTAGTGTAGCTAGACTCCATGGGGCTTGAGTGCTTAGTGCCTCAAATGTGACACCTCAAATGGCTCACACAACATCAAATGCTCTTGGAATAACTTAGAGAGAAATCCACACTTCAAGAAATCGGCTAGCCCTTCTTTTACACACACTAGTGGCCGATTTTGGTGAATAATATGATGCTTATATAGTATGTTACAATTAGGGTTACACCATGTAAACCCTAATTGTCATGACCTTTCATTTCCATGACCCATGGGTTAAGTAACCTCCATGGAGCATCCATGGAGCATCCTATGGGTTTAACCCAACTTGATTATCCATGGAGCTTTGGCCCACTATATAAGTTATGGGATGATTTACACAATCAACCCATATATTTAATTAGTCTTCTTTTGATCACATAATTAATTCTAAATTAATTCTTGATCAATACTAATTAAATATTATTATTCTTATTATTAATATATTAGAACTTATAATATATTAATAACCATAAGTGTCTTATTTCTCTCATTTAGTCTATCCAAGTGCATGATGCCATGCAACCCAAATGGACCATGCCTGGTCGGGTCAAGTACATACCAAATATAGTTATGGACTTAGACACTAATCCAACACTATATTGGGTCTGACAAACCCGCACCTAAGCTGCTTGCAACAGCTAGACCGGCAGGTCTGTGGTGACAAATGTCATAACATTCCGACGCCTGAAGAACGTCGAGTACGAAGCCTTCGAGTTTTAGCATGGTTATAACAACTAACAAGAGAATTAACAAAACACACAGTTCACGGGGATTTAGGAATTCCACAAGAAGGAGTTTTATTTAAATATAAAATCACACATAAGTATGACGATTTACTTACATATACCTAGTCTTGGTTCAGTTAAGACTACAACAAACCTTTTAGAAAATATTGGATTTTCTGGAAACAAACTTTAAGGAACAACATCCATTTTTCATTCATAAACTGCTTATGAACTCACCAGCTTTAATGCTGATACTCTTTCAAAAACAACTTGTATTCTCAGGTATTCAGTAATACATGTAACCACAAGATTTTTGAAGGCAAGACACTTAGGCGCATATTTCTTTTGAACTATTTTGACATCATATGTAATTTATCTGGAAACATGTATTTTTGCAACGATGTAACCTTTTAAATTATATTTATGATGGTTGTGTTTACTTTCTTCACTATGGTTATGATACTGAGCATGACGTCCTCCGCCCCCGAACGTTTTCGCCGTTCCGGTTTGGGGGTGTGACATTTTACGAGCAAACTTCTTGCGATTAGAGACCATTAATGCATATTCATCATTTGTCAGATCACATTCAGAGAGATCCAACTCTTCTTCTTTTTCAGCCATGTTCTTGCCCTTTGAGAGAAGAGCCAAAGATCCCATACTAGACACCACCTTCGTTTCCTTAGTCACTACATTTTCATGTGACTTGAGTATTCCCACAAGCTTCGCCAACGAATAGGTTTTGAACTGTTCATGAGCTTTCACAGTCAAAACCACAACCATCCATTCGGGTCTTAGGCCATTCATAAAAGTGACCTTCTGTTCGATCACTTTCTTCCAATTCCGTGCTTGATCATCTTACTGAGAAGATGATTGAAACGATCGAACGCCTGAATGAGTTTTTCTTATTGCTTTTGCTTGAAGTCACCGAATTTCGAAAGCAGAAGAGTTTGAATTGAATGCTCCAGATCCTCATCGGTGGAATATAGCTCCTTAAGCCTATCCCAGATTTGTTTTGCCGTCGTGCATGAACTGACCAGACGAAAAGTATCAGATTGCAAGGCAAATATGATATTCCTCATAGCTTTAATGTTGCTCATCAATTTGTCCTTCTCGTCTTGAGGAACATTCTCCACGTTGATCATTAACTGATTGTACTCCTTTTGAGTTGTGATGATTTTATTTGTTCTAGAGTGAGCAAACGGACCCAAGGTGATAGCCTCCCAGATTAGATACCCATTATCCTCTGAACCAATAACATAGTCTTCAAAGTGATGCGTCCAGACTTCATAATCTTGAGTATATAAAATCAGGATTCTCGTAGTAGATCGGATGTTTTTGGATATGTTGATGGGGTTTGTTTGTGAATCTTCGTGAGACATGATGTCCTGTTTTGAATATCTGTCAAGAACTATACTTGTAAAGGTTGAATTAGGGTTTTATCAAAAACGTGGAACAACGTCAATAATGAGATGACGACTCCAACAATTTCAACAAAAGCGAAAACTATAAAGAGATTCTTCCAACATAAGAGATGCGTATGAATTACACAGCCTCCCGCTTTGATACCAATTGATGAGAATTAAATTCTCTAAGATCGATTAGATTCGTAACAGATTTAGACAAACACAATAAAAGCAAAGAACACCAGACGAATCAAACAAGAGCTGAATGATTAATATGCTCCACCTCAGAAGAGCTCGATAAAGAACTTAGACTGTAGAGGTGTGCTAGGGTTACAGTAGAATGAAAGGAATAATAATTATCAAGCGTACAGAGAACGATGCATGCATGCATCTTATATAGTAAACCCTAATATCAAAAACACGGTTGGACAAGCCCAGAACCGTGATAACAATGGACCGAGGTAACAAGCCCAATGACGCAACTCCTAGACTTAACAATGACGATATAAGGTAATATATGATGCTGGTTTATCAAGAGAAGGTGTAAGTTTCGTTTGGAACGCCATAGGGACTTTGACTTTTGAATCACCCACCATTCCAAATTTAGAAAGTAATGCCTTTGTGAAGGCTTCTTGATTGATGAAAATACCTTCCGAACTCTGTCTTATATTTAAGACAAGGAAAAAGTTAATTTTTCCCATTGAACTTGAAAGATCCCCTTTCTAACTTTCGTATTTCTGAAAGACCCAAACTTTCATACTTCACAATATTGTTACTCCAAAACATGCTACATGCATATTTATAAATAATATTTTACATTGATAGTGGGATTACAAAAGACTGGATACAAACCGACTATTTAGACTATTACAAAGTGTTATATATTACATAACTACCCAGGATATTATAGTTTTATACATACGTAAACCCAAGTACAAAAGTAATAATATAAATTATTCTAAATCTTCCAACAATATATGACTATACTGGATTCTCATTTCCTGCAATTGTTAAACACTGAGAGGGGTAAGCGGTGACGCTTAGTGAGTTCAATAATAGATACAATATAACTCTATTCCATATACATATCAATATGACAGAAGCAAAGAGGGACAAAGAACAACAAAGGCAGATGAGTATCATATGACATGCTTTCCATATCAACGAATAATCTGATTCAAAGATTTACAATCAATGAGACATAACAATTTCAATACTTGATACACATCAATAAGACTTTTGCCCATATGGCATAGAAAAATAACCAATTTCTGAATAAACATTTTGCTAGAATACACAGGCTTTCATCCCTATCTTAGCATTCTGCCAATGCCAAAGTGATGCTTATGTCATACACTTCATGGCCAAAGGCTACATACCTGTACCCAAGTGATGCTTATGTCATACACTTCGTGGTCTAAGGTATAACTCATTATCATAATAACACGGGAAAGCACATTGAACATATAACACATAACATACAATTGTTCCTATATATTGAACTCACCGTGAAATAATCGATTGATAAAAATGATAATTTGGGCAGCACTTCGCCTCTAAATATGACTTTCTTTGAGATGAAAACGGGGAATTCTAGTTGAAAACCGGCCTTACGGGGGCAGAGTTTCGCCTTGAAAACATGATTTTCTCGGGAACTTCGGAGCGTCGGTATTTACTTCGGGTGTCGGGAATGATACCGGGACTTCGGGGGGTGTTAGGGTAAATTGAAAGAGAGTAGAAGGTGTAAAAGTATGAAAGAGATTGAAAATTATAACATAAATCCTGAGAGTCTCGCACCCTTTTATAGGTGGCTGCTGATCCCTCGTACGCTGGGCGTACCTTCGATACACAAGGCGTACTCGTATACAGGGCGTACTCCGAGTACGCTGAGCGTAGTGCGATACGTGGCGTTTGCTCGGTTCCCGGTCTCAGAGGTGTCAATCATGTGCGATACGTGGCATTACGCGAAGGAAGGGTCCACGTGGCTGGCTCCGGGTCGCATACGTGCGAAGTACGCTGGGCGTACGAGCTTCAGACGATTTCCGAAGTTTGTCCCCAGAATTTCAAAAATCCATATCTTTTGCATACGAGCTCCGTTTTTGACGTTCTTTATATCCACGTGTAGGTGAAATTATTCTCTACAACTTTTGTTTAGACTCCGTCGGCTAATTTCGAATTTATTTTTAATATTATATTTTTAACGGGCCGGGACAGGAAAAGTCCGTTAAAAATTCATAACTTCTTCATCCGATGTCCGTTTTCGTCTGTCTTTTTATCGTTGTACTACTATTGACGAGACCTTCGATTCTCTTTTAGGTTGCGTCGGCTAAAAATTACTCGATCTTTATTTCGAGTTTTTAGCTGTCTACTGCTATTCTGAAACTTAGAAAAATCATAACTTTCTCATACGAAGTCAGATTTGGACGTTCTTTTTATGAAAAATTGTCGGTTTAACGAATACTACGACTTTCGTTTAGATTACTAAAGCTAAAAAGTAGTTTATCGAAAACTCACTTTTTACGTCATACGGTGTCGTGTCGGTTCTGTCACGGATCTTCGATTGGTCATAACTTCTTCGTTATAACTTGGATTTCGATGAGGTTTTCGCCTAAATGTTTCTAAAAAAATTATCTACAACTTTCAATAATAAAATTTTACTTATTTAAAATTTTATATTTTCGTTAAATTTCAATATTTGACTTTTGATTGGAATCTCATAAGACTTCCAATATTTTCCGAGTGATTCTAAACATAGTTTTACTTCATTTCTAGTAAAAACTATATGTTAGAACTCAACGCTCAAATTCATATAATATTTCATTATATTTTTCACTTTTAAAATTACATAACACGATAACTGAACGTGTATGTTACAAATACCTCCTCCTTTTGAGGATTTCGTCCTCGAAATCATAACGATTTTTAGATATGCGGAGATTTCATTCTTATCTCATTCTTATTTTCCTAAGTATAATTTCATCCGGTGTCCGTTTTCGTCTGTCTTTTTATCGTTGTAATACTATTGACGAGAACTTCGATTCTCTTTTAGGTTGCTTCGGCTAAAAATCACTCGATCTTTATTTCGAGTTTGTAGCTGTCTAGTGCTATTCTGAAACTTAGAAAAATCATAACTTCCTCATACGAAGTCAGATTTGGACGTTCTTTTTATGAAAATTCTCGGTTTAACGGATACTACGACTTTCGTTTAGATTACTAAAGCTAAAAAGTAGTTTATCGAAAACTCACCTTTTACGTCATACGGTGTCGTGTCGGTTCTGTCACGGATCTTCGATTGGTCATAACTTCTTCGTTATAACTTGGATTTCGATGAGGTTTTCGCCTAAATGTTTCTAAAGAAATTATCTACAACTTTCAATAATAAAATTTACTTATTTAAAATTTTATATTTTCGTTAAATTTCAATATTTGACTTTTGATTGGAATCTCATAAGACTTCCAATATTTTCCGAGTGATTCTAAACATAGTTTTACTTCATTTCTAGTAAAAACTATATGTTAGAACTCAACGCTCAAATTCATATAATATTTCATTATATTTTTCACTTTTAAAATTACATAACACGATAACTGAACGTGTATGTTACAAATACCTCCGCCTTTTGAGGATTTCGTCCTCGAAATCATAACGATTTTTAGATATGCGGAGATTTCATTCTTATCTCATTCTTATTTTCCTAAGTATAATTTCATCCGGTGTCCGTTTTCGTCTGTCTTTTTATCGTTGTAATACTATTGACGAGAACTTCGATTCTCTTTTAGGTTGCGTCGGCTAAAAATCACTCGATCTTTATTTCGAGTTTTTAGCTGTCTAGTGCTATTCTGAAACTTAGAAAAATCATAACTTCCTCATACGAAGTCAGATTTGGACGTTCTTTTTATGAAAATTCTCGGTTTAACGAATACTACGACTTTCGTTTAGATTACTAAAGCTAAAAAGTAGTTTATCAAAAACTCACTTTTTACGTCATACGGTGTCGTGTCGGTTCTGTCACGGATCTTCGATTGGTCATAACTTCTTCGTTATAACTTGGATTTTGATGAGGTTTTCGCCTAAATGTTTCTAAAGAAATTATCTACAACTTTCAATAATAAAATTTACTTATTTAAAATTTTATATTTTCGTTAAATTTCAATATTTGACTTTTGATTGGAATCTCATAAGACTTCCAATATTTTCCGAATGATTCTAAACATAGTTTTACTTCATTTCTAGTAAAAACTATATGTTAGAACTCAACGCTCAAATTCATATAATATTTCATTATATTTTTCACTTTTAAAATTACATAACACGATAACTGAACGTGTATGTTACAAATACCTCCTCCTTTTGAGGATTTCGTCCCCGAAATCATAACGATTTAAACAAATGCGGAGATTTCATTCTTATCTCATTCTTATTTTCCTAAGTATAATTTGGCCCTCGATGGTGTTTCCACTTGACACGCACCAATTCTACTTCTTTATTATGTAATTCAATCGTTCTTTCGTTTACGATCTCCTCAGGCTCTTCTACATATCTTAATAACGAAACTATTTCATCATATATGCTTAAACATTTACGCAGATAACTTACATGAAGCACATCATGAATATCTGCCAACTCTTCCGGAAATTCAAGCGGTATGCTTGTTTATCAATTCTCTGGATGATTTTGAAAGGTCCAACAAATCTAGGATTCAATCTTCCTTTTTCCTAAATCACATAATGTCTTTCCGTGGAAATACCTACAATATTATGAATTTACTCACCTGGAGCTCTATGGGTCATCTTCTCTTTACTGCATAGGACTTTTTCCGATCCTGGGCCGCTTTCATTTTGTCAATGGTGTCTTGAATCATTTTAGGACCACCAATGACTTTCTGTCCTATAACATGTCAACATAATGGAGTATGACATTTACGCCTATATAGTGCTTCATATACCTTCAGTATATTTTCTACTGTTTGGATTATTCTCTCCGTTTGACCATCTGTTTGGGGATAATAAGATGTGTTGAGAGTGACACGAGATCTCAATTCACATTGCATACTTGTCCAAAAATAAGAAGTATAGCTACTATCACGATCGGAAATAATCTTTAGCGGCACACCATGTCTCGCAACAGTTTCATCCAAGTATACTTGTGCGTATTTCTCCATTGGATCTATCCGGTGTGGTCTAGGCAAATTTTCAGGGAAAGCGTCAGGATATTCGGGAATATCATTTACAGTTTTCTTCTCCTCTTTTGAGGTATCAACTGTATAGGCTAGATAAGTAGAATACCCCCTTCGATATAAGTTTACGGGTTTCTAGGAAATAGATTATTTTTAAGATTTTAAGTCTTTGTTTACCGTAGACATAAATAGGATTTTTCCCTTCGATAGGGTTGCGTACCATCTTTTCGTAACACAAGAGTTCTTTGTGGTTCTTTGACAACCAATTCATGCCGAGATGTGACAACCGTCAATTTCTGGTTAAGTCAAAGTAAAAAAAAAGTCAACAAGTCAAACCGGTCAACCCAACTAACCCTTGTATATTAGGGTTTACATTAGGTTTTCTATTGTACAACGCACCATCATAATGCAAAGTATCACTTAGAGTTTTCACGTTTTCAGAAAATCTAAACCCAAATCAAGGTAAGTGATGGAACTACTCGATAAAACACTGAAACATACCCTTCGGGGGTGTATAACACTCATACCAAGTGATAACGGGGTTTACAAACCTTGCATTTCGAAGTTAAACACTCGCAAAGGTCGCAAACAAAGCCTCTCTCAATCTCTCTCACTCTATCTCTCTCTATCTCAAATCTCTCTCAAATCTCTCCCAAATCTCTCTCATAACCTCCCTTAACTTTTTTTAATCATTTGGGACATCTCGACCCTTAACGGAGACAAAAACCACTCGAAACGGGAAGATAAACAGAAAAACAGCCCTAAAGGACCGAAACCTCTTAGGAACCGAAGCCTCCTAGACCCGAAACCTCTTAGAACCGAACTCCCCTTATAGGACCGAACTCCTCTTATAGGACCGAACTCACCTTCGAGTTCGCCTCCTTGTACCTTCGGTTTGGATTCCTGAAGCGCCTCTCGGTCCATTTCGCTTCTTCCGCCTTCGGTCTATTTCGCTTCCAAGCCACCTTCGGTCCTACCCTCACTTGATTACCTTACACCTCTTCACTCAAATCATGGGTTCCTTACACAAATATCATCATATTTGTTGCTAGATCTTCGAATCTTCAAGCATCTCCCAAGTGTTCTCGACTTGAAAACCTCTCTTCTTCCACCTTCATCTCAGGGAATAACTCAAGGTGAGTTGATACCCCCACATTTTCATCTTTTCTTCAAGTTTTAGGGGGAGAATACAAGTTAAAATACCAAAAACTTAACTAATCTCAAACATCAGCTTTCAACAGGAAGGTTTAGTTCCATTCACGGACTATTTTGACCATCTTAAACTTAATATCTTTCAAAAATGTTTAATATGAAAATATTTCAGGTTCATACCTTTATAATGACTACTTGCACATCTCCATACGATTTTTCTAGAATTTATGGTGATTTTTACAAAACTGCCTATCATTTCAGAAACGAATTCGGACCAGTCTGTGAATATGAACATTTTCACACAAGTTAGGGACTTCTAAAAAAATCATAATAAAAATTATGAATAAACTAGACACGTTTTCTAAACTCTTTGAGTTTACAGATTCAGTTTTCGACTTCGTATGATTTTTCTATGATGTTTTCAAAACAGTGCAGAAAGGTTAAAAACTAGTTACATAGCTTACTGTATTAACAACACTTTGTAGTATGTTGAGCAAAGTTCATAACAATAAGTTTCTAAATGTTGGATGTATTTCTTGTTAGTTTATCATCATAAAAAGAAATTAGTCATTCATGATAAGGTTTTCCATTCATTTCGAACACATATAATAAACTACAATAAGTATAGTTCATGGATTTTACGATAAAAACATACTACATGAAAAAGGTTTTACTCTCCAAACAAATGGGTTTTTCATATACTACATGATAAACTATAATAGTAATAGTTTATAGATTTCATATCACTAATTTATTTCATAAAGGGTGATTTCACTTCCACCACGGAAGAGGTTTTATATTCAAACTATATGTAAACTAGTTAACGTAAGTTGTGAGACAATTCTTCCATCGTACTATTAGAGTACGGGTTTAAATTCCTGTAAGTTATAACCAGAGTCTCTTGTAGGGAGAGCGTAATAATTGTGTATAGATCTATATTGGGATTGGCACCCCACACCTCGCTGCTAGCTACAGCAGGACCTGCAGGTCTACGGGTGACAAAAGTCATAGGATCTTGACGTCTGAAAAACGTTGTTGCAGGTTAATTCTCGTTATAGTATGGTGATAACGACTCACATAGGGAGTTAACAATCTTTCAAGTTTACGGGGAAAATTCTACTTTAAAAATGGGTTTTATCTATTTAAAACTATAAACATTATAAGTACAAAACACACACATATTCTCGGTCTTGGGATTTAAGGCTACATAACTTTTTATAAGGAAAATAAGGGATTTTTCTTGAAATATACATTATAAAGCACCGGGTTTACACAAAACGGCTTTCATGACATCAAAACTACGTTTCATCTAGAATTGTTACACTTCAGTTATAATTGATAAGTGTACATGTTAGAGTTATATAAGAATTTAGTCACAATCGACTTAGAATTGGTGGGCCCGCCTTACTTCCTGTTCCTTGTTTGGTTGTGGGCCTAGGCCAGACCCATTATATTCGACGGTTTATTTAACTTAAATTTTATATAACTTATATACATTGGGTGATTATAGAAGGAATCTACGGGTCTTTCTAGGGTACATTATTGCATAACATAGGAGCATTCATTTCACACTTAATAAAGAAAATATGAATTTTCTGGAATCATACTCTATCGCTTTTACAAGGAAAACGGCTTCTTTCTCAAATAAAACTCTTATGAACGCACCAACTTAATTTTTGACACTCTTTCAAAACTACTTGTATTCTCAGGAAATCAGTGAAACAGGAAATCAACAGCTTTTGAGGATGGGACGTTAAATCATCAAACATTTCATTTTGTCATCATAGTTTAATTGATTTGAAACATGTAAACACATACTATGGTGTAACTTTTTCAATTATATTTATGATGGTTGTATTTACTTTGAGCACTATTATACTCATTGTTGTGATACTATACATGAAGTCCTCCACCCCCGGACGTTTCCACCATCCTTGGTTTGGGGATGTGACACGAGAATAATTTCAAAGTTGGGCAAAGAGATAGGAATCAGGTTAGCAAGAAAACTATAACCTTCAATTTGTATGACACAATCTCTATAGACTTTATCAGCAAGTAATGATATACTTCCCACGGTATCTCCTCTGTGGTAATCTAAAATGTACGACTTTTAGCTTTTGGTTTGCCAAACGATTGTCAAACTCTTCAAACTTCTTAATTGATGACGGTGCTCAAATATGCACTTGCTCTTCATTTCTCTATTGGGACTTCGGTTCTAATCTCCGAGTTAAAACCTCAATTATCATTGCAGAATTCTTCTCCTTCTTGGTTTATAGACTCAACCCAGATAAGGTCTTAACTTTTGCTACAACAACAACTCGAATGGTCATATTTTAATGACCTTTGATTTTATAACGCAAAAGACACATAACGAACCATACTCTTGTATTAGAATCAGATCGAACAGATCGAGCTGATGGAATAAAGAAAACAAAGACAGTTTGATCAGCACGTGGATGCTTTGGAACAGAAAGAGTGGCACCACGTATTTCTAAGTCATGATCACACTTTTGTGCATACTCAACAACTTTGTCGAATGATAGAATATTTCGATTAATTATGAATTCACGGATTTCATACCGTAATCTTTCCATAAATAACTAAATTTTCATCGTCTTCATAACAGGTAATATCTCTGACTAATGGTTGCTCAATCCTTTAATGAAGATCATTATATTTCTATCGACTACCTTGACCATCTCCTTCTTCAATCTTCTGACTGAAATTTCGTCACTACACAAGACATGGTTCTCTGAACCAATCAACTCACTTCGCAGATTTATATTAATCGGACTCGATTCTTTATGACCAATAAGGTCTGAACGAAAATCATCTTCTTAGTCATCACCAAAACGAAGGTAATGACATACTCAAACAAAAATGGAATCAATTTTCTAGCTTCTTGGTCACCTTGTGATTTTCCCTGATCCAAGTGTGAGTCCTGTGCTTCCAGTAGTATAGGCCTCTACTACTATTCACACCTACTCATACTCATCCCAAGTACTGTCTTGTAGTTCCCAAGTCACCATTCAAAAGTTTTCACAAAGAAAAACTTTTCACATCTGAGTGTGTTCATACAAGTATATACAACAATTTCTCCCAAACTCAACTAGGGATTTCACGTTTCTATCAAACATATTTTGGGTTTCTTTAATTCATCATCTAGAATTATTTTTATGCATAAGCTCGATCTATCATATCCTAATATTTTTCTTAGGTCGATGAGAATTTCATTTCCAAATTCTTCATATAAATTCTTTCTCGGGTAGTGTCTACTTTACAAGATACATTATACCAGAATTTACTCTGATGTGAATACGAACGATCTCCCACTTGCATCATTTTCTAACTCATGCAAGTCACCATGCACATTTATTCATTTCATTATCCTTCAATGACATCGTCATTCCTGTATATGATTAAGTCTTCTTCTTAGGAGTCTATCCAAGGAAGTCTGGATTATAGCTGCATCTCAGCATGTTCTACTAGCTTCAACTTGATTCTCTGTCATTCCTAACTACAACATCTCTTCTCATACAATAATATGAGTGTATATTCTTTTTCAAATAAGTATTCTACCTTACTCTAACAAGTCACTCAATCTTTTCACAACCAAATAACTTATTTCACTATTCTATTCATGTATGTTAATGTTGACTTAACACACAATGGAACTTTCATAAGGATGTGATAAAAGTCAATTGTCACTTAGTATTATTAAATACTAAGTCTGAACATCATGTATTGGGTTACTACTTGAACTACATACTACATCAAAATGTTTAGGCAAAGTCTTGGCCTATTGAGTCTGAAAACTTCATTAGCCTTTCCTTTGATCTTCATTTAATTCTTCTAAATCTTGCACAAAATCAATTGCGTTACTGCCGAAGTATTGAGCACCATCTTCGGTTCTTCCTACTCTATAAGCAATTATTGCTTCAATCTGGACAGCGGTGGAACAACTTCATCGGTTATGCCAAAACATTAATCTCGTCCGAATGTAATTCGAATACACAAGATTCTTCCAACGGTGTTATTATTTCATCAATTATACTTTGAATGTACAATACCACTCTATAGGTATTAATACACTATTTACGATATCACTTGATAAATATTATTTTACGATATCCCTCGATCGTTTATCTATAAAATTATCGATGTTGACTATCATAAGTCTTTTTATCACTTCGAAAGGTTTCATATTAGTTCTAATACAGAAATTTTAGAATCTGGAATATATAAAATTTTCTCTTCCAGACCAAGGTCGGCAACAGAGCTTAAACTTTCTCAAGTAATAGCAATATAAGCAAGCAACCTAAGGCATGCTATATCCATTTATCATTTAGCACATATTAGAATATAAGGCATATCTCCTCTAATATTCTAGTGCTTGTCTCCATTTAGGTATTCAACCTAAAATATATTAGGCACACATCGTACCATCATCCCTTAGCAATCCATGTTTAAGTCTAGAAATTCTCAAAATTCCTAGTTCACTTAAACTAATTCTCTAAAATTTTTGAAGTAATTTAATATTTTAAAATACTAGGGTTTATCACTACCCAATACCCCACATAAATCTTTCCTCTGGTTTGTATCCATATACTTACAAATGACTCCGTTCATATATTGAACGTTAGACAGTTTAAGTATAAATACCAATCCGTGATATTTAGTTCGCTTAAACTAGTGCTCTGATACCATGATTGAAAAATCCCCTTTCTAACTTTCGTATTTCTGAAAGACCCAAACTTTCATACTTCACAATATTGTTACTCCAAAACATGCTACATGCATATTTATAAATAATATTTTACATTGATAGTGGGATTACAAAAGACTGTATACAAACCGACTATTTAGACTATTACAAAGTGTTATATATTACATAACTACCCAGGATATTATAGTTTTATACATACGTAAACCCAAGTACAAAAGTAATAATATAAATTATTCTAAATCTTCCAACAGTATCTGACTATATTGGATTCTCATTTCCTGTAATTGTTAAACACTGAGAGGGGTAAGCGGTGATGCTTAGTGAGTTCAATAATAGATAAAATATAACGCTATGCCATATACATGTCAATATGACAGAAGAAAATAGGGACAAAGAACAACAAAGACAGATGAGTATCATATGACATACTTTCCATATCAACGAATAATCCGATTCAAAGATTTACAATCAATGAGACATAACAATTTCAATACTTGATATACATCAATAAGACTTTTGCCCATATGGCATAGAAAAATAACCAATTTCTGAATAAACATTTTGCTAGAATACACAGGCTTTCATCCCTATCTTAGCATTCTGCCAATGCCAAAGTGATGCTTATGTCATACACTTCATGGTCAAAGGCTACATACCTGTACCCAAGTGATGCTTATGTCATACACTTCGTGGTTTAAGGTATAACTCATTATCATAATAACACGGGAAAGCACATTGAACTATAACACATAACATACAATTGTTCCTATATATTGAACTCACCGTGAAATAATCGATTGATAAAAATGATAATTTGGGCAGCACTTCGCCTCTAAATATGACTTTCTTTGAGATGAAAACGGGGAATTCTAGTTGAAAACCGGCCTTACGCGGGAAGAATTTCGCCTTGAAAACATGATTTTCTCGGGAACTTCGGAGCATCGGGATTTACTTCGGGTGTCGGGAATGATATCGGGACTTCGGGGGGGGGGGGGGGTGTTAGGGTAAGTTGAAAGAGAGTAAAAGGTGTAAAAGTATGAAAGAGATTGAAAATTGTAACATAAATCCGGAGAGTCTCGCACCCTTTTATAGGGGGCTGCTGATCCCTCGTACGATGGGCGTACCGAACTCGTACGCAGGGCGTACTCCGAGTACGCTGAGTGTAGTGCGATACGTGGCGTTTGCTCGGTTCCCGGTCTCGGAGGTGTCAATCATGTGCGATACGTGGCATTACGCGAAGGAAGGGTCCACGTGGCTGGCTCCGGGTCGCATACGTGAGAAGTACGCTAGGCGTACGAAGTGAAGTACGCTGGGCGTACGAGCTTCAGACGATTTTCGAAGTTTGTGCCCAGAATTTCAAAAATCCATATCTTTCGCATACGAGCTCCGTTTTTGACGTTCTTTATATCCACGCGTAGGTGAAATTATGCTCTACAACTTTTGTTTAGACTCCGTCGGCTAATTTCAACTTTATTTTTAATATTATATTTTTAACGGGCCGGGACAGGAAAAGTCCGTTAAAATTTCATAACTTCTTCATCCGATGTCCGTTTTCGTCTGTCTTTTTATCGTTGTACTACTATTGACGAGACCTTCGATTCTCTTTTAGGTTGCGTCGGCTAAAAATCACTTGATCTTTATTTCGAGTTTTTAGCTGTCTACTTCTATTCTGAAACTTAGAAAAAATCATAACTTCCTCATACGAAGTCAGATTTGGACGTTCTTTTTATGAAAATTCTCGGTTTAACGAATACCACGACTTTCATTTAGATTACTAAAGCTAAAAAGTAGTTTATCGAAAACTCACTTTTTACGTCATACGGTGTCATGCCGGTTCTGTCACGGATCTTCGATTGGTCATAACTTCTTCGTTATAACTCGGATTTCGATGAGGTTTTCGCCTAAATGTTTCTAAAGAAATTATCTGCAACTTTCAATAATAAAATTTTACTTAATTCAAATTTTATATTTTCGTTAAATTTCAATATTTGACTTTTGATTGGATTCACATAAGACTTCCAATATTTTCCGAGTGATTCTAAGCATAGTTTTACTTCATTTCTAGGAAAAACTATCTGTTAGAAGTCAACGCTCAAATTCATATAATATTTCATTATATTTTTCACTTTTCAAATTATATAACACGATAACTAAACGTGTATGTTACAGAACTCATTTCAAATTTTGTTTCCATTAATTTTTGAAATTCAGCAGTTAAGCTGGGATTAATTGATCCGAAAATAATGTCATCAACATAAATTTGAACTATCATTAAATGGTTACCTTCCTTCTTCCAAAAGAAAGTGGGATCAACAAAACCCTTTTTGAATTTAGACTGTTTAAGAAAACGATTCAGAGTTTCGTACCCTGCCCTTGGAGCTTGTTTAAGACCATAAACTGCTTTGTCCAGAATATAACAATGATTTGGAAATTTTTCGTTCACAAAACCTGGAGGTTGTTCAACATAGACTGTTTCCTCAAGCTCTCCATTCAGAAGTGCACACTTCACATCCATTTGATATACATCAAAGTTTTTGTGAGTAGCATAAACGAGAAATATGCAAACTGATTCAAGTCTATCCACTAGTGCGAATGTTTCTTCATAATCGATTCCTTCTTCTTGACAATAGCCTTTAACAACCAAACGTGCCTTATTGCGAATAACGTTCCCTTATTTTTCAATCTTATTTCGGAATACCCATTTCATACCCACTATAGATGCATCTTCCGGAGTAGGAATAAATCGCCATACTTTGTTACGATCAAACTCATTCAGTTCTTCCTGCATAGCTTGAAACCAATATGCATGATCAAGAGCAACTTTAACAATTTTAGGCTCAATTTTCGAAATAAAAGAGTTAAACATGCAAAATTCCAATTTAGAAAATAATGCAGTTTGTTTTGCTTTTTTTTAGAACGAGTAAGAACTCCCGAGGAAGAATCTCCGATAACTTGAGATCGTGGATGATCTTTGGTCCATTTTTCCATTGGAGGATAGTTCCGATCATAGGCTGGATCAATTTCAGCAAACACTTCTTCAAATTCGGATTGTGTATCCGAGTCATTATTTTCATTATCCCCCCCCTGGAAATTTGCATGTGGCGCATCATTCGGAATTGAATTCTCCCACTGGAGAGAAATATCGTTATTGAAGTCTTAGAATTTGCTTTTTCAGGTTCATCAAACAAATTTAGAAAATCCTCATATAAATTCATAAGAGGAATAGTCTTAGAATTTGTTGATGGAAGGATTTCCTCAGATTGACAATTTTCCTTTTGATATTTCTTCATGTAGTTGTCATCAAACGTAACGTAGTAGGTTTCTTCAATATTTCTTGACTTCTTGTTCAGAACTCGATATGCCTTTGATGTCAGTGAATACCCAGAAAAATTCCTTCATCAGCTTTCACGTCGAATTTGTTCCTATTTTCTTTGGAATTAAATAAGAAGCACCTGGAACCAAACACATGAAAGAATTTACTTTAGGTTTCCGATTGTTCCGAATTTCATATGGAGTAATCAAAAATCATTTGTTGATGTAGGAGCGGTTATGAGTAAAACAAGCGGTGGTAATAGCATCAGCCCATAAATACATAGGAAGATTCGCAAATGACAACATTGTCTTTGCAACTTCACAAAGAGAGCGATTTTGTCCTTCAACTACATTGTTCTGCTGTGGAGTGTAAGGCGAAGAGAAATTGTGAGAAATACCTTTTCCGGTCAGGAATTCTTCAAACACATGCTTTTTGAATTCTGATCCATTATCACTGCGAATTTTCCAAACTAGCTTTCGTAATTGTAGCTCAACTTGCTTGATGAAGTCTATCAGCTTCTGTGTTGCATCAGATTTCTGTCTAAGAAAGAATACCCATGTGAATATAGAAAAATCATCAGTAATAACCAAAATATATTTGTTACCACCAATACTCTCGATTGCTGAAGGACCAGAGAGATCAATGTGCAATAGTTCCAATGGCTCAATGATTTTAGTATTTATGATGGACGAATGACTCTTCGTACTTTGTTTTCCGAGCTCACAGGCAGCACATAAGTGTTCCTTTTCGAATTTCAAAAGAGGCATTCCGCGTACAAGGTCACCAACTACGAACTTGTTAATATCCTTGAAGTTCAGATGAGATAGCCTTCTGTGCCATAACAAACTATCATCCGGAGAGGCTTTCGTAAGTAAGCAGATAGAAGTTTTTCCTTGGATCAGATTTAGATTCATATGATACATCTCTCCTTTCCTTCTAGACTTCATAAGAACAAATTTAGATTTCTTTTCTATGATTTATGATCCTTCTTCATCAAAATACACTTTCAGTCCAGTACCTACAACCAATTGAGAAACACTAATTAGATTGTGTTGCGAGCCTTAGACATAAGCTACCTTCTGAATCGTGAATTCTCCATTTGTGATCATGCCATATCCTTTTATTTCTCTAGTTGTGTTGTTTCCATACTTCACTTTTCTGCCATCTTTTAAAGTCCGAAACTCTCTCAATTCGTCTTTCCTTCCTGTCATGTGAATAGAACAGCCACTATCGATATACCATTCTCAATCATATTGTTCGTCATGCATAACCTACAAAATTTAGAGATTTTCAGGAACCCAAAGCATCTTGGGTCCTTGTGAGAATTTCTTTTACACAGGAAAGATCTTATTTTTGTTAACCCAAAAAGATTTTCTTTTCAAAGTATGTTTAATCCCTTTTTCCATTTTAAAAACTTCAACTTTGTTATCACAAAGATTAATTTCAACAAAATTAGTTTTTCGTTGAATATATTCTTTGAACTTTGGAGCCATTCTTTTTGAAAACTCTTTTTCTTCCTTTTTCAACTTTGCTTCGTATTCCTTGAGAGTAATTTCTGGTTCTGAAGCAACTTTGTTTTCAACCGTAAAATCTTTTGCTTTAGCAATTGGTTTTGAAATGTTTGATTTTGATGAACAAATTTGATTGGAATAACAACTTAACTTTTGTTTCGGAATTTGAGATGAATCTTTATTTTGATCAGAAAATCTTGACGTACTGACAAAATTTTGATTGGAATTCATTTTCTTCCAAAAACGCTTTCTTTCACTCAAATTCTTCCTGTATCTAGCATTCAGTTGTATTTTCTTTGCGATTAACTCCTCGACAGATTTATAAATTTTAGCTTTTGGTTTTTCCTTTCTGATTGGAGTTTCATTCTGTTCTGAAGAAGTTTCACTGGAAACATCTTTTATGCCACTTGGTCCGATCATTTCGTAACAAAGGTCCACACGATTCAATGGTTCTGAAACGTATTTCCCTTTTGTTTTCCAAGAGGTCATTTCGGAAAGACCTTTTGTTTCATCTGTGTTGTCTATGGGCTTTGACCAGAAGAATTCATCGCACCCTTTCGTATTATCATCGGCTAAAAAGGACGTTAATTCAGAAGTATCATTTTTGTTCAGTCCTTTCTTAACAAAAACTTGATTCGGAACAGTTTGAACTTTAGGAAAAACGGTTGCTTCTTCTTTCAAAACTTTTGAACCTTTACTTTCAAAAATTCGAACAAATTTGATTGAGTTTTCAGAAATTAAATTTTTTCTTTGGTTCATTAAAATTTTGCACAAAAGCACACACAATCAATTTCGTCCTCTACAGATATTTCACGCATTTTATTTCATCAAATTCAGACATATTCTCATAATCAAGAGCATTATCTGAACTCAATTTCTTGCATAATAAGTCATATTTTTGTATAACACTTAATTTTATTTCTTGTTTATCTTTATTAGTCAAAATTTCTTTCAACATGTTTTTATGTTCTTTGGACTGAATATATTCTTTAATTTTCTCAGTCCTACCATGTAAGAATCTAAAACATCATCAGAAGAAACAACTAATTAACATTTATAACATTCAACATCAATTTCATATTCCTTTAATTCAAGAAAAGGTAAAATCATTTGATGCAAACCTTTACCAATTTCACAGTCCAAATGAAGCTGAGTAATATAAAAATATAAACGTTTAGCAATCAAACAAAAAATGTTTCTCTGTTTCAAAAGTGGTCTATTGTCTCTCTTAAGGAAAATAATATCATCGAGTGATCTAGTAAGCTCAACTTCCAATGCTTCTATTTTTATTCTTCTCTGTTCATCTTAAAAGTTACCCTGTTAAGTTTATCATTCTATTTAGAATTACTTATGCGAGTTCTTTTTAAGCTATCACTAAAATCAGATATCATATAACGTAAATCATCCAATTCAGAATCATAACGTGATGAAGGAATATTAAGAGATTTAAGAATTACATATACCTTTTCGACCACCTTCTCGCACTCCTTCACCTGCTCTGTAACGGTCTTTGTAGAAAAACAACTCTCTGATGCTTTTCCACCATCAGTTGCATATCCCATTGGTTCGGAATTGCCACTCTGAACCATCAAACACTTGCCTGCATAGCCTTCCTTCTCGGACTTCACCACAAAACACCTGTCATGGGTAGGTTTCCTTACCTCATCGTCCTCAGAGTCTGTAGACCACACTTTGACTCTACCGTCATCACTTTCTTGTTGCACTATCAACACAAGTTTCGCATTTGATGCACTTTCCTTTCGTAGTTCCTCTATTTTCTGAACGTAATAAGCTTCATATTTTCCTTTTCCTTCTTCTCATTCTGCTTACGTAGTATGCATTCCTTTGCGAAGTGATTCTTGCCATGACAATAATTGCAGTCATAACCAGAGTCACCCAGTAACTTCTTTTCTTTCTTTTCCTCATCATTCTGAGAGGTCTGAAAACCCTCCTCTCTTGGCATTTCGGAACTTGAGTTTCCCTGTTTGTATTTGTTTCTGAAACGAGAGAAATTCTTCTTAAAGAATTTCTTTGGGTTGGACACCATTAGAGCCTTATCTTCTTTTGAGAGTTCTTCATTCGAAATGTCAGATTCGGAATCATCAACTGTTGACTTCTTACCTTTAGCAACCAATGCCAAAGATCCAACACTAGAGACAATTTTAGCTTCCTTAGTAACCTCATCTTCGTGAGACTTCAGAATACCCAAGAGTTTTTCCAATGAATAGATTTTGAATTGTTCGTGTGCTTGAACAGTGGAAACTATAGCCTTCCATTCGGATCTGAGACCATTCATGAACGTGACCTTTTGTTCTGTAACTCATCGCTCAAGATTGTATTTAAGCATTTTGCTTATCAGGTAATTGAAATGATTGGCTGTCTTTTCTAAGTTCTCATCTGGTTTTTTTATGAAAGAACCAAATTCCGATAGAAGTGTCGTCAACACAGAATGTTGCAAGTCATCATCACCCGAATACAATTCCTTTAATCTATTCCAAATACCTTTTGCAGTATCACATGCACTAAAAAGACGAAATGTGTCAAGAGCAAGAGCACATCTAATAATTCTCATTGCTTTTAGATTGCACATCAGCTTGATCTTCTCATCAGTTTCAGGATTGTCTACAATGATTATATCATAATCCTTTTGGGTTTTGACTTCTTTCTTCGTTACTGAATACTTGTAAGTTTCTTCTGTCATTGCATGCCAAATTGTTGAGCCATGTTCTTCGATTCCCATTACGTAATCTTCAAAGTGAAGCGCCCAAACCTCATAGTCTTCTGGAAAAAGGATAGGAATCCTTGTAGTTGAACCGATGCTACTTGGGAGATTGAATGAAAGAGAGTGAAGATCCTCGTTAGCCATAATAACAATAAATCAGGAAAACAAAATATAGAATCAGATATGTAAACTAGAATCAAGTTCATGGGTAAACTAGAGATCTAGATCTGGAATCTACAATTGATTGAAACGATTGAGACAACAAGAACATATCTATAAATATCGTAAAACCCTAATGCAAAACCCTTTACTCGATAGCAGAATAGCGAATCGATTACACTATCTCCTGCTCTGATACCAATTGTGAGAACAATAAAGATCGATAAATTCAATATTTATGAGACGTAATAAAGATAAGAAACAATAATGATCAAAAGTGTGCTGAATGATTGTATTAAACACAACTCTAGAAGAGTTCTTGAAAACGGAACTCTTTTGTGAGAGCTTCAAAAAATGTAACCATAATGAGTTACATGCACGCTATTTATAGAGACCATTTAGATACAAAAACCGAACATGGACATGCCCATTTCGGAATAAACAAACCCTAACAACATACATTTGACATAACACATTATTAGACCTAACAGGTACGCTCCTTGGATGCTTCGCTTGCATTAAAGTAATTCGACTCATATTATTAAGTCTACCACCATCTCCTACATGAAACCACTCATGTTAGTGCACTATAATTTAAAAATGAATGTCCATATAGGCTATGACTCAGAGTCATCTCTAAAATTCATGTCACTATAACTCTTCTCAAATATGTTCTCTACTGTCTACAAGCAACCATTATTTGGTATTTTTCAATACCTCAAAATGTTCTTGACAGTTGTCTAGCGATTCAGTCGAGTCAATTTATGATACAATCGGATGATGCTCAAAATAATTGAGGCTACAGAATAAGCACAAGTCATAGCATTCAAGATCGATCCTATATCCGAAGCATATAAGATTCTCACGTTGGATTAAGATGTCTAAGCCAATAACTAAATTGATATATTCTTTTAATTAAAAGCAAAGTCCTTTTTTGGTTGCCCTCATAACTAGAACTAAGTTAGAATGACATTTTGAGAGAGAGGATATATATATATATATTAGTTTATTATATGATTAATAAATTATAATAAGTGATTTGTTAATATATTATGATTAATATATTAATTGGAAATAGATAATTGATTTGTTAGTTTATTATGTGATTAATAAATTAATATGAGATTAATTGTTAAATAATTGATTTGTTAATTTATATGATTAATTAGTTAATGTGAAATCAATAGGAATTGGTTAATTATTGATCAGAATTAATCTGAAAGTAATTCTGGATTAATTGGAATTAATTAAAGGTCCAATGGTTGAATTGTAATTGTCCATAATTGAGCAATGAAGGAAGATTTTAGAACCCATAAAGGTGGTGAACGAAATTGAGAAGTATTCTAAGGTTTCTGGAATATTCCTAATGCTGATAAGGATGCCATATTTGAATAGATAAAATAGTGTTATTTTATTATTCAAATCTAGGGTTTTCCTTTTGTCATCCACACTATAAATAGGACCCCGAAGACTTGGAATTTTGGAGCATACTCTTCCCAAAGGGTTAATCTAGCCGAAAATCTCCCTTCTCTCTCCTCTTGTCTTCTAGTTCTAGGGTTTGAGTTTGATCCATTAGAGACATTATCCTTTTGGTGTTAGGCTTTCCATGACCAACAACTACAAGGGATTGAAGTTATTTGTTTACTCCAACAAATCAAAGGTATGTAATCCTAATCCCATCCCATGATTTCGAATTCATTAGGTTTTATGCTAGTTTTGTTGTTCATAGTATGTTGCTTTCAAGGTGTTATGACATAGACCCTTTATAGGATGCATGTACCCTATTAATTGTTAATTGTTTTCTGCATTGTACATGATTTTGCATTCTATAAAACCCATCAATGGTATCAGAGCTTAGGCTTGTCAAACATTAACTGCACATGAGTTGAATTGAACCAAAACATATATTCGCAAAAGACTGTTCTCATGACGTGACAGTGCTTCTGTCATGACGTGAGAATCGATTTTATAGATTTTTGGTTATTATCTTCCTAATCTGACTTATGGTATTATTATTGGTAATTATGTGGTATTAATTTAACTTGATTCCGAATTTTGAATGCCTTGTGTGATAATTAACAAAACCCACAATATTAGGAGATATCCTTAATTTGGTAATTTTTAATTAGATAAATTAAATTGAATTATCTCTTATGAATTTAATTATAAGAATAATTATAAATTCATTTTAGGTTTAAATTAATTAATTATATGATAATATAGATAATTAATGTTTCAACCTTGTATTTTGAAAAGATTTAAAATACACCTTATACTATATATGATTAAATATTTAATATATTATATGTATATGACAAGTCAGTCAAATCAATAATAGGCCTCATTTAAAAATCCATAATCTAAGGGGGTATAAGGATAACGGCCTATAAAATGACCATTGAATGGGTGTCCACTCTCACCCACCACTCCCTTATTTGGTGGATGGTAATTAGCCGAACGGATTTAATAGGACATAACCTCTTAAAAGTATAATACTATTAAAGTACTAGAACCTACTTTATAGATCATACTCTAGTTACTTTTAAAAAACTATATATAATCCGCATTATCTGAACACCGAATTCGATCAGTCCTAAAGCCTACGTGAGAATCATGGAAATCAATAATATTTTGGGCATGGTATGTTTTGAACATTTCACATCTCAATTAATAGGTTCCCATCGTGGGAGCATGTTACATTGATGATATAATATACAAACGTATATGTGTTAATATAAAGGCTTTAAAGCTTGTAGGAAATTGTCGGTTTTACCTAAAGTCGTTTTTTGTCTCCATTAACACATTAGATTTTTGTAGATTTTATGTTAATCCATGAAAACACACATCATTCTTTATATGTGGTTAGTGAAGCGTATGTGGCTAACCGGCATACTAAATTTGGGACTATAAAGTTGAGGTGATGGACAAATCGAAAATTATCATTATTGATGGAGCGTGTACCGACACATCAATTCGAGATGATAAATGACCTTGAGGTTGTCAAGCAAGTTTGCATTGTTATTCACATCTTAATTGTGATCCTCGGCATCAGTCACAATTTGTAAGAGCATAATCCTAGCTTAAACATGTCATGGATAAGATTCAATGAATCTCAAAAGATCTAGTAAAATTCCTAATATTTAAATTGGTAAAAGCCTTACCTACCTAAAATAGATTCATGATTTGATTACGACATCCCTCTTCGAAGTTCGAATCGAAAATATGGGTCGTAGCCTTAATTTAATTTATAGGTTAATAATTAAGGATTAAAATCAACTAACTTGAATTCACTCTTCTCCCACTTTATATGTCTTATGAAGATAGAAATGATCTTCCTCGTTCTTCTGGAAATGTTTTTCCTCGTTCTTCTGGAGATGGTCTTCCACATTCGAGCCAAGGTGAAAACATTTTCCCTTATTTGGTTAATGGTGGAACTGGACATCATCTATCTCTTCAATTCTTCCACCTCCTCCTCTTGTGACTCTCCCAATGTCACGTTTTCCTTGAGTTGAAAGATACGAGACTACTTCTGCCTTATTGGCATGTAAACATTAATATGGAAACTCTGTATGTGTGCATGTTCTGAAAATGAAATCGTACATTGACAAATTGGGTAGAATTGGTTTCATTTTTTCGAAGGAGCAAGCCATTGACTTGGTTCTTCTTTTCTCTTCTAAAGTCATATAGTCAGTTTATAGAGAACTTTTATGTGATGAATCCTGACGTGACCCTAATTGATTTGACCAGGATGTTGATAGTTACTGAAGCGCAAATGCTTAAGAACACATTTGAAGCAGGGTTGCTTAAAAGGTCTAATTCCAAGAGTTCCACGGGCATTGAAAATGGTAAGATTGGTGATCCAGAAAGTATTTCTCTCCCAAATTGAAAGGGGTCATCCAAGATTAAACCGTTTGATCGTATTGTAAAGAGAAAGTTCAATTATGAGATCATTCCATGTGCTAAAACCTGAGAGTCCATTTGTTTCTACTGCCAATTGAAGGGACATTGGTTGCGAAGCTGCCCAAAATACTTGGAGGATCTTAAAGACTGGGAAGTCAATTTGTATGACTCTACTTTAGGTACATCTATTATCTAACTCCATAACTTCCTATTCTTAGAATCTTAATACACGATGTGATTATCACATTTTGATGGCACAGGATCTAAAAGAAGAAAGGAAGCTTGAGTAAGGTGAGCAAAATCTGATCGTGAGAAATGGACTTTCTTCATATAGTTCGATGATCAGAATTTGGAGTTAATAATAAGGAGTCAGGATAGTTTTAATAGATTGCTATTATTCTTCGGAGATGTCTAGAAATATAGTTTTTCATTTTTATGATTTGTAAGGACTTGTTCCAATTTTCCTTTTAAAAATAAAATGAGGTTTTGGTTTATGCAGTTGTATTATCTTATATTTCCTTGCAATGGAATTAATGAAAACCGTTAGTTATGTTTCTAATAATAGCAATATTAATAGTGGATATTGATCCTTCAGGAACGTGCTTGTGGTACTATCATAAGTGACCAAGTGAAGGATTGATGGATCTAACACATGTTGATATGGACCCTTCATATTCACCACAAGGGACGAAAACTCTATTCGTCATGATTTACTGATGATTCAGTAAATATGATTATGTTTATAAGATTAAGCATAATTATGATACTTTTGAAAAGGTTCAAAGAGTACCGGAATGAATAGAAGAATCTATTAGGCAGAAAGATAAAAGATTATCTAATATGAAAAGAAAGGAGAGTACTTTAGTATCATGCCTTATGATCATCTTGGTAATTGTGGAATTGTATCACAATTTATCCTTAAAGAACATCTTAGTGCAATTGTATGACTAAGAAAAGGAATTGAACATTGTTGGAAATGGTTTGATCGTAGATGAGTCATACGTTGTTCAAATCCAGTTTTTCATCCATGCTCCGGTAACTGCAAATCGTATCTTGAAACTCATTATAAACTAAGAAGGATGAAGACACCTGGTAGAGCACGTTTAGAATTGGAGTTTTGATATTTTTCGTTAATTGAGAAACAAAAGATAAACTGAGATTAATTCTATGAAGTGTTTTCTTGTCGGGAATCCACACGAACTTTTGAATATTTGTTTTAGCTTAATAAGGAATGTTCCTTGAGAGAAATCTCATAGGTCAAGAAGTCAGTGGGATTCATATTGATCTTGAGAACATACAAGAGTCAACCGACAATGATCTTTTTTGTTATCACTAGCACGCGACCTGAGGTTTATAACCTGTTGTGTTTAATTGACATACCCTAATTTCTGTGCACTTCCAGTTGAGTTGGCAATGTGTGTGAGTTCTATGATCTTCAATTAGCTACAAAAGGCAAAGCACGCTAGTCAGTAAAAGTATATTGGTCAATATGAGTGAGATACTAACAAAATGGAGGCACTGGTAGGCCCTTGAGCTACCAGAAGGAAATAAATTCATAAAGTTCTATCCATGAAGGAAACTAAATCTGAATTTGGTTTATCCTAAACCTTGTCTTATGATTGTAGGTTGGAAACGATAGATTCAGAAGGATGGTAACGTATGCACCATAAAATCTATGTGGCAAAGGTTTCGCTCTAATTCCTAAAAATGATTATGAGGAAATACTTTTGCTAATTGATTTTGAATATCTGATCTATATGGATGTTGGTTGTGTAAATTGCATTCTCAAATTCATAATATGATTACGACATCCCTCTTTGTATTTAAAATTATGAGGAATAGCAAGGAATTGTTTGAACTTTCGAGGGATAAATCTATCTGTCTTGAAAGGGTTTAAACACACACACAAACACTATCCAACTAAGGTGTATAAGCTTAAGAAGTCTATTTGAGACATATCAAAGCATCGCGTAACAGAGATCTGCACTTCCTTAAGAAAGTCAAAGGATATTGATTTCTATAAGTCCAGTTAATTTCTGGGTACATGCGAAAGCTAGTGGGAGCATAATTGTTATGTTGGTATTGCATGTTGATAATATTGTTCGTAGGGAACTATGTCTCTTTTTTTGCAAGTTGCAAAGTTCGGAAAATGTTTCGCTACAGTGGAAGGGAGATGACACTCATACTTCATTTCGAGTCTAAAGGTTTATATCGTATGGTTTAATAGAACTTAGTCAAATACATATATGAATATCATGTTGAAATGTTTTCTACATATAAGATTCAATATATAGAAATATTATAGCAAGAGATTGAACATATATCAAATCCTTGTGTTGGACATAATGAGTCGAGTCCCAAATGTTTCGGATATAGGATCGATCACATATGTTATAATGTTTGCTTATTCTAATTTTTCAAATGCCTTTATCATTGTTTGAAAAGGATTAGAATTTCATATGACTAAATTTGTTAAACTATTGTCAAGAACATTCTACGATTTACCAAGGAATGGTTGCTTGCGGACAGTTGAGAGTATGATATTGTTAGGACGGACCATAATGACATGTTCTAGATTGATATGATTCTTGGTCAGAATTGATTGTCATATGGAAATATGGAAATGTTTCCATTATGGAAGATGCTTATAGAATCTACATGTGAGTTGGAACCTTTAATACAAGAGAGGTATTCAAGAAGTGTATCTTGAATTTGAGACTTCGTTACCATGGAATTGTTCTGAATAATAAGTTCGAGTGAACATTCTATAATATCGTAAGGTCAGTCTCTATGACTTTAGAACCTCGACATCACAGGAGACAATGCATGTAAAGATGAAATTCCACTACATCTTAGATAATAATAAAAATTTGGAATTGTGAAATGCGCATCATTGGAACAATGTCGAGTGGATCTGTTCACAAAGGAAGGATCATAGAGAGGCATAGTATGCATGTTCATAACATAGGCATGACTGATGTTATCTAATCCAACTGGTTAGTTGATTACTCGAAACATTATACTATAAATAAATTCGTAATTGCTATGGTGATTAAATAATAGGAATTATTTATATTCAGTAAGTTTGAAACCATAGTTAATTAATTTGTTATTGTGTTTCACTTTGCATGTTTACTTCCTTGAGTAATTTTAATATTATTCATAATTCCACGGTTGCTCATACTTTTGGCAGTAAGCAGTGATTTAAGATTGTCATGAGTTGATTGTAGATTATTGATTGAGGTTAAGACATTGCAATTGGAATTGCTAGAATATTCATGAGTACTTTGAAAATAGAGATTTTAAGTATTATATGAACCCGCCCTTAGAGATTACTTCATAGATTTTATCACGAGTAATTCTAAGACGATAATATCTACTATTCTTAAGCGGATATATATAGTTCATAGTTTATGAATAAGGTGTGCATTAGTTTACCCAAACACATCTCGTAACTGAGTGTTATAAAGAGTAGCTCCATGCATGATTTGGTTTGAAAAATATATGCATATATAGTCAAAGTAATTCGTTCATTTTTCCTTTACTTAAAAAGCGATATCTTTGGGCCCCTCAATGATTTGTTGCCGACATCTGAAGTGCTTGGCCGAGCCCAGACTAAATTGATGCGATCAATTAGTACTCTGAATTCAGTCGTCATAAATCGGTAAAATTGAGAAACAGAATCTTGGACTATGAGATTGATTCTAATCTATGTCTTATGTCCATACGATATCTTGTAGAATGAATGAATAATTGATCACTTATCTTAGGTCCAACGTTTGATTTGAATCATATTTCGGTAGTGGCTTTGGAAATCACACTTTGTTGTTTAGTTCAAGGGTTATACTTGCAATTATAGTTATAGACTTATCCAAGTGGGAGACTGTTGGATTAAAATGTCTAAGCCAATAACTAAATTGGTATATTCTTGTAGTTAGAATCAAAGTCTTTTTTAGGTTGCCCTCATAACTAGAACTAAGTTAGAATGACATTTAGAGAGAGAGAGGATATATATTTATTAGTTTATTATATAATTAATAAATTGTGATACATGATTTTTTAATATATTGTGATTAATATATTACTTGGAAATAGATAATTGATTTCTTAATTTATTATGTGATTAATAAATTGATATGAGATCAATTATTAAATAATTGTTTTGTTAATTTATATGATTAATAAATTAATGTAAAATCAATAGGGATTGGTTGATTATTAATCATAATTAATCTGAAATAATTCTGGATTAATTGGAATCAATTAAAGGTCCAATGGTTGAATTGTAATTATTCATAATTGAGCAAGGAAGGAAGATTATAGAACCCATATAGGTGTTGAACATAATTGGGAAGGATTCTAGGGTTTCTGGAATATTCCTAATGTTGATAAGGATACCATATTTAAATAGATAAAATAGTATTAATTTATTATTCAAATCTAGTGTTTTCCTTGTGTCATCCACACTATAAATAGGACCCCAAGACTTGGAATTTTGGTGCATACTCTTCCCAAGGGGTTACTCTAGCCGAAAATCTCCTCTTTCATCTCTCCTCTTGTCTTTTAGTCCTAGGGTTTGGGTGTGAGCCATTAGAGGCATCATCCTTTTGGTGCTAACCTTTCCAAGACCAACAACTACAAGGGATTGAAGGGATTTGTTTCCGACAACAAATCAAAGGTATGTATACTCCCATGATTTTGATGTTATTAGGGTTTATGCTAGTTTTGTTGTTCATATTATGTTACCTTCAAGGTGTTATGACATAGATCCTTTATAGGATGCACGTACCCTATTAATTGTTAATTGTTTTCCATATTGTACATGATTTTGTATTCTATAAAGCCCATCATATCATCCTATCATTTTCATGACTAGTACAAAGGACTCTTGAGATTCACTCAACTCTTTCCTATGAAGCATACAAACCATCCCTTTGGAATTTTCAATGTTGAAACATTTACAACATTTTGTGCTTTAACTGAATCCTATTAAACATTTTGTTTTATATTTCTAAATCTTAATACCAATTATCAATGTTGCTTTCCCATGTCCATCATAGCGAAACAATTCTAGAGTTTTTGCACTTTGCAACTCAGAGACATTGTTTCATATGAGTACTATTGTCATCAACATGCAATACCAGGAAGACAACGACACTCCCACTAGCTTTGACATGTACTCAGAACCCATGTAGACTACTAGAACACATCACTTTTTGACTTTCTCATGGAAGCACATAATCCGTTTACGCGATGCTTGTCTAAATCTATGAAAAAACTTCTCAAGCTTACACACTTTTGGTTGGATATTTTGTATGTTTAAATCCTTTCAAAATATGTCATACACCCTTCGAAAGTTTCATGTTAAGGAAATTTGTTTAAACATCCACTTTACTGTATCTTATAATCAAAGAAGGCAACAACAGTAACAAATAACCAAATAGACCCTTTCTTAGCTATTGGTGAGAATGTTTCCTTATAATAAATTCCTTGAGTTTAAGTGAAACCCATTTCTACCATTCTAACTTTGAATGTGTGTACATTCATATCCATGTTAGTCTTCATATTGATGATCTAATTGCAACCTACTTTCATAAGGATGGCCTTTGGATAAACCAATCTCATACTTGGTTATCCTTCATGGACTGAATTTCTCTATCCGTAGGCTCTTCTAATGGCAGCCATAGGGCCTTCCATTTCTTCCTAGTAGCAATTAGGCTTATCCAAATTGATCAATGTTTTATCACTAATCAATGTATTTCCTTCCATGATGAAACTCATAAAATATAGGAGGTGCTATAACTCTACCAGATATGCGAAGAGGTAAGGAAATGCCATTTGACTCAACTAGTATTTCAAACTCAGGTTGAGAGTTGGTGCCAACTATAGGTTCATTTTCAATCATATCTCGAATTTCTTCAAGGTTAATATGACTCCTAAAGACTTCTTGATGTGTATATGTTCTTTCACTCAAAGAACATTACTTTTGAGCTATAAGCACCATATTCTCGTGGGTCGTTAAAACAAATATCAAAAGTCTTTAGTGAATACCTAACAATGTAATACTTCTTAGATATCGATTCAAATTGGTCATTGGTTTCTTGTCTAACGAAACACATCACACCACCAGGTCTAAAAGTGAGGGAACCTTTCAACTCCACATTTCAAGAGGTGTCTTCAAAATCTTCTTATTCGGTTACAAGGTTCAAGAATGTTCAAATATTTCAAGTGTATATTCCCCAAAAATTTAATTGGTAGCGAAGTACGATTCATCCTAGATCGAACCATATAGATTTTGATTCTCCTTTTAGAAACACCATTACCTTATTAAGTCCTTGGAGAAGCCAATTATGGAAACCATTCCATAATTTCTAAGATGATCGTAGAACCCAATACTAAGGCATTCTCCTTTCCTTTTAGATTAGAGATTTTTTTATCTTCATGCCTACTTAATTCCCTATTGTGTTCTACTAATCTTTGAACCCTTTCAAGTTATCAAAATTATTCTTAATCATATAAAAACAATCACATCTACTGAGGTTATTAGAAAATACATCATAGTAGTATATGTTGTCCCTTGTGGTGGATTTGATGGGTCTTGAAAGTCCCAAAAATTTCATTTTAATTCATTAATAAAAACCATAAGTATCATCGATCATATAAAAGTCATAAATCGTGTATCTCGAAAATATCATAACATCTGTCAATGTATCAAAATCATATGACAAAACATCATAGTGAATCCTCCCAGGCTAAAAACGGTGGTGTGTGGCATGCAATTGTCCCGAGCTCTTCCCCTTACTAGCGGAAGTACCTGAAACAAAATTGAAAATTGTAAGCACGAAGCTTAGTGAGTCTCCCCAAACTACCACATACCATACACATAATCACATAATCGCATATAACATACATTGGGCCCCACCCTGCTACATCGAGCACTGTCCGACATCGGCTTGTCCGGCATCGGGCCCCGCCCGGCATCAGACCGCATCTGGCATCGGGCCCCGCCCGACATCGAGAAAAGCTCGGCATACATATGAGCATAACCACTAATACACATAACAAAAGCATAAACACTTAACTATAGACATATAAACATTCCTCGGGCCCCACCCGACATCGGACCGAAATCTGGAACATACAAATACATACACATGCAAGAATCACAAAGACATCAAGCATACTAACATTCTTCAGGTACCGTCCCAACATTGGATCAAAATCCGGAAAAACATATAAACCTACATCGGGCCCCGCCCGGCATCAGACCTTAGTCCGGAACATGCTAACATACATAAACGGGCCGGCCTTGGTGCCTTCGACCCGTTCCTACTGGAGGAAAACTCGCCTCGTAAGCTAGCTGTAAAATCTCGCGTGAGGAATCCCTGACGGCTGCTCCAACGACTCCCCGACTATTATTATCACGATAACACTTAGTCAAAAATCTGATAATGTTTCTTAGGGTAAAATGACCATTTACCCCTGGTCAAAGTCAACATTCTGGTCAAAGTCAACGTTCTGGGTTGACTCAACTCGCCGAGTTGACTCATCAACTCACCGAGTTCTATAAATCAAAAACCCTGAAATCGCGATCCAACTCGTCGAGTCACCCCCCTGAATCACCGAGTTATGTGGCTACTCATGGTCGCGATTTGGCGAATCAACTCATCGAGTCCCTTCTCAGACTCGCCGAGTTCTACCTTGTACTAAATCGGGACAAAACGAATCAACTCGTCGAGTCCCTCTCTGGAGTCGCCGAGCTCCTCAATCTGTTTGGGAAATCTTAAAGGATTAAGCCCTTACTCTTCACATCCAAACCCCATACTTCATCTACATACTGGAAATTCCCTTTTAAGGGTAAAGTTACCAACTTTACCCGTTAATAGTCCTTCTCAATGGGTTTAGCTCAAACCCTAGTTCTCTAGGTCATAGATCTTGGTCCAAATGCCATAATACTCCAAACCACAACATGAAAACTGAGATCTAGGTCCTAGACACCAAATGAACACGTAAAGTCTCATACTTTCCTTCCATGCATGGCCTTTTCGGGCTTAAAAGGCCAAAATAACACCTTAAAGCTTGCATGGTGCTTCCATGGCCATAAAGTTTGCACCTTTATGCCATGAAACCCCTTATAAACCCCAGATCTGAAAGGTAAACCACTTGGGACGTCCATTTCCCAAGGACTAAGCTTCTTGGACCAAAAACCCCATAAAGTGAAAAGAAGGAGATCTATCAAGCTACTAAGCAAGGTTAAGACTTGCTTACCAGAAAATGAAGAGGATGAGGAGTTGTTTCTGGATCTACTAGCTTCCTTCTGAATCTCCAAGCTCCTCCTTCTTCAACAAGCTTCAAACCACACAATCTTCACTCAAAACAACTCACAAGTTCATACAAAGCACTAGGGTTTCGTGGATTAGGGTTTGGGACTTGGAGGCTGGAAATGAGGCAAGCAAATGGGGATTAAGATGCTTAAATAGGGTGCAAAACCCTGAAATTAGGGTTTCATTCTGTCCGACCTACTCGCCGAGTCGAGGCTCTCAACTCGTCGAGTAGGTGACTTAAAATCCCGCGTCCAATCTCATTTCTACTCAACGAGTCTGGGGCTCCCAACTCTTCGAGTAGCTCTTCAAAAGTGAATAAATTATAATTAAATGCGTACCAGGAATCAAGTGTTACAATTCTCCCCCACTTGACTTAGACTTCATCCTCAAAGTATGTTGCGTCGAGAAACAACTCTGGGTAGTGCTACGTCATTTCCTCCTCGAGCTCCTTAGTCCAGTCCGAGCCCTTGCGGTGCTGCCACTGAACCTTTACTAGCTCAACCCTTTTGTTCCTTAGCTCCTTCGTTTTCTTGTCGAGAATAGCTACCGGTCTCTCGATGTAATTCAGGATGTCATCAACCTGAATATCCTCTAGGGGCACAACCGTTGAGTCATCCACTAAGCACTTCCGTAACTGAGAAACATGGAAGGTGATGTGGATCTGGATGAGCTCTACTGGAAGATCGAAACGGTAAGCGACCCGGCCCACCCGAGCCAACACCATGAACAGACCGATGTATCTGGGGCCCAGATTTCCCCGCTTTCTGAACCAGATGACACCTTTCCAAGGTGACACCTTCAGGAGGACCATGTCACCCACCTGAAAATCCAAGTCTAAACGCCGCTTGTCGGCATAGCTCTTCTGCCGACTCTGAGCAATCTGGAGCCTGATCCGGACCTGCTGGATCCTCTCAGTGGTCTTGAGTACTACCTCAGTACTCCCCATGACTCTTTGACTGACCTCTCCCAATAGATTGGGGTCCTACACTTCCTCCCGTAGAGCATCTCGAAGGGAGGCCGATCTATGCTAGAGTGGTAGCTGTTGTTATACGAAAATTCCGCTAACAGAAGATACGTATCCCCACTGCCACCGAAATCCAATACACATGCGCGTAACATGTCCTCGAGAGTCTGAATCGTCCTCTCGCTCTGTCCATATTTCTGAGGATGGAAAGCGGTGCTGAAGTGGAGACGAGTACCCATCTCGTCATGAAACCGCTTCCAAAATCGAGAAGTGAAACGAACATCCCGGTCTGACACCACCGAGACAGGCACTCCATGTCGTGCTACTATCTCACGCACGTAGATCTCGTCCAGCTTCTCAGCCGATATACTCTCCTGGATCGGGATAAAGTGAGCATTCTTGGTAAACCGATCCACGATGACCCATATCGAATCTACTCCACGTGTGGTCCTCAGAAGTTTTGTAATGAAGTCCATAGTGATATCTTCCCATTTCCATACGGGAATGTCTAACGGTTGCATCTTGTCGTGTGGTCTCTGGTGCTCGGCGTTGACCTTTTTGCAGGTTAAACATTGCTCTACATACCATGTTATGTCCCGCTCTGGCAAAGTCAGAATCGGTGCCTTGCATAACCGCTGTCTGAGAGTCTCGAACGCTGCATGCTACTCAGGCCCCCAGCGGAATGTCACCGACTTCTTGGTCAGTCGGGTCAAAGGAACAGCAATCTTGGAGAAATCCTCGATGAATCTCCGATAATAGCCCGCTAGACCAAGAAAATTCTGAATCTCAGTTGGAGACCTCGGAAACTCCCACTGCATCACGGCCTCTATCTTGGTCGGATCGACCAGAATACCCTTCTGGTTGACAAGGTGCCCCAGAAACTGAACCTCGCGCAACCAGAACTCACACTTGGAGAACTTTGTGAAAAGTCTCTCCCTCCTCAGTGTCTCCAGCACCTCCCTCAGGTGCTCCTCATGCTGCTCCTGAGTCTTGGAGTAAACCAAGATGTCATCAATGAAAACTATCACAAACCGGTCCAGCATCGGTCTGCACACACGGTTCATGAGGTCCATGAACGCGACTGGAGCATTGGTGAGCCTAAACGGAATCACCACAAACTCATAGTGACCATAGCGAGTCCTAAAAGCTGTCTTCTGCACATCCTCGTCCCTGACTCGCATCTGGTGATAACCCGATCGCATATCAATCTTGGAGAACCAAGATGCACCCTGTAGCCGGTCAAAAAAATCATCAATCCTCGGGAGGGGATAACGGTTCTTCACCATTACCTTATTTAGCTCTCGGTAGTCTATGAACATCCGATGTGACCCGTCCTTCTTCTTCACAAACAGGATCGGGGCTCCCCATGGCAAACTACTCGGCCTGATAAATCCCTTGTCTAGCAGCTCTTGCAGCTGTGTAGACAGCTCCTGCATCTTGGGAGGAGCCAACCGATATTGTGCCTTAGCTATTGGAGCCGCACCAGGGACTAGGTCAATCCTGAACTCAACCTGTCTCTCCAGATGTAACACCCCGATTCTCAGATATTGTTTAAATAAGAATTTAATTGGTTTCAAGGCCAACTCAACGAGTTGTTGCCCTACTCGTCGAGTAGCAGCGGGTTGGTTCGCGTATTTCGTGGCCTACTCGCTGAGTCCATGAAGGGACTCGACGAGTGCCTTGTAAGGTTGAGGACTTATGGGTATATTCCTACTATGGTAATAGGTGGTGGAGTTTGTGGCAGTGATCCGAGGGTTGAAGTTTATCTACTGAGTCGATATCTGCAAGGTGAGTTATCCTCACTATATTGATAGGGTCTAAGGCACCAAGGTCGGCCCTTTAGTTGTTATCGTTATGGTATGCTACATGTGGATATGATATGTTAGATCGGAATCAGGATAGACAGTATGTTATGCTCTTATGATCCGTAGGGATTGATATGTTAGTGACCTGCTAGGTCAGTACTCTAGGTATGAGAGATTGCTATGTTTGGTGGTCAGTGAGATATATAGGTTTGATGTTTGTATATGCCAGTATATGTTAGTTATGCGCACATGGTTATTTGTTTGTTGCTTGGGTTGAGGCAGTCCTGCTCTGTGCTGAAGGCCAACATACCCTATGAGCGGTCCGGGGAGACTGTAGGCCCACGTGGCGGTCCAGTTATGTCGAAGGCTCGGGACAGATTCAACTAGACTGTAGGCCCTGCAGGGCGGTCCAGTCAGGCCAATGGCCCAGTATGCATGTTGTTGATTGTCTGTTACTGATATGGTATTATCAGCGGGGTATTGGTATTTTGGGGGTAGCTCACTAAGCCCTCGGGCTTACAGTTTTCAGTTTATTGTTTCAGGTACTTCAGGAGATCATGGCAAGGCGAAGGCGTGACCGTACCGCTCCTCATCCTTATGATCTAGTTATTGGGACACTCTGATGAATAATGATTGAAAACATTTTGTAAACAATTACTATTTGGTTTTATTTATGATTGAAAAAGTTTAAATTTGGCATAAAATTTTTGGATGTTACACCAGAGGTATTCCAGGCAAATCCTCCGGGAATACATTCGGGTACTCTCGCACGACCGATACATCATCCACTGTCGCCTTAGTACAGCGTTCCATCCGCAGACCGATGGACAGAGTGAGCGAACCATTCAGACCCTCGAAGATATGTTGAGGGCGTGCATCATTGATTTCGGAGGGAGCTGGGATTCCCATCTACCACTTGCAGAGTTCGCCTACAACAACAGTGTGACATCCCCAAATTCACGGCCAGAAAAGACCGGTTTACTTTATGCTTTTGAAATAATTTCAGAGTAATCATTTGATTAAAAGTGTTTGCGGAATTTGTTCCCAGAAAAAAAAAACATAATAAATATGTTATCAAATCATTTCCGAAGAAATGTATTTTATTCACTTAAACCATTGGGATGTCATTGTCAATACAAAAACATAAGCATAAACAAAACTTACATTCATTTACACTAGTGATCTACTTCTCTTTTAATCTCTCAGTGTAAAGCAACTTCGTATCGATACTTGTGATACAAATAAACTGAGTGGGTCAGGCTTGGGAGCCTGGTGAGCATATAGGGTTTTCAACCCACAATAAATAATAAACTTATTAAGTTCTCAATCAATAAATTTATTAATTTCATCAACCAAAATAACCCTAATTGCCCATTCCCATTATCCTCACTTTACGTCCCTAAAACAACTATCACAAGGGACCTAGCCTAAGGATTATCACTAAGGGTGACAACATTGCTTTGGGGGTTCCTCAGCAAGTTATGTCAAATAAAACAAATATCGGGGTGACAACATTGCTTTCCCTCAGCAAGTTGTGTCAAACAAGACATCCTAACATAAAACAACCAACAAGTTGACAACATTGCTTTCCTTCAGCAATTTATGTCAAATAGGCACGAAGTCACATCGTCGCCATGTGCTAGTCCATAGCTCTTATTCATCGACGGTATTTCCCACGGGAGTTTCCCCCCGCAATACATGTCAATGGGTTTTCCATATGCTAAGTCCATAGCTCTTATTCATCGACAGTATTTCCCACGGGTTTTCCCCCGACAATACATGTCAATGGGTTTTCCATACAGCTGATGAACATACTAAGGGGTTTCCCCAGCCATACATGCACTAAAGGCAATCATGAGGGGAATAGAGTATAGCGAATGAACACTCTAGTCCATTAACACCTACAGGTTGCGGGCCTGCTAATGTTTCCCACTGGACTGTCTAGAACAGTCCATGGTTGTCATCCCTACTCTGCTGAATGACAGAGGTCAACGTTGGGTAAGGGCTTTTCTCATATTGCACCACTCACGCCAACATTTGGGTAAAAGCTTTTCCCATATTTCACCACTCACTTTCAACTCATGATCTATATCACTGATCATCTCATCTATCCAACTCACTTTTCATCACACACCCACTATTTAACTCATGATCTATATCACTAACTCATGAAGCTGGTCCGATCACTTCATAAAAGAACAAAGACTCTAAAGCTCTTCCAAATAAAAGTATAGGGAAAATACTGATAAAGTACTCCCGTACGCTCCCGTACCCCGACACGTAATAGTGTCAAAAGGAAGAACTAATGGATGAGCACATAGTTCAAAAATACCTAATGAACATATAGTTCAAGAACACTTTATGAACATATAGTTCAAACATACGTACCGATTACAAGTCTACTAACGTTCCACTGGACTATCTAAAATAGTCTGTGGCCGTTGTCTATACTCTGCTAGATGACTAGATCATCTTAAACATCGATACCTCTCATCACTTTTATTTCATCACACATCATCTAATTCATCTACCCATGTTTTATCCAACATATTTGTAGATAAAAATATATATACAGTTTAAAACTTGTATAAAACATCAATTCAACAGTCACCTCAAATAAACAATTAATATATTTACACATAGCACGTATTTTAAGGTAAATACTTCATATCTATGTGTAAGGTGAAAGTGACTATACACTCACTTGATTTAACGATAACCGGGCATCACTTCGTTGCCTAGAATGATCGTTTCTAATAAAACTGGGAGTTTTATTGAGAAACCGGGCTCTGTGAGGGTCGAGCTTTGAAACCGAAAAAATAAATTTCCCGGGCTTCTCGGGCACTCCGGGACATGTTCCGGGCGTTGGAAATGATCTCGGGGCACCGGGGGAAGTCAAAATAGCTAAAATATTGAAAAATGGGTGAAAAATGACAAATTTGGAATTTCCCCCGGAAGATCTCGCATGGATTCTATTTATAGGGGTGAGCTTGCGAGGGTTCGGCCAAGAAGGAGGAGTCAGCGAAGGCGAGTGGCATCCGCGGAGCGAGGCCAGGTGGCGGGTGCGAGCTTCAGACACGCGAAGGGCACGCGACACCTTCGGATTGGGCCAGCGAAGCTCGGATGATGAGGCAGAAGCGAGCGCGTTGGAAGATCATTGGACCGCACCCTCGGTCAAATCAGAAAGCGACACGCGTGTTGCGCACGGGCTACGCATGCGAGGATCACGTGGCCAGCACCATTCCTTGCGATTTTTCTCGAAAATTGTGCCCATTCTTGTAAAATCCATAACTTTCTCATACAGGCTCTGTTTTTGACGTTCTTTATATGCATGCGTAGGTAAAATTATGCTCTACAACTTTAGTTTAGACTTCGTCGGCTACTTTTGAATTTAATTTTTATATTATTATTTTTAACAGACCGGGACAGGAAATCCGTTAAAAATTCATAACTTCTTCATCCGACGTCCGTTTTCGTCAGACTTTTTACCGTTGTGCTACTATTTACGAGACCTT
The DNA here is from genome assembly GCF_052849685.1 of Lactuca virosa. Lineage (NCBI taxonomy): Eukaryota > Viridiplantae > Streptophyta > Magnoliopsida > Asterales > Asteraceae > Lactuca > Lactuca virosa. The sequence continues at coordinate 93,169,588 of NC_136434.1, forward strand.
CGATTCTCGTTTAGGTTGTGTCGGCTGAAAATTACTCGATCTAAAATTCGAGTTTTTAGTTGTCTACTGCTAAGCTGAAACTTCGAAAAATCATAACTTCCTCACACGAAGTCAGATTTAAGCGTTCTTTTTATACATACTCTCAGTTTAACGAACACTACGAGTTTCGTTTAGATCACTAAGGCTAAAAAGTAGTTTATCAAAAACTCACTTTTTACGACATTCGGCACCGTGCCGGTTTCTCGCGAAACTTCGACAGGTCATAACTTCTTCGTTACAACTCGGATTTCGGCATTCTTTATATATCCGTAATCCTTATCACGCCCACTACAAGTTTCTTAATAGATATCAGCTTTATCTAATATTTAATTTTGACGCTCATTTTTATTCTTAATTATTTAAACCCTAATAATTAAGCATAAAACACATAATTTTCATATAATATTTACATAATTCCTTTTCATTTCTTCTAAATGAGTTACAAAGGTTAACCTCGACTATTATGTCAATATTAATGCCTAGCCGAGAAACACGAGCGTTACAAACAGCTATCATTCCAATATTGGTGTCGCGCCTTTTGAGCTGTTGTATGGTCGGAGATGTAGAACCCCGGTCTGTTGGGGTGAGGTTGGACACAGAGTGATGGGTTGGACGGAGGTAGTCTTGTAGACTACCGAAAAGATCCAGCAGATCAGACAGCGGCTGCAGACCGCTCAGAGTCGGCAAAAGAGTTACGCTGATAGACGCCGATCGGATTTAGAGTTTCAGGTTGGTGACATGGTACTTCTGAAGGTCTCGCCCTGGAAGGGTGTGATCCGCTTCAGGAGGAGGGGAAAATTGGGTTCCCGTTATATTGGGCCATTCAGGATTATTGCCAGGGTTGGCAAAGTGGCTTATAGGCTTGAGCTACCGGAGGAGCTCAGCCGAATTCATAGCATGTTCCATGTTTCGCAATTGCGAAAGTGTATTATGGATCAGGAGGCAGTAGTATCGCTAGATGATATTCCGGTCGATGAGCGTCTGAATTACATGGAGAGGCCTGTAGCCATCTTGGAAAGGAAGAAGAAGATTTTGCGGAACAAAGAAATACCTTTGGTAAAAGTGCAGAGGGAGCATCGGAAAGGATCCGAGTGGACGTGGGAGCCGGAGGCGGAAATGCGAGAGCATTACCCGGCGTTGTTTATTCCAGCAGACTTCAAGGGCGAAGTCTAGTTCAAGTGGGGAAGAATTGTAACGCCCTGATTCTCGGGTATTGTTTAAATAAGAATTTAATTGGTTTCAAGGCCTACTCGACGAGTTGTTGCCCTACTCGTCGAGTAGCAGCGGGTTGGTTCGCGTATTTAGTGGCCTACTCGCCGAGTCCATGAAGGGACTCGACGAGTAGGAGCTAGCAGATGAAACCCTAAATCCCGGAGTTTTGCACCCTATTTAAGGAAGCATAAGCCTCCTTTGGCCTCTTTGCAGTCCTTTGAGAGCTCAGAAAACCCTAATTCATGTGGTGCTTCACTCTTGTGTGTCTAAAGCTTTGGAGAGGAGATCTTTTGAGAAGAAGAGCTTGGAGAACAAAAGGCTAGGAGCAAGGAAGTGTGGGAAATCAGAAATCTACCTCAGATAGCATCATTTGGAGGTATCAAGTCGTCACCTTTTCTTCTTTTCCTTCTAGACCTCTTTTGGTTAAGATCTAGGGTTTTTATGGTTTGGTTGAGATAGTAATGTGGGATATGAGTTAGATCTGAAATTGTAACTTCAGATCTGTACTCTTCTTGGGTCCTAGAGTCATAAAGCTCCGAATTTGGTCATGTATGAAGCCTCTTTGAGTATGAAACCCCCATTGTAAGCTTGGATTTGACATTAAGAGCCTTTGTAGCTATGCATGCACGTAAAGTTTGCAACTTTAAGTGAAAATCATGCCTTAGCAGCTTGGATCTGTAGTCTGGAGCCGCTGCATGGCTCAAATGAGTCTGTATGGAAAAAAGGACTGGAGGGACTCGGCGAGTCGCATGGGCGACTCGGCGAGTCATATGAAGATAGGCATGAAATCGGCGAGTGGGAAGAACAACTCGACGAGTCCAATGAAGATTGTCGTAGACTCGACGAGTGGATGAACAACTCGGCGAGTCGGTTGAGGTTTCCCCAATTTATGTATATGTGTATAACCGTCGAGTTGCAAGAAGGAAGCTCGACAAGTGGCCTTAGGGTCTCGATCGTAAACCAAAGGAACTCGACGTGTCACCCAGGTGACTCGGCGAGTTGGTTAGTACTTCAAGGAACTCGGCGAGTAGCCGAGGGTACTCGACGAGTCAAGGTCAACATGGACTGTTGACCTTGACTGATGACTTTGACTTTGACCAAGGGTTGACTAGTAGGTTTATGGAGTGCCTTGTAAGTTTGAGGACTTATGGGTATATTCCTACTATGGTAATAGGTGGTGGAGTTTTTGGCAGTGATCCGAGGGTTGAAGTTTATCTACCGAGTCGACATCTGCAATGTGAGTTATCCTCACTATATTGATAGGGTCTAAGGCACCAAGGTCGGCCCTTTAGTTGTTATCGTTATGGTATGCTACATGTGGATATGATCTGTTAGATCGGAATCAGGATAGACAGTATGTTATGCTCTTATGATCCGTAGGGATTGATATGTTAGTGACCTGCTAGGTCAGTACTCTAGGTATGAGAGATTGCTATGTTTGGTGGTCAGTGAGATAGATATGTTTGATGTTTGTATATGCCAGTATATGTTAGTTGTGCGCACATGGTTATTTGTTTGTTGCTTGGGTTGAGGCGGTCCTGCTCTATGTTGAAGGCCAACATACCCTATGAGCGGTCCGGGGAGACTGTAGGCCCACGTGGCGGTCCAGTTATGCCGAAGGATCGGGACAGATTCAGCTAGACTGTAGGCCCTGCAGGGCGGTCCAGTCAGGACAATGGCCCAGTATGCATGTTGTTGATTGTCTGTTACTGATATGGTATTATCAGCGGGGTATTGGTTTTTTGGGGGTAGCTCACTAAGCCCTCGGGCTTACAGTTTTCAGTTTATTGTTTCAGGTACTTCAGGAGATCATGGCATGGCGAAGGCGTGACCGTACCGCTCCTCATCCTTATGATCTGGTTATTGGGACACTCTGATGAATAATGATTAAAAACATTTTGTAAACAATTACTATTTGGTTTTATTTATGATTGAAAAAGTTTAAATTTGGCGTAAAATTTTTAGATTTTACACCAGAGGTATTCCAGGCAAATCCTCCGGGAATACATTCGGGTACTCTCGCACGACCGATACATCATCCACTGTCGCCTTACCCTTATCCTATGTAGCCATAACATAGGCGGCTTACCCTGTGCACCCCTGCTGAAGGTAGCGCCTCGCCCTCGCTGCTGAACATAAAGTCGGTCCATGTTGCGGCCTCTCGCCCTGAATCACTAACTCTCCCCCACTTGGAGTCTGAACTCTCACTAGCTGCTGCTCGCAGTCGATCACTGCCCCATTGGGGCTCAACCAGTCCATACCCACTATAACCTTAATCCATCGCAGGGTAATGGGGACCAAATCCATGGAAAACTGCTCATTGAACAACTATAGTGTGCATCCCCGATGCACCCTCGCAACCCGAACTGTCCTATCATTTGCTATCTCTATGTCCAGAGGACAGTCTAGCTCCCCCGGAGCTCCAACAAATCGCCTGCTAAGTGCAAGCGACACAAAAGATCGGGTGGCCCCCAAATCGAACAATATCAGGGCTGATATACCGTTCACTAAGAACGATCCTATAACAAAACAAGTAAACATAAGAGATAATCAATATAAAAAAAAGAGATAAGGAGAAGATCCATACCCGTCACCACGTCGGGTGCTGCACGTGCCCTTCCGGCCGTCTGTAATCCTCAACATAGCAGGAGCAGGCACCGCCACCTGTCCTACGGCTGCTAAACTCGGACACTGGGCCTTTTTGTGGCCCCTCTGATTGCACTGAAAGCAAATCAGATCTGAAACTGCGGTGGTGGTGGTGGCTGTACAGTCTCTGCTCATATGACCAGTTCGTCCGCACTAGAAGCAGCCCGAACTCCCTGTCTTGCACGTTCCCACTTGCAAATTGCCGCATTTGCCATTACGGTTGTGACCCTGCTGGCTCCTAGGTGTGTGATCTGATACCTTGGGCTTCTTGCCCAAACTACCTGTCTGAACCCCATCTGGTTTCCTCTTCCTCTCCATCTCCAAATCCATCTCTCTCTCCCGAGCCCTAGAAATCATATCCTCCAGCGTCTTCCAGCTGGATCGGCTCACAAACTGGCGGATATCACTCCGCAGCATCTCATGATATCAGGCCTTTTTCATCTCCTCGTCCACCACGTACTGAGGGTTGAGAAGGGCCCTCTCCCTGAAGATATCGGTGATCTCGGTCATCGTCTCGGTCGTCTGCTGGAGATCCCGGAACTCCCTAGCAAGCTGCTGCACCTCTATCACAGGTGAAAATTCGACGTTGAACCTGGCCGAAAAGTCACTCCAAGTCATGGCATCTAGAGCTGTGTCATCACCAATGGCATGTCCGACCTCCTCGCACCAGTCACGTGCCCTGTCCTTCAGAAGACAGGACACAAGTCGGACCTTGTCCCCCTCAGGACATCGGCTCGTACGGAAAGTATTGCCGACATCCGCCAACCATCTGCTGCTAGCAATGGGGTCCCAAGCCCTATGATAGTTTGGAGCTCCGTAAGCTCGGAACTCCCTGAACGTCAGTGTGCGCGACCCCATCATGGCCGCCACCTCGGTGCGGAATGCACTCAGTCTTTCATCCAAATGCTCCATGATGCCATCCTTGATCATACTGAAGATCACATGAGTCTGGTCTAAAATATTACGCGTGATCTCAGATGAAATGAACTCTCTCGTCTGCTCATCCAGCTGCCCGGCTCCAGAGCCCGAGCCTGATCCCTCACCGACACCTGAACTGCCGACTGGCCTAGTGCGTAGCGTCACCATACTAAAAATACACCATAACAAACATCAGTATACACATCATAACTCGAGGGATCTCACATACTACAAGTTCCCTGGATTCATCTCAGGCTTCCTTGATTCGAGTACGGATCCTCTGCTTTCAGTAGTACGGTCCCATACTATCTTCCACATCTATCCGTACTTTCCTCAAGAACTGCCTTGACTCCACCAAGTCCCTTCTACTGCTACTATTGTTCTCACGCTAATCTCATCCTAGGCTTGCCCTAGGGTAATCACCAACCCACTCTCCGCCATCAGCTGTATTAGAAGTCCCTGCTATCTCCCCCTAACTATCTCACGAATACTATTACATATCACTAATACTAGATAATTCTTCGAATGAGAGGTCCTACCCTACAAGGGTTAGACTCAAACAAGAGCTGCGAAATAGAGCTAAACCTAACCTTCTGAAATTATTTAGTCCTCGCAATATGTAACTTAACATATTCGTTTACTAGTTAGTTAAAGATAACTAGAACTCCTAAAAGCACAAAGCAAGCAACATTCGATCATTGAGTAACCAAAATCAAGCATACCCTAACCAGGCTATCATATCACTGACTAGTCAGTACTATCATGCAGCTCAATAAGCACATAAAGCAGGCATATAAGGCATCTTCCTAGATCCTTAGCCCTAATCTAGCATGCAGTTGTCATAAGCATATCATTACATAAACTTGTATGGGTAATTTGAGAGTACTTACTTGAGCTCGGCTGATTGCATGCACCACACCCTTTTCTCTTTTCAAAATTATTTTCTCTTTTTAAAGTTCTTTTGATAAAAATGATTTTCATTTGAATATTTTCATACCAAGTCCTCAGTTTGAGTTCGGACACACCCGAGAGTGTGCCCGAATCCCTCAAACCAAGGCTCGCATACCAACTTGAAACATCCCAAAAATTTCATTTTAATTCATTAATAAAAACCATAAGTATCATCGATCATATAAAAGTCATAAATCGTGTATCTCGAAAATATCATAACATCTGTCAATGTATCAAAATCATATGTCAAAACATCAGAGTGAATCCTCGCAGGCTAAAAACTGTTGTGTGTGTCATGTAGTCAACCCGAGCTCTTCCCCTTACTAGTAGAAGTACCTGAAACCAAAACTGAAAACTATAAGCACGAAGCTTAGTGAGTCTCCCCAAACTACCACATACCATACACATAATCACATAATCGCATATAACATACATTGGGCCCCGCCCTGCTACATCGGGCACTGCCCGACATCGGCTTGTACGACATCGGGCCCCGCCTGACATCAGACCGCATCTGGTATCGGGGCCCCGCCCGGCATCGAGCAAAGCTCGGCATACATATGAGCATAACCACTAATACACATAACATAAGCATAACCACTTAACTATATACATACAAACATTACTCGGGCCCCGCCCGACATCGGACCGAAATCTGGAACATACAAATAGATACACATGCAAGAATCACAAAGACATCAAGCATACTAACATTCTTCGGGTACCGTCCCGGCATCGGATCGAAATTCGAAAAAAAACATATAAACCTACATCGCCCCCCCCCCCCCCGGCATCGGACCTTAGTCCGGAACATACTAACATACATAAACGGGCCGGCCTTGGTACCTTCGACCCGTTCCTACTGGAGGAAAACTCACCTCATAAGCTAGCTGTGAAATCTCGCGTGAGGAATCTATGACGGCTGCTCCAACGACTCCTCGGCTATCATTATCACAATAACACTTAGTCAAAAATCTGATAATCCTTCTTAGGGAAAAATGGCCATTTACCCCTGGTCAAAGTCAACATTCTGGTCAAAGTCAACGTTCTGGGTTGACTCAACTCGTCGAGTTGACTCATCAACTCGCCGAGTTCTATAAATCAAAAACCTTGAAATCGCGATCCAACTCGTCGAGTCATCCCCCTGACTCGTCGAGTTCCCTGGCTACTCATGGTCGCGATTTGGCGAATCAACTCTTCGAGTCCCTTCTCAGACTCGCCGAGTTCTACCTTATACTAAATCGGGACAAAACGACTCAACTCGTCGAGTACCTCTCTGGACTCGCCGAGCTCCTTAGTTTGTTTAGGCCATCTTAAAGGATTAAGCCCCTACTCTTCACATCCAAACCCCATACTTCATCTACATACTGGAAATGCCCTTTTAAGGTTAAAGTTTCCAACTTTACCCGTTAATAGTCCTTTTTAATGGGTTTAGCTCAAACCCTAGTTCTCTAGGTCATAGATCTTGGTCCAAAAGCGATAATACTCCAAATCAAAGCATGAAAACTGAGATCTAGGTCCTAGACACCAAATGAACACGTAAAGTCTCAGACTTTCCTTCCATGCATGGCCTTTTAGGGCTTAAAAGGCCAAAATAACACCTTAAAGCTTGCATGGGGCTTACATGGTCATAAAGTTTGCATCTTTATGCCATGAAACCCCTTCTAGACCCCAGATCTGAAAGGTAAATCACTTGGGACGTCCATTTCCCAAGGACTAAGCTTCTTGGACCAAAAACCCCATAAAGTGAAAAGAAGGAGATCTATCAACCTACTAAGCAATGTTGAGACTTGCTTACCAGAAAATGAAGAGGATGAGGAGTTGTTTCTGGATTTACTAGCTTCCTTCTGAATCTCCAAGCTCCTCCTTCTTCAACAAGCTTCAAAACACACAATCTTCACTCAAAACAACTCATAAGTTCATACAAAGCACTAGGTTTTCGTGGATTAGGGTTTGGGACTTGGAGTCTGGAAATGAGGCCAAAAAGTGGGGATTAAGATGCTTAAATAGGGTGCAAAACTCCAAAATTAGGGTTTCATTCTGGCCGACCTACTCGTCGAGTCGAGGCTCTCAACTCGACGAGTGGGTGACTTAAAATCCCGCGTCCAATCTCGTTTCTACTCGACGAGTCTGGGGCTCCCAACTCATCGAGTAGCTCTTCAAAAGTGAATAAATTATAATTAAATGCGTACCAGGAATCAGGTGTTACAGGTCTACACACATTAGTGTGTACAAGATCAAACAATCTATCACCTCATGCACATACATATGTGAATAGTGATTTAGCCGTCTTGCAAACAAATAAGATTTGCATACATTATCCAACCCAAGTTCGAATGATTCCAAGTCCGGTCCAATTGGAGCTTGGTGATGCGATTCTTGCTTTTTTGGCCAAGGCAATTATGCCACAAGCACGATTGTATCTAAACTAATAGAGGAATAAATATTAAAGTTAACCTTATTATTGCATGGAATAGAGGACACACCAATTTCGTTCCTTCATAATGGGAAATTCCGTCCGAAACCGTTCCTTTCTATTTAGGATTCGAACGTTCCCTCTTCTTTCCAACAACATTCAGAAAGGCGATAACTAGAATTGGATATGAAATCTAATTCCTTTCTAGTTTCCTTAGTTTGGAGAAGGTTTAAGAATTCCATCAATGTCTTCTCCATACTATTCATATGATAAATCAAGTTAAAATTATCATAAGAACTAATGAAAGATCTAAGCACAAGATCTATAATAAGACTCTTGTCAAGGGTAACATTAAGTGATGTGTATATTTAATGCACTAGTTTTTTTATTTATAATTCCTAGTCTATCACATCTAAACCACACCTTACAAGCAGTGAACCCGATCGAGTATATAATAGTTTTGATAAGCAATGGTGTCGAACTCAAGGGGAACAGTAGTGAATTAATATTAGAATTTTTGATTATAGGTTATACTAAATAAAAGAAAGAAATAAAGGGGGGTTTTGATTATTAAAACTCAATTAATAACTAAACTAAATGGAAACGAATCACTTCGGGTACTTTGGTTTAGTTTTGATTACTTATCAAAATCATGGTTCACTTCGTTAATAGTACAATGGATCTATTAGTTGGTTACTGCATTCTAATGTGACTAAATTTCTTGTTCGGATTTCCTAGTACTAAAAATTAATGAACACATAATTAAATTAATATATTCGGATTATGAATGATATGATCTAGTGATTTCTCATCAATGGTCATAACAATCAATCAAAGCATAGCGTGGATATCTAAGCTCTCTATCACAACTAAAGTCATAGATTAACATTACCTAACCCTAGGATTTGATCAATCTCTAGCCCTAACAGTTTAATGATCATAAACTAATTAAGATTCAAGTTAATGTAATTAGATTGGTCCTCTTAACTACACATAACTCAGCAATAGGCAATAAAAATCATAACTTTAACATAATAGGTGATGATAAATCAAACACAATTAATAGCCAAACTAATAAAATCCAAAATCATTGAAATCAACACATTAAATCGAGTTTCATCTACTCCAAACGAAAGTAACAGGTTTTAACACCTGGATTCAGAAATTAAAAACAAAGGGAACATAATTGGAATACTAATCATGATCATAAAAGCAAACAGAATGAGTCCCGTCATGAATCTGCTCTCGAATCCTTCAGATCTTTTCTCCATATCAGCTTAACGGCCCTCCGGCCCCCTTCTAGACCCTCAAAATGACTTCTCTGAGGTTTATAATCATAGGGAACAAATTAGGGTTAAAGATATGTCACTAGGGGTAATTTTCGGCTCTATTTATAGATTTTAAAGTCACCATGACATGGTTGAGATCCGTCATGTAACATCCGGATTTTCAGGTATGTTATTTTTAATTATTTATTTTCGAGGATCATTGATCTACTCGACGAGTTGGTGCTATAACTCGTCGAGTAGAAGCGGGGTGGCGACGCGAGTTTAATGAACTACTCGACGAGTCCAAGAGTAGACTCGCCGAGTAGGCGCTGTAAGTGGAAACCCTAGATCCCCGGGTTTGGGACCTATTTAAAGGCACTTATAGCCTCATTTGCGGCCACACCTCTCTGAGAAGAAACCCTAATCGCCCCTTGAGCTTGTGAGAGAGTCTTGAGCCTTACTTGAGATTGTGAGTGCATTTTGGTGTGATTTTGCAAAGGAAAAGAAGGGTTCCAGCAAGAAGGACCAAATGAGGTTGTCATTCTGAGGTCTTGGAGCAAGGAGCTTCACCTTGAGGTAACAAATCGGCCCTCTCTTTCTGTATGGTGTAGATTGCATAAATCTAGGGTTTCTTGACCCTTGTCTTCAAAGGATTTTGGAGTATATGAAGTCCCATTGTGGAATAAGCATTTGATCTGGACCTTAAGAGGTCCAAAGAGTCCCAACCTTCCAGCTTTATGCAGTCCCTTTGGAGTTGTGGACCTTGGTTGCCATTTTAGGAGCTATTTCACCAAAAGAAGCCCTAGGAGTGTTGCATGAGTGTAAAGGTTGGACCTTTACGTAATTATTGTGTAGTGGAAGGTCAGATCTATAAGTTAGAGAAGCAGATCTGACCTCCTAAGGTTATTTGAGTAATCTCATGGACGAAACTCGCCGAGTCCATGAGCGGACTCGACGAGTCGGGTTGTGTTGCATCACGATTCGTGATCAGTGGTAACCGTTGAGAAAAAGGTTAACTCGATGAGTCGAGTGAGGCCTTAGGAGGATTCATAGGACACATATGGACTCGCCGAGTCACCCGAGTGCACTCGACGAGTCTGGTCAAAGTTGGACCGTTGACTAGGGTTGACTTTTAGGGTTTGGTCAACATTTGGACATTGGACCATTGGAGGGGTAAAATGGTCTTTTCCCCTTCTGAGAGAATATAGGGAGGGATTAGTTTAGCCTTTGAGAGCCGTATTAATTAGATATAATTACTTTATGTGATTAGGTAGAGGCTAGATCAGATATTCGAGTTCGAGACTTTCCGAGATTACCCGCGGTGAGTCTTCTCACTATACATTACCTAGAGTGGTATCTATGTGCAGACCGGAGGGTCTTATGTGTTATGTGTATGTTTGAGTTTATGTGCATTTTGTTATATGTATGCTATATGTTATATAGACCGGACCGGAGGGTCCAACGATTTAGACCGGACCGGAGGGTCCAACGGGCTAGATCGGACTGGAGGGTCTAACGAGCTACGGGACTGGAGGGTCCCGCTGAGACACATTGACCGGAGGGTCATACCGATTTATAGCCTCGAGTGGCTTATGTGTTGTATGTGGTATTTTGGGGGAACTCACTAAGCGTTTATGCTTACCGTGTTATGTGATATGTGTTTCAGGTACCAGCGCGGATCGCGGGAAGGCGCCGGCATGATTTGTACGCACTGGCAGAGGATTATGTTTTGAGATCCTGGGATATGTTTTATTATGATAACCTTTGACACATGAGATCTTGAGAATATTATATGAGTTTTATCATGTATGAAAAATGAAAAATTATTTTAAAATTTACGTCGTTACAAGTTGGTATCAGAGCCTTGGTTTGAGGGATTCGGATGCACCTTCGGGCGTATCTTAACTCAAACTGAGGATTTGAGAAATTTTGCATAAAAGAAACAATTTTTCTAAAAAGAGAAAAAGATTTTTAAGAAACGCAGAACGAAGCAGTGTGCACAAGCAGCCAGCGCCCGAACGGTGATTTCCCAAAATACGTTTACATTATGTGTTATGAGATATTATGTGATATGTTATGCATGCTAGAGTAGGCTAGGTATTCATAGTTAGGACTAGAGTGGGCCTGATTTGTGATGCCTTAGCCTAGGAGTTACTGCTACTATGAGATACTTCGTGAGTGAGTAGGTAGCAGCGAGGAGCCTATGAGTGGTCTACTGGAGAGTAGCCAGAGTTTAGTGAGATATAGAGCACTTGTGATCTGGGATCCTAGGAGGAGAACTTGGGGTGAATACCGATGCGTTGTGGAAGGTAGTATAAGGGCCCGTACTACTGGAAACACCGGATCGGTGAGCAGTCCAAGTAAGAATCCTTAGGGGACTAAAGAACAAGTAGGGTTGAGTATCGAGTGCGAGTATACTCGAGCGAGTCTCTGACTTCTTTTGTGTTGTACTTCAGAGACATCATGGTTGGGACACGCCACCACCCAGGAGGCAGTGGTACCAGTGGTACCAGTGATGAGGAGATCCGTAGGTTGATTCACGAGGAAGTGGCCGCAGCCATTCGAGCTGAGATTCCTGAGATGTTTGGGTCTATCAAGACCAATTTGATTGAGACGTTTGACGAGCGGTATGCTTCTCTTACCGAGGTTGTTGTTGCTGCAGCCACCGCAGCCGTCGCCACTACCAGGCCACAGGGGGGTGACTCGTTGCTGTACCGAGAGTTCAGCAACACGAAGCCACCAGAGTTTGATGGGACTCAGGATCTGATAGCCGCGATGAGGTGGATCTCTGACATTGAGGGATGCTTCTACACCTATTCTTGTCAGGAGCATCTGAGAGTACGGTTCGCGTTGAACCAGCTTCGCTTGGGAGCGAAGGACTGGTGGAAGTTTGTTACGGCAGACTTCACTCCTGCAGAGATTACAACGGTGACCTGGGAGAGGTTCACCACCATGTTCCAAGATGAGTATGTTCCCCCGGTGGAGAGGGAACGGTTGGCACAGAAGTTCTTGTCCCTCAAGCAGGGGACGGAGTCCGTGACTGTGATTACACGGATGTTTCATGAGAGGGCGTTGTTTTGCCCTGAGCATGTGTCTACCGAGCAGGCACGTATGAGTCAATATCTGAGCATACTGAGGAGAAACATTCACGAGTTCGTGGCGAACTCGACGTACCGGACATTTGTCGAGCTTCAGGCAAATGCTCGGAAGAGGGAGATCGAGCTGGAGACTCAGGCCAGGGAGGAGGACGAGTCTCAGAGGAGGGATAGGCGACCGGTACAGTCTCAGCCGGCAGCCAAGCGAGTAAAGCCCGCTGATTCGAGGTCTGGGGGTCCGAAGGGCCGCACTTGCGGGAAGTGCGGCAAGAGCCATGATGGGACGTGCAGAGCGGGTGTGTGCTACAAGTGTGGGAAGGAGGGGCATATCGCAAGGGATTGCCCCAAGGGATTTTCGGTTTGCTTTCACTGCAACCAGACAGGCCATCGGAAGGTCAAGTGCCCGCAGCTACTTCAGGGATCAGCACAGGGATCTGCACCTGCTGCTAGAGCTACTGAGGTTCGGCTAGCGAAGGCCGAGGCATCGAAGGCTCGCGGGAGAGCCTTTCAGTTGACAGCGGAGGAGGTCCGCGCAGCGCCCAATGTCGTGGCTGGTATGTATTCTTTTATTTACTTATAATGAGTTTGAGATATTGTGCTTATTCTGTGATATGAATAGGTACTTTTCTTGTGAGTTTTGTACCTGCTTTGGTGTTATTTGACTCGGGTGCGAGTCGTCTTTCGTGTCATTAGCGTTTAGCCAGCACATCAGTACCCGACGACAGGCGTTGAGTCGACCTCTACGAGTTTCTATAGCTGACGAGCGAGCGGTAGATGCTACTGATGTGATTCGAGGATGTGTGCTCGAGATTTTTGGTGTTGAGTTCCCGATAGATCTGGTACCGATTGCGATGGGTGATGTCTGTGTCATCGTGGGCATGGACTGGTTGAGCCGATTCGGAGTTTTTATAGACTGCGAACGACAGCTGGTGACCATACGAGACCCTAGTGGGGGAGTACTTACGGTGTATGGCGAGGGTACCCGATCGGGGTCAGCATTTTGTTCGGCCGCCAGAGCGAGGCAGAGTCTACAGCAGTGTTGTAGAGGGTTTGTAGCCTATGTGATGGATACACGAGTTGCCGCAGAGAGGCCGAGTTCTGTCGGTGAGTTACCGATAGTGCGAGAGTTTCCGGATGTTTTCCTCGAGGAGTTGCCGGGTGTGCCTCCCGAGAGGCAGGTGGAGTTTCGCATCGATTTGATTCCGGGGGCAGCACCTATTGCCAAGGCACCCTATCGCCTTGCGCCACCGGAGATGCAGGAGTTATCCTCGCAGCTTCAGGAGCTGTTGGGGAAGGGATTCATCCGACCGAGTAGCTCGCCGTGGGGAGCGCCGATCCTTTTTGTCAAGAAAAAGGATGGTGCACACCCGATGTGCATTAATTACCGGAAGTTGAACAAATTAACGGTCAAGAACCGTTATCCATTGCCGAGGATCGACGATCTGTTCGATCAATTGCAGGGTGCGTCTTGGTTTTCCAAGATAGACTTGAGGTCTGGATATCACCAGATGAGGGTGCATGATGAAGATATCCAGAAGACCGCTTTTAGGACTCGTTATGGGCATTACGAGTTCGTGGTGATGCCTTTTGGGCTCACCAATGCACCAGCAACATTCATGGACCTCATGAACCGAGTATGCAGGCCGATGTTGGATCGATCGGTGATTGTGTTCATTGACGACATTCTAGTGTATTCGAGGACCAGAGAGTAGCATGAGGAGCACCTGACGGAGATCCTTGGAGTATTGAGATCGGAGAGGCTTTGTGCCAAATTCTCCAAGTGTGATTTCTGGTTACAAGAAGTCCAGTTCCTGGGACATCTCGTTAATCAGAATGTGATATTGGTCGATCCGGCCAAGATGGAGGCTGTCATGAGTTGGGAGGTGCCGAGATCCCCCACCGAGATCAGGAGTTTTCTAGGGTTGGCCGGCTACTATCGGAGATTTATCCGGGATTTCTCCAAGATTGTCGTTCCCCTCACCAGATTGACCCGGAAGGGCGTTGCCTTTTCTTGGGGTCCAGCGCAGCAGACCTCGTTTGAGACCCTTCACCAGAGACTATGCGAAGCCCCAGTGTTAGCCCTTCCGGAGGGAATGGAGGATTTTGTGGTTTACTGTGATGCATCTATATCGGGGTTGGGTGCGGTGCTCATGCAGAGGGGGTACGTGATAGCATACGCATCGAGGCAGTTGAAACTTCATGAGACGAGGTATCCCACCCACTATTTGGAGTTGGGGGCAGTAATGTTCGCCCTCAAGATATGGCGTCATTATCTGTATGGGGTTCGGTGTACTGTATACACGGACCACAAGAGTTTGAAGTATCTGATGGATCAGCCCAACCTGAACATGCGTCAGAGGAGATAGTTAGATGTGGTAAAGGATTATGACTGTGAGATCCTTACCACCCGAGCAAGGCTAATGTGGTAGCCGATGCTCTGAGCCGTAGGGCGAAGAGTGCCCCGATTCGAGACATATGTCTGAGGATGACGGTGATGACTCTGGTGATGGATAGTATTCGAGAGGCCCAGGCAGAGGCTGTGAGACCGGAGAATCACAAAAGGGAGCGGGTGATTGGACAGGTGTCCGAGTTTGTGACGGATAGCCGAGGGCTCATGACCTTTCGTGGTCGGATTTGGGTGCCGTATACGGGCGGGGCACGTAGCACCTTGATGGAGGAGGCGCATAGATCGAGATTCTCGATGCATCCCAGGGCCACGAAGATGTATTTGGACCTGAAGAGAGACTACTGGTGGCCCTGTATGAAGAGGGATGTTGCATGGGTAGTAGAGAGGTGCTTGACCTATCGTCGGGTCAAGGCTGAGCACCAGCGCCCGCATGGCAAGTTGCAGCCACTGGAGGTTCCCCAGTGGAAGTGGGAACAGATTTCTATGGATTTTATAACCAAATTGCCGAGGACCGCGAGGGGTGTTGATGCAATTTGGCTGATTGTGGACCGGCTAACGACGAGCGCTCACTTCCTTGCTATCAGTGAGAGCTCTTTTGTGGAGAGGCTGGCAGAGATATATGTGAGGGAGGTGGTGTCGCGGCATGGAGTGTCGGTCTCGATTGTGTCAGATCGAGACGTACGTTTCACTTCCAGGTTCTGGAAGAAGTTCCATGAGGATTTGGGTACGAGATTGCACTTCAGCACTGCTTACCACCCCCAGACGGATGGACAGAGTGAACGGATGATTCAGACACTTGAGGATATGCTTCGAGCATGTGTTATGGACTTCGGTGGAAGTTGGGATACATACCTACCTTTGGCTGAGTTTTCCTACAACAACAGCCACCATTCGAGTATTGGTATGCCTCCCTTCGAGCTTTTGTATGGGAGGAGGTGTCGAACTCCCATCTGTTGGGGAGAGGTAGGGCAGCGAGTGATAGGTAGCACTGAGATAGTGCTTAAGACGACTGAGTAGATACAGCAGGTCAGACAGAGGTTACTGACAGCCCAGAGCCGTCAGAAGAGTTATGCGGATAGACGGCGATCCGAGCTCGAGTTCCAGGTTGGAGATTTCGTACTCCTGAAGGTATCTCCTTGGAAAGGAGTGATCTGATTCAGGAAGAAGGGCAAGCTGGGGCCCCGATACATTGGTCCGTTCAGGGTGGCCGTGAGGGTGGGTAAGGTAGCATACCGTCTGGAGCTACCCGAGGAGTTGAGTCAGATCCATGATACCTTCCATGTATCCCAGTTGAGGAAGTGTATAGCCGATGAAACGGTGGTTGTGCTGCTAGAGGATATTCAGGTGGACGCAAGTTTGAATTACATTGAGAGGCCGATCGCGATCTTGGATCGGAAGATCAAGGTGCTGAGGAACAAGAAGGTGCCCCTGGTTCAGGTCAAGTGGCAACATCGGAGAGGGTCCGAGCTGACTTGGGAACCAGAATCAGAGATGCGGGAGCAGCATCCAGAGTTGTTTGCGAGTAAGACTTCGAGGGCGAAGTCTGATTCTAGTGGGGGAGAATGGTAACATCCGGATTTTCAGGTATGTTATTTTTAATTATTTATTTTTGAGGATCATTGATCTACTCGACGAGTTGGTGCTATAACTCGTCGAGTAGAAGTGGGGTGGCCACGCGAGTTTAATGAACTACTCGACGAGTCCAAGAGTAGACTCGCCGAGTAGGCGCTGTAAGTGGAAACCCTAGATCCCCGGGTTTGGGACCAATTTAAAGGCACTTATAGCCTCATTTGCGGCCACACCTCTCTGAGAAGAAACCCTAATCGCCCCTTGAGCTTGTGAGAGAGTCTTGAGCCTTACTTGAGATTGTGAGTGCATTTTGGTGTGATTTTGCAAAGGAAAAGAAGGGTTCCAGTAAGAAGGACCAAAGGAGGTTGTCATTCTGAGGTCTTGGAGCAAGGAGCTTCACCTTGAGGTAACAAATCGGCCCTCTCTTTCTATATGGTGTAGATTGCATGAATCTAGGGTTTCTTGACCCTTGTCTTCAAAGGATTTTGGAGTATATGAAGTCCCATTGTGGAATAAGCATTTGATCTAGACCTTAGGAGGTCCAGAGAGTCCCAACCTTCCAGCTTTATGCAGTCCCTTTGGAGTTATGGACCTTGGTTGCCATTTTAGGAACTATTTCACCAAAAGAAGCCCTAGGAGTGTTGCATGAGCGTAAAGGTTGGACCTTTACGTAATTATTGTGTACTGGAAGGTCAGATCTATAAGTTAGAGAAGCATATCTGACCTCAGAAGGTCATTTGAGTAATCTCATGGACAAAACTCGCCGAGTCCATGAGTGCACTCGACGAGTCGAGTGAGGCCTTAGGAGGATTCAGAGGACACGTATGGACTCGCCGAGTCACCCGAGTGCACTCGAAGAGTCTGGTCAAAGTTGGACCGTTGACTGGGGTTGACTTTTAGGGTTTGGTCAACATTTGGACATTGGACCATTGGAGGGGTAAAATGGTCTTTTCCTCTTCTGAGAGAATATTGGGAGGGATTAGTTTAGCCTTTGAGAGTCGTATTAGTTAGAGATAATTACTTTATGTGATTAGGCAAAGGCTAGATCAGATATTCGAGTTCGAGACTTTCCGAGATTACCCGAGGTGAGTCTTCTCACTATACATTACCTAGAGTGGTATCTATGTGCAGACCGGAGGGTCTTATGTGTTATGTGTATGTTTGAGTTTATGTGCATTGTGTTATATGTATGCTATATGTTATATAGACCGGACCGGAGGGTCCAACGATTTAGACCGGACCGGAGGGTCCAACGATGTAACACTCGTGTTTCTAGCCTAGGCATTAATATTAAGGTGATAGTCTAGGTTAACCTTTGTAACTCGTTTTGAAGAAATGAAAAAGGAATTATGTGAATTCTATGTGTTTTATGCTTAATTATTAGGAGTTAATTAATTAAGAATAAAAATGAGCGTCAAAAATAAATATTAGATAAAGCCGATATATATTAATAAAGTTGTAGTGGTCGTGACAAGGATTACGGATATATAAAGAACGCCGAAATCCGAGTTATAACGAAGAAGTTATGACATGTCGAAGTTTCACGACAAAACTGGCACGGTGCCGAATGACGTAAAAAGTGAGTTTTTGATAAACTACTTTTTAGCATTAGTGATCTAAACGAAACTCGTAGTTTTCGTTAAACCGAGAGTAGGTATAAAAAGAACATCCAAATGTGACTTCGTATGAGGAAGTTATGATTTTTCGAAGTTTCGGCTTAGCAGTAGACAGCTAAAAACTCGAATTTTAGATCGAGTGATTTTTAGCAGACACGACCTAAACGAGAATCGAAGGTCTCATAAATAGTAGCACAACGGTAAAAAGTCTGACGAAAACGGACGTCGGATGAAGAAGTTATGAATTTTTAACGGATTTCCTGTCCCGGTCTGTTAAAAATAATAATATAAAAATTAAATTCAAAATTAGCCGACGAAGTCTAAACGAAAGTTGTAGAGCGTAATTTTACCTACGCGTGCATATTTTCCTTCGTTTATTGTAACAAAAATCGAGAAAATTCGCATAGCCACGTTTTTGCCACGTCACCCTCGCTTAGAACGTGCCACGTGTCCGAAATTGGTGAGTCATGCGAGCCACGTGTCCGAGTTGCTGAGTCATTTGATCTCGTGAGCTGATCCGAAGTGGTCCACTGAGAAGGCGACACATACCCTCTAGCACATGTCCGAACCCTCGCAACATGCCACGGATGCCCCTACTTCGGACCTAGGCTTCGGTCCAATCACAAGAGGCCAGCAGCCCCTTCGCACGCGGAGCCCTCCCCTGCAAGCCTCGGATCTTCGCCACCTGGAGGCTTCTCAGCCGTCCGATCAGAAGCTCCTCCCTATAAATAGAAGGCTGCGAGCCTTCTCGGATATTTTTAAGAAATTGCCACTTTTAGCCACTTTCTTCATATTTTCTTCATTTTAACATCCCCCGAAGCCCCGGTATCAATTATAACCCCCGGAATACGCCACGAAGTGCCCGAGAAGCCCGGAAAATTTATCTTTTCGGTTTCGAAGCCCGACCTTTGCAGAGCCCGGTTTCTCAATAAAACTCCCGGTTTTATTAGAAACGATCGTTTTAGGAAACGAATTGCTGCCCGATTATCATCAAATCAAGTGAGTGTGTAGTTACTTTCACCTTACACATAGATATGAAGTATTTTATATAAAATACGTGTTGTGTGAATATTTATTGTTTGTTTATTTGAGTTGGATGTTGAAGGTGTGATTTATACATGTTTTTAAATAATCTAAATTGTATATGTATTTTTATCTACAAAAATGTTGGGTAAAACATGGGTAGATGAAATAATGGGTGTGTGATGAAAGGTGAGTTGGATAAAGGAGATGATCAGTAATATTGATCATAAGTTGAGGGTGAGTGGTGAAAGGAGATCATAAGTTGAGGGTGAGTGGTGAAATATGAGAAAAGCCCTTACCCAAACGGTGACCCCCGTCATTCAACAGAGTATGGATGACAACCATGGACTATTCTAGATGGTCTATGGAACACTAGCAGGCTTGCAACCTGTAGGTGGGTGAACTATACGTTCATCAGGTGTACTCTAAAAACCCATTGACATGTATGACAGGGGTGAATACTGTCAATAATACTATCGATAAATAAGAGCTATGGACTTAGCACCTGTTGTATAAACCCTGGTGATGGTGTGACCTTGTGCCTATTCCTTAGAATGAATCCTTAGGAAGGAGTGATAGTTGAATCTTAGGGTAAACCCTTAAGAAATTAATAAGATAATGGGGTTGGGGTAATTTGGTTGATTGATTGATGTTTAAGTACAATAAATTTATTTATTGTGGGTTGAAAACCCTATATGCTCACCAGGCTTCCAAGCCTGACCCACTCAGCTTTTTATGATTACAGGTAGTGGACCCCGAGCATAGTCGGATGATGATGATGAGTGATTTTGGATTATAGGCCAATAGTTATAAATAACTGTTGTAAGGCTTATAATGTCTTGTTTATGCTTTTGATCTGTATCGGAACATGACATCCCGAGGTTTTGATATAAAAGGAAATTATATATTTCTTAAAGAAAGGTTTTGACAAACTTTTATCATGTTTTGTTTTGGGGACCAATTCCGCAACATCTTTTAAAAAAAAGATTTCTCTGATTTTATTTTAAAAAGCATAAATTAAATCGGTCTTTTCTGACCGAGAAATTAGGGGATGTCACAAACGATTTAGACCGGACCGGAGGGTCCAACGAGCTAGACCGGAGTGGAGGGTCCAACGAGCTACGGGACTGGAGGGTCCCACTGAGACACATTGACCGGAGGGTCATACCGAGTTATAGCCTCGAGTGGCTTATGTGTTGTATGTGGTATTTTGGGGGAACTCGCTAAGCGTTTATGCTTACTGTGTTATGTGATATGTGTTTCAGGTACCAGCGTGGATCGCGGGAAGGCGCCGGCATGATTTGTACATGTGACATCCACTAATTTCTCGGCCAGAAAAGACCGATTTAATTTATGCTTTTTAAAATAAAATCAGAGAAATCTTTTCAAAAGATGTTGCGGAATTGGTCCCCAAACAACATATGATAAAAGTTTATCAAAACCCTTCATTAAGAAGGTATATATTTTCCATATATATCAAAACCTCGGGATGTCATGTTCCGATACAGATCAAAAGCATAAACAAGACATTATAAGCCTTACTACAGTTATTTACAACTACTGTCCTATAATCCAAAAATCTGACGTCATCCTCCGACTATGCTCGGGGTCCACTACCTGTAATCATAAAAAAACTGAGTGGGTCAGGCTTGGGAGCCTGGTGAGCATATAGGGTTTTCAACCCACAGTAATAATAAACTTATTAAATTCATCAATCAATAATAACCCTGATTACCCGTTCCCGTTATCCTCACTTTACGTCCCTAAACACTTTTCACAAGGGACCTAGCCTAAAGAATATCATCGGGATGGACACTACTGCTAAGGGGTTTCCTTAGCCATACATGTCCTAAAGGCAACCATGAGGGGGATTGGAGTACAACGAATAAACACCCAAGTTCATTAACACCTACAGGTTGTGGGCCTGCTAATGTTTCCCACTGGACTGTCTAGAAAGTCTGTGGTCGTCATCCAAACTCCGCTAGATGACTGAATCTCAAATCACATCGAGACCTCTCATCACTTTAGTTTATCACACACCAACTATCTACCCATGTTCTACCCAACATATTTGCAGATAAAAATACTTATACAGTTTAAAACTTGTATAAAACATCAACTCAACAGTCACCTCAAATAAACAATTAATATATTTACACATAGCACGTATTTTAAGGTAAATACTTCATATTTATGTGTAGAATGAAAGTGACAATACACTCACTTGATTTAATGAAAATCGGGCAGCAATTCGTTTCCTAAAAACGATCGTTTCTAATAAAACCGGGAGTTTTATTCAGAAACCGGGCTCTGCGAGGGTCGGGCTTCGAAACCGAAAAGATAAATTTTCCGGGCTTCTCGGGCTCTTCGTGGTGTATTCCGGGGGTTATAATCGATATCGGGGCTTTGGGGATGTTAAGATGAAGAAAATATGAAGAAAGGGGCTAAATATGGCAAAATTCCAAATCTAACCGGGAAGGCTCGCATACCCCTTCTATTTATAGGGGTCCGAAGTCGGTTCCGGTGGTGGGGCCGCAGGCGAGGGTGCGCAGGTAGCTGCACGTGCGAAGGCCTCGCTGTCCTCTCCTGATTGGACCGAGGTCTAGTGGTCCGAAGTAGGGTTCTGTGGCTTCTTGCGAGGGCTTCGGACATGTGAAGGAGGACACGCATCGGACTTGCACTGGACCGCTTCAGCAGCTCGGATGACTCAGCCTCGTTTCGGACACGTGGCACATGCGAGGCGAGGACACGTGGCCGAAGTCCACCTATGCGAAATTTCTCGGTTTTCGCGCCAAAACTTCTAAAATCCATAACTTTCGCATACGAGCTCCGTTTTTGACGTTCTTTATATGCACGCGTAGGTAAAATTACGCTCTACAACTTTCGTTTAGACTTCATCGGCTAATTTTGACTTTAATTTTTATATTATTATTTTTAACAGACCGGGACAGGAAATCTGTTAAAATTTCATAACTTCTTCATCTGACGTCCGTTTTCATCAGACTTTTTACCGTTGTGCTACTAATGACGAGACCTTCGATTCTCGTTTAGGTCGTGTCGGCTAAAAATCACTCGATCTAAATTTCGAGTTTTTAGCTGTTTACAGCTAAGCTGAAACTTCGAAAAATCATAACTTCCTCATACGAAGTCAGATTTGGGCGTTCTTTTTATACCTACTCTCGGTTTAACGAACACTACAAGTTTTGTTTAGATCACTAAGGACAAAAAGTAGTTTATCGAAAACTCACTTTTTACGACATTCGGCCCCCTGCCGGTTTGTCGCGAAACTACGACAGGTCATAACTTCTTCGTTATAACTCGGATTTCGGCATTCTTTATATATCTGTAATCCTTGTCACGCCCACTACAAGTTTCTTAATATATATCGGCTTTATCTAAAATTTAATTTTTGACGCTCATTTTTATTCTTAATTAATTAAACTCTAATAATTAAGCATAAAACACATAAAACACATAATATTCACATAATTCCTTTTCATTTCTCCAAAATGAGTCACAAAGGTTAACCTAGACTATAATGTCAATATTAATTCCTAGCCTAGAAACACGGGCATTACAATTCTCTCCCCCTTAGGATGATTCCGTCCCCAGAATCACACATCAGCAAACAAATGCGGGTAGCGACTCATCATGTCACTCTCCGTTTCCCAAGTGAGATTTGGCCCATTCGTATGTTTCCAACGCACAAGCACTAAATCGACCATCTTGCGTCTCAGCTTCTTAGTCTTACGGTCAACGATTGCCTCAGGTTCTTCGATCAACCTCTTGTTTTCATCCAACCTTAACTCAGAAATGGGAATTATGTCGGGCACATCTCCCGTGAACTTTCTCAAATAGCACACATGAAAGGTATTATGAATACCCTCCAGTTCTTCCGGTAATTCTAGCTTGTAAGCTTGATTCCCAATCCTCTGAAGAACTTTAAATGGTCCAATAAACCTTGGACTCAACTTTCCTCTTTTACCAAATCTTATAAGTCCCTTCCACGGCGAGACTTTAAGTAAAACCGAATCTCCAACATCGAAGGATATCGGTTGTCTTTTCTTTTCAGCATAACTCTTTTGTCGATCTTGAGCAGCTAACATCCTTTCCCTTATCACTTTTAACTTTTCAGCAGTTTGATGGGCTATCTCAGGTCCCATAAACTGCTTTTCCCCAGCTTCCAGCCAGCATGATGGCGTTCGACACTTTTCTCCATACAAAGCGTGATAAGGTGCCATCTTGATGCTCGAGTGGAAACTATTATTATAGGAAAATTCTACTAGAGGTAAGTGTTCATCCCAGTTACCTTGGAATTCTAGGGTACATGCTCTCAGCATATCCTCCAATGTTTGAATCGTTCGTTCGCTCTGACCATCAGTTTGCGGATGGTAAGCTGTACTCAAACACAACTTGGTACCCAATTCCTCTTGTAGACTCCTCCAAAACCTTGAGGTAAAACGGCTGTCACGATCGGATATAATCGTTAACGGAACACCGTGTAGCCTCACAATTTCCTTCACATAAGAATTCGCAAGTTTATCCATAGACCATTTCTCGTTAGCGGCTATGAAATGCGCACTCTTAGTGAAGCGATCAACGACCACCCAAATCATGTCGTGACCGTTCCTTGTTCTGGGCAGTTTAGTCACAAAATCCATAGTGATATCTTCCCATTTACCCATGGGTACAGGTAAAGGTTCTAAACTCCCATATGGTTTCTAATTTTGTGCCTTAATCCTAGCACAAGTTACACACTCGGCCACATACTTAGCAACATCGAACTTCATCGTCGGCCACCAGTAATAGGGTTTTAAATCCCTATACATTTTCGTACTGCCGGGATGAATTGAGTACATGGTTTTGTGAGCTTCTTCCATCAGAAGACCTCTTACTCCTCCTGTCTTAGGTACCCAAATCCTATCTTTGAATACCTTCAATCCCTGACCGTTTGTATCAAACACCAACGTTTTTCCCAAACGTTCCTCCTTTCGGTCATTCTTTTCTAAAGCTTCCTCCTGAGCTTTCTTTATACTTTCCACAATTGTCGAGACGACTTCAATTCTCAATGCTCTTGGCCTTCTCTTTTCAAGATTTACCTTCCGACTGAGAGCATCAGCAACAACATTTTCTTTACCAGGGTGGTAAAGTATCTCACAGTCGTAGTCCTTGAGTAGTTCCAGCCAGCGCCGTTGTCTCATGTTCAATTCCTTTTGATTAAAGAGATATTGAAGACTCTTATGATCAGTGAAAAGTTTACACTTAGTACCATAAAGATAATGCCTCCATATCTTTAAGGCGAATACTACCGCTGCCAACTCCAAATCATGAGTGGGGTAGTTCTTTTCATGCTCTTTTAACTGCCTCGATGCATACGCTATCACTTTATCCCTTTGGGTCAGAACACATCCTAACCCAACTCCAGAGGCATAACTATAGACTGCGAAGTCATCAACTCCTTCAGGTAACGAAAGAATCGGTGCTTCACACAGTCTCTTCTTTAACTTTTCAAAGGCTTCCTTATGCTTTTCATTCCAAGCATAAGTAGCTCCTTTGTGGGTCAAAGTTGTTAATGGAGTAGCGATTGAAGAAAAGCCTTGGATAAGTCTTCGATAATATCCAGCTAATCCTAAAAAGCTTCTAATCTCCGTAGGACTTTTTGGTTGTTCCCACTTCATCACAGCTTCAATCTTTGCTGGGTCAACCATTATTCCTTCTTGGTTAACCACATGACCTAAAAATTGGACTTCTTGAATCCAAAATTCACATTTGGTGAACTTTGCATACAACTTCTCCTTTTTCAAAACTTCTAGCACTTTACGCAGATGCTTGTCATGCTCCTGCTTGCTTTTCGAATAGATCAAGATATCGTCTATGAATATATCACAGATTTATCAAGATATGGTTTACAAACCCTGTTCATCAAATCCATGAAAGCTGTTGGGGCATTGGTTAATCCGAATGACATAACCAAAAATTCATAGTGTCCATATCTTGTTCTGAACGCAGTCTTCTCGATATCCTGCTCTCTCACCTTTAGTTGATGGTATCCCGACCTAAGATCAATCTTCGAGAAATAGCTCGAACCTTGCAATTGGTCGAACAGTTCATCGATCCTCGGCAACGGATACTTGTTCTTTATTGTCACTTTATTCAGCTCTCTGTAATCGATGCACATTCTCATGCTCCCGTCTTTCTTCTTTACAAACAACACAGGGGCTCCCCAGGGTGATGAACTAGGTCGAATGAAACCTTTGTCCAATAACTCCTGAAGTTGTGTCATAAGTTCTTTCATTTCGGTTGGTGCTAATCGATACGGTGCTTTGGCTATCGGCGTCGTTCCTGGTAACAAGTCGATACGAAACTCCACTTGTCGATCAGGGGGCAATCCGGGAAGATCTTCGGGAAAGACTTCTGGATAATCACACACCACCGGAATATTCTGAACCTCTTTCTTTTCCTTCTTAGCATCGATCACGAACGCTAAATATGATGTACACCCCTTGGCCAAACACTTTCTGGCTTTCATTAGGGAAATGATTCCAGAGTTTACTCTGCGTTTGTCTCCGTACACCATAAACGACTCTCTCCCTGGCGGGTTTACTTTTACTATTTTCTTCCTACACAATATTTCGGCGTCATTGGCGCTAAGCCAATCCATTCCTAAAACTATGTCGAATCCATTTAACTCGATAGGCAATAATTCCTCGTGGAACTTATTCCCATCCAAGTCAATGATGATGTTTTTCATACGATGGCTAACAGGTACAAACTTGCCACTAGCAATTTCGACTAATAAGGCATTAACTAGTCTATCTACAGGCAAAGCTAGTTTTCTACCAAATTCATGCGAAATAAAGGAGTAATTGGCTCCAGAATCAAACAAAATTTGGGCAGGCAATTCATTTACGAGAAAGGTACCTGAAGCGACATCGACTTCTTCTTTTGTAGCTTCAAGGGTCATCTGAAAGGCTCTCGCCTTCGGCTTTGGTGGTAGATTGGGCTTTGCTGCATCCTTCCTCTTTGGACAGTCTTTAAAAACATGCCCTTCTTCATGGCACTCAAAACATACCCTCTTGTCGAATGGACACACGTTGGCATAATGCCCAGTCTTTCCACATTTGTAGCAAGTCACCCCCTCGCTACATTTCCCAGAGTGCTTTTTCTTGCACTTCTCACACCATTTCACTTCACCTCCTCCTCCTCCAAACTTCTTGGACTTAGAAAATTTGCTTTTCTTATTGGAACCTGAAGTTCCTTCAAATTTTCTCTTTTCACCAACTTCTGTCCTCTCCAGACCTTTCTCCCTGATCTGAACCTCCACATTCTTAGCAGCCCAGATGGCGGCTTTCAAAGTGGGTGCTTGCTTAACCATCAGACCAAAGTCCGCTGGTAATCCGAGGGCAAACTTGTTAACCTTAGAGAGTTCAGTTGGAACTAGGTAAGGAACAAGCTTCATCTTTTCAGTAAAACTAGCAGTGTATTCAATAACGCTCATCTTTCCCTTCTTTAAATTCTGGAACTCATTATTAATTTCCAGAAGATCCTGCTCAGAGCAGTACTGCAATTTCAGTTGTACCACAAAATCTTCCCAAGACATCTTACTAGCTTCTCCCTTAGGCATCGAATTAGCTAGTAACTTCCACCAGTTCAACACACCAGACTTTAACAGAGGAATTGCAAGTGCAGTCTTTTGTTTTTCGCTGCACTCACAGCTTTCAAACATCGTCTCCATTTCGTAGATCCAATTCATGACTTCCATCGGTGTCGGACTCCCAGATAGACACGGTGGTTTAGATGCCATGAAATCTTTGTATTTGCACCCGCGTCCATCAACTCCTCCATCATGGTTGTTTTGTCTAACTATCGGTGGGTTGGCTTGACCAAGAGTCCCACTATAGTTCCCTCCTACTGATTGCCCTTCATTCAATGCGGGTTGTTCAACAGGTATTGTAGTCTCTTCCCTATTCTGTTGTAGTAATCGTCTGGTCTCCTCCATTTGGCGATCTAGCATCATCTGCATCATTGCTTGTACGCCAGCCATCGTCATTGGCTCAGGTGCAGCTCCTACAACAGGTACTTGCTCAACTACTTGAGGTTGAGGCTGTTGATCCCTGTTTCCGTTTGCATTTGCAACTCCACTAAGATTTCTTGCCATTACAATCTATATACCGAATAAGGCGAATTTAGGTCTTTATCCTTGTTAGACATTTCAATTCCCTTATCACTCCGAAACGTTTACATGTTAGTTCTAATTTCGTAATCGTACGCTTAGAATCCTACACACATAAGGTTTCCAGATCCGGTCGGCAACAGACCATAGATCCAAACAAGTAATGGCACACATGGAAAACACATAGCATTTCGCACATAAGGGCATTTTAGGCATCTTTCCTAAAATAAACTAGTGCTCGTGTCTAAAATATGGTAGACACTCATCTCACAATCATTACTTAGCATTCTAAGTTTAAGTCTAGAAATCCTACAATTTCTTAGTTCGCTTAAACTAATGCTATGATACCAACTGTGACATCCCCTAATTTCTCGGCCAGAAAAGACCGATTTAATTTATGCTTTTTAAAATAAAATCAGAGAAATCTTTTCAAAAGATGTTGCGGAATTGGTCCCCAAACAACATATGATAAAAGTTTATCAAAACCCTTCATTAAGAAGGTATATATTTTCCATATATATCAAAACCTCGGGATGTCATGTTCCGATACAGATCAAAAGCATAAACAATACATTATAAGCCTTACTACAGTTATTTACAACTACTGGCCTATAATCCAAAAATCTCACGTCATCCTCCGACTATGCTCGGGGTCCACTACCTGTAATCATAAAAAAACTGAGTGGGTCAGGCTTGGGAGCCTGGTGAGCATATAGGGTTTTCAACCCACAGTAATAATAAACTTATTAAATTCATCAATCAATAATAACCCTGATTACCCGTTCCCGTTATCCTCACTTTACTTCCCTAAACACTTTTCACAAGGGACCTAGCCTAAAGAATATCATCGGGATGGACACTACTGCTAAGGGGTTTCCTTAGCCATACATGTCCTAAAGGCAACCATGAGGGGGATTGGAGTACAACGAATAAACACCCAAGTTCATTAACACCTACAGGTTGCGGGCCTGCTAATGTTTCCCACTGGACTGTCTAGAAAGTCTGTGGTCGTCATCCAAACTCCGCTAGATGACTGAATCTCAAATCACATCGAGACCTCTCATCACTTTAGTTTATCACACACCAACTATCTACCCATGTTCTACCCAACATATTTGTAGATAAAAATACTTATATAGTTTAAAACTTGTATAAAACATCAACTCAACAGTCACCTCAAATAAACAATTAATATATTTACACATAGCACGTATTTTAAGGTAAATACTTCATATCTATGTGTAAAATGAAAGTGACTATACACTCACTTGATTTAATGAAAATCGGGCAGCAATTCGTTTCCTAAAAACGATCGTTTCTAATAAAACCGGGAGTTTTATTCAGAAACCGGGATCTACGAGGGTCGGGCTTCGAAACCGAAAAGATAAATTTTACGGGCTTCTCGGGCTCTTCGTGGCGTATTCAGGGGGTTATAATCGATACCGGGGCTTTGGGGGATGTTAAGATGAAGAAAATATGAAGAAAGGGGCTAAATATGGCAAAATTCCAAATCTAACCGGGAAGGCTCGCATACCCCTTCTATTTATAGGGGTCCGAAGTCGGTTCCGGTGGTGGGGTCCGCAGGCGAGGGTGCGCAGGTGGCTGCACGTGCGAAGGCCTCGCTGTCCTCTCCTGATTGGACCGAGGTCTAGTGGTCCGAAGTAGGGTTCCGTGGCTTCTTGCGAGGGCTTCGGACATGTGAAGGAGGACACGCATCGGACTTGCACTGGACCGCTTCAGCAGCTCGGATGACTCAGCCTCGTTTCGGACACGTGGCACATGCGAGGCGAGGACACGTGGCCGAAGTCCACCTATGCGAAATTTCTCGGTTTTCGCGCCAAAACTTCTAAAATCCATAACTTTCGCATACGAGCTCCGTTTTTGACGTTCTTTATATGCACGCGTAGGTAAAATTACGCTCTACAACTTTCGTTTAGACTTCGTCGGCTAATTTTGACTTTAATTTTTATATTATTATTTTTAACAGACCGGGACAGGAAATCCGTTAAAATTTCATAACTTCTTCATCCGACGTTCGTTTTCGTCAGACTTTTTACCGTTGTGCTACTAATGACGAGACCTTCGATTCTCATTTAGGTCGTGTCGGCTAAAAATCACTCGATCTAAATTTCGAGTTTTTAGCTGTCTACAGCTAAGCTGAAACTTCGAAAAATCATAACTTCCTCATACGAAGTCAGATTTGGGCGTTCTTTTTATACCTACTCTCGGTTTAACGAACACTACAAGTTTCGTTTAGATCACTAAGGCCAAAAAGTAGTTTATTGAAAACTCACTTTTTACGACATTCGGCCCCCTGCCGGTTTGTCGCGAAACTTCGACAGGTCATAACTTCTTCGTTATAACTTGGATTTCGGCATTCTTTATATATCTGTAATCCTTGTCACGCCCACTACAAGTTTCTTAATATATATCGGCTTTATCTAAAATTTAATTTTTGACGCTCATTTTTATTCTTAATTAATTAAACCCTAATAATTAAGCATAAAACACATAAAACACATAATATTCACATAATTCCTTTTCATTTCTCCAAAATGAGTCACAAAGGTTAACCTAGACTATAATGTCAATATTAATGCCTAGCCTAGAAACACGGGCATTACAGTACACACTGGCAGAGGATTATGTTTTGATATTCTGGGATATGTTTTATTATGATAACCTTTGACACATGAGATCCTGAGAGTATTATATGAGTTTTATCATGTATGAAAAATGAAAAATTGTTTTAAAATTTACGTCGTTACACGTCATTTCGTGGTCGTCATGGATATCATGTATTCTCCAAGTAGGCTTAATGATCGCGAAGTTTCCATTTACCATGTTGTGGGAGTTGGATTACATATTTTTGGTGCAAACACAAAAGCGTCAAAAATTTTGTCTCGTTTTCAGATCATTTTGAATCACGTCAATCAGAGTTACGAGTAATGAGATATGGCCAAAACACCGACGAGGGGTCAAGTTGTTCATCAACATCCTTTTTGCGTCTTTTTAGCTCATTTCTCTTCCTTTTGCATTCCAACTCCCATTTTGACTGTAATTGAACATTTCAAAGCATATTAAGTATCATATATCTTAAAATATAACACTTTTACTCAATTACATTAGGATAATGGCATAAAATATATAGTTAAATATGGCCATATCATTGAGATTCTTGAGTTTGTCTATGAAGCTCTCACTGATTACATACAAAACTTTTCTCTTCAATTCAAATGCAATTAGGTACTTTTGACAATTGCCAAATCACCCTTTCATTTCCTTTTGGTGAAACATTTAACTTAATTGCAAATTCATTTCATATGTTCACATGTTCACAAAAGATCATGTTGGAACATCAAGGACATAGACATAATGATGCAAGAGACCTTTTTGAGAAATCTACATGATTATGGGAATAAGAACTTTTCTAAATTTGATGCATTATCGAGTTGAAGGATATGGTCATTGAGGAAATCTTTCCTTTTGAGGAAGATTCCATAACAAACGAGCAATTCCTGATAAAGTATAGAGAGGAGCTGGAATTTTGTAAGTGCGTGAAGAGGTGGGAGAGGATATCCATCTAACCTAAGAGAGAAAAGTTAAATAAGTGGACTCAATCCTTAATTATCAACCCAATTTTAAATTAAGGCTAAGATCCATATATATATGAATCGTAATGTGAAGAGGGGTGTCGTAATCACATCACAAATCTGTATTATGTAGGTAAAGCACTTTACCAATTTCAATCACAATGAAAGTCTTAGATCTTTTGAGATTCATTGAACTATCAACGACATGTTAAACTCGGATTATGCTCTTCGATTTGTGACTGAGATGTCGATGATCACAAATAAGATGTGAATAACCATCCAAACCCGCATGACATCCTCGAGGTCGTTTATGATCTCACATTGACATGATTTTCATGGGTGAATTGTAATTGCAGGATTCTTTTATGGTTTTTACAAATGTGCATATTATAGACAAAACTTAATACCACTTATGGGTTTTCTAGGTTACAAAATAATTAATCAAACATGATTTGCACAACGGAATTTCACATAAAGAGTTACGGGCACATACAACATAAAAATCTATGGCTTTTTTCATAATAGCAACATACTTTGAAAATCCTAAACTAACCTATGTAAAATCGAAAATTACGTAGTTAGGATTACATACCCTTTGCTATGATCGAATATAACAACTAACTTTCTTTAAACCTTCCTTAGAAAGTAAGCACCAATAATGCGAATGTCTCTAATGGTTCACACCCAAAACCCTAAAACACTAGAACTTGAAGAGGATAGAGGAGATGATGAGAAAATCAGATTTTTCATCATAGAAGGTATTGACGACGAAAAGGGTCCTATTTATAGTTTCGGTAAGTTGCAGAAAAATCAGTATTTGAAAAATTAAATATTATAATCCTCAGTTCAAATCATTTCCTTATTAGCTACCAGGGGGTTCGAGAAACCCTAAAATCCCTCCTCAATACTTTACATGCTTGGATGGTTCTAGAATTGCATCTTTTGTTGAACTATTAAACAATTACACTTCACCCCTTACACCTTTAATTAATTTCAATTAGTTTCATATTAATTTTGATTGATAATTAATTAATTCCAACTATTTCTAATTAATTCAAAATTAATTATTAAGTATTTCTAATTAATAAAATAATCATATAATATATTAAAAATCATTTTATCTCTCTCCTAATATCAATTCTAGCCATTTTTGGTTATGAGGGCAACCCAAAAGGACTTTACTTTTATTCACTAATATTATACCAATTTAGTTAAGACCTTAGACACCTTAATCCAACACCTTTTTCCATGATTCCACCACCACCGACTTACCTAATTCACCATCTTCCAAATCAATAAAACCATTGTCATTAGCACAAGGTTCATTGTCCTCCACTTCCATCTTCGAATCATCCTCAATGAAATCTGGAGTCCAACTCGTTATCTCCTTCTCCGGTACCGAGTAAAAACAACCACGAATGATAAATATAAAGGATTCCATGATCAAAGACTATTTCGAGGTAGAAATACATAAATGCTTGCTATAAAAATTATTATCCTTTGGGTTCTCCATGTAAAGTACCTCCCCCCATTTTCTAGCAAATTTAGTAAAAGTTTTATCTGAACACGCTATAGGCGGCATCCCTTCCATATCCACCCATACCACCTGTTCTTTCAATACAAAGTCATCACTCTATGTATGTAAACTAGGAAACCATGACTCTGCCCTTACGTGATGGTAAAGTTTATCTTTTGCACTAATAGAGGTAAAATCTAATGACACCCAAGTACCTCCCAAATATCCAAACTTAACCTCATCAAAACCCTCGTTATTACAAATTACAAATAAATTTGTAAGAGAACGAAACTTCTTCACCGACCAACAAGAGGACATTTATAATTTCTTTTTACAAAACAATCCTCATCAAGCACCGATGTCGGCTTGTCATAAACCTTTTCCTTCACATACTTATCATCATTGTTCCCCTAAGAACTGAAGCTAAAAGAAGGCATCAGGCTTAGCTAAATAAACCAAATTAACCTTATTGACACCCAATTCAGCAAGTTTACTGCCATATTTCCCCTTTGAAATCAAGTTACATTAGCAAATAGTTTATAATTCCCAATCCAAATGGTGCAAAGGTTAGACATTAAAGTTTTAATGTTCACCGATTTTGAAAAACAAACAAAAGCAAAATGTTTTTCCATTTTTGATAGACGCCTAGCAATACAGACATCCAAAATCATCCCATACTTTTCATGCATTCTCCATAATTCACGTGGTGTAAAATGTGTAGGCAAATTGGTCATGTAAATATTATGCCCTAACTTTTCTGTCAAAGACTCATTCATCTGAGGCCTACAAAAGTTGTCCCTAGCACCAATCATGATGAAATCAGATCGACCCTAACGTAAACATGTACAACCATGTCGGCATTTGAGCCCACCAAAGGAGAAGGGCATACCAATCACGTCAAAAGACGTCGACGTCTCCTATCGTCAGAGAGAAAGCATTTAGATTGGGGGGGACGTTCCCCCAAGCCCTCTAAATTAATTATAAAAGATAGTTTGAAATTCGATTAGATTTACCAATAGTGCCCTAAATTGTTTTAAATTGATGCCTTGTACTCTCATACTCAAATAAGACTAATAATCAACCAATAAAAAACAAAAAAAAAATGGTGAAATTGATGGACTAGTCTATTGGAGCAATTACTCAATGGCCTATCATTGTTGTTTTTTTTAGTTTTTATGCAGACTATAAAGAAAATCGACTATTTAACTTGTAAGTTATGCATGAATTCGTGAATCTATCTCTTATTTGTTAAATTAGATACTTAACTTTATATATATATATATATATATATATATATATATATATATATATATATATATATATATATATATATATATATATATTCAAATAATAAATTAGTAGATCTATCATTGGTGAGTGAATTTTAGTTTTTACCAAACTAATGAAAAATACTACAACAAAATGACATGTTCCGGTTCCACATCATCTAAAAGAAAAACATCTTCTAATCCTTTCCATTTTTTTTAATATACTGCTAATTTTAAAACGCCTACTACTGTTGTTGATTTGGAAAATCTTTCTTGTAATCGCTATGAATAAATTAAAACCATTTTGACCTGACCTAAAAAATGTTATTTTTATTATCTTTTATCATGCCCCCAACCATCTAGAATCCTAGATCCACCATTGACGGTTAGGGGGTGAGCATTCGGACCTCTGGACTGAACTTGATTTGGATTAGCCTCATCAGGTTCGGTCCAAGGTCCACTAATTTCTGCAAAACCGGTCCAATCCAAAAGTCAATACGGTCCAGTTTGGTCCACATACTCACCCCTACATTCGTAATAGGTAAACTAACTTTTGGTGGGATTTAACAAGTTGTATCATATGCACTTAAAGTTGTACCGATCCAACGGGTACAAAAACCGGAAAACCCGGACCTGGACCCCGACCTAGACTGGACCTGGATTGGCCTCAATAGGTCTGGTCCAGGGTCCTCCAATTTCTCCAAAACCGGTCTGGTCCGGTTCGGTCCAAATGTTCACTCCTACTGGCGTACTGCTTCACAAATCGACATGTGAATGGTATCAAAAATCCGTGAGGAGCGCTTTGGTTAACTTGATGAGACCATCTCTCCCCCCCCCCTCTCTCTCTCTCTCTCTCCCTTCTTGACCGTTGACTAACAGTCATAATTTTTTTTTTCTATTTTACCAACTATAAATACCACACTTAATCATTTTAAAAACAAAACATTTTTGTCAAATTCTATTCCAACTCTCCAAATCCATTATATCCTTTATATTCCACTCCAACATTTTATATTCCATTTCAAATGGATTCTAGTTGTGGCAAATCCAAAAAAAAAAATTGTTCAACCAAAGATGCAACTGGCAAAATGAAAGCGGAAGTGGTTCACAAGATTTTTCATACTCCATTCCTAAAATCCAAATCCCAAGTTATCCCCAATTCCCACAATATTAATGTGAATATAGTCAACTTCTGATGCAACATTCATATAACAAGTTTCATCTATCTCAAGATTTTGATTAGTAACCACAATCTCAACATTTCATTCTTGAAACCTAATTTCAATATTCCCCTCCTGAAGCATTACAATTTCATGATGCTCAAAATGAAGAATCTGAAGAATCAAGGGACGAACCTACTCTCATCCTTGAAACCAAAAACGAGAAATTATGCGATGAACCCCAACCCATCCCTCAACCCTCAATAAGTTATACATAACACCAAAAATCTAGAAATAGTCCAACAAATAAGAAGTGGCATTGGTGAAGGCTTATATCGATGTTCCGAAAGACAAGTAACGTGGAAATCACCAAAGAGCGGAGTTGTTTTGAGGATAGAGTTCTAGAAAAATTCAAAAAACATCGAGGTGTGTGTTGGATTGCTTTAAGCATCATGTGAACTCTAAATTAAAGGATTTACAAGCAAAAGTTAAGAATTTTAATTACATTGTGACATCCCGGAATTTAGGCTAAAGACTATGAACGGTCAAGTTCACAGTATGGCTTTTGGTAATTTGACTCATTGAGTTTTAATGCATCTAATATAAAATAAATGAGTTGTTTCAACTATTATAAGATACCAGATGGTATCTTACTTCCAAATGTGTAAATTGACAAACAAATCAAACAGCTCAAACTGCAACCATATTAATACGTCTGAAAAACTGAAAATTTGTGTTAAGAAGTTGTGAGCAATACAAACATTCTAGTCTTGTAGTACATGTTTCCCTTATTCTGATAATATAAAGAATGTCCAAAACGGAGTTCGTATGCAAACGATATGACTGTTTTAAGAATCCAAAACCAGTATAATACTGATTTTCCTAAAACCGCTAAAACCGTTTCTATCTGTTGAGGGACTTACACACCTCAAATGGAAATTCTGAAAGCATTTTTGGACTCAGACTATAGCCTAATATTTAATTTCATATTTGAAATATTTTTAGTAAAAATATTTATAAAAAATATTGTAGTTATTATAGTGAGAAATGTTTATAAGTTGTATAATGACAAAGCCGGTATACATGTATATATATTTCTGGTGTCGTATACGACTTCAAAATATCCAAATTAATCGTGTAATCACAATGTATATAAGTTATATAATAAGAATTATATAACAACACTAATTATATATAAATTTATATACGTTTGTATATACGAGTATGAGACATATGTCATAATCAATTATATGTGGTGAATTAAATTTTCATAAATATATATTAGATATATGTCAACTTTTAATATAAGAGACCAATGTTTAACAAATTAATAATTTTACAATTCCTAACGTATTAGTTTAATTATATATATATATATATATATATATATATATATATATATATATATATATATATATATATATATTGCATGAATAAAACCAATAAAATTTCTCAACAATTCATATACAAATACATACTTAATTAAACCAAATACAAAGAAATTGATAGCCAAATAACATTCCTTCCACATTACCATTTACCCAAATAAATTACATGCTTATTGATTTACAAATTGATTGCAAGTTAAAACCAAATAAAAAAAACTGACAGCCAAATAACATTCCTTCCACATTACCATTTACCCAAGTTAACACACAAACAAATTCATTATGAATGATATGGCTTCTAAATCTCACCTAAGATACATAAATTCTACACTAAATAAATTACATACTTATTGATTTACAAATTGGTTGCAAGTTAAAACCAAATACAAAGAAATTGACAGCCAAATAACATTCCTTCCACATTACCATTTACCCAACTTAACACACAAACATGAATGATATTGCTTCTAAATCTCACCTAAGATACATAATTCTACACTCGAGAAAAATTGATTCTTGCACACTTCCTTTAACCAATTAAACATTCAAAAACACCAAAGGGCTTCTAATCCAGCAGTATCCGGTATTGCCCTCCCTCTTTGAGGTTGAGGGTTCAAGTCCCTTCGGGGACATAGGTGGATTTAAGGAGTAATTTAAAAGTAGGTTAAATTTGCAGTTTAAAAAAAACAAAAACATAAAAAAAAAAAAAAAAAAAAAAAAAAAAAAACACTTTATCTTCTTCTATTCGTGAGCAACCCAGAAGAAGAACAACACCTCTTTCTTGATTCATTTTCTTTCCCTGTCGACTGAAACAATCAAGCATTCAAAAAAAAAAAGATCCCTCAAAATCTCTATCCCTCACGATACTCCTGCCCCTCGAATACCTTGTTCATTGGAAAAACATAACAGCAATCGGAGTTCCCTCGCCTTCTTCCTCTTCTGTCCCAAGACCTACTCTTCCCTCGCCTTCTTCCTCTTCTGTCCCAAGACCTACTCTTCCCTCGCCTTCTTCCTCTTCTGTCCCCAACAACCCCAGACCTCCGAAGGTCTCACCTCGTCGCTGCTGCTGCTCGCAACACCCATGGACCGTTACTTTTCTTCAATCTAATCCACCACCGGAGCATGTCACTTGGGTGCGATGAGTCTGCAATCGCCGGACGAGAAAGAGAGAGCCTCGCTGCTTTCGTCTCTTCTCCTACTTCGGTTCGGCCAAGAACCGGAGCCGCCACCCTCTTCGTGATCGGCCTGGACATTCGGAGTAGCAGCCGCGCGCTTGCGAGCTTCTTTCTCGCCATCTGATTTCGTTGCTCCCGTATCCCCTTTTCCTTCGTCGACCGATCTTATCCTTCTGTGACTAATCGAACAAATGACGACGGGTGTAAAAAGAAAGCCCTAAAAATCCTTTTGAATTTAAAAAATGACCCAATAACCCCCTCGGCAGCAACATCTTTTTAAAAAAAGCCCATTTTTCCCAAACTTTGAGGTATTTTAAACAAAACAGCCCCTCATTTGGTTTATTTTAACAAAATAAATCCCAACCTTCAAACTTTGAATAAAAATAAACATTTCAGCCCCTTCATTGAAAATCCTTAACAAAATTAGTCCAATTTTCAAACATAATTTCAATTTAAACCATTTCAGTCCCTCCTTTTATTTATTTTAATCAAAGCAATCCTATTTTGGTTAATTAAATTACCAAGCAACCCCTAATAGTTTAAATTTGTTACAAAATGGACCCAGAGTATTTCAAAGTTCAAGAATTGTGGATTTACGGTTTCTCACGTCAAGCATCTCAAAGAAACCGAATTCGAACGATTAAAACTCACACTTCAAGGGTGAGTGCATACGACCCTTTTTAATATTTTAATTATTTCGGGGGGGGGGGGGGGGGGCCGCGGGGGGGGGGGGGGGGGAGAATACATGTGCCAATATATTTTGTTTATACAAACCAATTACCTATTTATGCGAAAATACAATATACCTAGTTTATAAAAATATTATTATTTAACAATTTACCATATTGTTACGAATAAACTAGTATGAATTTTTCGTATACGAATTTTGGTTATTTTATCGTGAAATAACCATTTCACACAACAAATACTATACGCTACAAAGTTATATGATTTTCATGTGACATTGCATATTATAACAAGTACGTTATAAAACTCAGTAGTATTTCAAGGATTCAAGCTATTATTAAGAATGTTTATTTATATGTTTAAGTACACCGCGTTTATACATCTACATATGTTCATTAATTTGAAACATTCAATTTTATAAAAGCGAGCACATTACACTTTTACATATATGTCAAACATATTCTGGCTTTTATAAACCTTATATAACGACATTCATTATGCCTGGAACTTACCCAAAAGTAAGTTAGGGTTGAGAGTTATTCACAAACTTTTTAGTTAAGGGCTTTTTAGTGAGACGTTACGTTATTCATTAGCTTTGTTTAAATACTTAGCATACCCACACTATTGTAACCGTTAATCTTCGGAGCAAGATACATATGTATAGATCTATACAGGGTTGGCATCCCCACCTGCGGTTGCTAGCGACAACCCTCGACCGATCAATCGAAGCAGGTGATAGGTGTCTACAATTTTTACTACAACGTCCAATGAAGCGTTGTAGGGGGTATACTCAAGTCATATAGCTCGGTTATAGGACTCACTAAAAACATTAACTAGAATCTATCTCTCTCTCTCTCACTACCAACCATGGGCTTGGTTGTTTTCAAAACTACTTTAAGTATGGAATTACTTATGTATCATAACAGTTTGGTTTTCAAAGATATTCAAAGGTTTATTACAAACACAGTTTAAAGTATGGATTTACTAATACAAAAGATACATTTTTTGCTTTCAAGGATTTATTACAAACACGGTTTAAAGTATGGATTTACTTATAACGAAATATATTTTGGGCTTTTAAAGACTCATTACATACACTGTTTTAACTATTGTTATACATACAAAGATAATACTTTCTAGACTTATGTAACATCAGTCAAAATTAGGTCAAAGATAATTCCCATAAATATAACAAACACTTATTATAATTAATTTACTTTAATCTTTAATGAAATTTACTTATGATATATCGGATATTTTGAAACTATATAACTACTGGTATGTTGTCATCATAAGTTTTACGTTGGTTAAAACTTGATAATGATCTATATATTTGATAATTTGAAGTCATATTTGACTTGTTAAGTGTGTTGCTATTATTGGTTTTATGTTAGATAAAACCTGGTTTTTACTTCAAGTTATAGTTGTTGTACTGCCTAAGTATTATAAAAATCCGGAGTAATGTTTAAAGCATAGTATAGTAACTTAGGGTTTTAGACACGAATATGCTTTCACTATTGGAACTATCGGAACTCGACAAGTCTACATGAGTTATGTAATTCATCAACTAAGACTGAAAATCTTATTAAAACCCTCTGACCTGTAACCGCTAATCCCGTGCGAGCGAGGAAGTTGTGTATAGATCTATACGGGTTGACACCCCCACCCGTGGTTGCTAGCTACAACCCAACGGTTTGTTTCGGGTGACGAACTTCCCCATTCTGTTCCGACGTCGATGAAGCGTGTGGAATCTATTACCAAGGTGCGACAATTGTAGCATCAACCAGAGGTTTGAAACTGGTTGTATAGTCGCGGTTATGGACTCATGGTAGCACAATTATACTCTAGAAACATTATACTTTGTCGATATACAAGTAT
The DNA here is from genome assembly GCF_052849685.1 of Lactuca virosa. Classification (NCBI taxonomy): domain Eukaryota; kingdom Viridiplantae; phylum Streptophyta; class Magnoliopsida; order Asterales; family Asteraceae; genus Lactuca; species Lactuca virosa. The sequence continues at coordinate 93,209,586 of NC_136434.1, forward strand.
TAATGTTAAGTATAAGTTTCCCAAACACTTATACTCTAAGTACAAGAAACTTGTAGGTATAGTACTTATTCATTAAGTAAACAATTATACCTAGCACACACACTCGTATAGAATTGAAATAAGATTTATACGTAGTGACCTTTATTTGTATAGGATTACAAATACTTATACTCTTAATACAAAGAAACTTGTAGGTATACTACTTATTCATTAAGTAAACAATTATACCTAGCACACACACTCGTATAGAATTGAAATAAGATTTATACGTAACGACCTTCATTTGTATAGGATTACAAATACTTATACTCAGAATACAAAGAAACTTGTGGGTACACTACTTATTCATTAAGTAAACAATTATACCTAGCATACACACTCGTATAGAATTGAAATAAGATTTATACATAGCGACCTTCATTTGTATAGGATTACAAATACTTATACGTATAGTATATGGAACTTATAGGTATATCACTTATTTAGTACGTAAAAAATTATACCTAGGATATATATAATATGTTAGAAACTCCTTAGTCGAGTTTTATTGTACATGGGCCGAACCACAACTAAATGTAGACTGATCACCTATGTTTAATTATGGTTAGACCGATGCACAACTAAACTTGGATACGGTGGTTGATAGACTAAAACACTTTAAGATTCTAGAAGAATCAAGAAAGATCGCAGTTCAAGACACAAAGGAAATACACTAAGGAACTCGAAATCAAGAAATGTCTTATGTCTGAGAAAAATAAGTGTTGTAAATCCTCTTAAACATCAATCATGTCTGATGTTTATTAGAGAACCATAATTACTCAGTCATGATACTCTACTCTTATCGCTTATATTTTCAACAATACTTTCGCACGACTCATCTCTCCTTCAACCAATCGTAATGAGACAAAGCAATATCCCACAAGAGATAAATGAGTGATCATTCATCACCAACGCAATCACAGCTTCAATTGAGCGAACAATCGAACAACGCCTCTAAAGAAAGTAAAGATTGGAGCAACAACCGTAGAATTAATAGTAGCGTTTCAAGGGATTGTACATGCGGAACATTCATGAGCTACAAAACTAGATCCATCTACAACATTGAAGGGGTTATAGGAATGACTCTTTGGATCGAAAAGACAGAATGTGTCTTCCAAATAAGCTTCTGTCCAAATGATTGAAAAGTACGAATTGCAGCTTGTACTTTTCTGATGTGGCATTAACATGGTGGAATATCCATGCAAGCACAATGGGCATCAGTACTGCAAACTCCATGAATTGGGAGGATCTGAAGATGATATTAATAGAAGATTATTGTCCTAGAGATGAGGTACAGAATCTGGAACAAGAACTATGGAACCTAACAATGAAGGGTTCAGAAATAAATGCTTATGCCGCTAGGTTCAATGACCTTGTTGTGATGTTTCCGACACTTGTAAACCCTGAATACAAGAAAATTGAGCGATACATCTGGGGTCTAGCACCACAGATCCAAGGGATGGTTATCACTTCAAAACCAACAACCTATGACATGACAGTACAAAACGCATAGCCTATCGTCTAACCAACACAGAGATCCGAGGGGAATCTATAGTAGCGAAAGTTGAGCCTCCCTAATCTGGAGTATACAAGCATAAGTTTAATGGAAGAAACCCAAGACAATCATCCGAAAAGAAACAAGAAGTGGCAACTCTTTATGCTGCTACAACAACAACAACAACACCCACACCACCAAAGCAATATGAAAGAAAGCATCCATTGTGTAACCGGTGCAACCGTCATCACCCATGTGATTGTTTTGTTTGCACGAAGTATAAAAAGAAGGGGCACACTGCCAATTACTGCAGAAACACGACATGTACAACAGTAAATCAGGGAACAAACACAGGAACAGGCTCCGGTGGAGGAAAACATGTGACGAGTGTGGAGAAGTATGACACTGCAGGAGGGAATGTCCAAAATGGAGGAACTAGGTAGGCAATGCTTGTAGCAGAGCATTCGTAATTAGAACTAGGGACGCTATCCAGGACCCTTTTATGGTAACTAGTATGTTCATCATAAATAACTTATATGCTACAATAATTTTTGACTTTGGAACCGATAAATGTTTTATTACTCCAACATTTAGGCAATATTTAAATCATGAGTCTAGTAAACTAAAAGAAGCATATGAAGTGGAAATGGCTAATAGACAAAACGAAATCACCAAAGAAATTTTAGAAAATTGACTTCTAACTCAAAATAATCATATTTTTCACATCAACCTCATGCCAATGATTATCGGGAGCTTTGATCGTATTTATCGATGATATATTGATATATTCACGAACCAAGGAAGAACACGATCAACATTTGCAAATAATCTTGGAACCACTAAGAAAAGAAAAGTTGTACGCCAAATTCTCCAAATGTGAATTTTGGATTAGAGAAGTACAATTTATAGGGCATGTAGTTAGCAACAAAGGGATTCATGTCGACCCCACCAAGGTTGAAGTAATTAAGAATTGGGACGCACCAAAGACGCCAACAGAAGTGAGCCGATTCTTAGGGCTTGTTGGCTACTACCGTAGATTCATAGAGAATTTCTCCAAGGTAGCCAAGTCGCTCACAACACTAACACAGAAAGACATGAAGTTCAATTGGGAAAACAAACAAGAAGTTGCTTTCCATAAACTAAAACAAATGTTGTGTAGTGCACTAATCCTATCCCTCCCAGATGGGACATAATATTTCGTCGTATACTGCGACACATCAAATCAAGGATTAGGATGTGTATTGATGCAAAGGGGAAAAGTTATCGCTTACGCATCTCGACAACTTAAGGTGCATGAGAATAGTTACAGTACCCATGACCTTCAATTGGGAGATGTAGTTTTTGCACTGAAAATCTGGAGACATTACTTATATGGTACGAAGTGTACCATCTTTGCTGATCACAAGAGTCTCCAACACATCTTCGACCAAAAAGACCTTAACATGAGACAACAAAGATCGGTTGAATTGTTGAATGATTACGAATGTGAGATTCGTTATCATCCTGGAAAGGCAAACGTAGTAGAAGATGCCTTAAGCCGAAAAGAATATATTAAACACCTTCTGGTACGAGCATTAACCATAACTATCCATTCAAACTTTACCGCACAAATTCGAGAAGCTCAACTCGAGGCTCTAAAAGAAGAAAACATCAAGAACAAAGCTTTACGGGGAATGGAAAAGCAATTTATACAAAAGGATGACAGAACACAACACTTTATGAATCGAATTTGGACGCCTAAGTTCGGTGGAGTCAGGAACTTAGTCTTAGAAGAAGCTCACAAGTCCAGATATTCCATGCATCGATGCAGTGACGGAATGTACTTAGATTTAAAAGAACAGTATTGGTGGCCAAACATGAAGGTTGAGATTGCCACTTATATGAGCAAATGCCTAACTTGTTCTAAAGTAAAGGCAGAACATCAAAAGCCCTCATGTTTACTTCAACAACTGGAAATACCCAAGTGGAAATGGGAGCAGGTATCAATGGACTTCATCACCAAAACTCCTAGTGGTTTCGACACTATTTGGGTAGTAGTCGATAGATTAACTAAGTCTGCCCACTTCTTACCAATCAAGTATAACGACAAGATGGAAAAGCTGACCAAAATTTATCTCAAAGAAATCGTTAAATTGCATGGAGTTCTGATTTCTATTACTTCTGACAGAGATAATAGGTTTACTTCACGGTTTTGGCAATCACTACAGAAATCCTTGGGAACATGCTTGGATATGAGTTCAACTTACCATCCACACACCGATGGATAGAGCGAGAGGACCATCCAAACTTTGGAAGATATGCTCCGAGCCTGCGTAATAGACTTTGGAAATGCATGGGATACTCATTTACCGTTAATTGAGTTTTCTTACAGCAATAGGTATCACACCAGCATTAAGGCCGCACCGTTTGAGGCTCTTTATGGATGAAAATGTTGTTCCCCAATATGTTGGGCAAAAGTTGGAGATACACAATTGGACAGAGAACATATAGGTGATAACTTATGTACAAACCAAAAATAATCCACGAGACAACTGAAAAGATCGTGCAAATTAAGGATCAATTAAAGGCCGCACGTGATCGTCAGAAGAGCTATGTTGATGTAAGATGTAAGCCTTTGGAATTCCAAGTTGGAGATAAAGTAATATTGAAGGTCTCTCCTTGGAAATGCATGATTCGATTCGGGAAATGAGGAAAGCTAAACCCGCGATATATAGGACCTTTTGAAATTCTAGCAAGAATTATTTCTGTCGCATATCAACTTAAGTTGCCTCAATAGCTAAGCAATGTACACAATGTTTTCCACATATTAAATCTATCCAATGACACTCTTTTTGTACCTCTTGACGAAATACAAGTCAATACCAAACTCAACTTTGTAGAAGAACCTGTTGAAATCATGGATCGAGAGATCAAACAGTTGAAACAAAGTCGTATTCCCATAGTGAAATTTCCATGGAACTCTTTACGAGGACCATAAATTACTTGGGAACATGAGGAACATATGAAATAAAAGTATCCCCAACTATTTAACAATACCTCATCCATAAGATAAATTTCGGGACAAAATTGTTTCAACGGGGGGAGAATGTAACATCAGTCAAATTTAGATCAACGATAATTCCCGTAAATATAACAAACATGAAAGAACCCCTTTCATAATTTAACATTATTACTCCAAGTTACTCCAAAACATGCTACATGCATATTTATAAACAATATTTTACATATATAGGTTTATTTACAAAAGACTGGATACAAACCGACTAACGAGTTTTTACAAATTTATATATATTACATAATTTCCTAGGAATTTATACACTAAATACAAAAGCTATAATGTTAACCATTCTACATCTTCTAACAGTACATAACTATATTGGATGCTTATCACCTGCAATTGTTAAACACTGAGAGGGGTAAGTTGTGACACTTAGTGAGTTCAATAATAGATACAATATAACGTTATGCCATATATATACATCAATATGGCAGAAGCAAAGAGGAACAAGGAACAACAAAGGCATATGTGAATCATGTGACAAACTTTCCATATCAATGATTTGATTCAAAGATATACAATCAATGAGACAAAAATTTCAATACTCGATATACATCAGTAAAGCTTCGGCCCAAATGGCACAGAAGACATACAATTTCTGATTAAACATTTTGGTAGATTTCAGGATTTCAGCCCTATCTAACCTTCTGCCAATGCCATAGGGGTAGAAGTCATTCTCTTACGAGACATGCTCTACACGGCCAGAGGCTACCTACCAATACCACTGTGGATCTAAGTCCTTTCACTGATCACATGGTTAAAGGTACAGCTTTGCTATCAAAATAGCACGAAATAATAACACGGGAAAATAACATGGAAAAACACATAGCATATATAACACATAACATACAGTTGTTCATATATATTGAACTCACCGTGAAATAACCGGAGGTTAAAGTATTAATTCGGGCAGCACTTCATTTCTATAATTAGCTTTCTTCGATGAAAACCGGGGATTTTAGTTGAAAACCGGCCTTACGCGGGCAGAGTTTCGACTTGAAAATATTATTTTCTCGGAAATTTTGGGGCGTCAGGACTTGCTTCGGGTGTCGGGGATGATACTAGGACTTCGGGGGGTTAAAAGTAGGCTAAAAGGAGAGTAGAGAGTGAAAGATGTGAGAATGTGTAACCTAAAACCGGGCAGTCTCGCATGCCTTTTATAGGGGTCCGAAGCACCTTACTACGAGGGGCGTAGTCTCGCAGTACGCGGGGCGTACGAGACAAGCGTCTGGTTCTCCGAAGAAAGGGCACGTGGATCGGACGTGTCTGTTACATGGCTATCATGCGAAGACGGGCGACGTGGTTAATCCGAGGCCCTTCCATGCGAACGCTGGGCGTAAACCTCTACGTTGGGCGTACCTCCTCGGACTAGTCTTGATATTTGAGCCATAAACTTCAAAAATTCATATATTTCGCATACGAGTTCCGTTTTTGACGTTCTTTATATCCACGCGTAGGTGAGATTATACTCTACGACTTTTGTTTAGACTCCGTTGGCTAATTTTGAATTTATTTTTAATATTATTATTTTTAACAGACCGGGACAGGAAAATCCGTTAAAAATTCATAACTTCTTCATCCGACGTCCGTTTTCGTCTGTCTTTTTACCGTTGTACTACTATTGACGAGACCTTCGATTCTCGTTTAGGTTGTGTCAGCAAAAAAATCACTCGATCTTTATTTCGAGTAAGATTTGGACGTTCTTTTTATGAAAATTCTTGGTTTAACGAATAATACGACTTTCATTTAGATTACTAAAGCTAAAAAGTAGTTTATCATAAACTAACTTTTTACGTCATACGGCGTCGTGTTGGTTCTGTAGCGAAACTTCAATATGTCATAACTTCTTCGTTATAACTCGGATTTCGATGAGGTTTTCGCCTAAATGTTTCTAACGAGATAATCTATAACTTTCAATAACATTATTTTTACTTATTTCTAACTTTATATTTTTGTTAATTTCAGTAGTTGACTTTTGATTGGAATCTCATAAGACTTCCAATACTTTTCTGAATGATTCTAAACATAGTTTTACTTCAGTTCTCATAAAACCATCTTGTTAGAACTCAATGCTCAAAACCATATGTTACTTAATAATATTCATTTTAAAGTTAACAAAACACGATAACTGAACGTGTATGTTACAAAACATTTATTATATTTAATTTACTTTAATCTTTAATGAAATTTTCATTCAACACTACAAGTCTATACGATTCCAAAAATATATAGAACGTCTAAATTTGACTTCGCATGAAGAAGTTATGATAAAATTCTAACACTATAGCCTCTATAACAAGAGGAATTTAGAATAGAGATAGAATTAGCTATTGGAATCTAAATGAAAGTTTTAGTACTCGGAAATACCTACGTGTGGATATAAAGAACGTCAAAAACGGAGCTTGTATGCAAAAGTTATGATCTTCCAAAGATGTAGCAGTTTGAGAGCATGACACGTGGCAGAAACCCTAGATGCCTTAACTCACGACGTGAGATGTCATCCAGACACCTTTCGAAGCTAGAACCCAAATGGAAAGTCTACGGGATGATACATCTATGTCTCACGACGTGAGCATGTGTGTCTCACTACATGAGAGGGCCTTTGACAGCCTATAAATAGCAAGAGAGAGCCTTGCTTTCATTACACAAAACTTTCTTCCCCTCTCTCGATTTTTGAAGGAATTTCTGTTCCGAAGCTTGATGACTCCGAGCCTCTGACCGTTTTTCAGTTAGATTCTATAGATCACGCTACTAGGGTGAGTATCACGACCCCACTTTTTAAATGTTTTCGGGGGGAAATGCATGCTAAATATTATATATAAGTTAATATTATGTTTATATGATCATATGTTCGGATCAACATAAAATTTTATTAACCGGGATATAGTAATTTTTAAATCATATATACTTATGATATATCAGGTATTGTGAAACTATACAACTACTGGTATGTTGTCATCATAAGTTTTACATTGGTTAAAACTTGATATTGATCTATATATTTGATAATTTGAAGTCATCTTTGACTTGTTAAGTGTGTTGCTATTATTGGTTTTATGTTAGATAAAACCTGGTTTTTACTTCAAGTTATAGCTGTTGTACTGCCTAAGTATTATGAAAATCAGGAGTAATGTTTAAAGCATAGTATAGTAACTTAGGGTTTTAGACATGAATATGCTTTCACTATTGGAACTATCAGAACTCAACAAGTCTACATGAGTAATGCAATTCATCAAGTAAGACTGAAAATCTTAGTAAAATCCTCTGACCTGTAACGGCTAATCCCGTGCGAGCAAGGAAGTTGTGTATAGATCTATACTGGTTGACACCCCTACCCGTGGTTGCTAGCTACAACCCAACGGTTTATTTCGAGTGACAAACTTGCCCATTCTATTGCAATGTCGATGAAGCATGTGGAATCTATTACCAAGGTGCGACACTTGTAGCATCAATCAGAGGTTTGAAACTAGTTGTATAGTCGCGGTTATGGACTCATGGTAGCACAATTATACTCTAGAAACATTATACTTTGTCGATATACAAGTATTAATGTTAAGTATAAGTTTCCCAAACACTTATACTCTAAGTACAAGAAACTTGTAGGTATAGTACTTATTCATTAAGTAAACAATTATACCTAGCACACACACTCGTATAGAATTGAAATAAGATTTACACGTAGCGACCTTCATTTGTATAGGATTACAAATACTTATACTCTAAATACAAAGAAACTTGTAGGTATACTACTTATTCATTAAGTAAAGAATTATACATAGCACACACACACACTCGTATAGACTTGAAATAAAATTTATACGTAGCGACCTTCATTTGTATAGGATTACAAATACTTATATGTATAGTATATGGAACTTATAGGTTTATCACTTATTCAGTAAGTAAACAATTATACCTAGGATATATATATATATATATATATATATATATATATATATATATATATATATATATATATATATATATATATATATAATATGTTGGAACCAAGTATGAGTCAGAGAGACACTTTCAAACTATGTTTTATACTTTTTGAACTTGGAAAAAGTACTATTTTTACTCAGATTCAAAACATGTGGACTCACCAACTTTATATTGACGTATTTTCAAAACACATGTGTTTTCAGGAACTTGATAAGCTAGATTGTTACTCGAACAGGGGCAGATTTACTATTATCTTTTCTATTTGTATGGAACATATATATGTTAAGACATGTGCGATAGTTCGGATACTATGTAATAATTACTAGGAAACAGGAGTAATGTATCTTTCTACCATCAATAAAGGTATGTAGTTTATAAAAAAAATTGTACTGTTCAATGTATGTTTAATAATTTTGATATAACAATGAAGTTACACCGCCCGATATTTCCGCCGCCGGCTGGGGGTGTGACAACTTTTTAAAAGATTAATGTGTTTAGCATAAAACCTGTAACACTCACCAACCTTGTGTTGACCCTCAAAACTACATGTATTCTCAGTAAATCACTAAACTGACATTCAAGACAGATTGGATTACAGGTGACCTAGTTTACTTGCTGTTGTATTATATGTCTATCTGTTAAGGCAATTCATGTATTATTATTATTTTGTAAAAACCTTGTATTCAAATATCAAGATGGAACAAGAATGCTATTTTGTTTATTGGTTTACTTGTGCTATATATTCAATTTGCCTGTGATCCATGAACTTGGTCGCACAACCCGGCGTATTCCGCCGCCTCGGCCGGGGGTGTGACAGATTGGTATCAGAGCTAAATTGGCTATAGAGAACTCGTATCCTCGAAAGAGGAATACAACTACAACTAGCTTCTAATAAAAGTATTATTAATATTAATTACACTACTTCTTGGCTACTTACGGTACGGGGAATCTGGTTTGAAATGTCACTTGGGTTGTTGGATTTCAAGATGGCTTAATTGCTAAAATGGTCCTGCCCTCCGGTGTTTCCTGTCTGGCTCTCGTCTGTGCTTGGTAGTCTTGGAGTACAACACAAAATATAATAATACTACAAAACCCACCAACAATAATATATAAGAGTTATATATACTCTGACCCGCGATGAGAACACTTAATAAAATTCTAACATGCCTCCAACTAAAACTACCAATTCAACGTTTTAGGTCAAACGCCTCAATTAAGGTTAGTACCGTACATAAGCCATACCATAAATAAACCTGGAACGTACACCTATGTTATTTATAGTCGGGCCGGTGAACAATAAACCTTGAGCAAGGAGCTTGACAGACTACAATGGTTAAAAGTTTAGAGATTGAAGGATGTTCTCATGATTCGCTGCAGAAACCTAGTACCTTAGAAATCTTATATCAATCCCAAAGCAGCATATACATTTAAAATACTTAAAAATCTCGGATAACGTTAAGATTTTCCTAGTTCGCCTAAACCCAAAGAAGAACAAAGAACCAATAGCTCCGCTACCGGCGTAGCAGAGAAACCCATAGTTCTCCATCGATCATTCAGTAATCTCCAAACTTCTCTCTCTATCATTTGAAATCGGTAAGATTTCAAGTCACTCTCTATAATTTGGAAATCTATGGGATTTCTGGGATCGATCACTTTGTATAATTTGGAACCTTACAATAAGAGGATTGTAGGTGACTGCTTGCACCTTTCGATTTAACGACCTCGCAAACCTTTGCCCGTGAATGGTGAACCCAAAATACAAAAATACCGAAAGGTACATCTGGGGATTAACTCCACCAATTCAAGGCCTGGTTACTGCATCCAGACCCACTACTTTTGATAGTGCTAAGCAATTAACCTATAAGTTGACTAAGCAGTGTATCCGCCGGGGTACCATAACCCCACAAACTGAAAAGAACCAAGTTAGGAGTACAAAAAGGAAGTCCTATGACAAGTCAAAAGGGAACTTCAAACATCACAAACCCAATCCAAAACCTATGGTTGTGTACTCCACAATCACAAACACTCCCACTCCATCAAAGCCCTACTCTGGGAAATTACCCCATAGTACCAAGTGTAATTTTCACCATGTCAGAAATTGCATGGTCTGCAACATCTGTAACTTAAGAGGTCACACCTCTAAGTTTTGCAGAAAGCCGCTGAATAACCACGTCTTTCACGTCAACCTAATATTTATGACCATTGGAAGTTTCAATGTGATCATCAGAATGGATTGTTTATCACTTCATCAAACGGAGATTTTATGTTACAAAAAGCCGCCCGACTACCTATACCCAACAACAAAACTCTCATGTTTTACAAAGATAAATCAGGAAAGAATTTAAGAACCATCTATTGCATGAAGGCAAGAAGGTGTTTGTAGAAGAGGTGCTTCACTTTCTTAGCCCATGTGGTGGATATGTAAGACAAGGGTAAGGAAATAAAGGACATTATGCAAGTGTGTGATTACATGGACATGTTTCCAGAGGATATACCTGGAGTACTTCTAGTCAGATAGGTCGAATTCCGAATTGACCTAATCCCGGGTGCAGCACCAGTGGCAAGATCTCCTTATCGTCTGGCTCCATCAAAAATGCGAGAACTATCCAGTCAATTCAAGAGCTTCTCGACAAAGGCTTTATCCGACCAAGCTTATCTCTATGAGGAGCTCCGATATTGTTGTCAAATAGAAGGATAGATCGTCCAGGATATGCATCGACTGTCGAGAGTTGAACAAATTCGCCATCAAGAACCAATATCCACTCCCGAGGATCGATGACCTGCTCAACCAACTACAAGGATCTCGTTACAACTCAAAGAAAGATCTAAGATACGACTACCACCAACTCGGATTGCAAGAAACATACATTCCAAAGACGACATTCAGGACTCGGTACAGTCATAAAAGTTTCTGTTTATGCCATTCGGACTGACCAACAACACCAAATGAAGTACGCCAATTATTAGGGCTTATAGGATTCTATCGTAGATTCTCCAAGGAATTTTCTAAATTAGCCAAGCCTCTCACTGCACTAACCCAAAATGACAAAAAGTTTGATTGGGGAGACAGTCAAGAGTCAGCCTTTTGGAAATTGAAGTAGTTGTTGTGCAGTGCACCAAGTTTGTCTCTCCCAGAAGGAACAAAAGACTTTGTAGTTTTCTGCGACGCCTCTCACCAAGGGTCGGGATGTGTGCTGATGCAAAAGAATAAAGTCATTGTATATGCATCCATACAACTTAATCCAAACAAAACCAAATACACTACCCCCGACTTAGAGTTGGGAGTTGTAGTGTTTGCCTTAAAGATTTTGAGGCACTACCTCTATGGAATGAAAGTGTGTCGAATTGATAAATGATTATGAATATGAAATCCGCATTCATCCTGGTAAAGAAAATGTTGTAGCAGATGCTTCAAGCAGGAAAGAGCAAGCAAATCCATTTCGTGAAAAAGCTCTAACCCTAACCCTTCACTCCAATCTCACCACCCGAATTCGAGATGTTAACCTATAACTACGCAAACCTGAGAATATCGCGGAGGAAAAACCTGTGAGGCATGGATAAAAAGTTCTTCCTCAAGGAAGACGGAACACGATATTTCATGAACCGAATTTGGACCCTAAAGTTTGGTGAAGTCAGGATTCTAGTCTTAAATAAAGCTCATAAATCGGGATATTCAGTACATCTCAAATTAGACAAGATGTATCTCGATATTAAAAAGTTGTATTGGTGGCCCAACAATGAAGGTAGAGAGCGCCACCTATAACAGTAAGTGTGTGACTCACTCCAAAGTCAAAGGAGAGTACCAGAAGCCATTTGGCATACCACAACAACCGCCAATCCTAGAACGAAAGTTGGAACAAATAACCATGGACTTTAAAATGAAGTTGCCAAGAACTTCAAGTGGTTATGACACCATTTGAGTAGTGGTTAACCGTTTAACCAAGTCTGCCCATTTCCTAGCCATCAAAGAAACTGACAAGATAGAGAAACTCACCAAGACCCATCTCCAGGAGATAGCCAGACTACATTGTGTGCCAATACCTATTATCTTGGACCGGTATAATAGATTCACTTCCATATTCTGGTAATCATTGAAAAGGTTCCTATGAACCAAACTCGACATGAGTACTGCATATCATCCTCAAACTGATGGACAAAGTGAAGGAACCATAAAAACTTTAGAATACATGCCCCGTGCTTGGGTGATGTACTTCAACAAATAATGGGATACTCACTCACCACTAGTTGAATTTCCATAAAACGATAGTTATCACATTCGTATAAAGGTCGCTCCATTCGAGGCCTTGTAAGGACGTAGATGCCGTTCTCTGATATGCTGAGCAGAAGTCGGAGATAACTAGTTAGCCCAAAGGCAAGCTATATATGCTTTATTCGCTAGCCCTGAGATTATTCATGAAACCACACAGAAGATCGTTCAAATAAAGGAACGATTAAATGCCTCACGTAGTCATCAGAAAAGCTACGTTGACGTAAGACGCAGACCTTTAGAATTCAAAGTAAGAGATCGTGTCCTACTAAAGGTCGCACTATAGAAAATGACATTAAATTTGGGAAAACGAGGTAAACTAAACCCCCGTTATATCAGACCTTGTAAAATCCTAGCAAGGATTCGTCCGATGGATTACAAACTCAATTCACCTCAAGAACTAAATAAAGTTCACGACACCTCGCATGTATGTAATTTCAAAAGTATCTCTTTAATGAGAATTGTAACGCCCGTGTTTCTTGGCTACGCATTATTATAATGATATAATAGTTAGGGTCAACAATTGTAACCTATTTTGAAGCAATGAAGAGAATTTATTTGAGTAGTATGTGATTTATGTGATTTATGTGCAATATATGTGTTTATAACGATATAATAAAATAATAATAAAAATATGCATCAAAAATAGAACGAATATTTGATCCAATATCTTTAAAGAAGGTTGAAGTAATCATAACAAGGATTTTGGGGATATAAGGAACACTGAAATCCGACTTATAACGAAGAAGTTATGACTCGTCGAAGTTTTGCGACAAAACCGGCACGACGTTGTGTATCATAAAACGTGAGTTTGCGATAACATATTTTTTAACCATAGCAATCTAAACGAAAGTCGTAGTGTACGTTAAACCGAGAGTGTGCATATAGAGAGCTTCCAAATCTGACTTCGTTAGAGGAAGTTATGATTTTTCTAAGATTTAGCATAGCAGTATGCAGCCCGGAAATCGAATTTTAGATCGATCTATTTTTAGTCGACACAATCTAAATGAGAATCGAAGATCTCGTTTATAGGAGCTCAACAGTATAAAGACAGACGAAAACGGACGTCGGATGACAAAGTTATGAATTTTAAACGGACTTTATCTGTCTAAGCCTGTTAAAATATAACTTTAAAAATAAAGTTAAAATTAGCTGACGGAGTCTAAATGAAAGTTGTAGATCCCGTCGATACCTACACGTGGATATAAAGAATGTTAAAAACAGAGCTCGTATGCGAAAGTTACGAATTTTAGAAGATAATTAATTTTGGGTTTAACCTCGGAGTGCCACGTGGCACCATCTCAGCCTTACCTTTCTCCCCAAGGCTTCGCATACGATCTCGACACGTGTTGCTGGTACGCCCAGCGTAAGGCTTGGTATGCCCCGTGTACCGTGTACTCCCAGCATACTTAGAAGTTACGCCCCGCATACTCCGAGTTTCCAGCCTATAAGTAGAGGCGTAGATCACCTCATTTTCTCACAACTTTCTCAAATCTTCTCTCCCAAACACCCCAACCATTCTAAATTTTTCCTTAGCACTTCCCAAGTGTTAGAGGCGAGTCCTGGAGCGCCAGAAGGCTCCGAGAAGAAGAGCTTTCGGCTCAGAAGTTCTGCGCCAGAAGGCGACTCCCGGAGCGTGCATATAGAGAGCGTCCAAATCTGATTTCGTTAGAGGAAGTTATGATTTTTCTAAGATTTGGCATAACAATATGCAATCCGGAAATAGAATTTTAGATCGATCTATTTTTAGCAGACACAATCTAAATGAGAATCAAAGATCTCGTTAATAGGAGCTCAACAATATAAAGACATATGAAAACGGACGTCAGATGACAAAGTTATGAATTTTAAACGGACTTTATATGTCTAAGCCTGTTAAAATATAACTTAAAAATAAATTCAAAAATAGCCGACGGAGTCTAAACAAAAATTGTAGATCCTGTCGATACCTACGCGTGGATATAAAGAATGTTAAAAACGGAGCTCGTATGCGAAAGTTACGTATTTTATAAGATAATTAATTTTGGGTTTAACCTCAGAGTGCCACATGGCACCCTCTCAACCCTACCTTTCTCCCCAAGGCTTCGCATATGATCTCGACACGTGTTTCTGGTACGCCCAACATAAGGCTTAGTACGCCCCGCGTACCGTGTACGCCCAGCGTACTTCGAAGTTACACCCCGGATACTCCGTGTTTCCAACCTATAAATGGAGGCGTAGATCACCTCATTTTCTCACAACTTTCTCAAACCTTCTCTCCCAAACACCCCAACCCTTCTAAATTTTTCCCTAGCACTTCCCAAGTGTTAGAGGCGAGTCCCGGAGCACCAGAAGCTCCGAGAATAAGAGCTTTTGGCTCAGAAGTTCTGCCCCTGCAGAGCCCGGCTCCTAACTAAACCACCTTGTAAGTGAGTTATGCTTACCGTACTTTAAGTATAACTTATGTTTAAGTTCATTATCATTATTATGAAACTATAAAAAAGATTTATCAGTGATTCAAAGTCGTTATTCTGATTGAACTACTTATGGGAGAGGTGTCTAGAATGGTCACGTTGGGTTTGGTTGTCGGATTTCAGAAAAGCTATATGCCGAAATGGTCTTGCCTCCCAACTGTCCTGCCTAGATGTTCCTTACTTGATAGATCATGACGTAGACCTTGAGTTAATGATAAATCTAGACTAATAATTAGTTGCAATAAATATTAGAGTAAAATCTAGTAATAATGATATTAGGTTTCGGCGAAGGAAAGACGATTATTAGAAGCGAAACGCTGCCCGAGTTTGGAGTCATCACTTTAACAAGTGAGCGCATAGTTACTTTCATCTTACACATAGATATGAAGTATTTAATATAAATTACGTGCTATGTATGCATATTATCTGTGTTCTTGATATCTATGCTGGATGAACAGAATATACATGTTTTATGCGATTTAAACTGTATATGTATTTTATACCTATAACTATGATGGGTAAAGATGGGTAGATGTTATAGATGATGAAATAATTAATGAGAGGTCTCGATGTTTAAGCTGATTCAGTCATCTAGCGGAGTACAAATGACGACTATAGGTTATTCTAGACAGTCCAGTGGAACGCTAGCAGGCTCGCAACCTGTAGGTGTTTTTGAACTACGTGTTCACCAGGTGTACTCCATCCCCCTCATGGTTGCTTTTTTGACATATATTTCTAAGGAATCCCCTAGGCAGTGTTGTCCATCTTGATGAAAATCCTTAGGCTATGTCCCTTAATTTAGATGTTTTAGGGACAGAAAGTGAGGATAACGGGAGCGGGTAATCGGGTTGAATGATTTGATGAAATTAAAGAACTTAATTATTGTGGGTTGAAAACCCTATGTACTCACCAGTTTCCCAAACCAGACCCACTCGGTTTCTTGTATTATAGGTAGTGGCCATAGAGCACAAGAGTGATGATCTGATGAGAGATGAATGGATTATAGGCCATTAGAATAATAGATGTTGTAAGGCATGTACTATTTCTGTTTATGCTTATGTATTGTATTGACAATGACATCCCAACGTTTTTAATATAATGAAAACACATTTCTTCGGAAATGCTTTGATAATTTACTTATCATATTTTTGGGAACAAATTCCGCAACCAATTACTTCAAAAGGATACTCTGATTTTCAAATAAAGCATAAACAAATCGGTCTTTTCTGGCCGTGAAAATGGGGATATCACAAGAACCTTCCTCTTAATAAGATCTGGGTCAAAACTAAACTTCAATTCGTGAAGGAACCGATGGATATCCTGGATAAAGAAATCAAAAGTCTCAAACAAAGTCGAATACCTATAGTAAATTTCCGATGGAACTCTTGTAGAGAGCTGAAGTTTACTTGGGAATGTGAGGACCAAATGAAACAAAAGTATCCGCAACTATTTAGCGGTGCTCCCTCCACTACTGTAATGAAATACTAGTAGAACAAAATGATAGTGGAACAAAATAATCTTGGACATAATAATTTTGGGAGGAAATTCCCTTAACGGGGAGGTAATGTGACATCTCGAAATTTAGGCCAAAGACTATGAATGGTCAAGTTCACAATATGTCTTTTCGTAATTTAACTCATTGAGTTTTAGTGCATCTAATATGATAAAGATTTATCAAAGCATTTATGAAGAAATGTATTTCATTAAAAACCTCGGGATGTCATTTTGATACAGATCAAAAGCATAAAAAGTACAATATAAGCCTTACAACATTTATTCATATCTACAGGCCTATAATCCGTAATCCCTCATCCAAACATCACATCTATGCTCGAGTGCCACTACGTGTAATACAAGAAACTGAGTGGGTCAGGCTTGAGAGCCAGGTGAGCACATAGGGTTTTCAACTCACAATAAATAAGTTTATTAACTTTATCAACCAAACAAACCCGATTACCCGTTCCCGTTATCCTCACTTTACGTCCCTAAAACATCTAACACAAGGGACCTAGTCTAAGGACTTTCATCGGGGTGACAACACTGCTTCGGGGATTCCTCAGCAATTTATGTCAAATAAGGCAACCATGTGGTGGATGGAGTACTGCTGGTGAACACTAAGTTCAAATAAACACCTACAGGTTGCGAGCCTGTTAGCGTTCCACTAGACTGTCTAGAATAGTCCGTGGTTGTCATCTATACTCCGCTAGATGACTGGATCATCTTAAAACATCGAGGCCTCTCATCATTTTATTTCATCACACCCAACTATTAAATCCACCCATGTTTTACCCAACACATTTTGTAGATATAAAATACATATACAGTTTAAATCATTTAAAACATGTATAAAATCTTTCATCCAGCATAGACAACAAGTATTTAGACAATATGCACACATAGCATGTAATTTACATAAAATATTTCATATCTATGTGTAAGATGAAAGTAACTATGCACTCACTTGTTAAGGTGGTGATTCCGAACTCAGACAACGTTTCGCTTCTATTAATTTATTCTCTTTCGACGAAACCTAGTATCATTACCACAAGATTTTAGTCTAATATTCATTGCGACTAATTATTAGTCTAGCTTCATCATTAACTCAGAGTCTACTTCATGATCTATCAAGTAAGGAACAACCAGGTAGGATCATATCGGAGGTAGGGTCCGTTTGGTATACGAAGTATACTGTTTGGAAATCCCACTTTAAACACCTCACTAAATCATAGCCTAGACATCATTCCCGCAAGTAGATCAATCAGTATAACGACTTTGAATAACTGATAAATCTTATTTATGGGTTCATAATAACGTTATTATATTTAAATAAAAGCTATATTTAAAATGGTGTAGGCGTAGCTCACTTACAGCGGGTTTTTATCAAAAACCGGGCTTCGCTGGAGCAGCGTTTCCGAACCGAAAGGCTCTTTTTCTCGAGGCTTCGGGAGCCTCAGGGCTTCCTTCAGGTTCTAGGGTTTACCTAGGCTTTAGGGGGGTTAAGGGGGTAGTGAGAGAAAGTAGAGAGAGAAAGCAGAACGTTTTGGTGTGGAATTGTCGGCTGCCCTCGTATGCTTTTTATAGGCCTAGCTGCGGTCCTACGTTGGGTGTACCGAAGATGTACGTTGGGCATAAGTTCGCTTCGTACAACACGCGTCGGATAAGGGCTGGGGCGACGTGGCTCAATGTGGACCGAGGAAAGCTTGTTCGTTTGGCGTAACCGAGCTCGGACGCGGCGCATACACGTCACACTGGGCGTACGAGCTCTGTTTTTGACGCTCTTTATATCCATGCGTAGGCGGGACCGTACTCTACAACTTTCATTTAGACTCCGTCGGCTAATTTTGAATTTATTTTTAAAGTTATATTTTTAACAGTCCGGGACAGGATTTGTCTGTTAAAAATCCATAACTTTTTCATCCGATGTCCGTTTTCGTCTGTCTTTTTATCGTTACGCTACCATTAACAAGATCTTCTATTTTTCGTTTAGGTTGTGTCGGCTAAAAACCGCTCGATCTAATATTCGAGTTCCGGGTGTACACTACTAAGCCGAAACTTTGAAAAATCATAACTTCCTCATACGAAGTCAGATTTGGATGTTCTTTTTATGCACGCTCTCGGTTTAACGTACACTACGACTTTCGTTTATAATGCTAAGGCTAAAAAGTCCTCTATTGTAAATTCACTGTTTACGTTTCCCGGTGCCGTACCGGTTTTGCCGCGAAACTTCGACATGCCATAACTTCTTCGTTATAACTCGGATTTCGACGTTCTTTATATATCCGAAATCCTTGTTTCGACCACTACAATTTTATGTAAAGATATCGGGTTTATCTCACACTTTAATTTTGATGCTTATTTTTATCCTTTATTAATTATAACTTTATAAATAAGTAATAAGCATATAAATTCACATAATTCACACAATACTCAAATACTTCATCTTTATTACTTCAAAAAGAGTTACAATAGTTGACCTAGACTATTACATCATTGCACTAATGCTTAGCCCCAAAACACGGGCGTTACAATTCTCTCCCCCTTAGGATGATTCTGTCCCGGAATCATGTATCAGCAAACAGATGCGGATTGCGACTCATCATGTCACTCTCTGTTTCCCAGGTGAGATTCGACCCATTCAAATGTTTCCAACGGACTAGCACTAAATTGACCATCTTGCGTCGTAACTTCTTAGTCTTACGGTCAACAATTGCCTCGGGCTCTTCGATTAGCCTCTTATTCTCATCCATCCTTAACTCTGAGATTGGAATTATGTCGGGAACTTCTCCCGTGAACTTTCTCAGATAACACACATGGAAGGTGTTATGAATACCATCTAGTTCTTTGGGTAATTCGAGCTTGTAAGCTTGGTTACCAATTCTCTGAAGAACTTTGAACGGTCCAATAAACCTTGGACTCAACTTTCCTCGTTTCCCAAATCTTATAAGTCCCTTCTGTGGTGAGACTTTAAGCAAAACCGAATCCCCAACTTCGAATGTCATTGGTCGTCTCTTCTTATCAGCATAGCTCTTCTGACGATCCTGAGCTGCTAACATCCTCTCCCTGATTACTTTCAACTTTTCAGCAGTCTCATGGACTATCTCGGGGCCCATAAACTGCTTTTCTCCAGCCTCAAGCCAACAAGATGGTGTACGACACTTCTGTCCATACAAAGCTTGATAAGGTGCCATCTTGATGCTCGAGTGGAAACTATTGTTGTAGGAAAATTCTACCAGAGGTAAGTGGTCATCCCAGTTCCCTTGGAACTCCAGGGTACATGCTCTCAGCATATCTTCCAGTGTTTGAATCGTTCTTTCTCTCTGACCATCAGTCTGCGGATGGTAAGCTGTACTCAAAAAGAACTTCGTACCCAATTCCTCTTGTAGACTTCTCCAAAACCTTGACGTGAAACGACTATCAAGATCCGATACAATCATCAGAGGAACACCGTGAAGTCTTACCACTTCCTTCACGTAAGCATTTGCAAGCTTATCCATAGACCACCTCTCGTTGGCTGCTATGAAGTGTGCACTCTTGGTGAAACGATCCACGACTACCCAAATCATGACGTGACCATTCTTCGTCCTGGGTAGTTTAGTCACAAAATCCATGGTGATGTCTTCCCATTTACCCATGGGTACAGGTAAAGGTTCTAAACTCCCATACGGTTTCTGATGTTGTGCCTTAACTCTTGCACATGTTACACACTCGGCCACATACTTTGCAACATCGAGCTTCATCGTCGGCCACTAGTAGTAGGGTTTTAGGTCCCTATACATTTTAGTGCTGCCGGGATGAATCGAGTACATGGTCTTGTGAGCTTCTTCCATCAGAAGATCTTTTACTCCTCCCATCTTAGGTATCCAAATCTTGTCTTGGAATACCTTCAACCATTGGTTGTTTATACCGAAAACTAACGTTTTGCCCAAACGTTCCTCCTTTCGGTTATTTTTCTCGGAAGCTTCTTCTTGAGCTTTCCTGATACTTTCCACAATCATCGAGACGACTTCTATCCTCAACGCTCTTGGCTTTTTCCTTTCAAGGTTGACTTTCTGACTGAGAGCATCAGCAACAACATTTTCTTTACCGGGGTGGTAAAGTATCTCAAAATCGTAGTCCTTGAGTAACTCTAGCCAGCGTCGTTGTCTCATGTTCAATTCCTTCTTATTAAAGAGATACTGGAGACTCTTATGATCAGTGAAAAGCTTGCACTTCGTGCCATAGAGGTAATGCCTCCATATCTTTAGAGCAAATACTACCGCTGCCAACTCCAAATCATGAGTGGGGTAGTTCTTTTCATGCTCCTTCAATTGTTGAGATGCATATGCTATCACCTTTTCACTTTGAGTTAGAACACATCCCAACTCGACTCCCGACGCATCGCTATATACCGCGAAGTCTTCAACTCCATCGGGTAGAGAAAGAATAGGTGCTTCACATAATTTCTTCTTTAGCTTCTCGAACGCTTCTTCGTGCTTCTCGCTCCATGTATAAGTAGCTCCTTTGTGGGTCAAAGCTGTCAGTGGAGCAGCATTCGAAGAAAAGCCTTGGATAAACCTTCGGTAATATCCAGCTAATCCCAAAAAGCTTCAAATCTCCGTGGGACTTTTCGGTCGTTCCCACTTCATCACAGCTTCGATCTTTGCTGGGTCAACCATTATCCCTTCTTGGTTAACCACATGACCCAAAAATTGGACTTCTCGGATCCAAAAATCGCATTTGGAGAACTTTGCATAAAGTTTCTCCCTCTTCAACACTTCCAACACTTCTTGTAGATGCTTGCCATGTACCTCCTGGCTTTTCGAGTAGATGAGAATGTCATCTATGAACACTATCACGGATTTATCGAGGAATGGTTTACAAACCCTGTTCATCAAATCCATGAATGCTGCTGGAGCATTGGTTAGTCCAAACGACATAACAAAGAACTCATAGTGTCCATATCTTGTTCTAAATACAGTCTTCTCGATATCCAGCTCTCCCACCTTCAGCTGATGATATCCTGACATAAGATCGATCTTTGAGAAATAGCTCGAACCTTGCAGCTGATGGAATAGGTCATCAATCCTTGGCAATGGTTACTTGTTCTTCACCATTGCCTTGTTCAGCTCTCGGTAGTCTATACACATTCTCATGCTCCCGTCCTTCTTTTTCATGAATAACACCGGAGCTCCCCAGGGTGATGAACTAGGTCGAATGAAATCGTTGTCCAACAACTCCTGAAGTTGCGTCATGAGCTCCTTCATCTTCGTCGGTACTAGTCGGTACGGTGCTTTTTCTATTGGTGTCGTCCCTGGTAACAAGTCTATTCGGAACTCTTCTTGTCTATCAGGCGGTAATCCGGGAAGATCTTCGGGAAAGAATTCCGGATAATCACACACCATTGGTATATTCTGCACCTCCTTCTTTTCCCTCTTAGCATCGATCATAAATGCCAAATACGATGTGCATCCTTTGGACAAACATTTCCTGGCTTTCATCAGGGAGATGATTCCAGAATTCACTCTGCGTTTGTCCCCGTACACCATAAATGACTCTTTTCCAGGTGGGTTTACCCTCACTATCTTCTTTCTGCAAAGTATTTCGGCATCGTTGGCGCTAAGCCAATCCATTCCCAGAACGATGTCGAAACCGTTCAACTCTATGGGTAACAGCTCTTCGTGGAATTCGTTTCCGTTTAAGTCGATGACGATGTTCTTAATACGATCACTAACAGGTACGAACTTGCCACTGGAAACTTCCACAACTAGGGCATTATCAAGTTTTTCTACAGGTAATGCTAGTTTCCTACCAAATTTATGCGATACGAAGGAGTACTTCGCTCCCAAATCAAATAGTATACTGGCAGGCAAACCATTTACAAGAAAGGTACCTGAAGCGAAATATGCTGCCTCCTTCGTAGCCTCGAGCGTCATCTGGAAGGCTCTCACCTTCAGCTTCGGTGGGACATTGGACCTTGTCGCCTCGTTCTTCTTCGGGAAATCCTTCGCAATGTGCCCTTCCTGGTTACATCTTTAGCACACCCTTTTGTTGGCGGTGCACTCATTGGCGTAATGCCCGATCTTCCCACACTTGTAGCAGGCTACCTCCTTGCTACATTTGCCGAAGTGCTTCTTCTTGCACTTCTCGCACCACTTCGCTTCATTTCCTCCTCCGAACTTTCTTGAACCAGACTTGATTTTGTTATTGTTGGGCTTTGCAGACCCCTCGAACTTCCTCTTCTCGCCAACCTCAACCTTGCTGACAGCTCTTCCCTTAATCATATCCTCCACGGACTTGGCAGCCCAGATAGTTGCCTCCAGAGTAGGTGCCTGACGCACTGGCACCGCGTACTCCCATGGATGTCCCTTTGCATACTTGTCGATTTTCGTCAGCTCATCCGGAACAAGACGTAAGGCGAACTCCATCTTCTCTGTGAAGTTGTTGGTGTATTCATCAATTGACATGCTTCCTTTCTTCAAGATCAGGAATTGGTTCTCTAGCTCGAGTAGGTTTTGGGCTGAGCAGTACTTGCGTTTGAAATGCACCAAAAACTCTGCCCATGTCAGTTGCACGGGCTCATTGGGGCTCAGAGTCTTCCCCAGGGTATTCCACCAACGCACATCGCCTCCTCGGAACTGACGTACTGCAAAGGTGGAATGTATCTTGCCTCTGCAACCACACGTCATGAAAGCTAACTCCATCTCCAAGATCCAATCCATGACACCGATTGGATCTTCCTTTCCAGTGAAAGTCGATGGCTTGCAAGTCAGAAAATCCTTGTACTTGCATCCATTCCTCTTGACTCCGTTATCATAGTTGTTTTGTCGAACTATTGGTAGGTTGGCTTGACCAACGGTCCCACTGTAGTTCCATCCTTCTGACTGCCCATCGTTCAATTCGGGCTGTTCAACTGGCATTGTAGGTTCGTCCCTATTTTCATGCAACATCTGCCTCATCTCTTCCCATTGTTCAGCCAACATAGTCCGTATCATGGCTTGTACTCCAGCCATTGTGATTGGCTCGGGTGCAACTTCTACTACAACAGGTATTTGCTGAATCACTGGGGGTTGATTCCTATTCCCATTTGCATTCCCAGCTCCACTGTGGGTTCTTGCCATTTTGATCTATACAACGAATAAGGTGAATTTAGATCTTTATTTAGGATAGACGTTTAAATCATCCTTATCGCTCCGAAATGTTTACATGTTATTTCTAATATCGTAGTCGTACGTTTATAATCCTAAACACATAAGGTTTCCAAATCCGGTCGGCAACAGACCATAGATCCGAACAAATAACAGCATATCAGGCACAAAGCATTTAGCACCTAAAAGCATTTTAGGCATAATTCCTAAAATAAACTAGTGCTCACATCTCACAATCGTCGCTTAGCATTCTAAGTTTAAGTTTAGAAATCCTACAAATTCCTAGTTCGCTTAAACTAATGCTCTGATACCAACTGTGACATTCCCATTTTCACGGCCAGAAAAGACCGATTTTGTTTATGCTTTGTTTGAAAATCAGAGTAACATTTTAAATAAAAGTGTTGCGGAATTTGTTCCCAAAATAAAATATGATAAAGATTTATTAAAGCATTTCTGAAGAAATGTATTTCATTAAAAACCTCGGGATGTCATGTTCGATACAGATCAAAAGCATAACCAGTACAATATAAGCCTTACAACATTTATTCATATCTACAGGCCTATAATCCGTAATCCCTCATCCAAACATCACATCTATGCTCGAGTGTCACTACCTGTAATACAAGAAACTGAGTGGGTCAGGCTTGGGAGCCTGGTGAGCACATAGGGTTTTCAACCCACAATAAATAAGTTTATTAACTTTATCAACCAAACAAACCCGATTACTCGTTCCCGTTATCCTCACTTTACGTCCCTAAAACATCTAACACAAGGGACCTAGTCTAAGGACTTTCATATGGGTGACAACACTGCTTCGGGGATTCCTCAGCAATTTATGTCAAATAAGGCAACCATGTGGGAGATGGAGTACTGCTGGTGAACACTAAGTTCAAATAAACACCTACACATTGCGAGCCTGTGACATCCCCTAATTTCTCGGCCAGAAAAGACCGATTTCGTTTATGCTTTTTAAAATAAAATCAGAGTAATCATTTTAAAAGGTGTTGTGAAATTTGCTCCCATAAAACATGATAATGATATTATCAAATCATTTATGAAGAAATGTATTTTATTCACTTAAACCATCGGGATGTCATCGTCAATACAGAAACATAAGCATAAACAGAACTTACACACACTTACACTAGTGATCTACATCTCTTTTAATCTCTTAGTGTAAAGTAACTTCGTATCGATACCTGTGATACAAACAAACTGAGTGGGTCAGGTTTGGGAGCCTGGTGAGCATATAGTGTTTTCAACCCACAATAAATAATTTATTATGCTTAAACATCAAACAATCAACCCAATTACCCTATCCCCATTATCTTATTTATTTCTTAAGGATTTACCCTAAGAATCAAATCTCACTCATTCCTAAGGATTCATCCTAAGGAATAGGCACGAAGTCCATCGCTGCCCAAGGTTTATACTACAAGCACTAACAAACGTCGATCAAGAATCGACTATCCTTCATCCAATCATTCCTCAGGATTGACCTAAGGAATTTATCCAAAGTCCATTGCTACTAAGGTTCATACAACAAGCACTACGTCACATAGTCG
This sequence comes from Lactuca virosa, assembly GCF_052849685.1. Taxonomy (NCBI): domain Eukaryota; kingdom Viridiplantae; phylum Streptophyta; class Magnoliopsida; order Asterales; family Asteraceae; genus Lactuca; species Lactuca virosa. The sequence goes on from NC_136434.1 coordinate 93,235,032, forward strand.
CCAGGGATTTTATACAATAGACACTACGTCTCATAGTCGCCAAGGTTTATACAATAGGCACTACGTCTCATAGTCGCCAGGGTTTATACAATAGGCACTACGTCTCATAGTCGCCAGGGTTTATACAATAGGTACTACGTCTCATAGTCGCCAGGGTTTATACAATAGGCAGTACGTCTCATAGCTGCCAACGTACTAAATACATAGCTACCAACATACATCTATACTGTACTAAATTCATAGCTACCAATGTACATCTATAATGTACTTTTATCCCTCATACTTTATCTACCCATGTTTTACCCAACATATTTGAAGATAAAATATATATACATTTTAAATCATTTTAAACATGTATAAAACATTCATTCAACATCCATCTCAAATAAACAAACAACATATATACACATATCACGTATTTTATATAAAATACTTCATATCTATGTGTAAGATGAAAGTGACTATACACTCACCTGATTTAATGAAAATCGGGCAGCAATTCGTTTCCTAAAACGATCGTTTCTAATAAAACCGAGAGTTTTATTGAGAAACCGGGCTCTGCGAAAGGCCGGGCTTCAAAACCGAAAAGATAAATTTATCAGGCTTCTCGGGAATCTCGGGGCGTGTTTCGGGCTTTGGAATAAGTATTGGGGCTTCGGGGGATGTCGGGATAGTTAAAATATGGAAAAAGGGGTCAAAAATGGCAAAATCCCATTTTTACCCGGGAGGGCTCGCAAGGCTCCTATTTATAGGAGTGAGATCCGAAGGTCGGTCGAGAAGAGGTGAGTCAGCGAGGCACGTGGCAGCCGTGGAAGAAGGACACGCATGCGAGGGTTTGGACACGTGGCAGGCTACGAGGCCTCGGTTCGGACAGGTGGCAAGACAGGGCTTCGGCTTGGATAGCTGGAGGCCTCTTAGTGGACCGGATTTCGGTCCAATGGGGAAGAAGGGTGACGACTTCGGACCAATCAGCGGTTGCCACGTTAGGCTGCGGTCCAATCAGAAGATGCCACGTGGAGGCTGCATGCGAAGGGTGACGTGGCTGCACTATTCATGCGAAAGTTCTCGAAAATTGTGCCAAATCTTGTAAAATCCATAACTTTCTCATACGGGCTCCGTTTTTGACGTTCTTTATATGCATGCGTAGAGAAAATTATGCTCTACAACTTTCGTTTAGACTTCGTCGGAAAATTTTGAATTTATTTTTATATTATTTTTTTTAACAGATCGGGACTGGAAATCCGTTAAAAATTCATAACTTCTTCATCCGACGTCCGTTTTCGTCAGACTTTCTACCGTTGTGCTACTATTTACGAGACCTTCGATTCTCGTTTAGGTTGTGTCGGCTAAAAATCACTCGATCTAAAATTCGAGTTTTTAGCTGTCTACTACTAAGCTGAAACTTCGAAAAATCATAACTTCCTCATACGAAGTCAGATTTGGGCGTTCTTTTTATCGAACTTCTCGATTTAATGAATACTACGAGTTTCGTTTAGATCACTAAGGCCAAAAAGTAGTTTATCAAAAACTCACTTTTTACGACATTCGGCACCGTGCCGGTTTGTCACGAAACTTCGACAGGTCATAACTTCTTCGTTATAACTCGGATTTCGGCATTCTTTATATATCCGTAATCCTTGTCACGACCACTACATCTTTCTTAATAAATATTGGCTTTATCTAATATTTATTTTCGACGCTCATTTTTAATCTTAATTAATTAAATCCTAATAATTAAGCATAAAACACATAATTTTCACGTAATTCCTTTTCATTTCTCCAAAATGAGTCACAAAGGTTAACCTAGACTATCATGTCAATATTAATGCCTAGCCTAGAAACACGGGCATTACAATTCTCTCCCCCTTAGAATGATTCTGTCCCTGGAATCACACATCAACAAACAAATACGGGTAGCGACTCATCATGTCACTCTCCGTTTTCCCCAGGTGAGATTTGGCTCATTCGTATGTTTCTAACGCACAAGCACTAAATCGACCATCTGGCGTCACAACTTCTTAGTCTTACGGTCAACGATTGCCTCAGGTTCTTCAATTAACCTCTTGTTTTCATCCAACCTTAATTCAGAAATGGGAATTATGTCGGGCACATCTTGTTGGATATAGTGTCTAAGTCCATAACTATATTTGGTATGTACTTGACCCGACCCGGCATGGTCCATTTGGGTTGCACTTCACCCGAACAATTTATGGATAATCTTTTGAGAATAGTATAAGTTATGATTTATTAATATATTATAAGTTCTAATATATTAATATAAAATCATATTATTTAATTAGTATTGATCTATAATTAATCTAGAATTAATTTAGAGATCAAAAGTATTACTAATTAAATATGGGCTCTTGTATTTATATAGTGTGGGCTAATGCTTATTTGGAATGGGCTAGGCTTGCATGGAAAGTCCATGGATACTCCATGGAGCTTTAACCCATGGATCTCATGGAAATGAAAAGACATGGGTATTAGGGTTTACATGGATGTAACCCTAATCCACCACACTATATAAAGGAGGCTTTGGTTCTTGAAATCACACTAGTTGATGTGTGTAAACTAAGAGGGCCGATTTCAAGAAGTTTGTGACTATTCTCTCAAGTTTCCAAGTTTGTGGTGATTTGTGACTTCCATTTGAGGCATCCACATTATTGGTGCTAGGCTCTCAAACTCCAAGCAATCAACTACTACTACAAGGTCAGTAATTCTACTAGTTTTATTTGATTCAAGTACCCCATGCCATGCTAGTTAGGATAAGAACCTTGGAAAAATAATTATTTGCATGTATCTTAGTCAAACATAGATCCAAGGTTTCTAGGGTTGCATGTACACCATAGGAGTGTTAGAATGCTGAAAACCCATCAGTGGTATCAGAGCCTGGTTTGTTTATTTGATACTTGATGCAAAAAAAAAAAAACTTGAAAATGGAAGTTTTGTTCAAAAGCACGTATCAAAATTTCAAGTTTTGTATATGTACTTACGATTCTTGAAATTTTTGATATGAACATTCATAAACATATGAGTTTTGTAACACCCAAATTTTCAAAACAATTTTTCACATTTTATAAAACACGTTTTCATTCATAATCGTTATAAAAACACCATTGTATCACATAACATCATCTCCCAAGATCATAATAAAATCTCCCCGCGTGTGTACTGATCAAGCCGGCGCCTTCCCGCGATCCTCGCTGGTACCTGAGACACATAACACAACACTGTAAGCATAAATGCCTAGTGAGTTCCCCAAAATACCACACATAACACATATTAGCCACTCGAGGCTATAACTCTGTTTGACACTCTGGTCAAAGTGTCTCTATGGGACCCCCCAGTCCCATAACTCTGTGGGCCCTCTGGCCCTAACTCTATGGGTCCTCTGACCCTAACTCTGTGGACCTTCCGGTCCTAACTCTGAAAACTCTGTAACATACATAGCATATAACACATAGAAATCACATCATGCAAAAGCATACACAATACTCTGTCTCATAGCTCTAATTACCACTCTAGGTAAAGTATAGTGAGAAGACTCACCTCGGTTAACTCGGTAAAGCTCGAACTCTGTAAAGTCGGGTCTAGCCTCCGCCTAATCATATGAAATAAACACTCTGAATCAATACATTTCTCAAGGCTAGACTATTCCTCCTCTTAGTACTCTCAGAAGGGTAAAAGACCATTTTACCCCTCTCATAACTCAAAGGCCCCACTATAGACCAAACCCTAAAAGTCAACCAAAAGTCAACCCTCCGGGTTACGCTGCGCGTACCAGATGTGTACGCTGGGCGTACCCGGCTGTCTCTCAGAATCGGGGAACGCCACCCCGTACGCCGCGCGTACTGGGATTACGCCCGGCGTAAATCCCAGTTTCAGTCCCTTAGCTCTTGAGGTCTTAAACAGTTAAGACTCACGTCCAACTTTTAGATCTGACCATTTCTAAGCCTCTTAATCCATAAAGTCAATGACTTTAAGCCTTTGCATGGCTGAACAAGTCACTAACACCCAAAATATACCATTTCCTAACACTAGAAAGCCCAATACTCAAGCATGATCTCATATCCACGACCAAGATGGGAACTTTATGGATCTATAACACAAATACCACTGAAATGGGACAGATCTAGGTCCATGGAGCACATTACACTCATAAAGTCTCCACCTTTGGGACTTTTAACCCTAAAATGGTCCATGAAGCAACAAACCAAATGAAGAGGAAAGTTTTGAACTTTATACCTCCAAATGCAGCTCCTTCCTCTGTAGATCTCAGATCCAAACTTGCACTTCAAGCTCTAGTCTCCACAAACTCCTCTCCTCTTCTTCACTAGCACACCAAGGCACTTTTAGCTCCAAAATCACACACACTCACTAAGAACGATGAAAAGTTCTCTCTTAGGGTTTTACTCACTGCTATGGAGGCTGAGAAATGAGCCTTAGCATCCAATATATAGGGCACAAGTCAGAAATTAGGGTTTGCACCTGGACACATTACGCCCAGCGTAACCTTGAGTACGCCCAGCGTACTCAGGCGAGTCCGCGTCCAAAATAAGCGCATGAGTACGCGCAGCGTACTCATTTGCTACCAATTCCTCTTAAGGGCTTAACTTGACACTTTGAATAAAAGAAGGGCTAAATAGTTGTACCTGAATTTCGGGATGTTACAATTCTCCCCCACTAGAACTAGACTTCGCCCTCGAAGTCTCACTCAACCAATAACTCTGGATACTGCTCGCGCATCTCTAACTCCGGCTCCCAGGTCATTTCAGAACCCTTACGATGTTGCCACTGGACTTGAACCAATGGCACCTCCTTGTTTCTCAAAGTCTTGATCCTTCGATCCACAATCGCAACCGGTCTCTCAACATAATTCAGGCTCGCATCCACCTGAATGTCCTCTAACGGAACCACTGCCGACTCATCAGCGATACACTTCCTCAACTGAGACACGTGGAAGGTATCGTGAATCTGACTCAACTCCGTAGGTAGCTCCAAACGATACGCTACCCTGCCCACCCTGGCAGTCACCCTGAAAGGACCAATATACCGAGGTCCCAACTTACCCCTCTTCCTGAATCGGATCACCCCCTTCCAAGGAGATACCTTCAGGAGTACTAAATCACCAACCTGGAACTCAAGCCCCGAGCGACGTCTGTCTGCATAACTCTTCTGGCGGCTCTGAGCGGTCAACAACCTCTGTCTGACCTGCTGAATCTGCTCAGTCGTCTGAAGTACTATCTCTGTACTACCCATCACACGCTGCCCGACCTCACCCCAGCAAATAGGAGTCCGACACCTCCTCCCATACAACAGCTCAAAGGGTGGCATACCGATGCTCGAATGATGGCTGTTGTTATAGGAAAACTCAGCCAAGGGCAAGTATGTGTCCCAACTCCCTCCGAAATCCAACACACATGCCCG